>NC_143198.1:8253125-9627500 GCF_051530095.1 Phoenix dactylifera
CTCGGAGGGGTAGAACCTACATGATCATTGAAATCTTCGACTCTCTATGGGACTAGAGGAGGAATTCTGGATGGCCCCATTTGAGAGTACAGAGGCTACTCGGTATGAAAAAATGATTGCCCGATTATTCGACCATTGAAATATCAATCTTCTTCCTTAGTGGCATGATGATATTTACGCAATTGTCCCACCGAGTGTGCCACAAAATTTGTCAACCTAGCATCTCTAGAGGTGCAGGGGCAGAGCTCCTATAGGTTGAACTAACTTGATTATTGTAGGATACTAAATCGATATATATATATATATATATATATATATATATATATATATATATATATATATATATATATCTTTTGTAATCCTAAAGGAAAAGAAGTAATTAAGTATTCTAGAGATCAAATATATTGAGGGCTAGGTCTGAGAGAAAATCTCATACTTTGTAATCTCCAATTTTTTATAGTGAAACTTTTGTATTGTCTTTGCTAGTGGACATAGGTCAATAGATCAAACTACATAAATATTGTGTGTTCTTGTTTGTTCTCTTTTTTTTTGTTTCATAATTCTCCTTGGCCAACACAACCAAAACTTATGCAAACCCTAATCCAAGTTAGCTGGACCCAATACTTTACCATATGCATTAATTGGTTGAGTTAGAGCTCCTTAAGAAATGCTTTCCAGCATGTGATTGCTATACAACAAGCATACGGAGATGTGTTTCTTTTCAAATGAATCCGCTTAAGTGCTTTTTTGGTAAGTACTTCTAAGTAAAAGCAATCCCCAAGATGTCATTTAACCTTGGTGACATAAGCTACTCATATCTAAATGGTGATTTAGGCATTGAGCAATAGTTAGCAATACTATTTTGCAATTCAAACTGCACTTTTTGAACTTTAAAGTCCTTATTATTGTGTTGATGATGTAGGCTAGCCAGGTAAGCCTATATAAGATCAAAGTAGCACAGCGGGTACTTGAGCTAGAAGAAGAAAATAACATAAAAATGGGATAATTGATAGCCTTGCACCAACTCATTGAGGATCTTTGGCCTCAAGTAATATGTTTAGCATGTGTGACATATCTCTAGTTATTAATTAAAATAAAACTCTAATTAATTACTCTCTTGATTATTAATCCTAAAATGGGACAAGTAAAATCTATTTAGAGCATTTATTGGCCTTCAGATTGGGTTTGCCGAAGCTCAATTGGATGAGGCTAAGTCTTGTTAGCAAGAACCAGACTAGACCTAGACTAATCCTAGTTGGACTATGATTGGTGAAGTAGGCAACCACTTTTCCTAGTGGATCATCCCTCTCTTCTCTTCACTATATACTAGGAGCCAAACTTTCTAACAAAGTTCAACCACTAGTAGGAAGAGGTCCCAACATAAGGGTCACCTCTTAGTTAGTGTCCGAGTCCAACTAAGGCACTAGATAGGCAGCCAACCAAGGGCAGGAACCTAACCTAGGGTAGGAACCCAATATTCTTTCACATAGTATTGTGGAGATAAGCATGGATAGAACCTAACCTAGGCTTAACCGTTGGCCTTTTAGGAACTGCAATGTTGCTAGCCACCAGTTCAAGTTGACCATTGGGAGCATTTACTCTCAAAGTACTATCCTCGTTACCTTGGGTTTAAGAGCTTGAGATCTCACCAAGATAGTATCCGACCTTGTCCTTGTCATAGGCCAAAAGCTTTTGAAAATTAGGCCTCTCCAAGAGTGTGACATTTCCATATTGTCGACACTGATAGGCCGAAACATGATCAGCCTTATTTGACGCATCGCACACCGGAGTGAATTGCAGTACTTGAAACTAACCAGTAAGCATCAATACAAGTCGATCAACATGTTTCATAATTAAGAAAAAGAACACTTCATTCCACTCCATGAGTGGCCTAATACCATGGCCTTTTGACTAGTGATCACCTCCAAGAGATCATGCTGACTCTTATCCATATGGAATTTAATTTACGTAATCAAATCATGAAAAGGATAGGTCTGAGAATGAGTCATCTCTGCCCAAGGAAACTGACTTTCCAAGGCAAGCTCCCTCGGAGGGGTAGAACCTACATGAATAAATAGGATAGGCATGAAAAATCTTGGGGATAAATCAAGGTGTCATTCTTCTCTAAGAAGGATAAGTAAGGGTTCCTAAAATTTAGGAATTCTTCTCCTTATCCAATTCTGATTATTTGGACTCATAATCCTCATCAAATAAGGTTTTCTAATTGATTAAGATGAAGCCCAATCCAATTGGGTCATGTCCCATCAATTGGGTCAAGCTCAATCTACTTGGGTTAAACCCAATCCAATTAGGTCAAATCCTGATGCAGCCCAAATTGAATTTCATTCAATTTGGCTCAACCTAGGCCCAATTACTTAATCAAATTGAGTTCATTAGCAATCTAATTGCTAATTAATCCTCCAATAGTTCATAATTATTTTAATGTAACTTTTGCTTAGGATAATTTATCAATCGAATTGACCAAATTACTCCTGAGGGCTCGTTTGGTTCGCGGGAAGTATTTTCCCTCCTAGGAATATGATTCCTGGGAATCAGATTCCTAGGAAGAGGATACCTAGAAAAGTACTTTTGGCATGTTTGGTTAACCATGGGAAAGTGACAAATTTCCAAAGTGCTTATGTTTGGTTGACCATCCACTTTCCTAGGAAAGTTAAGTATAATTCCTATTATGCCCTTAATAAAAATTAGGTCTTTAATGCCTCTTTAATGCTTCTTTAATGCTGAAGGGTCTTTTTGGGAAAAAATAAAAAAGGAGTGATTCCCACCTCATGGGAAAGTAACTTTTCCATGTTTCTCATGGGAAAGACTTTCCCATGAAATGTGGGAATCATATTCCCATGGGAATACAACTTTTTCATCTCTCTTCTTTGAAAACTCCAACCAAACAAGAGGCATTTCATTACTTTTCCGTTGACCACACTTTTCCCCCTCCTTTTCCTGCGAACCAAACGAGCCCTGAATGATTCTTAATCTTATTTTAATGCAACTTTTGCTTGTGCGTGCTGTTACCTACCGTAGGACCTCCATCCCCGAAGCAGGTATTGTTCTTCGCTCGATATGGTTTTATTGCTTAAAACCTTGATACGCTCTGAGGTTCATTCCATTGATACGGGTAAGGTTCAGAAGAGGTGGGGAAGGAAAATGTAGGTTTAGAGCCAGCTAGCAGTAGAGCGAAGGTCCCGGCAATCTCTTAATTTTATAAAAAAATGCATTTCCCTTCCCCTGATATCCCGAAAGTTTCCGAACCTAAGGTTATGAGGTTCGGGTTCCTTTGCTTAGGTCCTGTTTTGGGGATCTTCCTCGGAATGGACCTTTTTGAACTAGCTCTTACAGCAAAGAGCAATAGATACCTTTTCTCTGTCAGTCCAAAATCAAAGTCTCTCTCGCTAGCGAAACATTCTACTCGACCTAGATACTTGTATGCGTGTGACCCTATAGGTTCGAACCTAAGCCGGTAGCACAAGAACAACTTTTTATACTAATCGAAATGACCATCTAGTAATGGTACCCGACGTCCGGATAGGCCGAATGATTGCAAAGCAACATTCAAGAACCCTTGGACTATGGTTACCGTATAATTCATCTCTATGACTCCAAATGCTCAGGACGACTTTCAGAGTTCACTATCAACTCTATAATAAGTACATCCTCTATGTGATCAGTTTTAGAAATTCTGTGACTCCTCACAAGGATTATCCTGGCCAAGGTTTTGCCAAATTGAACACAAAGCATTATCTCCTATTTTCAGGAGGGGTCAATTCCATCTTGACTCGCACACCGACTTCGCAAGTACTTGACTGCACCCAGTAACCTTCCGTCACTAAATTAGAAACTCAGATAGTCCGGTACTAAAGTACAGTGAGTTGCTTACTGGTCACCATGGTGATCTCAGGTCGGAGGGACACATATACCCATATCCACTTGGAATATTTCTCGACAATAGAGCATTCCGAAATTGGTCACGTTCAGTGAAATGTACTCCTACACTTTACCTGTGTGACATATCAGTGTCTCCACACTCCTTGGTTAAGAGGACAATCAACGTATATGTCACACCATGACCTAATTTCGATAATGTTGTTGTCCTAGTAACAGCATATCATTTGATCGCGAACAGTTTTAAGGACTTGAAGATAAATCCTTCTTTATCATAAAATAAATCCTAAAGACTTCATCATATAAGAGTTCATTTGAAGATGTACAATGAAATGATGAATAATGCCAAATACCACTTTATTAATTTGTCAATTCATTTACAAAATTCAATCATCAACATACTGATGATTGACTCTTAGGATACATTTCCAACAACTTCTACTTAGCCTAAAGCCAATCACAATATCTAATACCCATCTTCGACTTGTATTCGTTGAACTCTTTGATGCTGATGACTTTGGTAAATGGATCAGCCAGACTTTTTTTTTTGTATCAATTTTCTGTAGATCAATGTCACCTCGTTCTATAATCTATCAAATCAGGTGATAGCGTCGCAGAATATGCTTGGTCCGCTGATGTGCTCTAGGTTTCTTTGCCTGAGCTATGGCTCCAGTTTTATCACAAAATATACAAACTGGACCTTCAATGGAGGGTGCCACTCCAAGCTCGGTGATGAACTTGCGCAACCATACGGCTTCCTTGACTGCATCAGATGTTGCGATGTATTCTGCTTTGCATGTAGAATCCGCCACTGTGTGCTGCTTGGAACTCTTCCAGCAGATAGCACCACCCTTAAGAGTAAAGATATAACCCAACACACTCTTGCTATCATCTCGATCTGACTGGAAACTGAAATCAGTATATCCCTCAAGTTTCAATCAGAATCACCATAGATAAGCCACTGGTCCTTAGTATTTCTCAAATACTTAAGGATAGTTTTTACAACCTTCCAGTGGTTGCTACCTGGATCAGATTGGTATCTACTCACTACTCCTAGTGAGTATGCCACGTCTGGTCTAGTATATGTTATGGCGTACATTATAGATCCCACTGCCAAAGCATATGGAATTCTATCCATACTCTCTCTTTCTTGAGGAGTTGTCAGACAATCCTTCTTAGAGAGGTTAATTCCATGGCTCATCGGAAGATAGCCTTTCTTGGAATTAAACATGCTGAACCTCCTCAGTATAGTATCAATATATGTAGATTGGAATAATCCAAGCAATCTTTTAGATCTATCTAGATAGATCTTTATCCCAAGGATGTAAGATGCTTCACCCAAATCTTTCATGGCAAATTGAGATGATAACTAGACCTTTATTCCTTATAATGTAGGGACATCATTCTCAATTAATAGAACGCCATCCACATACAAAACTAGAAATATAATTACTGAACCATTGACCCATTTATAAATGTAGGGTTCTTCTTTATTCTTAATGAAGCCATATGTTCTGATTACCTTATCAAAACGTATATTCCAACTCCGTGAAGCTTGCTTTAATGCATAAATGGATTTTTGAAGCTTACACACTTTAGACTCATCTGCAGATGTAAAACCTTCAGGTTGTATCATATACACTTCCTCTTTTAAATTTTCATTTAGAAAGGCGGTTTTAACATCTGCTAGATTTCATAATCTAAATGTGCTACTATCGCAAGCATAATCCGAATGGATTTGAGCATTGCCATAGAAGAAAACGTCTCGCCATAGTCAATACCATAACGCTGACGATATCTTTTGGCAACTAGACGGGCTTTATAGATTTCCACCTTCCGTCTGTGCCCGTTTCCTTTTGAAAATCCACTTACATCCTATGGGTTCAATCCCTTCGGGTGGGTCAACTAATGTCCATACATCATTGACCTTCATGGATTCCATTTCGGATTGCATGGCTCCAAGCCATTTATCAGAGTCATACCTCTGCATTGCATCCATATAGGTGATCGGATCCTTATCGTTTTCATCAAGTTCGACAGGATCCCTGTCCCGAATCAAGAAACCATAGTATCTGTCCGGCTGATGTGGTACTCTACCTGATCGCCTTAATAGTGCATCTAAGATGGGTTCTGGATCTGATCTAATCAAATCTGACTCAATAGGTTCAGTGGATGGTGTTGGGTCTTCTACATGTTGAACTTCCATAAATTCTATATTAGAGCTTCTACTTCCTTCTCCAAGGAATTTCTTCTCCAAGAAAACAACTCTATTGCTTACGAACAACTTTTGTTCTTCAGCAAGGTGGAAATAATATCCTTTAGTTTCTTTAGGATAACCGACAAAGAAATATTTGTCAGACTTAGCTTCAAGTTTGTTTGCTTTTAAACGTTCGACATAAGCCGGACACCCCCAAATCGTAAGGTGAGAAAGTACCGATTTCCGTCCCGTCCACATCTCATGGGGTGTTTTATTCACAGATTTACTTGGAACCTTATTAAGTATATAACAGACTGACTCAAGTGCATATCCCCAAAAGGATATGGGCATTTTAGCAAACCCCATCATGGATCGAACTATATCTAATAGAGTTTGATTTCTCTTTTCTGACACACCATTATATTACGGTGCACCAGGAGGAGTCCAATGGGAGAGAATCCCATTTTTTCCTAGATATGTCAAAAACTCACTGGTGAGGTATTTACCTTCTCAATCTGATCGAAGAGTTTTAATACTCTTTTCAGTTTGTTTTTCTACTTCATTACAATATAATTTGAATATTTTAAATGATTCAGATTTATGTCTCATTAAATAGACATAACCATACCTAGAAAGGTCATTTGTAAATGTAATGAAATATGAATACCCACCTCCAGCATTTGTACTCATTGGACCACATACATCAAAATGTACAAGGATCAATAAGACACTGGCTCGTTCACCTTTTTCGGTACAAGATAATTTGGTCATCTTACCAAGAAGACATGACTCGCAGGTTGTCAATAATTCGCAATCATTAACATTGAGGATTCTCTCTTTACTTAACCTGTTCATCCTGTTCTTGTTAATATGACCTAGCCTATGATGCCAAAGATAGACATCCATGATATTATCTATTCTAGGGCGCTTACTTGACTTGTATATTACATTAACAGGCTGTGACAATATATAAATTTTATTGCTCAAATATCCATGCATTACAGTAACACTATTCATAATGATATCACAATAATCTCTTTTTATTGAAATCTCATAACCATTCATGGCTAAAAGGCCTACAGAAATTATATTCAATAAAAAATTTGGACAAAAGTGATAGTCACTTAAGACAATTTTTTGAGAATTGAATACAAGTTTCAGACTTCCTAAAGCTAGAACTGGAACTGATCTTCCATTTCCAACGTTCAGAAATCTTTCGCTTTCTCCAAATTTCTCACTGACTTGCAGTCCCTGCAACGAATTACAAATATTAAAGGAACTACCGGTATCCAATACCCAAGTCGAATTATCACATATTGAGAAATTACAAGGTGTTATCATATAAGTACCTTGATCAGCAACTGATTGCATCTTTCTCTTTTGCCTGTTTGGGTCAAGGAAGGCAATGTACTGAGGACAGTTCCTCTTCCATGTTCTTGTTTCTTGTAGAAGAAGCACTCTGCCTTACTTTGATTAGCCTTTATCTTCTTTGTCTGACTTGGCTTAGCATGTTGCACCTTTTTCTTTTGATTCTTATCTTTTTCTTCCCTTTCTTAAAGGTACCACGACCCCTGGACGAACCTTCCACTAAATTCACCGACCCTTTTAGGAGTTGGTGATCCTTCTCAAAAGTTTGTAGCAAACCCAACAATTGGTGATAATTTACTACCGGTTTCGTCATACGAAAGTTGGTGAGAAATGGATGGTACGAACCAAGAAGAGAGTTCAGTATAGCATTTTTCCCCAATTGATCATGTAGGGAAAATCTGAGAGTGCCTAGACGCTCGATTAACTCAATCATATACAATACATGATCAGTCACCGAGGCTCCGTCCTTCATCCGTGCGCTGAATATAGCACAACTGGTTTTGTGCCTTTCAACATCGTCAGAAATACCAAAGAATTCGTTCAACACTTGAATGATCTCTTCAGGCTGTGTATTCTCAAACCTACGACTGAACTCGTTGTTCATTGCAGCAAGTATAATGCAGCGGACAATGATACGGTCACTGAGCCACTTCTGATAAGTATCTCTGACTGTACCCCATGCATTAGCAGCAGGCTGCTCAGGTGCCGGATCCGTTATCACATAAAGGATCCATTCATGCTCTAGCACTATCTTAAGTTTTCTAAGCCAGTTATTGAAATTGGGTCCAGTCAACTTGTCATTATCCAACAATAAATGAAGTGACAAACTAGTGGCCATTTCTGCATAAAAAGAAAATCGGCTATCAGTATATGAATTGATAACACCCTAAAGATTTGGACTTTAGTCTGAAGGTCCTTCCACTATTTTATACAAATTTGTAGCCTCTACCTCAAATTCAAAGAACTACACTTAACTCTTTAGTAGGCACTAGAACCCAATAGATCGCATATGGGCCCGAGTGTGGCTCGGCCAACCCATATGCACCTATTGATAGGTTCTGAACCAATTGTTTCATCAAACAATTTCTAGTGATAATTTTGCCCCAGCTTTTCGGCAGGCGTGTGGCGCCTCCACCGAAAATCCTAGTTAGGTCCACCATTAAATGATAGGGTTCCGTGTAATCTACTAACAGATGACCAAGCCCGAGTGTGGCTCGGCCCACCTGATCACCTATTGAAGGTACACTCGACTCATCATATATTGAATGACAATTCCAATAATCAAATAATCACCAGGCGTGTAGCACCTCTAATGATTATTTATCCATTGGACCCATTACCACCCAACTTAATGGGAGGCAATGACCTAGTTATCTCTGTTTCATTTTAAGGACCTAATAATTTTAGAGGGTTTGATTTAATTGAGAATAGATGAGAAGAGCCGGTTAATCTAGATCCTTCCACTGACTTCATCAAGACAGATTAATAAGAACTAGATTCAATCCGGTTAAGGAGGTACCTAAATCAGTCATACTGATTTTTCTTAAAGGCATGGGTCAACTCGAATCATTAAGTGATCCAATCAAAATGTGATTGACCATGTCAGCCAGATAAGTGAGATCGGTGGAAGGGATATGCCATTAACTCGACAAAGATAAATCAGCGCGAGTAGCTCCCAATTAAAAATCACTGATCAAAACTGTCAAACTTACCTTAGACACCGACTGGTTAATCAATTTCGATTTGATTACTCAAATGACTCGGGCTCAACCTCTGAGCCTCAATCAAGTTCCATCTTGGTCTAATCAAAGACATGAAATTTGATCAACTACAACTATTGTATTTAATCTAGAGTTTTCTTTACCTAATCTAGTTACTACTTAATTAGATTTGATCAATTAACTCTAATTAGACCAGGTTTGATTCTAACCCTAGGTCTAACCCAATCTTAAGAACTTGATTTGAGCTAATCCAAATGTCCCAAGAATTAAGCAATGTCATTGAATTGAGTTCACAATTCTAGATCTAGATTTTCATATCACTTAATTCTTAATTAAGTGTAAGCTTTTGAAAATTTCAGATCATTACATATTCTTTTAATTACATATTAATTATAAAGTTTTAGTTCTTAAAACTTATTTTCAGATCTGAGATTTGCAATTAATCATGTTTATTTCAGATTTAATTTATGTTTAAATCTTAGATGATTTATGTTCATATATTACATATACAAACTAATATGAATTAACTTAAACAACATATATCATATACATTTGTTTTCAGATTTGATTTGTTATACAAAATCAGAAAATAAATGAATCATAAATTTTATTTAGATCTAATCTAAACAAGTTTATGATATTAGATTTATTCATGTTCTTTATATCACGTATACATCAACATGAATTTATCTAGATATCATGCATCACATGCAACTGATTTTCAGATCTGATTAATCATGCAAAATCAGTAACTAAATCATTCATAAATACTCTTTAGATCTGATCTAAACATATTTATAAATCTTGGATTTAATTACAAAGTTTAAAACATATTTTAATCTACTTTTCGTTGTTCATCTTCAAGGATCAATCACAGTGGCACCTCTACACACCATAGGAGATCCCATCGAATGGAAAAAGAGGATAACAAATCCTTCTTTCTCCTATGACCGGATGACCTGGCTATTAATCCAATTAGATTACTAAATTACTCAGATTAATAAAATTGTTTTAAGCATAAATAGTTTAAACATTCAATAAACCTTGGCTCAAATTACAGCGAAAGCATTTAAAAATTAAACTATTTAATTTTCATGCATGTTAGAGATTAGATCTCTACAACAAAAATAAGAACCATGATTTAAATATTTATGTAAAGCATGAAACAATGATTGTATGTCAAACATACAATTCTGAAATTTCAGGAATCCTGAAATTTCAGCAACCATGTTTAAGATCTAATCTTAACTTTAATAAGATTAAATCTCATACCTAATTCCTTGGAGGTCTTGTATGACTCCTTGATCATGCTTTGCAGCCGCACATGTGTCCGGCCTCTATAGATTGTCCACGCGAAGCCCTAGGTAGATCGTTTTCCACGGAAGTGCTAGCTCGCGCAGCAATACTGCAATGGCTGAAGCTTTCTCCTTCTAAATACTCAATCTTTGATTGTTCTTCAAGGATATGGAGGATGGACATGAGGAATAAGGAGAAGAAGGGATGGAGGCTCTCAAGAAATTTTTTCAGAATTTTTTGAAACCTCTAAATATTGTATATGTTGAACCCTAGGTGTGGGGGTCTTCACGCCTCACACCTAATTTAGCCAATTAATTTAACTAATAAAATCTCCAAAAAGTTATGGTGATTTGGAAGATAAGAGGAGATAAACATATCCAAAATTTGTGCATTTTGGATCCCTAAAAGATAGGAATTCATGCATCCAAAGTTTAGCCACAGACCACCCTATTTCATGCATCATGCAATCACTACAAATTAGGAAATTCATATAAATCTTTTTAGGAATATTTGAGGCGCCATTTTTATAGAAAATATAGCAGCACACCTCCTCTCTTCTCACGCCAATTTTTGGCCAAAAATAAATAGGATAGGTATGGAAAATCTTGGGGATAAATTAAGGTGTCATTCTTCTCCAAGAAGGATAAGGATGGGTTCCTAAAATTTAGGAATTCTTCTCCTTATCCAATTTTGATTATTTGGACTCATAATCCTCATCAAATAAGGTCTTCTAATTGATTTGGATCAAGCCAATCCAATTGGATCATGTTCCATCAATTGGGTCAAGCTCAATCTACTTGGGTTGAACCCAATCAACTTAGGTCAAACCCTGATGCAGCCCAAATTGAATCCTATTCAATTTGGCTCAACCTAAGGCCAATTACTCAATCAAATTGAGTTCATTAGCAATCTAATTTCTAATTAATTCTTTAATAATTCAATAATTATTTTAATGCAACTTTTGCTTAGGATAATTTGTCAATCGAATTGACCAAATTATCCCTGAATGATTCTTAATCATCAATCAACCATTTGATGAACCTAGAAACTTGTATGCGTGTGACCCCATAGATTCGAACCTAAGCCAGTAGTATAAGAACAACTTCTTGTACTAATCGAAATGACCATCTAGCAATGGTAACCGACGTCCGGATAGGCCGAATGATTGCAAAGCAACATTCAAGAACCCTTGGACTATGGTTACCGTATAATTCATCCCTATGACTCCAAATGCTCAGGATGACTTCAGAGTTCACTGTCAACTCTGTAATAAGTACATCCTTTATGTGATCAATTTTAGAAATTCTGTGACTCCTCACAAGGATTATCTTGGCCAAGGTTTTGCTAAATTGAACATAAAGCATTATCTCCTATTTTCAGGAGGGGTCAATTCCATCTTAACTCCCACACCGACTTTGCAAGTACTTGACTGCACGCAGTAATCTTCCGTCACTGAATTAGAAACTCTGATAGTTCAGTACCATAGTACAGTGAGTTACTTGCTAGTCACCGTGGTGATCTCAGATCGAAGAGACACATATACCCATATCCATTCAGAATATATCTCGACAGTAGAGCATTCCGAAATTGGTCACGTTCAGTAAAATGTACTCCTACACTTTACCTGTGTGACATATCAGTGTCTCCACACTCCTTGGTTAAGAGAACAACCAACGTATATGTCACACAATGACCTAATCTTGATAACGCTGTCGTTCTATTAACGACATATCATTTGATCGCGAACAGTTTTAAGAACTTGAAGATAAATCCTCCTTTATCATAAAATAAGTCCTAAGGACTCATCATATAAGAGTTTATTTGAAGATGTACAATGAAATGATGAATAATGCCAAATACCACTTTATTAATTTGTCAATTCATTTACAAAATTCAATCATCAACATACTGACGATTGACTCTTAGGATACAATTCCAACAATTTAACCTTGGTGAAATAAGCTATTTATATCTAAATGGTGATTTAGGCATTGAGCAATGGTTAGCAATACTATTTTGCAATTCAAACTGCACTTTTTGAACTTTAAAGTCTTTATTATTGTGTTGATGATGAAGGTTAGCTAGGTAAGCCTATACCAAATCAAAGTAGCACAGCGGATACTTGAACTAGAAGAAGAAAATAACCTAAAAATAGGATAATTGATAGCCTTGCACCAACTCATTGAGGGTCTTTGGCCTCAAGTAACATGTTTAGCATGTGTGACCTATCTCCAGTTATTAATTAAAATAAAATTATAATTAATTACTCTCTTGATTATTAATCCTAAAATGGGACAAGTAAAATCAAATTGGAGCATTTATTGAGCTTCAGATTGGGTTTGCCGAAGCTCAAATGGATGAGGCTAAGTCTTGTTAGCAAGAACTAGACTAGACCTAGACTAATCCTAGTTGGACCATGATTGGTGAAGTAGGTAACCACTTTTTCTAGTGGGTCATCCCTCCCTTCTCTTCACTATGTACTAGGAGCCAAACTTCCTAACAGAGTTCAACCACTAGTAGGAAGAGGTCCCAACATAGGGTCACCTATTAGTTAGTGTCCGAGTCCAACTAAGGCACTAGATAGGCAGCCAACCAAGGGCAGGCCACTAACCCCAGCCCTCGTCTATTTATACCTTACACTTGGGAGCAACAAATGTGGTGAAAAGTACATAGAAAAGAAAGGAAGTGATGGAAAAGGGTTAGATTGAAAGCACTAGATCTCTCCTCTCATAGAAGCATCTTCTTCGCTCCCAATTCGTTGGAGATTTGAGTCTAGGAAAGGCCTTAAGAATTGTGCATGTGGATTGATGTAGCAATGGATAGTAAAGCTTTATTCACAATCTCAACACCTCTCAAGATGATAAATTCAACTTAAAGATCACATCATAGCTCGGTAAAAAATCTTTAACCTTTTGTGCATATTTTTATGCATGGATATGTCACAAATAGGTCATTATTTTCCATTACAATCACTTTGATCTTTCTACATGTGTGAGGCCCAATAGTCCCACATCGGAAAGACTCGTTCCAGAGCCTGGGCATATGAGGCGGGTGTCTCCAAATCCTGCAGACGCATTTTGGGTGGAAAACAAAACCGGAGAGGGGTGAAGGACGCTTACGTGAAGCCCCAGAACCGGACAATATCTGGCAGGGGAGCCCCGTGTTCCCCCCTCATGTGGCCCCCACGTGGGCACTAGGTGCCTCACGTGCCTCGCAGAGGCGGGGGCGTGACATTTGGTATCAGAGCCGAGGACGGCTCTTATCCGATGGTGGGAAGGGTGTGAGGCCCAATAGTCCCACATCGGAAAGACTCGTTCCAGAGCCTGGGCATATGAGGCGGGTGTCTCCAAATCCTGCAGACGCGTTTTGGGTGGAAAACAAAACTGGGGAGGGATGAAGGACGCTTACGTGAAGCCCCAGAACCGGACAATATCTGGCAGGGGAGCCCCGTGTTCCCCCCTCATGTGGCCCCCACGTGGGCACTAGGTGCCTCACGTGCCTCGCAGAGGCGGGGGCGTGATAACATGTCTATCAAAAAGTTCTTAATTATGGTGTGACTTCAGTGCTTACCAGCTCTTTATGGAAATGCCCATGTTTCCTTCAAAAACACTAATTATTTTGCTTTGCTTGTCATCAAAGATAAGATCCTAAGTGGAAAACATCTCAAAAAGCGAGGTGGGCTGGATCCTTTCTTTTGTTGCTTATGTCGGTCGAATGCTAACAACATGAATCACATTCTTCTTAATATCCTTTCTCTTTATCAATTTGGAGATTCTTTCCATCTAAGCTTCAAGTCCCCTAGCTCTCCCCCCTCTCAATATTGATTTGATTGGAGATTCAACCTTAAGGAAGAACTAAATGTGTGGTTCGGAGGTTGTGGTTACTGCCCTCACTTGGTGATGTTTGCAGGTGTATTTGCGTTTATGAAAAATGATTTTGGGTACAATCTTGTTCCTCACTTAAATGCATCAGTTTGCCATTTTCTCATTTTTGTCTTTTTTCAACCTAATAAAACTTCTTGTACTAAGTAATAGTATGAACCATGTCCATACTGATTATTTACAAATACTTTTAGAAGTTAAATTTTCAATATTTTATATTGATGTTAAATTTTGAAACATTTTGTTATTTTTGAAAATGACAAGTGAGTAGAATATATTCTAGATTCTGAAGGGCCAAAGCTATAAGATAATAAAAGGAAAAGGCCAAGCTATTGGTGATAGTAATGATGAGGGGATTAGGAAGAAAGCAGTCTAGGATAGCAAAAGTCATACTATTTTTTTTGACACTTGTGTGGAACTTATAAGGGTTGGATACAGACCTGGTACCCATTTCATAAAGGATGGGTGGAATTTGTTAGTGAAAATGTTTAATGAAGAGACCAAAAAAATATATGATAGAATCCAATTGGAAAATTATTGGGATAATGTGAAGGTGTGGCACAATTTGAATGCTTTAGTGGACAAAGAAACTCGGCTAGGTTAGGATCATGCAAAGCAAACCATAGATGCACCAGATGAATGGTGGGAGGAATAATTAAGGTATGCATACAAATATGTTTTGATTTATATATTTAGCTATATTTTTTATACTAATTAATGTGTCTTATATCATGCAAAAAAATCCAGGGACACAAGGTTTGAACATTGTTTTGACTTGGATGAATTGTGCATGGAGTTCTTCGAGCATCAGAGAAATTTGCATTTGATATGGTAAGGCCACCACCAGATTATAATGATACCATCCCTAAATATATTCGACAAATACCTCAATTTTAACCATATTGCAAATTAAGGACTCAATATGATATCTTATTTTTGTATTTATGAATTGTACATTTCTGTATATTTATTAGCATCTCTGCTTATCATATAATGCATAGGACTGTATTGGTGTTGTTGACAAAATACATGTATGTATGGTGGTTCCCATGGATAAGGAAATCCCATATATAAGAAAGAAATCTGATTACACATAGAATATCATGATAGTATGTAGGTTTGACATATGTTATATATTTGTATGGGCTAAGTGGAAAGACATCGCTCATAATACACATATATTCATTGAAACTTTGTACTTAAATTTTCCACATCCATGAGGTGGTGAGTGTAACAAATAAATTCTATTACAACTTTCTAAGTAGAATGAATAATTCTTCTATGTGACATGATATTATTTATACTTTGGAATAGACAAATATTATATTGTTGATGCGGGATACCCAAACATGAAACGGTATGTGGCACCTTATAAAGAAGAAATGTCTCACATTCCTCAATTTCGACATACTAGTTAACCAATACAAGGTCTAAATGAGATATTCAACCAAGCTCATGCATTACTTCAAAATATTATAGAGCGTATATTTGGAGTTTGGAAAAATGAATGGTGAATGCCTACATATAAGCTGGATGTGCTAGCATGCATGGTTATCTATAACTATATTAGGAAGCATGTAAAGCATGTTAAGGAGTTTGATAAGGTTGATAATGATGATGATTATATGCTATTTGTTATGGGCGATGCTAGCTATGGGGATATTATACAACAACCCTTACCAAACATTGTGGCACAAGATGATCGTTTAATGGCTCAAGTACGTGATAGTTTACATATATAGATAGCTATTGGAGTATGCTAATGTAACCATCTTTTGATGAAACATGCTTAACAATTATTTATTTTATTTTATTTTTTTCACATTAGCTATATGCAAAAAAATTGTGTTATATGATTTTTATTAAATTTGTTTTCTCATTTGCCTTATATCTAAATAATATTAGAATCATTTTTTGCATTTGGCCTTTTCGATCATTTTGTCATTCAAAAAGTAGTTTTTGGTTTTATCATCCAAACACACAGCAAACCACTTTTATAGCTTCAAAACAGATTTTGCATCTTGACAGCCAAACGCCTTTACAGCAAAAATAGTTTTGCCCTGAAACAACTTTTCACCTGAAAATGTAATTTTGCCAAAAATTGTTTTTTTAGCCAAAAGTTATAACATATCCAAAGAAACCTTTAGTATATTTGCTTAGAAGTAATTGGAGGATCTTCTCTGACAAAACTATCTAATATGAGGCCCATAATCTAAGAAGATGCTTTCAATCATTAAAGATTGACTTCATTGACTGCCCATAAGTTTAAGGAGCTACAGTTTTCTATTTTGGCCCCATGTGGTGCATTTTTCTCTCTTTCTTTTTTTTTCTTTTCCTTTTTATTTGTGTGGGATGGTGGACTTTTCATTCTCTAAGTGAATCTTTGGATTCGGCTCATTTCCTCCCAAAGAAACACAAACTTGCCAATATTTTATTTCTTATTCACAAGCACCAATAATTTCCTGTTGCCGAAGCAAACTCCAACACTAAATTTCTGTATAAAATAACTATATAAATATAAATTCCATTACAACAAAAAATTGAAGTAAGATTCAAATTTATCTACCTTAAAGTTAAAAATTTGATATGAAATTTTGCATTCGAGAAAATTATTTCTAATCAAATTATTAGGGTCTAAATTTCAGTTATGATGATAGTTAACCAAATTTTATGATTCTTTCTTATAAAGACCATCGGCATCATGAACTGCAATTTGTTAATGGCACTTGTGTGTGATTAAATATCATATCCAATATCTTTATACTAGCTGCAATACGTTTGGGAAAAAAACTTTTTGCCATAGAAGCGACTACTTATTTTACCTTAATCAATTTGTTCCACCATTTTCTAACTCTCAAACACGTTTGCATGATATTATCAATATATTTAATTACTCATATTGTATGGCTAACAGCTTAACATTCTAATCATGGATTTAGTTACATTGTGATGTTTATATCTACTTTGGATCTACGGTCACAACATTTTGGAGTTAGATCTAATCATTAAAGAGTACAAATTCCTGTTATTTTAAATCCAAAATAGTTTATTATAAACATGAAATAACAGCCTCATAGAAAATTATCCATGTATTGTGCAAATGGATATGATAGTTCATCACAAAGCAACACATACTGCCACACACACAAAAAAAAGAAACTTGCATATGATATTCAAAACTAACTTTGATTTGATATTGAATTCGATGCTGACCTCAAATTCAACTTTCATGCATTATCTACAGAGAGTTTGGAAAGTTTTATATCTTGATACAATTTAACTGATGTGTGTTTATGATGCATTTTGTAAATAATTATCTACCAGTGTACATGTACTTGGTATGTCTAATGCCAGGGACGTCAAAAAATCATACCATCTGAATGAGGGCTCTCTATGTGCTCGGCCAACCTTAACCAACCTTAACCATCTGAATTTGTGAACTACAAGAAGCTTGGAAACTTTCATGGCAGGCCCATGCTTAGGTTTTGAGAAATAATATAGTACATAATTTCAATACAATATAATATCGTATATCATCGAGTTAAAATCCCTCCTGATGCTTTTGTCATTTTGGGCTGATCCGGCCTTGGGCTGGACTCATGGACATCCCTAAAGTCATTTATCCGCTTCTGTGCCCAGAATATATATGAACCCATAGATCTACCAAAGATAATATACTACGTGAACAGCAAAACATCAAACAATCTGTGACTGTTAGTATATTGTAGACATACTTTAATCGAACTGGACTGTTTTTGTGGTTAGCAACTTGTTGACATTAGCAACTTGTTTGATTTCATAAATTAGGGTTATGTTATAAATTATTTGGGCTCATATGTGAAATTATTGGGTAGATGAGTCCAACCATAAACCAACATGCGTAAACCAACATGCATGAGAAGAAAAAACTAATAATAGGAAAAGCAGAGCAATACAGTCGTTGGTTTATGGTTGGTTTACATTAGGCTGGTGGGAATCCAACGTACGTAGGGAGCTTGGATGTTCCCAAGGACATGCAAAAAGGTGCCACCTTTCCGTGCTCGTGGCAAGAGACGGCTTGTCACATATTTGTGTGACTGTGACATAGGAAAGCCATGGTCGGTGAACTCGGCGATATCTTTAGAAGAAGTCATCGCACGTAACATGGTTAATGGGTGATGCAGTTAAACTGGATTGGCGAAGGAGCTTTGTCATGGAACAAAATTAGGGCGCAACATAATATACTGCTCACAAGTCTCTATCTCCAAGTTTCATGTGCTTTTGGGACATTGATCGATTGCCATCTTGATTGACATGGTGATTTCAAATTATTTTGTTGTATTAGGCCTCATCAAATTAACGTGTCAAAATATTTGCATCATGGAAATAAAATTTGGTGATCGGCAGGATGCATAATGTACCACATCGACCTTGGCAATTAAATTATGCGCATGCTGATAGAAATTCTCGGTATTTCCATTGGGAGGACCTTTAATATTTCTGATGAGAGCATAGTCTAAGCAGATGACAAGGCACAGGAGAAGAAAAGAGGGAGGAGGAAAATGTGATAACTCCATTCAATTGGTATAATATTGAAGGTGCTATGCATGAAAAAAAATATTACCAAGCAAAAGCAGGTCTCAATGAGTTCGGATCCCTGTAGTGCATATTTGCCTGCTTGGATAACTGTCATGTTGTTCATATTCAAAATAGAAAACTCTTGTTTAGCTCAAAAATGGAGAGCATCATGTTGGGATGTTAAATATACTGAATAAAAAAAAGCAACATGGTGGCCATCCAAGCATGCAACATTCTTTGTGGTGCAAAATATGCACTGTAGATCATGAGTCGATCTTAAGCTACTTCCATAATGGGAGGTTGGATATCTATCATCGCGAATAATCTAGCATCATCAGGAATGGTTTAGCATTAGAAATTGTGGACAGTAATTTTGGGCTTTTACCCTCACTACAAAGTTGATTCTGATCTAGCCAAAGTATCCATCGTAAATCATTTTACTGGATGCAATTAGTTATTGAAAGATGCAAAATTAATGTATCTTCATCTTTTATTTTTTTTTTTTTTTTTTAGTGAAAACGACATTTTATATAGCTTTAACGTGAGTACATCCAGCCAGATAAAAAAAAAAGTAACAAATACAAGGTAGGAGGTATGTATCTTCATCTTTTCACTCTTTTATCCATTATGTTTAGTATCACCTTAACTTCCCGATCAATGGTATCATTTCACGACATGGCCCCCTCCTGGTCTTTTGTTAGATCATGGGAGCTAGCTATGTGCATATTTCTCACTTGCCATGTACGCATGCACATTTAGTTGCTCTCAACTGTCTCACTTCCATTATAATATCACATCACAGTCCTTCCCACACCATCAAATACTCATGCATCAATGACCGTTGCTTTCTCCGGTTTCCCCCTAGCCTTGCTTGCATCACCGGTCGTGCGTGAATCTTAAAGTGCACGAAAACTTTGAGATGAAGGGATGGTCTCCATCGCATGACCTGTCTTGCATCACCATGCTGCATCGATCAGCTGTTGTTGCGTTCTTTCGCGCATGACGTGGAACTCCGAAAGCGGCCCGAACGACAGATCCATCTCGCTGACACCCACCTCTCATTCCTAAATATGTGAAGCCCATTCGGCTCTCAATTCCCTCCACCAATCAAGACACGAAAACTCTCACCTCCTTGTCACACCCTAGCTCTACCGCAGCATCGTCCATCACTAATTTAAATCCTAAAAGCATCTGCTGTCACGTAGCTATCCATGACACAATTCATGCACCTGAGCAACTTCCACCGCTGATAGCAATGCATCTGACTCCCCAGATTGATTTCAATCTACGTGTCAAAAATCTACTTGTTACAAGGTCCTTACGTACCATAACGCATGTCATTTACGCGCAATCGTTGCATCCCATGAATCTACAATGGCGAATTGGGTTTATCCATGTTGCCTGCTACGCGATTCGAATGCAAGCTCGGAAATCGACTTCAAGGCCACCATCAATCACTAAATCTTTAGCATGTCATTCATACAGTCACAGTCAATTCAAATTGATGATTTGGCGCGATTTTACTTTTCGTTGGCCCCAAGTGGTGGCTCATGGGAGTTACAATGGGCTGCACATATATCTCGAGCTGCATGCGTGTGGTGGGGGCCAAATTAGCTGATGAGACCAAGATATCAATCTAAAAGACATGAACCTACCCCTAAGTATTTGGACGGGAATGCGGCCGAAAACGATATGTAGGATTGGGGTGGGACTGTCTTTGAATTCAACACAGTGGGTTGGGTGGGTCACTAGAATCCCATCATGGTTATGGATGTCTGTCGACCTGACACGTGGTATAGAGCCAAAAGTGACACGAGGGTACGTGGCAACGACTTGTGGGTGGAGGGCCGACAGCATTCTTAATCCGCGTGAGAGACACTTGGAAGGAAGCTAGGGGTTTTGGAAGGCCAGTAGATGGAACCAACCAAAAGATAGAACGCGTCGCGCTGGCCCAGGACCCATGTGGTATAATGTGGGATGAGACTGGTGAGGGCCCTCCTGGGCTCATGGGTGGACTTGGGCGGTGGCCGAGTGTCCAATGGGCTGCTTCAGTTTAATTTCTTCTTGGAAACAATCCATAATTGCGTGCACGTCATTCTGGAAGTTCTCCAAGTTTCATCCATATCTCCTTTTCCTCCGTTTGGATCGAGAAATGCTTGTTGTTTCTACAGTCAAAAGCTGTGGCTTGCTTTAAAGTCCGGAGTTAGGGTGGTATTCAGAATTCGGGTATTTTGAGTGCTAGGTAGTCTTTAGGTCTCTGTGCCATGTTCAGCCAGCAAGAAAGCAGTCCATGTACGTACACCTGTGCTCCCTTGTAAGATAACGTGGTGTTATTGTTAAGGGGGGGCCCTCACATGCAATGCTCGACCATATTATTACCACTTTGAAAGCTAACATGGATGCATGTATAAACTTCCTCATTATTCTCAAATGCTTGTCTCTCTCTTGGTCTATGACTGCTGTCACCAACGTTTCAATTATAAAGAGAGTGACCAACTTCCAAGGAATGTAGTCGATTATGTGCTAGATGATTTAAATTATAACCTCAAATTCATTCTTCATCCTTTCACATTGTATCAATAATGATGCACTGCCTATCTAGATTAACCAAAATTCATCGTCTCGGTACCGGATCCTGTACCGGTGCCACACTAGCACTGCATCGATACAGTATGGTTTGGTACGGAATACTAGTATTGAACCGATATGGTGTACTATATAATATGCCTTGTACTATCCGGTTCGGACCAGTAAGGTGAACCACTAGCAATAGAAGTAAGGAAACAAGACATCCTTAGAATAGACAAGCAAGATGTAAGCAGATACCTACTAATACACAAGCCATGAAAGAGATGAAGAATGGCATGCGTTGATTAGTAGGTGCAGCAATATTTGAGCCACTTGTGAATGCTTGCGAGACGAGGGGGCTGGTTATTGGACATTTGGACGTCAATAATGGGGAGTGGGTTGCACCAAGAAGATGCTGATTGAAAGGCAGGCAAATAGGGCAGCAAGAGGGTGGTTCCACCACCACAAAGAGCAATGCAATTATTACGTGCCTCTCCAATAAGTGACATGGGTTCCCACCAGAAAAAGAGGGGGATGCCATAATCCATGTCAGGAATGAGCAACCAACCCCATCCATTTCCTTCATGGTTCCATTCACTGCATATGCAATGAGTCACCGTATCTGGCTATGTCTTCACCACCTTCACTACCTCTCTCTCCCTCCCTCCCTCGTGAGAAAGGCATGGATGGGCCAAGGAGTGGGATATAGTTCTAGAAGTGGTTGAATAGGGAGGAGACAATGGGCACGTTAGCAGATGCTGGACAACACTCATTCTCCTGCGTTGCCCGGGCGTAGGACTGAAAAGAGACTCGGGAGAGGAGAATAATGGCGTCCAAAAACGGAAGGATTTCGAGGGACCAAGGAGAGGGTAGGCTAGAACTCCCCCATTATGTGGGCGGCTCCACTGTCTCAGCCAAGACAGCAACCAGCCTTGCAAGTCGGCACCGAGAACACAACTGCATTACAATTTGATCAGCAAACCATATTGTGCCGGTTCAAAGAAATAGAAAGGAGTTTAATAAAAACAGCAGAAAATTTAGTTAGATAAAGCACTTCTAGTGAGCTTTCTTAAAGATAGTGACAAAAGGATTCTTAAAAACCCTACCCTCAAGATACAATATCCAACTTAAAAATAATATAAGATTGCAGTTCTTAATCATCTTTAATCAAGAACCTATACCCAAAAAGATAAAGTGCAGAAGGAAGGCTCTAGAAAAGAAAACTTATAAAATAGAAAATCAGAAGAGAAAGTAATAAAAGTATATCTCACCTTCTCATATTCCGATAAATTTACAAGAGTCCAAAGATTGCATTCAGCCAAAGCAATGCAACTTTCCAGAGTCCAAATGTTGCATACATATTTTTTTCAGAAACAATGCAATTCTACGTATTTTTTTTAAACATTGTAGAGGTTTCACAAAAGCTAATAACTATTAAGAGTTTAAAAGGTTTTAAAATTTCAGATAATAGACTTCTGATTTAACAAGAATATTTAACAAAGTTTTATGTTTTTAAAAAACTATTATTAGAAAAAAAATATCAGACAATCTCCCACTTATTTCCTAATAATAATATTACTAGTTTAGAAAAAAAAAGAAGAAAACAAACATAGGTTTGATATGGTGCAGGCTTTAGGTGGATTATGCTTGATCCTAAGGTTTGAACAAAAATTATGAAACTTGAAAAACTAAGAGGATTAAACTTTGATCTTAATTAATCAAAGCTCATATATTAATGTTCACACTATACATTGGGTCCTTGTTACGCACTTTATTTCGGTTTTAGCAAGTCTACTAGCATCTTACCAATAATTCCTTGGAAGCCATCCTAATCTCCATATTTTTAAATGTAAAACTTATCCAATGTATCCACAACCTCACTATTCACCCCACATAACCTATGAGTTTTGTTAAGGACATTGTTCAACCTATTTTGTTGTGGATAATACATCACATAGATAAGAAACTTTATATAGTTTCATGCCCCCACTACTCCAAAGATAAAAATATATCAACAATGCAACCTACACGTTAATATTTCATGGATGATAACTCTAAGCAGTGATATTCTAGTTATCAGGTAGAATCCTAAACTAACTTCACCTTTTAGTGTAGGCTACAGTTAAGTCCATCTTTTTTAAACTGATAAAAGTCCCATACCTCTCATGATTTTAGTAACTTTATCACCAGATGAAGGCTTTGTTAGGGGGTTAGCTAGTATTTGATCAATAGGAAGGTATGCAAGTACTACATTACCTTTCTTCACAATCCTTCTAATGTTATTGTATCTCATAGAAATATGCTTGATATTACAAGTTATTTTCATATTTTTGATATTGTATATAGTAGCTTGGTTGTCATAACACATGGTTGTAGGACCTTTAAGAATTTCAATGAAAGGAATGCATCTTGATGAGAGCACAAAAGTGCGACCTACATGTTACTAAAATTAGTGTTATTGTTAACTGATAATAATAAATTCACTAGATTAATATTATATTTAGATTTAACATAGATTAGTATAAATTATAGATAAATTGCACATTGACTACAAATTTGACTTCAAATCGGTTCCGAGTCGGGTTCGGGTCCGAATCGGATCCATTTCTTTTGAGCCTTTGGAAAATAATTTTGGGCAAATCTAAATTTGCCATAAGGTGCTGGGTGACCCATGACTTGAAAGAATTGCACTTGACCTCCAGCCAGAATGGATGACCCATCCGTCTACAAGCAAAATTTCATATCATACTATATGACTAATCGGATGGAACTTGATGTCTCCCATATCCTCCCAGCCGTCCGCACGCATCACAAAGCTCCCGGCTCCTCCCTCCTTCCGCGTTCAAGATCCACCGCATCCGTGACACGCCTCTGCACCCACGGATCCATCTCATCCCGTGATCCCGTTCTTCTCGCGATCAGCCCAGAAGCAACCCTCCATCTGCGTCGTGCCAGCCACCGTGCCAGCGAGCAGCCGCGTCCAAGCTTCAGCCTCCCGCGTCCGCTCCTCCCAGCATCGCCCACGTGCGTCTCCCTCCCTTCCGATTTCAAGCCGTGATCACAGCATCCCGTGATCCCCGCGTCCGACTGCAAGCATCCCGTGATCGGCTCCTCCACGCGCCTCCTTCCTTCCGCATCAGCCCACCTTCCGCTTCCATGCGATCCCGGGCGATTCACCTCCCAGCAAGGAAGATCCCAGCGCCTCCCTTCCGCATCAGCAGCACCCGAAGAAGGAAGCCAAGTCCCCACCTTCCGCTTCAGCTCCCAGCGATTCCAGCATCCCAGCTCCTCAACCGCACCGCGTCCTCCCAGCTCCCTTCCATTTCTTCCTCCCGCAGTGCCCCAGCCACGGATCATCGCCTCCTCCCAGCGAAGATTCTGCAATGCCCGAAGAAGGAAGTCCGCGCCTTCCTTCCGTGACCCGCCCAGCCAATCCCTACATCCGCGCCGGATCTTCACCCATGATCAGCTCCCATCGATCTCGCATCCTCTCCACATGCTTGCTGATGGGATCTATATAAGAGAGGAGAAGAACAAGAAGAGGGGTGTGCTCAGTTTTGGGTGGAAACCAAGGGAGGAGGTGCTCTGTGTCGGTTCCAAAAAACAGAGGAGGGGCCCTGTTTTTCGAGAAGAAGGAAGAAGAAAGTATTATTTTAATATTTTTTTTTTTAGTGTTCAGCCGAGTTGTTGGTTCCTTTTATTTCAAGGATTTTCTTTTATGTTCTTGTAATCAATTTTCTTTTATGAAATTCGTGTTTTAGGTTTGGTTTAATATTTGCTTAATATACAATCTATCAATTTTCTTTTATACAATCCGTGCTCTAGGTTTGGTTTAGTCTCCGCAATTTATTTTATATTCTGAAATTTTTAGTTTTAAGATAACTATGAAATTTATTTTTGCTGTTCACACTGACGATTTTAATTCATAATCTGTCTTTAGAAATCGATCCCTACTCTGCATCCAATTTCAATTGCAAAGTTTTCCTTCTGCCCTTTGTTTATTTTAAATTAGAAAACATTCAACATCCCCGACGTAATGTTTTTCTTTTGATATTCAAAAATCGATTTTGAATCCGAGTGAATGTTCTAACTTTTATGCAACTCCAATCACCTCCCCGTGGATCGACCTCTTATAACCACTATTCTTCGAGTAGGAAAGGTAAGAGTAAAGAATTAAATTTAACTTTTGTCCGTCAGTTCTAACAACGATCTGTCTAGCGTATTTTTAGTTAGACAGAAAAGGACGAACAGAATTTTGGCGCCGTTAAAAAAATATATATATTAAAATTAAAAAATAAAAAAAAAAAGAGGGGGATTTCAAATTTTTAACTCAAAATCTAATCTTTTTGGCTGTATAAAGTAGGAATTGCTTTGACAATAGCTTTGAGTTAAGAAATATGATAGCAGTTTTAGCTTGAGTTGTCATCCCACCTATCTTCTGCTAACATAATACAAGATGAGTTAGCACCTACACATAAGCACATGAATAGTGGGGTATATAAACTTACGACTAATATGAATATTTTTAATCTTCGGGATAATTTAGAGTTATATTTGTGATGAACACCCTAACCTAACCAAAAAAAAAGAAAAAAAAAGAAGAGATAAAATAAAATAATGAGTTTAATTTAAGTCTCCTCACTGAGTAACCGGGCCTCTTGCCTGGCAAGCAGCGAGTGTTCGCGTAAAAAGGTGAGGACATTGAGATTAAACTCTGAGTGACTAATTTGGCCTTGAAGCCTAGTTAACTTGAGTTATTAAGCCTGTTAGGGTGTCTCTACACCTAGTGCCCTGAGCCATCTGGATCGGAAGTCATTGGCCTAACACTCGCTACATGGGTTAGCTAGAAAGCTTAATAAGGCTAGATATTGCACAAGTCATTCTTCTTAGCATTCAGTCTGAGTAAAAAAAAAAAAAGAATAAATAAATCCGGGGTGTTCATTACCATTTAACTCTAGAAAGTCTTGAAAATTGGAGTGATCATGTTGGAAGTAAGTGAAAGCCACTCATTTATATGATACTATCTTGCACCTCACTACATTCTTGACTTGTTAGCAGATAGATGGGGTGTAATGAAACTTGAGTTAGAGTTTGTTTAAATATAATAACAACAAGTCTCTATTGTCCTTGCAATTCTAGTTTCATACAGTAATACTTGTTCAAATTTCGAGTTAAAATTTGGAAATTCCTGACTGATGAAGTTTGTGGGTAACTTCACTGCAAACCCTCACGAGACAACACTCGTCCGCTAGGGTAACCTAGGGGTTTAACGGCTTATTGCACATGCTAAGTGCAATCGTAATGCTCTACGAAAGTGAGTATTTATCTTAGGATATTTATATAATAAATAACACTTTTGCTCTCTCATTTTATCATTTTCGCACTGAATTGCTAGAGACTAGCAATAAGCTAGTTGGGGGTGTGATGAGAGCACAAAAGTGCGACCTACATGTTACTAAAATTAGTATTATTGTTAACTGATAATAATAAATTCACTAGATTAATATTATATTTAGATTTAACATAGATTAGTATAAATTATAGATAAATTGCACATTGACTACAAATTTGACTTTAAATCGGTTCCGAGTCGGGTTCGGGTCCGAATCGGATCCATTTCTTTTGAGCCTTTGGAAAATAATTTTGGGCAAATCTAAATTTGCCATAAGGTGCTGGGTGACCCATGACTTGAAAGAATTGCACTTGACCTCCAGCCAGAATGGATGACCCATCCGTCTACAAGCAAAATTTCATATCATACTATATGACTAATCGGATGGAACTTGATGTCTCCCATATCCTCCCAGCCGTCCGCACGCATCACAAAGCTCCCGGCTCCTCCCTCCTTCCGCGTTCAAGATCCACCGCATCCGTGACACGCCTCTGCACCCACGGATCCATCTCATCCTGTGATCCCGTTCTTCTCGCGATCAGCCCAGAAGCAACCCGCCATCCGCGTCGTGCCAGCCACCGTGCTAGCGAGCAGCCGCGTCCAAGCTTCAGCCTCCCGCGTCCGCTCCTCCCAGCATCGCCCACGTGCATCTCCTCCCTTCCGATTTCAAGCCGTGATCACAGCATCCCGTGATCCCCGCGTCCGACTGCAAGCATCCCGTGATCGGCTCCTCCACACGCCTCCTTCCTTCCGCATCAGCCCACCTTCCGCTTCCATGCGATCCCGGGCGATTCACCTCCCAACAAGGAAGATCCCAGCGCCTCCCTTCCGCATCAGCAGCACCCGAAGAAGGAAGCCAAGTCCCCACCTTCCGCTTCAGCTCCCAGCGATTCCAGCATCCCAGCTCCTCAACCGCACCGCGTCCTCCCAGCTCCCTTCCATTTCTTCCTCCCGCAGTGCCCCAGCCACGGATCATCGCCTCCTCCCAGCGAAGATTCTGCAATGCCCGAAGAAGGAAGTCCGCGCCTTCCTTCCGTGACCTGCCCAGCCAATCCCTACATCCGCGCCGGATCTTCACCCATGATCAGCTCCCATCGATCTCGCATCCTCTCCACATGCTTGCTGATGGGATCTATATAAGAGAGGAGAAGAACAAGAAGAGGGGTGTGCTCGGTTTTGGGTGGAAACCAAGGGAGGAGGTGCTCTGTGTCGGTTCCAAAAAACAGAGGAGGGGCCCTATTTTCTGAGAAGAAGGAAGAAGAAAGTATTATTTTAATATTTTTTTTAGTGTTCAGCCGAGTTGTTGGTTCCTTTTATTTCAAGGATTTTCTTTTATGTTCTTGTAATCAATTTTCTTTTATGAAATCCGTGTTTTAGGTTTGGTTTAATATTTGCTTAATATACAATCTATCAATTTTCTTTTATACAATCCGTGCTCTAGGTTTGGTTTAGTCTCCGCAATTTATTTTATATTCTGAAATTTTTAGTTTTAAGATAACTATGAAATTTATTTTTGCTGTTCACACTGACGATTTTAATTCATAATCTGTCTTTAGAAATCGATCCCTACTCTGCATCCAATTTCAATTGCAAAGTTTTCGTTCTGACCTTTGTTTATTTTAAATTAGAAAACATTCAACATTCCCGACGTAATGTTTTTCTTTTGATATTCAAAAATCGATTTTGAATCCGAGTGAATGTTCTAACTTTTATGCAACTCCAATCGCCTCCCTGTGGATCGACCTTTTATAACCACTATTCTTCGAGTAGGAAAGGTAAGAGTAAAGAATTAAATTTAACTTTTGTCCGTCGGTTCTAACAACGATCTGTCTAGCGTATTTTTAGTTAGACAGGAAAGGACGAACACATCTCAAAAATTGCTTCATCTATAATATCACTTTACTAGCTTGATATGGAAATATATTTAGATTCCATTGAAGACAATGAGATACAAGATTATTTTTTAGATAACCAAGCAACACTAGCATGACCAATAGTAAATAAGTAGCTACTAGTTGACTTATAATTAATTCTATTTGAGCCCAGTTAGTATCACTATAGCATTCTAAAATAGGAGAACTACATTTATAATGCAAACCATAATGTAAAGATGTTTCAAATATCTCCTAACTTTACTATTGCCGCAGAATCTAGACCAAGGTCGAAGTGCAGCTCGGATGACATTGGAGATGAGTTGAGCAGGCTGGTTGAGGCGTCGGGGGCTAGTCTCCTCCAGGGACGGCTTGTAGGAAGTTGCTTGTTGGAGAGTTTCCAGTAGAAAACTCTCCGATGTTTAATTTAGAATAGAGAGGCAATAATATGGAAGGAAGAAAAGTGGTTCTAGTATCGCATAGCACGTGTGATTGCATAGTTGAGGTCCTTAAAGTGCCCCTTTATATAGGAGAGTCAGTTTTATCATCACCTGAGTTTGCATGCACCAGTGATTAGGTGGTGGCCAGTAGTACGACCTCAGCATGGGCAGCACACGGTTCTGACCGCGCACTAGATGTAAAGCTGTTGTAACGACCAGTCATTATCATGATGGCTGATTGCTATGACTGTCAGTCCTTGTTGGCACGTGTCGATCGATTCCTCTGTCAGAGGCGAAGCTGTTCACCTCGGTCGATTGGCTCCTCGGTTGGAGGCAAAGCTATTCACCTCAGTTGGTTGGCTCTTCAACTAGGAACAAAGTTGTTTGCCTCGGTTTATACCCAGGTTGTCGAGATTGGTTAGGTTCGAGGTCGTGGTGTCCAATATTTTCTTTATCACTTGCCCCCCATTTTCGAGCCTGTATCCGGCAACACATCAAGGAGACTGATCAACATATTTATTGCCCCTTGATAAAAGCTTTGTCCTCGATTGAGGTGACGACTTGATGAGGCCCAAATTCTATCATTTGGACTCAAAATGGGCCGGTCGAATAGAATTTATTTTTGTTATAAAAGGTTTTGAATGTATCTTCCAATTCATAAAGAATTCATAGATGCAATTGCAAATATTATTCCAATAGATGTTATTTTAGTCATAGGTGAAAATATTTCATAAGAGTCAAATCCTTCCTTTTGGCTACATCCTTTAGCAACTAATTTAGCCTTGTATTTTTTTTCTATACTACTACGAGTTCCAAGTTTTTTCCTTAGAACTTATTTACATCCAATTGATTTTGTGTTAGGAGGAAGATCACATAATGCCCATATATTATTACCATCATCATCTATAGCATTTTTTTGTAAGTTAGCATCTAGTAAAGGCATAGCTTCTTCAAATATTTTAGGATCCTCTTCTAATAAATATGTAAACATTTCAGGACTCAAATCTATTTCAATGATACATCTTTTGCTTTTTCTTAGGTCTATAATGTTAGGTTTTAAGTCATTTTTATTAGTAACACTATCATTAATATCTTCATGATTACCATTATTATGAGAATTATCAATATTAGTATTGTTTTCTTCCATGGTTTGTATGGATTTTTCTAACTCTTTAATGAAATCTTTTTCACAATCTAATTTATCAATATCCTTAATAGTCAAAAATTCAAAGCAAATAGCATGTATGGCCTCAAAAATACTATTAGCCTTTAAATTTAAAAATTTGCTTGCCGTATTATGCAAAGAGTACTACTAGTTCTAGGCCATATTAAAAATTCTACTATTACATTTAGTCACACTCTTGTAACATTATCTTGTTAGTAACTAGTTCTCCAAATCTGTAAAGAAGAAAGAAGCCAAATAATAAACTGAATAGCCTAATAAATAATGAAATACCTCAACAAGTTTACTAAAGTAATTGACTAATAAAATTTTCTTGCTAATATTAAGCATATAAGTAAAATCATTATATTTTAATATGATAAATTTATAATCAAGAATATTAGTACCTGCTCAAGTATTAATATTTATAAGAATAATTTAATATACTTAATTTAATTCAATAGTTTGAGTGTATGACCACATTTATACTCTATGAAAGGGTCAAAAAACTATACTTATATCTTACAGAGTAGACCAAAATAATAAATTTCAAAATAATCAAATGTAGAACCCCCATTAGTGGAGTCCAAAATATAACCAAGCTAAGAGTCATAGATTTAAAACATATTAAAGATATTCATAAATTAATTATATATATTAAATTCTAAACAAAGTATGCAGAAGCAATATATGATATTCATAACTTTCCTATTACTCAATTTATGGTTTATTTGATATCAAATATTTATTTAGAGGAAAATAAATAATAACTTCAGGAAAGGTGAATAATTACCTTACTTGTGAGCGTACCCAGTAAACAAATCCAACTAATCCTGAAGATTTTTTTTAAAACTTAATATTCCAAGAATTATATGTTTTATCAAAATAGAGCCATGCTAAAATAGTACAATCCTGAAGAATTTTGCTAGAATCTAAGCCTGCATGGAATTGACCAACCTAAAATCAATTTATGCTTACTATCTATTCAAAATAGTATATCATAAGATATACTAAATTAAATTTCTAATTACCTATCTATGCTCTGAATTTTCATACTTTTATAGAAATAAGTTTCTTAATAGTATACAAAATTTAAAAGATTAAATATAAAATATAGACTGAAAATTTAATAATATAAATTTTAATTGTTACTTATTGTACAGAAATTGAATCACAACATTTTCAGTTTACAAAAATTATTATAGATTATAATATATAAATATAATAATCAAAAATATGAAAATTGATATATGGATATCCATAAATTATTTTTCAGAATTTTAAAATAGCATTTCATTTTGCAGAAATTAAGTTCCTAGAATATAAAATAGGGAAATTTAATTGTCAGAATTTAGATTTCTGTTAATTATTATCAGAAATGACTCAATGAATTATTAATTTTAAGAAATTAGAGATTGAGATCGATCTCCCTTTCCCTCTTTCAAGATCAGATTGAGAGGTTTTTATTCCAACAGAACGAGCATTCGCTCTACTTCTTCTTCCCTCTTCAAGCTCGTCTTTCTATTCCCGATTGAAGAAAAGCTTCAATTTCTTCCACTCTCGCCACTGATTCTACTGAAAGTTAAGTCACAACTGAAATGGAAGGAACTGACATCGGTGGAATGCTACCTCCAATTCCCTGTATGTTCGATAGAGCCAAATATTCCCCCGGAGTACGCCGATTACCTTACAGAATTTTTGATATATACCTAATTTAAAAATTTATAAAGCAAAATATGATTTTTAGAAAATTTAATTTCATAAATTCAAAACAGATTTTGCTTTGCTACAAATAAATATTGCAAAATTTATTTCATAGAAATTAGTTCTTGAAATAGGATATATAGTTCTTTTTTGTTTTCAATATTCAAAAGTTTTAAATCCAGAAAAATGATTTTTTAGAAAATTAATTTACAGAATAGGATATAATTTTTGAAGAAAGAAAACAGGGTGGCTAGATCAAATTATATATAGAGAAAAACCATTTTAAAAGCACCAATTTTTCTATACAAATAAAGAAATGAACTATAAATAGGGGAAAAGAAAGGAAACGATGAACAAGAAGACATGAAATAAGAGATCCAAACCATTCATTTGCTCCAAATCAAGAAATTATACTAAAACTTCCAAATTCTTACAAGCATAGCAGTTACGAAGAAAATTAAACATTAGAAGATAGAGGAACCCAAGGGATTCAGGTAAAGTGAGAGGGGTGTTTGGACGACATGGAGAGTGTGGTTTCCTTCGATCGAGATGGAGAGGATTCGAGAGAGAGAGAGAGAGAGAAATGCAATGTAATCAAAGATATGCATAGGTTTCTCAAGGAGAGAGAGTGTGGGATTAAGACAAGGGTAGTGGGATCTTTTTGCCCAATCCAAATAGAACTCGGTTGCGTAGCAGAAAAAGAAGAAAAAATAACAATGCTGCCCCACCTCACCTAAACCAAGTAGAACTTGATCAGATTGGGTGCTACAGATTACGAAAATAAAAATATACTATTTCACTCTATCAATACATATTCCATAGAGATGGTATGCATATCAAGGTTATATCCACATTTTGAATGATAAATAATAATAATAACATTATCATCATTTAAGTATTCAAGAAATAATTAATAATAAGAGAATATTATTTTATTATCTTGTACATGCTTTAGAGTTGTTGGCTAGAGAACCCACCATTAGTAGGAGGGAATCTAGAAGGCATGATGTCCTTTTGGTGGATTCGGATATGTAGGCATGCCATGATACTAAATAGCCCGAAAAAAAGATAAGGGGAAAGGATAGTAGTGTGGCCCTAGTGTCTTATCCTTCAAAGACTTTTGCTAATATAATGTCGTTTGCCTAAAAGAGAAGAATGTAGGGTGTAGCTAGGGCTATGGATCTATGCTAAAGCTACAGATAAACTAGAGTTTAACAAGATAATTGAAAGCAATAAATTTAAAGGATAGAAGTGTCAATAAATTAAAAATAAAGATAATAAATGCTTTTGTGATTATTAGAAGGGTCCCCTCTTTTAGATTGGATCTTATTATTTATGTAGGATGACAAATGATACGATAATTCCTATGTCCAATGATAGCAGTCCGCGACCAACTCCCACTTCTAGTTAGGGAATCGCTGAGTCTCAAAACTGTTCATTCAGTCTTGTGCTATTTTTTCATCCATTTGGTTAGGCAATGATCTTTTATTCACCATGGATGATTTGGCTGATTTAGCTTCATTGTTTACTTGGCCTTCTTGACAACCACTTGATCTGATGGTTATCTAAGTCAGCCTATTAGGTGCCACATCTCCTCCTTGGCTAGCTCTTTGGTAAGACCAAATGAAGTCAAAGCTTTCGATCTTAGTTGGCTCAAGGCTTTCCTTGACTTGGAATCTCTTTTTGGATCTTGTCCCAAAGTTGCCATGTGTACCATGATCCCGATTGTCAGGATATGATATAAATAGATGTATATCTAATAGATATTTTATGCTAATTCATATTCAAAGAAAGTTTTAGGACTCATTAGGTTCATGTGAAGAAATTTTCGCACTTTGGAAAGCCGATGCCTAGGTATATGATGTTTGAAAAAGTAGTTTTTGCATGTTTGATTGACCATGAAAAAGTAGCACATTCTAGAGTGGCTTATGTTTGGTTGATTATTCACTTTCTTGAGAAGTTGTGTGAAATATCTATTATGCTTTCATTAAAGAAAAATACTTTATCCTATCTATCTAAAAGCTTAAGAGACTTTTGAAAAAATAATTACCCCAATTCCCAACATAAGGGAAAGTGCCTTTCGCATGTCCCATATGGATTTTTCTATTCTATAAAATGTGAAAATCTTATTTCAATGAAAAAACTACTTTTCCATCTTTCTTCTTTGAAAACTTCAATCAAACATGAGGCATTTCTGTATTTTTCTATTGACCACACTTTTTTCCCTCTTCTTCCTACGAACAAAATGAGTCCTTAACTATACACTTTCCAAACAAACCAAGCATCAAAATTTTACTTCTAGCAAGAGCTACTTTTCGAAAGTCACATTTTAGAAAATACGGCCTTTCTACTTTAGCCACTTTTCTGCAACAAAATATGTTGTTAGTTAAAGTCAGTTTAATGATCATTACTAAAAATTCTATATAACTAAAATATTTTTTTTGGGAAATAGGAAGGGTTTAAACTTAGCAGATGTTAGGGTGAGGGTAGGTCACTCATACCTAATTTCTAGTGACTTTACTAACAAACTATTTGGTACTGACCAAAGACTTTCATGTTTTAGTCTACTAAAGACGATATTGAACCTGTGATGGTATCATGTTTGAAAATGAAGCTCTCTTGAGGACAATAGATGATAAGGAGATTGAGAATACTTTGTGGTCGATGTCTAGTGACAAGGCCCTAGATCAAGATGGGTTTCCTCCATTTTCTTCAAACACTTTTGGCCTATTGTGCATAAGGATGTGTGCCTCGGGGTGAAGTAATTTTTTCCTCTCAGATACAATGTTCCAATCTAGAAAGTATACTTTTGTTATTCTCATCCCCAAGAGGCTAGATGCTTCTCTCCCTTCTCATTATTGTCTATGTACAACATAATAAAAATTATTGCTAATCTTATGGTTAATAGAATACAACATGTTTTGCATCCTATTAATAGTCCGGGATAGGAGGCCTTTCTTAAAGGATAGAGTATATCAAATAATATTCTAATGGCCTAGCAGGTAATGTATGATTTATAGAGGGCCTCAGCTAGATGGCGTTATATGGCAATTAAATAGGATATTGAACGAGCTTATGATTGAGTTAGGTGGGATTTTCTCTTTTTCTCATTTCAATAGATGAGTTTTCATGATACTTGGATTGACCTGATCCATAGCCATATAGAATCATCTTCATTTGCTATTTTGATTAACAGAATGCCTTCAAAATCTTTTTATTCTTCTGTGGATTGAGACAAGGATGCCCTTTATCATCTTATTTGTTACATTATTTGTTCAAACCCTCTATCAAGGATGCTTAATGATGCAGTTTCCTCAAATTCTTTATCAGTATATCAGCCACAGCGATTGAGGTTTCATATCTCCCATATTCCTTTAGCTCATGATTGTGTCCTTTTTGCTCGAGCCACATTGACAAATGTGATGGTGCTATCCAATATTATTAAGAAGAATTGCAAGACTTCAAGACAAAGAGTCAATATGGAAAAATCAGCAGTTAGATTTAGTCCAAAGATTAACAGTCTATCAAGATATTGAATAAGGAATCATCTACAGATTCAAGAATCTAATGAGACATGGAATCATTTGGGAGTTCTTATCTCAAGAAATTGTCTTCAGTAGACTGTGGAGGGTCGGTACAATAGTTTTCGGAGAGATTAGAGGAATGAAAATAGACAGCCTTGTCTACGGTAGGAAGAATCACCTTAATTAAATCCATTCGTTCAGCTTTTCTCGTATATTTGATATCAAATTGTATAATTCCGAAAGGGGCTCTATTGAAGTTGGAAGGAATAATCAAAAATTTTCTATATGGTTCCTTTGATACCTCTAGGAGAGTGCATTTATAGTCTTGGAATTGAATTTGCCAGACTACCTAGACAAGTGGTTTAGAGATTCCTTCTTTATATTCTCGGAGTGAGGTAGGTGTGAAAGTGGATCGGATAATATTTGTCTGAATCTATTTTTAATTCAAATTTATCTAGATATGGATAAAAATTTGAGCATCCGACTAATATCTGTATCTATATCTATATCCATAAAAAAATGGATATGGATAGATAGATCAGTATCCGAATATCTGATTCTATTTGTAACTCTATTTAATTTTATATGATGCGCATAAACTTTTTAAAGCAACAAATAACCATATTAATATGCTATTAACTTAATTTATCATCCTTTAATATTATCTTTGATTTTGTGGTGATTAAGTTTAATTATCTGATCTATATCTGTATTTATATCCATATTATCAGTATCTAATTTATATCCATATCTATTTAAAACAAATATTGATATGAAATTTTGCATCCGACTAACATCTATATCCATATCTATATTCATCATACAAAACAAATAAGGATACGGATATGCTAATATTTGGTTTGTCTCTGATCCAATTTTAGCCCTAGAGTGAGGCCCTTCTTGCTAAGTATGCTGCGGGATTTATCTTGACTCAAGATGATCTATGGATTTCTTTCATGAAGGCTAAGCATGGAGCATATTCCTTATTGTCCTTTCTAGTGTATTCATAGAATAGCTTGCCTGTTTGGAAAAAAAGTGTTCTTTTGCTCAGTTTATTTACTCTAATCTCAAGTGATCTATGGGCAATGGGACGTCTATTGATCTGGTTCAGGATCCATGGATTTTATCTATTCTTATTACATGGTGGCCTATTCTTGTTGATATCTCTTCACTACAAATCTTATGGTGAAGGGCCTTATGATGATAGGTAAGAACAAATAGGATATGATTGTAATCTATTGAGCTTTTACAGAGAAGTTGGCAGAAAAAAATTCTTGCTAGTTTTATATCGGGTAGAAATACTGTAGATGGGCTAGGATGGGGTCCATCATTTGGTTTGTCAATTAAAGGTGTGAAATTCTATAAATGTTTTAGGCCAATTTGGGATATGGAGATCATGCTGATGTAAATACCATGATAAGAGAATCAACCCCATTCTATTTTCTATTGAAACAAAACAACCCTTGCATGAACACCAATTTTCCAAATCCAATCATTGCTTATGCCCTGAAATAAAGGAAACCATTTCTCATGTTATTTTGGACTACAGATTGGCAAACCATCTCGACATGGGCTCCCCTTTTTGATGCGGCGATTATTCCAATACTCTCTCTAGATGCCTTCCTTTAGACAATTAAAGAGAGATCATTGAGTGGTAATCAAAGTATATATGTTATTTTAATGTCTTATATTGCTAATCATATTTGGCTAACAAAAAATGATCACTTCTTTGATAATAATATTCTATATCCTAGAATGATCCTCATGAAAGCCTTTGTCTAGGCCTAAAATTATATCCAAGTGACTGTCTTGAAGGAATCTTTGACAATCGAGGAAAACTGTGGCTCCTATTCCACAAACTCTACATTTCCACAAATGATTTATTTCTCTTGGTAGCCACCACCTCTAGTTTCTGAAGGTTAATTTTGGTGGCAGTTGTTATAGCCAAAAAACTTGACCGAATGGAGATGGAGATCTTACAGTCGATGGTGGGTTTACTCAAAGAGGAAGTCTGACATGCGAGCAAAAAAAATATCAAAGGCTACTGTAGCTGATCTGGTTAGGAATCCCTTGATCCCTAAGTATGTAAAGCTTTTGGCAAAACAAAAAAAGGAAAGAAGATCTGAAGAGCAAAATGAGAATACAAGCTAAGCTTTTGTTTGATGCATACCTAGGCCCTCTGGCCTTGTTTATATAGAGATGAAGGTGTAGAACAATTATGATTGGGCTTCGAGATTAGAGGATGAGATGTAACCATCTTTATTCGGACCCCTTAGTTGTGCAGAGTGGCAACTTATCCTTTGAATTCATATGCTACATGTCGGATTATGATTGAATGCCTAATCCATCCTGTAACTTAGAAAGGAATTGAAGCTACATCACTTGCCCCTACTTTCGAATTCGAGCCATTTTTTTTGGCTTGAGTGAAGGAAGTAGACAATCCATCTGATCACGAGCTAAATTGAGCTCAGTCTGGTCGTCTAGTCCGATTGAGGAGATTTAGGATACGGGCTCTAAATCTTTGGAGGGAAGCTTTTGAATGCCACATTGTAACCTTTTTTTTTCCTGAGGCGCCATAGCGGATCCATGTGACTAGCTAGCAGCCGATGTTGGCACGATACATGTTAGCTCTTTGAGTCATGAAGTCGATCAAGTGCATAGATCTGAGCCGTTAAGCACCCTATATAAGGGAGACAAGCCTCAATGCCTTCCTCTCATTTTGAGCATCTTGAAATCCTATTTAGGTCTTTCCCTAGCTCGATCTTCTAATGGTTCTCCTTGTCTCAGTCTCTTCATAGTCCTTCCAGTTTGGTCTTCTTCAGCCTCTAGGTTGGTACATGCTCCTCTCCCTTGATATTTTTCATTCCTCTTTGGTTGTAGGAGCCATGTCTAGTAGCTCGCCATGAGCTAGTCATCCATCTCCAACCCTAGGTTGGGTTCTTGGGGCTCATCCTCTTTTACCTCAAAGGCGATCCCGTCAGTCACCCCTTATGGTCCTGATGCCGAGGAGAGTGTCTTGGACCAGGTAGACTTAGACTAAATTAAGAGATCTTTTTTCATTCTTCATAGCATTTCATTTAGACTACCAAAGCTAGATAAAAGGGCCACTAGTTGCTTTCCAACTCAGCTCTGCCTGTATGAGGAGACTCTGCAGGTAGGGCAGAGACTTTCCCCTTCTTCTTTTGTAGGTCAGCTTTTAGATCAGTACCACTTGCACTACACCAATTTATGGAAACAACAGTATTCTTTTACCAACATATATAAAAAATGCCGCTAATTTAAATTTTGTCCGGCAATTTATAAATTTTTTCCGGAGATAGATGATTTAACATCATTGATGTGTATAGTGGGTAGATATGATATTTCTGTGGTTATTTCTGTTTGACTGATTCTGCGATGTTATTTTTAGCATCTAAGGTTTATTTCTTTAAAGCAACTCTCGGCATGTTCAAGAATTTAAAATGATTACCAGGATTTTCATTTGGTTTTTATATAGGAATGATATAGGATAGGTTTTCAGAGCATATAGGACTAGTTTTTGGATAAGATATTTGCACCATGATTGCCACAGTCATAGGTTGTGTTTTTAGATCCCACAGAGTGGAAGTTCTTAGCATGATGTTTCATCTTGATGTTTGCTTGTTTGGAATTCTGTTTCCCTATGTTCTCTTTATTCCTTTATGTTGCAGTGTTTTGGAGCATTGTCTATTTTCCATCTGTCATAACTGTGCAACATTTGACTACAGTACATGCTCTTTAAGATGAGCATGAGATCTAATAAAAGGATGTGAAAGAACAATGAATGTCATGATAAGTCTTAAGAGTGCTGAACAATAGCTAGCTGTTTGAAAACCTTTTATAACTTTGATGGCCAAAAGGTTTCAAGTATCCTTCCTTGGAAAACAAAGGTGGAAGGTGTGGAAAGAAATTGAGTATTATTTTTTACTTTTCAAGGGTAGTCAAGAGGTCCAGTCAAACAGGGGATTAAAACGCTAATTATTATTTCAAGTAGCATATTTTCAAAAATGGCTTGTAAGAAGCATACACTAAGACATAATTTTGTAATAATGGGAAATGAAGGGAACTTTTGGGAAAGTTTTGCTATGAATTTGGATGAGCTGACAACTAACAATTGTTGGTTCTAGTTTATGATTTTGACAGGTGTTTAAGTTGAGTTGCAAATCCTAAATCTTCCATCTTTTATCATGTCATGTCTTAAAGATAGTTGCAATTTCCTGTGTCAATAGTGATTATCTACCCTGTTAGTTAGTTTAGAGAGCATAAATTGAAACAGATTTCTCCACTTTAGTCTATTGCATCCAGTTATGTGCAACAAACTTTGCAAGAGCTAACAAGACAAATAATACGGTAAAAAGTTCGCAATCAAATGGCATTTATGTGCATTCCTCTTCAAAATGTTTATATCTGCATGTATTTGGTCCCCTCCAGCCTCCACACATGATACAAGCAACCATATATGTTCAACCAAAGGAGTATGCTAGTACCCTGTTCCACTACAAGTAAACATTTTTAGTACTTTTAAGTATTCAAATAATTTGCAGTCAAGCATTCATGAGTATAACTAGAGTTCTTGACAAGTTTTGATAGTTTGGTAGAGTATAACTGAACTACAATAAGTCAATTTTAATATTTTTCCTATGAGTAATACAATCACAGAACTTGGACCAAGATTACAACATGTCTACAGGGCCGGCTCAACCCTTAGGCAACTGAGGCAGTCGTCTAGAGCCCCGACCCCCCAAATGCATTTATTATAGCGAGTTTCAAGGTGAGTATCCAAATGCATTGAGGCCCCCAATGCATTTAGGGGTCTCAAATGCTACGTATCTTTATAGCTACAAATGCATTGAGGCCTCCAAATGCATTTATGTTGGGACGTATCTCTTATCTAAAGAAATTTATTCATTGCCTCTATGCCGAAGGCGAAATTGAATGAAGTCTATCCAGATGATGCTTGGCATGAGCTGTGTGGCAGGCCAATGTGAGATGTTGGCATGATTTTGGCACTTGTTGTATCTTTTCACAAAGTAGGTTGCATCCTCTATCAAGGTTAGCTAGTAGTATCCCCGCCTTAGCACCTTGTAGGCTAAGGCCCCACCCCTCAAGTGATTGTGGCATATCCCTTCATGCACTTCTTGGAGGGCATAGTTTGGTTTTGTAGGTTGAAGATACTTGAGGTATGGTAGAGTAAAGGATCTTTTGTACAATTTACTATCCATCAACACAGCATGCTACCTAGTGCTTAGGATTTCTGGCCTCCTTGTCATCAAATAGTTTTCCATCCTTGAGGTGCTCAATGATGGGGTCTATGTGGCTCAGCTCGTACTCTGCTTGGAGCACCTAGGCTAGCTCTTCACTGATGCTTGGTTTTGTAAGCACCTTAATGACGACTATCCTCTTCAAGTCAGAGTAATTTGAGGTAGCTAGCTTAGATAGAGTGTCTTCTCTTGCATTTTCCAACTTGGAGATCTACCAAATTTTGAACCTGTTGAAGGTTGAAGAGATCTATTTCACTTTCTGTAGATACTGTGGAGTGATTGATTAAAACCCTATTTGATTTTGATGAGCTCAAAGCATTAGAGTATATATGTTGTTTACTAATGAATTCAATTGAGTGTTTCAGTGAAAATCTTGTCTAAGTGTCTCAAGACTTGGTTCATAATATTTTGGATAAATTAAGAAGTCAGTTTGAACCAAAGTCTGAGACTCGAGTCGACTCCAGAGTATTACGAGTCGACTCCAAGCGTATCAGGATCACTGGCACGGGCTCGAGTCGACTCCTGACCATTACGAGTCGACTCCAACTGAGAACAGACAGACAAACAGAAAGCATCAACTCAAAATCTGTCAGCGAGTCGACTCCTGAAGTGCGCGAGTCGACTCCGATGTTTACCGAGTCGACTCCGGAGAAGTATGAGTCGACTCCAAGGAGTCACAGGCAGAAAAGTCAGAGAGCGGTTTTCGACCCTGAGATTCGAGTCGACTCCTGTGGAACGCGAGTCGACTCCGATGGTTGGCAGGTCGACTCCAAAGGTAGTGAGAGTCGACTCTCAGAGGAACACAAAGAAAAAGTCAGAGAGCAGTTTTCGGACTCTAAGATTCGAGTCGACTCCCGCATTGCACGAGTCGACTCCGAGACACCGCGACCCCAAAGAAGACAGAAGACCAATTTGCTGTCTCTAAGATTCGAGTCGACTCCCAGACAGCTCGAGTCGACTCCAAGGCAGCGCTTCACCAAAAACACAGAAGAGTAAGTTTCGGAAACTGAGAGCCGAGTCGACTCCGGAACAGTTCGAGTCGCCTCCAAGACTGGACGAGCCAAAAGACAGTAGATCGAGAGTTCGGGCTCTGAGCGCCGAGTCGACTCCCAGGATTGTCGAGTCGACTCGAGTGGACCAAGTTCAAAAATAGATCCACGGAATTCATGGGATGAGCCGACTCCGAAAATGCCAAGTCAGCTCCAGAAGTTGGCGAGTCGACTCCGGGTCAAGTCGAGTCGACTCCCAGTCGAAGAGGCGACTTTAATTCAAATCCGGAACAGTTGCCGAGTCGACTCCAGAAAAGCATGAGTCGACTCCCGCTACAGCCGAGTCGACTCCTGATCGCGCGAGTCGACTCCAACCCACCAACGGACATATTGTCAGGCTGTGCAGAGTGTGCAGAACGGGCAGAAAAAGGTCTCTAACGGCTAGTTTCCGTGGGGGGTGGCTTAAATAGCCACAGAGGACTGTAGCAAGGCAGAGAACAACCATTCCACTCAAAGTAATCAAGCTTTCAATCTCTGCAACCTGATTTTCAACGGAAAGGAGGGAAGAGCAACATTAACTGCATCCACCTACTTCTTCCCAACATTGAAAGAGATCTCCTCCTGCATTCAAGTCGACCAGACATTCAAGAGGAGACCCGAAGTTCAAGAAGCCCTACTCTACTCCAACTCAAACGTGTTTGAGGGCTTCTAACTTCTCTTTTGTTTGTATTGTTATTTATCTGCTTTTGAGAAGCTCTGTTTTTTCTGTTACTCCTTTTTACTTCCATCTTGTCTTTGCTTGGTTCAATCGGGGGATTGAATCAAGGGTATTGAGGTTGGTTGGTGAGCCGAGTGTAAAACCAACGTGTAAGGGTTCGATTGTGATCCCGGGAAAACAATCGGGTTGGTTCTAGTCGGTGAGCCTGGAAAAACCGACCGAGTTCGTTGTGAGCTCGTAAAACAACAAGTTTGGTTGTGAGCTTGGAAAACAACCGGCTGTAATCCAAGGGGTTATAGTGAATTCCCAAGTGAGACTTGGGGAGTGGACGTAGGAGCAAGGGTTAGCTCCGAACCACTATAAAACATTGTGTTTGTGATTGTTTGTCTCTCTCTATCTCTCGCATTTCATTCACCGCACATAGAAACTAATTAATCATCTCGCAAAAGAATTAATTAGTTATCCACAAAAGTTTTAATAGCCAAATTATTTTAAAACCCAATTCACCCCCCCTCTTGGGTTGTCTATCTGGGCAACAGATACTTTTTCATGGTGGGGTCTCTGGCTTCATACTCTTCTCGAACTTGGTTGATGACAAGATTGAAATCACTATAGGCTTTTAATCAAGTCACTCCAACCTCTTTGGCCAGCTTCATCTTAGTGATGAGAGCTTCATATTCGATTTCATTGTTAGAAGTCTTAAAGTCAAACCTCGAGGCATACTTTATGATGGTCTCCTCCGAGTTGTCGATGAGGAGTCCTGCTCCACTTCTATCCGAGCTGAAGGATTCATCCACATGGAGTGTTCAGAAAGGCAACTCATTTAGCTTGTCTTCATTTTGCTCGCTCTCTTATATTGCATCATCCAGGATTGTGCTTTCCACCAAAAAGTCTGCCATGACTTGTGCTTTGACGGTGGGTTGAGATTGATAGTGAATGTCAAACCCTCCTAGCTCGACAACTCATTTGACCAGCCAACCTGGAGTCTCTAGCTTCTAGAATATTTGTCTTAGGGGTTGGTTGGTCAATATAATGATGGTATGGGCTAGGAAATAAGGCCTCAGCTTTCGAGCTAAAATCACTAGAGCATAGGCCACTTCTCTAGCTTTGGGTACCTCATCTCTGCATCTCAGAGTATCTTAGTCACATAATAGATCTTCTTCTGCTTTTTCTATTTTCTAGATGAGGATGGAGCTCAAGATGGTGGGCGAGACTATGAAGTATAGGTATAGTTTTTTTTTCCTTCTAGCTTGGGAAGGAGTAGTGGCGAGCTGAGGTACTGCTTGAGCTGCTCAAAGGCTGACTAACACTCATCAGTCCACTGAAAGTCTTTGATGCTTTTGAGGAACTTGAAGAATGGAAGTCACTTCTTTGCCAACATTGACATGATGTGGCTGGGGGCAACGATCTAACCTATGAGGCACTGCACATCTTTTAGGATCTTTGGGGTCAACATCTACAGAATACTATGGATTTTCTTGGGGTTGGTCTCTATCCCTCTTTTAGTCACCATGAATTAAGAAATTTTTCCATGGTAACTCCAATGGCGCAATTGCTCAGATTGAGCTTCATATAGTAACGCCTCAAAATTTAAAATATCTCATGTAGGTCGGTTATGTACTGATTAGATCTTAGGCTCTCTATTAACATATACCTTCATATTACGACTAATCTGATCTTTGAAAATCTGATCGAACAACCTTTAGCAGGTTGCCCTCGCATTCTATGGTCCAAACAACATAACTTTGTAACAATACAACCCCCTTTTTGTGATGAAGACTATTTGCTCCTTGTCATCCAAGCGCATCTTGATCTGGTTGTACCTTGAGAAGGCATAAATAAAACTGAGCAATTGATGCTCCAAGGTGGGACCGACCGGTTGATCTATCCTCGGCAATGGAAGTCTTTCAGGCAGGGTTTGTTTAGGTTGATGAAGTCTATGCACACTCTCAACCTTCTATTTGCTTTTCGGACTGGAATCATATTGGTGAGCAACTCGAGGTAGTCTACTTCTCTGATGAAGCTAACCTCAAGGAGTTTGTCCACCTCCTCATTGATCACTTGTTGTCTCTCGAAGATGAAGCTTCTTTTCTTCTGTCAGACTGGCTGGTGATTGGAATCCACATTTAACTTATGAACCATGATAAGAATCAATACAACTGGCATGTCGGCAGCTGTCCAGGCAAATATGTCAGCATTGGTGTGGAGGAATCTGACGAGCTGAGTTCTGGTCTCTTCATCGAGGACTGATCCAATCTACATGGTCGGTCTATCCCTAAGAGTAGCCACATAGCATTATCAAGCCATGGCTTGGTCGCCTTAGACTTCTCGAAAGCTATTTTTGGAGAGAAATTGCATCAGTAGGTGGTAGGTAGATATAACAGCTTGTATGGCATTTAGTTTGAATCAGCCCAAGATGGCATAATAAACAGATAGAGTCTTGACAACTAGGCAGTCAAGTATGATTTTTACCAGCTGAGGCTCCAAGCTTACTATAACTAGGAGGGTGATGACTCCCTCAATAGGTATCAACTCCCCAAACAATCTGATCAGAAGGGAGTCGATCTTTCTCAGCCAATTTGATATTATGTTCATCCTCTATTAGGTGTCATAGAATAAAATATTGGTTGAACTCCCATTGTCGACTAATATCTGCCGTATTTGGTAGTTAGCCATGTGAGGCAGACAATAATTGCTTCATCATGTGGGGTTTGGACCTCTTCGAGGTCAACATCCAAGAAGGAGATCATTTTTCCTATCCTTAGCCTCTTTGAGATGGTTTTCCCACCTCTGATTGCCCAGAGGGCTGAGAAACTTGATCCTCCAATTATAGGTCCTCCTGATATCGTGGCAATCACCCCTAAATTTGGTATGTTGTCATCTTTCCTCTTAGGAGTTCGTACGTCCCGATCAACATCTCCACTTCCTCGTCAGTCGTTCACATATCGATCGAAACGCCCTCTCTAGATGAGGACCTCAATCTCATTCTTCATCTGCAGGCACAAGGTGTCAGTCCTGTGATCCTTGCGGAACTGGCAATATTTGCTCGAGTCTCTCCTATCAATAGATGTATTCATCTTCCGAGGCCAACACAAGTAATCCATGTCCCGAATTTCTATCAAAATTTGGGCTCTTGGGATATTGAGAGGGGGTATACCTCTCGAACTTTCAAGATGGGCTCTTTGGCCATCTAGTGCTTCCTTTTTTGTGCCTCTACTTTCTCCTTGGAGCATCCTACTCCTCACGACTTTTTCTCTTCTTGCTGTTTCTACCTCTAGCCACCTTTCTCTGATGATTATGGCTTCTTCAGCATTGATATACTTGTCTGCTCGAGCTAATAGCTTGGTTAGGTATTTCGGAGGCCTCTTTTCCAAAGAGAAGCTGAAGCAGAAATTCTTCAGTCCATTCATGAGCACTGCCACTACGGTAGATTGGTCCAGCTCATGCACATCTAGTGCTTTGGTATTAAAGCAACTGATGTAGGCTTGGAGGGATTCATCCTCCTTTTGCTTGACAGTCATAAAATATCCTGAGGCCTTTCATTGCTTTCTACTGGTAATGAAGGGACCAGCAAATAGGCAGGTGAACTGGTCAAAAGAGTTGATCGAGCCCAATCAGAGGCTCAAATACTAAAGCCGAGTAACATTCCCAAGAGTATTAGGAAAAGCTCAGCACATAATGGCATTGGTAGCTCCTTGTAGCAGCATAAGAGCCTTAAAGCTCTCTAAATGGTCCATCAGATCAAAGGTGCCATTAAAGTGCTTGAATTGAGGCATTCTGAATGGCATTGGCCCTTACCTATGTGTAACCAAGCAACTTGCTCTTTCATCGCCAACTTCTACGTTCCTTCTCCTCGGCATCTTAATCTTTGGGTTTATTTCCTCGATCTTGTGGTTGAGGTTGGCCTCCCTCCTAGTAAGCTTCTTAGGTTGGTGAGGAGAGGAGTGATTAGAGTCAGTACCCATTTTGGAATAGGAAAAGGGGTGGCTATATCGTTGGTTGCACCCGAGATTCTCAATGCGATGCTGGCTGCTACTCTAAGCTAGGCTATCTGGGTTGGCCGCTTGTTGCTGCAAGTTTTGCACTATGGTTGTGAGGACTTACAACTATTGGACGAGCAGTTTGAACTACTTAGCATTAACAGCTGCTAGGGTTAGCTAAGAGGCCTAAGAGGGCTGAGAAGACTGAGGAGGTTGAGTCTTCCAAGAGCTATGACGGGAGCCATGGGACTCTGGCTGGATGTCCTGCTGAGCTTGAGTGATGGCCTTTTGGTTGTTGTTTATCTTCAACTTCATGGTGGCATTCGACTATTTGATACTACTGTTCTTATAATAGAATTACATTCTGCATGGAAAGGCTTGATATATGTTGTGAATATTCTGAAATCTTTTCGCATCATATAATACTCGAGGGAGACTCTTCAATAGTTGTTAGGTGGCTATCTAATTCACCATCTCTAGTAACTAGTCCCCATCCTTTGAAATAGGATTGTTGAAGAATGGGAGCTAATCTACTATTTTACAAGGTGACTCATGTTTATAGAGAGTTGATAGTGCTACAGACTGGATAGCATCATATGTAGCCAATCACATGGGAACTACTTTGTAGACTGTTGTGTTGTGATAGAGATTCCTTATGAATCTTTGGATATTTTATTTTTTGATTCCTATGGATATATTTATAATAGACTGGTATAATAATTCCGAATATACATATTTATATTATGGGTGATAGCTAGGACATATATAAATATTATTTTTATTTATGTCTAGCCGATCAATCAAAGTCATTTGTCATTATGATTTAATGGATCAAAACATTATTAAAACATTTATATCTATATTTATGCTGGTCAATAAAAAGTCAAATTAACATTTCAGCAAAGCCTTTAATGACCGTTATTTGTTTAGCATATGAAATATATCCATTCATTGGCTTAGTACACGAAATACTTGAGAGTACATAAATTTCAAAGGTTTGAAATAAACTATTATACATTCAATCAAAGAAAAAAATAAACAAAAATAAACTATTACGCAATTACCAACTATAGCTTAACCAAGCCTGCTTCGCAATCACGAAATAATTATTTATGATTGCCAAGAGTTTGCCAGGTCAGTTCGCCAAGGTTAGAATGGCACGTAGAGAGGAACGTAAACTCAACCTAATCATGGACTTTTGGGGGTAAAACCGATGGACTCGACCAAGTCAATAGGAAAGTTTTAAGTTATCTGCGTTCATAAGAGTGAACTGATTTGGATTTGTGAATTATCCTGTACGTCTAGCTCCCATCTGTGGGGAAATTAGTTATTAAGAATATTTGTACCCAAAATCTAATCTGCCTTATTAGAAAGACCCCAAAATAATCACTTGAGCCTAAGTTCCGTTCCTTTAAAGTTCTCAAAGAGCTCGGTTTGTAATCTAAAGTTTATGCTTGAGGACAAAATTAGAGTCCAAAATAATGTAACTTGATTAAACTCTGTTGCTTGCTCCCTTCAAAAGCTTCTCATTGTAGATTATGGTATATACTACCAACGAAATATTGTTTTGTCTAGATTTTTAATATCTGGAGTAAGACGGATCTTACAAATAATCCACTGCATAATACTTCTAAAGCTCCGAACAAAAAATACGGACAAGCTACTGACCCACTTCTGTTAAAGGACCAGGTGAATAAAGTCAGAAGCCTATGTTCTTTTGTAGATTTCTGTTATCATGCATGACATCAGGAGAAATGTTAGGCCTTGAAAGATAAGCCCGACCCACCTAAATCCCACGACCAAAGAAAAACGAAACTTATAGGACTTAACGACGTAAAGGAATCTTTTGAAGCTTCTACGAAAGAGGTAGCATGCATGGTCTCTACGCTCCATTGGAGCAATGTAATATCTTTTTTATCTGACTCAAAAATTCAGGATTTGCGGTTTGGAAAAAGTTTGAGATACCTAACGTGAAGACTTGAAAAGGCTAGGTCTTTTTTTCTTAATGTAATCCATGCGATGACTCACATCATGTTAGGTCTGCACTCTGATGCATTAATCAATCGTGTAGGGCTCAACAACTGATTTCAGCTTCATGCATGCCCTTGTTGTACAAACCTTCTTTTATTATTATTATTTTTTTAGAGTCCCCGGGGCAGGACGTCACCTTACAAAGATGATTTGTTTGATCACTTCATGCTTCATGCATTCAAGCCTAGGCCACTTTTTAATATGGATTCATATTTGTAATATTCTTTGTCAAATGCTGCCTTATGTCACATTGAACATGCTAGCTGTATGAGTGTGGGCGCCGTCAGTTCTTTAGATAAGGATTTAGATGAGTCAAATGATAGGCGTGAGACTTGAGGATGGTTTGGCTAAGAGTTGTCCTTGGCCAAACATTAACATGCAAGCGCGTCACTAGCGTGCTTACGTAAAAGGATGGCTTCCAACCAATTGGGTGGAAACGATTGGGACCAAAATCTATAATAAAACAAGTATGCAAACTTTCTATTTTTTGTCAAGCATATTTCCATCTTCTTATTTTATATGCAAGAAAGAAAATTTTTAGAAAAAGGTAGTAAATGCATGCACATGTACATTTTCCATTGATTTGAGTGTCACACCAATGCTACAAGGAAACATAAATGATTCCGATAATTGCGTGGTCTTGTCTCAATATCATTTGCCATGCAACACGTAATGATATAGATATGGCATATCTGACTATACATGATTCTTATTATACATTGTTGTTATGAAAAATTATGTATCACTGGTCCAGCTGCAACATGCTAGAAGCACAACCATATTTTTAAAATTTATTATGGTTATTTACTGAATGCATATCTCCACTAAAATATATGTGGAATAAGAAGGAAGCATAATCAAGCACTAAATAATGTATCTCAATATCAATTACTATGCAACACGAAATGATGTATATATGGCATATCTGTCTGCACAGGATACTTATTATATGCTAATGTTATAAAAATATTACTGGTCTAGCAACACGTTAGAAGCACAACCATATATTTAAAATTTATGCTGGTTATTTACTGCATATCTCCACTACAATATATATGGAATAAGAAGGAAGCATATATATATATATATATATATATATATATATATATATATATATATATATATATATATATGGAGTAAGAAGGGAACATTTGTTATGCAGCATACGGTTGCAAGTCCCATGAAATCTTTTCCTTTCAAGAAATGGGCACAAGCAAAGATAAGACTTTTGTGTGTTTATGGTAGACATGTCAATGTATATTTATCAATAGTCGGTTGTCTTCTTTGATTATCTTAATATACGAATCATCCACCATTCTTTAATCCATTAAACAATCCATGTTTCACCTCGACTTCTATCACTTAATTTAACCTGCTCCAAGTGGGCAGTTACAGTAAAGGATACAGTTGATAAAATTCAAATGCAATAACAAATATATGATGAGCTAGCGATGATACAAAATAACATATATAGTCATCATCTGTAACAACCCAAAACCTCACCCAAAATGACTAATTGAAAGATATTATTTAGGTTCTTTGATCGTATCTAAAATTTATCCAGCGAATAACCGATGTGGGACTAAACACACGCCCACAAAGGTTAAAATCCATTCAAATCTAATCACAAACATCATGATCGGTTTGTGGTCAGCCCCAATGAATCTGTGTTGCAGTATCCCCTAATCCATATAGGTTATGGGTCGGGTCCAATTTGATACTATTTGTAATAATGCAGGATCTCATCCAAAATAGCTTGTTAGAAAGTATTATTTGGATTTTTTGATCCTGTATAAGTACTTAAAATCTATCTAACGAATAATCGATGTAAAACTAAACATACGTCTGCATGGACTCTCACATCATCTTTGTATTCATATGCTATAAAACGCATTGTACATTTCATCTGGGCAAACTTTGTCATCGTGTCCTCATTCTATATTTTTAGAGGATAATTTGTAAAATTGTCTCTTTCATCCCCTCCCCCTCCCCCATGGTAGGAGGAGGTTGCTAATTGGCCCACGTACGCTGCCACGTTCTCTCGTGTAATTGCTAGAGACGCAGCCGTAGACGCACTCGCTCGGGCCATTCCGACACTTACCCGACAAAGGGATGGGACCTGGGTCCCACTTGCCGAAAAATAGCCGTTGAATATATACCTGTCCACTTTCCCCAGCCCCTACTCCCCAATTCCTCGCGCCCCACCAGCCAGTCTTCCTTTCCTAGTCCTTGACTTAATGATGATGCTTCCTCATAATGCAATCGCTTACATCAGCTACTTGGAATCCAGTCAAAATCTCAAACGAATCAAAGATTTGAATCCATGCAAACGGATAGCAAAGCTTCTAAGCTTGTAATCCTTGTTAATTAGTTCAGTCATCATTGTCCTCCTTCATCCTCTCCAACTATATATTGGAATAATTTTCTAACGCTATGGGATACCCTATAATGTGATACATTTCTTAGCTGGCCACAAGGAACTCATGGGTGGCTATACTTGTCTTCTAGAGGGGGCATCTGATCCCGAGGGAATGCCATGAGATGGTCGAGTCCGGCACGTCTCTCTCGCTACTTTTCTTCTCCTAGCTCCTTTGTGAACCACCTGGAACTCGATCATACCCCAATACTTGGTTGCCAAAGATTGGATTTTGGACGTAGACTAGATTTAGGTTATATGCATGGAAAAAGAGGCAAGATCGTGAGACGTTTTACTGGGTCCATTACCATGTATATATCTTCCCCTGATGATGTAGCTGCTGCAATGAATTGAATTATCAATTATGAAGCACACCGGCCAACTTGACTTCGGATCTCTTCTTGACCCTCTCGATGACACTTTAAGACCTTTCCAGACCTTAATGTTGCTGTATATCGACTCAATGCATGTTATTTAATTCCAAAGCTACGTGCATGCATCATTAAAACATGAAAAATTTGGCATCCCAATGCCCCTATATTTCTCAGTTATATTCTATCAATACAGTTTAGGTTGCTTGTCATTGATACTTGTGATGTGGTACCTAGATGAGTGGCATTATATGTACCATGAAGACAAGTGTCCACCATCATGTCTCGATACTCCAAGGAGCATCTCACATGTATACTCACGGCCTAAGATCTATACTTCATGTTCTTCATATATAAAGACATGCAATGCGCAAATGTTCTTTAGGTTTTACGACTACAAAGACTAGTATGTTTGATCCTATCTTGTAATGGAATATTCAATATAATGCTTTTGCGGACATTCGTGATGCTGATGCACATTGTATGGCAGTTGAGTGTTGCTTGGGACTAGCTTTTAAGGTTTGGGTCAATTTAGTGGCCATTATCTGTATTGAATCTTCAATGCCAAAATATCATCCAAGAAAAGAAAAATTGTACGACCTACTTACGTATCGATGAGATAACAATGTCTTGAAGATGAACGGCTAGGTTAAACAACATTATATTAAAATGTGATTATATCGATGGTGCATGTGCTACAACTACGCAGATTATATGAAGTTTTTCAAACTAGTGGAATATGAGGCATGCATGCATCTGGATCACTTCTTGAAAAAGATTAGCTAAATATAGAAATATTTCTTGCCTTCTTTCCCCTTTGTTTCAAGGGTTGGTGAGGTATCAAATTCGAGAGTTGTCCTACACAACACATGTTTCTCCACATTGTTGAAAAGATTGAAACGCGTAGGACTTCGTTGGACAAAGCGAGGGCCAGGTGCATGAACTTAAGAATTAATCCTCAATTCTTTCTAGGTAGAGATCTTGCGTGGGGAAGTGGTCAACCGACGAAGCTAACTGACTTGGTTGGACCGGAAACGTCCCATTTCCTCTTCCCATGTGTCCATATGTGAGGTCAAAGAGAGGAGCCCCCCTCATTTCCAAGTCCGTGGCAGAGAAAAAAGACCCCAAATAGCATGGGTAGAAAGCTTAGAAAGTGGCATCGCACTTGGGAGTAGATAGCGTGCAAAACTCTCATTTGGAATGCACGATTGCCTCCCAAACACTCCCTCTAAAAGCAACGGATTAGACCTTTCAAAAAATAAAAGACATGGATCAGTATTTCCACAAGGCAAAATCCAGAGTTTCAATCTCAGACCATGTTCATTCTGATCTGCTGACTTCTTTAGTGCAATGAATTATGATATATATGATGATCTCATTGAGGCCCCACCATCATGAAATGCTCATATTCCTCTCATATGGTTTATGACTCCGTCCTGCAGTGCCCGAGGCATGGCCGGGCCCCCCCAATTCCATGGCCAAGGGAGCAGCTCTGTTTAAATAAGGAGCCCAGCCTGCCACGTTTTAATCCGTTCAATGATTAGCAGCCTCCTACTCTTGGACCCATGTCTTCTAAGACCCACATGTGTTCTTTGGATGCTTTTCTTAGACTGCAGATTCTTTGGAGCAGAATTAATCCAAGAGGCCAGAGAATCAAACTTGCATTAACTTTTTTATACTTTTTATCGGCCATTGAATCCTTAGAAACCAACTTCCTCTTTTAATGAATAGGCCGAGTAAATGAAGCACGAAGGCCCATGAGAGGGCCGGGAAGTACCGTTTGTTTTTGGGGTTCTAGCCTTTCCCCATGTTGTAATGGTGGGTTCTGCCATTACAATTCCAGATCAGACGTATTCTTTATAATAGACATAACATGAGATGTTGGGTATTGGCAGTTGGTAGTTTTTTCTGGTGAGGTAGGTTGGGTGGTGGAGATTCCTCATTTAATTTGGAGGGGCGCATTGATGATGGGGGCACTTATGCCAGAGTTCTGGTACTGTCCTCCCCCCCCCCCCCCAAAGAGTAGGGACTACTAATTAAAGAAGAGCCAACGTCTGTGAGAAGATCAGCACCACATGATTCAAATCCCTCGAGAAATTACTTCCAACACTGCATACACCACAGGACCGTGTACGCCACCAAACACAGGCACTCGATTCGGTGGGCTTCATTCATCAGACGTGCATCTCAGTGCACGTACAGGTGCAGGAATGAGTAGTTGTGATTGGTGGTGTACATGGTCATGTGGTGCATGCAGTGCGGAGAATAGTTTCTCCCAACCATCATACATTACTCCCACTGTGACTGTTGGAGGGCGAATGAGAGAAAATGTTCATGGAAAACTCTTCCCTCTCAAAACAAGCTCAGGTTCTTCTTTTAATGCAGGGCTTGGCGGATGGTCACACTAAAGAGACTCTGATGAAGTCTTTGAATAACGGCCGGTTGTGAAGATCTATCACCGGAAATGCAGAGGCTAACATGGGGCATGCACATTGGCCACCATGTGCATAACTATAGTTGCTCTTGCGTGGTTGGTTGGTTTTTTAATGTAAGCAAAGCTATTTGATATATAAACTATAATGTGCATAAGATTATCTATTGATGGACGGCGCTCGTGGCGGTTTACAGTTGATGCTCAGAACTGCACTATCCATCCTGAAACTAAAAGAAGTGGATGGTATTCTTCCCCCCCACTGATAAACAAAACATCGAGATGACTTCCCTAGTTGAGATCCACACCACAATCTCGGTCAGTGGTTCACTTTATGCTCCAAGTGGGTCATGGGACAAAATCCATTGCTTGACCTAATAATTATTTAGTGAGTTAGAGCTATATTATGGGGTTTCTTAATTTGGTTGTGGAGGACTAGGCCCCATGCGCCGACGACCGCCGACGACCCGAGACTCTGATCGGTGCAGCTAGCACCGGATGATGGTCAAAATCCCAGGGTACCAGAGAGAGCCCGCGCGCATTGTTGCTCGTCTAAACTCAGAACCAAATCAACACCAGACTTGCTACCATTCTCAATTTTTTTATCCTCTTTGTCTAGGCCCTCTTGGGTAACTTAAAAAAAATCGGGCCAGAAGATCTTCCAATCAATTAAGCTAGGCACTATTATGTAGAAGTTGCATGGGATGGATCATTGAGTCATCTCTTCTACATTCTTTCCTTCTATCAACTTGCAGTTAAAAGAGACACTTGCATTCATACGCACCATGCAGCTCATTGTAGGTTGAAAATCCAATAGCTCTTGCGAATTGTGATGCTCCAGATTTGCATGTTAATGCAGACGAGGTAAACTATGTGCCAACTACGTAGGCCCTCCATTTCTGCATCTTGCTTCAAGAAATCCAAGGGGCTGTGATGTTAGTGTCGGGGCGTGAATCTTCACCTTCATGAGTTTGAACAAGAGTAGGGAAGCATCTGCAACCCATCTCCCTTCCTCCTTTTTGACTCACTCCTAACCAGGTTCCCAGACTATCCCATTTGCGCACGAACTTAGCTTATGTTGGCTCTATGATGGTGGGGACTGTGAGGATGTGGGAGCGGATAACAAGAGAGTGATTTTTTTTTTTGAGGGAGTCATCTTAGAGAAAAAAATTGAGAGAGTGCACGAGGGCTTGGCATGCTGAAGAGTGGTGCTACGGTAGGGGTGGCAATCATATTGAGTCGAGCCCGGTCGGGTCGTATGTAGGTCGGGCAAGATGCTAGTTAGATCAGAAAATTCCGAATTTAAACCGGAACTATTTATTAAATAGGTGAGGATTTGAACCTAAAACTGTACACTTAATAAGCAGGTAACCTAACTTGACATGCTTAAGCTATTTAATAAATAGATCAGGTCAGGTCAGGTCAAAAGTAGACCAATTTAGCTCGTTGCATCTAATATACCACATATTGGATTAGGCTCCTAATATACCACTAATAAAATATGATTTAGATTAATAAAAGGAAGAATAAAGATCTCTACTTACTTGGTTCCAAAGCTGAATGGACCGGAGCCAATCTAGCTTCTTCTCTGATCTTGTTCGATCTCCCATCTAGCTATGGTCGAAAAGAAAGTTGGATTACAGGGGATGAACTCCTCCAACATGCGCCCATCCATCACCGCCTCCTCACTGCTCCTGATCTGCATCCCAATGTCTCCATTGTTGCAATTAAAACCACCACCACCAACCTAAATCACAATTCTATTCTAGGAATAAAACAAAAAAACAAGGGATAAAAGAGTAGAAAAGTAGGTTAAGGCGTGACTCTTGTTCGATGCATTAGAGGAGCTAAGAAGGTGGCAGAGGAGGTGAAGGTAGACGGGCTTGGAGGGGACGGAGAGGGCAGGGCAATGGCCAAAGGAAGAAGCAAATAAATGGATAGCGATCTTCGAAAGAGAGCAACCTCAAGGCTTCTAGGTTCATGCCCTTCACAAATCATCGAAACCCAGCACCCAGGGAATGCTCTTATTTTTCATTCCTTTCCTCCTCCTCCTTGCTTGCTATGACTTCCACCTCTGATTATGCCCATCTCTTCGATCGAATGACTAAGGTGCATGGCCACAACTATGGCTACCAATAGTAGCACTAGGGACCAAGGTTTTACGGAAGGTTGCAAGGCATTAGATCGTGGAGATCCAAGGAGCCACATTGTTCGGTCCATCGGGTGCAAGGAGCGACACAACAAGATGTGCACCGCCAAGGATCTCTGAGACAGTCGCATCTACCTCTCCTCCAAAACTGTTAAAGATCATCTCAGCTATGACTGCCCAATAAGGCCCTCAACTAGCTCATCAAGATTGCCAAGACCGCCATTGACAAGTCTGCTCGGCTTCTCGTCTCGCATCTCGCCTCCTCCACTTTCACCTCCATCTCCAGCTCTCCTTCCATCTTGAATCCTCAGTGTGAACCAACTTGGTGGACAAACTTTAACTCTAAAAACTCAAAGCAGAGAAGCAAAGAACTCTCTAGAAGACCAATTGAGCAAATAAATAGGTAATGGGGTAGGATAGTTGGGTTCGGATTTGAAAAAGAGTGCACATGATGGGTTCAAATCCAACTTGACTGACATGACTAATGTTAAACAGGTTATGTTGCTGAAATTTGAACCTAACCTATTTAATAAACAATTCAAATGGGTTGATATGTTTACGACTCGAACTTGTTTAGCTCAAATCCAAATATGCTCTTTGTAGATCGAATAGAGGTTGGGTCATTTTTTTGCTAACCCTATATATTGTTGGAGTGTCGATTTGATTACTTAGATTTTGGTTAGCTTCATAAGGGATGTTATTTGAGCAAATGTTCTCTTTATTGTTGCTGCCCTATTTATTTTATGACTTATCCATATTTCTCTCTGAATTAATTGAAAATTGTAGAAATATTGTCTGCTAGATTTTTATGGCTATCTGTATCCGTAATTCTCTTTGAATTAATTGAAAATAGTAGAAATCTTGTCCATTAGACGTTGGCAATCTTGTTAAACTAATTAAAGTTTAGTATGTGAAATGATTATTATTGTTACTGCTGTCGCCACTGCTGCTTATATAGTCATAACAATTAGGCAATTACATCAAGATAAAAGTCAGAGTCAGTTCGTATTTATCATGAAATTGATCCAAACAATGGTCCTTACATGGGTATACCATGCTACAAGGACTTAAAAAGTAAATTTTTTTTAAAAAAAATCGTGGCCTTGGGGGACAAATCACTAAATCACCAAGGTGACCACCGATAATTAAATTACGATGACAGAAACACGCGTCGATGACAACCATCGCCGTCGCTACAACCACAACATATAATCAAAAGCAGGTCCCATGGATGAAGCAAGCTTCCCACTTCCTTAAGAATTTGCCAATTGATGCAGCACTAATGGCATGCTTTAACCTATGAAAGAGATTTTTGCGATCCCCACGGCCTTGGGCTCGTCCAATCACCATCGAAATGTGATGTTCAACTGTAGAAAGCTTGATGACACGGGTGAAGTGATGGATGATAAGATAACTAAGCATTCCCATTTGTTAGGGCATTATCCCGCTTTAGTTTGGCAGCACCCTGAGACTTGGACGAGTGAGTTCGATCCACCAATCGCAATCGCTATCGATGACAATGCTTGGATTGCCGGGTTCAAGCAAGGAATATTTGTGCAATTGAGTCTGGTTTGGGCCCACAAGCAAATGATCATATTAGTGCCACAAGTTTAGGTCCAAGCTGGTTTGGTCTTGCTTAACTGGATTTAATCTGCTCTTTTTTTATTTTTAAAAAAAAATTGTATGCCTTCGCTAATCTAGAAAGTTTGACAATAGTGGCTCCATCTTCCATCAAATTAGCTACATCTGATCAAATAATAAAAAAGCTCAATTGGTTGAGTCAATTAGGAAAGGTGCCTACTCCTCTAATGGGTCAAATTAGTATAACTTAAGACCCATTTGAGTTGGTAACATGACTCTTGTAGGTCAATGAAAGAATTAGGCTTGCTTTGGTCACAAATAATGCAACAATTTGCCACTAGGGTACATTTTCAAATCCTCATGCTAACATGGCATATGGTGATTGATGTAGTTTTTGGAAATCGGTGCAATTGCGAGAAATTGGTCGAATCATGGCGTGCCATGCCAGTGCAACATCAGCAAGAAGAACCATGCTGGCACAATGAATTGCTAGGGTAACGAAGGGATGTGAATCTGATTCATATCCTCCAAGAACAATTCGAGCATCCAAGATCCATGGAGTATTATGGACTACCTGACATGTCATGATCTAGCCTCATTAGCTAGTTGGGTGACACCGATCACTTGGATCCCGATCATTGCATCGGATTAGAAGATGACCCTTCAAGGTCGAAGTACATGGCATCCCAACTCTGCTCTAGGGACCAAAAAAGAGCATATATTAAGACAATGATCCAATTGAAAAAGGGCAGTGCCTGAAAGGGCTAACCAAAATACACCTCTAGACCAACCAAAAAGTTTCTTATATCAAAGGAGAAATAATAGAGATCACCAAACGGATCTCTTTAGCATGTGGATGGATTTGAGCATGGCTGACCCAATTCCAACATTTTTTAACTATATAAGTATGTGTTTGTAACATACACTAGACAGTATATACCAATATGGCCATGCACCATGCCAATCAGCTCATCTCCTTCCTGTGGGTCAATCACCGATACAAGCATACGATGAATAAGTATATAAGGCGATTCACGTGGTGCACAGTCACATGGTGCATGCAGTGCAGGATATAATTTCTCATCCGCAATGTGAAGTGAAATTAAATGAAGAGAGAAATTAAAGATGTAAGGAGAGATACTTGTCTGTTAGCTCGTGATTGGAAGTTGGAACATCTTATTTTAACTTAACAACAATGGCAGCTTCTCTTTCTCCTCGTCACTTTCGAGCACGCGATGGCATGCTCTCATAATCTCATCTCCAAAAGGAACGTGGAAAGCTTCTTTTTATAATAAACGAGCATAATATCCTGTTGGATCGATATTTTAGGTGAGAAGAGGGGTTGGGTGAGGGGGCTAATCTTGTTTTTGTTAGGGGAGATACGGTGAAGACCAGTCATTTGAGAAAGCTGACTCACGGACTGCGTGGGAGGTGCCATTTCTGAAGGGTTGGGTTTGAGGTTCCAACAAGCAACCTTCTATTATTTGTTGGTCTCTTCTTTTCCTTCCCACCTCTGTTCTTTTTGGTTTTAAAAATTCATCTTCTAATCTCTGGGTCTCCTCCTGCCTGCAACTCTGACTTCTACGGAAAAGATTGAAAGCATATTGGTTCATAATTAGGATTAACGGTTCTCTTATCAATTTGTTAATCTTTTCTTAGTTACAAATTACCAAATATATTATTAACAAGGACAAAGTTTAATCTAAAATAATAAGCTGTAAATATATTAAGTTGTTCCTAAGCAGCTCGGACTCAGCTTGACAGTTTCCTTGATCAAGCCTATTTTAGGGAACTGGCCAAGGTTAAAAGTTAAATAAAAGTTTAGCATCAGCTAGACAATTGGCTCTTGATACCTTGTCCAATTAGGAAACAACCAAAGCTTGAACATATGTGATTAGTGTAAAAAAATTAAAATATACAAATAAATCTACCTCTTCCTAATAGTTTATCCTTTTAGGATAAGTAGTGATTTTAACATGGTATCAGAGTAGAGGTCCTGAGTTCGAATCCCGTCTCTGCACTCTTTAACTCCATTATTAAAAATTTCACATGTTGGGCTCACCTATTAAAGAGAAGTCCGACCTACATGTGAGGAAAAGTGTAAAAAAATTAAAATATATAAATAAATCTACCTCATCTTATCAGGCATTACATCTTCTTTACGAGTCCCACTGACTAAAATCTACCTATGCTTATTATCTTAGATTGGGATCGATATAGAGGAAATAAATACATTTCTACACTATAAATAAATTTAAGTAAGTGGAATTGATAGAACATTAGCTTTATTTTTTTTTTTTTTTGAGTATAAAGATGATTACATCATCTTTCTACGTCAAACTTGCAGCTTTTTTCCGGTTGGCACAATACAGTATCATTAGCATTAGATAAATATTAAAAGAAACAATATAGAGATATATAAATGCCTATAATATAAATTGTTGACACATTTTTTAACAATTTAAATTTTTTGGATTTGCTGACTAATTAACATGATATTAGAGAGCTAAGTTTGTTGGATGTCATAAGTTCAAACTCCTTGAAATTAGGTTGGTTTTTTTTTTTTTATGTCAACTTGGTCATCACTATTTTATACACCACAAAACTACAGTCATTCTTTAGTTGTTTGAGCTTTTGGAGTATGGCAGTTAGGTTAACCATATATGCATGAGACAATGCTTGAGTCCAGTCTTATTGGTCTTGCAAGCTGGTTATGCTTAAATGTCTCCACCAGACAGTAGTGCTTGTTTGCACTATTTAATATGGTGACTAATTGGCATTTATACACCTCATGGTCACATTGACTCATTCCTTAATAGCTAAAATTTCTGGAGTGTGGTTGTTAGTTAGCCATATGCAATGAGATAATCTTCAAGTCTAATCTTATTGGCCTTGCAAGCTCTCAGGCCAATTTTTCCTTTTCCCTAATGTGCTTCCGGAAAAAAAAAAAGAAAAAAAAAAAAGAAAGAAAAGCGCACTGCTAGTTTGGTCACTCAGGGCTCGTTTGGTTCGCGGAAAGCATTTTCCCTCTTAAGAATATGATTCCTGGAAAACAGATTCCTAGAAAACAGATTCCTAGGAAGAGATGCCTATGAAAGTACTTTTGCCATGTTTGGTTGACCATAGGAAAGTGACAAATTTCCAAAATGCTTTTGTTTGATTGACCATCTATTTTTCTGGAAAAGTTATGTATAATTCTTATTATACTCTTAATAAAAATTAGGTTTTTAATGCATCTTTAATGCTGAAGAGCCTTTTTTAGAAAAAATAAAAATGTAGTGATTCTCGCCTCATAGGAAAGTAACTTTCTCATGTTTCTCATGGGAAAAACTTTTTCATAAAATGTGAGAATCATATTTCTATGGGAATACGGCTTTTTTTATCTTTCTCTTTTGAAAACTCCAACCAAACAAGAGACATCTCATTACTTCCCATTGACCATACTTTTGTTTCTTTTTTTTCTGCAAACCAAACGAGCCCTCAGTTCCACAAAGAGCTAACAAATCAATTAACAACAACGGTACATTGCTAAGTTTTGCAGCCAATCGACGTGCTGTTTTAGCCTTTCAATCAAATTTTCTCTCTGTTTCCTAATTGCAGCAAGAGTCTGGGACGCGGTTTGGGCTCAATAAAGTGTAACACGGCGGGTTGGTCCACTTCATTCAAACAAAAAAGTGTCTAAAAAAAAACAAATCACACCGAACGCGAGAATTGTGGCCAATGTGGGCGGTCCACGTTTGGCTCTGCACCGTCTATGAAATCGAAAGGTGGCGAGCCAACGTCACGTTTCCTCTTTCTCTAACTCAATAATATTATTTATTCACCAGACACCTGAAGACCACACAATGCTCCTACACCAAGCTCGTAAGAATAAATTAAAGAATTTGATGTGCCCACCTCCCCAGGTGGGTGCGATGGGGCCGATCAGTCCCCGTCCTATTTTTGTGTGAGTTTAGTGGGGAAGGACCAGGCGGAGGAGAAGAACAACCACCACCACCATTAGAATGATCGCGATTTCGTCACCTCTTCTCTTTTCTTTTTTCTTTTTGATGATAAGGGAGGCTGCAAGGGACAGTCACCCGGCTTTTATTAATTTGAAGAGAAGAACGAAGTTGCAGAGAAGACACTGGCTTGAGAGAGTTTCAAGAGTTCTGTCCGGTCACAGAACCAAGTCGATCGAGCTCCATCCATTTAGCAATTCGGGCCATCTCTTAATCTTGCCACCTCTTTTGTTACCAGAGAAACTTTTATATAGGCAAGTCATTGGAACCAAAAAATAAATAAATTTGTTTCCAAACGCCGCGTTGAATGATCCAAGAAAGCTTTTCCAATACGTGGGCGGTGTTCTAGCTCGGAATACTTGATAAGCACCGCACATTTGAAGGACATGAGGGGGACCTCCAAGGCACAACACCAAACACAACCCTCTCAATCGTTGCCATCGTCAAGATTTTGATGTGGTTAACTCACAACACCCATTAAGTCAACCAGGAACAGTATCTAAGACTGACTCCTCCTCCTCCATTCTAAGAAATTTCAATCCAACAAAAGCCAGCTGGTGATGGGAATAGTATCCTCCTCCTTTACCAGCTTGAGTCCCCTTTGTACCAAAAATCTAGAGTAAATGGTTCTGGGACTTTCTACCGCAACAACTGCGGATCCCCTGCTTTCAAAAGATTTAGTACAGAAAAGTGTTACAGTAGACAACATTTGCAATACGAATGTGACCACATTATACCATCTTGTTCCTTCCACACTTTTAGACATTGATGATTGAGCACTTGGAGCTACGGTCGTGGTGAGTGTATGATAAATACTAGTATAACTACGGTCGTGGTGGGCTTGTGGGATGCCAACGGAAAACGGCAGAGTGCTTTGAATAAGGAAGTGGAAAGAGAGAGACAGTTATAATGGCAGAGGGCCGAATGAGGGGAGGGACCATCTAGCTCCAAGTCTTCTACCCCGTTATGATGGTACTTTTACATTAGGATCTTAACACAAGTTCATCAACAATAATGGTTTGATCTGTCCATACTAGTGGACAATGTGGAAGGCAGCAAGTTTTGAAAAAAATGAAAGTACTCTTGAAGAATTTGCTCCACACTGGGGAAATTTTTGCTAAAAAACGATGGTAAGTGAGCTCAGGTTGTGCTTTTTATGGTTCAATGTTGAAATTTGTTATTCATTAGATGTCAGGGGCATTTGGACTTCTATTATAAATTAATGGAACTTAAGAAGTTGGCCAGCGAACCTTCATGAACTTTGGACTAAATGGAGGTGCAAGAAATTCTAAGCATCAATCAGGAGAGCAGAGGATGGCTTTATTGGTGCATACATCCCATTAAACCTTACTCTTTTTTTTTACTTCTTGACTTGTAATATTTTCTTCTCTTCCTTTTCATTAATCGTCTCTTTCAAATATTTTTCTCTCTTGTTACCTTTTGTCTTTTAGTTACATTGAAAAAAGGGACACTAAGCTTATTGAAGGAGGCATGCTGCTTGCAGATGGGAGTGGTATTTTTTGTGCAAAAAAATATCCAAATCCTCCTTCCATCCACCATTGGATTGTAGGATGGTTACTTCGATATATGTACAGATGGACGAATAAAAGAGCTACCGGTGCTTTCAAATCTATGCAAAAAACAATCTTTGCAAGGTATGATCGGACGGTCATATCAATCATTCTTCCATACAAAAGATTCTATCTCTTGCCCTATTCAACGCACCAAACCCGGACCCCCACCTCACCTCCCTCCCTAATTTGTTTAGAAGAAAAAAAATTTGTTGGTCATACAAAAATCAATGCCAGTCCCCATTAACCCTTTCCGCAGAATCCAACACGTGGGCTTCTCTAAGGTGTCGATGTGGAGACCTCCATTCAAAACAACATGATATTGAGAGCCACCCCACCCGCACCCCTCTTCCCCAACTCTATAAATACACCCCCTCTCCCAATCCCCCTCTTCCCAACTCAATCCACTTCAAATCCTTTAAAAAAAAAGAAAAAAAATCACCGACTTGCAATCCCTCCACTGCTGAAGAACCTGAAGCATATAGACAAGCTTTCAAACACCACTCCCTGGCTTCCACCTCCCACTCCAAAAGTCCCTCGGCTTCTCCTCCTTGGAGCACAGACCATGGCCTCTCCCAGTGCTCGCCCAGCCGCAGCCAATCCAATCTCTAGGGCCCACCAATTGAGTCCCCTTCTGGGCCTGGACCGCTCAATATCCATCAAACAACTAAGAAAGCCTCGGCAACACCCCACGTCCATCCATTGCTCCGCCTCCTCCCATTCCCTCCTCAACCTCCCCGCCCACTCCTCCTACCACCCACCTTCTCTTTATGTCAAAGAGGCGGCGACAATTACGAAGCCCTCGAGCAAGCCCGATCAACGGAAGCACCGCCGCGACGACGGCCGGAGCAACCGGCCCCAATGGAATTTCCTCCAGCGGCTGGCTTCCGCGGCGCTGGACAGCGTCGAGGACGCCTTCATATCGAACGTGCTCGAGCGCCCGCACCCGCTGCCCAAGACCTCCGACCCCGCCGTCCAGATCGCCGGCAATTTCGCCCCGGTCGGCGAGCAGCCCCCCCACCATGACCTCCCCGTCTCCGGCCACATCCCGCCGTTCATCAATGGGGTATACGTGCGGAACGGCGCCAACCCGCACTTCCAGCCGGTCGCCGGCCACCACTTCTTCGATGGGGACGGCATGGTCCACGCCGTCCACCTCCGCAATGGCGCCGCCAGTTACACGTGCCGCTTCACCGAGACGGAGCGCCTCCGGCAGGAGCGCGCCCTCGGGCGGCCCATCTTCCCCAAGGCCATCGGCGAGCTCCACGGCCACTCCGGCATCGCCCGCCTCCTCCTCTTCTACGCCCGCGCCCTCTTCGGCCTTGTCGACCCCTCCCACGGCACCGGCGTCGCCAACGCCGGGCTCATCTACTTCCACGAGCGCCTGCTCGCCATGTCGGAGGATGACCTCCCCTACCACGTCCGCGTCAACCCCTCCGGCGACCTCGAGACCGTCGGACGCTACGACTTCGACGGCCAGCTCCGCTCCGCCATGATCGCCCACCCCAAGCTCGACCCCGTGTCCCGCGAGCTCTTCGCTCTCAGCTACGACGTCATCCAGAAGCCATACCTCAAGTACTTCCACTTCTCCCCCGCCGGCGAGAAGTCACCCGACGTCGAGATCCCCCTCGACCAGCCGACCATGATGCATGACTTCGCCATCACCGAGAATTTCGTCGTGATCCCGGACCAGCAGGTGGTCTTCAAGCTCCCGGAGATGATCCGCGGCGGCTCGCCGGTCGTGTACGACCGGAGCAAGACCTCCCGTTTCGGAATTCTCCCCAAGCACGCCGCCAACGCGTCGGAGATGAAGTGGGTCGACGTCCCGGACTGCTTCTGCTTCCACCTCTGGAACGCATGGGAGGAGCCCGGCACCGGCGAGGTCGTCGTCCTCGGCTCCTGCATGACGCCGGCCGACTCCATATTCAACGAGAGCGATGAGACCCTCAGGAGCGTGCTGTCAGAGATCCGGCTCGACCCGACCACCGGCAAATCCACCCGACGGCCCATTCTGGGCCCCACCGACCAATTGAACCTCGAGGCCGGAATGGTGAACCGGAACAAGCTCGGCCGGAAGACCCGCTACGCCTACCTGGCCATCGCCAATCCATGGCCCAAGGTGTCGGGCTTCGCCAAGGTCGACCTCTTCACTGGCGAGGTGGCCAAGTTCATCTTCGGCGAGGACCGGTACGGCGGGGAGCCATACTTCGTGCCGAGGCACGCGTCGTCGCCGAGGGAGGACGACGGCTACGTCCTCACCTTCATGCACAATGAGAAGACATCCCAGTCGGAGCTGCTCATCGTCAACGCCGTCGACATGCGGCTCGAGGCGTCGGTGAAGCTGCCATCCAGAGTTCCTTATGGCTTCCATGGGACATTCATCAACTCAAAGGACCTGGAATCACAGGCATAAAAGAGGAGAGGGGCCACGGAGCCGCTCCTCTTTTCCTCTATATCCACCTTCATCCTTTTCTGGGCGGGAGAGACTTTACCAGAGGGATATGCTTCGCATAGAGGTCCCCGGAGTCTCCTCGGTTAGTTTATTCTGTTTTGTTCCTTTCTACAGTTGGTAATAGCGAGAGAGTAGAGACCAGCTTGTAGCTTTGTTGGGGCTGTACTTACTAGTTAGGTTCGCCGAGCTCAGCTGGTCTCTGTTATTCTTTCCTTCCTTTCCTTTTCCCTTTTTTTTTTTTTGTCCCCCTTAGTCTACATATAGTGATACAGTTGATGAAGATGATAGCTTTGTTCCCATAATAATTCCGCCCACCATCTTCTTGTGTCTATGTATTGAGGAAAGGGGGTTCTTGTATTCCCGTGTGTAGGGAAGCACAGGTTCCCCTCCCCTTAGTATCCTCTGTTGTGAATATTATTCAGAATATAATAATGTTGCACTTATACACTATCAGTCTGCCTTCTGTGTGTGTGTGTGTGTGTGTGTGTGTTTTGCCGCCCTCCCCCGTCTCTCTCTCTCTGGTGCATAAATATGGCCCAGTGAAACAGCCAACGGAGTGTTACTAATAAACTCCAAGGCTCTTATTGCAGGAGATAACTGTATCAAATAAATTCCAAGGCTCTTATGCAGGAGATAACTGCATCAATAGCCACCATATCTCCATCCACAACTCCCCCTCTCTCTCCCCCCTCTTCTCATTAGCCATGGAGTTAATGCGGAAGGAGGAGGCCTTATAACCTAACCAAGGTTTATCCTGGGGAAGGATTTTTTTTTATTTCCGCACATGCTCTTTGGATGAAGTGGGGGGTCCAAGTTTCAAAGCATCAAGATGCTCTTCGCCAGAGAAATGGGAAGTGCGGTAGTGGTACGTGGCAGTAGAGAGCCCGAAGATCAGGTCGGTCTTGAGAATTTTTATTTATATTTGTTGTGCTCTGCAGTAAAAGAACTGTAACGGTAAAAAAAAAAAACGCGTTCCCTTTTGCACAGTGAGAAGAGAGAGAGAGTGACGGGGGGAACGAAGGTAGGATATAACTTTTTCTATGGAAGAAGAGGCTGACGTTTTTGTCGGGGTATTCGGGAACGACACGAGTCCTCTGTCGCCGCGTTAAAAGGTATCTATCATACCTCAACCTTCCTAATGGCCTCCATCCTATTGGATACCCGATCTAATCCAGCCCGAGTAGGATGGATTTTACCCAATCTGCAATAGATACGGGAAATGATAAAGCTCATCCCCAACCCAACCCCTATACGTATAATATTTTCTATATCCTCTCTCATAAATAAAAATATAATTAATATATAAAAATTTATATATTTTTGTAATTTTATTCGATCCGATCCATCCAACTTACTTTTGTTTTAACTCTATCTGCCCCCTCCAACTCCAGCTCTGTCGGAAACGAGCATAAGATGGCTTAGATGGGTGCGAGAAATAATCTATCTTGATCTATATCTAACTGTTGTCATCCCTACTTCAAACCATGCAGCCTCCACGCCTCCAACAAGCACATTGTTATTTGTTACAATCATAATCTTTGATTAAACTAATCCATCGAACCAAAATATCTTATAATCTTTTGTCCGACGGATGTTGTGTGATCTAAATCAAGTTTTGGCAACAAGACTAGTACATCACCATGGCTGGTAGTGATCTTTGATTTGGTTGGGGATCACAGCTTCTGCAAAAAAAATTACCTGGAGTGTTGAATCCACGTCTCTTTACAAAATTTATTCTCGTGCTTCTCTTTCAATTTGTCATGAGCCCCACCAGCTATTTTTCTCCTTGTATATCTCTCGAACAAATCCACCGGCCACCATTAATGCAGGGCACCCACCTTGACAAGCCCATATTTGTTTGATACTCCCTCCAATTACATATCAAGGATTTCTTGCACATGCTCTTCTCCATCTCCCTGTATTCTCCGAAGGCAGTAGAACAGAAGAATTGAGTTTCTGTCAAGAAATAAAGGGAAGTTTATTGATGACTCCCCCATCACTCACCTGACATATAGCTCAAGCCTCTATCACTACTTGCGACCAAAAAAACCATATTTCAAGAAACCAAACAATCAAGAAAAACGTGTAGATCACCTATCATCAATGTCAAGAAAAATGCTGATATCCGACTCCATTCCACCCATCGTGCCCTATCCTAACACTGTTGTTTGTCTTGTAATATAGCCGAGATAAACACAAATCCTCTATGGTGTATGTTTGCATTGTAGAGTGCTGCACATTGCTCAATGGTCTCCATCGGGAGATGAATGGCTATCAAACAAGGCAACCTTATCATGTATGGTGTGGCGATATTGATAGCTGTCAATCTCCTAATGGCACAGCGAGCATCCTATGTCAATCGAGACAGCATAACGACCTACCACCAATTTGGTTGTCCATCATTTGGTTTCACTCCAAATGTTTTGGTGAATGGTTAGGCACCGTACTCTCAAGTTGCAACATGTAGTATGGCATCCCCCTTTTGCCGAGTTAGGGTAATGCTGGTCTCCTTCCAAAAATCGGCGATGCAAGATTAAGCTTTAGGTGTACTGGACGGTAAGAGTATCGTGAAGACATTCCAAAAACTATTATTTGCTATCATCATCACTAAGCATCGTCCCATCTCTCATCACCTTATTCTAGTTTCATGGCTGCTATTGCATTTTCTATATTGGGAAGCTACGTGTTCTCTCCAAACTTCAGTGACATATGAAGCCAGATTCCATGGTCCCTAGGCAGTAGATACCACATGGGCACATCAAAGGTAATGCATCCTACCAGGGTATGGTTGTCCATACAAAAAATGGCTGCATGCGTGGACCACAGGACCAGTAGTTAACTACAGGCCGTGACAATATGGGAAATGGTTTCTAGTAGAGATTGCCGGTTCATCAATGTTGCTATTCCTTCTCTCATAACCTTTCTTAGAATATCCTGTGCAGGGAAGGTTCATATTCCACTCAGAATCAGGGCTCTTCCAGCATCTTCACGCAAAAGTACAGGGACTGACTCTGAACGTGATCAATCCTGTTTCCTTCTGAAGGCATGCCATGACTAGGTTTCCTCAAAAGCTGGCCATGGTCCTAGTCAGGAGCCAATATAATTGGGAACAGGATAAGCCATTGGAACCATGCCATTCATGTTCATTGATGGAATAGGCAAAGCCTATTGGGTTTCCATATCTAGGATACAAGAGAATATCATTAGAGTGACACATAGGATAAGTCGATGAGAACACATCTGCAAGAAATTAACTTCCATTACCAAGCATTGGGTAACTAGACGATCGCACAAATAAGATAGTCATTGATGGGTGTAGAATAATTGATATATGAAGCAACATAATATGTTTTCTCTGGATTTAGGTTTAGAGTTGGAAAATGGTGAATTAAACTGCCAATTAAGAGCAATCATTTGTTCTATGTTAGGAGTCAGCATACGAAGTGCTACATAATAGTTTTTTAATAACAATTGTTCCTTTTGAGAAATAGTCTCTTGAGTAATTGTATTATTTCAATGCATATCTTGATAGAACTTTCAATTTATTCCCTTGCTTCGTTCTCTCTGGTGAACCAAGGAAATAAGAATCTAGCAAGAAATCAAAATCATTCTAGGTATTTCACATGTTTTGATGTCAGTTTGTATTGCACAGAAATGTTGGGTTGTAGGTTCCTCTTCAAAAAGCCAAGCAATGCTTCATATCGCAAGCACTTCTCAAGTCCTACCTTCGAGAGAAGATTCTATACACCTAAGAGCAAGATAAGGTAATTCTTGATACAATAGATCACTCGTATATAATAACACTGCAGCCGCTTTTTATCCCGGAGGATCACCAAATTTAATGTGAACCATTGTGGCTATTTCAGGTAGATTCGAGCAGAGTTTGGGAGTAGAATTTGCCACATTCAAAAGTTGATTGTCATAAATTCTAGAGGTCATTTCTTTTTTTTTATCTATTTTCATCATTTCAAGTGCCAAAATGAAGCTTTCATGGAGCACTATGAGAGTACAATGATGTTGTAGAGGTTCAACATACTTTGCTGATATATATACATTTGACGACATTTAGCGCTTAAAATGAACTAATCAAAGTATAACTTTCCTTTTTGGTTTACTTTGACTATGTGTACCTGATCCTTCCAATCTGAAAGAAATTATATAATGTGACATCAGTTAGAGTTGATCGCCAGAGTCGAGATCTAACTCTTGGATAAGTTTCACTCTAGTATAATTTCTTCATGTTTTTAGAAGCTTTCTCCTTCTTTGACTAGAAAAGGAATGAAATTTAGAAAAGTAGACCTCATTAGTATAAATAAAATTTTTATGTATCAATTTATTATTAACTAATGAAATCTTTTCTTGAATGAAGCATTAACTAATGAAATCAAAAAAGGCTAGAAGCTCTATTTTTAATTCTTAATTTTTTATTATTTTCTATGAGAGATTTAAATTGAGTAGACCAAAGGAATAGATTTCTTCTCTCTGATTGGGTCAATTTTCAAATAATCTTTAACTTAAAAGAATTCTTATGCATAGATTGTTTGAATAAACTCTTTCACAACAAATTCTTCTCTGGAAAATCCTTTTTATATAACATTCATCACTATGAAAAACTTGAGTTCCATTTTTCATTCTAAAAGTGAAGTACGCTCCATCCGTGTTGCTTTAATCATGCAGTCGCACTTTCCTATGCCTTATCCTTTGTCCCTTCTACACTATTATCCCTTCTACAATAGAAAATACAGGCAGATGTTTCTATTAGGCATCTCTTTTCACTAGAGTCCAACAACATCCAATATTTCCTTGTAGTTGAAGCCATCCAAACATTTTGATCCAACCAACCTTTTTTTTTTGTTGAAAAATAATTTCATATTTACTCTCTAGCAGTTCCTTTGAAGATTTTAATTTAACATTGAATAATATTCCATTCTATCTCTAAAAGATATTGATCAAAGCCTCTCGCAAAATACCAATAGACTGCATCTAATTAAGAGGTTAAACCAATTAAGATATGTTTATCAAGGCACTTGTCATTGCTCTCATGCACATGCCTTATCATTCTACGAAAATATTTTTCCACTGTGAATTCTAGAACAATAATAACTAACTCATCAATTGCATGTAATACACAATACCCAAAGCAATTGATCTTTCTCGCATGAAGCTAATTTGGTTTGAAATCCTTGCACTAGCTCTAGACTGTCCTATCACAACAAATTAGCCATAAAATATGGATTAATGACATCCAAAACAGTAGGTTCCCATCCAGTATTTACTCCCAGGTGGTGCATGAAGCTCTGCTGGGGAGTTTGTACATCTCCATCTACGCATTGCATGTGGAGAATTCTAGCTGACACTCAAGTAAAACACTGAACATGTAGATGCTTCATCTAAATATGTAAGCCAACATAATCTATTCCCTTCCAAGACATTTTGCAAAGAGCCATGCTCTAAGACTGTAGCCTGTCTGTTAATATCTACAGGAAAGCGCATGTCTAACAGGGTCTTTGTATCAGAACAATGCATTTAACAATGCACCAGCAAATTTCGTATCATCATGATCTTTAATTTTGAAAAGAACAAAATATAGATGAGTGCATTGGAAAAAAAGAAATGCACACGTAAGTCAACCAGATATTGAATGTGAACGTGTAGTTTGTATGATAAGCATATTATAATTGTAAATGATAACACATATCAAGCATGATAAATTTCAGTAAAATCAATGTTAGAGAGAAAGCATCCTCCTTGTAAAATATAGCGGTCCTTCAACTCATTTTCTCAAGGCCACCAGACAATCCACAAGCCAGAGAGATTTCTCTCTGGAAGAGAAGAAATTATTAGTTGGACCAAGTTCACTAGCTTGGTGGACCAAATTCAAGCAAAAAGCAACACACACAAATGTGGACAAAGAAGACAAAAAAAAAAAAAAAAAAAAAAAGGAGCCAAAGAGCTTATTTGTCCATATGTGGCCTTGACAATCTAAAAGAGATTTTCTCTTTAGAAAAGAACAAAATTATTAGTTGGACCAAATCGACCAGCTCAGTCGGCTAATCAAAGCAAAAAGCCCGCCCCCCCCCCCCCCAAACAAACAAACAAACAAACAAACAAAAAAAAAAGAGCCAAAGAGCATATTTGTCCATATTGCGTTTTGGCTGGATTAGACTATCAGCTCAGCAGTGAATTTGGTACAATTAAAACTTTCTCCTCTTTGTGTATAGAAGTATATGAAAAAAAAATCACTAAAAACATGGGAAAGAACAAAACAAGAAAATCAATGATAAAAAGAAAGAGAAAGTAACGGTCCTTTAATTTTGGGTCGCTGGCAGTGCCGAATGAGGGGATGTGGTCGGCCTCCCATGTACAGCAAAAACAGTATTTATTCTTCCAAATTAGCTTCACAGACAGATAATATTAACTTCTTCGGCTGGAAAGTGCAATGGCCAATCCACTACCATTTCTGAAGAAAATGCATTAGATTAAAAAAAAAAAAAAGCACCAGTCTCTCTCATCAGTCCTCACCAAGGACAACCCTTTTCAAGACATAAAAATTAGCCAATAGATAAACCTCACCTGCCCCCTTATCCTCTCTTTGCCACACACATTCCCATCTCCCTCGCAAGTCGCAACAAGCAGCAAACTTGCTTTCTCACAAGAGTTCGTCTTTTAGTGCTTTGTTTAAGGAAAAACTAGCTGAATTATGTTCTACTTTTCCTAACTCATGAATTTAATGAGAAAGGAGGGAGGGAGGAGTGGCCACTCTCGCTCTCCCTGCTTATTCTATTGGCCCAAAGGGTAGTTAGTGTTCTTCATCTCCTCCTAGGATAAGCAAAATCAAATCCAAAACAATGCCCATAATCCAAAGCTAATTAAATTGCTATGGATATTGAACCATATGAAAAAAACAAGACAGAGAGAGCCGAGTGAGAGAGAGAGAGATTGCAGCTCATGCTCTCTATGTTGGTGGGTCAAATACTAAATTATATTGGGGCCCATGCCACTCCAGGCACCAGAGGTCATGAATGCACCAGAGATCATGCATGCACCTTCTTCCTCAACATCACTACTTCACAATTGGCTTCATTCACAGCCGTCATGGTGTCTCTCAATTTGTAGACTATGAATAAATCACTATTGTTTTCTTCTTAAGCTGGCGGCTTCTACTTGCCAATTGGCATCCAACTTCTGGTTCATCCTTGTCAATAGGGGGCGGCAAGGAACCAGTGATGCGAAGGGCCATCGAAAGAAGCTGCTAATTGATAGATTTGGTTGCTTCTAATAGGTGGTGCAGCAGTCGACCTTGCCTCGAGGGCACTACAGATAAAACGACTGTACATAAGATCATGAAACGCTGCATCCATGCAGTTACAAAACCCACATCCTTTTCTTCCCTGAGAAGGACTCGGTTATTCTAAACCGTCATTAAATATAACTTTCTACGGTCGAAAGATCCAAAGTAAACCACTAGTCGGCGAGATTAAATTTAGTCATTGATTGCAAAAACTTTTTGCTTACCGAGTCCAATTCACTACTTGAGGACTATTGTTGGATGGATCTGCTAGAAAGTGTTGGAGAGAGCAATTAACCTCATGCAAAATGTGTAACCGGATGACCTCATACATAGGCAATTATTCAAACACTTTTTGGTCGTGTATTAGTAAATAATACATATATAAATTCATAATGCATTGCTGTTCGAAATTAAAAGTGGCTGGAGATAAAACCTAAGGAACGCGATGAAAAAGTGACATCAGCAGCAATCGTGCGTATGCCATGACGCCACCAACCACACGAGACTTGATGGATGACGGAACCTAAAACTTAGTGGAGGAAATGCGAGGTGGCAGCTCATGACCACCCCCTTAGCTCAGCTGCCATTGCGCTCATTCCATTACATTTATTCGTCAATTTTTTAAGAGCATTCCACTGAGACGAGGAAAATAGTAGGCAATCGATGTGGGAGCTTTGATGGAAAAAATGCTGGACACCTCAATTTTGGACCAAATCGACCTCTTTAAACTCAGTATAAACTCAGGTGAATGACTTCGGCCACAACCGAGAAGCCATTCAACCAAAGAGCCATTCAACTGAAGAGTCAATCGACACGTATCGACAAGGGCCGACAGTTTTGATAATCAACAAATTTGGTAGTGCTGCAGTCGGCGTACGATCAGCGCCATATGCCATCTACGAGGAATGATGCCCCGTAGTAGACGTACGACTGACTATTAACGCACGTCACATCAACTCAAGTAATGATAAAATGGACTGCATAAAGGGATAGTCCGAAGGTCCTCAGGTATGTGATGTTCACTTAGAGAACACTACTCTGCTAAAATTTCTCCTTTCTATATTGTTGCTTTTTATTCTAACTTAGACATTGGAGGATCCTCCTCTGAAAACTCTCTAACAAGAGGACTTCTTGCCGGCCATCCCGAAGGAGATCAACTTCAGCCACCTCGGCCATCTCGTTCAGCTCGGTTCTTTCCAACCTCAAGATCAGTCGAGCTGCGCTCTGATCTCGGTCCGAAATTCAGCTGCAATAAATTGGCGCTAGAGGAAGGGTCCCTAGCTACACTGGTATCAAGTGAAGAGAGAAATAGCCAACATGAGGTTGCGAGGAGCTCGCGGTGCATCTCATGCCGGGCAACCCCACGCTCCGGCCTCACGAGGGTCATTGCAAAACCCAAAACATGCTCCGTAGAAACAACCAACTGCACTTATGAATAACGAGCAGTTTAACTTGCTCATTCAACAGGTGTAGGCTTTGACTGCGGTGGCTCAGGGCTTGCAGCAAGCAGCAGTGGATGGAACCAGCATGGTTGGAATATGTTCAACCCAGCCACCATTCTTAGCAACCAACGTTCTGCATGCACCTGATCAGCCACCACTCTCGAAGCCAAGACTTGAAGTGGTCTCGAAATGGATTGGATTAGACCGGGTCATGAATGACCCCGACCGAACTTGGTTCCTTGTTCAATCCTAATGTTGGACCAAGACCCAACCCAATAGAAAATCGGGTCGGGTCTACAGCTAAAATTTCTGACCTAATGGGTCATTCGGGTCGGGTCGAGTCCATGTATAACCTGATCGTAACCCAAAAAAAATTGGATCCATGTCGGATCTAGGTCGGGTCTGAATCGGATCCTTGTACTTGTCATTTTCTGTGCTTGGTTTCTTTTGCAATGAGTGAAAACTACAGAAAGCAGGTTATACAAGACCATACAAGTGAAAATGCCTAAGTATCAAGGATTGTTGCCATTACAAACTAACCTAATAATGATAGGCTCAACCTTGTGAACTACAAAAATAAAAATTCTATTCAAGTATGCAATATTTTTTTTAGTTGACAAAAATTGCATCTATGCTAATCAATCATTTTTACTCAGCAGTGATATCCTCTGAATTTGTTAGAATGCATCTACTACTATTTTTTATAAATATACTACTAGAAAAGCATACATGGGCCAAGATGCGTAATAGAGTTTTGATAATGACATATGGCAAGGTTTAACAGCTGCAAAGGACTCATCACGAACCCATCTTCTTCTAATAGCAAAGTTATACTCTTCTTCGTTAGTCTGAACTTCCTTCTTAGGAAAACAATGTTCTTATTTAATGTAACCAACCTAAGCCTTAATCTAAAATTCATACCATTCGACAATACATAAAAATAGTCTCTTCCATTCCCCCCATCCTCAAACACAAGAAGAGATTAGAGGAACAGAGAGTTAGAGATCCCTAAGTACTCTTGCGGGCCCTAACGGTGTACCAGATTCGCGTTGGGTCATAGGGGAAGAAACAGTATACGGAAGAAGTCATTTCGTTCTCTAACGCCAACCTAAGAGGGTTACAGACTTCTCATGATAATGTTATAGACATTTCTCTTACAATTGCAAAATATGATGTAGAGAGAATACTTATTGATAATGAAAGTTCGGTCGATGTATTGTCCTACGATGCTTTCCAACAAATAAAGCTACCTGCTAACAACTCAAGTGTTAGACAAGAATTCCAAGGACAAAAGATAGAAAAAGTTTACCCTAAGAGTCGGTTGGTCTTAGACCAACGTTGATCAGCATCTCCTTCGGTAATAATTCTTGCAAAGCAAGAATCTTGGATCTAGATTTCAAAAGTGTGTCAAAGGACCCTTGATTATCACCAGATATCCTTGGGGGCCAATTTAGAGATTTTCGAGGTGTCCTCCACAGGGATTCAAATTGCTATGACTGCTCGGAGGAAATGAAAAAAAATCTTCCTTTCCACCTATAGATAGAAAAGGGAGTACTTGGGCAAATTAGCAAATGAAGTAAAAGTGCAAACTAAAGGGGGGGCTTATCCTTATATAGAGGCACGGACGACCTTAATCAAAGCAACAGTTTAGCTACTTGAGAAGATTCAGCCATGTGTTAGCTCGAGGTACGGTGCGGATGATTCACCAGGATCACTACATTAATGATACCTTGAGATAACCCTGTAATAATGATGCTCCAAGATAGCCCAGATACGGTGACGCTTCAAGAAGATCAACCGACGTATTAATGGTCCCTGACAAAAGCCTTGTCTTCGATTGAGTTGATGGCTTCCGTCACCCGAACTGAAATCAGCTCGGCTTCGGAAGTGAGGGGCAAGTGATGAGAAAACGTCGGACCCCTCGACCTTAGACCAAACCGACCTTCTTGAACTTGGTATAAACCGAGGTGAACAACTTTGGCGACAACCGAGGAGCCGACCAGTCGAGGAGCCGACCAGCCGAGGAGCCAATTGACAAGTGCCAACAAGAGCTGACACTTCTAGCAATCCGCAGATTTGGCAACGCTGTAGTTGGTGCACAATTAGTGTCACATGCCGCCCACACAGAATGTTGCCCATGCCATAGACATACGATTGCCCATTAATATACGTCACATCAACTCAACTAACGACAAAATGGAGTGCCTATTAAAGGAATAGCCCAAGGGTCCTCATTCAGCTAAATTTTTTTCCTTCCATATTATTGCCTCTCTATCCTAACTTAGGCATCGGAGGGTTTCCTGCCGAAACTCTTCGAAAAGAAGACATCTTGCAGGCCATCCCAAAGAAGATCGACTTTCTACACCTCGGCCACCTCATTCAGCTCGGTTCTTCCCGACCTTAGGGTCAGCCGAGCTACGCTCCGACCTTAGTTTGTGATTCAGCAGCAATAGGAACTAATGATGGTATCATCAAGATGAGAGAGAGCAACATTGGATGTACTGGATGTGTGACGTTAGGTGTCGGGAGATCCTCCAACCATGTCCCTATCCCCAAATTTCGATATACACCTATGATACACATGCACAAAAATGGGTCAAAGGCTTGGTATTTTTTTTTAAATCTCATATGTGTTCTTACCATCCTCATACAAAAAATACTTCTCAAATTTAGGATAAAAATACAAATAAATTATTCTTCAATAACATAAATATATATCAATCTTGAAAAATTTACAAATATAGGCATGTTTGTATCTTGCTTCAAATTTTTAGATAAGTTTATATTCACTCAATCATATCAGATAACACTATATTAATTTTTTATAATAATCCAACTTATAAATATTTGGAGTGCACCATAATAACTTTTTCCATCTGCTCCTACCACAACTCTACTATTTTGCATCTTCTTGAACTTCTCACACTTCTTAGTGTGAAATCTAAAACCATCGATGATGAAGCCACTAAATATATTAACATTGTTCAAATACCAAGCAATAATTATTAATTCATTTGAACAATTGCTCTCCATCATCATGGGCATCTAAAGAATAAGATATAATTAACTATAAATTAATCATTACTAATCTTTACGAAATTAACATATATTTTAATATTATACATATAACATGTTTGAAAAGCTAGCCAGGAAATAATTTGACTAAATATCTTTGCTCAATCCTTAAGTTAGCGCGAATGTTACGATTGACTCATTGCTGAGCAACCATAAATTTTTGACATAAATATAATCGACTTAAATGCATCTAACATTATATATGATAGGAAATTAAATTTAATTATATTATAACCATTCTAACTTACGATACTCAGATATTTTATCACTATAAAGTAGCATACAATGATGTACTTGTGCCAATTATTTTTTATCAAGAACACTACTTTCAACCTTCACCAAAACTCTTCCATATTAGCTTCTTCATATCTACATTGTATAATTCCTTTGTGGTTGATCAAATATTGTCTCTACACCTTCAAAATATTTTGAATAAATCGTTAGACACTCTTCTGCGATCACTACAACAAAAATAGGTTTTTCCAACCCTTTATTGCCGACGCGAGAAAGAAGCGTCGGCAATTTTGTCACTACGCCAAAATTTGCCGACGCTTTTTAGTAACGTCAGAAAAATTTGAAATTAGATGATGCTAATAAGTGTCGAGATTAAGCTTTGAGCATCATCAGAGGCCAAAATTTCAACCCCGGCCCCCAAAACCTGCGGGCGGCCAAAATCCCTAACCCCCACTTTTTTTTTTGATACAAATCTCTGACCCTTGCCTTCATCCCAACCCTCAGCAAAATCTCTTTTTCCACTCCCCCAGCCGCCTTCGTCCTCTTGGGCTCCATCAACGTGAGGGATCTCCTCTCAATCCAGGACCTCGATGAGTCCTCCCCTCTCTCCGCTCCCGACCTCTGCCTCCTCATTGACTGTCTCCAGATCCGATCGCTCCACATCAAGGATAAGGTGCGCGACTACATCCTTGCCCACTGCCAAGACTTTGCCGACATCTTCTCCCGTTGCTCCCAGGCCGCCTCCGGTGCTGATGCCGCCGCTGCCACCCTCTCCGATGCCCTCCGCCTTCTCTCCGACCGCCCCCTCTACCGCGAGATCTGAGAGATCGCCGAGGAGATCCGGAGCAAGCGGCGGGAGGTGCTGGCCATGGTGTGGACTATATCCCTGCTGCGGGAGAGGCTACGGTCTTCGAGGGAGGATCTTAGGGGGGGGAGGTTGGTGGAGGCTTCCGTAGCCATGAGGGATTTGAAAGCGGGTTTCTGGGATGGAGGAGGTCAGAGGAGAGTAAGAACCGGCGCAGTGATCCCTAACCCATTGACTGCCAGATCGAAATTTCTCCAAGTCACAGTGATCCCTAACCCCTTCTTTCATTCTCTTTTTCTTTTGTTTCTTGATTCTTTTCTGATTTTTTTTTCTTTTTTGGTGGATAAAGTCTTCAAGATCGAGAAGAGATTGCAGCGCTGGGAGCTGGTGCCCCCAACAATTCTTTTCATGTTTTCTATGATCGTATGAAGGAGGTGAAGATTTTTTTAAGGTGAAGATTTTCTTGAGAATTTGTAAATATGCTTCTCATAAAAGATCAATAAATGGGGCATATGCTTCTTGTAAAAAAATATCAATAATAGAGGCATCTGTTGTTCTTTTTTGTTATTTTTTTTTTATCTATCTTGTGCATTTGTTGTTCTAATTTTAGAAGAAGCATAACATGGAGAATGGAATTGATTTTTTTTAGCTAGATACAGGTTTTCTTTTTTTTTTTTCCCAAAAAAATAGGAAAAAAAGCTCCCGTTAAAGCATTATTAGAATTTCTAACTAAGCTTTTTATTTTTTAAGAAAACAAAAATAACTATAACGACGCTTTAAAGCATTGTTAGAATAACTATTGCCGACGCTTTAAAGCGTTGGCAAAACTTCCATTATTTCCGATGCTTTTCAAAATCGTCAGTAAAAAAAAATTCTACTCTGACATAGGCGACGCTTTTGCAATGCTTTCAAAAGCGTCGGCGTCGAAATTACCGATGCTTATAAGAGTCGGTATACACTTTAAAAAGCGTTGGAAAAGATGCATTTTGTTGTAGTGAATATATCCTTCCGCAGTCGAGCTCTCGAGATGAGATCTATTCCATACATAATCCTTTGAGCGAACAAAATACCATAAAAAAAGTCAAAAAAATTTTAAAACATCAACGTCAGTATGCTTAGTATAAATTAAAAATTTCTAAATTGTAACTATAAAGTTTATAGTATTTTACCTGTCAATAGAGGATATCCATCTAAAGTATATTAGTTTACTAAGTTTAGCCTCTGAAGCTAAGTGAATGACTAGATGAACCATTATAGCAAAAGTTCTTGGAGGAAAAATTTTCTCCATTTGGCAAAGTGTTAGTGAAATATGAGACTCCAATTGATCAAGCTCATGAGAACCATGAATTTTATAGTATAATATTTCGATATGGACGATCTTAAAGTTAGTAAAAAATATCTTGCATTAAAATATGACCATCGTGACTTTTAGGATTTGAAAGTTTTCTTTCAGAATTATACATGGTGAAATGTTCGATATATACTCATCAAAAACTTCAACATTTTTCTAGAATTGTTAAAAAAAAATCTTTCTTTTTAGCAGGCATTGTATAATATGCAGGAGGCAAATAAATTTTATTATTAAAAAGTATTTTGGGATGAAGCTTCTCTTTTACACGCATATCTTTTAAATCATGATGTGCCTTCCAGTTATCTTTGGTCTTTCCATCAAGATTTAATAATGTTCTAATAAAATTATCCCATATATTCCTTTTTTATGTGTCACATCAAAAATTGTACCTAAAAGATTGTACTCTCAATAAGATTAATAAATAAAAGCTCCTTTTTTCCCCACAACTACTTAACTCTTCTGTGCAGATGCTATTATTATGTCATCATCATTTCTATGCCCATCTACATTACCAATATCTTCAAAGAAGTTGTTAGCATCCTCAAACACTCCGACATTTAGCAAACTAATATTAATCTCCTCTGTTAAACCTTTATTCATTAAGCTACCAACCTCCTCCCTTCCTCTTTTTTTTTTTGAAGACTTAGATATCTAATTATAATTGTCGTTGATGCTATACATTTATCTAAGAATATTTGTTCTAGATGGCGAAATAGAGGTAAATCATAACTCTATAGTATCATCAAATAAGTCTTTTTGAAACCGAAATAGATGGTATTCTTCCCGCCATTGACGCAAACACATCCTCCGATCTCTCTTCGAACTCTTGTTGGCTTGAATTCTGCTCCCAATACACATTTTCTTTTCTTTTTTTTATACACCATGAGCAGTTACTAGTAGAGCAACCCACGAATGAACGAACACCACAAACAGAGTATATGTTCGCCGTATTTTAACAAATTTGTTATAAGACCGAGTAATTACGAACTTGACCATTGTTTACTCTAGTGCAAGTTAAGGTCACAAGGAAAGGAAGGTTCCATGGGAAGAAAATCACAAACCCTGAATTTAATAAGCCAATTGCAAGATCACATGTAAAATGAGAAATACTAGTATCAAAATAAGAAAACCAAAGGAATCGTCAGCAAGAAAAGCATGAGGAAAGGGAACTGCAAACAAGAAAATACCTAATTCACACCAACACCATATTGTATGAATTTGAGCTGATAACAAATCATGAACCCTAAATTGTCAAAGCTAGATTCAAGATTGCACTCAAAATAAAAGACACTCATGACCGGAGCAAGAGATGCCCAAAACAAATTCACAGTTAGAAAAGAACAAGAAAAAGGAATAACGAACAAGAATAGCTGCTAGTTTAGGCCATAACCAAACAAATTTGAGCCAAGAATTAATTGGATTGTAAGATTGTAAGGAAAAAATGCATAAAAAGTCCAAAATCATAAAACCTAAATTATATATCTGACTGCAAGATCGCATTCTATTCTTTGAAAAAGGAAATATTCCTCCCTCATAAGATCAAAATCTGATGCTCAAGATGATGGCCTCTGCCTTTCAATCGAAACCCTAGCGAAGATAGGGTTGGAGAAGACCCGGACGAGTTGGTTGCAAAAATTACTTTGAGAAAGAAAGACTAGGAGGCGGACTTTGAGAAAGGGTAGAGCTAGTCGATGGGTGCGTGGTGTTGGGGGTTGAAGAGCATATGAAACGATGCTGCGTGGAGAGCTTGAGCGAAATAATTGGACAACAATTTTTTCCAACACTTATGAAAAGAGCATCAAAGATTTCTCAGATGTAAAAGTGCATCGCTTAATTAAGTTTCCAGCAACCTCACAGTGGTCGGTGGTTTATAGTTAGTGATCTTAAACATCGTTACTCCTCAATATTTTCAAAAAGTGTCATGACATTTTAGCATGCACAAAAATTTCCCAATGCTTTTGAGCAGTCTCGACAAGTTAAAAGTCACCAAAGACTTTGTTTTTCTTTTCCTCCTGTAGCGTACTGCAGCTCGTCTGAGCCACCAATCTCGTTGGTCCGAAAGCTACTTCCTCGATTAAACAAAGGTTACGTTAGATTGCAGTCAGTTCCCAAGTAGCCAACGAACTCGCTCGCCTTGTACCAAAAAGAAGAAAGGGAACTTGCTCGTCTCCATCCCTTTCAAAGCCTTGTCCCTTCAGTTACCAAATAAACAAAAAAAAAAGCCTTGCCCCTTTGATCCTCCAAAGGACCCGCAGGAGCCCCCCCACTCGACGGTTCTCCATTCCTCAGTCACGTTGCTAACTCCTCGAATGCAGCATTCCAAAGCCACTTCGGTTATTATTTTTTTTCTTTTCACAGGGACGCGTGGGTTGCAGCGCGCACCGATCAATAACCTAGCTCCACCTGTCCCATACCCTTCAGACATCGAGTTAGGCGTTACATGTGCATGCATACGTGATGCATGCCTTATTCTACCAATAGCTTGAGACATCTCACATCTCTCCCCTATTTAATAACAATCAACACACATAAACATACTCTAGCAGATGAGAATTAAACATCTGTCTCGGGACCTCGGGTGCAGAGGTTGGTACAGGCCGTTGAGTCTAGGAAATGTGGACAGTAGCGCGGGGCGCGGCGAACCACCGATCGTCTCTTCCACGGAGTAAACCTGGTGGATATTATAAATATATACTAGGATTTGTTTGGTTCGCTGAGATGGATGGAGAGAAAAAAAAAAATGATCAGCAAAAAAAAATAAAAAAATATCTTATATTTAATTAAAATTTTCTAAAAAATAAAAATATTTTTTTGTGACCATAAAATTTTGATATTTAATAAAAAATCTATATGGGATATCAAAAATTTAATGTTTACAAGCTGAAAATTGAGATAACGATAGAATGAAGTAAAAAAATTTTTAATTAAAAACATAATAGATGCTTTATAATATTTTTTTAAAAAATATTCAACTAAATAAAAATTATTTTAAAATATACTTTTTTTTTGGTAGAAATGACATTTCATATAGCTCTAACGTTGGCACAGCTCGACAAATTAAGAGAATAAAATGATACGAGGAAGAAGATAAACCTGCTGCACTCATCCAAACAAACTCTCCGGAGTACCGAGCAATAAAGGAGGCAATCCAATCTGTAGCTCAATTCACCTCTCGATACACAAGTGCTGCTTGAAAGGAGCCCAACACCCTGATAGTCTACGGGTCTCACGAAGCAACGGGTGACCATCCCCATACTGATTCACTTTCCGTATCCAATCGATCACCGTAAAGGAGTCCCCCTTGAGGCATATACTATCTGCACCAAGTACACTCCTCGCATAAGAGATACCCTTCCAGTCTGCCCGAAGCTCCGCCCCAATGGCGGTCAGGCCCGGGGTGCATCGATCTCTAGCTGCAATCAGTCTGCCGTGGTGGTCTCTAATCATGAAGTCCACTCCTCCAAATACTCCATCCGCCGATATTCCACTATCAAAGTTCACTTTGAGATGACCAAGGGATGGGGGTACCCAAGAAAAAAGGGCAAATCTGGGTGCTGTGACAGCGGAACAGATATCCCAGATGTCCTTGGCCATCAGAGAAGAGATTGAAGCAACAGCCGTGGTGATCTCTGCAGCATGAAGAAAGTCTCTGTCTACCACTATTCTCAGAGTCGACCTCCTGCTTTCGAACATGCGGGCATTCTTATCCAACCATATGTGATAGGCCAGGTATGCCCTCGTGATCCCCTCCTCGACAGTGCTAGGTCTTTGCATGGAGTCCCTCAAATAGTGTAGCAGATCCTCTACGAAATTCAACGCATGTGGAAGAGGAATAAAAGACCACCTCCAGATCTGCATTGCCCTGGAACACCTAAGGAGGACATGGCTGATGGTCTCCTCGGTATCCGGGCAAACCTCGTAGCACAAAGTGGTCCGAGCGCCTCGCCCTGCTAACATACTCCTGGTCGGTTGGCAACCCCATGCCACTTTCCATATGAACAGTGCCACACAAGGGTGAATTTATATTCTCCAAATCTAGCTTCCATCGATCTGCCGAGCTAGCTCCTTACTGATCAGTGCATGAAGATCCCTGACGCGCACCCTCGACCTCCCTGTCGGCACCTAGACTAATCTGTCCAACTCCTCTTGAGACGGAATAGGTAGGGCCAGAATCCTCTCTGCCAACTGCTCACCAAAGGCCTCTCGAATCAACCTATCACTCCATCTGTCCTTTTCAGTGACAAGCAAGTTACTGACCCTGTATCTAGCTAACCTAGATGTGTCCACCATAGTCGACAATCGACAAATTGGCATCTCGGTCATCCAGCTATCCTCTAAAACATGAATGAATTGCCTGTCACCAATGGCCCATCTGATCACTAGGAACATCAGCAAAGCTCTGACACAGATCTCTCTCCAAACAGGTGAACAGTGGCGTCTAACTCGAACATTTGCCACCGCCAAAAGGGCCCCATACTTGGTCCTCAGCAGAGAGGACCATATACTATCAGGTTTCAGTAGAAATCTAGCTGCATGTCTCGCTGCGAGGGCCTCCCGCCTCGCCACCAATGACAACACCTCCAGTCTGCCATACCTGAACGGCTGACATAATACTTTTCAAGCTACTAGATGAATGCCGCTTTTGGCGCTATGCCTTTTCAAAATGAAGTTTTCTATGCCTTTTCGAAAAAGCTGCTCAAAAGCCCGGTGCCGCGACTATTTTTTAAAAATCAATCAAATATAAAAAAGTTATTTCTGAATGAGAAAACTTTCCTTCCTGGCATCTTTTATGTTACCCCAGCTAATTGAAAAAGGGCACGAGGCGGCAGACGTCACCGTTTTGGCCATGGTTTCCACCGCCCCGCTCTCCGGCCGGAAACCGAGGGCGTTTGTGCGCCTCTGCGGTCCGGGCCCGGCACGTGTCCCTCCACGCGCCAGATGTTCGAGTTCTCGGAGGTGGCCGAGCCAATGAATATGATACAACAACACGGAGGGGACGTGGCTCGACGAGACTTACGAGCTGACATCAGGGGCATTAGAGGAACAGGGGAGAGCAATTATGCGAGTTAAAAAAATAACTAAAAAAGGATAGAAAAAGGGGCCAAGTGCTAACGTGCCACATCGTAGTTAACTTGGAATTGTTCTAGAAGCTAATTACGTGGGGCCTTTGTCCGCCATTTCCCCCTCAGGCTGTGCAATTCGTTAACGGTCTCATGGGGTGGGGGGAGACTATCTCCACCACTTAGGGTACGGATGTTCCTTCACTCTCAAAGTTCCCACTCATGGTAAAATTTTAGCATATGTAAAATGAGAAAAAAAGTGACGAGAGAAAAGAGAAAAGATTCCTCCCACGTCAACCCCCACTCTTCCCCCCTTACACTGTATAGTGTCCTTTTTGACGTCATCCCACATTGTGGAACGGCCAACCAGCATCCGGGGAGGGGTTTATAGTGTTTTTGGAAAAAAAAATCACACCTTTAATCATTTGATTCATCAGAAGTACCTACCCTAGTCCACATGAGAAAATTAGAGATGCTCGTATTTGCTAAAGGTACATCAAAAATTATTTGTTTGTTATAAATGAAATAAATTTTTTTTATATATATATATCCTTCTAAATATATAAAATTACATAAATACATTCATAAAATTAATATTTTCATGTATATATATATATATATATATATATATATATTTATATATGTACCCATATGGTTAAAAAATAAACGGCTTAAAATTAAAATAACTGAAATATCCTTATGGGTAGAAATGTAAAAAAAAGTTGAGAGCATACATGTAAATAACAACTTTACGAGAATATTCATGCAATTTTTCATATTTAGAAGGATATATATTCAAAAAATTTATTTTTAAAAAAAATCAAAAACTTGGCTGCAACTTGCTAAGCTTTTATGATTCATTTGGATCGACAAGTAAAAAAAATGAGCCACATTGTTAATTTATTTTTATTTCTTACTTGTGGAAACCTCCACCATCTCTCAAGCTCTACATGTGAAAGGAGGTGTTGGGAAATAATAGCCCAACATCATATAGGTTAAAGATTGTTGTGGTGATCTTAACAGCAAAGTTGCATCAAACAATATTCTTTGATGCATATAAGTATCAGCTCTTGTTATAGATCCAGATTTATAGATTGGCTGATATTTTGATGTCCCAATCACTATATGTGTCTGACAAACACACCTATATCCACAATTGTCCTTAACAGCAGGATATTTCATTCATATGTGACCCTACCAGTGGATAACTTGGAAACAAGATACTGTTAGCAGCACTGCAAGTCCAAGAAATGGCAATAACTCCTCGTGGTCAAGATGACAGTAACAAGTGTAGGATGATATACAAAAGACTCATAGGCTAAAGGATTGCAAATATCCTGTGTCCAACGCTAGATAAACCATATGGGCAATGCTAAATGACAAGCATGCAAAGTCAGCAAAAAACAGACCTAGATGGCTGGAGAATGGAAATCCGTCTTGGACTGTCGACATGAGCTTCACGAGTCAAAATACATAGCATATGCCATTAAGACAGGTTGAAACCAAGCAGATCAGGATCAAGTTATTTGATTTGAATCAGACTGAAACTGATTGTTTCAGGCCAAGAATAGTAGAAAGAACGCACATGAGTCATGATAAAAAGAACATGCTTGCAGCGTAAGCATGCATGCGCACTCGTCTGGTATGATTCATCCGTCTTATCGAAAAAAAAAAAAAAAAAGCCGCTGTGCCTGCAGGCAGTAATGGCAACCGCCCAAGAAAATGAAAGCTATTGCTAAGCCCGCACACCCACAAGTTGCTGGGGGGATGCACAAAAACTGCACGTTCTGCTATTCGTAGAGCAGCCCAGGCTCTATGAAAAGACGAGGAGGCCCTGTCTGAGCCAAGATCGTGCCAATAATTGACACCAAACCACAAGCACATGTCCTCCTGCCTGATAGCCACAGACTTGCATTTAAAGGTGCAGACACTGCCTTGGCACAAAAAAAAAAAAAAGGTGCAGACACTGGCCAGTGTCCTGCGCATAGCATGTTAAATGCTTGTTTCTCATCTAGAAAAGAACAGGAATCCAAAGCTCGGCCATGTAGAGAAGTGGTCTCCTTAAACAGCAACAGAGTTACGTGTCAGTCTCTCTGTTGTCTGGAAATTGGGGGGAAAAAATCAACGAAAGAACTGTGGTGACCTAACATGCCTGGTGTATTGTGGAATTGATTGTAGATTCTAGAAATTGAGAAGAAGAAATGCTGCAGGCTGTGGCATGCTAACAACCAAGAAAAATGGTAAGAGTAAGGAAACAAATGTAAGGTTTATAATCTCGATACCATATACCGTATTAGTATTTTATTGATTTGGTATCTGTGCCAAAATACCTCTCTAACCATTTTTTTTTATTTTCATCTCAGTATACCTCGGTACGTCTTAGTATGGAGCTTGTACCGATTTAGAAATGTGTTTTGTACCGGTTTTCTTCTGGTAAGATATGATATGCCTCATACCAAATGGTATGGGGCGGTACGGCAAAGACCGTACGGCAAATCTTGAGTAAATGCACTGGATTCAACTTAGACCATTGCATGTTTTTTTAAAAAAAAAAAATCACTTAAATTGAGAGATCGAAAACCCTGTAAAAAGATGGAGTGTAGCTGGACTGTAAAACAATTATTACTGAACATTAACCGGTTCGATGAAGAAAAAACAGTATTGTACGATCTGGAATTAGAGCAAGGTGCGTAAAGTGAGAATTCCTTTAGGGTGTCGTGTGACTGTTGAACGCGGGTGAGGCGTACCATTTCTTATCAAACAAATAGCAAAGACAGTTTATGATAAAGTATGCACATGTTGCACAAGTAATAAATTATATAAGCAAAGACAAGCTTGACAAAGATGAACACGCACAAATGTGCAATAAAACTCAAAAACAATGTACGAGAAGGTCGAAGAAAGATCCAGTGAACACTACTAGTCTACTATTTGCTAGAGAACCAAATCTCAAGGGGCGTCTGTTGTTGCACATGGCAAAGAAAGATGGTAGCAGCAGCAAAGCAAGGGATGCAGCAAGCAACGAGGAACTAAAAGAGGTTTGTCTTTGAGGAGAAGATATGGTGATCTTTCATAGACAAATGATGCACCTTTTAAGATTTTTTTTCCCATGGTAATGGTGTCAGAAAACAGTGCTTGCAAGGTATGCATATATGAAGAACTATATGATTAGTTGTTGTTACACAACGGATGAAGAGACACTAGAGGAGATATGACAGAAGCATCTGCAACAGGAAATATCAGGACATGTCAACACAGTCCTTGTTGAGCTCTACAGCAATGCTGCAATTAAGTCCCAATCGAACTGCATATACACTAGATCAATGTGAGGTGATATGACTGATATTGAAGCCAAAGGAAGATCTTAAGGATTGTGAACCCGCCAGCTGAAAATAATCTTCTGTCAACTAAAAGGCAACCCATATGAGATACTACATGCATCCCATATGTGACAAATGTGAAGAGAAGCAAGTGGGCAAAAAGTGATCATAATCTAATCATCTTAACTGGATAAGGTCACTTTATTTTCACACTTTGAACAAGGGAAATGAAAACATAGGAGCAAATGATTTAAACATGCCTGATGCTAATATGTTCCACCACATTCCCAGTTAACAGTACAGCATAAGCTGCCCCACTTGCAAACATGCTCACATGAGTTTATGCAGGAAAGAGACTATCCTACATGTACATTGTGCTTCACGGAGCAGCAGCTCATGCTCTGTAAACTTAAGGTTGTGCCTATACTAGACACCAGACAGCCATCACATGCACTTTGCACACTTGTCAACACGAGTTGCATCTGCATGTGAAGATACCATACAAATTCCTCCAGGTAGTACATGTTAAGGACTGTAAATGCTTACCAAACAGGGATTTAAGGCACAACCATCAAGAGAACTGCCTGCCGGAATAACAGCAGAGTATTCAATCAGGCAAAAAAAAAAAAAAACAGAGCAGGCAGCCTGCTTCCTCATACTGGGGACAAAAGAGGGAGGGGAATCTTAATTAAAGAAAATAAGAGTTGAGACATGAATCATAACTCTGTTGGGTTTGTCAGACGCTCTATACTAGCATTGTGAAGCTGATAAAAAACATCTGTCATGATTTGGGTAACCAGGAAAAAGACATGCTATGATACTAGACTACTAGTACTGTTACTATCAAAAGATAATCAGAATGGATACATACAGATTGTTTGGAAACATTTGATGGCTTAACCTTATAGAACAATTTAGTTCTTGACTGAGATGAACAGAGCAGGTCTTCTATCACAACGTGTCTACAATAGACACCACACACCAATCACATGAGCACCCTTCCCAGATGCCGACAACGAGTTGCATCCGCATGTGAAGATACTACCCAAATCCTCCAGGTTTTATATGTTAAGGACTATAAATCACCTAAGAAACAGGGATTTAAAGAATAGCCATGAAGAGGTCGCCCTGTATTACTAGCTGAGAAAGTGCAACATTCTTTCTCATACAAAGGTAAAACAAGAAAACCCATATGCTAATTAAAGAAGAGTAGCAATTGGATATCGACTCTATTGGGCTTTCCAGGCACATTATATTTGCATTACAAAACTGAGCGATAACCATGTGGGATAATTGGGAATCAGGAAGAATCGTGCAATAGCATAAGTGATGTTATAATCAAGAGAAAACAGAATGAGCATGTTCATGTTTTTTCTTGAAAAGCAAATTGTTCTGAAAGATCTGGTGGTTTAATTTTGATAAAATGATTTGGTTCTTGATAGAGATGAATGGTGAAGTAGGTTTTATGTTGCAAACCCCAAGTTGATGGAAATGTGTTGTTCGTGATTGTTGAGATGTTTCAATTAATGTATCAATAGGTCAGGCTTCGAACAGAGTAGTGCTTACCAAAGCCCCACTAGAAAACAAATATTATGCTTGAGATTGAACCCTACCCACGGCCCAACACACACAAAAAAAGGAACAAACTTGAGCATGTGCTTGCATGGAAAGGGTTTATGACAAGCTGAAGAATGATCTAATTTGCCTTATTGTGGGATAAATACCATGGTGAACTAATAATAATCTGTTTACCGTTTCTCATGCACTCAATCATCCCTTGTTTCTTCTAGTCTTAAAGGATTTCCATATATGCTTACATAACTATTTTAGAGAACAATGACAAAGGTTACTACCATCTTATTAAGTTCATGAAATTATAAAGAAAAGGACTGTTCAGAGGAACCTTGCCTCAGAGAGAAGGGGGAAAGAAGAACAAAGGGAAAAGAAAGGGTAAGAATTGTAATAACCCTGATTTTTAGGGCTCATGGGCCGGCTCGGAGTGGCCAGGCCCAGCCCGACAGCGCCCAGCCCAACCCTTGGGCTTGTGGGCCGGCCCGAAGAGGCCAGGCCTAAGGCAAAACGTGCTTGTGGCAGGATGCAGAGAAGAGAGTCTAGATTGGAGTCTTCTTCTTCTCCTCTGATTTTCGAAAAAAAAAATTGAAGTTATCTAGGCAATCTGAGTTCGACTAGAACTCTAGAATTCCTCCTATTTAATCTTCCTTCTCCTTCTGGTTCCCTTGATGAAGATCGAGATCTAGCCGCCGATTTTGAGTTTCAATTTCGAGTTTCTTCCTTGGATTGTTGCCGAAAAGAACCACCGGAAGCTTCGCCAGACTGAGGTAATCAGTCAAGCCTCTTCTTCCCCCTAGTTTTCTGTCTCCATGGCTGTTGCCGCCGTTTAATTTGGGCCGACGAACTACTAGAATGGCATGAAATAGGGCATTCCCTGTTTTCCTCTTCTTTTCTCTTTGCTTTGCCCGACCGCCGCTGGCCACCATCAGCCACTGTCGCCCTTGGGTTGTCTCTTGATTGCACGGCGAGCGATTGGCCACCAACTGTGGTTCTAAGGGAAGGGAGTAAGAGAAGGAACGAGCCCTTCATTTTTTCCTCCATCCTTCTATCCGGTTGACCTTAGTAGTCGTTTCTTTTCATCCGGCCAACCTCAGTCGCCATCAACATCACTGGGCCAGCCATCCTTGCCCGGGCTAGGCCCCTTGGTGGCCGTCACCCTTGTTTCGAAAAGAGAGGAAGAGTGGGTGGAGTAGAAGTGTGGTGGAGTAGAAGTAGACTAAGTATCATTATTTGTTAAGGAATGAACATGGGTTAAGTTTTAAAGACGAAACTCTTTTAAGAGAAAAGAATGTAATAACCCAGATTTTTAGGGCTCGTGGGCTAGCCTGAAGAGGCCAGGCCCAGCCGACAACGCCCAACCCAGCCCTTAAGCTTGTGGGCCGACACGAAGAGGCCAGGCCTAAGGCAAAACGTGCTTGTGGCACGATGCAGAGAAGAGACTTCGGATTGGAGTCTTCTTCTCCCCCGATTTTCGAAAAAAATCAAAGTTATCTAGGCAACCTGAGTTCGACTAGAAGTCTAGAATTCTGCCTATTTAATCCTCCTTCCTCCATCGATGAAAACTAAGATCTAGCCGTCGATTTTGAGTTCCAATTCTGAGTTTCTTCCTTGGATTGTCGCCGAAAAGAACCGCCGGAAGCTTCGCTGAAAGCTTCGTCGGACTGAGGTAATCGGTCAAGCCTTTTCTTCCTCGTTTTTGGGCTCCATGGTCGTTTCCGCTATTTTATTTGGAACGACGAGCGACCAGAATGGCTTGAAATAGGGCATTCCCTATTTTTCTCTTTTTTTCTCTTTGTTTTTGCCGACCGCCACTAGCCACTATCAGCCACCATCGCCCTTGGTTATCTCTTGACTGCACGACGAGCGATTAGCCGCCCACCGTGGTTGTAAGGGAAGGGAGGAAGGAAAGGAAAGAGCCCTTCATTCTTTCCTCTTTCCTTTTGTCCGGCCGACCTTAGTCATCGTTTTCTTTCGTCCGGCTGACCACAGTCGCCATCGATGTCACTGGGATGGCCATCGTCACCAGGGTAGGGCTGCCTCGGGGCCGTCACCCCGGTTCCGAGAAGAGAGGAAAAGTGGGCTCTCCACTATTTTGAGAAGTCTCCTCTCTCTTCCTTACTTCCTCTCTCATCTCTCTACTTTCTCTCTCTAGATGATCTATGAAATGCAGCATTGGGTCCTGTCGACCTGATCAACGAACCAGAGTTGACCCTCTGTAAAGGGCCTTGATTTGCCCTGATGCCCTGGTCGCCTACTGTACCGATCACCAGACCTTGTTAAGCATCTATGGAACCCACTGATGATAAACTATGTTAAACGATCTTGGCCCTAATCGCTTAGGCCTGACCGACCTGGAATCGTCTAATGCAATCATCCGGCTAATTGTCCCTATTTTTTATTATTCGATTAAAATTGTCAAAGAAAAATAATTTTGCTTTTAATATTTTTAATAGGGTTAACTGAATTGTCCGATGAAGCTTGATTGTCTAAAACGAAAGAGGTAAGTAGACCTTACACTCATTATTTTTCAAATGATCATGTTTTCCGTGCTAAAATTTTCTTGTAGAAATATCATTCTTTTCTTAGAATTATAGATCAGCATATGCGTTATGAAAATCATGCTTTATTATGAAAAATAGTTCTATGAAAGTTTTAATGAAAATAACTTTATTATGAAATATAAATCTGATCATGCCATTTAGTATTTTTTATCTATTTATATGTATATTTTACGAAAAAATATAAATTTTCTAAAGGCTCTCAGATAGCTATGTATGATCCTTAAAATTGAAAAAAATCAATACTCAGAGCTAGCATCCATATGAACACTGGTCCTACCAATAGGTATAAAGTAGGCATATGAAACATGAATCTATGTCGATTACGAACATGGGTCCTGTCACGGGTATAAAGTGACTATAGCACAAATATCTGTGAGCAATGTTTGAGCTATGATATGGCTAAATAGCAGCAGAACGATTTATGTATTTATTAGCAAAATGAATTTTGAGCTATGTTTATGAAATATGAATGATTTATGTATGCATGATTTGCTTGACTTGTTTTATTATACTGTATTATAAAATGCTTATTTTTTGAATATTTATTATTTTTCTTAAATGATGCATAGAAATGAAAAAACTTATCTCGATCCGGTAAGGTAGTAAATGGTTTACTTACTAAGCTGTCGCTCATATACCTCTATTTTTTATTTTTCTCTCTCCAGATGAATAAGATCTTTAGGAACGAAGGATGGTACGGGCTTGGAGTTCGTGCTAGCAAGCTTGGCAATTTTGTAGAAAAATTTTAGTATTTTAAATTGACTATGAATTTGTAGCTAATGATTTTCTGAATATTGAGGATTATGGGTTTGGTATTTATGTTTGAATTTAGACGCTTTAAACCAATATTGATTTTATTTAATAGATAATGAAATTGGATTTCTATTTATTCTATTATATTTGAGATATTTTTGAAAGCAAGATGTAATGTTTGGCTTCGTGTTATCGTGGGTTGTACTCCTCGATAGCACGGTCGTGTCATGCTTTGGATCTGGGGCGTGATAACAATGCCCAAAGAATGAGCAATAGAATAACATTGACAAGGTACATACTAGTCTTAGTTCCTTGCCCCGCTCTTAATGTGCCATTGGAACAACTCAGCTTAGCTCCCTCAGAACCTACCATCATATTCCATTGCATTTGAATCAAAGAGGGTTTACTTCCTAATGGCTTTCCATTGTCATCAGCAAGCCTGAAAACAGCCAAAGAAAACTTAGGTTCCTCCTCTCTAGCATGATGCTTGCCCAAGAGCATTGCAAAGAAGATCGGCAAGTGCAACACCTCCAAGAGAGAAGATTCCTTCCAAATGAGTATTTTCAGGTAGATTATACAACATTGTCACCGTTAGGCAATCCCTATCAAAATAGTGGCTCAACCCAAACATAGAAAACACAGATTGCCAGACCATCCTTAAACCTCTGCTCTATAGTGCACTGCAACTGTTTGATGAAACGATACGTGAGGAAAACGAGTTCCATTGTCTTATGGCAAACCTTGCAAAGATTACATTGTTGTTCAGTCATCCAATTGAGTTTTTGCATGTTATCAGCTATTAGCAACTTGTTGCTCAGCATGAGCCAAAGGCTTCAACATTGGACAAAACCACCTCTCCTGAAAGGTGTTTGGGCCCAAGGACATATGAAGACTTCATTGTTGGGGAACCAATAGAAGCTCATCACCCAAAAAACACTGTTACTATCAAGATGCCAGCTCCTTAAACGAGCCTGCAATCTTGTAGGAGAGGGTAATTCCAGCAATAGATGTTTATGGGCACCTCTGTTTATACTGAACATTAAAGCTTGATATACCAAATAGCCTGATCTTGCACTCTCCGGTTGATCAGCAACACTAAAATGGGTTTTCCAGGCTAGATTGAAAAGAGTAGTGAAATGTTAAGTGAATGCAAGCTCAGCCAGCAGAAATCCCACAAATTTCATCAGACAACAAGCAGAAATTGATTCTACATTCAATACTCTTCCAGAAAGGGGACACTCTGGTTGATGCCTTCAATTTGAAAGTCCATGGTTTAGATCTTGAATAGTAGAAACTATGGCTATTTGTGTCCTCACCAACCGACCCCAAACCTCTAATCAACTGTTGTTGTCTATTTTCCTTGGCATTTGCTGGAGGACTACAATAGCAAATATGAAGAGGAAGGACATTAGATCACCATGCCACACACCTCTTCTATAGGCGATTAGTTTTCCAGTTTAGGTGTTGACAATCATCATAGTCTCCTGGAGCATGCCTTAACATGTATCTATTTGATTCATCTTTACTTTGTGCTCCGGGTATTCAGGACACAAGCAATAACCTGTAACAAAGAGAGCCAAACAGCTTGACAAAGTCAAGCATTACAAGGACACCTTCATGTCATTGTCTACATTAAATATTATCTCTTCGACACAAGCAAAGTTGTCCAATAAGAAATATTTGGGAATGAAAGTGATTGAGAGTCCGATTTAAATTGGCTGATCACTCTCTTCAGCCTGAACACCAAAATATTGGTCATAATATTGAATATTCAATCCAATAAACTGATTGGCATAAATTCCTACAAATAGGCCCCACCATCCACCTTGGTTATCAGAAATATATGGACCAGATTGAATCACTGCATGGAATCCAAATTGCTGAAGAACTTAACACATACTGCTTTAAGGTCCTCCTTGATAACCCCCAATATTGTGGATAGAAGAGCATCAAAAAATGGTTCAAATGAAGTACCTTCTCCATTATGATTTTGAATATCAAATTCCTAATCTCTTTCTTCAGAATCTTAATCTCCAAGGCTCCTCGAAGTTAGTTTTCAATCAGCATTGTTAGTGGTTGTTTAAATGAGTCAACTTTGTCTTGCTGACACTGCCCAATCACCCACCTAAAACGAGTGACTGTAATTAGTTGACCTCTGCCCATTTGCATTGTGATGAGAGAAAGAAAAGTTGCTATCCCCCTTATGTGAGTCAAACAATTCTAGACCTTTGCCTCCACATCATCTACTTTCTTCTTAAAACCTTCTGAAGCCGATAACTTGCCTCCATTCCCATTTGTTGCCCATTTGATGTCATAGGGCAACCCTCCTCTCGATCCAACCACTCGATGCCAAGGAAATAAGAAATTCATAATTCCCCATTAATCCCCCTGAGAAAACTAAATAAACTACTCTGATTTTTAGGTAATTTTGAAGTAGTTATTATATTTAAGAATCTAGACCTTCATCTAGGAACTCTCATTTTCTTCATATTTTGTCCCGTTGACCTTACCAATAGTTTGCTAACACACACATATGAATGGTTTCTATGTTCCTAGGGTTTATCTTACTTGGTTATGTATTATGCCAAAATGCATGGAGGACCATCCAAGTCAATGGTTAATACTATTGATTGCATGCTATTGTTTAGGATATTTTCTCACCTATCATGGCCAAAATTGGTGATGATGGTCACTATCACACAATGGTCCATAATGGCGCAGCAATTTACTATTAGATTATAATATTCTGGCAATTCTCAGTATTGGGATGCTAGAGACATTGTTGTTTACTTATCACATTATAGTTTCCAAGGCAAAATCATCACAATCAAGGAGCAATGTCTTCATTGCCATTGGAATTGCGAGGTGCAAGTTAATGTCTCCAACAACAAGACATACTAGGAACTAGAAAGCTTCCATCATCCATTTCATATCATGTTGTAAATATATAACATATCATAATCTCTATTTGGAGGTTTTAATTCTAAAATCGTGATTCAGAATTTATGGTGTTATGTTTTTAAGTATATCTCATTGCACAAATACACTGCATTATCATCATAACTTGGAATTTCAAAAAATCATGTATGTCAGGAAATATCATGATTTATTTGTGCATCATAAGGCATCCATAACCAAAGTTTATGACTATCAGAGTCAAACCATCTCCTGTGCTGATCCGATCCAAAGAAAAAAATATCATTATGCAACAAATGTGAAACTAAAAGGGCAAGCTGATCCTTATCTGATTTGAAAGAACCCACAGAAAAGATTAAAATCGGAGAATTATACCGGCCTTTCCAAGTAGTGTGATTGCATCGTGTGAACTTGGTTTTGTTCAAATAAAACTCAACAAAATAGACTCCTTTGGACTTCCCTCTCTGGACAGAACTTGTCTGGGGACCCATAAATGGGGCAGCAAGCAAAACAAGGAAGCAAGAAGATCACATTCGCAAACAAAACTAGAGAGCACAAGGAAGCTCTCATGATGGTTCTTGGGTAGCACATGCTAGAGGACAACCACTACATATCTGAACTTGTGGATACCCCAACAGGGAGTTCAAAAAGAACCAAACATGGTCCAATGTGCATAATGATATGCACATATCAAGCCTAACACAGCCCAAACAATATTGCCTCCTAAACACCAACTTGAAACCTTAATCCTTGTAACAACCCCACACCCCACCCCACGCCCAACACACCCCCCCCCCCCCCCCAAAAAAAAAAAAAAAAAAACACTTTAAATGTTAAATAAGAAAAGAAAGGCACACAATTCCCTTATGAAAATCTGTGGTGGGAACAAAGTATTATAGTTTTCTACAGTTTATTAATCTAGACACAAGTAAAAGAAGCAATTCATTTGCAAGCAAATTTTCCTTTGCATGAAAGGAAAACCAAGGAGAATGAAAGAAGGCTTTAATTGAGCATCACTAAGTTCTAATTGATTCATTATGCACATGTAAGACAAGTAGGTGTTCATTATGCTGTTCCAAGTCTATTACAGGGTACAAGACCTCTGGTGGCCAAAAGAGGGAAAGTATGATAATGCTGTATGATAGTTCTCTTTTGCATTGAATTGTAAGATAAAAACCTACTTAACTGCTTCCATTGGCACAAATTTTAGGCCATAATTTATATCAAAACTTAGACCATGTCGTCTTTTATTTAATTGTCTTAAAATTTTGACAGTAAAAGATAATACATAGAAAATGCATCAAATTATCTTAAATATCAAATATAATAGCAATTAAACATATAAATTAATTACTGATGGGCGTGAAAAACTTTCAATAATCATATTGTTGTCTGTTTTATAAAAGAATGGAGAGAGACATGAAACTATAACAAACAGGAGAGAAGGTTGGATGAATTAGTTCTGAGCAAGGTTCGCTGGACCGATGGTACCGATGTACCGATGAGCACCGAGTGGCATTTAATGCCGCTCTATGGCATTAAATGGCCCATAGCCCGCATGGGCGCGCTGCCCCATGTGGGAAACCGCGCACCGGCGCGATTCCCTGCTGGAGAATCGGCCGCGGGCGCAATTCCTGCACAGAGAATCGCGCACGAGTACGCGTTCTCCGCTCACGCGTCCGCGCGCGATTTCCAAAAAAAATCGCTCCGCGTGCCACTCTGTGGCATTAAGTGGCCCACAAAGGCTGGAGCCCGCGTGGGCGCTCTTCCCCACGTGCGGGGCGCGCTGCCCCGCGCGTGGGCACGCGGAAAAAATACATTCGCACCGGTTTTATATACTGTAACGTACCGGTGCCTGTCGGCACCGGTTCGGTGCAGGCTGAACCGACCGGTTCTAGTCGGTTCAGCATACCTTGGTTCAGAGCCTCTTGAATGTTGAGCAATTATTGCATGACCTAGGTTATTGGGTAATAAAAGGGGTCTGCAAAAGTTTTTTTTATTTTGGGACATAGGCAATAAACAGGGTCCAGACTCAACTAAATTGACAAAATATTGAAATAAAATGAGTACATGCAAAAAAGACTAACCATGCTCCAACAAGGAAAGAAGAAACATAATTGGATGAAGGACTATAATTGTGAGCAAGAATGTGAAAACATGAAGCCCCACTGCCCTCTCCCCTGCATCCATCAAGCCCCATCGCCCCACCATCACCATTGTTAAGCCTCATCACCACCCCATTGTTGTTATTCAGAAATTTTATCTAATTGCATCCAACCTCCATCATGTACAACTGCCTTATCATCTAGCAATTCCATTGCCCCACCACTATCACTTGACCATGCCCTGCCTTTAGGCCATTCCCCTCCTCTTCCTCTTTCCTATATTCCTTTCATATCCCTTTTCCCCTTTCCTGATGGTCTTGTTTAGGCAAGTGGGTCCAAAATCACTGCAATTAGAATACAACACTACAAAAGTCATCATGCAATTTCTCAAGGTGAAATCTTCATTTGGTGTTTATGTCTACGGCCTTTTGGAGAATCATAACATCACTAGACAGAAGAAGAAAGTAAATTTATGGTTCTAGCAGACAAGGTGAATGAGCTACAAGTAGAATTTTCTTTCTTTTTTTCAACTAAGAAAGTAGGATGAGTTGATAAACCTTCCTATAATGGAGGACGGGAATGGAGAGTATAGATGGGAAAGGAGGAAGTGGATGGAGAAGGAAAGTTTCAGTGCGAAGGGTTAAATGATGAAGGCAAAAAATACCCCTGCCAGGAAATTTGTGCTAAGGGCAAATGATCAGCATAAAAACACAATAGGTGAATCCTAGGGAGCCTTATTTGATGTCCAAGAATAACCATATCATGGAGCTTGACTTGAATACCTAAAAAGCTCAAACTTTGGCGGTGTTAATATACACTATAGGTAGTAGCAACTCCAAAAAAATTCACCAAAAATGGCATTTGCAGAATTTCAGGATTAAGCTGCTTCCATCTCGTTCCTCATTAAGCTTTCCAATGTGACTTGAATTGCATCAATTAGAAAACAAATGAAAAAAAATAATGGCCAAAAAATTGAACCTGTTTTGGTGTAATCTGAGTTTGTAATCCAAAGGCAGAATACTATCATCAGACCATATTTGACGATAGTAAACCCACTGCTGGAACATTTTGGACAATGAAAACCAGCCACCAATTGGTTTTTTGACTTCCAATCAACTTGAGAGTCATCTAATCAAGGTTCGCCATCTTAGTACTAGACCCTATACCGCTACCATCCTATTATAGTATCGGCATGCTGTATGATACGAGACTGTGAGGCATACCAAGTGTCGGTATGGTATGAGACTGCATACTAGTTCGGCATCGATATAGTACGATACGCTCAGCATGGTATAATACTAATCGGTATAGAAAACCTTGCATCTAATGGTACTTAGGATCAAGATTTTAAATCCTGTAAGATGGGGGTGTCCCAATTTTTTATGAAACGAGATGCCCTATTGTCCTGCTCCATCCCAACAACAGTCTTAGTCGTACAACCCAGTAGATATCCTCCGTCTCTCTCCTCTTCTTCTTACCTTTCTTCCTTTCTTTTTCTTCTTTCTTTCCATCTTTTCTTTTTTTCCTACTACCTTCCTTTCTTTCCTTTCCTTTTTCTTTCTCTTATCCCTTCCTTTATTTCTTTTTTCTTTTTCTTCTTTCTTCTTTCCTTCCTTTCTTTTCCTTTTCCCTTCCTTTCTTTTCTTTTCTTTTTCTTCTTCTTCTTTCCTTTCACTTTTTACTTTTCTTCATCTTTCCTCCCTTTCTTTCTTTCCTCTACCTTCTTCTCTCCCTAGGTGGATGGGTTTTAGAGTCCCGACTCCATCCTAATACCATTTTCTCACTGAAATAGGATAGGATGGCCAGGACGCCCCGATCATGCCAGGACTTAAAACCTTAGTTAGAATACCATTAGGTCCTCTGACAGCACACAAGCCATTGTTAGATTAGTGTATTCATCCCGAAGTGCCCTTAAGTGAGGGATTATTATCTAAAAGCCTTAATTTGGAATTTTTCAAGTATTAATCATGTTCTAAGGGATCCCACAAGTCTCCATCAATGTAAGGGCCCTAAATTTGTATAAATACCCATGTACACTCCTCTTTTGCATCATAGTGAATTGAATTAAAGTTATTGAAACTTTCTAGTGAGTGTTCTTGGTTGTGAACTTCCCCACTGTAGTGCAGTTATATAGCAACCTTCATGTGACTCAATTGACTTTCTTCTTCTGAACAACTTCAAAAAGCCCTACACAAAGTTGATTCCACATGAACAGATACATGTAAGCCCAAGTGAAGATTGGTGCAACCCCTATTGGATCAAGAGATTCAATCGATGAGAATTCGACTAAGTTGCTTATTGTACTTTATAGTTATCTTGCTCAGACCTTGCTTATTCAATCGAGCGTACCCGTACCCGGTCCGGTTCGAACAGTTACAAGCTCGGTACTGGCATCGGAGAAGAAGAGGAAAAAAGAGGAAGAAAAAGGAAGAAAGAAGTGAAAGAAGAAGAGGAAGAAGAGAAAGAAGAAGAAGAAGAGAAGAAGCCTACTTGTCACACAGGGCCTCGGGCCGACGTTGGTCTTAACATTCTCATTTCCTCTATAAGTCAACTTGTTCTCATGTACTTTCTTTATTGCCCAACACCCTGAGCCCAACAACACAGATTAATATACAATGTGGCAACTTAACACTTAGGAGTACGATGTGGGGCCCTTTTAAAGGTACCAACAAGCGCTAGACAAACACCCCCTGCACCTGGGCATCAATTGTTTCCCCTCCACCAGTCTTTTCTGCTCTCTCAACCATTTGTTTCAGCTGAAACTTTAGACCTTGTCATAGGTTCAAACTCCATCTGAATGTTGGTTTCTCAGGTGACGTCATATCATGGTCAAAAAGAATAAATGATTTCTGGAAGTAGATTAATGCACACTAGGATAATTAACCAGCCACTAGATTCAAGAGAATAAAAAGTATTGTGTAGTCACTTGCAAATTTTATGGCTTGAAGAGTTATCCCACTTGCCAAGAAAGTATATTATTTAAAAAAAGGGTGTTACTATTTAAATTCCCAAAATACCAATAACTTATTCATGCTGCAAATCTTAACAAGACCTTACTACGAAATCAAAAATATGATTACTTCTAACCAAGGTCCGCCGTACCGGTACCGGTCGGCGTACCGGTGGCCGGCCGGACCGGTACGGTACCGGTCCGGTCCGGTACGTACCGGCTGGTACCGGTCCCGTACCGGCCGGTACGCGGTGGTTTCAAAAACCACAGCGCGCGGCGCTGTGGTTCTTTAAAAAAAAAAAAAATCGTACCGGTGCGTACCGGCCGGTACGGGCTCCGAACCGGCCGATACGGGCCCGAACCGGCCGGTACGCACCCGTACCGGCCGGTTCGGATAAAAAACCGAGAAATACCGGTTTTTTATCCGTTCCGGTACCGGTCCACGGCCGGACCGGTACGTACCGGCCCGTACCAGCCGGTACGGACCGGTACGGCATTCCATGCTTCTAACCTTTTCTTTTCTTGGTACTAAAATCAAGAAATGGGAAAGACAATAAAATAGGTTTCAAAAATCAAAATGATGATAGAAGACAATGATTAGCTAGTTGTCATCTTTCTGTATGTGTACAATATATGTCAACAAAAATTGTGAAAAAGGATCCAAAGTAACGTAGATAGGAATTGAGGTGACTAAATTATGAAGTATCTGCACTAGTTCTTCAGGCTAGAAGAAACAATAGAAATCATACAAGTTCCAGATCAGGTCAGGGCAACATCTAACTTGTTTCCCAGGAAACCATGATTGAGAATGTGTTTTCCTTTCAAAAATGATTTGTGGTTTCCCTTTTACACATTTTCAATAGTTTTTTAGGATTTTACCTTGTACCTCTATATGAAATAATGAAAGTAGCATTTCAGCCTTTATTTTAAAAAAGTGATTGCTCTTTTTTTGGGCCGTCGCCCTAAAGTATAAAGATTTTACATGAGATCTCCCTTAATCAATATTGTTATTTCATCAATATTATGTTTATGTATCATGTATATAGACACATACAAAATATATCTAAATCCCTCAGTTAGATGAATATTATATGGCCTGGTTGAAACAAAACTTAGTGAAACCACATGTTCTATGTAGTAGCTACATCACACAACAATCTTGGAAGAACAAACACTAATAATGCCTCAAAAATCACCGAAAGCAACTCTAACAAGTCTCATGCCCCACATAAAAATGCAGGCATACAACAATGGCCTCATAGTTATTATAAGCAGGGTCTGCCAAATCAGGCCGAACTGCCCGGTTCAGGCAGTACCATGGTGTGTTGAACCGGCTCGTACCGGCCGGTTCAGCATATATCATATCGGTCTGGGCCTTGAGTGGTACGGTTCAGCCGTGAAAATCAGTACAGGGCCCGTAGATGCCGGAGCCGGAAAAGAAGAAGAGAAGGATAGAGCGAGCAGGGAAGGGAGGGAGGGAGGAGAGGCCTCCGCCGCCAGCAGAGGGCCGCTGGGGTTCGGCGGAGGCCGAAGGGGGGCGGGGTGATGCAGGACGGATGTAAGGGATGGAAGGCAGAGTGAAAGAGGAGAAGAAGAGGGGAAGAAGAAGAAAAGAGGAGAGGAGGAGGAAGAGGAAGAAGGCTAATTTTCATGCATCCTTTCATTCCAAAAAAACAAATGCATGCCCCATATACATATAGGGCCACAAAATAACAGATAGGTCCCTACAAAGAAAACAATCTGAACAAGGTCCTCAAATGACAATATGCAAATTAATCCTACCAACATAAAATAATAAAAAATAATATAAATCAATCCAACCACAACGAAAGTGGCTGGACCGTCCTTTTGCGACGACCGTGATCCCGTAAAATAATCAGTCCAGTACTAGTATCCACACGTCCCGGGTCTTTCAGCCCCAGTTTGCGAGGGTGCAGTCTCTCCAGAGAGATCAACTCCCCCCGGGTAAGAAGAAGTCGACCCCGACGAATGACTCTGATAGTACTCCAGGAGATCTAGGTCAATGCGCTGGAACTCCTCACGTGTAATCCAGTAGCATCGGACTCTGGGCGTCCTCGCCAGCGAACCAAGAAACGCTGAACACCCCCATCACTGTTAGAAACAGTCTGCTCATCTAAAATGGCATCAATATGTTCTTTTTGTGCTGGTGGTAAGGGTAAATGGGTTGGAGATGGTATAGAATCAAGAATAGGAATATCATCAAGCTCAAGGGATGGCTCAGTGAAAGGGTCAATAGGAATGGAAGGGGAACCCTTGTAAGCAACCAAATCCTCAATATTAAAAGTGGAGCTAATACCAAAATCAGAGAAAGATCAAGGACATAGGCATTAGTGCCCACTCGTTGCAATACCCGAAAGGACCTAGCACTACGAGCCTGCAGTTTCTTGATGGTTCCAGATGGAAACCGCTCAGGCCGAATACGTATCATAACATAATCCCCAGTTTGAAATTGTTTATCTCGCTTATGAGAATCAGCCTGTAGCTTATATTGAGCATTACTCATATAAATGCGCTTGCTAATTTCCTGATGCAGAGTATGAATGTGTTGTGCAAATGCATGTGCAGACTCAGAAATTCGAATATGTGAGGACATAGGTAGGAGGTCTACAGGTTTTCTAGCTTTATAACCATGGACTACCTCAAATGGACTCATCCCGATAGATCTATTGACCGACGAATTATATGCAAATTGGGCGACAGGCAGAATAGAATCCCAGTTACGATTGTGTTCACCGACTAGACTTCGCAAAAGGTTACCTAGACTTCGGTTTGGCCATCGGTTTGAGGATGATAAGCAGTAGAAAATTTAAGTTTGGTGCCAACCATATGCCACAAGGTTTTCCAAAAATAGCTCATGAAGTGGACATCCCTATCGGATACAATGGTTTTCGGTAAACCGTATAACTTAACAATCTCATCAAAGAAAATCTTGGCAACTCGAGAGGCATCAGAAGTTTTGGAACAAGAAAGGAAGTGAGCCAATTTAGAAAAATGATCCACAACCACAAAAATGGAATCATGTTTCCAAAAGGTACGAGGAAGGCCGAGCACGAAGTCAATACTAAGGTCTAGCCAAGGACGATCTGGGACAGGTAACAGAGTGTAGAGGCCAGTATTTTATTTTTTGTACTTAGCTAGTTGACACGTGCGACACTGTCCTACAATTTTAGCAATGTCCCATTTCAAACTTGGCCAAAAAAATTGACGTTCAACTTCTTCTATGGTCTTATCTCGCCCAAAATGTCCAGCGAGACCACCGGCATGCACTGCCCATATCAAAAAATCTCGTACGAAAGTTCGCGGGATACAGAGCTTGGAAGCTTTGAACAAGTACTCGTCTTGAAGATAAACACCATCAATCAAAGGTCCCTGTCCATCAGCAAGGGCATGATAGAGTTTTCCAAAATCGGGGCAAGACAAGTAATCGTGCTTAAGTCTGTCAAAACCAGTGATGGAAACAGACATGGCGGACAACAGGGTTACTCGTCGACTCAGCACATCAGCAGCTTTGTTCGCTGCACCTGACATATGCTTGAGAACAAAAGTGTAGTCCTAGAGAAATTGAACCCACTTAGCATGGCGATGATTAAGTTTTTTTTGGGAATTAAGAAAACAAAGTGCTTCATGGTCAGAGTAGAGAACAAATTCATTTGGAAGAAGATAATGTCGCCAATACCGTAGGGCCTGGACTATGACATAAAATTCTTTGTCATAGGTGGAATACCTTTGTCTAGCCTCATTCAGCTTTTCACTAAAATAGGCTATAGGATGACGTTCTTGACTAAGCACACCACTTATACCCAAGCCAGATGCATCACATTCCACCTCAAAAACTTTACTAAAATCAGGGAGTCGCATAACCGACGCTTCCGTCATTCTTTTCTTAATATCATTAAATGCTTTAGCAGCAGCGCGCGTCCACTGAAAGTCATCCGTTTAAGGCAATCTGTGATAGGTAACATAAGTGTACTGAACCCCTTTATGAAACGACGGTAAAATGTGGCCAGACCGTGAAAACTACGGATATCGGTAATATTCCTAGGTTCAGGCCATTTGACAATTGCAGTGATTTTCGCAGGATCAGCAGATAAGCCCTCAGAAGAGACTAAGTACCCTAAGAAGTTTACGTGAGTAGTGAAAAATGAACACTTCTTAAGGTTAGCATAGAGGCTCTCGTTGCGTAAAGTTGTACAAACTTGCCTTAAATGGATTAAATGTTGCTCCTTAGATTGGCTATAAATAAGGATATCGTCAAAGTACATGACTAAAAATTTGCCTATGAAAGATCGTAGTACTTGAGTCATCACTCGCATAAAGGTACTAGGAGCATTTGAGAGACCAAAAGGCATTACCAGCCATTCGTAGAGGCCATCTTTTGTCTTAAAGGTTGTCTTCCATTCATCTCCTGGGCGAATTCGGATTTGATGGTAGCCACTTTTTAAATCAATCTTAGAGAAAATGGTGGCACCCGCCATCATATCCAACATGTCGTCGAGCCGGGGAATAGGAAAACGGTATTTAAACGTGATTCTGTTAATAGCCCGACTGTCTACACACATTCTCCAAGTCCCATCTTTCTTTGGAGTAAGTAGGGCAGGTACAGCACAAGGACTTAGACTCTCCCGAATAAATCCCTTTTGTAGGAGCTCTTTAATTTGCCTTAGGAGATCTACATGCTCAAAAGGGTCCATCCGATAATGGGGCAAATTAGGAAGAGTAGCTCTCGGGACTAGATCAATGGCGTGCTGAATATCACGCAGAGGGGGCAAATGATCCGGGAGATCTTCGGAGAAAACTTCCTTGAACTCCTCAAGGATAGCTAGGGCTTCAGCCGGAAATGTGCTTTGAAGATGTGGGTGGAGCTCTTTAACTAGTAAAGCAAACACCGGAGAGTCATGAAATACACTCCTCTCAAATTCCGTGGGGCTAAGGATATGGAGTTCCTTTGCTTTAGAGGTACTCTTGTTCGTACGCTTATCTAGTGTTTTGGGCCGTAAAGGATTAAGCTTAATTTTTTGGCCCCGGAATACAAAAGAGCAAGAGTTAGTTCGACCGTAGATAGTGACATCGAGGTCGAACAACCAAGGTCTTCCTAATATCAGATGACCTACATCCATTGGGAGGACGTCACACCAGACAGTGTCTTTGCAAGAAAGGATTTGGATAGGTACAAGATATCTTTCCTTAATGTGAATGGATGACGTGTCGATCCAGGAGACCTTATATGGTTGAGGTTGGGAAACTGGAGCTAGACCCAAGCAGGAGACAATGCTGGAAGGTATCGCATTAATGCAGCTCCCGCTATCAATGATAACTTTATAATTTTTTTCTCTGCACTTAATGTAAGTGTGGAAAATTGAGGTTCATCTCCAGTCATCAGTCTCCTTAGGCTGGGTAATGGCACACCTTACTACATTCATAGTGGGTTGGTCGGATTCGTGGGCAATTATCTGGGGTGTAGCGTGAATACAACCTAAAGTGTGTGATTCGTCTTCAGGTTCGTCTTCGACATCTTGAATATCCTCTAAATTGGGCTCATAAATTTGTTCCTCCAAATTATCTATGTCATCCGCATGTTCTTGTGTATCAATAACAAGGGTCTGATTTGCACATTGGGAGGCAACATGACCAAATCCTTGGCAATACTAAATTCTTGAGTTTGTCTTTGGAGGTTCACCTAAAACTCCTTTGCCTTTAATATCTCGGTTTTGGATAGGTGTAGAAGAAAAGGGCTTAGGTGGGACAGACCCGATTGTGGGCCTGGGTCCAGATGGTTGAGTACTAGTGGGAGCCCGCCTGGTGTCAGGGCGCCTAGCAAACATGGATTTGGAAAATTGCTCATAGTTTTGCACAAATGTACAGGCTTGGTCTAAGGTGGCAACTTCACGAAGGATAAGTTCTTTCCTAAGCTCATTATTTAGGCCTCGTCGAAATCGGCTCAGGATCATACGTTCATCCTCAGTTACACTACTTCATATCATAAATTCGTCAAATTGAGCGATGTAATCAGTAGCTGTGCGGCTACCTTGTCTTAAATTATTCCATCGATCTAGGAGGTCAGCTTGATAGCTTAATGGAAGGTATTTTTCTTTCAATTTTTCTTTCATTTCGATCCAATCAGTAATAGCAGGTTGATGTCTCCTAGCTAACAGTTGTTCAGTGTTTTGTCAAAACAGCTTAGCTCGACCAAGAAGTTTCATCCTAGCGAATCGGACTTTTTTCTCATCAGATAGATTGTACCACTCAAAGAAATGATCCATTTCGCGTAACCAATCTGAGAAGACTTTCGGGTCAAGACGACCATCAAAAGTGGGGGCTTCAACCCTAATGCCTCGCATTACATCGTCATCAGGGTCACGAGGTTCTCTGGGTTCTACGTTATGTCGGTAACCTCTATCAACATTAGGAAAGGGACTAGATCCTCTAGGGCGAGGGTAGGCATGATAGTGACCTGAAACAGGCCTATTATCAAAGTTGTCTTGCCGAACCGAGTCTTGTCTTTTTAGGATTTGTTCTAGGGTATCATCTCCTTCAAGATCCGGTAAATGGGGGGTACTAGCTTTCTGGGATTCAATAACCCTCTGAAGTGAAGCCTTAATTGAATCGAGTCGGGCAGTAACCTGGGTGGACATTGTGGTTAGGTCATGAATTTGGGCATTGTTTGTTTGGACTTGGACATTGGTGTCGTGGATAGCTTTTAATAGAGCTTCGATTTTGGAATCCATGTCTAGGTGGGACTCAGAATGAGATGCGACACGACCACTACGTAGATGCATAAAATGAATGACGATATGGATGTTCCTACCAATTATAAAAGTTCCTAAATAGACCTAATGCATGAAAATAATTCGAAATTGCAAAGTTTATGCCTAATATAAGCTAAAACTACTCCCTAGCAAATAAATATTGTAAACTGAAAATTACTATGAAGCGCAGGCCAACAAGTAGTGCAGTCAAGTAGTACTAAGTTTTCGGACTATGCAAGGTGTCACGGAGCCACGTATGTCTCCCCGATTTGATCTAGCTCCCCAGTGAATATTAAAGAAATGTGACTACTAGGGTTTCTGTTTGTCTTGTGGATGTGTGTGGCTGCATGTGTTTTGAATTTGTGGAACTTATCACCAAGCACAAAAATGCAATAATTAATGCCAATTTAAATGAAAAGTGTAACCTGCCGGGGAGGGGAAAACATAGATGACCCAATCGGGAAAGAGGCCTCTGCTCGCAAAAGATGTTCAGGCTGAAATGGTGCTGGAAAAATGGTCACTGCATCGCAGGGTCGTCACTACGACAACTTCCGTGGAGGTGGGCGGAGCAGCTGATGGCGGCTGCGGTTGGGGTAGGGCGATCTGTGATGGTGGCTGCCAGAGTTGACAGTGATGGTGCAGCAGCCAACGATGGCAATGGCAACGCGGCGGCGCGGCGGCTAGGGAACGCGGCGGCGACTAGTAGCGGCGAGCAGCGGCATGGAAAAGCTGGGGCGGTGCGCGGCGCGGTGGTGCAAGCAGCAGAGATGGCAGTGGTGGTGGAAACAGGCAGGGGCGCAGATAGCAGTGGACGGCAGAGTGGGCGGCAGAGGTGGTGGGCGTGGGAAGTGGTGGCAGGTACAGAAAGGCCGGCGAGTGTCTTGCGATGCAGCAGTAGCTGCGGGAGAGGAGAGAGACGATGGTGCGGTGGTGCGAAGAAGAATTGGCAGCAGCAGCGGTGACGGTGGGGGGAAGTGTTGACGGCTGAGAAGAGGCGGCGTGGGGTGGCGGAAAGCGGTGGTCGGGAAAAAAAAAACCAAAGAAGAGAGGTAGTCGGGAAAATAAAGAAGGGAAAGAAGAAATCTCCCGCACGTGCGTGACTTACGCGTCACGTGCGGCAATTCAAATTTTGACCTTTGTTTTTTTAATAACTCAAGTGGAGTCGGGTTATCGGGTTAACAGACCCAACCCATTTTAGACTGAACATGGCATGTCTGACTGATTGACCTCTATAAGCCAAGGAACTTCCGGCTCTCTGCAGGGGAATCTCCACTCACTGCTTCCCCTAATATCCTCCCTTTACCACATCATCATGGGGAGATAGTCCGATCCGCAAGATTTTTTTTTTTTTTTGAATGATTCGGGCTAATGGATGATGGGCTAACGGGGCTAACGGGTGTAGACCTTACCCGCACTGTAGACCATCTTCCCCCTTCGATGACTCCGCCGGATCATGCCTGATTTCGCGACGGTGGTTGTGGGGAGGCGTTGCGCCGGTGGAGTGGGGCGGCGTCGAATGGGGCAGCGGCGTCCTTCTCCTGGATCCGGCCACGGGCGGTGGCCGCAAGATGCGGCCGAAGCGTCCGGGGAGTCACGGTGGTGTCCGATGGCGAATCGGCGGCGCAACGAAACGGCGGCGGTGGTTGGTGCATGCACAGTGATGGTTGGAGGGGAAAACAACGAGGAGGCCAGCTTATTTTCCTCCCGGACCGCTGTGGGGGTACCCGGCGACGGGGTTTTCCTTCTCTGTGTGAGACTCGAGAGAAAGGGCAGGGAAGGGAAGGGAGACGAAGGCGGCGACGGCGTCTTGCGAAGGAGACCGGTGGAATGGCACTGGGTAGGAAGCGACCGACGGGAGCGCTTTGCCCTTTTTTCTTCACTGGAAGTGAGATGATGGAGAGAGAAGAGAACAAGGACGAAAGGGAACAACCCTTCTTCTTCGGAATGCGTGCCGTGCAGCGATCTTCCGTTCGTTCCGGTGTTCGCGGTGCAAATACTCCAGCAAAATGCAAACGAGGGAAAGGCCGAAAAGGAATCGGCGGGGGTCCGTCCATAAACTAGATCCCTTGACTTCAGCAACAGAGGCAAAGTCAGCCCTGCTCTGATACCAAAGCTGATGCAGGACGGATGTAAGGGATGGAAGGCAGAGTGAAAGAGAAGAAGAGGGGAAGAAGAAGAAAAGAGGAGAGGAGGAAGAGGAAGAAGGCTAATTTTCATGCATCTTTTCATTCCAAAAAAACAAATGCATGCCCCATGTACATATAGGGCCACAAAATAACAGATAGATCCCTACAAAGAAAACAATCTGAACAAGATCCTCAAATGACAATATGCAAATTAATCCTACCAATATAAAATAATAAAAAATAACATAAATCAATCCAACCACAACGAAAGTGGCTGGACCGTCCTTCTGCGACGACCGTGATCCCGTAAAATAATCAGTCCAGTACTAGTGTCCGCATCACGGGGGAGCCCGCGAGGCTGTGGCGGAGGCCAAGGTTGCGTCTCCTATTTCTTTCAAAACAGGGAATGCAGCCGTCGCTCGCCGACTTCAAGTAAAAATTTTTATTTTTCTTCCACGGCCGCGTCCACTATTTTGAAAGAAACAACAAATACAGCCACGACGTCGGCCTCCGCCGCCCGTCCCTCCCTCCCCCTCCCTGCCCCTCCCTCCCGCTCGCTCTCTTCTTTACTTCTTCCATGGCTCCGGCTGGGCGCACCGCTTTTGCGGGGAAGAGCTGGCCAGTTCCGTGCCGGTTTAAACCAGTCCGAACCGAAACCATATTATTCCAATATGCGACCGGTACGCCTACCGGTATCGGTACAGCATATCTTGGACAGTACTAAGCCGATTCGGTGCGAAACCGAATTGGTTCGGCTTTTATATTCGGTTCCACCCGGAATCGTCATTGGACCAGCCAGAACCGGCCAGTTCGGTGCCGACTCGGTGAGAACTGGCCGGTTTGGTGCCGAGACAACCCAGTTTCGAACTGGGTTAGGTATGGCATTATTGCCACTGCCACCTGATGCCTTTAATGGCATTAGGAAGGCCTTCTCAACGCTATTTGAAAACGGTTCCACCGCTTCTCCTTTCCAAAAAATCTACAAACAATACCGATTCAGACTATTAGAAGGAGGATCCAAAGCTAAATAAAGTGTGCTTCCTCTCTTCTATCTCCTTTCCTCCTTTTTTTGGAGGGAGGCTTGAAAAAATAGCTCAAAAATTGCAAAATAAGGAGAGATCATGCCAAAATTTTTGATTTGAGCTTGATTTGTATCATTTTAAAGCAATAAGCCGTATAATCTAGGTTAAACCGAAATTATAGAAATATCAAAAAAAATAAAAAAATAAAAAAAATATCAAAAAAATCAAATTAGACTTAAATTCATAAAAAAAGTTTGAAAAAAGTGACTACTAATTAATTTTTTTTGAGAACTCCCAAAAAAATTAGGGTGTGCCGGTTCGTGAATCGGCATGCCTTACCGGTTTGGTTCGGTACCGAGCTATACTAGGCACCGACCGATACGGGTCTTGGTACCGATTCAGTGGACCTTGATTACAAGTCTTATTGAAGATCTAATAACATCCAAACTTCATAGCAAATGCATGCAAAAAGGTATTCCCATCCTTATCCTCCTTAGTAACAAATGTTGGTCCCAAGAAAAAAGTTATTCTATAACAATGAAGCCAAAAATAAAGCAAAACCAAGTATATAATGTTAACAAAAAAAAGACAACATACAAGAAGGCATTCTCATCTTGACCCAAAACTTAGTCTACATGTTTTTTCCAGAAATCATTAGCAATAACTATCTTGCCTAGCATAGTTGCACACAAGTTCTAATAAATCAAGGGCGATAGAGTTTTAAGCCTTATGCCAAAAGTATTGTTTCCTAAGGAAAAAGAATCTTGACCTTTCAGATTAGAAATTCTTTCATTAACTTTTTTCTCCTCAAGGGCAAGATGCAAATAGTCACACCCTGATCTTCATAATAGTTTTAAACTTTTAATCCTTTCGAGATGGAGGACATTAGAAAAAATCCCATTGACCTATCTAATCATGGCATTGACATTGGAGGAAACATCAAGAAAGAGCAAAAAATACTTGAGAAAGCTCAATATCCCAATTTAAAGTTCCTTCCAAAATCTAATGCTCTTCTTTTGGCCAGCATTAAACTTGTCATTATTCCAAACCCTTCATTTCATCTGTGATGCATTTCCATTATATAAAAGTGTCACAGGTAGCACTAACCCTCTATCCCTCCTTTGTGAAAATAACTTAACTAGTCACAGAGTATCGCAAACCATCAATTGCTTTGGCCTAACCTCTATGACACAACTATTTCCCTACAAATGAAGCATTTGGCTTCTTGATATCCTAAAACTTATATCAGCTGCCTTTTACTCAAGAAGCCCTATCAAATTGAAATGCTATCAAAATACTGTAAATAGATCATTAATATTCTTAAATTTAGTTTCAGAAACAGTGATCTGCAAAACTTAAAAATGAAATGAACCAGATAGTTGGAGTGAATGCTTTTCACTAGAACAACTCTTTCCCTGAAATACGAGCCAAATATTTCATCCTTTTAAACCTTTATTTTCTATTCCGGCAGAGAATTACAATCATGTCATTTTTCCAAGCATCCAAACAAGGACAAAGGTATTCAATTAGTAGTCTATAATCAGTCTTAAGTCAATGAAATATGGAAGAGTCAACACCCTTCTCGTCATCCTAATTTCTACCAGAGAAAACAATAACATCAGGTTCTAACATCCATTCAAATCAAAATGAACTTTATATTGCACCTTCTCCAGGTTGACAATACTAGACATTGGGGCATGATTTGCCAACATGTTAAAACTTGGATCCATGTCTCTCTGACCAACTAGCTATTCCCCCAATAACCCTGCCCTTTTAACCATCACACATTTCATTAAACAGCTTGACTACCAAAGAAGAGAGGGACAAACTTTAATTGTTTTACTATAGAAAAGAATAACAAGGAAGAAAAGATCAATTAACCGAAACTGAATTTTCATTATGAAAATACAATGCATCAGCTATGCAACTTTCACCCATATGTCATCCTATCTATCACATGCCACATTCAACCTGAATACACCATATCAAATTTTTCTAAGATAACACAAAATTATACAGAATTCAACGATGCAGTAATGGAACAACAAAAATATTTGGCAATGTGACATCTAGTAAAGAGGTAAATTTGTTTGTTACAAAATCAAGAATTGGACCTTTTGATTATCTCCTTGAAAATAATTTCATGGTTTTGATGCATGCTTAAATATCCTTTTCTGGTAATGTTTGAGTTCATTCTTAGTGACATAATAATACATCACAAAAAAGAGCAGCTCAGTGCAAGAGGCTCCCACCATTGCAGGGTCTAGGGAGGGTTAGATATATGCAGCCTTACCCCTGCGTGCAGAAAGGTTGTTTCCATATTTCAAACCTGTGACCTCCTGGCCACAATGGAGCAACCTGACCATGGTGCCAAGGCTCACCCTCTTCAACAATGGTACATCATAAAACCTCAAAATATGGATAAACTAAAAGGAAAAGAGATTAAGGAGCACAATTTTTTTTTGAACTCAAATATCTTTATTCATCTATTTCTCCTCAAAGTCCTCCATAAACTCAAGTTTCTAAAAGTAGTTAATACTTCGAGTCTAACAAGTACAAACCATATAGACCATCCTCCTATCTAGTAGGAAGAGAGCAAGAGAGAGAGAGAGAGAGATAAAATATCTTCTCTCACTTAAAACATTCTTGAATTTAAACTCACTTATATAACTCATCTTCGAAAAGAAAAGAAATCAGATATACAACAAGTATCCATCCTCAAAAATCATTCATCCATCTCATGAAGAAGCACACTGTTCTTATCCCCTTAATACAACAAACAACCTCGATATCTTGTGTCCAGATCAACTCATCCTTCCCTCTCCAACCCTACCTTTAAATCATCAGCAAACATCTCATGTTAAACTCCTAAAACCAGTTTTCTATCTCTCACCTATACATCTCTTGTACAAGCATAAAAATGAGATTCTCTTCCACATCACACACTTCTTCTGCTTGAGTTTCTTTACAAACTCGTAATTTAAAATGATAATATATATGATATCTCTATGTTATTATCTGACTTCACTAATTCCAGCCTAGAATGCAACCCACAACATGGTTCAATATCTCCTAATTTCATCCACCAGTATAGCCCAAAAAAAGAGTCCAATGATCATTTGGTCCTGTTTTACATACAAAAATAAGGAATTCCTAAACTTGTCAACCTTACTCATCACCAAAATCATGCGTAAAGTTGGTGATCTACATTTTCATAAGCGCCGCACCAATCGAATTATGCTTCTTAGTAATGAAAGAAACAAAATACACTTATATTGGGCATGATACTTCTTGTTTCATCAAAGGAAAAGTAATCACAACCCAAATCACCTTGAATGCAGTGAGGACCAGTCCATGTGCCTATGTCCCATAGAATCGTTATAACAATATAACAAAAGAAAGTAGGGATTCTCTATCTTTGTCATATACAGAAATGCTACTTATATCACTCCACAAAACCAGAAAGCCACTTAGTCTAATTGTTGTCATGCCAAGTCCTCCACTCACGGTATCCTCCCTCTTATTTGACTCTAATTTCTCTTTCAACAAATATGAAGCAGATATAATTCCAGACATAAAGAAGATTTAGCTTATATTGACCAAGCAATCTTGTAACTGCATACAATTTCTGTGCTTTCCTCAACACTCACACGTCAAGGGATAATCAGCGATAATCTTCATTAAATATTTAAATTCCCTTTCATCACAAACTCCTGCATACGAGTTACATAAACATTACATACTTTTGCAAGTCCATAGCTCAGACTGGTCAAGAAAAGTTAAAGTAACACAGAAACCTCACACAAAAAAGCTACAAAGCTTGTTAGTAACTTTAGATTCTTGTTCTCACTGATAACATGTACCATGTCATATACTTGCTGTCAGTGATAGGTGCAATAGGAGAGTTGCATATCATCTGTCTTGGGAGCTTCAAATTAATAATGCTTAAAAAACCTTTCACCTAATTTATTTTTAAATTTATCACCACTATTACTGATATACATATTCTCAACATGTGAATGGAAAAAAATGTCCATTGTCTATGTGATGAAGCAAATACTCCTAGGATCACATTAGACCTACTAAATTCCACTGTTGAACTATAATAGTTTCCACTATCAGTGGCAGTACAGGGGACCCAACACATTCCAAAAGAAAAAAAGGGTAATGGTATGCACTCGTCACATTCAAATGGATGGATCTTTAAGGAAGTTTAAGCCCACTAGATAAGCAATAGGCGGTACAATGAGAATGTGACCTTAGGTGAACCATATACAGCTTGTTCTTCTTAAAGTGACAAATTCTCAGTAGCCTCTCCACCTCTCCCCAAACATTTCTACCAATAAATTGCCAAAACTAACATCTCCGATGGAGAACACCAGGGTCAACAAACAGCACCTATTAGATATGACCCTGAAGATCAGCAAGGTCATCAAAAAGCCATCAATATAAACTGCACCTCATCACTGAGCATATATTTCATTCTCAATCGTGAGAACAGCGACCTGAGATCCATAACATCAGAAAGTTGGACAGAACAAAAACATCAACAGAAATGGTAATGAGGGAACACAATTATCATCATCAAAAGTTCAGCATCAAGTATCATAAATTCATAATTCCACTAAGAACTGGAATCTAATAAACATTAAGATCCCACACTTCAAAAAAAAAAAGCATAATAATCTAGGAGAAACATGAGATGTGCGAAAACTGTACAGAATCCAAAGCAAAGAGAAATTAGGAAGAAACAGTGGAGCAGAAGAAATGAATCAAGAAGAGCAAGAGAACCCTAACCTCCACCGTTTGCCCTCTGTGTCGAGTAACCATCGGTCCAATCTGACAACAAAAAAATCTTGCTGTGATCAATTAGACATAGAGAAGAGAATTTAAACCTGCGCTTTGGGGAGCTCTTTCTGTGAGGCGATGGATCTAACCTTTCCTTTCTTTTCTTCTTTCGCTCTCATGCACGTCTTAGAAGAGAGAGAGAGAGGGAGGGGGGTGGGGGCTGGGGCAGCAGCCAACAGAGGAAAATAGAACAGCAACCGACTAAACTGCCCGATGCGTCGCTTCTCTTTATTCCTTTCTATCCCTCCCTCTCTTTCTTCCGCGTTACGCCCACATGGCCGGCCACATCAACGGAAAGCTCAGTATGTAGCGCCAGCTGTTTGATGTGTACGATTTTTTATTTTTTTTAATTATCTCAGCAATGATATCTGAATTTTTTTCTAATTTTCAGAAAACTAGTTATGGCCAAAGATAAAATTAATATATATATATATATATATGGCTTTTCTATAAAAATAATTTTTTTATATTTTATAAAAATAAAAATGCATATGCAGTATATTTTCACAAATTGAAAATTGAGATAAAAAAATAAACTTATAGATAGAATAAAATGTTTATTCTACTAAGAGCATAACAATAATTTTATCTAACTTTTTTAAAAAATAAATGCTCAATGTGCTACTTTTCTATGGCCAACTAAATATTAAAAAAATTATTTTTTCATGCATCATATATACAGATATCAGCTTTTTTAGAAAAAAAAATATTACAATGCTGCGAATCAAACATGTCCTAAGCAGTGCTATTTGGGACTCCTATATTCTCCACATTACTAATATCTAATGTGGTAGGAAGAGATGGTTGTGGTATACAGAGGATCGGTTGATCAATCACGTTGGTGTATATATATGGGGGGATGACTGATTGTATGGTACAAGATATATATACCATGTGGGTCTCATACCATCAAGATCCTGTCATGGTCACAATCCTCCAAATTTCACCTTCAAATGGGAGAATATCTCTACTCCCTTCAAGCCATATGTTGAAAATCAAGTTCCAATTTATTTTTCTTTTCGTCACACATATTAGAAGCTAAAAAGCTAGAGGATGTGCTAGAGATGGTGATTTCAATCCAATTCCTATTACCAATCCAACGAATGCACACTCGAGTTTAAAAATCCAAATAGGAAATTATGGCTAATGATGTTATAGGTAGCTATACATACTTTAAATCAATAATCCATCAACAGAGTGTATAGATTAATTACTGGTTAGCCTATATTTCTAGGATACGCACCAGCGGCAGGGCCTTGTGATGGTGCGAGAGGGGGCATTGTCCCCCTCTAAATCCAAAAATATTAAGCCACATCCATCTCAAACATGGCCCTTAGTTCTCTTGCTCTGTCTGTTTCCTACCCAGCAAAAGGGGCCTTATCTCTTTTATCCCAATACGAATCTTGACTTCTTTGGTTGCGTTTGAATAAATATGAGTTCTACTGCACGATGCGACTATATTGACTACTTTTCCATCTTTTTGCTGACATATTTGTTCTAAAATTCTGATCCCTACGTCTTGATAAAGTTTTAATTAGAAAACCAAATAAAATTTAAGATACTAAATTTTTTATAATAAAATAATTATAGCAAACAATCAAAAGTATTACAATCACATATTGCATGCGCAATCTTGATATATCATCTCAGAGCAATCTCCAAAAATCATGGAATATGATTGTCATATTTAAATTTAGCATTTGAACCAAATCATCGGATTTTGCTATTGTCCCTAGTATCTTTTCCATAATCATGGGATTTTGTTGTTTTATTCTATTATATCTAGTCCCTCAAGTTAAGGAGCTCAACTTATATATAAAACACACAAGCGCTATTAACAAAACAAACAATTCAAATCTTATTTTTAATACAAATTTTTTATGGTATCAGAGCGGATTTTTTCTTAATAAGTCAGCCTATTTTTCTTGTTCTCCTATCATCCTTGAGTTGTTTATTTTCTTTGACTCTTTATTCTCTATTTTGATAATCATGGCCTCTTCTAATGTTATTTCCAATTCTAGCATTGATGTAATGTCATCATTCTTTCTCCAGCACTTAGATAACTCGGGTATGGTCCTAGTCTCTCAAGTCCTCATTGGTGACAATTATCCTCTATGGAGGTATGCTATGAAGAATGCTCTCTTAGCCAAGAATAAAATTGGTTTTATTGATGGCTTGCTTGAAAAGCCAGACAAAAATTCAGCAACACTTGATGCATGGCAAAATTGCAATGTCATGGTGCTTTTTTGAATTTGGAATGCAATCCATAAAGGTCTTATAAACACCATAGTTTATTTTGAAATTGCAAAGGAGGCATAGGAAGACCTGAAGGAGCACTTTTTTCCATGATCTATGTCCACTTTCTACTTGCACTTATGGTGCAATGAAAGAGTTGAATCGAATTTTTCAAGATGAAAAGATTTTTCAATTTCTTATAGGGTTCAATGACTTCTTTTCAATCGTTCGGAGCCAAATACTCACCATGAGGCTGCTTGGTGTTTTGACGAGAATGATCTAGTTACTTCGGTAACCAACGTGGAAGTCATAGCCATAGAGGTCATGACGGTCGAGGATAACCATACTGTAATTGCTACAAAAATCTTGATCACACACGTGACACTTGTTACGAATTACATGGCTACATGAACCGCAATGGAGGAACCAAAACTCCTACTTCTATTGCAAATCATATCGCCAATAGTAAAAATTTTTGCCCCATCTATTGTGCCCCAACTCACACAAGAGCAGTATGCCCAATTGTTATCTATATTAAACATTGACAAAACCTCCACTTCCGTGAACATGGCAAGTATTCCTTCCAACTCATAATCCGTAACATGGGTAATTGACATAGGTGCTTATAACCACATGGTCTCTGACTAATATTTTTTTGTCACTCTAATGTTAAACAACTCCTCAGTCCATTAAACTACCTATTGAAGATATAATTCAGATGACCCAATAATTCAAATAACCCAAAAAGTGACTATCAAACTGTCTCCTTCTCTTGAGTCAAACAATGTTCTTTGCATATCCACTTTCAATTTAAATTTATTATCCATTAGTAAGTTTAATAAAAATATATAATTATGTTGTCATCCTTTTTTTTTAACTGTTGTAGTTTTCAGGACCAGTCAACGAAAAAGCTGAATAGTGTGGGTGAAGAAAAGGATAGTCTTTATTGCTACAAGGGTTCGTTTTTCTTACTTCTACGATTTATTATACTCAGTTAAGTCTTTGGCATAATTGTTTGGGTCATCCATTCATTCCAAGATTAAAGATTTTAGCTCAAGATATTTTTATTCCTCTTTCTACTTTTCAAAATAAAATATATTCTTGTGTTGTTTTGTCCTCTAGCCAAACAAACGGAAGCTCCTTTTCTTGCAAGTACTTTTGTTACTTTCTCTATTTTTAAACTTATTCATATGGATATTTGGGAAGATTATTCTATTTCATCTCATACTATTGCACATTATTTTTTTAACAATTATGGATGACTTTTCACATTGCACATGGATTTTCCTCATGCGATTCAAACATGAAATATTTTATTTGCTTAAAAAATTTATTGCTCTTGTAAATAATCAATTTTCGCATAAAATTAAAATTGTTATAAGTGATAACATGCAAAGTTACCTTGATTCTCTAAAAATTATTCATTAAAAATCTTGTGTTGTCACAGCACAGCAAAATGGTATAGTTGAGCACAAACATAGATGCCTCCTTGAAGTATCTTGATCACTACATTTTCAAGCCAACCTACCAACCTAATTTTGAGGTGAGTGTCTTTTTACTTCCGCTTTTCTTATTAACTGACTACCCTCCCTTATTTTAGGTGATAAATCTTCTCTTGAAATATTTTTTCATAAAAAAACCCTCTTACCACTAGTTATGTACCTTCAAATGTCTTTGTTTTGCTCATATCCAATCCAAAAATAAATTTGGACCTTGCGCACAAAAATGCAATTCTATAGGATATCCCTATGGCTGAATGGGCTACCTTATGTATGACCTACTTGAGAAAAAAATATTTATCAGTAGGGATGTTATTTTTCATGAATTAGTTTTTCCATTTGCCAACACATCTCATATATCACCTTCTTCCAATCTCCAATTCTTCCTCACATTACTAGTAATGGTGATTAAACCATCCTCTCTACTCCAATTGATCTTCCATCTTCACCTACCCAGCCTTCTTTCACTTCTAATCAAGATTCCATCGAACTAGTTGATCTTTCTGAAACATCCCTTGATCCAGCTCTAAAAATGCTCCACAAGGATTCAACGTCCTCCCTAGTGGCTTTAAGATTTTCAATGCACTCAAGTTTCATCCTCTTCTTGCCCATACCAAAACAACCTCGTGACACGTACGAAGCATCCACTCCAAAATTATATTTTCTTTGATAAATTATCTAGCTCTCACCGTACTTTTCTAGCTTCTATTTTCTCTTACAAAAACTCAAGTCTTTTTCCTCAGTAATGAAATATGCTCACTGGTGTGAAGCTATGGCCGATGAGATTAAGGCCTTAGAGCTTAATCACATTTGGACCATGATGCCACTTCCACTAGGCAAGTACAAATGGGTATAAGATCAAGTACAAGTTTGATGGTAGTATTGAATGGTATAAAGTAGGGGTGGCAATCGGGTCGGATCAGGTCAGATAGGGGTTGGGTTAGATGTGGGTCAGGTCAAAAAATCATCAATCTAAAACCGACCTTTTTATTAAGTAAGAAAAAATTTTAAATCTACATTTGATCTGTTTATTAAACAGGTAACCCGACCCGACCCACTAACCAATTTATTAAACATGTCAAGTTCGATTTAAGTTAAATGGGTTAGACGAATTTTTAACGGATTAAATAGATTTAAAAAAGCTAAACAGATTAAACGGGTCGGGTTAAATAGGTCAGAAATAGGTTAAGCATGTTTCAAATAGGTTAAACAGGTTAAATAGGTCAGGTTATAATTCGACCTAATTATTAAATGGGTCAAAATGGGTTAAATGGGTCAATGGTTTAAATCTAAAACCAACCCATTTAACAAACAAGTTTAGAATGACCCATTTACGAATCAAACCTATTTATATCAAACCCAAACCTGCTTAAAGCGGATCGTTCGCAGGTCAAGTTAATAGGTTGGGTCATAAATTGTCACCCCCAGTCTAAAGTGAGGCTTATTGCTAAAGGCTATACTCAAGCTGAAGACTTAGATTGCCATAAAACATTCATTCTTATTGCCAAATTAGTCTCGATTCGTTGTCTTATTGCCATCGAAGATGCCAAATAGTGGCATTTGTACCTGCTTGATATCAATCATGCCTTCATCCATAGTGATTTAAATGAAGAAGTTTACATGCAATTACCACCAAGTTTTTCTCGAAAGAGAGAGAAAGGAGAACCTCAACAAATCCTTATATGGTCTTAAATAAGCTTCTCGTAACTGATTTTCCAAATTCTCCAGAGCACTAGTTCAGGCTAGTTTCACTAATCAGTTGTCGATTATTCACCCTTTACTCTCAAATCTAAGGGCAACACCACCATTGTGGGGATATACCCATTATTGGCAATGATTCTTCTTCCATTGCTTCCACTAAATCTTTTCTCCAAGGTCAATTTCAAATCAAAGATCTTGGCACACTTAAATATTTCATAGGCATTAAAGTTGCATGCTCGAGTGAAGGTATTTTTCTCTCTCAATAGAAATATACCTTAGATATTTTTGAATATGTAGCCATTCTAGATGCTAAACTAGGACACACCCTGATGGAACAAAATTTAAAATTATCACCTAATGATGGAGAACCTTTGCATGATCTTAGACCATACAGACGTCTGATAGGTCATTTGATCTATCTCAGAATCACCTATCCACATATTACCTTTGCTATCAATTTTCTTAGCCAGTTTATGCATGCACCATATCAACCCTATATGGATGCTACTCTTCGAGTGTTAAGATACCTCAAATCATGCCTTAGCTTTAGTATCCTAATGCCTACTTTGAACAACTTTCATCTCAATGCTTATTGTGATGCTGATTGGGCGACTTGTTCCACTACTCGTCGTTCTGTCACAGGTTATTGTAGCTTTCTTGATGATAGCCCTATCTCATGGCACATAAAGAAATAAAGTATTGTTCTCGCTCTACCACTGAGGTTGAATATCGATCAATAACCTCTACCACTTGTGAATTAGTTTGGCTCAAAATTCTGCTCTCTGACTTGGCTATTCACCACTCTCAACCTATATCTCTCTATTATGATAACCAAGCAATACTTTGTATTGCTGCGAACCTTGTATTTTATGAGCAAGCAAAACACATTGAAATAGATTATCATGTTGTCTGAAAAAAACTACAAGCATGCATAATCCAGACCAAGTTTTTTTGAAGTGATAATCAATGTACCGATAGTTTTCCTAAGGCTTTGGGCCGTGATCAATTTTTTTATGTGCTAGGCAAGTTGAGTGTTTCAGATCTACACACCAACTAGAGGGGAAGTATTATAGTTGTCAGAATCATGCATAATCTCATCAATTATAGTATGCATGATCTTGGATACCATAGATGCCCATAGTATGCATGCACAATCTTAACATATCATCAGGAAGCAATCTCTAAAAATTATGGGATGTGATTGTCATATTAAAATTTAGTATTTGTACCAAATCATAAGATTTTGCTATTGTCCCTAGTATCTTTTCCATGATTATGAAATTTTGTTGTTGTATTCTACTATATCTGGTCCCTCAAGTTAAGGAGCTCAATTGTATATGAAGCACACCAATGTTATGAGCAAAATACGCAATTCAAATCTTATTTCTAATACAATTTTTTCAAAAAGAATGCATAGTGGGATATGATTTTTGATACAAGTTGATATTGCTTAATACTATACTTTAATAACTTTTAAAACAAAAAAGTATTTTCTAAAAATAAATGTTTAGTAAAAATATTTTAAAAAATGCTTCTACAGGTACAAAAGTCAAAATACTTTTAGAATAATCTCTTTGGAAAATTATGATCACACCCTCTAAACTTAGGTCATATCCTAAAGACACACCCTTGATTTTAAAAAATTTCAAATGGATCCTACAAGTTTCCAAATAATTTCAAACTAGTCCTCTCGTTCATTTGTACATGACCATCTCATGAAAGCATATAAAGTTATTATAACATAAAAATACCTTTGTTATGAGGTGATCCCCTCTGCGCTTCCCTTTTTATTCTCTCTTTCTCCTCCCAAATTTCAATCCATTTTTTTGTATTAAATACTAAAACAAATCTCCGTAAGATCACCTAATCCCAAATCCATCTCATAGGGACCAAAAAATTTAGACTTTGCTCATTAATTCGGAGGGAGTAGATCCCCTCTCAATTTCCTTCTTCATTCTCTTTATGCTCCCAAATTTTAGTCCACTTTTCACTATTAAATGCTTAAATAAACCCCATTAGATCATCCCATTCCAAATCCATCTTAGGGACCAAAAAAAATAGATTTTGTTCATTAATCTAAAAGGGATGATTCCCTCTCCGTTTCTCTCCAAGAAGGTGGAGTATGATGAAGCCGACATCCATGGTGGTGGGTTACAAGAACATTTATTAAGAGTTGAAAGATCACATCCTTCACTACTGAGAGAGTTGGTGAAGAGCATTCAAGTCTATTCAAGAGAAACCAACTGATTTAGGGCTCCAATTATTTGTGTACATTTAAATTTTAGGAGCTGTGATTTATTTATAATGTATTTTTCTTATACTTTGCTAAGATAAGTTTCAAAATTTGAAACTTAGAAAAAAGTCCATCCAAACCTTGAATTGATTGTATTGAGCCTAGAAAAAAAAGGCTCGGTTGTAGTTTTGATTGATTGCCAGTAAAAATCAATTGGATTAATTATGAGCTCGGCTAAAATAATCGGACTATAATCTTGAAAAGATTATAGCGAAAATTTTTAAGAAGGGTATTTTAGAGAGTGGACGTAGGTGCAGAGTTGGCACCAAAGCACCATAAATTTGACGTATTTATGGTGCATGACCTGTGAGCTTTGATGTCTTGTATATTTACTTTTGTTAATTACTCATTACAACTCACACACCTTCATTAAGTTTTATTTCGCTATATTTTACTTAAAGTTTTTGAAAAGCCCAATTCACCCTCCTCTTAAGCTACATAGCTGGGCAACAAGTGGTATCAAAGCATTAGTATCGAGCCCCTCGTTGACCTAATAGTCAAGGAGTTAAAGATCTATGCTATCCCCAATTAGAATCTTTCTTGCTGAGGGATAGGCCACAAACAGATCTCCACTTTTCAATAGCATAAATTACACTTATTGAAAAGCACGCATGTGTATCTTTATCTATGTACTAGATTATGATATGTGGAATGTCATAGTTAATGATCCTCACACACCCATAAAAGTCATTGATGGTGCGTCTCTTTCCAAACCCAAAAAAGAATGATATGAGTATGATAAAGAAAATGGCACAACTAAATACTAAGACCATAAATGTTCTCTATTGTTCTCTAGACGCTAATGAATTTAATCATATTTCAATATGTAGTTCTGCTAAAGATATTTGGGATAGGCTGGAAGTAACTCATGAGGGCACTAACAAGTCAAAGAATCTAAAATTAATATGCTTGTACATAAATATGAATAGTTACAAATAGAATCAAATGAGTCAATCACTAAAATATTTACTAATTTTACTGATATTATTAATGATCTTAAAAGTCTTGGCAAATCTTATACTAATATTGATTTGGTGAGAAGGATTTTCAAGTCACTACCAAGAGCTTGGGAGGCCAAAGTAACTGCCATTCAAGAAGTAAAAGACCTCAACACCCTTTCTCTAGAAGAGCTGTTAAGTTCTTTGATGACTCATGAACTAACCATGAAGCAGAACTCTTAAGAACAAAAGTCAAAGAAAAAGAGAACCATTGCCCTCAAATCGATATCTCAAGAAGAGGAAGAGAGTGAAGATTCAGATGGTACTAATTAGGGTGATGAAGAGATGGCCTTAATTACAAAAAAATTTAGGCGATTAATGAGAAGGAGAAGACATGGAATGAAAAAAGGGCTATTGGCTAAGGGGGAGCCCAGGAAGAAAAAACAAAAGGAGCAGCTGCTGATGTGCTATGTGTGTAAAAAGCCAGGTCATTTTAGACGAGACTACCTATTGTTTAAGAAAACCCTCAAGAAGCTAAGGAAGAAAGCGATGGCTGTAACTTGGAGCGATAATGTCGAGTCAAGTTCAGAGGAGGAGACCCAAGAAACAAAAAATCTGTACCTCGTGGCTCATGAGGATGAGGTAAACTCTAAACACATTAGTGATTTCACCTTTGATGAGTTTCAAGAAGCTTTTAATGAATTACTAGATGAGTTCAGGAAGCTTGGCTAGAGAAATAAAGAACTAAAACTGAAAAATCAATCTCTTATAAAAGAAAATGAAGAAATCTTAAAAGCAAAACAATCTTTAGTAGAAGAAAACTAGAATTTAAGAAAAGAAGTAGATAAACTAAAACTAATTGTTGATAAATTTACTTTAAGTTCTAAAAAGCTAAATATGATCTTAAATAGCCAACAAACTATTTTTGATGAAGCTAGACTTGGCTATAATCCTTTACAAAAATAGAAATTATTAAAAAATATGTCTATCAAATCATCAAAGTAAGACAACATATTTTAGGTGTGAAAAAACTAGCTACTAATTTTTTACCTGTAGTTATAGAGTAAGTAGCTCAATAAGTAAAGTAGCAAGTAAGAAAATATGGATTTCAAAATGAATCATAATAGCTAACCTTCAAGAATTTAAGAAAGCTTGGGTACTTAAGACAAAAACTTAATTTTTGTATTGCAGGTGTGTCTAGCAGCTCTTGGATTAAATAGAAGATGGTACTTAGATAGCGGGTGCTCTAGACACATGACAGGATGAATCACAATTCATTAATACAGGGACCTTTAATGACTACCCATGCAATTTAAACTTTAGGAACTATGCATTTGAAACAATGATTTTCTTTTAACATATTTTAGAAACAACAAAACTATACTGCAAAAGTTTGCACAACTAATAACTCATTAACCAAGCTAGATGTGTAGCCCAAAAACCACATAAGCTTGGACTCGAGTTTGTAAATAGCTTAAATTCGAGTTAGCTCAAATATTCTGCTTGCCAATTAGAGCTCCTTTTATTAACTTGCATCACCACCATTTGGTGTCACTTACCCTAAAAGTTCCTCATACTCATATACATGTGATTAGTTAGTTGAGATAAGTTGAATGTGCAAGAATATAGATCAATTGGCCCAAGGTCGACAAATCCAATTGGGATCCGTTTTGTAGAGTATTAAATATAGATCAACTTGCATTTAATCTTTCAATATGGGACTAAAATAAGGTAAGAACAATTTGAACAAGAAGGCTCTAATGTTTGAAATTTCTAACCCCCACAAAAAAAAAAGAAAACAAAAAATTCCAAAGAAGTTATTTAAAAATTGAAATCATCTAAGATTCTCCTAAATATTCAAATAGTGAAGCTTATAAAACTTACTAGAATAATCTCTTCCAGGAAACTTATACTATGCAATGAGTAATTATCACTTGGAGATGAACTTCGCTTTTCTGAAAAAGACATATATAGTAGACTTCTTGCAATAAATCCTTGCCTTAGATTCAACAAGCCATATGTATAGTATGGACTAGTTGGGTCTTAAGTGGATTAGCCCTTTTAATGGACCTTGTATTGGTATTATGAGACCCGGCCTAACCCAAAGGACTAGTTAAGTGGAGTAATTGGCTCATGTGAAACCCCATTCCATCAAAACCCTTTCCCACTCTCTCCCATGCATGACCCCCTATTTGTGCTCCTTTCTTTCTCCTTCGGAGTGTTATCACAACCTTGATCCTCTTCTCTCGTGACCTAGGATCCTCTACCATGCATAATGCTATACAGTGCTCGATGGCCTCCACCAGAAGATAAACAACTATCAGCAGCGACATATCATGTATTGCACACAATGCATCGTGTATGGCACATAAAGCTATCCTACTTGATAAATGAATATCTCTATGATCAGATAATGTAGCAGCTATTAAGTATTATACAACACTCTGCAATGCAAACTGTGCACAACTGAGGATCCAAACCCACACCACCTCTTCACCTTGGTCCCCTTTAGTGGATCACCACAACCACCATAGCCCTCTCCCTCCTTCCTTTCTCTAGCACCCAGCCCACACCAGCCCACTTACTCTATCCTCTCTCTCTCTCTCTCTCTCTCTCTCTCTCTCTCTCACTCTCGTGTATTTTCTATCTATATTCCTCACTCAACCTCTCTCAACTTCTCTCTTATATTTGCCCTAATTCTAATAGTGAATGGAATTGAGTAGGAGGGGAGCAATTTATTGGACGAGAAGAAAGATAGTTTGGAGCCTTGGAATCTACTTGGGCTTTTAATTAAGATAAATCCTTGCCTTACTATCCTTTTAGATTGCATTAATAGTATGGAATTAATATAGAATTAGAGGAATCTTAGGGCTAGAGTTGGCCTTGGAAACCAATATTTAGGGTTAGAAATCTATAGTAATATGTGGGAAATGATTAATTAGATTAGTTTTGATAAAGAGGTGGTTATCTTGTATCGAATTTTAATTGATTGGTATTGGTCCCTTATTTTTATCAAAACATTTAACTTGTTATGATTTTGCTAAACATTAATGTTAGTTTAATTTTTATGTTTAGGTGCTATTGGATTGGATGGCATACCTTGATTGGTTGATTTTATTTGCATATTAAGGGGGAGGGGAGGAGGGGGCAGGGAATGTTCTTCTAAACAATTTTGGTTTGGAAATTTTACTGGTGGAATGAGAATTCTTAACATGGATACAAGAGGCCAAATATTTGGGCTATAATGCACCAAAAGGAAAAGGATTTGAGCTATAAGTGGTGTTAACCCTCAAGATTTTCAACCTTTAAGGATTTTTTCTACGCAAAAATCCTAGCTTCATGAGTTCATAATGTAAATAGATCTATGCCTATCTTGGCAAGACTTCGCTCCCTTATCTCTCTCTCTAAATATATAAATAAAGAGAGAAAGCGAGAGAGAGAGAGAGAGATCTAACCTGTCCAAATCCAGCCCAAGTCTAGCCTGAGCCTAAAGTGAATCCTACACATGGCAACCAGAGCTAGTAGACTGAATGATAGATCGATAACTAGAAAGAGTCAAAAAAAACAGAGAACAAGCTAGCCTCGGTTGAAGCCTATCCTGTGAGCAGATCATTTTCATTTATGTCCAAACTATTGGTTCTTAGCTGATCAACATAGGTCAGCTTTAAGTCAAAATTTTGCCAAAAAAGCTGTAAGGCATTTTGTAGAGCAACGAGACCAAGTAAGAAATGGAAAGATAATGTCTCATAACTTTTAAAATATCTAGAAAAGCAATGCCAAGAAAAATTACACAATGCTAAGACAAATCCAATAGGCGTAAGGCTGCAAATGGGTCAGGTTGACCTATGCATGACTCGCTTAGACCTGATTCAAACCCGATTTAAGGACCCATAGTCTAGGTTCGGATTCTAAATTTGGACCCATTTTATATTTTGGCTCGGCTCGGATTTATTGAGTTCTAACCTGGTCCGATCTGATTTGGCCCAATTGTTATGTAGATCTAATTTGGGTCTTTTAACCTGTTAGTTGACCCGAACATAATATACCCATTAACCTAAAGTAGGGGGGGGGGGGGGGGGGTGCTCTTGTTGTTAAGCCAGTCTACTGTCTATAGTCTACTCTCCCAAAGTTCCTATTAGAAATTAGTTCCATATAATGGTGGCTTCTATCATCAATTAATTGGTTTGAAATAAATGGTGTCATCATCACACTAAACTAAGCTTCTTGATCTAATTTTGTTCCGGTGACCTAAAGGATGTTATGGCAAACTAGATGGCTGAATGATATCCTTGGATGGAAAATTTGACATTTAGATTGTAGATTGATAATGCAACTAATTTAGTATTCTTTATGCTCTGTTTTAGTCTATCTTTAAACATAATAATTCATATAATTCATAGAAAATATTCAGCTTTTGCAACACTTTTCAATTATTTTTTGAGTCTTGTTGGAAAAGATATTATCATACTAAATATGTCATAACATGCTTCCTAAGAGATATGGATATCTTATGATTTTCTTTTGTTTTAAATTTAACTTTTTCACTTTAAAACTTCGACCTAGATGAGATCCGGACCCAAATTTTCAGATCAGGATTGAGTTATACATAGACCCAACCGACCTGAATGACCTGTCGGGTTAAAAATTTTAGCTGTATATCTGACTCAACCAAATCTGATCTTGGGTTGGGCCTCGGTCCAACTTCAGGATTTGAACAAGAAATCAGATCGGGTCGGGTCCCATAAATGGAAAGAAATCATGGCTATTGATATTATTTCTCTCTGAATCACAAACATAAAATGCATCAGTAGTATTTTGCGCAAAAAAAAAAAAAAAAGTCAGATGGAGATCACAGCCGTCCATTCCTCCTCGCATGCAGCTCGCGCTAAACCCAGCCTATACATAGCGCTGGCTCCTTTCAAGCACTCCATTCGGCAAACCGAAACCCTAGCGTCCGTCCATCGCCGCGCTGCGCGACCTCCACGTCCCGAACGCTCTCACCTCTCTCTCTCTCTCTCTCTCTCTCTCTCTCTCTCTCTCGCGTCCTGCCTCTTTGAGTAGCCGTATGGTGATCTCTGGGAGCTGTTTGGCATCTCAAGAAATCATACCATCTGGTTTAGTTAGGAGGCGCACAGTGATAGTGTTTCAATCAACCATCTCAGGCCCTTTTGAGGGGACTCCATCTCTATTCCCATATGGTTTCCTCCAAGCGGCCTTAGACATAATCTTCTAGTCTTCTTTTTTTTTTTTGCCTAAAAAAGGTTTCCTTCTTTTATTCAATTTCACTTCTATATAGATCTAAATCTTCTTATTGTTGTCTTTTTTTTGTGGGGTTGGGATCTGCTTCGTTTTAATTTTTATTTCTACCTGATTTGCTACGGAAAAGGTAGAAGAGCCTCACGAATAACCGGATGCTGGAAAACAATGGACCGCATCCGGCTCAGACAGGGGCTCATAGCGACACGAATCCTTTTGAGGGAAAGGAAAGCATCTTATCCTCGCTATTCCTTTCTTAGATGGCTTCGGATATCCTTGACATGTCTTTTGAAGATTTTTGTTTGGATTTTATATGCTAGTTTGATGACGGATTGCAATGTTTTATCCTCATACTCTTTCCAGGCTATGCTTGGTTTTCTCAGCTTAATTTTCTTTTTTTTTCCAACCTAAATATTAGGTCCGGACGTCATGGGGAAATAAATGACCCAGAGGAGCACAAGGTTTCTGAGGAGTTAAAATCTTTGGATGTAATATCAAACGATAATATTTTCAAACATTTTTCTAGCAAAAAAGGCTGGTTAGATATCTTTTTCTTTAGTTAAAGTGGAATTGGAAAATTTAATGCTGATGTATTGATATTGCATGTTGATACGGCTTAAGGTAAAAAAAAAATTTTGATCCTGTTCCTGGGATTTTCAAATGAAGGGGATACGGTGGCAGGCTGTATGTGGATGACGAAACTTGCCTCTCAAAAGCTTAAATTTTGACTTTGATGCAGCCAATATAGCTAAAATCATGCCTACAACCCAAGTTAATTCATGAGGTTTATTAAATCCATTCGTGAGACATGAAATATGTGTAGGATCATTGGTGTCCATCGATAAATTGATCGAATTGGCCAACCAAAATTGGCGGTCATTATGTATTGAATAGACCAAAGAAATTTGCATAGCAAAGACTGCAGCTACTTGTATTAATATTCATAAGGATGATCCCTTCTTAAAAATATATCTTGACATGAGAAGGAAAATATACTAATTATATCATCCACAATCTCTTGAATATGGAGACATTCTTCAAACCAATCAGATACCTTTCCCACTCTGAGAGATATATATGGGAATTTTATCTTGTAAGGCTCAAGCAGAAACATTTTGATTTCAACAGTTATGCAACAGAAAGTTCAATTTGACCTAAGGATACAAAGTGACAAATCTAGAATCTCTTCTTCGTGATGTAATGCCAAAAATATCAAATTGGCTCATCCATCTTTCTTTATATTGATCATTACAAGCCTCTTGAATCTTCTCTTCCCTATTTTTTTATTTGTTATTAGATTTTTTTTCTTTTGCGTAACATACATTAACAATAGTTTTGCTATTGATTGGAATTCTCGATCTTATGAATCAATTAAAACCTTAGATTCATACAAGAACCATGATTATTTAATCAAGCAAAGTCTCAAGCTAAACTCAAGGGTTCTCTGAATAAGAATTCTTTGACAATCACCAATTCAATGAATAGATGTAATGGCTCAACTCAACCAAGAGAAACATGTCCTTCGCTCAAAATGAAAGCAGCACTACAAGATTTTAGCTTTTTAGTGGATAGGCTTTGATCGGAGTTTAGGGGTGCAAATGAGTCTCACCAGAGTTGGCGGCGATGATTGCATCTACTAGCATTAGAAGACTCAATAATAGTTTGATAGTCGGAAAGACTTGAAATCCATCACCTCCATTTTTGTTGTAGAGGACTTAAATCAGAAGCAACAGAATTTTAGGGGTGCAAATGAGTTGAGCACCTTGCAAGGTGCTCGAGCTTGACTTGGGTCCAAGGTCAACTTGACTCGACTATTACGGAGCTCGAGTAGCAAAATACTTGGGCTCTAAAGCTCGCGAGCCTAGTCAACATATATATTTTTAATAATAATATATTTTTATTTATAATTTATTATTAATATAATATTTGAAAATATAATATTATGTTATATTTTATTTTAACTATATTTTTTAATTACAACCAAGGTTCAATTTCAAGTTAAAATTCAAGCTCGAGTATAGCTTGGTTAATATTCGAGTCGAGTCGATCTTGAGTATTACTTTTTTTTTTTTTTTGATTGAGTCAAGTTCAAACTTGGTTATTAAGGCTCGATCGATCTTGAGTGAAGTTTCAAGACCGAGTATTTTAAATCGAGTCAAGCTCTAGCTTCTAACTACTTGACTCGGCTTGGCTTTGCTCCTATAGCAGAAATAAATGAATTTGAACCTAAATTAAGGACCTATTACTGGCAACCCACACCAAACTTAGACTACTTAGCGCCTATTTAGCATTATTTTTTTCTAATTCTTTCTTTTTTAACAAAAATACGGAATCAATGCAGAAAATAGTTTGGTTACCCTGCTTTTGTTTTTATTGTTATTTAAGCAACTTTCATTATTTCTAGAAAAAATAAAAGTGAAATTTTTTTACTTCCAATCTTTTTAAAAGTGGATTTTCACCCTTTTCCACCCAACCACACTGACTCTCTGGGCCTCACCATCCAACTCTCCTCCTGATGTCGAGTATCCCTTGTCCCCAGCCACATCACTAGGCCCTCCCACTTCCTTTCCTTTATCACTTCCTAGATTGCCTCTCCATCCAACGTCGAGCTCCTTTTTTATCCTCGATCATGTTGCTAACCACATCTCTGCTCCCTTTTCCTCATCGCTGGACATGTCGCCAACCCTCGTTGTGAAAGAAAAGCAAACTAAACATATTTCCTGTGATGAAAAATCTGGAAAAAAAATAGAAATAAAATTTACGTTTCTATTTTTTTTTTAAATGACAACAATGCCAAACATAGCCTTAGAGTTCTATTCAAGACACTATTATGGAGAAGGAGAATCTAGTTATGGAGATAGAGAGCTGATACAAGGGGGTTCTGATGGAAACCCTCCAAAACCACACAGCCATGGCACTCAGCCAAGCGAGGTTCAAGCACCATTTAAGGACCGAATCGGGCAACTGATAAGCCTTGAGGCTGAACAAGCCTTAGGCGACCGAAGGGGGCAAAGGCAATTGGGCACATGCGCTGGCCAAGACTAGTGCTTGTGCGCAAGCACACCAACAGCAGCGCACAGGACCAGGCCGCGCGCCAGAGTTCGCCCCATCAACACAATGGACGCCAACCAAGTGCTTGCGCGCCCGGCCAGACGCGCGCGCCAACCAACCATGCGCGCCCTTGCGTGCGGGACAACGGCTGTCAGCCAACCAAGCGCACCCGACCAGACGAGCGCGCCAGCCAAACAAAACAACTGCCGCACGTGCTGCACACAAGTACTTGCGCGCCCGGCCAGCCGCGCGCGCCAACCAACCATGCGCGCCCTTGCGCGCAAGGCAACGGTCGAGCGCACAACTCATAAGCTTCTGCGCGCCCGACCAACTGTGCACACCCTTGCGCGCGCTCTTGCCCAAGCACACAGCCTACAAGCTTGGGCACGACCATCCAGCCGTACGCGCCCTTGTGCGCACTCTTGTCCGACCCCAGCAGGCAAGTTCTTCCCTACTACCCCAACAGGGCATCCGGCCAATGCTCACCCCAAAGGTTCCAAAGTACTGAGGGGCATGACAAATGGGTCTGGCCCAAACCAGACCACTCTGTGGCCTTGGTCGTGCACGGGCGTGCCAAAGCAGCGGCCTCCTACTAATCCCAGCGGAGCATCCACCCAAAGTTTACCCCGAGGGTTCCAAAGTCCGAGGAGCGTGACAAAGGGGTTTGGCCGAGCCATAGCCTTGACTGTGCGCGGGTGCCCATGGCCGTGGCCATGCACGGGCATGCCGCAGCAGCGGCCCCCTATTATACCGGAAGGGCATCCGCCCAAACCCCACCCTAAGCATTCAAAAGTCTGAGGAGCGTGACAAATGGATTTGCCAAGCCGTGGCCTTGGCCTTGCCGCAACCTTGGCCGTGTGCGGGCGCCCGTGGCCATGGCCATGCGCGGGCGCACCGCAACAGCGGCCTCCTACTATACCAACTGGGCATCCACCCAAATCCCACCCCAAGCATCCAAAAGTTTGAGGAGTGTTGCAACGAACCTCGCCTGGGCACGCGCCAAGCTTTCCAAGATGTGCGGCCCGGTCAGCCGGATTCCGCGAGCCAATGGCAGCCAACCGCAGCCAATCCACCAACTGCAGCAAACCGCAGCCAAGGGACAACTACCTTCCAGCAACTGCATCCAACCTTGCAGTCTATAAATATCCTTGAAGGGCAGAAGCGAGGCATCCATCCAGAATATCCAGAAACCTGTGGAGAATCCACTTGTAATTCGGCCATAGGGCTTGGGCTAGGGAGAGCCACACCAAGTTCTCACTAGATTAGGCTAGCCAGAGGCATGTCTACCTCTGCTAGATTGGGCTATTAGGGATTCCTTCCGAGTCCTTAGTAGATTGGGCTAGTGCGGGAACCTTGTATACCCCACTAGATTTACTTGTTGCATTTGTACTTTGTATTCCTCATTTTAGTTCAAATGAATAGCCACTGTGCAATCACTTTCCAACCATCTGAATTATCTTCCAATTAACTTAGGCTGCCAATTCCAATTCCGATGGGTAAATCCCTGGCGCTACCTTCCAATCGGTCCACGGCAGCGTTGCAACCCGGCTAAAAGCCTAGCAGCAAAGGAAGGCGTGGTGTGGGGCTTGGGGACCGAGAGCACCCCTCCATCATTGGTGCTTTCATTGTGAGCATTTATCTCAAGAGGTAACGCCACATTTGATCTTTCCTTCTTGTGAATTTCAGCCTTGAGAAGATGGAGTCCTTGGGGAACTCAAATGACCAACAGCAAAGGCTTGAAGCCTTGGAAGGCCATTCCGTGCAACTTGGCAAGACATTGGAAACCCTATTCACTACCTTGGCTGAGATGAGGAGAAGGAGTGGAAATGAGAAGGGAGACACATGCATAGAAAGATTGGAGAGAAGAATGGAAGAGAGGGGAAGAGAGAAAAATTAGAGGGAGAGGCCTAGGTTGCATGCCTCAAGGCAGGGCCTGGAGAGTGACAGAGGCAGTTGGGGACATGGCATCAGGGAAAATAGGAGACTGGGGAGTAGAATAGAAGGACCCGGGGTAATGTTTGAGAGTTGGGTTGAAGAAAATAGAGAGGGTGTGAGGCAAGAAGATTACTATGGAGAGGAAGTCATGGCAGAGGAGAAATCCTTCCCTGCTTATAGGCCTCATGTCCGACAGGAGCATAGGGAGAGGAGAATGCAAGGAGGTCGAGATGAAGACCTTGGTGAGGGGGGTCCTCGGCCTAGGGAGCGAGGGCTTAAAACACACAAGATTGATTTCCCAAGGTTCAGTGGGGGAGACCCATATGAGTGGTTAGGCAAGGCCGATCAGTACTTCGATGTGTATGAAGTGCCAAGGACTGATCGAGTGACCCTTGCAAGTTTCCACTTAGAAGGCAGGGCAAACCGGTGTCCGGTGGTGGAGATGGATCCGTGCCTTGTATGAGAAGGAAGGCAGGAGAATGGGTTGGTCTGCCTTTGTAGAAGAGTTCATGGTGCAATGGGGGCCTTCTCCTGTCATCAACCATCACGGCCAACTTGCCAAACTCAAACAAGAAGGCAAAGTCCGATGCTACATCAATGAATTCCGATAACTATAGACATTGGTCAATGGATGGTCCGAAGAGGCCTTGCTTGGGACCTTCATCGACGGTTTCAAACCATGGCTAGCCAAGGAGATAAAACTCAAGCAGCCTACTAGGCTACAGGAGGCAATGTGTATGGCTGAAATCCTTGACCAAAGCTACCGGCCGGAGCGGCCAATGGCCAAAGATGGGTCCGATAGCAGGGCCACCAAATTCCTACCACCCAAGGCAAACTTCAAAGGAAGAGAGCCTACGGCATCTAGCAGCAAGCCACCGGCCGTCAAGAAACTCACTCAGGAGGAGCTTCAAGACCGCATCAAGCACGGTCTATGCTTCAAATGCGGCGACAAATGGAGCCGTGAGCATCGCTACAAGTCTGGCCAAGCCTACCTGCTAGACGTGGGCAGTGAGGAGGAGACCGAAGACGCTACAGAAACAGATGATAGCAGCAGTGGCCCAGAGCCCACAGAAGAAACTGAGGAGACCAAAGAGGGAGATGAAGCCGAATTATCCCTACATGCATTGTCAGGAGTGCAACAACCTTCCACCATGAGGCTCATGGCATGGATCGGCAAGCACGAGGTATCTCTGTTAGTTGACAATGGGTCTTCTCATAATTTTATTAATGTTGGAATACTCAGGAGAATAGGCCTAAAAGGAGAAGCCATAGAGCCATTTGATGTAAAAGTTGCCAGCGGTGAAAAGCTTACTTGTGAGGAGGTTGTCCGAGAAGTCAAGCTAAACGTACAAGGGGTCCAAATCAAAGCAGACCTGCATGTGCTTCGACTTGTCGGACTAGACATAGTCCTAGGCAACGCATGGTTACGAAGTTTGGGCAAAGTAGTCACCAACTACAGCTCTATGTCCATGGAGTTCAGGATCGGAGGACAAAAGAAGCGGTGGACAGCAATCTGCAGCAAAGAGATGCAGCCTTGCGAGGCCAATGTGCTAGAGCGATGGTGCAGAGGTGGAGCCAACTGCTTTGCTGTGCTACTGACCAACCACGGCCAAGAGGAACCCAACTCTCAGCCACAACCAGACAAAGAATTTGAGGCACTGCCTTTGCCAATTCGAAGCCTACTGGAGGTACATAGGGGTGTTCTGGAGGAGCCCACATCCCTTCCACCACAACGACCCTTCGACCATCCCATCAGGTTGAAGGACGAAGCCAAGCCCATCAATGTTCGGCCTTATCGATACGCTCATTGTCAAAAAAATGAAATCGAAAAGCAGGTGGACACCATGTTGAAACAGGAGCTAATCCGCCACAGTTCAAGTCCCTTTTCTTCACCAGTTCTCTTGGTGAGGAAGAAAGATGGAACGTGGCACTTCTGCATAGACTACACGGCCTTAAATGAGGCCACTATCAAAGATCGGTTCCCTATTCCGACTGTGGACGAAATGCTCGACGAATTGCATGGAGCACAGTACTTCACACGGTTGGATCTCAGGGCCGGCTACTATCAAATACGAATGCGGGAAGAAGACGTCCACAAGACAGCCTTCCGCACTCACTCGGGGCACTATGAATACTTAGTCATGCCGTTCAGCCTGTGCAATGCACCATCAACTTTCCAGGTGGCTATGAATGAAGTGTTTTGACCATCAACGTATAAGCTCAGTAATTTTGATTTATTTGAATGAATTTGGTGTTTATAAATTAAAAAATAGGCTAAAATATTGTATTTCAGTATTTACTATTTTTTTATTTTTCGAGAATTTTTTTTATTTTTTATTTTTTAAAAATAAAAATATAATTACAATGTTATAATGATATCTTACTCATATCATCCACTGTCTGATCTAGTTTTAAAAACATTAACCAATAGTAACCACATGATACAATCTCAGGAAACGGAGAAGATTAAACCATGCTCCACCAATTTCCACAATTTTCCATTTCCTTCCCACGCTTTCACAACATTCAAATATGGATCATATGTAATATACTTGCATATTTCCAACAAACAAAAAAGAAGAAACGCAGCAACTTCATAAGTACAACAAAATGCTTGGTGATGACCGCAACCAAATCAAGAACCACGATGCGTTAAGTAGCCCTCCAGATGCTATACGCTGATGTGCATGAACCGAAAAAGAGAAGGGCCTTACAATAATTAATTAAAAACCAAACCTTCTCGAGTTACCACCCCACCATAAGCTGCCAAAAACTGCGTTACTCCGCATCATACAGCGCGAAGTCAGGCTCAGGAGGCTTTCGCAATTTCGCCAGCTCTCTCATGCTCTTGCTCCGGAGTTTACGAACTCCGCGAAGAGCATTGGCTGCAAACCGAGATGCATAGATGGTTGCTCCAAGGCTCGAACCACCATTCATGGGATCACCTGCTCCTGCCATCTCTTCCCTGCGTCGAAGTTCTGCCATTTTCCTCTTGGTATAGCGTCGCCATGCTGCTTGGATAAAGCAGGCCGCCCATGTCCTCCACTGCTGCGAATAGAAGCGGAAGGTGTGCTGAATCTGTTTGCTGTGAAGCCGTCTGAACTGGCTCGCCACAAACTTTAATTCGTCAGCAACTAAAGCGAAGGCTTCCACTTCTGTCAAAGCTTTTACAGTCCTCGTGGACGAGGGAAGATTGGAGCTAGACTTTGGATCCAGAGCCCAGGTTAACAACTCCTCGCCGCAGAAATCTGCCTCTTTTAGCAAACCTCGATTGAAAAAACCACTTCTTCCGCCATCAGTAGTTACACTCTCCAAGCGACCACGAATGATGAAGATCATCTCGTCCACTGGATCTCCTTCCCTTACGATGTAAGTATTTTCCGTGTACAGGCTTGGTTTCAGCCGTTCGCAAATTGCATCTAGCAACCTCTCATCCATGTTCTCGAACAGAGGGACCTACCAACCAGGAATAAGGAGCCAAGCTAATAGGCCATTTGTATAGATTTAGCAATGAAGAGAGAGCATAGAGATAAAAATCTATCACGTACTCTTTTCACCAAAGCTAAACAAAGATGGCGCTTGATGTCCCTCCTAAGGTCCTTAGGCAGGCTCTGAACCAAGGTTTCTTCATCCACTCCTCGTGTCTCCAACCATTTATATTGATCGTATCGCCTAACTCGTTCCCTAAGATCCTGCGGCAGCAAGCGGTGATGCATCCATTGCTCTGAGTCACGCCTTTTGACTCTCATCTCTTCAAGCCGTAATGTCAGAGACTGGAGGTAAGTCTGAAAAGAAGTACAGATATGATCAGAAAGAGAAGAAGATTAAAGAATGTCCGCTGTAATAGATCCTTGAGTTTTTTCAGAATTTAATGAAGCCCAGCATGGGATACCTGCATGTTGCCAATAAGGAGTCCAAAGAGAATGAGTCCAAAGATAGCTAGTGCTATAGAAAAGATAACCTCTCCAGGAAAAGTGCTTGTTTCGAGTCCTTGGCCAAGGGTACTGTTGCATGCATTGCAGAAGAGGTTAAAAATAATTAGCAGAACACAGGTCGGTTTTGGACAACTTTTGCATGCTGAATGTTATATATAAGCTCCACACTGAAGTTATCCATCTTATTCTGCAATTGTAAAAAACTTCATATCATTTGCTAAAAGGGAATGCATGTTCTATACCTATGTAGGTCCCAAACTCAAGACCAATGCGGTCACAAAACCAAATAAAAGTGGAAGGTTGATTTCAGATAAGGATGCCAGATGTTTGGTCAATTTTACAACTCTAAGCATGTGAAACATATGAGTAAGTTCTAGATGCAATGACATAGAAGTCATTGGATCTATCATATTGTCAACCTTCTGTCTCCTATTTTTTCAACGGCTGTTATCAAATGAAACAGTGGCATCAAAAGGCTGGTTCTAGAGTGTCCTCTAATCTTACAAATTATTTTTGGTTAACCACTGAGTATTACCTATTAAAAAAAAAATTATTATGCTAAATAGAGCACCCCATCCATCACATGGATCTGTAATTTCTAATAGGATTTGTTAACAGAAAGTTGATCGTGTGGCCAACCTGGTCCTAAAATATTCTTTGACTTTATGTGAGAGAGATTAGAGATCATTCTCTTCTAGTCACCTTCGCATGTGCAGAAGTGAAGGCCTTCAACACCAGAATGCAGATCTCACAAACAAGAAGAAAGGAAAGAAAGGATGATAATTGAACCAAGGTCTGACACCATGCAATGACTCAAGGTCTTCTACTAGGCATTATGAATCATCATGAAATAAACTCAAAGGTTATAATGGTGCAACAAATATCCACAAAACTTCAGAAACATTTGCTGCTTAAAGGGGTTATAAAGTGGAAGAGGAAGAGGAAAGATAATTACTAACTAATGATGCTTGTAAAAAAAGGAAAATTGCGCTGAATAGACAGAGATGAAGAAAACAAAGGTGGATAGGTAAAGCAACAAGCGTTAACTAATTAACAATGTATAACCACCCATTACATGCGGCCAGAACAATGCATGTGGTGATATAACGGAGTCAAGACAGATAAGAATCAGAACAATAGATAACCCGGGATAATTAAATAAATAACCTCCAGTAAAGCTGAGATCTGATAATATGTTAACTAACCAGTTAATCCCAAAAGCCTAAGATGACAGGGAAAAGGTCAACAATGTACATTATGCTTCACACCAAGTCAGTTCCTTGCACCTCTAGTTTTGTTGAGATGCCTACAGTTATGACCCCATGAGGTCACTGAATGATAAAATGGGGTCAATTGTTATTTGGACAATAACAATGCTACAATGGTCCAGGCCAGTTATACGGTTCCAAAACCAATACTAAACCAAATATTACACAATAGGTAGGAATCAGCACAAGAATCTCAAAAACTAGAAGGAAAATAAGTACAAATAAACCAGAGTTGCCTGTGTATATAAGATCATCAACTATACTTGACAAACAAACAGCGTCAATATCTTATAGGCAGATTTTAGTCTAAATCTTAGACAACATCAAAATTGGGAGAGAGCTTTCAAGTTTCAATCTAATGATGTTTAGTTGAGCCAAACTAACAAGTTGCCAAAATGATAACTGCCCAAGGAATTGATTGCAGAGGAGCTGAACTTATTTAGCATATGATATCTAAAATACATTAAGAGCAAAAAGGGAACTGATAATGAGGCTCACTGGCATGGTTTCATATATAAGTAGACCTATGTTGAAAATGGTCGCTTTTATGCAACCACTGGCATGAAGATGGCTGAGGAGCCTTAAAAAAAAGTTTGACAGTATAACATACAGAGTCCAAAGAGAGTATTGCTTCTTGATATTTATTGTCATATAACAGTTATTGTCACAAAAAGTAAAGAAAACTTGCATGTTTGACTCCATATGCTAATAACCCATGCCATAAAATAAACCAAAATAGAGTCTCGACTAAAACTGCATCTAACAAATGCAACTCATATTCTTAGACAGTAACACCAAAAGAGGGGTCTTACCTCAGGTTTCGCAGACCCCACCATAAGCAATAACAAAGCTTTGGAAAGAATTTATACGATGAAACAACTCCAGATGTCAACGACTGCTTATAAATTCCAAAATTAAATAGTGGATTATCATCATCCAATGAACACTGCTTGCCAGTCACTTCCTGACTGACTTTGCTCCAGCTGGCAAACAATTCCAAATCCTCACTTCCACAATACAAGTAGGCTGAATCACACCCTTTAACACTCCTACAAGCTAAACGCCAGCAATCATTTTCACGTTCCACAGCTAAATAGTACCAGAAAGCACCAACTATCTGCAAATACAACAAAATGACGATGACGATGACGATAGTAATAATGATGATAGAAGTATCAATAATATATCTTGGTATATTAGTGGATAACAAAACTGAACAGCATCTCTTATCAGTTAATTTGCAGTTAGAAAAAAAAAACCTTAATGTAGTCTGCTGCAAGGTTCGCCGTACCGGTCAGAGACTATGGGTATATGGATGCACATGCTCATAGTCAGAGATGATTTATTTATTTATTTTGGATGAGCCAATATGATGAATTCTCCTATGAAAAGTAATTAAAACATAAATAAAAAGAAAAATAAACAAAAAAACCTTAAAGCCAATCTTTAGGACTCATCTTTGTGTTACTAATAAAGAGTAGCATATTTCTTTCCTCATATGTGCAAGTAATAGAAATAACTTAATTATTATTTCTCCACCAGTTAATACCTATTTTTTAGCACTTTTTTCTTTTTCTTGATATCTATGTCAAATCTTCCTTTGCATCCTTAAAACCTAACCCTTCCATCCTTGTGACCTGAGACCCTAAACTTTGAAGAGTTAATCTGATCCACTCAATGCCTAATTCCTCACTTCTTCACATCTATTGTCCCCAAATACCAAAAGTTTAAATGGAAATTCCAAATGCCTGGTATCAAGTCTAGTTAATTTTTCTTTCCTTGCTTTAGAAAATTACTTGCTAGTTCACTTGGAACAAAAACTCAGACCTTCGCACTAAATGACGGCAATATAGGAATATATCGAACCATAGTTCCATATTTCTTAGGCTTATCTCCATCTGCACACAGTTTTTGCAACAAGATTCCAATACCACATTCTAATTCTAATAAAAAATTAGAGATGATCTAAAATCTTTTATTTAATCGGATTTTGGAAACATAATTGGCAGAAATTTATATTTTAATTTCAGTTTTTAGGCTTTTATCTTATTTCTAGCAATTTTACATACTATTTTTCAAGGTTACTCTTGTAATGGATTTTTGAGCCCTACATTAAATAGGACTATAATCTACAGATCCAACTTTAGATCTAGGTTGAGTTGGCCAAGCTTTTGTCGTCATTATTTTAGCATTCCAAAGTGATCTTATGCTTCCAATGCAGGGTTCCATAGAAATACAAATGCTACTATTTTTGGATTTTTAAAATTTTTTGAGAGTGGTGTCTTTGATTGAGTTAGAGTTCTATGGTCCATCGTAGATCAGCTGAGAAGCTTCTCATTGTAAGGAAACATTGTTTTAAGGTTAAGTGTCCATAATAAAGGTCCATAGAGAATGACGAATTTTCTAGGACTTATGAAATATCTTGAATGGAATTAGCTCCTTTTTGGAGATTTTTTCTTTTATCTCTCTTCTCTCTACATTTCATCTCATCCTCTATCCAACCCCATTTTCTTCTCTTTTCCCTTCCTTCTACTATCTTTCTCGCTGTTTTGACTCACATAAAAAATAGAATATTCAGATCTGTTCAAGTTCAAATTTTATTTCTGCATGCATATATTTTAGTTGCAGCCCTAATGTCATGGGAGCTGCATCAGGTTTCCCACAACCTATAGGTTGACCTCTTTCCTAAACCCCATTAGATCCAATAGCCTAAAGCTTGCCCGACATCAACATGCATTCATCATCAACTGCATCGAAAAAGGAAATTCTCATGGAGTTCAAGCATATATAAGGATGTGGAACCATGGTTGTTATAGGTGACTGCCTGGATGGTAGATGGGCCTTTGGATGCCTAGGTGACCTCTGTCTGGAAGATATCCTATATAAGCATGTGCACATGTAAAGAGAGGACTTTGCACCTACTGTCAAATTTGATGATGCTGGTTGTAAAATGAAAATCTATATTGTTGGATGTGATTTACATGATTTAAAATGCATGCAAACAAAAAATTCATATAGTTTGGAGATCCCCTTGCTTATTCAACAAGTGGGCCCCGATAAATAGTTTCAATGGGCACATTGTGGTGTTTAGTTTTTGTAGTAACTTGACAGATAGGCCAAGGTTATCCATATCATATGAAGGGCATTTTAGGATTTGTAGATCACAGTCAAATGTTTAGATTTTAATTATGGAGGTAAAGTTCTCACTTACACCCTATGTATAACTGCACCATACATATATACGTATAAATAAATACATGTCTATGTACTTGTGTGTATGTTTATGACACATGAAGCTAAGAATGTATTTTGACTGTTCGGGGCGTACTCGCACTGTATAGTGAGACACCGGTTTACCAAAAAAAAAAAAAAAAAGCTAAAAACAGGGAGGAGAAAAAAGCTTGAGCACTAAGAAAGTGATACAAATCTTTCATCCAAAACTCTAAACTCATACTTACACTACCTTTTAAGCTAAGATGACAATGATATATTTTATTACTTCTACTATACTTTTGAATATGTCTTGTAAGTTTTTCAGTTGTTCATGTTGACCATTTGTGACCTTAGGCATGTTATAATGATAATTTATTGAAATATATTGAAAAATTACAATAATTTTATCTGCTAATTGAGCAATTGCCCTGACACTTGGCCGATTGCCTAGGAAATAGGCTAGGTCCATTGCTAGAGTTTAACTATGCTATTTGACAATAATATGTTGAACCATGCCCTCTGCTGAGTTTTTGCCATTCAAACAACCTAATAGCCAATATTAGGAATGACTTCTATAAGTAAAGCAAAGGCAACTGCTATAGCATTGAATTCTTTTGACTTGGTTTGAATTTTCTTTACTATTTTGAGATCACTTAGGAATTCTTTAGTCTGGCATTATACTTACAATTAATGCTATTCTGTAGAAGTTTATTCCAAGGACTATGCCTAATTGCATGTCTTTTGTGGTCGACAAAAACTTGGACTTTGAAGAGCCATAAATTGTGATGTTTTAGTTGCTTAGAGCCAAGGTCCACAATCTCGTTACTAGGTACTGTATTGAAACCTGATTGATTTGGTATGGTACGAAATAGTACGGTACACTTCTATACCAAAATAGCTCTTTAATCATTTTTCTCAATTTTTATCTTGGTATGCCTCCATACAGGTTAGTATGTCTTAGTACGGGCCAGTACACACCTCGATAAGGGGCGGTATACCTCAGTACGGGACGATACAGAGATTGTACTAACTTGAAGTTAAGTTTCGTATTGGTTTCCTCACAGTACGGTATAATTAACCCCGTACCGAGCGGTATGGCAGACCATGCTTCTACCAATACCTTAATCTCAGAGTCCATAATAAGACAAGGCTATTGAAAGTGTTGTTTGATTCATGGAAGTTCACTATAATCAAGTTTATCAGGTTAAAAAAAGTTGTAGCTACTTTGATTCATTTGGCTGATCTTGATATGATTTTTCTTGATGACATGGATTATGTAAATTAAAATTATCATCAATTTTGCTTCTAGGTAAGTCATTCAAAACCCTGTCATGCATTATGATTAATAGGTTAAGTTGTAATTAAGTAAACAATATATTTATCTGTGATAAAAACCTACTGGGTGACTCACATGCTCACTTATTTGGTCCAACTCCAACTCAAATCTTGGCTTATGCAATTCTGTGTAAGTACCACAATTGATCTAGGTGAGATGCTAAATTCTTCCTAAATCTAAATGGTAAGATGCATCAAATTATCCTGTTATTGCTTGTCTTGCAATATAATTGAGAAGGGAATGCCTAAGTTTAAGCATGCAATTCAGAGACACATATATGTCCATCAAAAAGAAAATAAAAAATAACCCTATGATATCAAGAAGAAATATTCATGGCCATGTTTATCTATTGTTCCATACTATGATTGGAAGAGGTTCTGTCTGGTCATTTTACATTGAACTTCATTGCCTCCAAAAAGATATTTTAGAATGAACCTCCACACACTACATAAAAGAATCTTCCCTGAATCATAGTCACCCAATCTAAATGTACTTACATGACTGGCAAGCATATACCACAGCAGATAGTATGCAGCGCCAGCCCAAGCAGTTTCAGCAAAGACGCCAGCTGTCCTTTTTAACTCTGATGTTAATGGGAAAATCCGGAAGAATCTGGGAATAAGTTGAAGCATGACAATAAAAAGCAATGCATCTCTTGTAATCCTTACATCTATACCAGTTAAAGTATTGAGGAATCTCCAGACAATAATCTGTAAAATATCATATAAATAATGTTAGCCTAGAAAATTACCAAAAACAAAAACAACATACATCCATGTTAAAAGTTCAATTAAACAAAGTGTGTGAGCATTTTAAAAGCTTCAGTATCAGACAAAACCTATACGGCATAGGGCTAGTTACTCCAATATGAGCATATGATTTTTGCTCTGACCCAAAAAATGAATGAGACCACATAATCAATAAAAACACAATAGATATACTGATCTTCATAAAAGCAGTTAAATCTAAATTCTTGTGCCTGATACACACTCGTTTTCATACATTTTATGCATATGTATTACCCTTATGATTTTGAAATGGCAGGAAATTGCACATGGGGTATTTTGTTATTCTTCAGTAGGCTATAGTGAGAGTTGATTACATCATGGGAGTTGCATCAATAACCTTATATTTTAAAGTACAACCTAATGGTTTGAACATTAATGATAGATTGATTTGTTATGTGCATGAACTGTCCATAAACTAGTCACTGGAATTTTCACAAGGTTGTTCAATTTCCTCAAAATTAGTGGATAGTCACAACAAGTAGCAAGGTACGCCGAACCGGTACCGGTCGGAGTATTGGTGGAGACCCGGACGGTTCGGTACCGGTTCAGGTGGTACTGAACCGGTTTGGGTGGTTCGGCCGGGTTTCGGCTACAACGACAATTTTTTTTTTTGGGAGGGAGGGGGAGTTCTCTCTCTTTTGGATCTTCTTCTATGGAATTAAGTCAACTTTGATATTTTTTATTTTTTTTTTGATATTTTTTCATGTTTTTTGATGTTTCTATGTTTAGGTTTAAGGTCTAAGCTAGATGATGCATCTTATTACTTTCAAATGATACAAATCATAAAATGAAGAACATAAAATATCTTCAAATTAAGATATTTTAAAAAGCTACATTCAAAAAGTGCCGTGTGTTGTGGTCAAAAAGACCACAACGCGTGGCTTGTCTATAAAAAAAAAGCAAACCGATGCGAACCAGACCGGTTCGCACTGGTATAAGGATGTATCGGTGCGAACCGGACTTATACGAACTTGGAAGCCGGAACTGTTTTCCACGGCTGTATCAGACCGGTCTGGTACGGGCTGAACCGGCCGGTACGGGTTGATTCAGCAGACCATGACAAGTAGTTTCTTAATATATTAAATAAGGATAAACAAAGGAAACCAACAATATACAGATACCAACCAACATAGATCATTCCCACCACACAATAGTACAACATTAGAAGTACATTTTTGAGGTACTTCGCAGGCACTCAGTCTATATCAGTATACATATAGAAATAAAATAAATATTAGTTGGTAGTCAATTGGATAGATGGAAATGAATGATTAAGCTTTTTCTTCGTATAATAGGTAAAAAAAGGAAAAAATGAACGGAGCAGAAAACTTTGTCAATATAGTATTTATGCAATGGTGATGCAACAGCATAGCATCTTTCTCATTCAAAGTTGATTAACTCAAGTTTTATGTACTCAGAACCAAAACAAATCAAGTTTTGGTTTCAATATAGCTATTTGGCTTGATTCCTAAGTTGGAGCTGGACATGGTCTGCTGTACCGATCGGTACGGGTCGGTACGGGCCGGTACATACCGGTACCGGACGGAACCAGTACGGTACAGCTATATTTTTCGGTTCCAACTATTCGCAACCTGTACCAGCCGATACCGACCCGTACCGAACCGGTACCGGCCCGGTTAGGCCCGTACCGACTCGGTACCAACCCGTACCGACCGGCCCGTACCGATCCCCATTGTTTTTTGGCTTTTAGCCTGAACCAGCTGAATCGGTACGGTACCGGTTCAGTTCGGTATGGTACCGGTACCGTACCAGTACCGGTGCCCACCGGTATGCCGGTACGGTCTGTATAGCGGACCTTGGCCAAGGTTCGCGGTACCGATGGTACCGACGTACCGGTCGGCTCCGGTAACGGTACGGTACCGGTGCCGAACCGAGCCGAACCGATACCGTACCGATGGAGCACATTCGGCCTGGTTTCGACCCCATCGTCGTTTTTTTTTTTGGAGTTCTTTCACTTTTGGATATTTTTTTGATGTTTTTATGTTTAGGTTTAAGGTTAAAAGTAGATGATGCAACTTATTACTTCCAAATGATTCAAATAATGAGATTAAGAACATAAAATATTTTTAAATTAAGATACAATCAATTGCATACATTTAAAGTACTCTCGAATATCTAAAATCGAGTTGAGTGGCACTTTTCAAAGTGCCCCAGTGTGGCACTTTGAAAAGTGCCCCAGTGTGGCACTTTTGAAAGTGCCAGCCTCTGGCCAGCACTGTGGCATTTTCAAAGTGCCACAGCACTGGCACTATTTTTCAGAAGCGAATCGGTGGGAACCGGCTCGGTTCGCACCGGTTCGAGCTCCTACCGGTGCGAACCGAGCGGTTCGCACCGGTTCACACATGTACCGGTGCGAACCGAGCCGGTTCGCACCGGTACGAGACTCAAACCAAACGGTTCCGACCCAATATGGGTCGGAACCGTTTTATACCCCTGTACCGGACCGGTGCGGCTCGATACCGGTCCGGTACGGGCTGAACCGACCGGTACAGGTCGGTTCAGCAAACCTTGATACAAACCATGTAGAAGTAGAACCCTTATGGCTCAGCAAATTATAGACTGTAGAGTAGGTCTTGTAGGTTATTGGCCTGACTACAGGTCCACATGCAAGACTTCAAATGAAGAAGACTGTATGACAAATGATCTAAAAATCTAAAGAAGTTGCAGTCAGAAAGAAAAGTATTGGAATTTTTTTTTTGGTAAAGTATTGGAAATTCAATACAGGAAAAAAAAATCAAAACAGGAAAAAAAAAGATGACACAGATGGGACAATGAAGCAAAGATCAATTTTGGTTGGTGATTATGCTAAACATTTAAAAGAACATATACAACCAAACTTGTGGAGTAAACTGCATCTCCAACAACCACCTCACCAAGAACAATCAATTTAACATGCAGTTGGTGATTTTAACCTGAAGAATAAAACATAAAAGAATTTATATCTATATTTTAACAAATGAAAATAATCCTTAAATATATATAATTACCACATCAAGAATGTAAACAATGTCAGAAACATACTAACACCCATATGAGCATCAATCCTTGTAGAATTAATTTAGATTCTTTTAAATGAAGAATCATGGTTTTATACAAGATCTGCCGTACCGGTACCGGTCGGCGTACCGGTACCGGTCGGCGTTCCAGTGGCCAGCTGGACCGGTACGATACCGGTCGGTACCGGTACGTACCGGCCGGTACCGCGAGCCAGACATTTTGATTCTTTTTTTTAAATGTTGTCTCTGTTGGATCTTAAATTAAGTGAAAATTGATTTTTTTATTATTTTTTTATGATTTTTGATGTTTTTATATTTAAATTTAGGGTTGAAATTTGAAACATATATGATGCATGATTGCATGTTATATTTTCCTGCCGTTCCAAATGATAAAATGATATACATAAAATATCTTCAAATTAAGATACAATCATTTACATGCATTTAAAGTACTCTAGGATATCCAAAATCGGGACGAGTGCCGATGGCTCTCGTAGATATCCGGATCATAAGTATAATCAGGAGGAGGCAAATCAACCCAATCAGAAGGAACGCGCGCCAGGTTATAAGAACTGTCGGATCTCTCGCTCACGCTCTGGCTCTGAGAGGTGTCCTCTGATTGTGTAGGGGTCCATCCAAATATGGCGGAAGCAAAATCCAATGCACCATATCCATATTTGTCAGGTTGAGGCTGTGGATAATAGAATCTGTATCCGTATGTTGTCGGATCTGCAGTCGTATCCTGTCTTCCTGAACGACCTCGAGGAGCCCGTCTTCTATATCCAATGATATCCTCACGAAATCTATCAGGTGGTCGACCGTGGTCCGTATCCTGTGTAGCACCCATAAATTGGGTCTCACCGGTGAAATAAAGACCACACTCCGGCTGTGTCTCATGAGTACCATATTGTCCTCCGCTCCCTCCATGGCTAGAAGATCCATTACCACCAGAACCTTCATCGCTGCTAGTCCAAGTCTCTTCCTCGACACTCTCCATTGGGACCCTTTGTTTTTCTTTTCTGGCCCTCTCTGTCTGGCTCCCCTGTGCCTGCGGCTGATCAGCTCTGGGAGTACGTGGAATATTGCGCTCAGCCCATTGCTCTGGATCGACCCCAGCTTCGGTGGCTATAAAGGTAGCTGGTCGTGGAGGCGATCCTGGCTCGTCAAGCTCGGGCTCCTGCTGCTGGCCTACAAGCCAGCCGAGTAGTGGATCATCGTCATCAGCGGTGAAGGTCCCGTAAATCGGATCTGTATACTTGAGCTCCACTTCCTTCTGGATGCACTTTAGCCTCAACCGCAAATTGTAATGCACATAAATAAGGTCGTTGAGGCGCTTTTGCGTCAAACGATTTCTTTGTTTGCTGTGGATAAGGGCGAAGGTGGACCAATTGCGCTCACATCCACTAGAGGAGACTGTTTGGGAGAGGATCCGGATAGCTATCCACTTTAAATTTCTCGCGGATCCGCCAAAATGCACCCACCATTCAGCTGCAAAAATATTTATGAAAATTACATATATGATAGTTCCATAATAGTAACTAAGTAACACCAGGTGAATGTTTTCCTGATGTGTCACGTACCTGGATTCATATTATGTTTGCTGACGACAGCCGCTCGTTAGCCAAAACTGTAGCTGCCCTCTCTAAATAATTTGCTCTGTGAAAAATAAGCATAAGAAAATCATGTTAATAATTGAAGATGCCGATATACTTACACATGCTGGTAATTACTAAATCATAATTATCTCTTCAAGACATAGGGCCGCTTTTTCTGGATCATGCTCCATCTTGTAAATCACATTACGCAAAGCATCCAGAAGTGTTTCATCCATACCAATTCTATCTATGTTGTACTGAAACCGGGGTTTAGGTAGTATGCTGCACATATACGAGACTATCTTAGTATAATTATATAATTACATCACTATAATTATATCTTAGCTTACCTGCTAGATGTAATTCCGTACCCATTTGCGCTCCCCACCGTTGCTCAATGATGTTGATGTACGACTGGCCATGTGCTGGATCTGCCTCCATAATCTGATCCTTTGCCTTGACCATCATGTGATACAAAAACCCCATCTGGAGGTAGATCTCGCTATCTACAGCCCGCAGCACTTCATATAATGGTTTGATAGCCTTGACTATTATAGTAGCCCGCAGCCAGAGTGACTGTCTCATCACCAAGTCTTCTATCTTGCTTCCTTCAGTGCCGGCCTAAGAATATCTACTATCATACCACTCGAAACTGGCAAACATCTGACGTAGGGCTCCTCTCTTCTCGAGTATGCTATCAAGTGCGATGAAGTTGGTAGCAAACCGTGTGACTCCTGGTCTCAGAATCTCTTCTCCTGCATACTTTCTCATCAGTGAAAGGACCCAGTTATGGTTATAAATATACCTGGTAATGCGTTGGGCTGTCTCCACTGTTTGTTGCATCCTACGGATCTTTCCAATGTCCATCAACATAAGATCGATACAATGTGCAGCACATGGAGTCCAGAAAATATGTGGTCGCCGCTCCATCAAGACTTGCCCGGCAGCCTTATATTGCGGTCCATTATCAGTGACGACCTGCACAACATTCTCCTCTCCTACCAGATCAATCACATCCTCCATAAGTTTCAGCATGTAGGTGTTGTGCACATAAGCCGATGCATCAACCGACTTGTGGAAGAAGGTCTTAGCATCACAGTATGTTAGAAAGTTGATGATGCTCCGCCTGGTCGGACCGATCCAACCATCGCACATGATGGTTAGTCCATATATGGGCCACTTGCTCTTGTAGGAGTCAATTCAATTCTCCAGCTTCTCCTTATTGTTGTCAAGAAGCTCACCATATATGTCCTTCGGGCCTGGAGGAGCTACATCGGGACCGGCAACTTGTATGGCGGCAATGGCAGACCTGTAGTATGTATTGTCTGCCACATTCGTTGGGATGTGGCTGAAGTGAAACCAGGATCCAATAGCTCGCCACAGTTTTCTTCTTATCCTTCAACCACATTGTGTCTACCCTCTGCTGCCTTGAATCTCTACTGGGGAGAGCATGCGGATCTACATCATGAATTGTCGCTCCTTGTGGAATTCCTCTAGATGACTTCTTTCGGCTACCAAAACTACCCAGCATAGATGCAATCCGGTCACGTTCTTTGCCGACGCCCTTCCTGACTGAAGTTGTCCTCAAGAACTCTGGATCTTGTCTAGTGCTCCCAGAACCGCCGCCCAACTCGTATGCAGAGGGCCCAAATCGAGCCCTATGCCTGGCCACCTCCTCCTGCTGCCACTGATCATCCAGGCTTGCATGCATGGCCGCCTGAATATCCGCCTCCTCCTCATCTAGATCCTCGACCTCCTCTGGCTTTCTAGAGTGATAGGAAGGTAGCTCTGCCGCTCGGCGATCGACCTCCACCCTCTTCTTGGAAGCCATCTCCTTCGCTTCTTTGACCTCAGCGAGATTCTGCCTCATCAGCACACGAATCTCGCTAGGACAATTTGGGCACGTAACAACCTTACCGGAATTTCCGGCTAAGTGTTACTTCAACCTTGTTACCCCTCCTCCCTTTTTTTGAAACTGGTGTCGTTGCCCCTCACTTTCAAATCTTCGCCCATAAGACCAGCCAATATCATGCTTTGCAGGATTCGTTTTTCTTGATGGCTCCATTTCTATCATAAAAGGACAACTTATCAAAAAATTAAGCTAATAAAGTAAATTTTTGCATTATTTTATTATTTAAGTAATTTATAAACTATTTTTTTAAGTTACTTATTAACAAAATTAATGAAATAACATAGGACAAAAAAACCGCACCTTAAATAGTCTCTGCTGGATTTTTTGGACAGGACCTCCTCCTCAATTTGTGGGCTATCTCTCAAATCTTCCCATCTCTAATTACTCTTCAGAGGCTCACTCCTGGATTTTAGTTACTCTGGAGTCTGGACAGAGCCTCTCGTTCGGTTTTTATAACCGAACGAGCGAGAAAGAAGTGGCCGAGAGGCCACTTCGTTTTCGTGCTGTCAACTCAAAAAAATAACAAAAAAGAAGTGGCCGAGAGGCCACTTCTTTTTTTGATTTGATAGAACAGAATTGGCCTCTCGGCCACTTCTTTGTTTTTTGATGGGAAGGAGTGGCCGGAGGCCACTTCCTTTCCCACCAAAAAAAAAGCTGTGGCCGACAGGCCATAGCTTCTTTTTTTTGTTTGTTTGAAAGAAGTGGCCCACGGGCCACTTCTTCCTTGAAACCACGCGCGGCGCGTGGTTTCAGAAACCACGCGCGGCGCGTGGTTTCAGAAACCACGCGCGGCGCGGTGGTTTCAAAAACCACAGCGCGAGGCGCTGTGGTTCCGTAAAAAAAAAACCGTACTGGTGGTTCGCACCGGTACGAGGCCGGTACCAAGCGGTACCGACCGGTACGGGCTCCGTACCGGCCGGTTCGCAGATGAAAACCAAAAAATACCGATTTTCATCTATTTCCGGTACCGATCAAGGACCGGACTAGTACGTACCGGCCGGTACGGGCCGGTACGGCATTCCTTGGTTTTATATGAAACAATCCCAAAATCATATCAATCAATTCTAAGAGAATTAATACCTTCTTATGCTCTTTTGCCGCCTCTAATCTACTATTGCATATTACATATTGAAGCAATCAATTCTCTTAGAATTGATTGTTTCATATCAATCAATTCTAAGGAATGCCGTACCGGGCCGGTACGGGCCGGTACGGCATTCCTTGGTTTTATATGAAACAATCCCAAAATCATATCAATCAATTCTAAGAGAATTAATACCTTCTTATGCACTTTTGCCGCCTCTAATCTACTATTGCATATTACATATTGAAGAACATGACGATTATTGTAAGGAACCCTGGACACATGTTTATGACACATATACATCCTTAACTTAAGGGTGCATATAGATTTTTTTCCTTTTGACAAACAATTTCATCCATGAGTATGCTTCTTTTATATGTTCACCATGTCAAGCATTGTCACGATCAATCATAGATGCTTTAAACATTAAATATGACTTGTCACTTCATCATCGAAGCCTTGCCAAAATAGGTTGGTTGTGAAGCACAATACTATGTCTAGAAAGCTTCCCCGAATCAAGAGATCAAGTAGATCTTTAAAGTGACTTCAACTAGGTAAGATTTGATGAAAAATTCCGTGTTGAGGCACCTTTAGGCAATAGAATGGTGTTTGAAACATAGAAAGCTAGTTCACAGGCTGGGATGGCTACCATAGAAGTTATAGTTTAAGCTCATGTGAGTAGAGAGCAACCTTCTAAACTTCCTATATATTTGGAAAATGTCTAGTGAAAATGTTAATACAGGATAACGGGGAACTACATTCATCTCTATTTTTCAAAAAAGTATTAGGGATTTTTTCATTAGGCTGCAAGAGAATCGAAGAACCAGGGTTGGTGGAGCCGTCTCGAATAGGGCGGTTCCAACCATTTCGAGCCCTACCAGCGGCTCAATAGTACGGTTTTGGTAATAGAAACAAAACCTATTGTCGGAGCCGGAGAAAGAGAAGGAAAGAAAGAGTAAGTGGGGGAGGGAGAGAGAGGGAGAAGGCGGGAGGCCGGCGAAGGGCCGGCAGAAGCCGTGGCCGGTTCTCCTCCTGCAGCCTCCGCCGGCCCTCCGCAGGGGTCCGCTACCCTATGCCGGGCTCCCTCCCTCTCTCCTACGGTCTGCATGCCCTCTCCTCTGTCGGTAGAGGCCCGGCATGGCCCGTATCAACTTGTACCGCTAGGGAACCAGTACGGTGCCCAGTACCGATTCCGGCCAACCTTGCAAGAAACCTTATACAAAAAAATCATGCCAACTACAAGTATTATTATTATTGTTACAAGAAAAGTCAAGACCTTTCTTCTCTTATAGATATATCTTCTTAGCAGAAAGTGTTAGGACTCACGAGCTATTATTTATGGTTCACTGTATGTCTATACAGTAAATTGTGATTAATTCTTCATTAGATGCAAAGTTTTTGTTCATGATACTGCCCATAAAGATTTTGTAAATAGATTGTTAACAATGCATTCATCTCAAGGAAACCAGAAATTTTATTAGATCCAAATATTGCTTACCAAATGTCCCTATGTACAGAAAATGGCAATTCTTAGGTGGCCAAAGTAATGCCATGTGATGAAAGTATCAACAAAATCCATATTCTAACTAGTCAGGGTAATAATGCTAATACTCTTAGTTAGCAAAGATCAAGAGAACTTAGAAACATTGCCAAAGAAAATATAAATAAAAAAATTCTTAAGAAATAGAGAAAAAACACTGAATTTTTCCAATCTGCAAAATCGGTCTGAGATGATTAATTTCTTTTCTGAGAAAATGGCAAGAATGCCACCTTTCAGGTTTGAACCCAGAACCTCTCCACAGCACATGCACTAAGAGGGGTGCCAACCAGCAGACTGAAGTCCTGTTGGCAATTCACAAATTATTAATTACTGGCATATTTTCTAAGTAATGAGTGAAGGGACTAGGCTTGTCCTTTAGGTCAGAGCTTACAATTTGTCCCCCGAAAAAAAGGCCTGTGAAAAAAATACAGAATTTTTATTAGGATAAGAATTGTTGGTAAGTTTGTTTACTGATAATGTACAGATGGTCATATATGAAATCCGATAGGACATCTAATCATGGATGGCCCACAATGGTGGTTAATGCTGGAACTTTAAAATTTTTCTAAAGAATAGTTATTAAGGTTGTAGGATATTTTCCGGATCAAAAATAGTGATCATAAACAATCCATATAAGATATCAGAATCTAGGACAAACAACTCTAAAAGCAAAACAAATACAGACAAAATTTGGACAACAGAAAAATGAATAAAGAGTTGTATAAATTCTACAAAATGATTGAAATCCCCAAAACATAAAGATATGCCAGTTCTTCAAACCTGTGGAATTGGTAGCACTGAAAGAAAGTCAATGGTGAAGTAGCGTCTCAAGTACCGCTGAGCTATTTGTCCAGGGTCAATCACAAGTTCACCTCTACCAAAAACCCGAGATGATGGAGCAATATAAGCAGTACGAAATTGAAGAAACATACGAAGAAGGTAGAAAGCATCAACAAGTGTCCGCACTGTGGTTGTTGTGATTGCTAACTTTGTATCTATTCCAATGCAAATTTTTTCTTGATCAACTACAGGAAGATAAAAGAACAATGGATCCACTGCTACAGCAAGAATACATGATATGACAAAAAGCCTGTTCATTCTTAGAAGAAATTTATCTTGAGGATCATATATCTTTTTCTCATAAACTCTAAGATCTTCTGGAAAAACTGCCCTAGAAACACCAAATCCAAAAGATCGACCAATTGATTTAAGTCGTTCAGATCCCCTTCTCATTCCTCTCTCGAAGGACTTTGATGGGTTGTTTGGTCCAGCACAAAATCCCTCAATGCTGAAACCACACTTGTTCATTCTTCCTATATCAGAAGCACAAGATACCCTAGGACTTGACTCCTCCAGCCTACAACACAAACACATAGCATACGCCAGATTTAAATGTCAGTTCACTAAGAAAGATGAAAAGGAGCCACTTGCATCTTCAATAACATATTCCATTGATTACATTGACTGAAAGAAAATTTCAATCAACAGTCAGTATAATATTGAAAGTTTTCTGCAAGACTACAACATTTATAGCATAAATACAAACATATCACAATTTTTCTCATTAGAATAATAGATTGCGAATAACAATCATAATCTCTCTCTCTCCTATTCCTTATTTATTTGCCTCAACCACTTAATATGACTCATCGGCCTTCAACTATCTCCTCTAGGAGAAACCTTAGAGTATAAATCCCCTGAAATATTGATGCATCGGCATAAATCTCTTATGCACCAAACTACAGACTCCAGAACAAAACAAAAAAAAAAAAAAAAAGAAGATAACATGTAGGACATTTTTTCTGATTTCTAAAGCTATATCCTCAAATGAACTTTCCAGAAAGGTTAGAAACAAAGAATAGAGGCAGATATGGAAAATGTCATAAAATTCTCAGATAGTCGTGCAGCACCTACAGATGTGAGTACATGAACAATACCAACATGTGGCTTGACTGTGCTGCAGTCCTTCATGTGCAGGTATCACCAAGAAAACTATTCAGTCTCGACAGCTAATTTGTTATAATTATGCATCAGCAAACAAACCCTCCTATTTCTACGATCATGATATATTGTCTTCCCTGACTATCTAATACCCATGCTTCCCAATTTTTTACAAGTGCCAAATAACAGCATCCCTGGAACTAAAGAAATTAAGTCAATAAGCTTAACCACTTCTATAAGGTCTTACCCACCAGCATCAACTCAATAGTTTTCACAATATTATAGATATTGACAAATTACTAAAATTTTTTGTTATATAGAGCTCATAAGTTTCAATCATTTAATTAATTTTGTTAAGCCTCATTTTGAAAGACTTCTCAACAACAAAGAACTATAAATTGAATTTCTTCCAAATAACCTCCACAAAAAGCAAAAAATTATGTACTGAAGAAATAAAACTTAATGGATGTGAGAAACTGGGAATGCAGAAACTACGCCTTCAATAAATAGATGATAAGAAGATAAAAAGGATATTCTATATAAAAATTTAGAAGCTAAACAAGTGCACGAGTAAAAATAAAAGTATGGTTCAGCTTCTTTACATTTTAGCCATAATGATCAGAAAAATTAAAAGGCCAATTCCATGATCATACAATATATCCAATATGTAGATTTCATTTACAATTTTCTAATGCCTTAAATCTTAATGATATATAGCCAATAATACTGAAACATTTTTTAATTGTTTGAGAGTAAGCTATTCTCAAAAGAAACTCAACTATCTAGAACAACCTAGCCCTAGAAGGATATTCACCAATTCAACTCTATTCCTGATGATAATCTTTCTATTGGTATGATGAAAATGTGCTCATGAGAAGAATGTATAGACAAAGAAAGTGGTACAAACAAAATAAGCAACAAAAATGGTCTTGTGAGAGATACATTAACAGTATATCATGCATATACAAATTTAACTAGGTCATGTCACCTCATGAAGTTCAACCAAATGTAATCCTGCAAGGAGCCTGTACCCATCCAATTCAAGATTGAAGACAGGATCATAGTTTTGAGAGTTTACATTTCAAATGCTAGCTACATGCTAGCATGAGTCTTCATGCAGAAATCTACTAGCTACTCAGTAAACTAGCTACAAGAAAAGAAACGCTCATAGAGGAGGAAGATGCAATGGCAGTCTATCTCGGTATGTCTAATCTGTGAGCTAGAAACTGGATAATGGCCAAAATAGATTGGCATTACTGAATGAAACAGCCAATCTGATGGAAAGCAATGAAGCCAAAAACACATCAGAATTGTAAATCAATGGACAATTTCCAATTAGATTACAGAAAACATATCTTGTCCTTCCAATTGATGAGTCAATTATGGTGGGGGGGGGCATAGAATTGCTGGTAGAACCAAGCTTCGCTGTCTTGATATCAGATCCTGTACTGGTTCCATCCTATTACAACATCGATATGCCCAGTATGGTACTCAATTCGGCATACAAAGTGTTGATACATCCTCTGTACCACGTACTGGTTCAGTAACAGTACGGTACGTATGGTCGGTATGCCTTAGTACCAACCGGTATGGAAAACTTTAGAATACCATTCAGGACATTACCATTTCAATCAGTGAAAACCAGAACTTCAAACAAGAAGCAGATGATGGTAGTCAGCAGATATCAAAGAATGTTAATCAGTGCAAATATCTAAGAAAGCAACCCATCCTAAAAAACTAGCTTTCCACCATGAGTGATGCTGTGCTGGGAAATGGTCAAGTAAATAAGACACATGATGAGAATATGAAGTCATATCCTAAAGAACTCAAAATCAATAGGACTAGTCAAAGTCATACAAATTAAACTGCATCAACATATCCCCATGTCTCTAAAAATTAACACAATTGATCAAGCGAATGGTTTAGTATTGTTGCAAAATGTGAGGGAAAGCATCCTTCAACTCAAACTCACTTAATTGTTGCAAAAATCATCATTAAACTTGATAATACCATTGACATACATCAGAAGAACTACCATACTGTGCCAAAGATTGTCAACGTGACAAAAGTATAATCACAATAATCTCAACACAGCTAGCCAAGATGGTTTCAACAGAGCTACAGCAAAACCACATTAACAAAAAAGAAAAAATAAAAAATCATATCATTAACATACATAAGAAGTCCCACCATGCTGCATGAGGACAATCAAGTGAAGAGAGTGTAATAACGATGGTCTCACCAAGGGGAACATCAAGGTGGACAGCCTCAGCATGAAGAGCATTTTTAAGAACATAAATAACATGTTGAAGGTGAAAGAAATGACAAGGAGGACATGCAACGACAAAGAGGCTGCATGTGGACATTCCATGAAAGCGAGGTTGGGCGAACCGGGCCAAACCAGGCAGCCAAACCAGTGGGAAACCGGATTGGTTTAGCCATTTAATTCGGTTCCAGCTAGGCCGACCCAGTGGGAAACTAGGTTGGTTTGGCTATTAAATTCGGTTCTGGCTCCGAACCGGCCGGAAAAGGCCGGACCAAGGTCCGCCGTACCGGTCCGGCTCGGCGTACCGGTGGCCGGCCGGACCGGTACGGTACCGGCCGGGCTCCGCGAGCCAGACTTTTTTTTTTTTTAATGTTGTCTCTGTTGGATCTTAAAATAAGTGAAAATTGATGTTTTTTTATTACTTTTTTCATGATTTTTGATATTTTCATATTTAAATTTAGGGTTGAAATTTGAAACATATATGATGCATGATTGCATGTTATGTTTTCCTCCCGTTCCAAATGATAAAATCATACACATAAAATATCTTCAAATTAAGATACAATCATTTACATATATTTAAAGTACTCTAGGATATCTAAAATCGGGACGAGTGCCGATGGCTCTCGTAGATATCTGGATCATAAGTATAATCAGGAGGAGGCAAATCAACCCAATCAGAAGGAACACGCGCCAGGTTATAAGAACTGTCGGATCTCTCGCTCACGCTCTGGCTCTGAGAGGTGTCCTCTGATTGTGTAGGAGCCCATCCAAATATGGCGGAAGCAAAATCCAATGCACCATATCCGTATTCGTCAGGCTGAGGCTGTGGATAATAGAATCCGTATCCGTATGTTGTCGGATCTGCAGTCGTATCCTGTCTTCCTGAACGACCTCGAGGAGCTCGTCTTCTATATCCAATAATATCCTCACGATCTCTATCAGGTGGTCGACCGTGGTCCGTATCCTGTGTAGCACCCATAAATTGGGACTCACCGGTGAAATAAAGACCACCCTCCGGCTGTGTCTCATGAGTACCATACTGTCCTCCGCTCCCTCCATGGCTAGAAGATCCATCACCACCAGAACCTTCATCGCTGCTAGTCCAAGTCTCTTCCTCGACACTCTCCATTGGGATTCTTTTTCCTTTCCTGGCCCTCTCTGTCTGGCTCCCCTGTGCCTGCGGCTGATCAGCTCTAGGAGTGCGTGGAATATTGCGCTCAGCCCATTGCTCTGGATCGACCCCAGCTTCGGTGGCTATGAAGGTAGCTGGTCGTGGAGGCGATCCTGGCTCGTCAAGCTCGGGCTCCTGCTGCTGGCCTACAAGCCAGCCGAGTAGTGGATCATCGTCATCAGCGGTGAAGGACCCGTAAATCGGATCTGTATACTTGAGCTCCACTTCCTCCTGGATGCACTTTAGCCTCAATCGCAAATTGTAATGCACATAAACAAGGTCGTTGAGGCGCTTTTGCGTCAAACGGTTTCTTTGTTTGCTGTGGATAAGGGCGAAGGTGGACCAATTGCGCTCACATCCACTAGAGGAGACTGTTTGGGAGAGGATCCGGATAGCTATCCGCTTTAGATTTCTCGCGGATCCGCCAAAATGCACCCACCATTCAGCTGCAAAAATATTTATGAAAATTACATATATGATAGTTTCATAATAGTAACTAACACCAGGTGAATGTTTTCCTGATGTGTCACGTACCTGGATTCATATTGTGTTTGCTGACGACAGCCGCTCGTTGGCCAAAACTGTAGCTGCCCTCTCTAAATAATTTGCTCTGTGAAAATTAAGCATAAGAAAACCATGTTAATAATTGAAGATGCGGATATACTTACACATGCTGGTAATTACTAAATCATAATTACCTCTTCAAGACATAGGGCCGCTTTTTCTGGATCTGCCTCCATCTTGTAAATCACATTACGCAAAGCATCCATAAGTGTTTCATCCATACCAATTCCATCTATGCTGTACTGAAACCGGGGATTTAGGTAGTATGCTGCACATATACGAGACTATCTTAGCATAATTATATAATTATATCCATGACTATAATTGTCACTATAATTATATCTTAGTTTACCTGCTAGATGTAATTTCGTACCCATTTGCGCTCCCCACCGTTGCTCAATGATGTTGATGTATGACCGGCCATGTGCTGGATCTGCCTCCATAATCTGATCCTTTGCCTTGACCATCATGTGATACAAAAACCCCATCTGGGGGTAGATCTTGCTATCTACGGCCCGCAGCACTTCATATAATGGTTTGATAGCCTTGACTATTGTAGTAGCCCGCTGCCAGAATGGCTGTCTCGTCACCAAGTCTTCTATCTTGCTCCCTTCAGTGCCGGCATAAGAATATCTACTATCATACCACTCGGGACTAGCAAACATCTGACGTAGGGCTCCTCTCTTCTCGAGTATGCTATCAAGTGCGATGAAGTTGGTAGCAAACCGTGTGACTCCTGGTCTCAGAATCTCTCCCCCTGCATACTTTCTCATCAATGAAAGAACCCAGTTATGGTTATAAATATACCTCGTAATGCGTTGGGCTGTCTCCACCGTTTGTTGCACCCTACGGATATTTCCAATGTCCATCAACATAAGATCGATACAATGTGCAGCACATGGGGTCCAGAAAATATGTGGCCGCCGCTCCATCAAGACCTGCCCGGCAGCCTTATATTGCGGCCCATTATCAGTGACGACCTGCACGACATTCTCCTCTCCTACCAGATCAATCACATCCTCCATAAGTTTCAGCATGTACGAGGTGTTGTGCACATAAGCCGAAGCATCAATCGACTTGTGGAAGAAGGTCTTAGCATCACAGTATGTCAGGAAGTTGATGATGCTCCGCCTGGTCGGACCGGTCCAACCATCGCACATGATGGTTAGTCCATATATGGGCCACTTGCTCTTGTAGGAGTCAATCCAATTCTCCAGCTCCTCCTTATTGTTGTCAAGAAGCTCACCGTATATATCCTTCGGGCCTGGAGGAGCTACACCGGGACCGGCAGCTTGTATGGCGGCAATGGCAGACCTGTAGTATGTATTGTCTGCCACATTCGCTGGGATGTGGCTGAAGTGAAACCAGGATCCAATAGCTCGCCACATAGTTTTCTTCTTATCCTTCATCCACATTGTGTCTACCCTCTGCTGTCTTGAATCTCTACTGGGGAGAGCATGCGGATCTACATCATGAATTGTCGCTCCTTCTGGAACTTCTTTAGATGACTTCTTTCGGCTACCAAAACTACCCAGCATAGATGCAATCCGGCCACGTTCTTTGCCGACGCCCTCCCTTACTGAAGTTGTCCTCAAGAACTCTGGATCTTGTCTAGTGCTTCGAGAACCGCCGCCCGACTCGTATGCAGAGGGCCCAAATCGAGCCCTATGCCTGGCCACCTCCTCCTGCTGCCACTGATCATCCAGGCTTGCATGCATGGCCGCCTGAATATCTGCCTCCTCCTCATCTAGATCCTCGACCTCCTCTGGCTCTCTAGAGTGATAGAAAGGTGGCTCTGCCGCTTGGCAATCGACCTCCGCCCTCTTCTTGGAAGCCATCTCCTTCGCTTCTTTGGCCTCAGCAAGATTCTGCCTCATCAGCACACGAATCTCGTTAGGACAATTTCGGCACGTAGCAACCTCACCGGAATTTCCGGCTAAGTGTTGCTTCAACCTGGTTACCCCTCCTCCCTTGAAAACCTTGTCGCAAAACTTGCATTGAAACTGGTGTCGTTGCCCCTCACTTCCAAGTCTTCGCCCATAAGACCAGCCAATATCACGCTTTGCAGGGTTCGTTTTTCTTGATGGCTCCATTTCTATCATAAAAGGACAACTTATCAAAAAATTAAGCTAATAAAGTAAATTTTTGCATTATCATATTATTTAAGTAATTTATAAACTATTTTTTTAAGTAAATTATTAACAAAATTAATGAAATAATATAGGATAAAAAAACCGCACCTTAAATAGTCTCCGCTGGATTTTTTGGGCAGGACCTCCTCCTCGCTATCTCTCAAATCTTTCCGTCTCTGATTACTCTTTAGAGACTCACTCCTGGATTTTAGAACCTCAAATTGTTTGGGAAAGAAGTGAGCCTCGTTCGGTTTTTATAACCGAACGAGAGGCTTAAGAAGTGGCCGAGACTCTCGGCCACTTCGTACTGTTAATCCCAGATTAACAGAAAAGAAGTGGCCTTTCGGCCACTTCTTTCGTTGATTTGATGGGAAAGAAGTGGCCGGAGGCCACTTCCTTTTTTTTTTAATAGGAAGGAGTGGCCGGAGGCCACTTCCTTTCCCATTAAAAAAGAAAAAAAGCTGTGGCCTGTCGGCCACAGCATTTTTTTTTTTTTTTTTGAAAGAAGTGGCCCGTTGGCCACTTCCTTCTTAAAACCACGCGCGGCGCGTGGTTTTTGAAACCACGCGCCCCGCGGTGGTTTTAGGAACCACAGCGCCTCGCTGTGGTTCCCAAAAAAAAAAAAAAAAACTTTTTTTTTTGGAAAGAAGTGGCCCGTGGGCCACTTCTCCCTTAAAACCACGCGCCGCGCGTGGTTTTTGAAACCACGCGCCGCGCGGTGGTTTTAAAAGCCACAGCGCGAAGCGCTGTGGTTTCTTAAAAAAAAAAAAAAACCGTACCGGTGTACGGGGCCCGTTCCGGCCGGTACGGGGCCCGTTCCGGCCGGTACGGGGCCCGTTCCGGCCGGTACGGGGCCCGTACCGGCCGATTCGCAGATGAATACCGGTTTTCATCTGTCTCCGGTACCGGTCAAGGACCGGACCGGTTTGTACCGGCCGGTACGGGCCGGTACGGCATTCCTTGGCCGGAACCTTTAGGAACCGACCAGTTCCATTTCAACTTGATGCGAACCAACCAGTTCCGTTTCAACTTGATGCAAACCGAACCAGTTCAAAACCGGGCCCCTCTCCCTTTCCTTCTTTTGTTAAAAGGTGTTGGGGGAAGGCCTTCGACATCTTCTTCTCTCTTTAGTTTAGCTTTTAAAGTCTAAATGGCTCTCTTTTTTCCTCAATTTGCAAAATCACACCGATTCAACCCGATTGAAGGAAGATCCAAACTTAAATAAGGTGTGCTTCTTCTCTCCTATCTCATTTCCTCTAAATTTTTTTTACTCCAAAAAATAGCTCAAAATTTGCAAAACAAGGAGAGATATGTTGTTGATCTATGAATGACCAACAAGATGATATAAATTTTTTTAATTTTTTATATATATAATTTTTAAAAATTAAAAATATATTTTTAGATTAAAAGATAAAACTATATAAAAAATAAAATTCAAAAAAAAGGTAAAATTAGAAGCATATTTAGGGGCATGCAAGATATCCTCCTACAAAATTTAGCATATATTTATTCAAGTTTTGATATGATCATGCGTACAGTGGCTTAGGCCTAAATTTGAAAAAAATTGAGAAATAAATAATCTTAGATGCATGCCCACAGGCCTAAAAAAATATATGTAGCATCTATTAGTGGGTTTTATATGAATCTGAGCTAAAATTAATTTTTTTAAATATTATATTTAAAAATTTATTTTTAAATTTAAAAAATTAAAAATACATAATTAATACCAAAAATTATGAAAAATTACTAGAACATATTACATAATTCAAAATTATTTTCTGAAGTAGAAAACATATTTTTTTGAATTTATGACATTTAAATATATTTTTAAATTTAAAAATTATTAAAAACATATAATAAATAAACAAAAAATAAAAAATTACTATTATATATTAGATAAATCAGATGTATTTTGTGAAGTAAAAAAATTATATTCATCATCAGAAAATTTTGCTATTTTTAAATAATTGATAGAGTGATATACTTGATAAACTTGTAGGAATAAAATCATCCAACAAAAAGAGCCAGATCATGACATTACTTGAGATCATGGGCAAATGTTTTTGAGTCGGCACCATTAAAAGTGCAACTGGTGCGACACAGACATCAAGAAAAAAGGGGTAACTAGGTTGAAGCGGCACTTAGCAAGTAGTTATCCCGACGTATCTATGTGTCAGATATGCCCACAGAATGTTCGATGGCTAATGAAGAAGCACTTCGCTGATTTCAAAGCAGCAAAGAAGAGAGTTTCCAAGAAAAAGATAGAGGTAGACCACCGAGTGGCAGAGCCACTTTTCTATCACTCCAAGGAGTCAGAGGAGACGTCTGCTCCATATGACGAGGAGGCACAGATCCATGCTACCATGCAGGCAATCTTGGATTATTAGTGACAGCAAGATGAGGTGGCCAGGCATAGGGCTCGATTTGGACCCTCATACTACGAGTCGGTCTCTGATTCTGCGAGCAGCATAGCAGATCCAGAGTTCAGAAGGACCTCCTCAGTCATAGAGTAATGCATCTATGCTGGGAGCTTTTGGTAATAAAAAGAAGTCATCCATGATTTAGATCCACATGTCTTTCCTAGCAGGGATTCGAAGCAGGGTTGACACAATACTGAAGAAGGATAAGAAGAAGGATATGTAGCGAGCTATTGGATCCTAGTTCCACTTCAGCCATATCTCAGCAAATGTGATGGACAATAAGTACTATAGGTCTATCATTTCCTCCATACAGGCTACCAGTCCCGTTGTGGATACTCTAGAACCGAAGGACATCTATGGTAAGCTTCTTGACAATAATAAGGAGCTAGAGAAGTAGATTGCCTCATACAATAGCAAGTGGCCCACATATGGACTTATGGTGATGTATGATGGTTAGACCCGTCCTACCAGGCAAAGCATTATCAACTTCTTGACATATTATGATACGAAAAATTTCTTCCATAAGTCGGTTGATGCTTCCGATCAGGTGCACGACGCAATGTACATCCTCAGATTGATGGAGGAGGTGATTGATCACGTAGGATAGGAGAATATCGTGCAGGTCATCACTGATAATGGGCCACAATATAAGACTATCGGAGAGATCTTGATGGAGCGATAGCCATATATTTTCTGGACCCCATATGCTGCACATCGTATCAACCTCATGTTAATGGACATTACGAAGATTCATAAGGTGCAACAGATAGTGGAGGCAGCCCAAATCATCAGTAGATATATTTATAACCATACATGAGTCCTTTCACTGATGAGGAGGTAGGTAGGGGAGAGATCTTGAGACCAGGAGTCCTATAGTTTGCTACCAACTTCGATGCACTTGATAGCCTTCTTGAGAAAAAGCAGCGTTACATTAGATGTTTGTTAGTCCCGAGTGGCAGAAGAGTAGATTTGTGAGGGCCAACACTGAAGTGAGCATTGTCAAGGACTTGGTGACGAGACAAACATTCTGACAGCGGTCCATTACAATAGTGAAAGCTATCAGACCATTGTATGAAGTGCTTCGGGCCATGGACAACAAGAGGTACCCCCAAATAAGCTTCTTGTATCATATGATGGAGGGGGCAAAGATTCAGATCAAAGAGGCAGATTCGACGTATGTCCAGAAGTACATCAACATCATTGAGCGGTGGTGGGACTACCAGAAGGGTAGGGAGTTGTATCTAGCAGGTAAGCAAGGGCATTAAAAATTAGACTACTCCTGTACTTGTACAATTTTACTAAGACAATAATGAATTCTATCTCCAGCATACTACTAGAACCTGAGGTTCAGTACATCATAGCTGGAATTGATATGGATGACAAACTTCTAGTCGCTTTACGTAATATGATATGGAGACTGATTTAGAAGTCGCGGCCCTATGTCTAGAAAAAATAAGTTAACTTAAGTGACATATGTAAGTTAACTCATATCTTCAATTATGAACATATTACAATCCGGTTCTTCTTCACAAACCAAAATATTTAGAGAGGGCACTGACAACTTTGAAGTCTCAATAGCTGTCGTAAGTAAGAAAAGTATGAATCCAAGTATATTACAGATCAGGAAGACATTTACCTATCGTTAAATATTTACTAATATGATACTATCTTATATATAATTTTCTTTAATGTTTTTATAGCTAAATAGTAGATTCATTTTGGTTTGTTTGTGAAAAATCTTAAGCGGTTAGCTATCCGGATCCTCTCCCAACTGGTCTACCTTCGCCCTCATCCACAATAAGTAGAGAAACCATTCGACACAGTAGTGCCTCAACAACCTTATATATGTTTACTACAATCTGAGGTTGAGGCTGATGAGAAAGTGGAGCTAAAATACACAGATTCGATCCATAGTACTTTCGTTGATGATGAGGATGATCCTATAATCAGATGGCTTGTGGGCCAGTAGTAGGAGCTAAGGCTAGAGCTGGAGCAAGAACTTGATAAGCGAGAATTGCCTCCACAACTGGCTAATTTCGTAGCCAGCGAGGCTAGAGTTGATGCAAGGCAATAGGTAGAGAGCAATATTCCATGCATCCTTTCAGTAGATCAACCACAGCCACGGGATAATCACGTGACTCCTTGTCCGAGACATCCTCTTAGAGATATAACTGAGAGATGCTTAAACGATGCCACTACGCTACCCGGTCGATTCAGTCAGGAAGGCGACTTAAATAGTCAAAACATAGCCAGACAGAGAGGGGACGAAGGTTAAGTAAGCAACAAGTGACATGAAGGGTAAGTAGGCAGCGAGTAGCACGAAGGATAAGGAGGCAGCTACTCAGCAACTAATAATAAAAACAAAAGATATCTGCAGCCCTAAGGAGAGTGTGGAGGAGGAGCCAGTTTACTCAGATTTAGAAACCAGGAGCAGCAGTTCTGGTGGTCATGAATTTGTTGGCCAGAAAAGAAATAGAGGACATGAGACCATCATTTATGAGATACAACCATAGGATGGTCTTCGATTCACCAATGAGTCCCACTTTATGCATGTTACACAATATAGAAACTACGGTGCATAATCTGGTGGAGCCCGTGAGGATACGATTGCATATAGAAAATGGGCTCCTCGAGGTCATTCAAAAGGACACGATGCAACTGCAGATGACCTTGCACATGGAGTATAATCTATAGGCGTATCAGATTGCGAGACGTATACTGAATTCTATTACCTGTAACTACAGGCAGCCTATAACCCATTCGGATACGAATATGGATATGGTGCATCTGAGACATCTTTCGGTGACTACTATCCTACGCATCCCGGAGTATCTTACGGGTCGGATTTTGCTGTCGGCTGATCTCGACAGGCCCCTTCACAGTCATTTTATCAGCCAGTTTATCAATCAGAGGATACCTTTTAGAGCTAGAGCTTCAGCAAGAGATACAAGAGTGCGTATAACTCATAGCGTGTTTCTTATAAGATGAACATACAAGAATGCAATGCCACTTGGTTAAACGGGTGGGCTGATGTGCCTCCTAATTATGCTAATGATCTAGATATCTACAAAAGGCATCGCCTCTCGACGAAATTTTAGATATCAGTATATATGTTGTACTTTAAATATATATAATCGATTGTATTATTTTATATTTTTTACCTCACTACTTGATTTGAGGATTTTCATGTTGCTTCTTGTAGCATGCAATATCTTATTAATCATTTTATATTTTGTATCATTTTAAAACAACAAGATGCATCATTTAGGTTAAACCGAGATCACAGAAATATCAAAAAATATCAAAAAAATATAAAATTAGACTTAAAATTATTGAAAAAGTTGAAAAAGATTGATTACCAATTAATTGATCTTAAAAAATTCAAAAAAAAATGGGCAAGCCGGTATGGGTCCTAGTACCAGTTTGGCGGACCTTACATGAAGCATTCTTTGCATATACTTAATAAACACAGATGTATAGAAAGATGACTACAATCAGTCCATGACAATTTATGAATGTTACTAGGGCAAGAATATTGCTACTTAGTGCACCTATATATGGTTCCTTGCAATTGATCGACCCATTCATTCGTAGACCCCATTGCAATTTTTGGAAAACAAATAACCATGTATGGGTCTCTTGAAGGGTTTGAAGTTGCTTAGGCATACGCAATTTGCCACAAAATATTATATTGCGTCATGATAAGATCAAAACTCCTAATTGACATGAAAGTCTGAATAAAGAAAAATAACTATTTAGCATGGAAGTTTTCCAGAAGAGAAGGCAAGAAAATGGAATACCAAAACTTATACATTTTATACAGCAATGTAATGAAGTAGCATTATAATCCCCCTGTGCAAGCAAGGTCCAAAAATAGATGGAGTACACAAAATGTAGGGATGGGAGTGAACAAGTCCTAGAGCCCAACAAGCTCAAACTGCTATAAAACTAGGCTAAAACTAGGGTGGCGGTCCATGGGTTGGGACTAATATGGAAAATAGAACACATAAAACATGCGATCAATTATTGAATCAAAGGATTGCTAGAGTATTATGGTAATTATGCATTATAAATACATACGTACACATACAAATAGACTTGCACATGCACAACACACACACACATGTACATGGCACATATATGTATACATGTAGATATATATGTATGTATCTATACATGTGATGTACATAAAATGTATTCTCATTGTTACGTCTCGGTGGAAATAAAGTTGTCATTTTTATAAAAAATGGAAGTAACCCAATGTGCATAAATTATAAACAAAGGAGCAATAAATCATTTTATTTTGTTACTAACAAAATAATCCAAGCTTGGACCTTGGCAGAGTGTAGGCTTGGTTGGTGAGGCCCAAAGTTTGCTGTACCAGTCGACACTATATCATACTAGTACCAAACCGCACTATACTGGACCGACACTCGGTACGCCGAGCTATACTGGAACAAGCTGCATACCGACACTATAATAAGATGGTACCAATATGGGTTCGGTATCGAGATGGTGAACCTTAGTGATGCCTATTATTGGCTTGGGGCAAGTCTAGACCCATGATTCATAGACAGACAGTCAAGCCCAAGCTAACCATGACATCATATAAATTCAACCTGCAATTCTAAGGGGCTCTCTAGAGTCTTATAAGTGGTGTCACATGCAACTTAAGTTTTAGGTGCAAGCCAGCCCACTTATTAGAATGCCTGCAACTAAAATTACACAATAAGTTGTTGTTACGCTGCAACTCAAGGCTATCTTGTGGTAGGTTGACTCACAGTGAGCACAAGACGAGTTGCAACCGCTCGAGTAGATATCTTAATTGAAAAAAAGCATTTTCTCTCTTCCATTTCTCCTCCACCGCCTTTGCCACGCCCTCCATCTCTACACCACCATGTGTTGCCTCTAGCCCCCTGCCATATCCCTCTCCTTCATCTTCTCCACGCTCCTCAAGGCCTGCACCACTGCCCACTCCCTCCCCATGAGTGCCTAGGTCCAAACCTAAGCCCTCACGACCGAGGGCTTCAATACCAACTTTTATGTCCAAGACACCCTTATCTCCATGTATGTTGACTACTCCGAATTGGTATCCGCTCACAAAGTGTTCGACAAAATGTCTATCAAAGACGCCCACAAGAAACAAGCTTCTTTATAAGTCAAATACAATAACTTAAGTTGCAATGCGACTAATGATGCAATGCAACTTCAACAACAAGGCTCCAAACAACCCCTAAAGGTAGAATAAGTTAAAGAAAGTTTCTTAAAACATGGCAACAGAAGTAGATGAGTGCACATGGGATGCTTAAGAATGATGAATGTTAAATAACAACGTAGCTCAAAAGAAATGTCAAAGTAAGGCAGCCTTGGATCCCTAGAACAAAGATAGGCTTAGAAGAAAGCATAGGAGTATCTAGAAAAAAAAAAAGAAAATGAAAAAATAGAAAGCTTTGAGAGAACAAAGAAGTTGAAACTGACAGACTAGAAGGTTCGACTAGATACAAGTAAAAATTATTCCAAGTAAATATGAAAGTAGAAAGGAATTTCGTTTCTTTAAAAAAGTGATCTTAGAGCTGGAAAGATGTTTGCAAAAAGAAATCAACAATAGTAACCCCAATGTTCCCCCTTCCTAGTGTTCCCTAAAATAACAAACACAATAATCTAAAGGTAAAACCAAGGTCCGCCGTACCGATACCGGGCAGCGTGCCGGTGGCGTCCCGGACCGGTACGAAACTGGTCCCGTACCGGTCCGTACCGGTTCCGTACCGGTGGCGAACCGGTCCGTACCGGTCCGAACCGGTGGCGTATCGGTCCGAACCAGTCCTGTACCGGTTCCGTACCGATCCTTCAACAATAAATTACCGGTACCGGATTTCACGCTGATCCGGTACCGGTCCCAGGCCGGACCGGTACGTACCGGCCCGTACCGGCCCGTACGGACCGGTACGGCAGACCATGGGTAAAACACTATGTATTAACTTGGAGAAAACAAGATAACTAAACTAAATCACACAACAAAAGAAGGAGAAAGTGTAATCCATCAAAAGGATAGTCTAAACAATAAAAAAGAAAGGAAGCATAACTAATCCTTTTTTTAAAAAAAAGGTGAATAACTTTAAGCTCAAGCCAAGTATTGAATTACTATATTCCAAAAAGGGCCATGATATTTCAGGACTGTTGCCCAAGATGACAACCCAAGAGGGGGGGTGAATTGGGTTCTCTAAATTTTATAACCTCAAATTAATTTCTAAATAAATATGTAGTTTGGCCTATGTGAAAAATATAAGTGCAGTGGAAGCAAGAGTAGTTAAGCTCTAGACAATTATAATTAAATCACTTTAAGAATTTAAGCTAGAGCAACTACACAATATAATAAAAAAAAATAAAGCAAGAGGCACAAAGTAAATATAATGCAAACACAAGCACGTATAGTGGTTCGGTGCACTTCAAGGCACTTACGTCCACTACTTAAGCGTTCCCTTGAGAATGCACTAATCCCTCGAATTACAGTTAGATTGTTTTACCGGGCTCACAATCCAAAAATCGATATAGTTGGTTTTACGGGTTCACCAATAAAAACCTAACCGTTAGTTTTATGGGCTCACCAACAAACCTTACAAGAGGGATAAGTGAATCGAAGTATAAAGCTCCTTAATGAGCAAATAAGACAATATGTATTAAAGAAAAGAAAAGAGAAATGTTATTGCTTTGAAGGCGCTTTTCTTTTCTTCACTAAGATTGCTTCACTCCTTAATGAATTGGTTGAGCTCTTGAAGGTACTTGAATTCTGCTCAACAACCTTCTTTTGGATTTGAACTAAAGCAATCAATTAAACTCTCTTGATTATCTCTTTTTCTTAAATGCTTACTTAAATTCTCAAAAGGATGTTTTTCCTGATGAATAGTGGCTCTTAAATACTTCTCCAACCTCCAAAAGTTAGTTCCTAGCCGTTGGATTGAGAAACTAGCCGTTTATAGCCGTTGGAGCCTTAAAAAGTACATCTGCAGAACTAGCCGTTATGCTGTCAATCGAGCTCGGATCAACTCGGATTTTGTTGGAGTCAGCTCGAGCTACAGTGGAGTTGGCTCTGACAAGGAATTCCAAAGAACATATTTCTGTTGAAACTGGTTGGGGTCGACTCAAGCTTGATGGAGTCGGCTCTGACAGTTGAAACTGGTTGGGGTCGACTCGAGCTATAGTGCCAATTTCTCTGAGGTCGACCTAAAGCCTGTGCCAAGCATGCCAAATTGTGCCAAATGTGCCAGAATCGGCTCCAAACTTCATGGGGTCGACTCTAGGCCTGTGCCAAGTGTGCCAAGGTGTGCCAAATGTATTAGAGTCGGCTTCAAACTTTCTAGGGTCGACTCTAGGGCTGTGCCAAGTGTGCCAAGGTGTGCCAAATATATCAAAGTCGGCTCCAAACTTTCTGGGGTCGACTCTAGCCCTGATTTTCTGCATCTTAAGGTTAGATTTGCACATAAAATCAATAAAAGACATTGCAAGCAATTTAGGATGCTTGGCACATAAAAGTTTCTATCTCTTTAACTATGGAAAAGACAGAATTGCCTTTTAAGGAAAACTTGACTCTTAACTTTGTCAAACTGAAAATTTAGATTTTCCATCAAGTTCTTCCAATGAATTTGTCTTTAGATGAGTTCTTAAGTGTTGTTTCAATCGAATATGTAAGGCGTATCAAGAATGTATCGTTACTTTCTTCCTTAAGTATTTAGATATTAGATCAATTGAGTTGATGCTATTAGTACAATCATATGACCTCAATGGCTTTGTAAACATCAAAATCATACTGGGGTCAACAAGGACAGTGGCAAAACTTTGCAAATTTATGTGAAGGTTTGACTCATGACTAAGGATGCCTATGAGAACATGGTATCAGGTACATCTAATCTAAGGTTCATCAAGGACAAAGTCCATGTCAAACAAGTGTACCATGAATCAAATGAGGACACTTTGAAGTAGTGTAAATTATAACAAACTAGAACTATAGAAGACCACCCAAGAAGAAGAAGAAACATTATTAAACGAAGAAAAATACTTTGTTTTATTAGACGATAAAAAGTAAAGTGCATGTTACCTGCTTACAACCCATTTGACAAGAAAGAGATGCATTGTCCACGTTGACCAAAAAGACCAAATGGAATGGTCCAATTTTAAAAGCCTGATGTGTCAAGAAGATAATACAACAAATCCAAAAAATAAATAGATAAAAAAAATAAGATGAAGAAGGTCAATCAAGGAACGAGAAATGAATATTCTCTATATCACACATCCTCCAGCATCTATACATTGTCCCAATCATCATCTTGAGCAAGGATTCCTTGCAGAATATATGGATAGAAAGAAATGAAAAATGTTTTAGTAACAGGAAACAGAGTGTCCACATCCGATGGTGAGGACTGGTAATGCACAAGAAATTTGTGTTACTGATTTACCGTAACTATCTGAATCCATCACAATTACTCTAGAAGGTATAATCTTTGATATTATGTAATTTGTACAGCAAGTGTAGCAATGTGTGGAGAATGAAATGAATCCATTATGAGGAGCAAAAAAGATAAGTAATAAAATCACAATAGTGCATAGTCACACTGATATAAAATACATATCCATCATCTGATATATGTAGATTAATGATATGATAACATGCAAGTCTGAATGCCGACCATTTTAATTGCAAACAATAGAATGAAGTATTTCTGCTACATCATAAAGCAACATTTGATGGAAAAGAAACTACCAGCACAAGAAAGAGTAACATAGACTACTAATAAAAAGAAAAAGAATCTAAACTATTCATACGTTCAACAAAGGCCTCTTGCACATGATATAAGCAACGGATAGAAATAATTGCAATATAATCGTTGTATACAGTAGTGGGAGTGTGTGACAAATAAGTGACAAAGTGTTTAGCCAGTGAATAACCACACCTTACAAATTTCTCTCTCTGGCCATCCATAAATTGAGATTTGTAACCAGCACAATCAAACATCTTTTATGACCTATGCATCACAAAGACAGAAAACTGCAAATAACCATGTTGCGCCCATTAATAAGAGATTTTGATACACAGATCGAGCTATGTCAGAGCAGAGACGCATCCAATATCCTCTATGCAAGGCTCCTGCACAGCAAAGAAATAAGAAGTTTCAACCAAATCAAGGCATCTCTAACAAAAAAATAACTGATAATCTTAAGAACATGTCAATCTTGTCTTCACATTTCAATATACAGCCTCACTTACAGTGTTACCTCTATGCATGGATGGAATAAGGTAGAAGCCACTTTCTTGATATGCAGCAGGAGGAATTGTGCACCATCACCTGACTTAAAGCTTGTGCAGAACTTGAGAGACTGGATTCACCGATCGAACCTGAATTTTGTCAGAAAAAACAAAAGGATCTTGAATGACCACAGCACATGTAACCTTGGAATCAGACCAACTGCTGAAACTTATAATTACACAGAACAGACCACCATTAGGGTGAGATGGTCATGATGAGAAATGTAAATCTTTGATGGTAAAACATCTGTTCAAAAAATGAACTCTCGTGATGCCAAAATACTCCCGATAAAGTGAAAACCTTCGACTCTAACATCAGGCCAATTTCCTGCAGTTCAATCTAGCAGTTATCCTAATGCAAGCATGCGCATGGAAGAAATCAGAAAGTGATGTGTCAATTGTGACAAGAGCAAGGAGTTAAGACCTGGTACTAGTAACCATCCCTGTTTGGTCCTGGCCAGTATGGTACCAGGATGCTCCTATCCCAACAATCAAGATGGGATGCTGTCCCAATATGGTACCAGGACACATCCAGATCCCATTTTTTAATTTTTTTGGTTTCTTTAAGTTTTATTATTTAATATTTGTTGGCTTTGATGATTTTAAGATCCTTTTAGCTTCTTAAATAGGCTTTTGAGTCTCTTAAATAGGTACTCCTCCAAGATCCCTTCTTGTTTACTCCTAAGTGAACAAATTTCATGCCAAACAAAAAAAAATAGCATGATTTCCCTCCTTTCTCTCTTCTCCCTCTTCTTCCTCTCCTTCCTCTCTTCTCTCCCTTCCTCTCCTCTCTCTTTTCCTCTCTCTTGTGCCTGCTAACCCTATTTCCATCAGGATTCTCTCTTTCCATGAGTGGGACCCCATTGTCCCTATTGGTACTGGGTGATCTGGCTAGCCAACCAGTCTGCCTCAACCAGTACGAACTGGACAGCTAAGATGTCCCAGATCTTGAGAGAACCAGTGTCCTGGGTTCATTCTAGATCCCATTCTCTCACTGAAACATATGGCACTGGTAAGATGCATAGGGATGCACCAAACTGGGATCCCTGGACAAGAGAAATGCGACATGAGTAACTGCAAATATTTCATAGCAGTGATCATAACAAGAAAATTAAGAACTGTACTTTTGATAGAATATTACTATAGTATGCTCATTAGCACAGGGAAGTCTTTAAAAGAAGATGAAACAAGAGCAGACAAAAACTCAACGGATTATGCTCATTGGCACTGCAGAGTCATAAAAGAAGGCAACAAGAGCAAGCAAGAACTCAAGGGCTGCAATGGATCACTTAAGAAACTTATCAAAACCAATGGATGCGTGAGGATGCTTGGTCATAAGAGCAAATGTTAGGTCCAAATAAAGAAACAAGTAGCACAAGGTAAAGAGAGGAAAGGGAGAATGCTTTGAGAGAAAATTAGATGCCAAAACTCAAGGACAAGACATCTTAAGCATTATATGCATATGGTCTTTTCTTCTTAGGTGCTCATTTTGTCTGGCTTTCAATTTAATATATCTAATGAAGGGACATGGTTCATTGGCTAGAATTCATTAAGTTTATTCGGGTTCATAACAAATTAAAAGCTGTGCCTTCTACTCAGCCTAAAAGGCCTAAAATGTCTTCAAAATCACACAAGGAAATGATGTATGAGTAACCCATGAGCATCTGCAAGGAATTACTAGGAGAAGGGCAGGCGTTCTTCTTAGCAGAATTATTGCGACAAGATAGTATATCTTGATACATGAAAGAACAATCCTAAGCAGAGGCAAAAGCAGTTAAGCCCTTGATTGAAGATTGTGATATACTTAGAGAAACAAAGTGGGCACAAAGTACATATATGCATGCATACATACATACAGAGTGCAGGCATGCACAGGATGTATATGTCCATGTATGTATACACGTATAGTTCATTCCTTTCTCTAGAAAGGAAAGGAATTAAACATGTCTAAAACGTGTGGCACTGCTCATGAAAGAAAGTGGCGAGTAAGTTAGCTCAACAGAATGAAGAAGAAAATGTAATTGATCAAAGAGACAATATGAAAATGGCTTCAACCCCAAACTGCCTAGGTACGTATGTCGAGTTAAAAATTGAAACTAATAGTATCAACAGTGGCGCAAGCTTCTTGCCACTTGTCAGTATAAGGGGTTTCTAGGACACAATAAATGAGGATAGGTGTCATGAGAGAGAATGTTCTGAAGCTAAATACACCATAAACATGATCTAATCTTAAGATCTAGATGAATTCTTTAATAGTAAAAATCAGACAGAGCCCACTATCAGATTGGTGTCACATCAAATGGACTCATATAAACAGAAATAGTTTTCATCTATGCACACGGCACATAAAAAAGCCAACTTTAGAAGGGAAAGAAGAAAAGACCTGAATGAAAAAGAAAGATCCAGTGCTTTGCTGTGAGGTTGCCTACGGATAAAAAATAGCATGAAATCAAGGGAGAATCATTAGCAAGCATGATGATATTAAGAGCAAGAAAAAGAAATATTTGTGGCTGAAAGGAAAAGTGTTCTTAGTATTCCACCCTGCCAACACTGATTACAATCCCAGTACCTTGCCTTATACATAGGCACTGCTTAAAATATGAAGTGGATGGACAGAAGAGAATAGGAAACCACTACATGAAAGATGAAAGTGTGTCAACATCCAGTCGTGAGTCTTGTCATTGGATGAGCACAGCTCATTACGTTTAGCTTGAAGATTTGGCATGTGTTCTTACAAAACAAAACTACATAGGAACATATTTATCATCCATTTTAGCAAAAATGACAGTAATATCTGGCTTTGGCCCATATCTGATCAACGTCAAGCTATAATACTTGATGTACAAGCAAAGACAAATGCAGTTATACAAACTGTGAACTCATGAAACAAAATAAAGGCATGATTTTAAAGAATATACAGTCTTAAGTACATAGACATCCAAAAATGGTCTCAGCCTCTCAGGTCTCATCCACATAACGCAAGCAAGACATATGAGCAGCCACATATACAGTCAAGGCAGAGAATTGTTTAAAGATCTACAAGTTAAAACCTTTCCTTTCTATCTATCCATAGATGTTGCCTGGAACCACAATCAAACATCTTGAACCAAATCGGCATCAATGAAACAGAAACTGGAAATTACCAAAGTGCAGCCATTCATGATCAATCATATATGCAATGAGAGCCCAAGTCAGCTATAATATCCTTCAGGCAAGGATCCTGCATGGCAAAGAAAACTGGGGGAAAGAAAAAAGAACACAAAGCAAGGCATACATATGATGTTCTAGAAGGATGCATATCTCTGCAGCCCATAGCTTCGGTTGACTGCATGAATGTAATCAAAAAATTGGGATAGGCCAAGGCACTTTCTTGAAAGGCAAAGGTAGGAACCGTGCATGATCACATGGCCTATAGATCATAAGGAACCTGAGTGAACTATTGTATCTGAAATTCTGAATTCCCAAAAACTCTATCAGCACCAAAACCATAATGTGCAAAAGGTAAATTAATGCCTAGTATGATCAGACAGTCATAAAGCCAAAAGTGAGACTAAAATGGGAAACACAGTGACAAGAGACCAGCATGAGAGAATGAACACTAGCTAAATGCACCCAATCCCACATGAACTCTTCAATGGAAGAAGTGATCATTTTCCTAAAGTGAATTTCCTGCAGTAATTGTACCAGATAAAAACCAGAGGGCGATGTTGCACTTGTTGTTATTGGAAATAGAATGCGGATAAATGGAGTATCATTTTGACAAAGCTTGCATCAGTATGTTTGTCAGCAAATAAACCATACAGGTTTTATTTGCGGAAATTCGGTCTCACTGAGAGATATAAATAACTCATCCTCACGCATTCATTAAATGCCGCGACCACATAATTAAAAATCACATTAATACTTTACATATGCACTTCAAACTATATTCGAAGAAAACAAGAGAATTGAGCAGAAACATAGGGATCAAAAAGACTGCAATTACCTTCCCAATCCTCAATCACTTTCCTTTTCTCCCAAATCTTTGAATGCCTTGAATTAAAATATAAAAACAAAAAAGGAAAGGGTAATCAAGGCATCATAATTGAAATTTTTTTGGGAGTGACATGCTTTCTTGATTGAGAAATCAAAACCAATCGAAACACGAAATCAGAAGAAATAATCATGAACATGAAATAGAAGGCAGAAATAAAAGGAAAATAAAGGAAAAAATGATATTAATCCCTACCAAGCTATTCGGAAGAGATATTGGAAACAAATCTCCTCCTTTCTTATTGATTCCTCTCGGATTCTCGATGAGACAAGATTGAATCGAGATTTAGGGGGAGGGAGGGAATGCAACGTCCACCGCGCGTTCACGGCCACCTGAAGGAAACCCCCGAGAACCGAGAGGTCATTCAACTTCTCTCTCTCTAACAACCGCAGGAAGCGGGAAAAGTAAATCCGCTGGAGACACGTCGTCGATGAAAAAAAGGGAAATGCCGATAATAAAAAACAATGAATGCTAAAATTAATAACAAAAACGTTAATGGTTTCCATTACTATTATTATTAATATTATTATTGTTATTGTTATTATTTATGCGTGTTGTTATAATATAAAAGCAGTGGGTAGGACGTTACCAATAATAATGCGAACCGTATCATGGGGCGGTTATCGACTGTACAAAAACCGACGTGTCATGCGACAAATTGGCACCGGACACCAACATGGCACCGATTATGGCACAAATTGTCTGATGCCGCCAAATGAAGTTTCGTTTTTTTGGTTACCGTTGCTGGGCCCCAACCGCAACGGATCACAGCCTAGCCTCAATTCCACTCTTTTTTTTTATGGGCTTCGAGCGGGGCCTATTTAAAATCTAATCTTATTTATGCCCAAATCCGGCTCATGATTAGCTCAAGTGACGCCTACATCGGAAAAGCAAATCCATTCGATGGGGACGAATCGGTGGGTTACGAGCATGAGCCATCTTGGGTCTGCCTTGGCCCTCTATTTGGTACGGGATGGACAAAGAAGAAAAGATGAACGAGAAAAAGGATGAATGAATTTTTCATATGCGTTTAGTGGGATGGATAAGAATAATTTTCTCTTCTATTTGATATAGGAAGAATAAAGGAAAGGATGTATAATATTTGTATGATATTTTTAATAAAATATTTTTTAATAAAAAAGAGCGAAGATGTGTTAAAATTTTATCAAAAAAATTAATACGAATAAATTTGTCAACGTAGAAATGTATTCTTCACATGCTCCATCCATCCTATCTTGCATTTTTTTTTTAATTTGGGAGGATGCAAATTAGTGGGCCATCGATGGCGATCCCTTTTTTTTTATCCATCATTTTTAAGATTTTTGAACCAAATGGTAGATGGGATCATCCATCCTTCTAACTCCATCCATCCATCCTCTTATGACCTCAGCCAAAAATAGGATAGATATGAAATGAGTTATAGAGGTTAACTGCATTAACCACCGATGAAATTCAATTATAGTTTACGCATCATGGGTCATTGTTTCGTGAGAGGAAAAGAAAAATGCATGTCCGCACAAGAATGCACAGCAAAAGAAGGCAAAATTGTCAATTTTGGTAGTGCCAAGGACAAATCAAGCATCATGGGTTGAACACACTCCAAGCCTATGAGTTAGACAGGGTAATGGGTCGGGCTGAAAATAGGTATTGAATAAAATCTATAATTTCTAACCAGATCCATTTAATAAATAGGTATCATTTTGTAACCCTAATATCACGCCCCCGACCCAAGATCACGAGTCAGGGGTCGCGGCAACTGCTGCACAATCGTAGAAAACTAATGCAAGACAACTGCAGAAAGGAAAGGAAAGAGAGAAGAAGAGGAGGGGAAAAAAGAAGAAGAGGAGAAGAGGGGGAGGAAGAAGAACCATGCTTCTCACCTAACTCTGGCTATGGCTTCACACCTGGGCTTCAGAAAAAAAGGAGACTAATTTTCATTCATCATTCATCAAACCCTAAACAAGTGCATAGACCCATATATATAGGGTCACAAAATAACAAATAGACCCCTGCAGATAAAACAATCCCAAAAAGACCCTAAAATGACAATATGCAAATAAACCCAATCAACATAACATAAATCCAACTAAAATAAATCAATCCAAAATAAAATCAAATTGGCTGAACTGGCTGGACCTTGTGGCGACCGTAGACCCGATGATGGTTGATCTGGCACTGGTGTCTGCACCAACTCTCCCCGGATGGGAAGGAGTCGACCTCGACGAAAGCGGCTCGGTGTAGCCTCGGTAGTACTCCAACAAGTCCGGATCAATCGGCGGTAACTCATCGCGCTGAATCCAAGTGTAGCCGAACTTTGGTTGTCCTTGCTAACGAACTAGGAAACGCTGAATGCCTCCATCACTGGTAAAAACTATTTGCTCGGCTAAAATAGAATCAATATATTCTTTTTGTGCTCGATGGAGGAGAAAAGGAAACGAAGATGGCATGGAATCGGTAATATGATAAGTTTCGGGCTCAAGAGAGGGTGCAGCGAAAGAGTCATCAGGGATTGCAACCAAATTATTGATATTAAAAGTAAGGTTATTACTCAAATCAAATGGAAAGTCAATGGTATAGGCGTCAATGCCATCCTTGTGCAACACCCTGCATTGTCTAACACTAAGAGACTACAATTCCTTAAGACGGATTATTACGTAACCCCAAGTTTGAATATCTTTGGCATCCTTGTGGAAATCAGCTTGCACCTTAAATTGAGCAGTACGTGCATGAATGCCCTTATGGATTTTCTGATGTAACTTATGAATGTGTAGTGCAAATGCATATACAGACTTGAAAATCCTAACATCAGTTTCGATGGGTTGTCCGAGGGCACATCTAACAACACTCATGGTGGACTGGTCAGACTCTCTATCTGACTATGCAAGCGAACTAGGTATAGTGCGGGTGCACCCTAGGATGTCAGGGTTGTTCTCACATTCTTCCTCAATATCCCAAATGTTATTGAGGTTCGGTTCATAGACTTGCTCCTCCAAGTCATCTTTGTCACCTTCCTGCTCTTGCTGATCAATAATGATAGATTTGTTAGCACATTAGAAGGCAACGTGACCAAAACCTTGGCATTTGTAGCATTGAATTTTGGAATGTAGTTTGGGAAGCTCACCAAAGATTCTCTTGCTGTTAGTGTCTCGACTTGGGACAGGGACAATAGGAGGGGGTCTAGGGGTAGAGGATCCTATAGAAGGTTTGGATCTTGAGAAATTAGGGCCCGTGGAAGTGCTCCGTGTGTCAGGGCGTCGTATTAATGTGGATTAGTATTCTATCGGTTAAGGAGATCGTCTTGGTAGTTAAGGGGTAGGTATTTTTCTTTAAGTCTCTCTTTCATCTCTACCCAATCAATTATTACATATTGATGTCTCCTAGCTAACAGATGTTCGGTGCTTTGTCAAAAAAGTTTAGCTCGACCGATGAGCTTCATTCTAGCGAACCGAACCTTTTCTCTTCAGACAAATTATACCACTTAAAGAAGAGGTCCATCTCGTGCATCCAGTTCGAGAAAGCTTTTGGGTCAAGGCGACTATCAAAGGCAGGGGCTTCAACCTTAATACCCCTCATGACATCATCGTCGTGGTCTCGAAGCTCTCTGGGTGCGACATCATGGCGGTGACCTCGATCGGCATTAAGGAAGGGACCCGGTCTTCTGGGACGAGGGTTGGCATGGGGGCAGCCTAGGAAAGGTATATTGTCAAAAATATCCTGCCAAACGGAGCCTTGTGGATCTAGGGCTTCATCCTCTAGGTCTAGACCAGGGTAAGGGGCGACACTATCGTCTTTGGATCCATTGATCCTTTGTAAGGAGGTTTCAACTAAACTGAGTCGGGTGGTCAAGTCTTCGACCGCTTTCATTAGGGCTTCGATGCGGGCATCCATGGTAGATTGAGATTTGGAATGCAGGATGATACGACCACTACGAAGGTGCATAAGATGAATGACTCAATTATGTGCTATCCTATCAAATGAGGACAATATTACCTCTGATGCAGACCTAATGCATGCAATGAACTTTGATTGTCAATATGTATGCTCAATATTAACGGAAGCTAACTCTAACAATTGAAATAAACTTAGAATTATGTAATAAATCCAGACAAGTAATTGCAGTCAGATAGTATGCTTGATATATATGCTCTTTTTTTTTCTTTTTTTTTTGGGCAGCACATGCGGCTCGCGTGCGGTTGAGCATGTGCGAGTCACGTGTGATGCTCTCTTTTTATTCAGCCCGATTGGATTCGCCTAGGGTTTTGAGGGGAAGGCTACCTGCCACGTGGCGGTGGCCGGATTTTGCGACGACGGAGAGGGGCGGTGGCGTTCCTCCTTCGGCTCCGACTACAGACGGTGGCAACAGGGACGCGGCCGATGGGCTTCCGTAGTGATGCGGTGGTCCCCAGTGGCGACCCAGCGACGAGGCGGCACTGTAGAAGGAGGTGGCGGTAGTGGCGGTGCTGCTACGACGGGTAGAGAGAAAAACGGAGCGGCGGCTGCGTGCGGGCGGAGGGAACGATGAACAGGTTCTTTCCTCTCTCTTTTTTTTAGCCTACGGGGTGGCGTCGCTTGATTTAGGACTTGGAGTGGAACTTTCGGAAAGGGAACCCACAGAACAAGGAGGACACAGGAAGATAAGGATTTCTTTCCTGCAGCTCTGATAAACTAGATCGAGGCTTTGGCAATAGGGGCAAAGCATGTCTGCTCCGATGCCAAAGCTGATGCAGGACAACTACAGAAAGGAGAGGGAAGAGAGAAGAAAAGGAGGGGAAAGAAGAAAAAGAGGAGAAGAAGAGGGGGAGAAAGAAGAACCAAACTTTTCACCTGGCTCTAGCCATGGCTTCACACCAGGACTTCAAAAAGAAAGGAAACTAATTTTCATTCATCATTCATCAAACCCTAAATAAGTGCATGGACCCATATATATAGGGTCACAAAATAACAAATAGACCTCTGCAAATAAAACAATCCCAAAAAGGCCCTAAAATGATAATATGCAAATAAACCCAACCAACATAACATAAACCCAACTTAAATAAATCAATCCAAAATAAAATCAAACTAGCTGAACTAGCTGGACCCTGTGGCGACCGTAGACTCGATGATGGCTGACTTGGCACTGGTGTTCGCACCAAAAACTCTCCCCACGAGTATGCAAGGCATCTCATCATGATATTATAATAAGACAGAGAAAATAATTTAAATAATATTGTTCAAATTCTAATTAAACAACAAAATTAAAAGTCTTACAAAACCAATAATATCTCAAAATATTGCATCAACTCTAAAACAAAAATCTGGTATAAATAAAGATGTCAAAATCTTGTCTCTAATCACTCTCCCATGATAAATTTTCAAGTCGAGCTAATTCTTCAGATCCGTAAAAAATAGTAAAAAATTGTATAATGAGATAGACAACTCAGTAAGTATTGAACACTTTAACTAGATAAATCAGACAATAAATTAAATAACCATTTTATAGAAAATAAGCATATGAATTTTATCAATTTAAAGCCAAATCTAGATACGTAGCATTATCGAAATATTACTCATGCAAATTCAATTTTTTTCAAAATTCAAATGTCGTTCATAAATCAATTTCTTTCAAATCATCAAATTCAACTCGATAGCCCGAAACTATGATTACATCAAAATGCTACTGCATAACCTCCAATGGCAGAGTATTAAAATACCAACATACAATTCCCACTGGCAAGATATCGAAATGCCAATGTATAACTCCCATTGGCAAGGTATCGAAGTGCCAATGTACAACCCCAACTGGCAGGGAATCGAAATGCCAACGTTCAACCCCCACTAGTAGGGTATCGAAATGGCAACGTAGTGGTAAATACTTTACCTATGTCATTTCCTTTCTCAAGTTTTTACCAGTTTTCATCTCATGTCTCTCACTTGCAAGCATGTTAGATGGTTGAATATCGAACTTCGAGCAACAGCCGATCAGGTTGATCACGCTCTGAGTGTGCGTGTGTGTGTGTCTATATATATATATATATATATATATATATATATATATATATCAAATCAAAAAGGCAGAAGAGGAATCGGACGCAGCCTATTCTTCTTATTGCCTAGAGTTTGAGTCCATCAGAGGCCAGCTCCTGCACAAATCTCCTCTGGCCACTCTAGATGTTGCACTTTCAGAGCTTATAGCTAAAGAGATTCGTCTGCGAGTCTTGGGCTCCTTTCGTTCTGCTGAGCCAGCTACTTGCTTGTTGCTTCTGGCTCCCGATCTTCTACCTCTGGGTCCTTTGCTTCTCGTGATTCTTCTAGCCGTCATGCATTCGGCCAGTCTATGGGGTGCCGCTATTGTCATGCCTGGGACCATATGCTCAAGGACTATGCCAAGAAGAAGCAAGCTGATCTCCGCAGGCAACAATCCGCCTCTGCAGCAGCTGCTACTTCTTCTGCTGGGTCTAATACTATTGAGATGTTCGTAGGCTCGACCATCATTGGGAGAGGTAAGCAGGAGCTCTTACTCGACCAGCTCGTCGATTTGATCCTAACTAGCCCCCTGTCCTTCCACTGACTTTCTTTTCTGGCTACCAACCTCCTTGAAGCAATGGACAACGTACTTGTCGGACTGCTTTTATTGAGACCCAACTTTACCACCCCGGATTCTTTACTCACTGGTAGGCGAAACCATGGATTTTGATCTTAGCTGCCAATTGCCCATTGGGCGGGACTCTGATAACACTCTGAGTCTGATTTTTTCTGATATCGAAGCAGTCGAAGCAATATTCTATGCTACTTTTCAAAGTCTGGATCGACCTATATATATATATATATATATATATATATATATATATATATATATATATATATATATATATATATATATATATATATGTATGTATGTATGTATGTATGTATGTATGTATGTATGTATGTATGTATGTATGTATGTATGTATGTATGTATTCAAAAATTATGTATGTATGTATGTATGTATCTGGTATGAGATAAGCACATATCTCCCTCCATTCATCAAAAGTAAAGAAATGCATGAAGCAGTATACCTTTAGTTTTTTGAATGTTGTTGGCATTCATTATTTTTTTTTTAATTTCTGTCGATCCTTTAGTTTTGAGAATGTTGTTGGGACTCTCATATATATATTCTTTTTAATTTTTGGCGATCATTTTGCTATCACAGATTTGAATGAAGTGGGTGACATTTGAGGTCTGGGGAGCAGCTGACCGCTTCGGAACCTTTCAACTTTGTTAAAATAGTATTCAGTTGTAAAATCATCAATTCATCTGCTTCAGACAGCAAGATGCACCAACCTTTGCTATTTCACCGTTTTTTTTTTCGGGTACATTTTGCTATTTCACTTTTGCAGCCTGTTAAGGTCATCAGATAAATTTTCATTTCCTTCACAAAGCGCCCAGTAAAATGAATCTAATTTTGCTGGTATTTTTGGTGCCTATTTTTCTCCTTACACATTATGATGCCATACAAAATTGTGGGTATGTTTAAAAATGATGCGGGAAACTAGTATATATAGATGATTTTATTTAATACTATACTATAGTTAATTTGTTTTCTTGATTAGAGGATTCTTAATAAATTAGTTACCTCTTGCCAACCAAAATCTATTACAACAGCAGGGGCATCTTTTGTTTTTTTGTTTTTTTTTTCCCAAGCAGCCATTGAATTTCATAACCTTTTGAATTATGCACCCCATATTTAAATGCTCATGATCACTCAGGTTTCTGTCTAAAGCCAGGAAAGTGGCTAGCTCCAAAAACTTGTCTCATTTTGCTTGGTCTGCTCAAGCCCTCACTACTGAAAGATAGTTCTGTTTGATTTATGATGTTGTTGGCTGAGACTTTTGAATGTACCGATCGTTTGCCCCTTCGCTCTCAGATATGGGTGCTCAGCAATGGAGGAAATTAAAAACTTTAGCAGTCTTTACAAGTAATGACCGGACGAGATTGTGGAGTGTGAGAAGATGCCTTTGTATGTGGCTCTAGTGGCATGTTCTAAATTTCTTTTTCTGGAGATAAGTAGTATAACTATTATCCACACCAAATTTTTAGATTTTGTGCTTCTGAGAGAGGGGTATTCCATATTCATTTGAGCCACATAATCAGGTGAATCTTTTCAGGTGTCATCTCCAGGGGAAGAGAAACTAGTTGAAGTTACCTGAGGATATGGACCGGTTTAAAGAGATGCCGACGCCGGCCATTGCGTGTGGAAACTCACAGATGTTAAAGAAGGCCATTGAGCAGGAAGCAGAAAGATTGGAGACTGCGACAACCTTTCGAAGCAAGAAGGAGGGTGTCATTCTATCTGACAATTGGTTCATGGACAGATTCCTTGTCATGGTAGGTCTCGTGATATGGATAGCCTTCGCATCACAAATTTCTAGAGAAGATAATCTCACTCACTGACAAGATCTGATGGAGAAAAGAAGAAAATCTCGGACTAATCTCTGTGCAAGTCCACTCCCAGCAGCTTGACTTGAAAACTGCTCATGGTTTGCATCAATTACTGTTCTTGGTTTAAGCACAGGATACTTGGGAGAGCAAGAAAGAGTGACAAGTTGACTACATACTATTTCACTTATTACATCCATGGGATCGTGCAGTGGCAACAGCAGAGTTCCAAGCGATTCTTCTGGTTTCAAATTAACAGTTATTACATTCACATCCATGGGAATTTACCTTTGATTGGCTCGCTTTCGGAGAAACCTGGAGGGACTGAAGGGCTTGAGATCCACAGTAGTGGAACAGCCATCCAAGATGAGCTCCGCGAGCGAAGCTCCGGTCGCCGGTCCGTTGAGAATGCCCCAACAGCTGTGTCCAGTCGCAACATAGCATCCCTCCACCCCGGGAATCGCCCCGATGACCGGCAGACCATCGTCGGTGCACGGCAAGAAGCAAGCCTGCTCCGCCGCCACCTCGGCTTCTCCGTCTTTGAGGTGGCTGGACAACGAGTCAGCGACCTTGTGCAGCATTCGGATCGCCTCCCTCTCGCCGACAATCTGCTCCGGATCGTCCGGCACCTCGCAATCCTTCGACATCCCACAAATGTACACTTCTCCTGAAAACAAACACAATCATCAGCAAAGTGACTAAAAATCAAGAACAAGTCATCTTCTTGGTCTCTCTATCTTTCTTTTTTTTCACCTGTGGGTCTGGGGTAGACCTCGGGGTCCAAGAGCTTGGACCCGGGCGACGGCTGGTAGCTGAGGAAGAGGGCGTGGGGGGTTATGGCGGCGGGATCCTTGGGGCGGAGGACGATGCTGTGCGCTTTGCGGCCGGAGACGTTAAAGAGGGAGGAGACCAGGGGGAAGCGATCGGACCAGGGCCCCAGGGCCAGCACCACGGCGTCGGCGGCGATGGCCCGACCACCCTCTTTGAGGACCACCGCCACCGCCCGGCCGCCTTCCACCTCGACGCGCTCCGCCTCCCCGATCACCACCTCGACCCCGTGCTCCGCCGCGGCGGCGGCGAGGAGCGTCCGGGTGAAGAGCTGCGGGTGGACCTGGGCCGTGGTCTCCACCGTCCCGAGCGTCCTAGGCGGCCTGGCGGTGCCTCCGTCGACCCACGGCGGGAGAAGCGGCGATGCTCCGGCGGCTGCGGTGGCCGAGGAGGATCCGGCGGGGAGGAGGGGGACGGAGAGGGTGTCGAGGGGGCGGTAACCGTACGCGTTAGGGCCGTCGAGGAGGAGGGAGAGGGAGCGGTGGAGGTGGAAGCTGGCGCGGGCGAGGGCGGAGAGAGGACCGCCGTCGCACCAGTCGAGGGCGAGGAAGCCACCGGCCTTGCCGGAGGCGGCGCAGGCGACGGCGGATTTCTCCACTACAGTGACCTGCGCCGCCCCATTTTTGGCGAGGAAGTAGGCGGTGCGGGCGCCGATAACTCCGCCGCCGCACACTACCACCCGCTTCGCCGCCCTCGCCTCTCCTCGGCCGCCGGTCGAAGCCGCTGATTCCGATTCCATGGCCGCGGTGGACGCTCGAGTTGGAGGACTTCGAATTGGAAGACGAGGAGATCGGGGTCGTGCGCGGAACCATACGGGTGCTGCCGGTACTCGAAGCATCTTTATCTTTCTCGATTTATTTTCCTTCTTCTTTTTATTTGAATTTTGAAATTCCATTTCGGGATAATTTATATCTATTTTATCACCCAAAAATATCTCATGATTTCTTTTCATATGGTTTTTCAAATCTATTTTTGAATTATTTTTTAATTTTAATATAGCAGTATAATAAATTATATTTTAAATATTATATATTTATCAAAATCTTCATGGTATCATAATGATATTGTAATAGTTGTTATTTAAAATTATGAAGTAAATTGCATTTCTGCATGTTTGAGTATATATTATACTTAAAATTCAAGACCACATATATTTCGATTGACTTGAATTCGAGTTAAAACTAAATTATGAATATGTAATTATTATACATAATATTAAATAAATTTTTATAATAATTAAAAAATATATATTTAATTTTTAATTATATATAATTATTATATTATAAATAAATTATGAATATTAGATATATTTATTCCAGCTCAACCTACTATTAGCTGATCGGGTTCGACCGGCCCATGTATGATTTACCAACCACGGACTAGTTCAGAGGCGGAATAGTTCATGTATGATTTACCAACCACGGATTGATCATCACTTGCCCTTTCTAGATTCTAAAAGGAAATCACTAGCTATTCCAGCCTTTAGTGGTCGCCTCCCTCCACACCTCCCCCAAGCCAAACCCCACCACAACCGCCACCAAAATACGAAATAAATGTACCTTTCAAGCAAGACTTGATGCAGTAGAATAATTTGGTGGGAAGGCCTAGAAGAGATCTTCCATTCAGTCTGATAACCACATCCTACTGATAGTTGAAATATACTGACTAGGTTTCTCTGTGTTCTCTTTGGAAGCAAATAAAAGCATCGTCAGCAGGTTTTCATCTTTATCAAGAACAGGATGTATGGATATTGCTGCAACACATGGGAAGCACTTTTTCGAAAAAAATTACAATTGATTACTTCCACAACAAGAAGAAACAGAAGTGGAACTTGATACTTTACCGAGGTGTTACTTGGAACAAAAGGAAAAAGATGGCTAGAGTTTCCTGTACATGGTTGACATCAAGAGATTGCTAAAACCAGCGCACCCCCCCCACCCCCTCAAACAAAAGCATGACCTTGGGAGGGAGGCAGCTCCCTGATTTGCTGCCAGAAGAGGTTTACTTTAGGGTGCAAAGGGGGTCAAGCCAGGTAATTGTAGATCTGAGGATTGTTCTTGTCCCGCTCCAGGTATTCCCTATCAATGAGGCTCTCTATCCTTTTCTTCAAGTCTGCTGGTTTTATAGGAAATTTGAGCTGAAAGAACCACATGACAAAATGTCAATACAACAAAAGTGGATAAAGAAAGTGGTTCAATGATCAGATGAATATAAAGTTACCTGCTGAAAGAGCTCAGTTATTAGAAGCGTGTGGCTTAGTACTTTTCTTGTCTTCATGATGCGGACGATAGCCGCATCAACCTGAAATGAATTCAGAAAAAAAGAACAAAGGACAATGGAAATTCTCAAGGCCACATCTACATATTTAGACTTCCACCCGTCATTTGCACAAGAAAGCTTGGTCATGCAATTAGTAAGTGATGGCAGCTGTACTCAAAACAGTAAAACTTAATTAGTCAGTATGACTGGTGGAACGTATTCACAAAAATATTATAACACAAATCCCCATCCCATAAAAGTCTAGTACCCTTTTCTGCACAGTATCCAAAATTAAAAAATTTACATCCTTATAATTCCTCTTTGGTCTTCCCCATTTCTCCAACTATTCAGACTAAATAACAGATAACCAGACATCCTTCAGGTGGCATCCAAGATTTCAGCCAATAACATACTCCTTCAAATGATCTTCTTACCAAATTTCTACCTAGTCTAACTCTTGATCTTCCAATATTTGTCCACCATCACTTCATATCCTCAAACCTGCTATGCTCATATTATGTTTATTGGCTCTCCTGGCTAAGAAGTCTGGATGATGTTTCATTGTTACATGACAGCTCAAAGTTGCATCTCCTCTTCATCTACTTCCCCTGTGGAATAGTTTGGGATAGCAGAAGCTATTTTGAAGGATTCGCTTCTCCCTTGTCTCCAACCATTCATAAATCTGCGTACCTCCATGTTCCTAATGCGCTCCTCATTTAACAATTTATGAGAACATCTCCTTTGTCTCAACCTAATTCACTTCCACGAAGTATTTATCATTCCGCTTCTTTATGCACTGATTCAATCCATTATCTCTTCTTTTCTACATTTTTTCCCTCCTTGAAGTAATGTGTCTCATGTCATGTAATCCATGTCATTTTAACCAGGACTCAACTCAAAACTTGACATGCTGTGGAGAGTTGCTTCTTAGCATACGAGCCCTCCAACTAGTTTTCCATATCACAAATCAGGCCCCTTTTTCCCACAGTTGCTTTTGCTAAGAAGTTTGCTCCAATCCATTGAGGGTTGGTTCTAGGTTGAGACTTAGTCCCGTATAAACTCCTAAAACTTCTGTTAAAACATACTGCAATTCATAAAGCCAAACTATAATCTTGGGATAAGACATGTGGGTTAATATATGAATATCATTTTCTCATTTATATTTTCTTACCAAAATCACCAAAAGCCAAATATTTACTTCACAGGCCTTAGCCTCCCATTTGTAAAGTTTATTTCCTCTACACCTTTAATCAGAGGAAAGTTTGCATCTTTCAGACAATAGAATTATATAACTAAATTTTTAAGAACAGAAGGCAGTGCAATACTAATAGCATTTGGTTGAACATGTCTCAATCTTTAACAATACTTCCTATAGTAAATCTAGTGTGCAATTTTTCTCCCATATACTCAACTATATGTTCATTTCTTTTAGGAGCTCATTCCTCACTCATGCATTTTGACATATAGCAAAAAGAATTTTAACAGGGCAAGTCTTTTTACAGTCAAGACAGTTCAAACAAACCTGATATTGACGGTCTTGGAATACCCTTTCAGTGGTGCTGGTGTTCTCTTCCACTGTCTCCTTCATTTGAATTGCATTCACCTGGTAACATGACATGTTAGCTCTAGTTGCACGCATGAAATTCCACAGTACTGATTTTAACAGAGAAAAGCTTGCCTTAATGCGGTAGAGAGGAGCACTGAATTCTTCATTAAATACAAATGCATCATCATCCTCTACTTCCCTTCCTTTAGGGATCTGTAATGTGCAGAGCATTTGAATAAAACAACTGGGCCAATAGAAAGAAACAGATCTGGAATGAGGTCTGCACCTTTTGGAGAACTCGGACTTTGCCACATGCAAGTGACTGCAAAGTCCTTCTCAGTTCTTTATCATCAATGCCGGTTGAGTCTTTAATATCTTGGAAACTGAGCTTTTGAGTGTCATTGAACAGCATTAATACAACAGTCTGGAACATGGATGAAGCCATAAAAAGTTGAGAAGCAGGTCAAATTAAAGACTAGTGGAATCAAGTGAAGATCAAAGACAGACCAACCTGGAATAATGACACTGCCAATTCCTTTTTGCCTTTTGGAAATTCTGCTTTTAAAACACATTGACCTAATGAATTTTGCCACATCAAGCGCCTCCCACTGTACTTACTCAAATAGAACTCCTTAAATATATCCTGTAATGGTGCTCAGCATAAAAGAATCATAAAATAACTCCTCAAGAAAAGCCAGGTAAAAAGCATGAAGAAGAGATGCATAGCACACATTGCCAGTGACCTAACCTGATAAACATTCAGTTCATGTGGAAGCCGAACATCCATCGGAGGATATGTTGGCCAATACCTATAAAGCACCAGAAAAAAGAAAATTGCATAAAATTACAAACTGAAGTCAGAAATAAGAATAGTACACTGTATCTTTATCATCATCTCACATATCAAAGACCTAAATCTTATGACTGACATAAAATGAATGATACCCACCCGGTCGTAAGGACATGAACACTCATCTCAATACCAGTTGGAAGTTTTGTCCTGGCTTGAGATGATTGCTTAAAAGAATCATTAATCTCTTTCGATAACTCGATGTCCTGAGAAAATATCAGCATGAAACTATTATAAAAAACAACTAAGAAGATGGTGAGCACTCAGCATAGTTACAAAACCAAACTGGTAATTGCAGATAATCAATAAATAATTTATAAATAATTAAAAGCAATGGGTCAACAATTTCCTTGCAGCTGTCAGCCATAGCACGCCAAATAATAGAGAAACTACTTGAAACTGTAAAACATTAAGTCACGGCATATTAATTAAAGGGACGTCTTTCCCCACCCAGTGCCTTCAGGCTTTATAAAGATGCTTCTGTCTCCACACGTGCACTGTTTATAGAGAAAAGGGATAGCGACGGATATCAGCTGTGGGTGTTCACTGCTATCTATCCTAAGAAAACATAAATATACTTGAACCTCAAGACCTCCTTCACAGTCTCAAACTGGTCCAAATTGAAAGCTTACAAGGGAAAAAAAAAAACTTATGATTGACAGAGATCCTAGAATCTGTATCCACTGAATCAACAAGGTCTCCACTTCTTGGGACATCCATTGCCCTCTTTCTCATACATCGAGTATTCATGGGGAGAAAGCAAAAATTAATTTGTACAATATGCAAGAGACAGAAACAGAGCTTTCAACCTGCAAGCAAGGTCGAGTCCCCATCAACTAATGAATATTCCATGGTATCAAATGATTCAGATACTCAAAAGATTTTTTTGACATTGTCTACACTGACAAGTCCAATAATAGTAATAGAAACTGATAAAGGGTCTACCAAATGACACAGAAAGAAATCCCCAGGAATGCCAGACAGATCAAATGGAACCATATGTAATGCCCTAACCATACAACATCCATTTATGACGACTTGTATAGTTGAGCTAAACACATTTTACCTTACAACTATGCAGATGCATATGATAGTGGTTTCAAAAACAGTTGAAACAGGGTGGTACAACCAGTACAATACCGTTCCAGCATGAACCAGCATTGGTACATGTGCCAAGACACCAAAATTACCATATCAGTGCATACTGTTCCTTACCAGTGCATATCGGAGATAGCATACTAGCTGTACCATCGATGGTTTTTCAATTTTGTGTAAACTGTCGATTTCAGTATACACCATCAGTACCAATACCATATTGATACCATACCTTTCTGATGGAAGAATAACACATGATTTGATACCCGTATTTAAAACCTTGCATATGATCTTTCTAGAAGCAAAGAATTTGTGGAGTTTTCTTAGAAATACATAGAAGATATTGAGCACCTAAAGAAAATTGTCACTAATCCCCCCATGTATAAATTAGAAAAGTTCAATAATTAGGCTGTAGATTTTTCAAGTGTGCCACCTTGTGCTTTCTCTAAGGAACGTCATCTCATGTTATTTAGCAAGTTGCCATCTCATACTTATTTAAGGATTCCCATCTCATGCTTGACCTCCCACCTTAATGTTACCCACTAAACTACAACTCCTACTTGATGCCACCTCATGCTGGTTTCTGAAATGACATCTCATGCTTATCCTTATTAAAAAACAGCCACCTCATGCTGGGAAGGCAGCCACCTAGCAACACCTTGGCTTGACAACCAACTACTACCCACCCTCACATCGCATGCTCAGAGGCCATATATAAACAGGAGGGTACTGCCCTCTTTCTTCTGGTTCGCAACTCCAGAAATCCGGGCCAACTAAGATAGCACCTAATAAACAAAAGAAATAAATTAAAGAATTGCAAAAAGCTAGAGAGAAAAGAAAAGTTGTGTGAACCTTTAAAACATATTTTGCAGTTATGTATCCTTACATAGTTTATTTATAGTATTGATTCTCTAATTTCTACATATTATCTTTGTACTCAATTTATTGAAGTAGAACACTTATCTCTACCAGACTTCTATCAAGAATCATTGAATTAATAGTCTATGTTATTCATGAAATATGAAACTATTTGCACAGAATGCTAAATTTGGGTTTCAGTATCCCATTTATGAATAAAATTCTGATTTCTAGTTGCAAATCTTTATGGTTTTAAAGGTGACATTCAGGTTTCAATGTAACAAATGAACTTTATTTTGACCTTTACTTGAGAATTCATTGTACACTATCAACTGTTGCAATTATATATACCTTCTTGTACCCCAATGAGATGTATGTTTCAGGCATGTTAGGAGCGCAAAGAATGTTTATTTTGACTTAAACCACATGGCGCACAAAGCGTTAGATTGCAATTAGGAATATAAATGCTCCTTACTTTGTTTTCTTTAGTCGAATGTAGTTTTAAGAGACTAGGATTGGCATAGTTAAATCAATGGTTAATATATGTATGATAAAGTCTTGGCCATTATATATCAGGTTGAGGCCATCCCAAGAGATGGAATTTGAATACAAAAAAAAAAAATAGTGTCTTCTTTTCTGTCCCTAGTCTTCCTTTCTTTTACTTTGAGGCTTGAGACTTGCCTCGATCATGGATTAAATGGCCCAGTAGTCTGGTTATGTTTCCAATGCAAAATTGTGTGTAATTCTGAATTTATCTTCAAATATGTACATACATTACATATATGAAAAAAAGTTTAAATGAAGGAACTCATCTACCCCAGATTTCAGGATAGCAAAACCACCAATACCATTTTCCTAATTATCATTCCTATTGCTTTTATCCAGTTCCAATTACAAGAAGATTACATCACCTCTGGCCAATTAAATTGCTCATATTAGAAAAATAACCAATACCAGAATTATTTGAAATTATTACATGTTTCCTAGTATATATACGATATTCAAAGCTTCAAAGAAAAATATTTACATTCTTGGAAAGGAGCATAAGTCACTTCATGGGAAGTCGCTTCAAGATACTTCACCCACTCAACCAGTTAGCACCATTTCACGTGTTGATAATAGATATTTAAGTCCGAAACTCATTTACACACCATTTAACTGTCTAAAATTACCAGAAAATAAAACAAGATGGTCCCACTTTTGTGGCCAGAAACTATCCTCAAAACCGTATCCTGATAAAACATGTTTGTTTGCTATACTGAAGCTAGAAATTGTTTCGTACTTAAAGGAGCTTTAAAAAAGATGTTATTGGACATTTTTTTAACATAAACAATCCCTAATTAACTAAAATTAAAAGTAAAATTGGAGAGCTTTCCTTGGAGTAAAATTGTTCATCTAAAATCAAGGTGAACAAAAAACGGCATTCTAAATCTGTTTTGCCATAAGGACTTCCGGAATTTGTAAAATGTTTACATTTAGAAATTTAGAATTTGTAAACAGTTATTACAATCATGATTCATGAATGTTAAATACTTTCTCATCTAACTAATCAAAAGATACAAACATCTAAAGACATCTAAAAAGACTTTCTTTTAACTTTGACCACATATTGGCCAGTATGAATTTCTAAACACATTTAGGCACGTTGGTTCCAAGTAAGTCCAAAAAGTGCACTAGACAGCTAAACTCTAGAAATTGGCATACCTTCCTTGTGACTTTTCGGTGTTTCTTTATTATTTTCCCCTCTGTCCGTGCAAGTTGATACGGTTTGACAAATAAGATGTCTTTAAAGCCAACCTTTTTACAGGTTTTATAACACTATATTCGTTGTAGCCCAGCATAAATGAAACAGTACAATTTTGCACCATTGACTAAAGTTGAAGTATTTATTTCTTATATTCATCATGTAGTTGTGATCCATTGGATCTTATAAGTTTTGGCCACCATTTTGTCACCTAATCATTGTTGGTAATATTTTGTTCTCACTATCAATTTCCACCCATGTATAGTGGAAATCATTCTTCATATTAGAAAAGTTAATAGCATATGACCTCAATCACAACATTAAACCAATATTTCAAGTGCTTATTCCAGGGTGCATGCTATGCATGCCTGCTCACATGCCACATAATGGCAAAATGAAAAATGATAATAATAATAATAATAGCTTATTTAATTACAAATATTTCAAAGAAACAAATTAAGTGGCATCTTGCTGATCCTTGCTAAGCTTTGATAGTGGCCTGACTGAAACAAGCTGGCACTTGAAACTTTGCATAGAAGACATATTGAAGAACATGGCATTTCTTTGTCTTCACGCATGCATTTCTTTGTCTTCATATGCATCAACAGCATGGAAAAGCTAGTATTGGATTTTGATAACATCTTGGACATAACTAATATTTTAAGGAATCATATGATGAGTCCCAAATTCCATTACCATAATCCAGCCATGTCATCCAACAGATTAGGCCTCCATATATATATATATAGTAAGCACATTCCATGCTTCATAAACCCCTATTTTCATCAACTAAGAATGCAATCCAACCATCAATAAAGCAACTCTCTGATAACAGTCACAACAAAGGAAACAATGGAAAGGAGGAAGAATATGATGAAAGAAGGAAAGAAAAAAGCCTCTACTGCCTAAGTAAGTAGACTAGAGAACCACAAGACTGAAAATGCCAACAAAAAAGACCCTAGAGTGTAAATTGGCCATGGTCTAAGCAGCATACCCTAAATAAGCACCTAGGTAGACATATTAACTATGTAGTTTTTTTTCCCGCCGCAGAGGAGGGGGGGGGGGGTGTTGTCGAGAAAAAGACATAGGGGTTGTCGAGGAAAAGGGGAATAAAAGACAAAAGGAAAAGGAGAAAAGGAGGGGTTAGCAAGTGAAAATTGGCTGATAAAGGCCAAGTCATAAGGGACATAGGGGTTGTCGAGGTTTCAGGAGACATCAAGCATGGAAGTGCCTAGGCAAGAAAGGCACTAGAGTGTCATGGCTAAATAAGATTGAAACAAGAGTAAAGCCCAGCAAGTTCAGAGGAGAAGAGTAAACAATGGGAAAAGAAAGAAGACAAATAATAAGGACAGCAATTCTTAATCTAGGTTTTGTTCCGCTATATTTGTTATTACGTTGGACTAGAATTAGCCCCTTCATTTTCCAAACCTTCGAACCTAAAAGCCTAAGCCCAACATCACCTGATTTCAGGTTAGCCCAATAGTCTTTAGGCCATACTTCTCTCTCACAACTTTCTGCCTCACCGCATATGCCCCATCAACTAATGTCTTCCATACTTTTGACATCTGTTACTTACTCCAGCCTACTAAAAGGGTTATAGGAGACACCAGGGAAACCAAAACATACCAAAAGAAAGCACAAAACTCATAAAAGAAAAGGATGACCCGCAAAGAAAGAAAGAATGAAATGAAAGAGGAAATACTATAGAATATTGTCATTCGCCACACCATCCACTTTTATACTTTTTGTTCCCCCTTATAGAGGTTGTTCTTGGTAAGTAAGTATCTATTAACCACAATTCACAACCCAAGAGTAAAGGTGATAGCCTTGAAAGAGCTTCAGATATAAAGTGCTTGTAAAGCTGATTCTACTAGTCAATAGACCATCCCCAATCAATGGAAATGAAATGGAAACCGTTGACATGTTACCTTTAGTCACATATCCCCTAAAACTCAAACATCCACTACAAGTAGATGTTAATTTGAAGGAGCTTTCAAAGGCAATTTCTTTGAATTCTATATATTCTTCTGAAACATATAGAGAAGATGATTCAAACCATAAGCACCTCACCCAATTCCCAGGTGGTGGCCATCAGGGTACTAGGTACCTAAAAATGCTTATAGTAAAACAACCAGCAACACCACCATCATCACATCAATGGAAGGCCTTGGCGATTTTCATTGATGGAATGCAGCCTGTTTTTGTTCTATCTCACCTAGCTACATAATCGTCAAGTAACTTGAAAGTGTGCATACCCCAGATTAGAAAGAAAGAAAGGAGCAAGAACCACCAAGGACACCATGATGAAAAGAATTACTACACTGTTTCAATGTTATTCACCAATGCCAAAAAATGCAATCCTCATACGGATCCATAAATACATGATGCCTCATTATAGTTCATGTTTTAAATATTTTTAGCTTCATGGAAGGTTTGGGTGTCTTAAGTTTGGGTGCCTACCTAGTGCTTTGATAAGGGGAGAACACTCCTTTTCATACAAAATATTGCATGAGAAGTAACAGTAACGTGTGACAAGAAAAATGCATAAATATTCAAGGTGAGGCAATAGAACCACATATCATGCATTGTCAAATGCCATGAACTTTCTCCACTTTGATCTGAATCCCTTCCATGGAAGGACCATAACCTTCATGGACTACCCTTAGAAGAAGATATCGAATTAATATGAGAAAAACAACCCTTTGTGCCACTGATAATAAGACACTCCAGCAATATTTTGCCTAAAATGATTCCTTACCAGGACCCTTAACCCTTAATTCCATAGCCAGCTACCAAGCAAAGCCAAGACAATATCAGTCATCTCCTTTACACGATTACCCTCCCTTATAATATGACAAACAAAATATCATTCTTTGCAGGAAACCATACTGTTCCTTTTTCATTTCTCTCCTATTACAGCATCAATTTGACCTCTCTAATTGGTTAATATCACGCGCCATGGCCTTGGCAAAGGCAAGTGTATATCAATAGCACGGGCCCAATGAGAATTTGACCTTCCAACCTATGCATGAAGCTTCACATTCACCTCACTAGTATCAACATCTCTACAACGGCCTCCTAGTTATTTCCTCAAAGATACCCATATCACGAAAATAAAGGCTACATGAATAGGCAGCCATACTATCAGCAATGAAGGACCCACTTGGTATAACTCATGTTTTCTATTTTCATTTTCAAAAACCAGGAAAAAAAATAAACTAGACTGAACAACATGTGTGATAAAACCCTTTTGTTTCTTCAAATTGCTTGGAAAATCTTTAGAGCTTTCGGAAGCAAAGATTTATCCACAAGGAGTGAAAATAGAAGCAAGGACAGCAGAAGTTTCATACAAATGCTATCTCCAACATCAATCTCCAAGTGATATTCACTAATCTGTGTAGAAGCAAAAATACAAAAACAACAAAAATCGCAAACAAGCCCTAAGTTAAACAAAATTCGGCATATAGCAAAGAAATATACCACATCATAGATTAATCAATAGATAGATCAATATGTGTAGCAGACATGTACAAGGTGAGTGAAACAACTAAAAAGACAATCCAAAGGAGCATAAGTTCTGTACTTAAAATGAATGGGTTCTAGAAAGTACCAATTCATTGATTAGTAAATCTATCATCATCAAAAGAAAATAGGAGCATATCTATCTTTAAAGTTAAACCTTCAAAGAACAAGACTTGTCCTAAAGTTTGTTAGCAAAATAGCACTCACAGATTGGTATCAACCATTCTTAGTCACAATAGGTGGAATGCCGAGAAAAGAGACAAATCAGATATCCAGTAATGTCAATAATTCAAATCACATAATTTTGAGCAGTTATAAAACCTCAAGTTCATCTGTAAATCAAAACAAAAGAATATGTAAAGAAGACACACTATACAACTTCAAGTCAAGAGTAGTTCACAGGCTGAAAGCTGGCAACACCATCCAAACGAACTTCAATTTGTTGTTAACTAATGATAAATAAGTTTCCTCTAAAGTCAATGAAAAAACATTATTATGACAGTACAGCACCCTGGATAAAGATTTATGGTCCCAGCTAGAAAATGTGCACATAATTGCAACAGACAAGCATAGTGTAGCGACTCAGGACCTCCCCCAAATAAACGCCCAAGCAGGCCCTCACGCACAACCATCTTTTGATATCATGAATAAGTACAGAAAAAATCATACTCAGATGCCGTTAAAGCTTCAAATCTATATCAATCTTCCCTATTTAAGCTTTAACAAAGAGAATGCAGCCATGTTTTACACCAATCAATAAGCGACTAAGCAGTCATAGCTTCAGATGATTAAACTCCCTAAACTATGAAGATATGGATTGAGATTGCATACCTTGAACATTCCTTCAAGTTTATTTGTGAATTGACTTCCACACTCAGTTTTGAGCTAAAAAGAAGATAAATTGCATGTTAGAAATATTGAGAAAATGTCAAAAACTAAGTTTAATCTTTCAGCAATCTTTTAGCAACATTTTCAAGGACATATTATTACCTTAGAAATCATTGACTTTTCAGCATCAATTGATGCACTCTTGCCCAACAATAATCTTTTTGCAAGATCCTTTTTATAGAATGCCTCAAAGACATCTTTTCCCTGCAGTCATGAGAGAAAATAGGTTCCTTCTATTGGTACATTCTTGCAGCATAAATTGGAACCAACGACTAGAAGGAAATTATCTATGTAGCTTACTTGAATAAACCTAAACAAAACCAACACTTTATCAAGTGTACCCTCCAACTCTTCTTCGGATGTACCCTTGTTTCCAGCACGAAGCTTCTCATCCAGAAATTTTGCGATCAGTTCAGCTGGTCTATTCTGTTATATAAAAAATAACAAAAGAAGCTTTTATTTAATAATTTGGATTGAGCAATATCAATGAAACATCAAATTGAGCAGGGGCAAATTACTTTGAGTTAGTGAATGGTTCATATATTTGCATCTCAAATTGTGGCAGTATGGCACAAGTTTATGATTAAACGGTATCAGGAACTTTAAGTGATTCTGGAGATCATTACCACCAAAAATATAGATGCAAATGGAGCAAAGATAAAGCTAATATTAAAAATGTTGCATTGTTTTCTGTTGGTAAATGGTATTTGTCATAGGGGAATGGCCGTAAGAATTAGGTAGTCAGAAGAATTGAAACAGGAGGAAGTTCCAAAGTTCAGGTTTAGCATCAGAAAGATCAAAATAAATTATCAACTGAAGTTGTTTCGATATATGATTTTATCCAGTTCCTATTTCATTTATCATCCCTGATTCGGAAGTCACCTGAAACTAATTCAGCAATCATAAAGGTCTGGCAGTAATAACAAAAATGTATGAAGACCCATCACCAATCAGGTTTGCCACCAAACAGACTCATCTGCTTTTGGTATAAGACAGACTACAAATAATCTATTGTAAGTTCCTACAAGGTTCACATTTTCTCTTATAGAAAAGGAAGATAAATCTTATTTAAGGAGAAAAGGATGCCATTAGATATGATGCTAACAACACAATTGACATACAAGTAAAAAAGAGCTGTCTGCCAGGTGTGTGATATGGGAACTGAGGCATCTCTACAAAAATCAGTTCTAGTTTATGCCGAAAGAATATAAAAACAGTTTACTACGTAATTGGCTAGAAGAATTTTGTTAAGCAGCATAGAACAGAATCTACAGGAAATGGAAATTAAGCATCAGAAGAGAGCTGTCAGAACAGAAGAGAGTATAAAAAGAATAGCTCAAATCCAACCTATAACACAGCTTATTTTTCAGCACACTTTTGAGCAGTATGGTGGTTATTCACCACTACCTGGAACTGAACCCAGGACCTCTCCCCTGGAGAGCTGGATGCCAACCAGCTGAGCTAACAGCTGTTTGTAGCTTGGTTTTCATCACATAATTTTAACTGAATACACAAGAGCTGAAAGTTACAAACACAGAAAAAGTTGCCACCTGGACAATTTCCCAGGACATCTAAATGAAAAGAGTATTCGAGAGAAACCACAATGTTCCGCTGAACCAAATAGCATTCCAAAAAGACTATATTTAGCAATATATCTGTATTTTTCTGACACCATAGATTAACCTAGAAGCAAATTCCTTCAGACTGCTCAAGATCTCTTGCAATATTCTTAAAAAATTCCAACTTCACTTCCATATTACAACAAAATGAAAGTGACCAACAAGAAGCATAAGAAAACAAAAATTAGAAAACAGATAAAGTAGCTGTCATTAAGCAATCACGGTGGAAGCATGCACGGACCTGACGAAGGTTAATGAGATGCTCAAATGAATCCTTTATGGTATTTGAAAAAGCTTCATTTCTGAAGAAACTTTCTTCCCAAATTGTATCAAGAGATGCTTTAAACTCTAAAAGATAGGAAACCAAATCTTTGTCTTTCTCTTCATCCATAATAATACCTTGCCCAGTACCCCGAATATACGAGCTAAGAGCTTGTCTTAACAGCTCCAGAGCATTAACCCTCTGAAAGAGCATGTACATTCTTTGAAGGTCCTTGACTCGATTCGCTTCCATGAGCATTGTAAATCCCTAAATGTTAAAACTATAGATATTAGGAGAGCTGACTGTGAAAACAACGGATAGGGTTTTGCAAATTCAATTAAAAAATTTTAAAAAAAAGGAAGGTAGAACAGGCATCACCTTGTCAAGAATTGCAGATGTGTGTCGTTCCAGGAGTTGTTTTTCAGCAGTTGCTACAAGGGGCTTCCTTGTATTTGCATCTAAGTAGAGCAAGCATCTTTCATGTTCCTCGTGTAGCCTTGACTGCAAGTTTGTACCAATGAATTTTCTTGAATAAGATATGAAATCAAAAATGACAGTGCCTAGAAGTTAACATATTAAAGACAAAAGAAGAAAATAAACAAGAGAAAAGACCAAATTACCTCCACATGCTTCAAATAGTCTGGAACATCTGATTGTTGCATATATTTCACACCTTCAGCAGCGTAAAACTCAGAAGTGCATTCCAGAAAGGGCTTTTCAAAGCTTTCTGTGTAAATTCCAAGAGCCGTAAACATCTTTAAAAGATGACTGAGTACTGTCCTATCAATAGCTTCACCTAGTCTGGTCAAAACAAAAACAACATTAGATGGTACCAAAGGAATTATACTGACAATCAACACAATCTAGCACAAGGTTGTACATTTAGTTTAAAAAACAGAACTTTTAACAGGAAGCCTTAATTACATGGGGTAACTTCCCATCTTTAGACACTGCCAGTTTAGGTTTAATCAAAACAACCCCCTATATTTCACAATGAAATTTCAGTAGGTTTGAAGAAGATTGGTCCTCACTCTCAAAAAGTAGTCACCAAACTAAAAATCATCATAAAGAGTAAAGGATAGAAAAAAAGCTACAGAAAAAGGATAATAAGCTTTATCCCTCCAAGATGGTGTTCATTGCACATCACAACTCTCAAGAGGGCTACAGAAAAGAACTAGACAAAAGTTTCATGACAAGCTGTCTCCAAGATGAGCGCGAGTAACCATCGTGCATATTCTACCAGTATCTGTGGCTTATTCCAGTTTGTGTGTTATCGAGAGCTACTCAAAAAGTATAGTATAATATAATAATACCAAATTTTACTTACAACAATATAAAAAAGGAAACAAACTTAAAAACAGCAAAAGCAAACCAACTATGAAACAATTTAAAACGCATACTTAAGTTAGTCAGTTAGGTGCCTCCTGGGTTACCTGGTAGTTGATACATCATGAGGCGATAACAAGATGATCTTCCCTTAGTTCATACATGTTACACGTTCATTAAATTACTTACTGACATGAAACATCTAACATAATATGTGATACATAAGTTCCATAGGTTGCATTGCAGAGGGCTCAGATTATATATCTTGGGCACTCATTAAAGAACTGAGTGTTTGATTCATTGCACCTAAAATCCTCATGCTGCAGATTAGGTGTGAATGCTCAGTTTGCTTACAAAGTCTCTATTGTGCATGATGGCCATAGGATGGTAATTGCATTTCTTGATCATCAAGATATAAGGACGAAAAGTTGACTTGAGAGCAAATACTAGGCAAAACAGCACTATCAGGATTCAGGATGTACAGCAAGGTGTTCACAACACACCTTAAAGAAACTGTATCAAAGGTTGGATCGCAGCATTAAATTTACAGAAAATAATGTCAAATGAGATATGGTACGGCAATTTTTTTGTTACAAGTGTTCTCATGAAGAATTTTTTCTTCTAAATTGAATGGAGCACAAAGAGTAAATGCATATGAACAAAACTGGTTATGGAATAGATAAAAAATTTTATATAACTTGAAGGACCAATAATGTTATCGCATTTCATACAGAGAAGGAACATTGAATGAAGGGAACTTAACATGCTGTCTTGTTATGATGTAATAATTATACCATATTCCTGACTTAATTTAATTAAATCAGATCTGCCGAATCACTAAATGTCAATTGTAACTTATAGCCCTTAAGGGCCTGTTTGGATACATATATTTTCTGTCGTATTTCATGGGAACCAGGTGCTCCATGGGAATCAGGTGCTCCATGGAAATTCTAAACTGTAAGGGAAAAATTTTTGAAACAGCCATGTGGATCCAGTCTCTATTGTTATAAACAACCATGGTAAATAGGAGATTTCATAGGGATAAAAAAAAAAAAATCCACCAACTGTTCATTTTTCCCCATATATTGTGTGACAAAGCCCACCAACTCCCCGGGCCTCTCTGTTCCTCTGATCCACTCCAAACACTCCAAATGGAACCCCTTCCTTCAACCACCTCATTATCGAGGATTGCTAGAAAGAATGATGGCCACATATCTAGCCGCCATTCAAAGAACCCCCTCCTAGGAGGCCTTTCTTTCTATCCATGGCTATTGATTATTGTAACCCACTCCCAACCCATCCTACTAGTCATGCATCTCTTTTCCTGCTTCTAGTCGCGCCTAGATCTCCCACCCTTCTTTTCTCTCTTGTGTGTGAGAAGTGGAGGAGGATGAGGAAAGTTCAAATGCGTAGAAAGGGGTGACGAAGGGAAGAAGGGAGAGTTGTGATCGATGAAAATGTATTATCAATCCATTTATGTGTTGAATATAATATTTAATTTTTTTATTTTTTGAAAGTAAATTTGGAGTTTTTTAACAAATTTGAAGATTCTTTGATTAATATAACTTAGCAGCCAATTTATAAAAGTGAGTTGATTACAAATATTGAAATCAAATTATATATTACATCATGCATCTTTTGGTTTAATCTAGCTAAACTCAAGCAGAAAGTGTTATGCTTAATCATTCATTTTATTGATTTTAATTTTAAATTTTAGAGAAATTTTAAGATAAAAATGTAACTAATTAATTAAGAAGAAAAGAAGATTTTAAGTTGGGCTGATAATAGGTATGGTGCAGCAGTTCATGCAAGATCTAACTTTGGCTAGAGTTCTGGACATCTAGTTTTGATTTTAGCTGCTTTAATTGTTTTCCTTTATTTTTTACAATCAACAAAACAGCAAATGGCTAAAGATTCCCAAGTAAATTTTTTCATGGGATCTTGCTTCACTATTACACAAGTTGTATAGTTTCTTAATCATTTGGTAATATGTTCCCGTGCATCCAAACAGGCCCTAAAATGAAATCTCATTCTCCACCTACGCAGGCAATGTTAAGCATAAAGATGATGCAAAATGTCCCTTCAATCTATCTAAAGTAAACAGCTAGTGAAGGAAGATAGGAGTCATGCTAAAAAAAGTATTAAGCCATTAAAAATAATAATAATGAGGTCGCAAATTGGCTAATGAAAGCTGATATCCAGCCTCTCCTAGGAAAAGGAAGGAGCAGTAGTTTGCTACATGGGTTTAGAAACCTGTGGCCAAGTAATGGAGATGGTTGAGAAAAAGGAGAGTCAGAGGAAGGGAGGGAAGCAGAGTGGGGTGCAAGGATATAGTGGACAGCCTTCATGGTCCTATAATATGCATCCTTCGTCTTGTGTTACTTTGATTTTTTTCCCTGCTGATGTTATTATTCCCTGAATACTATATTACTATCTTTTGTTATGCCTACAAATTGGTTTGGCAATCCCATTCCCATATTAATCCAATCCTAGCTATGAGAAGATAATTTTAAGATATGGACCTGCCTAATAATCTTAATTTTCACCTAATAGGTTCAGTTCAAGAAACCATATACTATCAAAAAGCACAATAAATTTCCACCTTGCATATTAAAATGCATGAGTTCTTCCCTAGAATGCAATTAGCATACAAATTTGAAGATTCAAAAATTTGAACATACCTCTCCCTCTCAATTAACCTCAAAAGGCCAGTGACAATCTTGTGTTCAACTTCAGAACATAAAGAGAGATGCTTCCGAAACAATTGCAACCCCATGTCCCACAATGACCGAACATTTGGGGTTTGCTTGACATAAGTTCTATCAAGATATAAGGCAATACCACGTATCATCAACATCTGGTCACAAAAATCCTGCCAGCATTTTTCTACTAATGATAAAAATACAACCAAGTCAGGGCTCTGGCCGACCAATGAGGATAGTGTTGCCGAAATATGTACTTCACATTCCTTCTGTATACGTTGATAAAGATTTCCTCCCATCTTGTGTAGACAAAGATCACTGACAGCCTGTGTTGAGAAAAGGAAAAAAATGATCACTCTACATCATAAATAAAAAAAAAGAGAGATACCATGGCTCACAGAACAAGCTAACATTGCAAAAACCACCTGATAAAGCTTTTCAGAGTCACATGGATCTGGCTGCTTCAAAAATATAGCTGTAATAGCAGACTTCAAAGTTGCCCATGTATCCTCTTCAAAATTTTTTGGCAGAGTTGGCTTACCTATATAACAACAAAAACAAAACAATATCAAATTGTTAGAATAAAAACTAGAACAAGAAAATTTTAAAGAAGTTTTACAGGTCATGAATGAACAAGCAAGTTTATAAATAAGGTGATGAACCTCTTAGTGTGAATAATTTGTGCTCCTCAGTATATACTCTGTTTCTATGTTAAATTTCTGATTTAGTTTCTTCTGATGCAACTAATATTTATACAATAAACAAGAAATCAAAAACATCAAGCTAATTATACATGTTAACATTGTCAATTGTACACAAACAAATAAAGAAATCTAAAACAATAAATCAAATTGGTGGAACATTGACCAGATAAAGGAACAAAAAGGGTTACATGTTAATTATACACAAACACAAATGTTAATTATACATGTTAACATTGTCAATTCTCTAAAATAAAATTTGCCTCATTTCCTTACCTCTCTCTTTTCTTCTAACCTTGTAAAATAAAACAACTCATAATTTTATTTTCTCCAAATAATTTAAAAGAATTTTTTCAAAGATCAATCCTTTCTGAAATGACATATGAAATAACTATCTAATTTTTTTTGCTCTTTATTTGTTCCTATCAGTTCTTCCCCTTTTGCTTCATTTCTCTTCTCTTTCCTCCTCTACTAATTTGAAACCATTTCAACATGCTCTAGAAAATTAAATTACATTTAAATATCCAAAAATTACATTTAGATTACATTTAAAATACATTGCAACTAGCATATGTAATCTGTTTCCATTGCAGCACCACATGACTTCATACAATATCCTTCTCCTGGCTAATTAGACTACTCAGAACTTCAAGAACATATTAGTCCAAATCCCAGTTTCTCGAGTTTTAAAGACATTTGATTTTGACAAATGGTCATATTTAGACTGGTCTTATTGTATTACCAACATTTGCCTCAAGGTTTCTTTAGTTCCTTCTACATGCCATACAGGCTTTAAACATTCACATACATTTTCCCTGATGCATAAGAGGTCTCATTACATGAAAAGTCAAATTGTGCATGTTGGAGAGATGAATATTATATTCTCGCTCTATAGAAGATTCCCCAGCATTGAAACCAACAAAGAAAGGATTGCCCCTAATATATAACTTGTGAAGGCTACACCAGATGTTATTTGAAGAAGTGCACAAAAAGAAATCTGATAGTTATAACTCGTAATCTGGAAATTAGAATTAAATGTTTTATAAAAATCTATATGTCCATCTCCATGTTTAGTTTCTTAGAGTCTTGAGTCATTTATCAAATCGTAACCAGCATAGCAAGCTAGCATTTGAGAAGTTCTTTCACATACCGACTGAACAAAAGCAAAGGACAAATATATGGATGTGCTAAAGTCAAATGAAAAAAATATAACTTAATTAAATTGCAAAATAATTTTTCTTATCAAGATCATGTTTTAAAAGAAAAATGATAATCTTAAAAGATATTGCATCCAAATAAAATTATAAAGACATCATTAAAGAGACTGCTCTGCAAAGACTGATCAAGGACAGAACCATGTCAAAGATGAACCATCTACAGTACCAGCAAGTATACAGGTACTAAAAGATCAGTGGCTTAACCCTGTAGTTTTAATATCTGAGGACCAAAAATAGAATGCATATCTTTAAAAATTAAAAGTAGAAAGCACTATAAGTATTTCAGTAGGCTTACCAGTGCTAGCCTGAATTAAACAAAACAAGGAATTGCTTTCTTAAAAGTAAAAAGAAAACCTTCGACATTATTCACTGAAACCCTAGGTGAAGAGCAACTAGCAAGGAACTCCTACGAATCTTCCCAAGGGTTATACATCAACCTGGGCCAGTCTGGCAAGTAAAAACCATGCCTCAGAGCACAAAACTGAGGCGCAAGCCCAATTACCACCGTGAATTTTCCAGTTTTTAATACAAAGAATCACAGATTTAATTTCCTCCATAAAAATATGCATATCTTAGGATTAAATTAGTTATTCACATATAGAAAATAAGGAAAGATTATAGAAGGATCAATTAAGGAGAAATCTGTATGCAACAAACATAGATAAAGCAAATAAATGCTGGCCACACCACCGCCAGCAAACTCATCAACAACAGAAGTAATGGCAAAGATGACTCTCCTACGTGGGCGAGCATTTAAATATCAGTGGCTAAACCCACACCTGAGCTGTTAGGACCAAAAACTAAGGGATTCCCAATCTTTGAAATTAAGAAGTACAAAACACTATGAGGATTTAGCTACAGTGCCAGTCTGAATCAGATAGAAAAAATAGCACCCTTGCAGGAAACTTTGAATTTTTTGTTGTAACTTGTAACCGTAGGTGACGACGAACCCACCCAGCAAAAATTCCTAGGAATGCTCCCCGAGGAATATATAAATCAACCTGGTTCAGACTCCGAATAAAAAACCACCGCTCCGGGGATGTAACTGAAGTGTAAGAAGAAGAAGATGAGCCACTCACCATTGTGAATTTAACTGAACTGTAGGAAGACGAACATCCGCCACTGGCCATTGTGAATTTTCCAGTTTTAAATCCGACAAAGCGCAGAATCAGATACCCCCAGTAAAATTAGGTTCATGATGGGATTAAAAAAGAAATTCACGCAGAGAGACTAAGAACAGATTATTGAAATGATCGATTAAGGGGAAATCTTTACGAGGGTAGAAAAACAATCAGATCTTTGGGGCTCGACCATCTGGAATCGAAGCGAGAAAAGAACCAACGAAAGAGGAGCTACCTTTAACGAGCTTGATCACAAGCTGCTTCTTAGCCGATGGCTGGGGAGGGGTGGCCTTCTTCCTCGACAGGTTGGCGGCGACGCCGGTGGTGGTGATGTCAGTGGATGCGCCGGCCTTGAGGTCGTCCTGGTCCACGAGCATGGAATCCTCCTCCTCCGCCGGCTGGGCGGTGGCGGGGTCGAAGCGAGTGGGATGGAGATGGAGACCATTCTTCTCCCTCTCGACGGCGGCGGCGGCGGCGGCGGCGGAGGGCGGCTGGCACTTGGCCTTCTTCATGGAGGAGGAGGAGGCGGCGGAGGGGGAGAGGGGTCTTCCGATGAGTCCGCCGGATGAGCTGCTGCCGTGGGTGGTGCTGCCGCCGCCGCTGGAGAAGGGCCGCTTTGCGTGAGTCATCAATCAATACAAGAAGCGCATGGCGAGGATTCGAGCGAGGAGAAGGGGAGGAGGTGGGGGGATGAGAGAGAGCTCCGAGGCGGAGATCGGGGTAGAGGGGATGAGGGCAGAAGGAAGGGGAGGAATCGGGGAGGGAGGGAGAAAGAAAACGGGAAAAATTGCTCCATTCGATCCCCTTTTATTAGAGGGGAAATAGGGTGGGGTTAGTGGTCGGGGCCCGGCGGGACCCGGGTCTCGGGACTGGCTCGGGCCGGCGCGAGGACACCGGCACCGCACGTAATGGGCTCCATTTATTAGTTTATTTATAATTTATGATTGCAGGACTAGAAGCCTGGACGCCGAAGCGTCTGACGATGCACGTATGGGGGTAAGACGTGATGTTTCTAAATTGGAGTAAACCTTGGCATTTTCCGACTCCATTGCAACTTTAGGAAAACTGTACCATGCAAGCCTGCCTCATTGATGACGGCTATTGCCAAAATAAAATTTTTATAAAAAATTATTTATTGTTTAATAACTATTTTTTTAAAATATTTGTCAAACTTGATATGGAGCGGGCATACGACAGGATGAGATGGGAGTTTGTGCGGCGATGCCTGGAGGGATTTGGATTTCACCCACAGTGGGTTAGATGGGTGCTCGGTTGCATATTGTTCCCGTCCTTTGCCTTATTGGTTAACGGCTCACCATCGTGTTTCTTCGAGTCGTCGGTAGGATTAAGACAGGGTTGCCCTTTGTCACCACTTTTGTTCATTCTATGTGCTGATTCCTTGTCCCGTGCACTCAGACAGGCCGTCCATGAGCAGGAGTTGGAGGTCTATGGCCCGGCTGCTGGGACGACTAGGGTCTCGCATTTGTTATTCGCTGATGATTGTATACTGTTAGCTCGCGCGACGAGTAGATCAGCACGGGCCATTAGTAGGATCTTGGGGGCATATTGTGGTATGTCGGGGCAGCAAGTTAATCTGACCAAGTCTGCCATTTCCTTTAGCCCGAAGACTGATTATGGGGCGAGGCAGTCTATTATGAGTCTTCTAGGGATTGGTGAGCAGGAGGGGACCCTTACATATCTCGGGGTGCCTATCACGGGACGCCGTCTACGCCGGAGGGAGTGTACATCCATGGAGCTGAGCATCACCCACCGTTTGGAGAGTTGGCAGGCGGGTGCACTATCGATGATGGGCCGAGTCATCTTGGTACGGTCAGTGTTGAGCTCTATCCCCATTTATTTGCTCTCCAATACCCTGGTCCCTCTTGCTGTGATCCGGGGATTGGAGAGGATGTTTCGCACTTTCATCTGGGGACGGCGGGGAGGTAGAGACGGCGTTCATCTGGTGGCTTGGGAGTCTATCTGCCAGCCAACTGACAGGGGAGGACTTGGTATTCACTCATTGGTCGAGCGGAGGGAGTTACTGGCGACCAGGTTGGCAGCCAGGTTTCTCCTAGAGCCTGAGGGTCTTTGGGGCTCACTGTTGAGGGCGAAGTACGGGGACCCTGGCCCCCACTACGTCCTACGTACTGGCCGAGGAGCTTCCTTTATCCGGAGAGAGATATGCGCTCGCGCCCCAGGAGTGATGCCAGAGATCAGTTGGGAGATTGGGGATGGGCGGTCGATCTGCATTTTGGAGGACAGATGGCTGGCTGAGGTAGCACTGCAGGGGTGGCCCACCGAGATTGACCATGGTTGGATGGAGGGACGTAGAGTGTGTGCCTTATTTGCCCAGGGGGAGCGGAGGTGGGACGCCAGTCTTGTTCGACAGGTATTCGGGGAGCACCTTGCTGAGCGCGTCCTAGCTCTGCCGATCCCGGAGGGGGAGGCAGTGGACAGGAGGGTATGGAGCAGGACAGGTAGGACGACTGTGAGAGTCCGGGACCTCTTGGCTATTGGTAGAGGGCCCTCTGCGAGACAGATGGACTGCGGCTGGATTTGGAGGATGCACATTCACCCCCGAGTGGCCTTGTTCCTGTGGAAGGTGGCTTGGGGGTGTTTACCTACTAGTGGGGTTTTGGTGAGGCGGGGAGTGAGGGTTCCGGCCGGATGTGGAGCTTGTCAGGCGACAGAGGAGACCATCTATCATGTTCTCTTTGAGTGCCCTAAAGCCAATCAGATATGGAGACATGCTTCAGCTCAGCCCGACCAGAGGCAGTTGTGGGCGTCCATTGAGGAGTTCCTTCGTCACTTGGAGGCCTCGGTCCGGGGGTCTGTACGAGAGGAGAGGGGGACTCGTGATGCCTACCTGGCCTATCATTGTTGGCTGGGGAGGAATACATGGGTTTTCGATGGTGAGAGCCACCATCCGAGGTTGGTGGCGGACCGAGCTCTACGGCTTGCGGCGGAGATCACCGGCTCTATTGAGGCTACACCTACTGGGTTGGCTAGGGACATCTGGGGCCCCCATTCTGCTCTTGCAGCGTCCAGGACGATACTTGTATCCTGGGTGCCCCCACTCCCTGGCTTTCTCAAGGTGAACTTCGATGGCAGCGTATCAGCGGATGGGAGCTGCGAAGGTGTGGGATTTATTATTAGGGTTCATGACGCCAGACTTGTGGCGGCAGGTGGACGCAGAATTTTTGACTCATCAGTGGTGACTGCAGAGCTTCGGGCGGCCTGGGAGGGTGTCTCCTATGCGAGGCGGGTACTTGGTGCGAGTCACATCCTTCTCGAGGGGGACTCGACCACGGTGGTTGGGTGGATCCGGGAAGGGGGTTACTCAGTTGAGGACCGGCCGCTGCTTCACGATATCCGTAGAGCTTTGGGGGAGACCGTCTCCTACCAAGCCTCGCACATATATCGGGAGGCAAACGGTGCGGTTGACTGGGTTGCTTCCTTCGCGGCCCATCATTCGGGAGGTTTTCTTTGGATAGGCCACGAGGCTGTGCCCTCGTCTTTGCGTAGCATTTTGTTTTCTGATTTTGTGGGCCAGCTTCACGCTCGTCATGTGTGAGCTGCCGATTTACCAAAAAAAAAACAAACTAAATAAAAAATATTGTATAATATTACTGTAATATAATATAATATTATTATAATATAGTAATATAATATTGTATACTATAGCATAATAATATAACATAATTTAATATTATATAACATAATATATCAATGTATTATAATATAATGTAATATAATATTATATTTATCGGATAATACAATAATAAAAATATAAAATATTATGATTATTATCATTATATATTAATATTATTATTTTCTATAATTATTATATTTTATCATGGATATTTTAGTCTAAAAAGAAAATTTTTTATAATTCAAAACAGATTTTCGACAAGGCCTAAAAGTACTTTTCCGGAGAAGCTTCCAAAAAGCTGTTTTAGCTTTCGGACAAAGCTAAAACAGCTTTTCAATTTTTTACCAAATATTCTTATTCCATCTAAAAATGTTTTTGGATGGCCAGAAGTAATAAATAGGTACAATAAATATGAATAAAAATATAGTAACTATGATTATATTATAAGAAGTATCGATGACTGTATTTAGTCCATTACATTTTTATTCTCCCTCTCCCTCCCCCTCCCCCTCCCCCTCCCCCTTCTCTTCGTGATTCCTTTTTCCCATCTCTATTTTGTATTCTTATCCCCTTAGATGTTTCTTCACTCATATTGTCTAACTCGTCCAAACACCCAAAAAAAAAAAAAAAGAGTTTGATTAGGGTGTAATAATAGATACATCCAAGCGCATGTGAGCTTCATAAATACAAATATAAATAGTATTATAGACACCCCCATATAAACATGCAAACACATATAGTATTATAGACACCCCCATATATCCTCTTTTGACTCTTTGCACTTTATAATACTTAATGGATTACTAAAACAAGTGTAGAGCAAAGTCCTAAAAATACATAAATGACTCAAAAACCTAAGCTAACTTAGAACACCCTTAGGTCAAAACCTACCTAAATACAATTCCCAATCTTTATTATACTTCCAAGGCAAGTGTTTGCCAAATTGGGTGTCCAAACAACTAATCAATATGCCAAATTATTAAAATTAGGTCAAATTTAGCTTTATTGGCTAATCAATTTGACCTTAGTCAAACTATGGTCAAACTAAACTTTGTCAACTCACTCTCTTATACATATACTTACAACCTACAAAATTTCTCTCAACCTATAGATCCTAACATTATTTTCAAAAGGCATCAAGTAAGATGGTTGGATGGGCCTCAATACTAGGTCAAATTTCCATATCTAGTTTTGTGACTAGTTTTTGCATCTAGTTTTGTAATCACTAAAAGTGATTCACTTAAACTTTAAGCCATCTTACCTCATTAAACCAAGATTAACCTAAGTCACTTGATGTCTAATCCTAGCCCTTTACAATTCTCAATTCATGTGAATTGTATAGAACCAATCATAGTTGATACTTAGACTAATCCTAGCCATTGAGAAGAGCTTACAAAAGAACAAATAATCCTAGCCCTACACCCACACATGACCTTAACCATTAATGCCCAAGGAACTTTTAGATGATAGGACTCTCTTTTGAAATTTTCTTACCCTTTATCATTTTACTCTCCCTAGTTCCAAAGCTTTGCCACATAATTAAAAATACTAATCTTATCAAGATCCATCCAATTAAAACAAAGAGCAAGGAACCTAATAGAAGTCCCTCGCAAGAAGGGAGGCCTCCAAAGAGTCCTTCTAAGAGTGGAACATTCTGATACCCATTTACAAATTGAGAACCACCCTTTTCTCTATTTCCTTCTTCAATACTCTTTTGCATCGCTTTAAATTCTTATAAATTCATACAACTGCTACTCGTGTAAACAATTTCTCCTTGATCAATAAACAAAATTATTGTATATTACATCTATTCTTAACATAGTTCTTTGTTTGCTATCATTCTCTTTCTTTTTTTTAACTTTTTTGAATCTTTTTCATTTTTTTAATTTTCTTGAAATTCCTCTTAGCAAGCATGATTGATCTTCTTTTGCATAAATTAATTTCTTTCCATTTCTAGCTTTGATCACACCAAAGAATCCTAACTAATATTCTTGAACCATAGATTATAGTCGGGCTAGGGTTGGACCCAAGCATATAGGATAAAGGTCAAATGCCTACTATGTATTACACTTAGATAGCATTACATGCATAAGGGTATTTTTGTCATTTTCCTTATGCCATCATTGTACATTTTTCATGCATTTATCATTGCAATTATCCTTCACTATTGCATTGATGGCATGGGGCAAATGAAGGCTATGCGGTGTAAATACATGGATGGTATTTTTACCATCCTATAGTGCAATACATGAAAGGTATTTCTGCCATTTACCACTAGGACCATTATAATTATTGCTCATGTGTACATCCCACATAAACATATGTCTCTATGAGAGTATAAATATATTAATTTACAAGCATTTAGTTCTGAATGTTCCCAACAAAAATCAATGTGATAACAAGAAGCCTGACATTGTACATGTGATGTCAAGGTCAAACATAAACACTTAGCACTCTAATATCAAAAAAAAAATTAGTACTTGTTGAAATATATAAGCCGACAACATCTGCAACCCATCATGTTACTCGTCGAATATAGGACAACTAAACTTTCATTATGGTTGGTTTGCATGATTTTGTCAATATCCTATTAATTGTTGTAGTACATGAAACGAATCCTTAATAATATTTATGGATATCCAACTAAAACCCCATTTGGAGGAGTTGTTAGCAGTAGAACTTTTAAAAGTAGAGTTTTCTAAGGTAGAACTTTTATAAAAAGCTGTTTGTTATTTGTTAATTACATTTCTAAAGTGTTGTACCACTTTAATATGTGTATGGTAAACAAACTAAAAAAGTACTTTTGGTATGACAAAATGACTATAAAGAACATTGCATAGTATTATACAACAGAGCATAATAAAATATAATATGTATTAATACATAAATATATGATATAGTATAATATTACTGTAATGTAATATAATATTATTATAATATAGCAATATAATATTGTAGACTTTAGCATGATAATTTAATATAATGTTAAATTATTTAACATAATATATCAATGTATTATGATATAATGTAATATAATATTATATTTAGAGTATAATACAATAAGAAAGATATAAAATATTATAATTATTAGTGTAAATTAATTTTTCATAATATAACAAATTTTCTAGTTATATGATAAAATTGATTAAACAATTATTAAAGGGACATTTTGTGTAATTGTTATATTTTATTATGGATATTTTAGTCAAGAAATAGCTTTCCGACTGAGCCTAAAAGTGCTTTTCCGAAAAACTCCAAAATGAAGCTTCTCCCAAAAAGCTGTTTTTAGCTTTATGGGAAAGCTAAAAGAGCTTTCCAAAATTTTTACCAAATATCCTTATTTCATCTAAAAGTGCTTTTGGAGGATCAGAAAATACTTTTTGGTCCTCTAAAAGCTCCCTCAAACGGAGCCTAAGACAAACATTGGGACTATTTTTTCGATGAATTATGAGCAGCATAACTATAAAGCCAGCTACAAAACTAACAATTTGAGATACATTTATTATTCTATCATAATGATATTTTATCTAGCATATTTATCTTTGGTAATTGCAAATTTTACCTCCAATTGGATAAATATCAATGTACTTCACAAAGATCATCAGACTGTTATACTACTTGTGCATGAGTGAGACTGTTGTACTCTCATTCTCATGCTTATGCAACAAAAAATTAAGAGTATATAATTATCAACACGTTAATTTCCAATGTACCTGGAGTTGATACAAATATTGTAATTTCCATTTCCAAGGTTCACATTTATATTTGTTGAATAGATGTTAGTTAAATCCAGATGCTCCTGCACCAACATATATAAGTAGCACCAATAATGTTGCTCATGCTGGCTCAGAAAAAGGGAGCTTTACATCTAGAGAAACTCAAGAAATATAAGCATCTAGAGCTACAACCTTCTTGACATGATCCTGAACTTCTTACCATATAGCAGTTCTAGACATACAAAAAAAAAAAAAAACTAGTTTCAGAAACAGAAATTATATATCTGTTGGGTCTAATGTCCCAAGGTTACACAAATCGATCAAACTCATTTGAGTCTCTGGAATCTTTGGAGGCATTGTGCAAAATATTTATCTCTATCAAAGGTTTCAAGAGATTGTGCAAGTTTATTTTGGTAACTTTCCCAAGCAAAAGAACTAAAAAGATGGCGACAATGCCTTCATATTAAGTGGTGGCATCGTGGTTAACATATGCAATATAAAAACAATTTTCATGTTCTGTTGATTTATTTATTTTAATATTTTTGCATATGTACCCTTCTAAATAAATAAAATTACATAAATAGCTTCAAAACTTACTATTTGCACATATAACCTTAACAATTACCTTTTTGTGTATATACCCTTAACATCATAATTTTGCCGTAGACGTTAATTAAAATAATATTTATTTAAACAAAAAATTAATTCAGGCCAAGCATGTCTTCCGTGAACCTAATGGGGCCATGAATTGGATAGCTGCTTATGTAGCCAGTCACTCGGGTAGTACTCTGTGGGCTGGAGATGGAGAGTAACTACCCTTGGCACTTTAAGGTATTTTGTTTGTTGATTTTATTGGATGCATCCGTACTCGTCTGGTATGATCCACCCGCCTTAGCAAAAAAATAATTATTATTACAATTGTGAATTGATCTTTTTATCCCCCTAACAGGTACTAGGTGCAACCCATCTTGTTTTACATGTATACCATCTTAAAAATACGAAATTATGTGAATAGCCCTGCAAATTGCCATTTTGATGTATATCCTTATAAAATACTTTTTTTGTATGTATACCCTCAATGTCATAGTCCTATCAGTGACATTAGTTAAAATGAATTTACTTAAATTTAAAAATAAATTAGATTTGTGAATTGGTAATTGAGCTGAAGTTGGACACTAAGATTAAATGTGTTTATACATAGCTTCTATATGTTGTGCTTTCCTCTTACAAAAATGTATCAAGTCTTTATTCATACTTTCAATAATTCTTAGAGGGCCCATGATCATAAATTAATGCTCCATTCTATCTTTTTATAAGTTTTAAAAATAAAGAGGTCATTGTCAAAAAATCTACTTGTTTAACAAATTTTAGGTCCTTGTATATTCTCCTTGTGCAGGTTGCTCTTGTTGAACCCATTAAGTTGAATTGTTGCACATAAATAGGTGTTTGTATTGAAGAACATTTTAATACTTCTTTCAAAGTTCACAATAGGTGAACATACAAGCCCTAATGAAAAGGCAAAGGAGTATTGTAGAGTCCTCTGAAACATTTGAATTTGATTAATGGTCCAATTTGAGCAACTTAGGCAGAGATCGACAAGCATACTAGAATAAATTGCTTCTTCATCCAATATAGACCCATAACTTACCAGGAAATCTATTATAATAGAAAGGGTTTTTGAGTATATACCCTTTATAAATATTTGTTATTTCATATATACCCCACAAATTCTTTATTTGCATCTATATCCTTCCACATTATTTTTTTTATCATATGCATGTATGCCATTGAAAGTTTACTATTTATGTGCCTACCCTTATAGGTTATTCCCTTAATACATTAACCCATTAAGGGTTTTCCAATAATTTTAGTTTTAAATAGTCGGTGTCGTCACGATGTTAGATGGCATAAGTAGACATGCAAAGAAAAAAAATATATGGGTGTACACACAAAAATAGTATTTTATAAAGGTACGCAAGCAAATAGTTAAGATATTCACATAATTTTATTTATTTAGGACGTTATATAAATAATTTCACATAATTTCATGCAAATAGGATGGTATTCACATAATCTCTATAATATATTTCTATATATCTATACATTAATTTTCAATTTTGATTATTATATTTTCATATATGGCTAATTTTTGCAAACTAAAAATTGTTTAATTTAAGATGTACAATAAATTATAACTGAAATTCATATTATCAAATTACCTATATAAATATTATAATCAAAATTTTAATTTTTTTATAATTTGCTTCGGAAACTTATCTTTATAAAATATTAATCTAGAAATTTTGAGGATAATAAAGTAATTATAATTTAATTTAGTATATCTTATGATATATTATTTTGAATAAATAATACATAGAATTAATTTTTAGGTTGGTCAATTTTCATGCAAGCTTAGGATCATGTTATTTTTAGGTAATTATTAGGTTTGTCTAAATCCTATGGGGCTAAAGACTTAGAGTTTCATGTTAAAATTTATCATGGCTATATTTTGATAAAAACATAATTTTACATATTAGGTTCTAGAGAAAATTTTTAGAATTAGTTGGTTTTGATTGCTAAATGTGCTTACAAGGTAAGTAATGATTTATCTTTTCTAGAGCTTTGTATATTTACATTTGAATAAATATTTGATATTAAATAAATTATAAGTTAATTAACAAGTAAAATGAAAGTATTAATTTATTATTATAAATACTATGCATATTATTTATAAATCTTTTATTGAATGTGCATAATTGTTTAGAATTTGTTGATATATATATGTGTGTGTGTGTGTGTGTGTATGAAATTTATGAATAGCTTGATGTGTTTAAATCTTGGATTCTGAACCCAACTCTATATTGGACCCTACTAATGTTGTTTATAGACTGGTACTTCGAGTATTTTAGTACAAGGTATAAATGTTGTCCTACTCCGCAGAGTATTATAGTATTTGGTCCACTCTACAAGATATAAGTATGATACTATGGTCTACTCCGTAGAGTATAAATACGATTCTGTAGCCCTACCAAAGGATATAGATGTCATTATAGTCTCAAAGCTATTGAGTTGAACTATGGTATTTTAAATTGTTCTTATGAATATTAATATTAATATTTGAGCAAACACGAATAATCATGATTGTAAATATTGTCTTATTAAAATATAATAATTTTGCTTATATACTTAATATTAGCAAGAAAATTTTATCAATTTACTACTTGAATCTAGACAAGGTATTTATTACTTATTAGGTTGTTGAGCTCATTATTTGGTCGCTTTTTTTTACGAAGGGTATATGGGAGTGTGACCAGATGCAAGAGCAACTAGAAGTAATACTTATTTTCTTAGTATAATTGTTGGAAGCATGATATAGAACTTTCTTTCTTTGATTGAATATTTGGAAAATTATTGAAGTTAAATCTATAAAAACAAATTTCATGTAATTTCTATTTAGTATTGGACTTATTAAATTATTAAATTTGAAAAATTAGTTGCTGTGATTTTGTTCCACTACTTTGCATGCCCATGGAGCAGTGCCCTATGAGTATACTATGGTTGCCAAGTCTCTTGACTCGTGATTTTAGGTTAGGGGCATGACGCAATACTAATTATAGTGCCAGCATGCTAAAATCTACGACAAGAAAAAATGAATTCAAAATCTACACCATTTGTCACATAATCTACACATTATGAAACATGTATAATGAAAGCCTAACTTATGTGCATACTTTCAAACAAACATCATATTCAACAATTAAAATATGTTAGTTTTTGGTCCACTTGATACATAGATGATACCTCCAAATGCGTCATGTTTCTGTTTGCTTTTGATGATGTAGATCATAATCAATAGTGTAGTGCTCCATTTACATTATCCATCATTGAATTTACAAAGTAACATTAAGGCCTTTGTCCTATTAGAAAGAGTACATTCTATCCATCTGTGAGTGTACAAATGTATGGATATATGTATATCTACATGCACACATACGTAGATGTGTAAATAAACACATGCATATATACATACATTCATCTATAGATGTACATATATATGTATATATTGCACTCTCTCTTTAATGGTTTGTTTTTACAATTTTCCATTCATATTTTGTCACTTCTCTCCGGTATTTTTTCTTTACATGCCATGAGGATGCTATAATTTGACAAGAAACCAATTCAATTGGGCCCTCATGTCACACGCCTCCCATTATAACAGAGTCACAAAGTTGTAAGTTTGCGCATGGGACAATTTTATTTTTTTGAGACTTCTTAGCATCAGTAAACTTTGTGTCATGCTTATTTCTATTATCATCATGCTTTTGTGTCATGCTTATTTCTCTGACATGATATGCCTAATGAGTAAATCTTTTCAAATTATGTCGTCTTCATTATATAAACATAATCTACAGGATCTGAATAATCATAAATATTTGAATTTATTTATTTGCAGTAAGTAATTTCGTACCTGGATCTATTAGAATAATCTAAATAGTGAAAATCTTTTCTCCCTCTTGACCTTGTTTAACACCCATGAGGGAGACTGGTTTTGTGTTTCTTAAAAATAAGCAAAGAGAGAGACCCTTGAGTTTATCTTTCCATCAAAGATAAGAGAGTTACAACTTTTCTGGGAGTCAGTTACTATAACCATACAGTAACCAACCACGATTGGTCATCTGGGTCAAAAATCGAACACATTAATGTACCTATCCCAAATTTCTATTATCATCATCATGTCCAGTAGTAAATGTTGTTTTCCAATGGATGCATGCTGGCTATATGGTCATTCCCTCCATACCTGAAAGATTTTGTGATTTGTTTCTTTTCCTCGAGCAGCGATAATATACCATGTGAGGATTTGCAGAAGATTAATTAGTGTCTAACACTCACAGCAGATATACTTTTTGAAGGATAAGGTCCTGTTTGGAGGAGCTGTTGGCAGTAGAGCTGTTAGAAGTAGAGCTATTGGAAGTAGAGTTGTCTGAAGTAGAGCTGTTATAAAAAGCTGTTTGCTGTTTGGTAACTACATTCGTAAAGTGCTGTTGTACTTTGTTTTGTGTTTGGTAAACAAACTGAGAAAGTACTTTTGTATGACAAAATTACCATAAAGGACATTGCATAGTATTATACAACAGAACATAATAAAAATAACATAAATTAATACATAAATATACAATATAGTATAATATTATTGTAATATAAAATAATATTATGTTAATATAGCATAATAGTAATATAATTATTAGAGTAAATTAATATTTGGTAATATAACATAATATTAAATTATTTAACATAACATATTAATGTATTATGATATAATATAATATATATTATATTTATAGTATAATACAATAATAAAAGTATAAAATATTATAATTATTAGTATAAATTAATTTCTCATAATATAACATAATATTAAATTATTTAAAATAACATATTAATGTATTATAATGTAATGTAATATAATACAATATTTATAGTATAATACAATAATAGAGGTATAAAATATTATAATTATTATTATAAATTAATTTTTCATAATATAACATAATATTAAATTATTTAAAATAACATATTAATGTATTATAATGTAATGTAATATAATATAATATTCATAGTATAATACAATAATAAAGTTATAAAATATTATAATTATTAGTATAAATTAATTTTTCATAATATAACATAATATTAAATTATTTAACATAACATATTAATGTATTATGATATAATATAATATGATATTATATTTATAGTATAATACAAAAATAAAGGTATAAAATATTATAATTATTAGTATAAATTAATTTTTCATAATATAACATAATATTAAATTATTTAACATAACATATTAATGTATTATGATATAATATAATATGATATTATATTTATAGTATAACACAAAAATAAAGGTATAAAATATTATAATTATTAGTATAAAATAATTTTTCTTAATTTTCCATAAAATAATTTTCCGCGGTCCAGGGGCTCTTCTTCGTGGTCCACGCTCGAGGAGAACCTCAGCGTGGGCCGCAAGGTTGATGATAAAAAAAAAAACTATAGATTGATTTTGGAAGGTATGGAAAAGGATTAAAAAAATTTTCTTCTAAAATGTGGTTCAAGAGATGCATACAAAAATTGAAAAGAAAAATACCTTTTCTTATGGAAGGGAGTCTGATGGCTAGGGTTCTTGGCTCCAGCAGATTTTTAGGTTTATAAAGGGTCAGAGCAAATAGTAGATTGGGAATATCATATTCCATGATTCGCATCAAGCCTCCATCTAATGGGGTTGTTTGGGCATATAGCAGGACCAATAAATTGTTGCGTGTATTCAATGGCTGAATTATTTACTGCTGCAAGTTATTAATGTTTGAATGAAATCTTGCTGAAAACACATTAGGAGGGGTAGATCTAACATAACTTTCAAAACCAAAGACTTAAAAAAGAAATTTTATGCTACTTTATATGATCAGTTCTTAAGAGACACCAAGCATATAAGTGTCTTTTGTTTAATACAAGTGAAAGACTGGGCATGTAATCTCATTATTTTTTATTATGCTTTCGTGAAATGCTACTGTAACCATTAGCTGCTGCAATCATGTTATCTGTCTATCCTTGATAGGCAGTTTATCCAGTGCCAGTTGGTAAAATGGGCTTCCTTGATATTCATGTTATTGTTAAGTTTTCACCTTCTGATCATATCTTCCATTTCCGCTCTTGGATTTGTTCAATAAGCAGCCATCTTGTTGATTAGATTTGATTTTCCTAGCAGGGTGTAAAACTTGAGAGTTGCATGCTTGTTTGTTTGTATTTGATCAAGTAATTTGACTTGGATTTCCAGTTATAAAAAAAAGGGCTTTTATTGTCCCAACAACTGAGATGTTTTGTTTTTTTTCTTTCTTTTTAATGCTGGTTTTGAGGTCATATTCTATTGTTATGTTCTGCAGCTACTACTTCAACTGGACTGCATTTTGCCACCATGACTATCTATACCACTGGTATTTAGGTGGTTGGGATGTATTCAAACCTCCCCATTTACCTTACTTGAACTTACTTTGTTCCTTTTTGCAAATTTACTAGTTATTGAGATGTAGGGCTGAAATTGGATTAGATATTAGTATCCATATCCATATTCATTTTGTATGTTCTGCAGTTACAACATTAACTGGACTGCATTTTGCCACCATGACTATCTATACCGCCGGTATTTATGTGGTTGAGATGTATTCAGACCTCCCCATTTATCTTACTTGAACTTTGCTCTTTTTGCAAACTTACCAATTATTGGGATGGGATGCATATAATCTTGATGTGAAATTTTGCTGTTTTTTTTCCTAGCATGTTGGTGACCACTAATTATGGTACTCTGTGTTAGAAATATGTAAAAATACAAAATCTTCCTTGCAAAAGAAAAAAAATAAACACAAGTTCATGTTTTAATGTTCCCCATGGTTGCGTTTAGTAGTATAATTTTAGAAAAGCAGAGCCCCAGTGGACCTTTGAGATAAAAAAATATGCATTTATCTTACTTGTAGAGAAGGTAGGTTTTGAACTTTACTGCCTCATTTATCCCTGCAGTTGAGACATTTTTTGGTGGACAAAAAGAGGTCTGCCTTTATCACTAACAAGTTTACATGTGAACCATCTTATTTTATATGTCGATAGGAAACAAAAATATATGTAACAATATAAGTACTGCAGTTAGAGAGGAGGGGCGTCCCTGCCAAGATGGAAAGTGGGAGGGGACCCACGTCTGCTTCTTAGGAAGAGGATATTTCCCATGAGACAATACTCAGTTCAAAAGAACATCTTTAATTTTAAAAATACTTAAAAAAGTTTTAATTTTTTTCAAAAATGTAAGTAGCATTTTTACCGAGTGATGTTTTATTTTAAAACCTTAAATAAATTTTAATTTTTTCAAAAGTTAAGTAGCATTCTTTTCTAGTGATTTTTGATTTTAATAAATATTAAAAATTTTTGAATTTTTCATAAGTAGCATTTTTCAGCAATGCTGCTAATTGACATGTCAATCAAGCTCAAGTTAAACGGTCGAAGTCTATTCTTTGTTCGAGTAGAGCTGGCAAAATTCTGGTAACAAGTTGGATAATCTGATATTTACCTCGTTGTCTCTGGCCTCATAGGTAATCATTTATTTTGAATAGATGAAGCCTGGGCCAGACTGGTTCAGGCTTGGCTTGAATCAAAACTTGGATTCGAGGTTTAGAGACCAAGATCCCCACAAGTTTAGCCCTTGTATGGTCCATTTATAGTCCTAACTTTAGGGCTATCAATGAGTTGGGATGGCTCAAATGACCGGATGACCTGATTTGAGAAAACCAAGCTCAAGCTTGCAATTTTGAATACAAAGCCTGATTTGGCCCCAAATGAAGGAGGGCACAATGTAGCTCGGGCCAGACCTCAACTGGGCTTTCAGCTCAAAAGACGAAGGGCCTGACATGGACCCAAATCGACGGGAATAATACTCATAGTAGGGTTCGGCCAAGGGCTTGGACCCGTGGGCTTGATTCAGGCTGGGTTGGGCTTGGCCCTAACCTCTATAATCTGGGCTTTCTATGGGCCTAGGCCCAGCCTGGCCTATCGATCGCCCTACTCCCCCCACCCTCTTCGAGAACAATGATGGGAAGACCACTATTTTCGAGATGAACTCATAAGCACTCTCCAACGTAATATATGTAACAAACTAGTTCCTCGCCTGAAAGGTCCGGTCAGAGGTCATTAATTGGGATCATACAACCTATTTAAGTACTAAAGACCTTTTCAGTGCATAGTCAATTTGGGACTAAACATATGCTCGTATAGATCCTCATCCAACCCCACCCTCTTCTCTCCAGTTTAAGCCCTAATGTTCTTGCAAGAGAAAGGGTCAATCACAATCTAATCACAACAACCAGTATCAGCTCATGGTTAGCCCAAAAAAAGGCCCTTGCTACAATAGAAAATCTCTCACTTTTGGATACTGTAACTACCAACAAACATCTCCAATGGCTTAGATTGAAAAAATCCTTTGATATAGTGATATAAATCTAAATTATGATAGCTAAGCTATGACATGTTCAGAAGTCAAATATTATTAGAAACCAAATTTCTCAAAATTCATTTAACACAAAATATTAGAGAAAATATCAAAAATCATGAAAATTATGATCAATACTAACAAGTATTATGTATATGTATATGTATGCGTTCTGAAATTGGAGTTTATAGGCTACCATGACTTTAGTTAGAAACAAAGATTCCAGAAATCATGGATAATGAGGAGCAGAAAACAAAATTTTGAATCCAATAAAGTCTATCAATCAAAGATATTGCATGTCAACAATGTAAGTACAGCTGTAGCTTTCTATCCTAGAACTTCTCTCCAATTTTCTTTTATTGGAATTGATTGCTTGCTATTCAGTTTTCTTCCTTCTTTACTCTCTCTCCTCTTCACTAGTTCCTTAAGGTTGCCGAAAATTTCTATGCTAACCAACTGATAAAATGAAGGCTGCAATCTCATACATACAATAGTCTTGACTATGAGATGTCCACCCACCATAAAATAGTAGCCAGTGTCAAGCTAAGGTTCAACTAGATGGTTGATTAGTAAGAATGAGGTGGCTAATTTAATAGTCTTAAGCATGGGGTTTAACAATGATAAGGCAGTAGCTCAAAACAAAATACCATGAGGTGTCAATAGTAGCATGAAGTGGTAAGTCAAGCATGAGATTGTCAGCTTAGTAGAGACACAAGATGGTAGCTCACTTTTAGATAATTGTAATATACTATTTGCAGGCCCCATATCGGTGCCACTCTATTACTGTGTCGGTACGGTATAGTACAAAACTGGTTGGATGTACTGAGTATCGGTACACCCCCTGTACTATGTACCGGTACTGAACCGATATGGTATGCTCCGTACCGTCCGATTCAGTACAGTATGGCATACCTTAACTTGCACTTTTAAATTTATATCAAAGGTCTTGTAAGCAATTAAATTCTAGCCCTCAATATTTCCTATATTTTTCTGAGATAAACTGCATAAATCACTTTACCTCCAAATAGACTTATATGCACATAGCCACATACATTGCCCAAAGCTACAGTTGAGGTGTTACAATATATATGTTCTATTTCTATAAGTTCACTGCTTGAAATATATAAGCATGTAGCCCGTCTTCAGCTAAAACAAGACACTAATTTTATCATTTTGGACTCATGGAGTAGGAACCCCTAATATATGAATGTTTAGAAACACTCGAAAGACAATGAGATCAATTGTACCATGCTTGCTTCTCCTTGAGAAACTTTGAAACACTTGAGATATCCCCCTGCATAACAATCCGTCCATCTTCCATATAACTAGCTCCATCTGCATATTTGAGTTCCTCCAGGCGATGCGTAACCCATAATGCAGCAACTTCTCCAGGACCAGCCACAGAATTCTTAACGGCCTTTATAACTCCTATCTGGTTTACAACACAAAATCTTGTCAATCAACATTACTCACTCAAAATGACTTGCAGAAACAAAAATTCCAGTTGTAACACAGATTTCACAATTTAGTTTCGTTGATATATGTCCTTGTTGTTGCATATTGGAAGCAAACAACCTAAAGATGTAACTGAAAACCCAACATGATGAGGTAGCAAACATGTATAAAGCAGCAGAATTCACGAGAAACCAATAGATCAAAAACTAATGCACTCTGACAAATTTCTGGTGGCAAAGGACAGAACTATGACATCTGATGCAGCAAGGACTTGCCCAAGCCTGGAACACCACCAAGAGTGGAAAATGATGGGATTGAATACAACCCACACATACAGACACACACGTGTGCACGAAGAAAAAGGGAACCTGATAAGCCTCATGTAGCATTATATGGCAAAAGGTTGTTTGAATTATGTTAGTTATTGGTCTAGCAGTCACATGTACAATATATTTAGGGCTACAATTTTCTTTAAACTTAGAAGGCCCACAATTCGTGTCCATATGTTGGTCCCTGTTCTTGACCTATTTTCACCTTGGCAAGGTCACACTGAATTAAACCTATTTGATATCCAAATGTGTTGCTTGGTGTCTAGAATGTCCAAAACATGACACAGTTAGAACAGAGCAAATAAGAATTGTCCAAAGTGATTCTTTGGCATCACCTGCTACATTCCAGAAAACATAATTTTTTATCTTCTCCTTGCATGGTGCCTTTCTTCCTGATTCAAATTACCATCATACAAGCCCATTGTGCTGTCCCTACAATGGCATCTTAAGTCTGAATTTTCTTTTTCATACGTAAGCTCCCCCGTCCGCCTGCCCAGGCTACCACTACCACCCCGACCCCCCCAAAAAAATGGAGAGGGGGAAAAAAATCCTGCTCAAGGCTGCTCTAAATTATGAGAGATTAACAAGCCCCGAACCAGATCTGTGAATCAGGACCATTTGTATTGCCGCTATTGTGGCAATAAATGACAAACAGGATGTGGCACGATCTGATTTGTCCAACTCATCATTCATGTGGCGACCTAGATGCCCTAGAGATTCTTCGAGGCATTCTAATTGGACCCGCTGAGCCGAATTGGAAGTTGGGACGAGCAGACCAGAAGCAACCGACCTGTAGAGCCGAAGTCTATCAACTCAGCTCGGCGACCTCAGCGACCAACCTAATCCGAGCAGAACTACTTCATGACAGAGACAACCCAGTCATTTCACCTTGGTGCGCACGTGGCTTCAGCAATTCCATCAAGTGTTAAGCGGTTACAGCACGTCTCTAGATTGTTACGCCACATCAGCAATTTGTTACAATACGACTCTGAGTTTGTTGGGATATGATTCGTTGAAGATACGGGATCCTAGTTAAAAAAAGCCTGAAAGGTTCTCCATAGAAGATGAATGCTCCACTACTCTCTAGTACCGATACTATTATCCTTTTTCTTCTTCTTCCTTGCTTCCCACCAAGAAACCCTTTTTGACTCAAGTATCGGAGCGCCTGACGGGAGCCAATCCGATGAGCACTCTGACCCTTGCTTATTGCCTTGCAAATCCATGGAGATGGTTTGCATTGATGTTCCGAGATCGGCAACAACATATTGACGCTGTCTGTGGGGAGCAAAGGAAGAAAAGCCATGAGACTCAGGAGGAGCAACCATCGAGCATCCATCCAGCCCACTCCAGATGGCTCCCTGCATAGTCCCCCTAGATCTCAGTCTTCTCAGCCAGTCACAGGAGCTGTTGATCTCGAACAATTGACCTACTCGCCTAGCAAGTGCAGGCCCTAACAACGATGGTGTAGAACCTGCAGGGTGGACCGACAATCCCCCTACCAGTCAATCGAACCACCGAGACACCCCAACATAGGGTAGCAACCGCCATAGCCCTAAACTAGGGATGCCAATAGGGTGGATTTGGTGTGGTTAGTGAAAAAACTGAAGTCAAACCCGAAATCCACCACCGCTCCTTAAAACTGAAATTGAAATCTAAAGGCTTTTGAAATAAAAAACCATAGCCGCCATTGAAGAAAATCACAAAACCAAAATTAAAACTAAAAACCGAAAATCGTTTTAACTTTTTCTATTCATATCAAAATTTTCATATATAAATAACAAAATTAAAGATGTCATCCACAATTTTTATAATATAATTCATACCAGCTCATCTAATAAATATATCCAAAAATAATAACACAACAATCCAACAAACTCAATAATTCAAAAATAATAATATGACCATCCAACAAACACAATAATCCAATCCAACTATATTAAAGAAAACATAATGATAAATTATTTAATACAAGTATATTTTGGTGAACTTAACGCAAAGAACCAAAGGAAGGAAACAAATCTACCCCATGCCGAGGAAACCACAGTGGCTTGGAGGGAGGCATTGGAAGAAATGGTAGGAGATGCTAGAGTTGTGAGAAGGACGAGTCGAGAATACACCCCAGAAGTGCCTAGGACCTTCAGGAAGAAAAAATCTTCGCACGACTGAGCTGAGGAGACACCTCAGAAGTCATGGAACCTCTAGGACGAAAAAAATCTCAGCACAACTGAGTCGAGAAAACACTCTAGAAGTGCCTGAGATCTCTTGGTAGAGTCTTGACACAACTAAGCCGAGGAGACACCCTAGAAGTGAATGTGACCTTCAGGAAAAAGTCATGGCACAAACTTGGCTTGGATGGGAGGAGGCGCACTCAGCCCGATCATCCGAGTGTTAGCTAACCAGAAGAATCCAATCGACTAAAAGTCTTGGCACAAACTGGGATTGGATGGGAGGAGGCATGCTTGGCCTGATCACCCAAGTGTTAGCTAGCCAAAAGAACCCAGCCGACTAAAAGTCCTAGTATCGAGGATTGCTATGCCGAAACCGGACTCAGACTGGTTATTCGACGGCATGGGTTGATATGCCCCTGTGTCGTTTCGTGCCAGGCTCGTAACGACACAAAATTGAGGGTGAGGGAGAGAGAGAATGGAAGAGAGGAAAAGAGAGAAGGAAGAGAGAGGGAGAGAGGAGGGTGGCGGACGACCGACGGAGGGCTGAAAAGCTGCTTGAAGGGGCTGAGAAAGGGCTCCGCCTCTAGTGCCCCTATTTCATTTGAAACAGGGATCCCAGAGGGACCCCTTTTTTTTCAAAAATTTTATGTGAAGTTGCGATGACCACCACCCTCCCTCTCTCTTCCTTCCTTCCCCGCTCTCTCTCTCTCTCTCTTTCCTTCTCCCCCTCCGTCGCTAATTTCTCGTTTTGGTTGCTGGAACCATCTTGATCCATCGTCGGTATGGCTCAGTATGCCCCGAACCGAACGGTTCGGGACGGTTCCATCGACCATACCTGGTATAGTAGAGGCACGGATAGGAGGAAGCGCGCTTGGCCCAATCATCCAAGCATCAGCGATCTAGAAGAATCCAACTAATCAAAGGCTCATGGGCCCACAGTTTGCTATTCTCTATATGATGATCTCGAGTACTTTGAGCCTGCTCGGGCGTTAAGATTTTTGTTCGATTTATCTCTATGGGATCATGGCTTCCTTCCAAGCCTGTCTTGTACCATAACTTTTAGTCGGTTGGGTTTTTCTGGTCAACTAACACTCGAGTAATCGGATTAAGTGTGCCTCCTCCCGTCCGAGCTTGGTTTGTGTCAGGACCTTTTTCCCGAACGTCGCATTCACCTCTAGAGTGTCTCCTCAACTCAGTCATGTTGAGTATTTTTCTTTCCGAAGGTCCAAGCACTTCTAGGGTGTCTCCTTGGCTCAGTCATACCGGGACTTTTTCTTTCCAGAGGGTTCAAGCACTTCTAGGGTGTTTCCTCGGCTCGGACAAACTGAGACTTTTTTTTTGTTGGTCCAAGACACTTCCGGGGTGTCTTCTCGGCTTAATCATGTTGAGACTTTTTCTTTCCGGAGTTCCAAGACACTTTTGAGGTATCTCCTCAACTCAGTCGTGCTGAGACTTTCAAAATGTTGCTTCGGGGAAGGGCTAAAACACATTTTCATTGTTCATTAGTAATACAAGGCACAAAGTTCGATTTAACATTTCTTACTTTGGCCATCCCTGAGAATATCAGAGCTTGGCTGCCTGGCAGTCTCCTCGTCCGACGGCCTTGATCTTTCCAAGATCTGGTCCTGCTGATCGGGCCTTTCTATCATGGGCTTAATCTTATTGCAGCCCCTCCATGAATGGAAGCAATCACCCCAATGAGTGGCTTGCTATTGTCCTACTCATCCTAGGTTCGCCCATCCTACCCAACATTCTCCCCCCGGTTGCCAATGTAGCGGCAGAGGCGTCCTCACCGAATGAAGGCCTCGATCTCATCCCACAACTGCAAGCACTTGGTGTCATGCCCGTGATCTTTACGGAACCAACAAAATTTGTTTGGGCCTCTTGTGAGCTGAGGTTTTCATCCTCCGAGGCCAATTGAGATGTTCTCGATTCTGCATCTCCATCAATACCTGAGCCCTCAAGCATACCTCTCGAACTTCCAAGGTGGGTTCTGAAGTTGCATAGCGATCCCTCTTCTTGGCCAAGATTCCTCCTCGGCTCGTCCTTCTTATAGATCCAACATCTCCTGCTATTCCTTCCTCCCAATGCCTCCCTCTGAGCCACTGTGGCTTCCTCAATGCGGATGTACTTATCCTCTTAGGAAAGAAGTTCAGCTAAATCCTTCGAAGGCATTTGATCCAGCAAGAAGCTAAAGCACACAGTTTTCAACCCAATCATCGTTGCGGCCATCGCAGTGGACTAATCCAACTCACGCACCTCAAGAGTCTTGGCATCGAACAGGTTGATGTAGCTTTGGAGGGACTCATCCTTCGTTTGTTTAATGGCAAGCAGGTCGGTGGATGTCTTCCTCTGCTTTTTATTGCTGAGGAAGTGGCCGACGAACCAATGATTGAGCTGAGCTGGTCGAAGGAACATACTGAGCCCGGCCAAAGGCTCGAAAACCATAGTCAGGTAGCCATTCTGAGAGTAGCAAGGAAAGTCCGACACATCACTGCATCATTGGCTCCTCAAAGTGGCATGAGAGACCTAAAGCTTTCTAAATGGTCCACCTGATTGGGGGTACTATCATAGTGCTCAAACTGCAACATCGTAAATCTTCTCGGCAAGGGCTCCTCCAAGATCTCCTTGGTGAAAGCACACGCATCGTCTCCAGATCGCCTCTTGCTACAGCCTTCTATCCTTGTAGGGCCTAGATCTAGCTACACAACTCCTTGATCTCATGACGAAGGACGGCTTCTCGCCTAGAGACCTTCTCTTGCAACATGGAGGAAGTTGTCAGAATTGGAACTCATACTAGAAGAAGGGTAATCATGCCCCCAACCCTACCTAGAGAGTTCAGGGCGATGGCGGCTGCTACCCTGCACTGGGGCATCTTGGCAATTTGACTAACTAGCAAGTGGATTGCCGGCCCACTGCTACACATTTTGCATCGCCATTGTCAGAGCATGTACCTGCTAGCAAGCAGATTGAATTGTCTGGCATTGACAGCTCTCATGATCGACTGAAAAGATAGATCTCGAGGGGCTATATGGGGAGCAATCTAGAGTAGGCCGCATGAACGCTCGGTTGTTGCTCCTCCTAAGTCTAATGGCAGCACCAATCTGTTGCTGCCGATCCCAAGATACTGATGTGAACTGCTTTCGCAGAACTACAAGGCAACAGATGAGGGTCAGAGAGCTAGCTAGGTTGGCTCCAATCGGGCCCTCTAATGCTTAAGTTAGAGAGGGTTTCTTGATGAAAAAAAAAGACGAAGAAGAAAAAGGATAATAATGCCGATACTAGAGAGTAGTGGAGCATTCACCTTCTTTAGAGGACCTTTTGGACCATTTTATAGCTAGAATCTCGTATCTTCAATGAATCGTATCCTAACAAACTCAGGATTATGCTATAATAAACTACTAATGTGGTGTAACAACCCAAGAATGTGCCGCAACAGCTTAACATATGATGGAATTGCCGAGGCCACGTGCACATCTAAGTGAAAGGACCAGATTGCCTCTACCGTGAGTAGTTTTGCTCAGTTCGGGTTGGTTGCCGAGGTTGTCGAGCTGAGCTATAAGACTTCGGCTCTACAGGTCGGCTGCTTTTGGTCTGCTTGTCCTAGCTTTCAAGTTGGCTCCGAGGGCCCAACCAAAATGCCTCAAAGAATTTCTGAAGGCATATGGGTCGCCACATGAATGATAAGCTGGACAAATTGGGTCGCACCATATCACATTGCTCGTTTATTGCCGCAACAGATATAAATAACCTTAACAGTTGCAAAGGAGGGGGAAGATCATTTTTTGCTAGATTTAAAGATAAATCCCATCTTCTTTAGGTATATAAAACACTCCTCTCTTCCCATTTCCCTCTTTCTTTTTCATGCCTAAATAAGGCAAAAAATGGGGTAATTGAGCTGAAATCATGCCAAAATTTTATCTTTTGGCATGATTTCATTATATGCTATAGATCTAAGAATGGTCTATGTATTGAAGAAGAAATCATAATTTTTCATTAATCAATAATTTTTAGATTAAAAACATATTCAAATTAAAAAATAATAGTAAATAAATTTATGTTCAAAAAAAATTGATAGCATGTTTAGGAATATAGATGCACTTGCTATCTCAATTTGATAGCAATTTACTTAAATTTGGGCATGATTATAGCTACCTGAACCTAAGCCAAATTCAAAAATAAGTAGTGAGTAATGCATATCCATGGGCTAAAAAAAGTATATGGAGCACACGAGGGTGAGCATAGTATCTGGATTGGAGTCAGATCCTACATTCTGACTACAATTAGGATCTCGATGTCTACAAGCGGCATAGACACTCCATGAGAAACTAAATATAATTACATATTCTGTAGTCCAGATCATTTTGATGGACGTAGTTTTAAGATCAAAAATATGCATTATATATGTTAGTTATTTTATAATGGCATTCATTAATCGACAATAGGATCTATAAAGACAAATATGACTTAAAATGAGATCAAAATAGCATTGAAATCAATAACAAACATTCATATAATCACCAAAATATATAAAAAAACAAAAGGAAACAAGCTGTCTTGGTAACAAACTAGTATGCTATAACATATATCATGTGTTAGTACAGTATATATTGGTACCATACCAGCAACCGGTTTGGTGGATCATGCTTTTATGTTCCCCAATTTATATTTCCTCTTGATGATGCATCATGGCTAAGGATCAATTCTATCTTCTAATATACCTACCCAACTGACATTTGAAGATTCTTTTCCACAAGAGGGTCCATCAATGTATTCCATACAAGAAATTGTCAAGGATGAAAAATGGTGATGTCGATGCAATGGTTAGAATTGATAACGTATGTTCGACCTGGTTTAGCCAGTACCGAGCCAACCCGATGGGGGACCAGGTCGGTTCACCCGTGGAATTCAGAATCAGTCCCAAACCGCACGAAATCGGTCCAACCCAGCCGGTTCACATCGGTTTGGACCAGTTCTAAATCAGTTTTCCCCCTCTCCTTTTCTTTTTAAACAATGGGATGTTGGAAGGCCCCGAGAAACTCAATATTCTCCTTCAACCACCCCCCCCCCCCCCCCGCCGGCGCCAAAAACATGACGATTCAAGACGATTCAAGGAGCCAACCCAAAATAAGGTATGCTTCCACTCTCGTACCTCATTTCTTTCTTTTTTTTAAAGCCAAAAAAATAACTCGAAATTTGCAAAATGAGGAGAGATCATGCCAAAATTTTTGATTTTGGCATGATTTTATGAGATGTTGTAGATCTATGGATGATCTACACAATTCCAAATTTTTTTTAATTTTAATTATATATAATTTTTAAAATTAAAATATATTTTTGGATTAAAAAATAAAAAATAAAATTAAAAATAACTATAAAATCAAAAGTATATGTAGGGCCTAGAAAAATTTATGTAGCATCCATGGTATGATTCTACATGGATCTGAGCTCAAATAATTTTTTTAAAATATTTATATTTAAAAATTATTTTTAAATTTTAAAAATAATTAAAAATATATAATTAATACAAAAAATAATGAAAAATTAGTAATACATATTACATATTTCAAAAGTATTTTCTAAAATAAAAAATATATTTTTCTAAATTTATGATATTTAAACATATTTTTAAATTGAAAAATTATTTAAAATATATAAATAAATAAAATAAAATAAAAATTTAGTACTATATATTAGATAAGTCGAATGTATTTTTTGAAGTAAAAAATATTTTTAAATTATAACAAAATTTTATTATTTTTAAATAATTGATAAACTTGAAAAAATGGTCGAGAGTTGCTTAGATGATGCCACCATGCTACCCGGTCGACTCAGTTAGAAAGAGACATCCATCCTCCAAGCGTAGCCAGGTAGGAAATAGCACGAAGGGTAAGCAAGCAGCTGCTCAGTTCAGCAAAAAAGAAAAAGAAACAATAGTTGCAACCCCGATGGAGATTGTGGAGTCAGTTTACTCAAATTCAGAGACTATGAATAACAGTGATGACATTTCTAGTAGTCATGAATCTACTAGCCCGGGAAGGAGTAGAGGACACGAGACCGCCATTTATGAGACCACCTCAAGGTGGTGTTTGATTTACCGGTGAGTCCCAATTTACGCATGCTATATAGGATATAGACTACAGTGCACAATTTGATAGAACCCGCGAGAATACAATTGCATATAGAAAAGGTTTCTCGAGGTCAATCAAGAAGACACGATGCAATTGCAGATAACCTCGCACGTGGAGTAGGATCCATAGACGTATCAAATTCTGAGTCGTATATTGAATTCTATTACCCGCAACCACAGGCAGCATATGACCCATATAGATACAGATATGGATATGATGTCTGAGGCATCAACTTCCAACGGCTACTATCCTACACAGTCCGAAATATCTTACGAGTCAGATTTTGCTGCCACCATATTCGGATGGGATCCTCCACAGCTGTATTATCAGCAAGAGAACACCTCCTAGAGCCGAAGCTTCAGCGAGAGATCTAAGAGTGGTTATAACCTAAAATAGAGTTTCTTATGGGATGAGCATACAGAACTATAATGCCGCTTGTTTAGAGGGATGGGCTGATGTGCCTCCTGATTATGCTAATAATCTGGATATCTACGAGAGGTATCGCCACTCGACGAAATTTTAGATATCGGTATATATTTTGTATTTTAAATATATATAATTGATTATAACATTTTATATTTCGTATCTTACTAATTGATATTAGGATATTCAACATTAATTCTTGTAGCATGCAAAATCTTAATAATCATTTTATGTTTTGTATCACTTTAAAACAACATGATGCATTATTTAGGTTATATCTGAATCATAGAAACATCAAAAAACATTAAGAAACAACAAATTATACTTAAAATCACTGAAAAAATTGAAAAAATTGATTACCAATAAATCAAACCTAAAAAGCTTAAAAAATGGCACACCTCGGCTTACCGCATGTCGGTATGGTACCGAACCGTCTGTCGATCGATACAAGTCCTGGTACCGGTTCGGCGAATCTTGTGCTAGAGTCATATTTGAGTTACTCATAATGCAATACAAGAAACACCACGTGACTGGTCCCAAGCCCAGATGAGAAAAGTGGAGTGATATCGATTAACAGCCAATTGTAAAAAATGTCAAAAACTATGAAACAGATACAAATTTAAATAAAACTTGATGTTCTCAGGAAGGATATGAAGAAGCTTGAAATAATATCAGTGGTGGCCTAAATAGGAATACTTGACAAATAATGATTATAAAGCTGACCTAAAAAGTTAGAAAAAAAGTTGGATGGTTGTGATGACACAGTACAAGATGATTGCATGACATAGAATATAAGCACCTCTCTTCTAACCACATAATATAGTTCCTTGCAGCAAATCCTTCCCCAAAAATGTCCTCTCTAATTTTAGCTTTTGAATTCAAGTTTCCATCTGGATCCTTTCTCCAATATAAATTCTAAATTCCATCAATTTTCTAGGACACATTTGAAATTCCAAATGCAAGTTAAATAACTAAATATAATGAAACTCAGAATTCAAATGGAGGAATGTGAAACTTGAATTCCAACATTAAAAACTAGCGGACTCTTTTGGGAAAAGAATTGTTAGTGGGAACAATTTTAGGGAAGTTGAAGAGATCTCATCCTAAAAAGCAGAGATGTATCTAATGTTTAATAAAGAATGTTAAAAATTATGTCAAGGAACTTAAAGAGATGTTGTGTATGAAACTTAAGAAGGATGAACTAATATAATAAGGCAGTGCTTCACAATGGAAGAAAAGGAAAAGTTTTCCACTATGCATAAAATATAAAAAGAGATTGATTTTTATGGTTCTGTCCGACGCTTCATGCAAATAAATCTGTAACCATCAACAAGACATGTATTTATGATACTTTTCTGGATTAGCAGATGAAGTTAGCTGGATGGCAGATAGAAGAGAGATTAAAAGTAATTCCTTACATTCAAAGGACCACCTTGGAAATCATAATGTTAATATTGCATTATTCAGTCTGTAAACAATTCATATTGGGTTAGGATAAGCTTTGCTGGTTTTGGAAGTTTGTCAAAATCTTGTATTCAAAAACAAGAGAAATGAATCAAGTTTCCTAAAGAAATAATTTGCGATAAGTTATTATAAACTGCAATCCCATGACTGTCAGAACTCAGAACTTGGTAAGGTTTCCAGTCACAAGCATGGTGCAATGTTGCCCCTGCCATTAGAAACAATACAACAATATAAATAGATTTGTTTCCGGACTTGAACAAGAATTTGGCAGAAAAACTCCAATCCTCCATTCAGAATAATTGATACAACTTGTCAATTCTTCCATTATCTCATATATAAAATATGGATTGGTTTTGAAAAAGAAGGAACAACATTTTTGATGAATGGGAGATCCTATAAAATGAAAAACATGTAATAAACAAATCAGTGTCTTGTCTGACTTGAGAATAGCATTTATACTGGAACCACAGATACAGATTTTGAAATTCTGAGCAGCTACCCAACAGCCAAGAGGGAATTGCATGTTGAACCCTCCACCACACAGGTGGTAGAATCCACCTAGCTGGAGTTTATTGTTACTATCAGCTTTTTTTATGGGGTGAGGATGACTATTAGCTAAAGGAATGGCTCTCTTTGCCAGTCAAAAGGGAGAAGATGCAACAACTAAGAGACAGAGTCAGAGCTTTTTTCCAAACATAGTGCCCTAAGGTCTTCCATAAGAAAAGCAGCGTACCTTAATATGGAATGGCAGATTCCTTGAACCCGTCTCAAACCAGGAGATGGGGTTTCTCGCAAAATGACTGTGATTCTACCACTCTCAACAAAGAAACCCCCTCTTTCTGAATTCTGATTGGACTGAACATGGATTCTCTTTCCACTGGTTTTGGGTTCCAGGACTTTTTGACTCTACCAGAAATCCACATGGGACATTTCTCCAGCTTTTGTTGGTAGCCAAGAAATGTTCACACAGAAAGAGAACCAAAAAATCCAACTATGAAAGCTTTGTATGGAGAATGAAAACTTGATTTGTCAAGTTAGGAAAATTGAGTTTGTACCAGAAAAACACCACAAATATGAATCTCTTTCTTCTACCTTTTGAGTCAGTGATGGTTTCATTTTTCAAGTTCAGTTCAGAAGGGAACCAAGGGTTCATCCATTTTTCCTGGGAAAGAACTACTAGTTCAGGTCATCAATCCGCTAAGCAAAGAGAAATCTAAAAAATGCCATCAAACACAAGGTGGATGAACCAATGGCAATCAAACTCCTACTGATGTAGTCAGTAACTTTTGAACATTGTTTCTTATCCACGTGGTGATAAACACATTAACAAGCAGAATACATCATTCATAATAACATGTAAGAAGCACATAACTGGAAAGTGCTGCCAAGTACAAAGTCCAGTTTTCTTGGCAGAAAAAGATACCTGGTCATTTTCATCCAAAAATGTTGTTAATTCATCTAACAGTAGAACTTTGCATGCTTCAGCTAAAGCACCTGCAATTGCAACTCTTTGTTTCTGACCACCACTCAGAGTTTGAATTGGCCTCTACACAATGAAATAAAGGCTTATAAAAATAAGTTATTTGCCAGCATAATAGAAGATAATCCAAATGTGTTGCATGCCACCTACTTGTGAGTATTCTAACATGCCAACAGCATCTAAAGCTTTTGATACTCTTGATCTGACTTCATTTAATGTCAAACTGAACTTACCAAGACCAAATGCAACATCTGCTTCCACTGTGGGCATCACCACCTATAGAAACATAGGATGAAGAGAAGCACAATTTTCAATTATGCTACATAAGGATTCTGGAAATTTCAGTGCCTAAATTACTCAAGCAGGTAAAGTTTAAAAAGAAGTACTTATACAACATATGAATTTGACAGGTACCAAAAAGAACTTACTGTTACCATGAATTACTTGTACAGAATAGGGACAAAATCAGTGTGCCTGAATAGTTATGCTATTGACTTATAGCATATATTGCAAGAAATCTAGTTAAGGGCATTAAGTAATTAGTGAACTTGATGTGTAGATTTAGCTGCATTTTAAAATGCCAAATAAGCAAGAATAGGGAAGAATATACGGTGGGGAAAGTAGAATAGGAAAGAAAAGATATTAAAGAGGATATCCACAATATGGTTGGCCGTACTGGTCCAAACCGGGCGGTATGGGGCATACCGTACCATATCAATTCAGTACCGATATCCAGTATGGATAGCGTACCAACACTCAGTATGCTGAAAAGATTCCGTATGCTGAAAAGATCTCAACACAATGCTAGTGTAGCACCGGTACGGGATCCGGTACCGAGATGGCAAATCTTGACCCACAATACCATGAGCTTAAAAATTGATGCAATAGGGCAAAAGGTCAAATTGAACATTTGAAGAGATGTGAATAACAAGGGAAGAAATTTTTTTCATCTTTCAGGTAACACAAGATCAGGACCTATGCATTCTCTTTCCTAGTACTATCTCAACCTAAGTATTGTACTAAACAAACATTTTAAATAGCAGTTACATGGAAATGGATGCATGAGCTGGATGTTTCAATATAGCAAAGTATTGGAACTCATCCAAACAGAAAGCAAATTGTTAGAAAGGATATACTGGAAGGTGAATTCAATAAATAGAGGGAGCTTAATCTGTCATTTTTTGTTTAATAATAATCAATAGGAACCTGTAGCATATTCAATATGTTCTTTTATCTTTCTTCATGTTGTTAGAAACTTCATTATCACCAGATGATGATGATGAAACAGCACGTAGAGACACGTATCAACTCATTATTTTTGTTGGACTCCAGAAACACAATAAATCTAAGTAATCATTCACCTAAACAATCACTCCTCACCAAAAGAATTAATTCAACCATCTATTCATTTGAAATTTAGCAACTGATAAACAAAGAATATCAAGTGATGCCATTCTGATGAAATGTATGAGTTGGCAACGAAGCACATTATGTTGTCATACGATACTTGTCTAGACATCGATGACAATATACCATAGTATCTTTAACACTAGACTGTTTGAGCATATGACTAGCTATATTTGTTGCAAAGGATATAAGAATTATAAGATACTTACAGGAAAGGAGACCCCAACTTTTGGCATGTTGCATTATATAGAGAAAAGAAAAGCTGGGATTGCCTCCAAATATGATACTTAATATCCTAGTGCATAAGCCTGTGCTAGAAGATTTGCCAATGTTGAACTGAAATAATCTGAACACTTATCTACCTAATGTTTTTCATCCCTCTACATGTAACATGGTATTATATCAGAAGCTAATCTCTTTATGTAGATTAACATTTAGCAATATCATTGCATTTCAGCTAAAATACTTGGCTTTCCATGAACATATTATATACTAGGTTATATACTCAAACTTGCTCTCTTGTTTGGAAGTGGCATTAGTGTCAGTAACTCGTGTAAAGACTTGCATTCAATTTATATGTGTGCAGGCATAATGAAGATCAAAAGTAGGAGGAACAATATAACATTCACTAATAAGTAAAGATGACAAATTCAAGTATTAACTTGGTCTGCTAAACTAGATCCAAGGATTTGTATAAGGATATGCATCAAAATAGGTCAGTCCGATTAGATTTGAGCACACAATACCATTTCAAAATTGGACTTGTAAAGTAATTTTTCAGAAGCGAGAAATGAGAGGAGCATTCTTGAAAATTGCCCAACAAAACGTCACAAACTCATTATCCGAAACGAACTTCTGAAGAACATTCAAGACTGCATGCATTACCTAAGATGTGAACATGATGGCCTCGTTTGTGTCAACTAGTAGTTGTTCCCAAAAATGCATGTCAATAGCAATTTGTGACTTTTCTCAAGAAATGATACCTACATGTATGAACATCCGAGATAGTTGACAAGGCACAGGTAGATTCTTGAGTTATCTGAAAATTTTTCCGAAGGTCAAGTTCTAAAGCCAATGAAGTTGATGTCCCACAGCAATTATTACAAACTATTGTACCAGATGATTCCTTCACCAAAGGATTTAATAAGAAATTTTTCACAAGTACCAGAACCCTTATTGCTAACAACAATTGCTTGCACATAATGGGAACAAACATAACCAATGAGCCTGAAATGGTTATTCTTTTGTCTTGTAAAAGAGATTTGCAAGCAAGGTAGTCAAAAATATTAAAATACTTGGAGAAATCAATGTGTAGTCATTAGTAGAATATGCAAAGACATATTAAAAAAAAAAGTAGAATAGGCAAAAAATAGTTATCAACAATATCATGGGCTGGAAAAATTGATGCAATAGAACAAAGACCAAATCCAATATTTGAAGATATGTGAACATGCGAGAAGGAAAGAAAATTGACCCTTCTATAAAATTTGATTTTCTGGAACTGATTTAGAGGTCAGGTCATTCTGCAGGTAATACTAGATCAGGATTGGGTGCATAAATCAGTCTAGTAAAATATTCACTATTCTCGATGATCTCATCCTATATATTGAAATAAATAAAAAGTCTAAATAGAAATCATATTGGATTTTAAATATAACAAGACAAACAATTGAGGAGTCACCCAGAAAGAAAGCATGTTGTTAGAAAACTACATCCTGAAAAGCAAACTTCATAAATAAAGATGTAACCTCATCTATCATTTTCTAGTTATAATTATCAATAGAAACTTGTAGCACATTCAGTCATTCTCCCCCCTCTCTACGTTGTCAAAAACTTCATTATCACCAAAAGAAAAATATATTAGTAATGAATACTTCTCGCACTAGATTTTTTTTTCAAGAATTCACATGCTGAAACAGCTTGTCTAGGAAAATATCAATTCATTATTTTTACCGGGTTAAGTCTCAGTAAATCTAATTATTTGTTTAATTAAACAATCACTCTTTAGCAAGAGATTAAATTTAAACATCTATTCATTTGAAACTTACAAAATGACACATGAAGAACCTTCAGAAAGTGCCTTTCTGACTAAATGTTTTGAATTGGTAAGAACATTTTGTGTTCTTGTATGAAACTTGTCTCCAAGACATCCATCACAGTATATGATGGTATCTTAAAGACCGACATTTGAGCGCACAACTAGCTATAGTTTTTAAAAAAGGAGGTATGGCTAGTTATAGGAAAAGGCGCCCCAATTATGAGATTGCATTATATGGAAACAAGGAACTGAAATTGCCTCCAAAAATGGCACTCAATAGCCTAGTGCATAAGCCTATGCTAGAAGATTGGACAATGTTGAAATGAAATCCTTTGAACATTGACCAGCTTATTGTTTTTTCTTCCCTCCAATTCTAAGGTGACATTGTTTCGGAAGCTAATCTCTTTAGCTAGAATAGCATTTAGAAGAGTCATAGTATTTCAGATAAGATACTTCAGTGTTACGTTTCTATAAACTCAATATGTAACATGTTTTGTCCTCAAACTTGTTTTGCTCTTCGGAAATGGAGTTTAGCATAAATGAATCAGGAAGAGACCTGCACTAAGTTTATGCATGCGAAGGTACAATGGCGGTAGAAACTAGGAGTCAGAATGATAGTCACTGTAAGTGAAGATGACCTTTACTTTGAACAGTTCATGGATTAATTTAGTTTGATAAACAAGGTCCAAAGATTTCTGTAAGGATATGTGACCAAATATGTAAGTGCAAGTAATATCTGAGCGCATATTGCCCTTCCACAATGGGATTTTGTAAAGTAATTTCTCAAAAGAGAGTAGATAGGAGTATTCGTGAAAATTATCCAATGAAAAGTCACAAATAATTCTAAAACCTATCTCTGGAGAACACTCAAGACTGCATGCAATGTCTAAGATGGGAATTTCATAGTCTTGTTTGTATCAATTTAGTACTTGTTTCCAAGAATGCAGTTTCATTATGTAACTTTCATGTCCATGCCATACCATAGATTAAGTTAAAAACCAATACTAAGTTACCTATATGATGATTTGAAACTTACCATGCATGCCATCTGGAATTTAAGATGGTTTTTCTTGATGTACATTTAGCACATAATAAAATGATCCCCAGCACAAATTCATGTTGCAAGACTACTAGAATTTGCTCTCAGGGACATGAGAATACATCTTCTATATATAATGCGAATGTCCAGCATTTGTGCATGATGCCATGCATCTCACTTCCCTTAAAAAAATCGTTGTTGTTTTAGAAAATATACTGCTCCATATCCACTCTCTTATAGAAGAAAAAGAAAAAGGAAGAAAAGGATTGGATAATGTACACTTGGAATCGGATAACTCTAAGCGATCATGATTGATGGAATCACCACCATCAGTCAAATGCTCCTTCCACATGAATAATAAACATGCACCTCATGTGCCCAGCAGTAGTATATTTTGCATATCCATCCTCAAAATTCACAACAAATCCCAAACTAGTCCATTTATATTGAAAAACATGGAAGAATGTGAGACTTTTTGAAGAAATTACAAGGTCAATGGTTCACTAGCTCATGAAGCACTTGCCAACTGAAAAGATAAGAAGCAATAACATAATGGAAGACAAGTATAGAACAAGAAGTAATGGTACTATGAAGGTCCTGTGCCAAGCAGTTAGGAGTAAAAAACTATACATGCCTTTAAGACAGATGACCCACAATTGTCATGTTTCAACTTAGTTATTAGGCTCAAGATATCATTAATATCTAAATCAAAAAGATAAGTAAATGAATTATAACATAAAACTAATGGGTTGTCATATCTATCTCACAAAATGTTACCTTGAGAATTACACTTTTGAACAAAGAAAGGAGAAGAAACTTTTGTACTTCTGCAGTAACATAGAGTATAATATATACATCAAATACCACATGTAGACACCCCCAAACACCTTTTTGGCAGCTCCTTCTGTGATCCAAATGCTACATCAAAACTAGGATATCAGCAAAAGTCTAACCCGGCCATGCATTCCTAGCTAAATATCCAAAAATCCCAAGTCAACTTTAGGTCAACCTTAGTCATACCTCACCCAAAGGTCCCAAACCCTGTAGTAGAAATTCCCTAACCATAGCTAGGCCTTTTAAAATCAATTTTATCCATTTTGGTTTAAGTTCCAAATGTTTGTGTCCGACGCATCAATGTGGACCTAAAACAGTCTTACTAATAGCCTGTTTGGCTAGATTTGACCACTGGCCAAAATGAATTACAATTTGGTCCAAAATTTACCCACATGTTCGCCTACACTTTGAGCCCACAAAATTTCAGCTCAATATAAGCTCTCCAGACACATGTTTCAGCATCCAAAGTAGGCTAGTTGATTGACACCAAGACAATATTTACCCACTTTTGTGACTCATAAGTGGCTCACTAAACCACTTGAACCATGCCATCGATTCTCTAAAATGAACTGTTTAATGCTTCTTGAAATCAAATCTCAGCCCTCCATAAGCATTGATTCATGTGAGAGCCATGTAGTCATTCATCATGTGAGCTAAGGAATCCAGTCTTGAGAAGGCTCTAGAAGGCCTAATCTCAGCCACTAAACCAGCCCCTCACCTATGAAAAGCCTCCACTAGAGAAGAGAATGGATCTTTTGGCCATTTCGATTTGTTAGAAACCCTTTAACTTAGGAAACCCTTTTCCTTCTCCCTCTTCCCTTAGCTGGAAACATTAGCAATAACCCTGCTGCCATGAACACTACCATTACCTTTCCAACTTAGATCTACACACAATGAACCCTCCTTAGTCTAAATCTAGCCTCCTGCCATCTTTTCCAAGCCTAGACCTACATCCTCATACCCATAATTCCCAAGTTTCCAAGCCTAGATCTACATCCTCATACCCATAATGAGTTCTTGAAGGAGAAGCAAGCAACAAGCCTCAACAGGGATTTCAACAAAAAGGAGACCCCTAAGGGGTCCTCTCCAAGAAGAAGAGCCATTCCATCAATTGGAATGTAGATTTGATACCCTTTTCCTTTATTTTCTTTTCAAAAAAATATAAGCAGCTTCTTTCAATACCATGCACGGTTTACCACACCAGTCGGTACTAGTGTATACCATACACCAACTGTACCATACCGTACCAATACCGAATGTGGTACAAGGGGCGTACCGACACTTGGTACGCCGTACTAGCCCCCATACTAGGCATACCGACACTGTAATAAGTTGGTACTGATACGGGGTCCGGTACCGAAACGACGAATCTAGATCTCATGTAATTTCATTATATTAATGCTTCTTGCTTAACAAATGCATCTATTTCACTTACATAACTTAGACTAGCTAGTGGAGTAGCTTATCTCCTCTTTTTATTTCATATTTACTTCGAAATGACCTCAATACGCCCGTTTTTAGGATACATAGGGGCAAACCTCAATTACCTAGCCCTAGAGAGACTCCGAGAGGCATAGCATATGTGGTCCCTATGTCATGGGAGCACCTGGATTCGAACCAAACCCATATCTAGTCTTCGATATGGGAGGAATGGAATCTAGTAGGCATTCATAAACTTTGCCTGAGAGAATGTGAGTAAGAGCCCAATCTATCCAAGGCTGGCTAAGGGGTGGCTCCCTTCCCTAGCAATACCCTTGGCCTTACTTTTCCTCTAGTTCCTTCCAGTCCTTTTCCGATTCTTCAGATTAGGTTTTTCCTATTTTTCTGCCTGGTTGGAAAAAAATGTGGTGGCCCTATTTCACATTCCGATTGATGGTTGCCCCCCTTGAGGGATGTCCACACTGCAATGTTGCAATATCTGATATTTAGAGATTAACAACTTGTTGCATGCAAAGCATACACATCCCATGCCCTAATCAATAATCCAACATCTGCAAGACTACTTTGTCCAAGATACTGAAGGCTAGAAATGTGCAGTAAACAGTTTTAATAATTACATGAAATTCTCGGTGTAAAACTATTTATTTTGGTCAAATTTCTCTGTGTACTATCAACAATCCGACAATCTTGATTCTTGACAATTAACATCTTTCAATTTGCAGGAAGTATCATATTTGTTTTTATAGAGAATAGAAATATGACTCTGAGTGGGAATGAAGGAAATATCCAAAGTAATTCAGCAGCAGAAAGAAAAACCTGGTGATCAGGATTTTGGAATACAAAGCTCCTTGGCCTATTGACATGCATGGTTCCATCAGATGGATTTAGGAGTCCTGCCAAGACCTAACCATTCATGAAATGAGTTCATATACAAACACATGATTGCAAAAAATGATAAGAAAGGTTAACAAAGTTTTAAATTCCTAAAATTTGTGATGGTGTTGTATTATTATGATCATGCATATTGGAGTATGAAGTGTCTAAAAGTATACATACAGAGGAAAAAAGATAACTGTAGCCTCCGGCACAGTCCTTAGTCCTGAACAAAGAATTACAACAAGAAAAAAGAAATTAATCCTATACAAAATAGATCACATATATGGTCATATAAATATTTTGCAAATTATTTGCTTTATATGATATGAGAGTTCTGCCACTGCTTGTTTATCATTTGTTACATATAAACTATAGAGAGACCGTCTCTTTATGCTTTCATGAGAATAGTGAGAGTTGTCATATGAAGATTCAATTTTCAGTGTCTGCACCTTTATTAATCTGAAAAAAATTTACTATACTAAATGGAAGTTATATCACCGGTGTTTGAATCTCCAGTTGTTGCATTTCCACAGATTATACCGATTATCTTCTAGCTTCCACATCAAGCTTATAGGCATTCCTCATTTGCTGTTACATTCCATTACTTAATAAAAATTTATCAGCAGCAGTTGTATCCGATCCTATGACCCTCTGTAATTTTAATATCTAACCCTCTCATGTAGCACCATTCTTTTTATTGTTATGCTTCACAAAAGCTACTATTTTAATAAACCTCATATTCCAACGACTCACTGCTAGACCCAATATTTTGCTTCACCGAGATAGTATCTTCACAATGCTACTCCCTCATAAGGGGAAGTTTCATCTCCACCAAGATTTCTCTTTCAAATTATCCTAGAGCATGTTGCATGAAGCAAAATGCTGTCCAAAAGATAAGATGTATCTCCCTAACATGAGCTTAGCAAAGCAAAAGAAAAAGAAAAAAACATGCTGCACATACATTTGGTAAAATGCAATGGAGAAATTCAGAAACATCACGGAAGAAGGATAAAATATAACACCATAGACAATATCCGGTGTAGCACGTACCGGACCAGTCCGGTCCCTGACCAGTACAATACTGCGGTAGAAAACGGTTCCAGCTCCATAGAGCGGTATAGAGGGTGTACCAGTGCGAATCGGACCGGTTTGCATCAGTACGTGTTTGCAGCGCGTTATACTATGCGGACCGGTTTGGCACCGGTACGAACCAGTCCGAATCGGTCCAGTAGGTCACCGGTACACCTACCGGTACCGATTCGGCAGACCATAGACAATACTTTGAAAAATACATATGTATGTGAATACATGAAAGTAATATAAAAATGAACCAATTTATAGAAATGCTAAGCACTGTTTGGTGTCATTTTGGGTGACATGCTATGGAGACTAATTTGTAAGACTTTTCTAACCAGACTTTTGGGTTTTACTGATGTTTAGGTATGAAAGAATTTACAAAACTTTAAGATTTGGAAAATTCCTTGGCATATGAAAGAAGAAATTTTGACTTTGAGCCAAAAGTTGGGGATTTGAGCTAAAGTCGGAAATCAACTTTTAATCTTGAAGATTTGAAATTTTTGTATATTTTGAATTTTCATTGAATTCAAATAGGGGATACTTCCCTATTTACATGTAATGTCTTAAGTAACTAGAAGTTTACTAAAATGATATTACACATAAATACGCTTATGTTTGCCTTTGTCTATTTGTACCCGTCTTAATCTACTGCTGAGTTACTTTTTGACCAAACCAATCTAATAGGTAATTGACTTAGTGGGCCCTACTTGTGACCAACATACATAAGTGGTGGAGAACCACCTAGTGAAGTGGACCCCACATAATCCAGAACATCTCTCCTTGCCTTTAAATAGAGACAAGGAGGGAGGCCAAAGGGAAGGTTAGCTCAGCTAGAAGAAGTGGAAGAAATTCTGGATAAGGGTTTTGGGTTTCATTTATTCATTTTGGGAAGTAAGTTCCTCCATATTATTTTTGAATCTCATAGTCCATCTTAATCTTACCTATGGTTTTGAAAATTTTGAATTAAAATTCTTTCAAAATTTATGCCTTTCCTATAACTACTTTTATCAACCATTCTTTATTTAAGTGAAATATGATAAATTTGTACCCTAAACTCAATTCACAAACCAAACAATGGTTTTGTAAATCTAAAGGACCTGATCAGTTTTCATATCTTAATATCTCATTTGTATTTTCCAAATTTTGTATCTGCTGGAAATTTATGTTGTTTCAAGACCTCAAAACTAATTCCAAAACATGGTTTGTTTTAGAATTTTGGAATCTCTAATCAGCTTCGGTGTTAAAGTTGTTTAATAATAGAAATTATCATTTGTTCCAAAGACTTTTGACTAGTTCCTTCTTTGAAAATTAGCACCATGTTAATTGGTTGTTATCCTTTGGTATTTTACATGGAAATTCTGAGTTGTATGAGATTTTAAATTGGTATTTGGAATTTTACCTATGTATTATGACTTGAATCTAACTGTATGTAAGGCACCTCGCTAGGGGTTCATATGCGTCTTTCATTCTGGCTATATTTTCAGTCTAGGGCCTATTTGGGAAATCCAGCATGATTGGCTAGATTTTCTATAGGAATCGGGTCTGTTAGCCTACTCAACCCATTTTTTCCTAAAGGTCTATCCTAATCTTAGCCTAGATCCCATCTATGGGCCTGTTGGGCTATAGGATGAAAAAAGGACCTATGGAGGTCTTTTTTTCTCCCACAGAATTTGTGCTGGAGAAGAATTGGGTGGATATGGGCTCTACTTAAATAGATTGTGTAATCTATGATCCAACGGGTGCTGGATTTCCCAATCAAGCCCTTAGTTTACAAAACTTCCCAAATACCTTGCAAAACACTTATAATATGAACATATATATTATAAGTTTTTGTAAGGCATTTGGAAGATTTTCTAAACTGAAAATATAGTAAAAGTGAAAGACTTATGTGAACCCCTAGCGAGGCGGTATATCAGCTATAATCAGCCTCATTAAAATTACTGAAGAGTTTTGTGCAGATTCCTAAGGAGGTGGTATTTGTGGCCTCATTTGTAATATCGATAAGGATTCATATGGACACTTGGCTAAGCAATATACATGGACATCAAGGATTTATGTGGCCTCATGGGCATTAGCAGGAAGGATTTTATTACAAGGCCTCATTCCGTAAAGTTGATGCTGTGGGATTTTGGCATCTAATATTTTGGTCATTTTAGAACTTTAGTTCACATTTAATGGTGTGGGCTATCAATTTGTATTTTCTATCATTCGCTGGCCAGAGGGGAGGAGGGAATTCCCACCCCCCACCCCTCACCCGCCACCCCCCACGTAGGATATTGAGAGCTCACGTATTAGATAATTACCTATGGAGATTTTCCCACCTATAAATTTTAAGTTCGTTTTTTTGTATGATTTTTTTGAGAACATGCCATGAGATCTCCATCTCTCTATGTTTATCAACATACAAAGTCCATCTCCTACACTCCTCAAATTCCCCACTTACTAGGAAACTAATAATCTGTTAGAAAACCTCTACCTAGTTTCTTTAAAGATTAAAAAGTACAATATGAAACTGGTGATTCAAAGCCTATAGAACCACACACCTTGTGTGGCCTAGATAAGAAGATAGAAGGAAAAATAAAGATATTGGAAGGGATAGGAAGCATGGCTGACTAAGAAGACATCTGTCTCTATCTCCATTTTTATACTTTCCTTCACATGTTAAGGATCTCGTACTTGTCACATATTTCTTTATAGAAACCTGTACTTAGAGCCTTACAAATTAGTATTAAATTAGACATGCCTATTCTTTTTGTTTGTGGATACTTTAAATTTGACGAGTTAAGGACCTAAGAATTACAGAATGTTTATGCACCTTATTTGTCATTTGTGCACTTATGCATTCAAGCAAATTGATGTATAGAGACCTGTATGATTATTTGGTTTTTAATTTTTGATCTTCTTTTTGAAATAAATTACAAGTCAAGAATCATCATTGTTGTCCTCCAGCTGAAATCCTAGCTCCCTTGCCATCACTAATTTTGATTGCTCATGCACACATGCAAAGAGCATGTTCTTGAATATATATATATATATATATATATATATATATATATATATATATATATATATATATATATATATACTTTTTAAATGCATACACTTTTCAGGAAGTTCTATGACCAATCATATTCTAGAAATTCTTATTTAGAGACCCTCTCTTTAAGACTTAACATCAGCTCTTAATTATGAAGAACTACTGTGCTATTTTCAGGTTACCACAACACAATCAACTATCGAAAGGTCAATAACTTTCTTGGAGGAGAAGTCTTAGATTAAGATGAATTAGTCTTCACCACTCTTTCATGATGAGGTAAAGATGGTATGGAAGACCCATTTTAACAGGTTCATATAGCATAAAGGGGCTGATGGAGGTCTAACATTGGATTGGCTGCCAATATATGTTTAAACCCTATTAACTGAACTTTATTCTTAGTCTTTGATTTCAATGACCATTTTATGTTTAATCCCCGGCCATGTATACATGCATAATCTACATGTAACTGTGGGCAAAGTATGCATAAGTGCGTGCAAAACACTGGCCAAACTATGTAAAAGGATTAAATGTAAAATGCAAATTGTATAACAACTAAATGTAAAATAATAACAAAATAGAGGTCATAGCAAATCCATGCATAGAAAGATAAGTAGAGATCGCACGGGGGCCATGCAGTACATGCGACTGTGCATTGTGCACATGGAGGCATGGAGCCTATGTGATCACAGGCTACATGTGGTGCACGGACAATCGTGATATACAAAATGGAACTCAAATATGAGAGATATTGAGGGAACATATGATGCATTATTAAGTTTTCATCAACAAGACATTTTCTAGGCCCACAAGTTACTGTCATACTTATGAAAAGTATAAAGCATTCTAGGTATCTCCAGACACTATTCCCTTTTTGCTCGTAGATACCCTAATTCCCTATATAAATTTTCGAAGTTGGCCATAAATACAACCAAGGTCGGTGGAACCAATACCGGGCACTATACCGGTTCTCCGATAGCACGAGTTGGTACGGGCCCGCGTCGTGCCATGCCGGGCCTGTACCGATAGAGGAGAGGGCGACACAGATCATGGGAGAGAGAAAAAGAGAGAGAAGGGGGAGAGAGAGGGAGGGAGGGAGAAGGAGGCCGGCGGACAGTGGCGAAGGCCGGCGGACAGTGGTGGAGGCCGGCGTTTGGGCAAGAAGGGAGGCCACTTTTGCGATGTTTAAGTGAAGTCAGCAAATCGCCGACTTTACTTAAAAATCGCAAAATTAAAAAAGCGGTCGCACATCTGTTTCGTTCGAAACAAGAGAACTGGCCGCGGCCTCGCCTCCCGCTCAGGCGTCGGCCTCCGCCACCCTACGCCGGCCTACACCGACCCTCTGCTGGCTTTCCTCCCTCTCCCTCCCTCCCCCGCTCACTCTCTCTTTTCCTCTCTTTTCTTCTCCACCTTCGGCAACAGTTTTCGTTTCTTCGAGCGCTCTCTGCCTCGAGTGCGGTCTTTCGCTCCATCTCTAAACATTCCTTCCTACCCCGGCTCCCGAACCTACATTTGAGAAAAACAGCTGCAGATGAGTCTTAACCCGCTTCCTAGAAGAAAGCGACTGGTTCTCTTTTGGGCATTCGGATTCGGAAGTTAGAGACTCAAGAGGTTGCTTGCCTGTGACTGGCTTATTGCTCTTATGGTAGGGCAGTAGCTGCTTCAACCACCATATTCTCCCTTTTTCAAATTGGAGTCAGCCTCTTACCCATTCCTTTGAGGTTGGTGGAAAGTGTGAGATCCAAATCACTGGGACCCATTTCATTTTTTGGGTTATCAAATGGTACATAGTGTTTCGGTCCTCTTTCCCATTACTTAGAAAAAGTGAGCCACCGGTTCAGGTAAAAAATTCGATACCAGAGTCCCAGTTATTCCTCTTATTGGATCATTGTCTAAAGCGACAGGAGAGCCAGTGGGATAAAGCTTTTTCTTCTCCTCCATCCTTTCGATAAGGTCAATCAAGAAAGTGGAATAGCCAAAGAAAGAGCGGCAGAAGGCCTAGTACCACCAGAACAGGAAGAGCATAAACTCGGTTCCACAGAAAGGAGAGAAAAGAAGACAGGTTCGGAGCTATCTACTAAGAGCTACTAGGAGCTTACTAGCTATCTGGGTAATGCTCTAAACCGTCGAATCACAACAGCCCTTGCCCTTGCCATGCAACTGCTGCAGAGATGGGCTTTTTCTAAAGGATAAAAACAAAAGGCTAGATTTCACTCTTTCGAGATTTCGAGTAGCATCTAGAATAGAATCCAGAGCAGCTAAGAAAATAAAAGTGCTTGCCTGATCTTTTGTAGGTGTGATGCTAAATTTCCTTTTGTTTCTGTGTTAAAGCGGTTGAACCGCAGAGACATAACATTTCCGAACGGCTTTTTGACGGTTTGAAGATGGCGATGGTGATTGAGCCGGTGCTGATCAAAAAACCCAAAAGGGCAATCATCGTGTAAAGAGTAAGATCAAGTGAGGTGCTATCCATTGCCAATACCATACTAGTGAGCCGCCGATATGACTCGGAACGGCCAGAACCACCTGATTCGGGACGGTTCCGCCGACTCTGGATACAACAATAGCATAGTATTAGAAGGTTGAAAGCCAAGCAAAAAAGAAGTGGAGGAAGGGGGTAGCCAAGTGAGATTCTTCCCTTAACCTTAATTCTTTTTTCTATTTCTTTGTTTGTTCTACAAAACCTCGCCGTTCAAAATTACTTATCACACTAGAGATTAATAGTAGGTTTCATCCACTGGACCACGATTATTGTCTCCTTAGTAAAATACTTCCATAAAGGGAAGAATCGTATTATGTTAGTGATTGCATAAATTTGTAATGAGTCAAAAATATTGAAGATTATTTGTGCTTTTATTGAATATGTACAAGTGAGAAAGATTACTAAAATTATTTTAGAGATTTTATATTTAAAAGATATTTTCCTCCCTTCTTAGCCATCATCTTATTGGATTAAAATTATGTATTGAAAATACAATTGAAATAGTAGTAGATTCAATCCCTCGAGCCCCAATTATTGTCTTAGTAGCAAAATACTTCCTAACAAGAGAGAATCATCAACGATTGTGTTTGTGATGGCATAAATTGTAATAAATCAGTAATATTTAAGATCACATAGAATTGTCATCTTCCTGATTTCATGTGATACGCAGAAGTGAATTTATTTCTAGAATTTTATTTAATAGCTTTCAAGTGCAAATATATTTATATATCCTTTCTATCATCTCATCAACTAATAGTGATATGTGATCATAAGGATTTAATATTTGCCATGATAAGAACATTACACATGACAATTTCAATAAGCCACATCTAAAAAAGCAGTTATATATTATCTTTTAGTGTTAGTGTCCTTTAGCAGCTAAATCCAACCCTCGCCCATCCTTCCTATCAAATCTCCCCTTCCCCATTCCTAGTTTCATTTGGTTTCATAATGATATATTTTTGATAAAGAAAAAAAGGAGTGACATTATCATCTTCTTTCAATCTAGTAGGTCTCAACTTATTCATGCATTTTTATTGGAGTTACTAATTTGGGTTTGCACATATTTGACATGGGTTTTCAAATGATTATCAATATCTTGGTGATTAGAAAATTAATTTTGATGCATGCGAAGTTGCCCTTTCTTCCATGCTCATCTAATAAATGCAATTATAAAAAATTGTTCTCATCTCTTTAATACTTTTTGGTCTAATACGTCTTATGTCTAAAGCCTTAGAACTTAGAAGACCTAGTCATTTCCAAATAAGGCATGCCTCATCTAAGGAGTCTTAGTGCATACTTATTTTTACCACTTTTCTTGAGTCTATTATCATATTGATTATCATTGACAAAATATGTTTGACAAAGTAGGTTAGGTGCAACAAGATATTTGATTTGTTGTGTTTACCTACTGCACCATCTTGAGGCATGACAGCTGTTAGTGCAAATTGGAGAGGTCCAATCTTTAAATCATGTCCACCTAGACTAAGTCTAATATCCTTTCCCTTGCCTCTTATTATGTCTCTTCCCTCTCAATGTGACTATGAAAATATTGTAATGGTTCCATTTTATGTTGATTTCATCTTGCAAAAAACAGAGTCTTCCAGTTATACTCCTTGATAACTATTAACTTTCTCCTACCTAAAAATATAGTAAGGATAACACCATCAAGAGCTTTCATAAATTTACTTTTAATTCTAACAGGGTTTATTCTTTAGTTTTTGAGGGTTATAATTCATGCAAAAGATTAACTTGAGAACATTAAATAAAGGTATCTTTTTTTCGTCTCTGAAATATTGCCCATTTATAAATCAAAATATATTCCTTTTTGGTGTTTGTTATCTTGTTCGAAAGTTCTTTATGTTTTTTCGCAGTTTATCTTATCCTTGGTCGTGTTAATAGCTAATAGCAATCATGTAGTGTTTTAAAAGTATTTCACTATTTTTTTTTTGAAAAAACATAGTTATGGTTTTATGAAAAAGGCCCTAACTGTAGAATCTTTTAACAGTAATTATGTAGTATGTTTATGTGTTTTATGAAAAAGGCTCCAACTGTATTAGCAGAAATTCTTAGTGTTTGGTTAATGGATGGATTCATGAGGATGAGACCCATAGCACCATATATGCATTATCTTTTTTATTTATTCTTGTAAACCTTCACATATTTCATTATGAGTTCATTATATAATAATGGAGTAAATGTTTCATGGGCAATTCCATATCTAAAACATTTTATAGGGAAAGAAGAACATACTACACATACAGAGAGGACTGACTGAGTAATCTATAACGCCAACACTTACTCGTTGAATCCAACTTCAAGACTTTCAAATCCTCATAAGAAAACATATGTCCGAATCACATTCATACTATTATAATATTACATAAAAAGTATATGATGCATAATACAGAAAAACATCATCCAAGCAAACCAAAATGTATCCTGCAAATGCGAGAAAATAGAAACTATGCAATAATTTTTTTAAAAAAAAGCGAGAGAAAACTGATCCATTAATACAACGAACTATAAAAACTCGAATCAGCTAGCAATCATGATAAAGCAACAAAAAACTGATCCACTAACAAAAATTAATAATATATTATTCGGTTTTAAGGAGGAAACTAAGGGGAGGCCTTGGAATACCTTGAGAAGGGTGGACTTGCCGCAGCCATTGGGCCCGAGAAGCATCCAGAGCTGCCCGGGGGGGACGCAGAGCGAGCAATTCTTTAATATATGGACGAGCTTGCCCGGCGGCCTCGTGGAGACGGAGAAGCTCAGGTTGCGGGCCTCGATGGCCGGAGCGGCGGCGAAGGCCGGAGTAGAGCAAGAGGCACGGAGAAGCGGCCGCGCCTTCGAGAGATGGGGACAAGGAGCGAGGGAAGAGCTCGTCGCCAGATGGGGCGACATCACGAGAAACACAGAGACGGATGTGAAAGCGGGGCGTTCGCCGCCGGCCGGCTTCCAAATAATAATGGATACACAAACACAAGCCGGAAGCGATTTCTTTTTGGAAGATCGGTTTGATTCCGAAAATCTCGAGCGATGCGGTCCGGTTGGTATATATTCAGTATCTTAGGGGGCGTTTGGTAACCCCAACAGGATTGCAACGGTGATCTAAGATCCCGATGATTGAATGCGGGAGTTATTTGATCCATGAGTGACTTATTTGGTATAGTACGGAGATGGAAGATCACCGATCACATAATACCACAAATACCCTTGAGATATCTTACATGAATTTTTTATGTGTTTTTAATTTTAATAAATCAAAAATATAGGATAATATGCTAATTCCTATAATAGCTTCATAATTTTGTCACATATTCTACTTTTAGTAGCCCTTATCATATATTTATTAAATATATAAAATATATTATAATAAATATTAATATATTTATTAATATATTAATTATTAATATATTTATTAATATATTAATTATTAATATATTCTATAAAAATATATTTATTACTCCTATAAATTATTAATCTTATAAAAATATTTTATGTTTCATTATAGAATTAATAATTTTATTTATATTTATGATAGATTTTTTAATACTAATAATTATTTGGATTAAAAAATAAGGTAAATAGGAGTAATATATTAAATATTTTCATTATATAAATATAAAATGTAATAATATATTTCTCCTATAATTTAAAATTATCCTTCAATAATAATATGATAATAATATGATTAGTAATATATTATAATATAATATATATTATTAATATAATATATAATATCAACATAATATTATATATATATAACATTGACATAATATATTGATGGTATATTGATATATCAATTTTTCTGCCAAATTGAAGGGTATTTTCATCTTTAACTTTCAACCCAGAATCACTGCCCTAAGGTGATCTAGGATTTCCGACCTCAAAAACGGGTATCCCATCACCGGATTGGACAGCAATTTGAGGAGTGGAGGTGATTTAGCATCACCACCACGTAAAATCATCGTGGTGCAATCAAACGCGGTGATCTTATCACCTCTACCCACATCACCGTTGATCCTGAGATGATCACCCCATACCAAACGCCCTCTAGAGGTGTCAGGCGTGGGAAGGGGGATGAGTAAATATCAACCTGAGTAAAGCCAGTTTTAACCAACCCAACCTGCAGCGAATCTAAAATGGATACAAAGCTCATTTCCAACCTAATCTAAGTATATATAATTTTTCATAAATTCTCTCTCTACCCTACTCATGAAAAAAATTAAACATATAAAAAATTACATACCATAATATTTAATTATTTATTTTTTATTTTATTTTTTATTTTAAAAATATTTAACTTTTTAAAAAATAATATGTTTGTTTGTTATATTTTTATAATTGTTAAAAATTTGGTTTGCTATCTTCTATATTTTCGATTCTTATTTTATTTGATATTATGTAAAGTACTAAAATTTATTTTTAAATTCTTTTTTATTCATTTTATTTGTTTTAAAAAATAATTTTTATAATTTTATCTAATCTGGTCTGTCCATCGAGTTCAATCTAACTCTACTCACCTCGTCTTGAGGAGAGTACGAGGCAAATACGAGTAATAGCTTACTCGATTCTTACTCGACTTATTGCCATTAGTAAGGATGAATAGTAGTATTGCATGATTTCTAACTAGAAGAGGATTTGATTTGCGTTCTCTATCTGATTTTTTTTTTTGTTTTTAATAAAATTTCTTTATTAGTTTTTATATGACGTCGAATGGTCTCTATTTGGTAGTTTTTATAGAATAGAGAGGAGAGATCCAAAAAATTTGGGCTCCTAAAAATAAAATAAAGATATTTATTTTTCTCTACCAAAAGATTTCATTTTTTTGGTTAATCATGGATCTCAAGCCGGTGATTTGAGATGTGCTGGAGACTGATGTTGGCCACACCAAGTTTGAAAATAGGCCGGATTTTATCTGATCGCATTCATTTCCATATCCGAAATGGATCGAGTTTGTATAGGATTTTTTATGCTTGTTTAGATCTAGATCCGAATTTAGATATTTATTTACAAATCTTGTCAAATCCAAATATGAATTCCAATTTTAAATACCTTGCGAATCAAGATCTAAATATAGCAAGCCCTCAACGACAAGGCTGCAATATGTATTTCTTCTATACATAAAGAGTTTATTTTGCTTATTCGCATATATTAAGATCATTAAATAATCATTTGATGTACATTATGATATATAAAAAATTATTTTTTTGATAAAAATGAAAAATGAGCATACTTTATTTTATTGTTTATTATATTTTAGAGCTTTACAATTAAAATATTAAAAAAATAACTTATGTGTATTTCTATATTCATATATATATTTTCTTGCAAGTTCTCTAAGAATAAATAATTCATAATTATTTTTATTTATGCTATAATTGAAAGATAATAATACTTGCTGCAAAAAAAAATTAATATTTTTATATTATATTTATGCCTTAAATAATTTTTTATTCTTAATATTTTGATACAAATTCAGTTGAACTAGTGACCTGGATCCTTACCATGTTACTCTCTATGCTAGTTTAATAACTATACTTGAAATCTTTAGTTGCTTAGTGTCGTGTGCAATATGCATCATGAATTCCATTCTAATCCTCTATAATTGTATAATTAATGTTACTTTTCATCATTCATTTTTGTTAAAGATTAAGTTTATATTCGAATAATATCAGGCTTATATATATATTAAGATAGAAAAAATACAGATATATGAATATTTGACTTATATTTGCATCTTTTAGAGCAAATATGGATATATTTAATATCTGATTCTTATCCGTATCTAGTTAGAACAAATATGAATATTGATTTTGGTATCCATTTAATATTCGTATCTATATCTATATTTATTGCAAAATATGGATACAATACACATACACCCTAATATCTAATCTATATTTGATCCATTTCCAGTCTTACAGTTCTCCCCTCCCCTCCCCAAAAGCTGTGTTACGTGGCTCCGCCCTTTAGTAAAGCTCTGAGCCACAATCATGGTACTCAAAAAAAGCTCCATATTATATGAAATAAGAGATTGGCATAATTCACTAAGTTCATGTGATACATGGTAGGGTTGTGATATAAAGCACCTATCACCACATGACACAGGGTGGTGGAGCTTTTTTTTTTTCTTTTTGTTAAGATAGTTAGACTAGAAATTATTTGTTTCTTTATTTACTCAAAACAAATTCATTTATTGTTCTAGAAAAAGAAAAAAAATTAGTTTGAAGCTATAGTAGCCTAATAATATATTTTAGGTCATTCTGCATATCACACCCAAGATTTTGTCAAAATTATATATCAAGCCTCTCTTTATTCCTATTTACAAATCGACTCAAGTGATATTGGTTTAATTTACAAAAAAATCCCATGGGTTAAAGTTCAATTAGCAGACCTAAAGAAAACATTACTATAGACATTAATAGGGACCATTGAATGCTTCATGACTAAAGTACCCATCATGTTCTTTATTAGGCATGGGTCTTTTTTTTTCTTCTCTACTTCTTCAATTTCAAAGCACTTCTTCACTTCCAGACTTCGAATCTAGAGTTCCTTTCTTCCTCTCATCCTCTCTTTTTTCTTATCTTGTCTTCACAAAGCTTCGCATCTAATCTTTTGTCAAAGAGAGCACTGGAGGCCTTGATGTTGCCATGGACGATCTAGAAGTCACACCACATGTAGAGGTCAACCAATGCCTAGGCAAGCTGATACATGATCACCACTCGTCGTTCTCATAGTATCATAGTAACGGCATCACCACTACCATGGAGCTTCTCATGGAGAGAAGGGTGAGGCACAACGAGCACTACCGAGATAAGGCCTACAACTAAAGAGAGATCCATTCCATTTTTTAGGATCACTTAAAAGCAAAACTATTAGCGTGCAGTTGCTCATCGAAGGAAAATCAAGTTGCTCCAATAGCGAAAGAGTAGTCAGTTGATAGCAAATAGCATTGGTAGCAATAGTGTGGTTGGCAAGGAGAAAGAAAGAAAGTAAATCTTAGACGGTGAAAGGGTTTTGTCGTCGAGTGGAAAAAAAGCACTCTTTATGGACCCTAATTAAGAGTAACCAAGGTTAAGATAGTCATTTCAAACTAGGTGAAAGGGTTTTGTCTTCTAACTAAGGGTGTGCAAAAAACTGGCTGAACCATGAACCCAATCCAAACTAGTTTTTTCGGTTTGGTTTATATTAGTTTTTGTTGAAGTCAATTTGCTGTTAGTTTGAGAAAGGCTTGAATCAAAAAAAGTTGATTTGGTTTTAGTTTAAGTTTGTAAAAGACCAATTCAATCTGAACTGATCCAAACCCTTATATTGATATATTCTTGGTTTACTAGTCCAGCTTGTTTGCCTCCGCACCTCCACCATTTTATCCATCGATCAAGCCTTAAAACCTAAGCCACCAAGCCCTTGTCTCCTTCCTCATCACTCAAAAGTTGACACTCGCCCTTGCCTCTTTTTTGGCTTCCTCCTCACCGACGTCCTCTCCTCTCTTGACTAGTGTTCTCTCCTCTCCTTATCAAGCCCAGGAAGCCCTAAATCCACTGAGCTTTAAATCCCTATTTTCACTCACCCTCATGATCATGTTGGCGTCATCTCCTTAGTGGCGCCATCTCCTCACCAACGTCCTCTCCTCTCTAGCAGCCTCTCCTCAATGAAGCCCTAATCTAATTTTAGTTCCATCAACCCTAGTCCCCACTCACGCTCACCTCCTTACTTCACCAACTCCTTATGACCTTACCACTATCCTCTCCTCACAGGCATCCTCTCCTCTATGAGGGTCTCTCCTCAGTGAAGCCCTAATCTAATCTCAATTCCACCGAGTCCTAATCTCTACTCACCCTCACCTCTTTCTTCCCCCCATCCCCTCATAGCCTCACCAGCGTCTTCCTCTCTCTGATGCCCTCTCCTCACTAGCATCCTCTTCGCTCCAAAAGCCTCTCCTCATTGAAGGCCTAATTTAATCTCAGTTCTACTGAGCCCTAATCCCCACTCGCCCTCATCTTCTTTCTCCCCTGGCCTCTCATGGCATCAACAATGTCCTCTCCTCTCATCAGGCATTTGGAGTTTCATTTACTTGATTGTGTTTTTGTTGTTATTCAATTTCATATAATCAGATCTTTGTTAAAATAAACTACCATCTCTCCTCTTGTACTTTGCTTGTCTTCTCTCTTCCTGAATGATATGGAAGGCAGCTCTAGAAAGTCAGTTATTCTGTAGGCAACCGATTTATAACCATCTTGAGATGGAGAGATTGTCAGCCAGAGGAGCAGAGAAGGGGAGATCTTTTGGTCTCATCAATTCAAAAATTCCTTTGAAACCCAATATGGTCTACTATTCTTCTCTTTCTTCTTCCCTTTCTTCTTCTTGCTCTTCTAGATGCGTAAAAGCCATGATATTCTACCTCTTGCTCCCTTCCTTTCTCTTTAACTTTTTCTTTTATTTTCTATTGCTTTGCTAGGAGAGGCTGTGATGAACTGATGATAGACGGTTTGTGGCATTTTGAAACAAATTCCAAATGGAATGCGGTCTTGGATGGCTTGTTACTAGCAAGGAACCATTCATAGAAATTTGGTTCGATGCAATACTGGATTCAACAGTGTCTTTGAGCCTCATTTTTCTTTCGTTCTCCACTTTCTAATTTCTATTCTTATTATTTTCTAATATCAACTTAGTCCACTAAATGGCCCAATAAACCAAACCAAATCAAACTGAATTTCTCATATTGGTTTAAATTGCTTTTTGCAGATGGTCGATTTAGTTTTGGTTTCAATTTTAGAAAATTAGTTTAAGTCAGTTCAGTTTCAAAAACAATCCTAAACTAATCCGACCTGAATAATGGGCATCCCTACTTCTAACCCCTTATTTAACCAAAGACCCTGGTTACTTTAGGTGATGGAAGGCTTACAAAGGAGCCTTTATGCAAATTAGGGTAAAATTACTTAAGTTGATTTGTAAATAGAGAAAAAGGGCGATGTTACATAATTTATGCTAAAATCTTGGAGATGATATGAATAAAAGAAAATCTTGAATTTTATATTTATTAAACTAGTAAATAATAGTACTAAAGGGACTCCTACACTAGGGCAATTACATTGTTGAAGCCTCTCCTTAAATTGAAAAAAAAAAAATCATATTGAAATGTTAAGCAATCACAATAGCAGCATGTTTTGGTCGGTGATGTGCTTAACTCTAATATTTGATCATGAAAAATAATCGAGCCACTAATTGCATTCAAAAAGTTAGCAATCAATGGCTTCACATCTTGAAGAAGCATCAACCGCCCTTCTTGGTTCTTATAATACCCCTTGCTAGAAGACATGTACCCAATGTGGCAAGCCCCAACTAGGCCTACAAATTTTATGTGTCTATCTCATATTAAGAGATTCTAGCTATATCTTTGCCACTTTGGCGATACTGGGCATGCTCTTGATTTGGAGATCCGCTCTTCTCTTTTTTAGTAGGAAAAGAAAGGGTAGTCATCCATGCATTTGGAAGCAAAGGTCATCGAATTTCCAAGTTCCAATCCAACTTACAGGTAACATCCACAACACATCAACTTGGCCATGTTAGCTTGCTTAATACATGTAGGCATCCAAGATAGTAGGGCTCTCAAATCTTGCTTAATACATGTAGGCATCCAACTTGGCCATCATAGTCTTCGGGACCAACCGAATCTTGCTGGAGGACGACTCCATGATGGTCATCAGTTGGATAAACAGAATGATAGCCTTACCCTCTATTGGAGGATCATTTCAACTCTTTCGGCTTTTGAAGCAACTCACATATATAGGGAGGCTAATATTGTGGTTGATTAGGTTGCTTCTCACGTTGCCCATCACTTTGGAAGTGTCATATGGAACTTCATCTCTCTTACCTCTATGGAATTGCGGTAGATGCCTCTGATTATATATACTCTAGGATGATATGATTCATCTATTTCACCAAAAAAAAAGGCTCTCAAATAGCACTATTGGTGTAGTACATTTATCACTGCTCTCTGCAATAGCTAAAAAAAACATCTTGTCATCCCATTTTTCTTTTATGGTGCACGTAGCATGTTGAGCAATAGTTTTGTGTCATGACATGGTATGAATTAAAAATGAGACAAGTCAAGGGTGTTCAAATTGGCAAGTTGATATGGGCATCTAGAATCTGGATGCATTATATTTGTATACTTTATGAACAAAAAGGTCTATATACCCCATAATAACCAAGCTTATGCTTGGAATATATGCTCAACAACACTTTTTTTTTCTTTCTTCCGACAAAAAGAAAGAACAAAAGAAAGAAAGAAGCTAGCTAAATAGCTCATGTTTTTCAGGCATGGAGTAACTAAACCAAGCTATCCTGCTAGATGTTCAAATAACTCCAGATAATATATTCCTTAGGTATGCAGGGATGGGCTTATTCGGAGATTATCTCCAATTATATTTTGCTGAAATTTAGAATGGCCCTCACCTAAATCTCCTCTCATGTTTCATTTAATATAATAGCATTACTACATGTTATGTTTATCAACAGCAGAATATTAGTATTATAAATATAATATTACAACTATATGTAATATCATACAATATATTATTATGTTTTGAGAACTAGAACAAGAGAAATCATAGTGAAAATATGAGTGAGGACTGGACTCAAACCCAGATCCTTGTTTTGAAACCCCCAATTGCACTAGTTGGAACCCTTCACATAATATTAATGTTAGCATGATTAACAAAAGATATGATGCAACAATACAATTCTTATATATCAAATTTGATAATATAAATATAATATTATAGTCATATGATATTAATATTGTATATATTATCATATCTGATGTATACAATAACAGTTTTACTATAATATGACGATACTATCATATTACATCACAATATTACACATTATATGAGTCTAATTTGATGCACTGTTAATATATAAATTTAATACAGAATTGGAAGGGTAAATTTTTCTATTTGATCAAAAGAATTATCTGGTCTTGTAATATAATTAGGCGGCACCAAGATAGTGTTAAATTAAGTAATTGTTATGGTATATATCAGCTTTTATAATGTGGAACAACATTTTTGATCGCATAAAAATTTCATTTCATCATGATTTTTTCATATTGTTCAGAATTTTTTTAAAAAAAATAAACACAAAAATCCCTATCCTCCTCCCAAACTGTGGGCTTAATGCTCATCGCAGGCACTTGTTTCTTTGCTATTGCTGGCATTCGTTTAGAAAGTTTGATAGTATATCACTTCCTCTAACCTAATAAACTTGTTGACAGGTTCATCAATTCCCAATGGTGTTTCCCATGCATTTCACAAGCGTCTCATTGATTTGTCCATTAGGATGTTTAGGACCATCTGGTGATAGTTGTGAATGAGAAGCTTGGATAGAAGAAAAACTTGGACATTATGAAAGCACTTAATTCGAGAATAGGGGCGTACATGGATTTGGGTTGATCCATGAATTAAACCGAAGCAGTTCTATTGGATTGGTTTGTGTTGGGTTCAAAATTGGTTCGAGTCGGTCTTGATCCCAATTTTTAGAAAAACCAATTGGACTAGTTCTAGTTTGGGTTAAAGGATTGCTATTTTTTATTGATTCTTCCTCATGATTTTATTTAATTATTATTTCTTTGAATAAAATGTTGATTTATTACTAGTGTAGTTTACAGTATGTTATTATATGTGTGTATTTATATATGCATGTACATGTATATGTGTGCACGTAAGATTTTGTGTATATGTTAGATCATGTTGCTGTAAAATGCCTTAGGTTTATTATTTAATGCTATATGTAATTTATCTTATATTCTAAACATATATGTTTTACCATATAAAATCAATAGTTTATTCAAGAAGATTATCGAACTAATTGGATCTTGATTGGCTCGGGTTTGATTGGTTCCAATGTTAAGTAATAGATGGGAGGTCCTAGGTTAACTTCAAACTCGATTCAATTCGGCCAATGTGCACCCCCTTGCCTAACAAAACTATCACAAGAGAAAGTTATCATAAGTTATTTCTAATATAAAGCCATCATTCATATATATCTCTTTATTTTTTTCCCAATGAATAAATACATTCCCAATCAAAAGTAATTTTAAAAATTATAACTTTAATGATGCAACTTCTTTATCATTTTTTTCATATTTTTCGACTAAGAAGTTGCTGCTCTAGAAAGCAGGTATAAAGCAGAACATGAATAAAAGCAAAAATTAGTGGAAGAAAATAAAAAACAATTCAAGAATATGGTTAGTTGAAATTGTAACACCCAGCTTAAGTTTGAACCATGCCTAGTCCATTTAACTGGCCTAGATTATTTTCTTGGATTTGGATTGGCCTTTAGGCCCAACCTGGTACCAGGATAGGGCCAGAAGGCCTGTTTCTAGAGAAAAGAGAGCAAAGCCCCTATTCAAAGCTAAGATGGAGATGGAATCCATCTCCTACTCTGATGCTGGCGAGATCTGTTGCCTATTTAGCCACCCTACCACTCTCTTGAACGGCACCACATCCCATCTCTCTATCTCTTTCTCTCTTTTTCTTTCTCTCCCTCTCTCTTGGTTGAGCTGTCCACGGTCGGAATTCACCGTGGTCACCGGTCACTATGTTCATCGAAGAAAGCCATCAGATTTTTGCTGGAATGAGCTAGTGATCCCCTACTTCTAATTAATCTTCCTCCATTCCCTCCTTAGCCCTTAAACCATGGTTTCTGGCCCGCTAGTCACCAAATTTGGTCAAGAAAGAGGTGCCCGATTTCCTTTTGTTTTATGTTTTGAGTTGTCACTAGAAAATATGACTCTAACTCGGCTCTAGCTACCGACTCATGGTAGGGCTAAAAACGGGTTAGATATAATATGACCATATCCGTTTCTATATCCAATTTGGATCAGATTCAAATACTATTTTTTTTATTCGATCGGATCCGGATACATATAGTTCAAAAATCATCCAGATACGGATATACCAAATTTTTTTGGATTCGATTTGGATATATGTATAACAATTGGCCAAACCTTCCAAATCCACTTGGATGACTAGATCCATCACAATTTAATAACTCGGGCCAATGGCCCAATAGGCCCGAAATGGAATCGCCATTATATTCGTCGCAGGCCCGCTCATTCCGTCGTTCGCCCATTCGAAACTCGAAAGTCCTTCATGCTTGCGAATCCGATCGGAAAGGGCCTCACCAACTTCAAATCACCCATTCGCCCTTCTTCATCCTCAGACCTCCAGACCCTCATGCCTCTTCTTCTTCTTCCCCCTTCCTCCGAGTTTGTCCATTTCGCGATTCTTCGAGTCTTCATCATCTTCGAGCCTAGAGACACCTTGAGCTCCAAGTTTTGTCCCTCTTTGCACTTAGCGATGGCTGTGAGATGCCTTGGAGGCAGTATTGTGAGGTGGTCGACGACGTCAACCAAAGTACCAAACTCATCTACTTCCAAATCTAGGTTGGTGATTGTAAAATCCTTCGTTTATTCTTTAAATATTCACCTTTACCGCATTTGATCTGGTGTTTGATTTAGAAAACAGGTTTCTTTGCTTCAATTGAAGAAAACCCTAGCTTTACAAATCAACGCCTCTTCAAGTTTCGATAATCCATTTATTCTTCCACCTAATTTGGCTTTTGATTTCTCTGTTCTTCTCCATTCCTTTCTTGTTTATTCTTTTTTCTAGTTGAACTCATCTTTGGATGTTTCTATTATTTCTTTAGAATTCTTTAGTTTTTAATGTTGCATCTTGTTGTTTAGTTGTGAGAAACCAATTAATCTTCTAAAGGTCAGTCTAAATGATTCTATTCTTCTTTTGTACTTAATTGCTGGGGTCAAATGAGTGCACCATAAACAGGTATTCTTGACATTACTTTGCTAATTTTGCAGTCAAATGCTGGGTATAACTATTGTAAAATTGCATTTAATGTGATTTTACTTTGATTACTTCTTCCTCCTCTACTTCATACCAATAAAATATTCAACTTTGGATGCAAAAAAGATTCATATTGTCTTTTCTTTATGATCATATTTCTATTACTAGTTTTCATCATTGAATTTTGCTCAAAATTTGATTAATATCCAAAAAAATATCAGATTTATACCCATATTTGGATAAAAAATCTAAATATGTTTAATATCCAATTCATATCCATATCTATTTATAACAAATATGGATATGCTTAATATCCGATTCGTATTCGTATCCATTTAGAATAAATATAGATATTAATTTTGATATCCATTTAATATTTGTATTCGTATTCGTTGAAAAATATAGATACAAATATAGATATATCAATATCTGATCTGCATCCGATCCATTTTTAGCCCTAGCTCATGGCCATGTTGAGCCTGTACATCAATGTTTGCCTAGGATGCTTCCAATTATGGTCAACTTTGTTGCTGTCCTTTAGATGTTTGAACCACCAGTTGGAAGCCCATATATTTGTTTCTTTTTTGAGCATCACCGGCCAACGGGTCAACCATTATCGGATGACAAATTGCTAGTTGAGGAAGATCACTGCCACCGCCTATCCTCCACCGCTTGCCTTCCTCCCTTTACCTTTTCTTAGGAGGAGGCCGGCGCCCTTCCCCTATTTTGTCAAAGACAAGAAGAAGAATAAAAGAAAAAGAAAAAAAAAAGAAGAAGAAAGAAAAAAAAACAATTCCTTTCTCTCTCTTTCTCTTCTTTTCTCTCTTTGGTGTTGATGAAGGATGGACCCTAGAGGGTCCCACCCTTGTAACCTATGATGACCTCTATAAGAGGGTCCTGACCTCTTGGTCGTAAGGTAGCACACCAGTCCAACTCAGCCCAAGGCGAGCATCGCTTAATTCCACCCTCAATACTTTCTATAGTATACGTACCCTAATGAAATTCTTATTCTGTGTTTAGACCTATTAGATTGTCCAAATCGAACTGACCGAGACGTTAGGCACTACCACCTGGTTAGTCATGTTTCATTCACTTAGTTTCTCTCTCTTCTTCTCCATCATTCTCTCTCTCCTTTGATCTATGAACCCAATAATGGGTCACAAGCCCAGTCGCTTTGGATCCGAGTTGACCCGGTAGAGGGTTCTTAGATTGCTGTGTTGGTTGGGCAACATGTTGGCATCACCCTAGTCCTTGATGAACACTACTGGAATCTATTATCATCAGTTCTTGTCTATACCTTGATTCTTGATCTATAATTTGATCAGTTGGAATAAACTAATCGAACCAATCTAGGCTGCAGGGCACTGCTGCTTGGAGTAAAGTTGTCTAGACAAGAAGATGTCCAACAATGGGATACCTCGGTATGGTCTATAAACTAAGAATTTTGGAAAAAAAAATCTGGAATTATGTGGACTTGTTGGAGTACATGTGAGGTAAGTAATGTTTCACTTTTTCTAGATTATCGATGAAATATAGAGTTATTATATTAATCAGTTTTGAATTGCATTATTCATGATGCATGAATTTGATGAATGATTTTTTTATTAGATTTGTTTTATTTTGGAATAGTATGATGATGCATGATCAAACATATTGATCTTGTTCAATTGATTTTGATATCACATGATTTTTGTATTTTTTTTGAATTGAGATGTGAAATTGTATGATTATTTTGAACTCTTAGCTTGACCATATTAAGGACATGCTAGTGGAGATTAATACGTTGGCACTTGATTTGTCGTGAAAGATTTATACCTTAAGAAGATGCACGGCATGCCATAAGCAGGCATGCCATCTCGAAGAACTTTGTCGCAAGATGATACAACACATTGCAAAAAGATGCATGGTATTATTGGGATAGCCCAATATTTTTTGTCCAACAAGCCAGTTGGGTGAGCGTGCGCTGCACATGAGGGGTGGAGAGAAGAAGACTCTGGTTAGAAGTGTTCTTCCTTCCCTGATATCGCTAGATGCTGGGAGTCCTAGGGTGAGCTAACTTCATCCAAAACCCTACGATCCCTTTTATTTAACGTCCCCTCCTTCATTGAGCACCATCACCTATCTTCCGAGGAATAGCCACCAATCCCAAGGTTCTCTTCCAAGTCTCTTCCTTGGATCTTCGCCGGAGAAGCCACCAGGCCACCTCGTCGGACCAAGGTAACCAACCAATCCATACTTCTTCCTCCTTTTGCTAGTTTTATAACTACCAAATCTTGATTTAGGCCGACAAATCGCCAGAATTTTCATCCAAAATAGGGGTGCCCTGTTTCAGTCATCTTACTCCCATGTTCTTCATTGTCGGTCGCGGGATAAGGCCAGGCTTCGACTCTTCTTGGGATCCCTAATATCATATAGCCGTTAGATTGGGTAATTGACCGTGATCTTGGTCAAGTTTGGTGTGGATCCTTTTTTATTTTCTTGTTTTTTCTTCCTTTCTTCCTTGCGCCGGTCGACCACCATCACCGGTGATGCCGCGACTGAGGGCCGTCGATGGCCGCAGTTGTTGGGGCTAGGCCACCCTAACCGCCCCTTGTTCTGACTCAAAGAGAAGGGGAAGATGAACTTCCCTCACTCTCTTCTTCCTCTCTCTATATGTGCTTCTAAGTGGACCCAGTAGAGAATCCTTCTCTATCCTTTGTTCCTCTCCATGTTCCTCAGTCAACCCCATAGCAGTCTTGACTGACATCATTGCAATTGCCCTGAATAGCCATGCAGTATATTGCCTCCCACCACCATAGCACGTACTGAATACGGTTGAATTTCATCATCATCAATCTTTATTGAGCTATCTATACTGTAGCCTGACTCTCGTTCATGAGCTAACTTGTTAGACTACCTAGATTCGATCAATTGGAGCACCTGGATGTTACTACTTGGTTGGCCCTATCCTTCTTCCACTTCAATCTTTGTCAATCATCTAACAATCTAACATGTTACTCTTGCTTTGATTGAAGACCAATTGCTTTCTTGATTAGATGATTTGGTATACACCATGCTGACTGAATCTGGCCGCTCAGTGCTGCCACCCAACTGACCTCATCTTTCTTCCTGTGCAAATTTGTTTTCATGGTTAGTCTTGGTCTTGTATGGGGGTGCAATCGTCTAGACAAAAAGAAGCCTAAAAAGATTTTGTACTCTATTTCTTCAATCATAGTAGAACCCTATTTCTTAATTATTTAATTAATCTTGAATTAGATAGGATAGGAATATTAGATTTAAGATTAATTCGGATACTAGAGCTTTGAAATTAAGAAACTAACAATGATTTAGTTATTTCTTATACTAATGTTTGGTCAAGGATGAGTTGGATTTATACTAACTAATTGGACATGCTAGATATGGACTAATAGACATTGTGTCCAAGTTTGTCATCGATAGAGGTAAGAATTTATGTACTTGATCACCAATATATATACATGTTTATTGATTTATACCGCTGGATTTACATTATAAAATTTGCATCATGAGACTTGGACCATAAGATTGAATCGTGAGATTTACATTGATAGATTTGGTTTAGTATGAGATGGTATATTTTGTATGATTTCTGGTACAAACATACTTGTACAATTATTATACATATATATCATATATTGAAATTATATAAATAATAATACCTTGAATTTGTGAGAAATACATTGTGTAAATAGAAAGTGATTTGACAAGAATAATATATAAACCAAATGGATAAGATATGGTTTGAACTAACCTCGTAATGGGATAGTCTCTATGGATTTATGTATGGGATAGCCTCCGCGGACTTATGCATATGATAGCCCCCATAGGATTACATGTGGGATAGCCTCCACGGACTTAATAGTGGGATAGCCTCCACGAGCTTAAGCGTGGGATAGCTTCTACGGCTTAAGTATGAGATAGCTTTCATGAGCTTATGCATGGGTAAGCCTCTACGAGCTTATGCGTGGAATAGCCTCTCCAGACTTGTGCATGAAATTTTGTTTGGTAGTCTTAGATTGTGTCATGATTTTGTTAGTCCAAAACTGAAAAGATAATTATTATGGATCCTGAAATTGAGATAATGAGAAATAGTTGATAGACACATGAAACCAATATTGAATAAAAGGTTTTACTTGTTGGTATGTGTGATATTTATCTCTTTTGATAAGCTAGATATTTGATGTATGTTTATGTGGATATTTCTTTGTTTAATTGAGTTATATTTGATATTTGAAAAGAAGTTTTCATAATTTATATTTTTATTTTAGTGTCGCTTTATTACTATTCTCAAACTATATTATTATATTGGTATGAATGTGTAGATATTCTTATTAGACTATAAAGCTATAACCATTCCTCTCTTTTTTTTAAGAGTTGTAGGTTGTGTAGTACTTGGCTATGGTTGAGATCACAGGTAGAAGGGATAAATAGATAGAGCATTATTGTCACCGGTTGGATGGATTAATTTTGTAATTTTATACAAGTTTGTTACTTATTATAAAATGAGATTATTTTTGTTCACGGATATTAAACTTGTAATAATTTTTCAAGCGTAGTATATTCTCTAGGGCCCTACCCTAAGGAGTGTGTGATTGTGTCATATGGTCGACCTGAGTGATGGGTTTAGGGAGTGACAACTATGACCTTGTAATAGAAAAAATATGGTCCCAGATATGGCTGATGAGATGAACTTAATATTTTGAAAAAATCAAAAAATATAAACAAAATTGGAATTTTGAGAAAGATTGAATTTGGCATGCATAATATTTTGATAATGCCGCATAACTAAATTTGTTTGTGAATTAATAAATTCCATATATTTATTTTTAGTAAACAATTATTTAATTTATTTTATAATTAATCTAGTTAAAGTGTTCATTGCTTATTGGGCTTTCTACCTCATTATTCTATATTTTACTATTTTTATAGATCTTGAGAACTAAGATAGCACGAAATATAACTCGAGAGAGTAATTAGAAGCAAAGTTTGATTTTTCTTTATTCTAGATTTGGATTTCTTAAAGTCTAATGTAAGAACTTAACTGTTACTGAAATTTTGTGAGATACTAAAGTTTGGATTTTAGTTATTTAAATTTTAGATTTATTCAATTGATTATTTATTCTGTTTCTTGCTTTATGATATCGATGAGATGCCTTGCATACTTGTGGAAAAAAATTTTCTATGAGTATGCGGTAGTTACCACAATCTTGGCTAACGATCTTGGATTGGGGGTGTGACGGAAATAAAGCTTAACCTAATTTTTAGCGAAGCCTCCTCCTATCCTAGTTTTCAAAAAAGTAAAAAAAAGTTGTGACCAAGGATCAAGCAGCAAGTTTTCTAGATATCTTAAACTCACAACCCAACAATTTAAGCTATTGGGAGGAGGACAACCAAGGCTAATAAACACTTCTGACATCCCATTTATGAGTCAATGTGGGACTATAACAATTTTCCCACACTCAATATTATGACTTCCTCGTCATGATTGGCTCCTACTCTAGAGAAGAGGGACCCATCTTTGGATCATGTTCTCGACTTTGGTATCCTCCAGCAAAGGACCCATATGACTAATAAAGGCCGTGACTCACAAGCGACCTAGTTTTGATGCCGCTTGTGTTGGACTCAGCCTAAAACTTGAAATATTGGAAGGAGTGGCTAGCTAATAAAACTATGTGGCAGCTCTTTTATTAGTTAAATTCCAAATATCTATATATATAACGCTACCTCTCTAATCCCTCTCTCTTATTCATCAACTACTGCTTTGGCAGTTTGATATCATCCTTCTCGGCATCGGTTGAATCAAATAAATTCCTCATGAACCTTGTGATTTAGCAACTTGGTACTCAACCCCCTTGACCGGCAACAACTCTCGTGACTTCCACCACCATCCTTGTGCCATGCACGTGACATAGCGTGGAAAAAACCGGCTTTCTGTAACATCATCCAATCAGAATGCTCAGGAAGATGGTTTCCTTGGCCCCCAATATTTGATTGACTTTGCAATTTATGCAAATAAATAAATAAATCAAATCACGGCCCATGTTACGGATCCCTTCCGATTATCTTTGTGGATACTTAGGCCAGAGGCTCAAACTCCGAGGGTTTGGGTCTTCTACCAATATCTTGTTCTCTTCTTTGGCTTTTCAAAGAAATATTATTTTAGCTACCGCTTTCATTTTTCTACTCTTTATTTCTTGTTCATATTTATTCATGTTGCTTTCTGAGTTAGTGGACCCGATCCAACTAATAATTCTTTCTTTCAAAGTTCTCTGAATGAAGTTGGGGATACCAAATATCTTGTCCTTCAGTTTATCAACCCGTTTAAGAGCATGACTAATCTTCAGCTTAACATGGCCTCGAAGAGAGTATACAATGTTGCGGGGGAGACTAACCTTGCTCCACTCAACTAATCGATAATAGATTAATCCATACTCAAGGTCTTTCGAAGTCCAATGTGGATCCGAATCCATGGTTCAGCCTCCAATGATATATGCATGGGACCTTTTATTTTATTTTATTTTATTTTTAGTGGATTAAAGACCTGTCTCTCTTACTATCCTTGAATACAGTGTATTTTGGGGCATGTTCAATTAACGTTCACTGCTTCATCCCATCTTTTAGAACTCTCCCTCCATTCTCCCTTTTGGTACAAAGAAAGGGTCCTCACGTTAAACCACGCGCTTGGACGTGGAGGTCATACTTTCCCGAGTTCCAACCTGCCTCACGGCAACTCACATTCATTTCTTTTTAGAGTCCCATGACCACGTCAACTTGCTTCACGTTGACATGCAAGAAGATGGAGTTTTCTCATAAAAGGCCATGATGCACTGAAGTTTGTCCAGCTGTCATGAGGAACAGCTAGAAATAAGATCATGCTATGATGGAATGAGGACAAAGTAAACCCTAGTCATAGGTGCCTAGATTGGCAACTGAAACGGTTGCATGGATCGGTGTTATAAAACATGGAAGCTCAGATTTGCTTGGAATTCTCTAAATATCTAAATCAATAGATAACTTACATGAGTTAGCTTATTGGTCAGCAAAAAAAAAAACTAAATATATATAAATGTATATTATAAAAATTGAAAATGGCTTGATATAGTATCAAGTAGATATAAGATAATTTTTTTTTAAAAAAATGATACTACAATATTATAAAAATATAAACATAAAATATTAAATTATAATTGTGGAAATTTTAATATATAATATAGATAGATATGCTTTATAAGCTCAATTCTACAAACTCGGTTAGGTTGGATATCATTGATTCACCTAAGAGCTTAGTTATTAAGTTGGATCACCAAGTGTTTGGTTGGATCATCTATTTAGAATTGAGCTATCTAATAAGCAACCCAATCAAGAATTCCACCGATTTTATATGGATCAAACAATCCTTATGTTGGATCCCTCAACACACACACATCATTATATATATATGGCATGGTATACACTTCGCAGCTAGAGAGAATGGTTCTTCAGAACTTGGAAAGTGAAAGGTAGTGAAAGAGTAGGAGGGAGAGAGTGGAGGCTGAGGATATGCGAGAGACTCCCTGGACTTGAGTCTTGTTGAAGTATGGGACTTGATCCTTTCTTAAATCCAAAGGGTACTTTGGTCTTGTACCTTGGAAAGAATTTTTACTATCGATGTCACTTCAATTTTTTATTGTGGACAACTAGAGAACCTTCACTGTAGATGTCACTTTAGCTTTTTACTGCGGACATCTAGAGAACTTTCACTATATATGTCACTTCAGTTTTTTAGCATGGATACTTGGAGAACCGTCATTGTAGATGTCATTTTGGAGGGAATGTTTAGGTTTTTACTCAAGTCTTGTGAAGTCATTGTTCTTGAATATCTCAAGAGGTTTTCTCTTGATCTTCTTCTGATGAGATTTCACTGTAGATGTCACTTCAACTTTTTACTATTGACATTTGGAGAACCTTCACTGTAGATGTCGTTCTGGAGGGAATATTTAGGTTTTTACGAAAGTCTTCTGAAGCTATTGTTCTTGAATGTCTCAAGAGGTTTTCTCCTAATCTTCTTCTGATGAATTTTTTTTTTTAATATTTTAGCCTCAGCTTGTTTTTTGGAAGGTTTTTCTTGTTGGACGGATCAACTACTTCATCTTCTTCTTGTTTGAGGGGTGAATAGTACGTCACCCTTAGTGGTGAAGAAGATTGTCCTGATAGACTATGTTCTTCATTTATTGCTTCATTTGATATAGCCATTGTCGAGCTTTGATGGAACATGTCTCCATATATTGCATGAAGAGGTTAAGAGGATTCTTGAATCATCTTGAGCATAGTTTTGTATACTTTAATTTGTTCATCTTTAATTTGAAAGATATATTGTCCATATATCTTTCTTTGATAGGCCAGGATTCTTGTTTTTAGATCATGATTGATTCGCAATTCTATCTGATACAGATTGTGGGATTTCGATGCAGCCTTTTCCAGTTGGTCCCCCTAAATAATTTGTTGCTCATTGAACTAGTTTCATCTTTTGACATAAGTTTTTTGAGTAAAAAATAGTGGGAATTGTACATTTTTTATGTTGAATCCCCATCTAAGTATCCATGGTAGTCCGGTCTTGGCACAGAATCTCATGAGGCTGAATTCGTTAACAGTAGAATACATTTTGGCTACTGCTTGCTTCATTTTGTCTGAAAGCATATCTAGAGTAGCCCTGAACTTCAGCCACCAATTTTGATAGAACCAGATAGGTAGGAGACTAATGTGGTTCGAGAATTTTATGAACCATGAGTGTTTGAATTCAAAGTTTTGGATATAGAAAACATTTATCTAGGCATCTCGATAGTCCCAGTAGTTGAAGGATTCATACCCTATGTTGCCCAAGAAGACAACTCAAGAGGGGGGGGGGGGGGGTGAATTGGATTTTAAGTAATAATTGCAAATTAAAAACTTAATGAGTAACTAATTAATATTATTGCAGGCTAATTAATTAGATTACTAGTTGTAATGAGTGGAGAGGATGGAAGAGACAATGAACCAATTACAAACACAAGAGGTTTTATAGTGGTTCGGAGCTAACCCTTGCTCCTACGTCCACTCCCCAAGCTTCATTTGGGAGTTCATTATAATCCCTAGGATTACAGCCGGTTGTTTTACAAGTTCACAACCCAACTTGTTGTTTTCACGAGATCACAATGAACTCGATCGGTTTTCACAGGCTCACTGACTAGAACCACCCGATTGTTTTTTCGGGATCACAATCGAACCCTTACACCGTTGGTTTTAACTTCCTCGAGTCGACTCGGATTCTCTTGGAGTCGACTCGGCTCTCAGAGCCTGAATACTGGTCTTCTGTCTTTGGAGTTGAACTGCCTCAGAGTCGACTCGGACTTTGCTGGAGTCGACTCGGCTCTCAGACACCGAAGTTGGCTCTATGATTTTTAGTCTTACATTCCTCTGAGAGTCGACTCTTCCCTTTTTTGGAGTCGACTCGCCAATCGTTGGAGTTGACTCGAGTTCTTCTGGAGTCGACTCGGCTCTCAGAATCCAAAAACAACTTCTCTGTCTTTCTGTCTGTTACTCCTTGGAGTCGACTCGGAACTATCGGGGGTCGACTCGGCAAGCATCGGAGTCGACTCGAATTCTTCAGGAGTCGACTCGATGATAGGGTCTGAGATTCATCTTTCTGTCCTGCTGTCTGTTCTCAGTCGGAGTCGACTCGCAGTGTGCCGGAGTTGACTCGAGCCTGTGCCAGAACATTTGAAACACTTGGAGTCGACTCGAAATCCTCCGGAGTCGACTCGAGTTTCAGCCTTTGACTTAAGTTATTTTCCACATGCACTCAAAAGAGGATTCTTACAAATTTTGCCTGATATACTGGATTGAATTCATTAGTATAACTTAAAATATACTCAATGGTTTTGTGCTCATCAAAATCAAATAGGGTTATAATCAATCACTCCACAATCTTTTTCTTTTTTGATGATGACAAAACATTGAATATCTTTGAAGTGAATTGCTCAAACATTCAGTAAAAGTTTTGAAATGAATTCAAATATCTGGTTATTTTAATCTATCCAGAATTGAAAGGTATGGATCAGTAAATCCTGAAATTAAAGCTCCCCCTTTCATTTGGAATTATATAAGCCTTCATATCATGCAATCAATTGTTTGGCTTATATGAAGTTAATGATTTCGCTTTCTTAAGATTTCAGATTCTCCCCCTCAACATATGCATTCAATTTTGTTTAAATTTTTGAATTTTCTTTTAATGTCTTGAATCTTTTTTTTTTGCTTAAATTCTTACTTTCAGAGGGAAAATCCGACACTTTGTTCTTGAGTATGATTCAACTAATCTCCGAATATCCTTTGAATAGATTCTGAAGATTACTCTTTGAGGAGCCCCAACAGAGAGATAATGAGCCTCGAGGTATCAAATCCACTTAGAACAAATTACATTTTGCTTTATAAATTTTTTTTTTTTTTTTGTGATTCCCTTTATATTCAATTCAACATATTTTCTCCCCCTTTTTGTCATCATAGCAAAAAGAAGCATAGAACATAGAAAAGTATTGCACAATTTTGTAAGAAAGTGTCTACTCATTGTATTGATGCTAATTTGAGTACAATTGTAGAGAAAAATACAAGTATAGAGCAAATACATTATAAGATAGAAAACAAAGCTACTCTAGGGTTTCTTTGTAGTAGAGGATGTGGCTCCTGATCTAAGTCTATTCATTTGCATGACTAAGCTTATCCCCTCAGATACGTTCCCTAGTTGTGCGATGATCTCCGGGGTGAGTCTAGACTGTGTCGAGGAAATCTCGTTCACTTTTTCCTGGATGGTGTCAAGCTTGAAGATCAACGCATTTGCTAGCCGCTCTACACCCTGACTCTGGTTGCCTAACTCATGTCTGATGCTGTCTCGCATCTTTCTTGTGTCGTCCTTGACGTCACTTATGTTCCAGTATTGAGCTTGAACTAGGCTTTGAATATTGAATATTTCCTCCTTTAGGTTTGCAACCATCTCTGTCACGGCTGCTAAGGAGGGAACTAGCTCGGTGGAGGGAGCACTCTGAGGACCTCGGAGCTCCCTCAGTAGATCATCTCTCAGTTCCCTCACTATCTCCTGCCGCAACTCTCGGAGCTGCTCAGAAGATATTCGAACCTCCAGGGGGCTGCTGCTGAGAAGGTGGGGCAGTGGAGGTGGAGGGCTCAGTATAGGTAGGAGCAGAGGTGGAAGGAAAGGTGGGAGGAGCTATGTCATGGTCCTGATCATGATCGGGACTAGGTGAGTGATGAGTGGTAGGGTCAGAAGGTGTGGATGTGGATGTGGACGGTTTCCGTACCCAGACTCCCCCAACTCTATGGAAACCCATCCGATGGAAGGTCCCCTCACCCATGCGATCTGTAAAGCGCAGTGAGCGAGAGGATTCCTCCTCAGGAATAGGGACCTCTAACTCCCTAAATATAAGGGTGAATAGCATGCCATATGGAAGGTTGAGCCTAGGTTTATCTAGGGGTTCACACATGTACTTGTAGATGAGCTTGGGAAAGTTGATGGGAGTGTCTTGGAGGAGATGGTACATCAGTGCTAGGTCTCTCTCTGAGATAAAGTCAAACCTACCCGTTTTGGGGAAGAGAGTCCTAGAGATGACACTTAGGAGAAGCCGCATTTCAGCCGAAAGCTGATTTGCGAACACCTCCTCTATGGGGGACAGAGGTGGACTCCCTAAGATGGCCGTAAGGGCCTCTGTCCTATCGGAGGGGTGTGTGGGAACAATCCCCTCACTCGAGAGATGGAGGACTCGAGCAATGAAGTCCTCCGAGATGAAAATAGGGACACCCATAACAGTTCCCTGGACACCCCCGCTAACCCGTGCGACAGTACCATAGAATTTCCTAACTAACCCTGGATAGGTAGGGAGGTCAAGTGTGCAGAAAAACTCTAAACCCTGGGCCCTAAGGTGATGCCCTAGGTTGAACCCTTCCTAGGAGAGGAAGTCAAAGTTGACTTACCTCCCGGTAGAGACAACCTTCCCGGTGCATGAGCGCGAGGGAACCGGCCTAGGCGGGGAAGGAACCGGAGGTGGTGGCCTCGCCGGTTCGTTCCGAGCCTTGGACCGTCGCTCAGCCCCACTCGCGGAAGAGGGTCTCTTTCGGCTTGGGACAATGACATTCCTAGGCATTTTTGACCTAAAAATGGGGAAGGACACGAAAAATAGGGAGAAACTTCGACGGAGATGACCTAAAGTGGGTCGGAAACGAGGTCGGAGACGGCTCTAGGATTTTTGAACAGTGGCGGCTGAAAATAGAAGTAAAAAAGGAAAGCATTCCGCTTAGGGTTAAAAGTCGGATTTCCGACCTCGAGTCGACTCCGGTATGTCGCGAGTCGACTCGAACTCGAGTCGACTCCCAAATATGCGCGAGTCGACTCCCCCATGAGCCGACTCTAAAATGTATCCGAGTCGACTCGAACTCTGGCACACAACCAAAAATTTTGTTATTTTCGTGCCAAAAGAGAGAGTTATGGACTTATCTAGGATTTAAGAACTGATTTGATGATCATAGATAAGAAATCCTATGTCCAACATAAACTAATCCTCAAAATCAATGAACTAGAGGAGAGTATCACTAGAATGGATCAATCACTCCTAACCCTCTTCTTAGTATGCAAAATCGATCTTTACTCAAAGATTTTGTGAAGATATCAGCAAGTTGATCATCAGTACAAACAAATTGAAGTGTCACATCACCATTCAGTACATGATCTCTTATGAAGTGATATCTTATCTCAATGTGTTTAGTTCTTGAATGCTGAATTGGATTTTTAGTTAGATTAATGGCACTTGTATTATCACATTTTATGGGAATTTTATCTTGTTTAATGCTATAATCTTCAAGTTGTTGTTTAATCCACAAGATTTGAGCACAACAACTCCCGACAGCAACATATTCGGCTTCCGCCGTAGATAGTGCAATCGAGTTTTGTTTCTTGCTAAACCAAGAGATTAAATTTTCTCCTAAGAATTGACATGACACGCTGGTGCTTTTTCTATCAAGTTTACAACCAGCAAAGTCTGAATTTGTGTACCCTATTAAGTTTATGCTAGATTCTTTAGAGTACTATAAACCTATATTTTTTGTTCCTATTAGGTATTTAAAAATTCTCTTAACTGCAATTAAATGTGATTCCTTAGGATTAGATTGATATCTAGCACACATGCATACACTAAACATGATATCAGGTCTACTTGCTGTAAGATATAGTAAAGAGCCTATCATACCTCTATACAACTTTTGATCTATTGATTTACCTGATTCATTCTTATCTAGTTTGCATGATGAGCTCATGGGTGTGCTGCTTGGCTTGTTTCCATCCATATCAAACTTCTTAAGCATCTCCTTGATGTATTTAGCTTGATTGATGAAAATTCCCTCATTAGATTGTTTGATTTGGAGCCCGAGGAAATAGTTCAGCTCTCCCATCATACTCATTTCAAATTCACTCTGCATTAAGTCAGCAAATTCTTCGCAGAGGTGATTGTTAGTAGCACCGAAAATAATATCATCTACATAAATCTGCACTACTAACATTTCTTTGTTTTTCTTCTTTAAAAACAGTGTTGTATCAACATTTCCTTTAGAGAATTCATGGTCTAATAAAAATTTGCTAAGTCTTTCATACCATGCTCTAGAGGCTTGTTTTAGGCCATAAAGTACTTTGTTTAGTTTATATACATGATTAGGGTATTGATGATTTTCAAAACCAGGAGGTTGTTCTACATAAACCTCCTCATTAATATACCCATTCAAAAAGGCACTTTTTACATCCATTTAAAATAGTTTGAAGTCTTTAGAGCATGCAAATGCCAGTAATAATCTAATTGCTTCAAGTCTAGCCACAAGAGCAAAGGTTTCATCAAAATCTATACCTTCTTCTTGATTATAGCCCTTTGCTACTAGTCTAGCCTTGTTTCTAACCACAACTCTATTTTCATCAAGTTTGTTTTTATATATCCATTTAGTTCCTATTATTGAGTATTCAGCGGGTCTTTCTACTAAATTCCATACCTTGTTTCTAGTAAATTGGTTTAGTTCCTCTTGCATAGCATTTATCCAATTTACATCATTTTCAGCTTCTCCAATGTTTTTAGGTTCTAAGTGTGAAACAAAAGCTAGGTAATTATTTAAGTTCCTAAGAGAAGCTCTAGTTCTAATAGGTTGTGATGGATCATCTAATATTAATTCTTTAGGGTGACCGTATGCATACCTCCAAGCCTTTGTAAGCCCATGATCATCAATTACCTCTTGGCTTGTTGAGGTTTCTTCACTTTGCTTCGGTTCATCCTCTTGTAATGTCATATCATCTATCTTTTTCTCAAGTATTCCTGCATCATCATCAAGAGCTACTCTCTTGCTAGAAGAGACATCATTAGTATCATCAAAAACGACATGTATAGACTCTTCAATAACAAGGATTCTTTTGTTGAAGACTCTATAAGCTTTACTTGATGTAGAATAGCCCAAAAAGATACTTTCATCAGATTTAGAATCAAATTTACCTAAGTTATCTTTGCCATTATTATGAATGAAACACCTACACCCAAAAACATGAAAATAGTTTACTTTGGGCTTTCTATCTCTCCAAAGTTCATAAGGTGTTTTCTTTATAATTGGTCTTAATAAAACTCTATTTAATATATGATATGATATGTTAATGACTTCTCCCCAAAAATACTTAGGGAGGTTACTTTCACACAACATGGTTCTAGCCATTTCCGATAAGGTTCTATTCTTTTTTTCCACAACTCCATTTTGTTGTGGTGTCCTAGGTGCAGAGAAATTATGAGTTATTCCCTTTTTACTACAGAATTCATCAAATAGATGATTTTCAAATTCCGTTCCATGATCACTTCTAATAGCTATGACTGAAGCATTTCTTGCATTAGTTACTTCCTTATAAAATTTCTTAAATACAGAAAATGCTTCATCTTTATGAGCTAAAAACATGACCCATGTATATCTAGAAAAATCATCTACAATAACAAGACTATATTTGTTTCCACCAAGACTTGTGGTTCTAGTTGGTCCAAATAGATCCATGTGTAGTAGTTCAAGAGGTCTAGAGGTAGAGACACAATTTATGGATTTAAAAGAGCTCCTAGATTATTTGCCATATTGACATGCTTCACAAATTTTATTTTTCTCAAATTTCAGTCTTGGCAAACCTATTACAGAATCTCTTTTAACTAATTTAAATATTGTATCCATACTTGCATGACCTAATTTACGGTGCCATAACCAACTTGCATTATCAACCTTAGTATCACTAGCTACTAAGCAAGGACTGTTTTTAGCAAGGTCTTCAAGATCTATTACATAGACGTTACCACGTCTAATTCCCTTAAATACTAAGCCATTGTCAATTGAGTTGGTTATGATGCATAAAGATGGTTTAAACAAAACATCAAAACCTCTATCACATAATTGACTAACGCTAAGTAGGTTATGCTTAAGGCCATTTACAAATCGTACATTATCAACGAAGGTTGAAGAGGTGGTTTGTACTTTACCTATACCAACAATGTGACCTTGGTTATTGTCTCCAAATATCACAGCACCTCCCTTCTTAGGCTCTAAGGTAAAGAATTGCTCCTTGTCACCCGTCATGTGTCTTGAGCAGCCACTATCCAAATACCAACAGTTTTTGTCGACTTTGGCTGCAAGACACTCCTACACAAGGAAATCATACAATTTTAGGTACCCAAATTTTCTTGGATCCTTCAAGGTTAGTAATGTTGGTTCCTTTTGGAACCCAAACCTTTTTAATTTTTCTTTTAGCTTCTACTTTCCTATGGTCATACACATTAGCTTTATGTCCTACTTTTTTACAGCAAAAATAAGTTATATTCTTAGTTTTACTTTTCCCTACTTTCACAAAGAAATTTTTAAGGAGCTTTTGCTTATTATTAGGTTTATACCCTAAACCAGCTCTATTAAACACAGCTCGTTGATTGTTAAGTATCATTTCCAATTTTTCAGAACTATATGTAAACTTTTCAACAATAGGTTTGTATTTTTCAAGCTCTTGTGTTAGCTTTTGTTTTTCTGTTTTTAGTATGTTTAACTCTTTTGTGAGATTATCTTTTAAAGTTTATTTACCGTTTTTAAGTTCTAAAATTTTCTTGGTTAGTTTTTCGTTATCTTTAATTAAGGTATTAGTTTTTTGAATTAACATTTGGTTGCTTGTTTTAAGTTCTAAATTTTCTTTAATGATAAAATTCTTGTCCTTAATTAATTTATCATACTTATGGAGGTGAGATTGATTAGTTAGTTTTAGTTCTTTATTCTTAAGATTTATTGTCTTATATTCATCCATTAGTTCATTAAACGCATCATACAATTCATCAAAGGTAAAATCTAAATGCGTTTCAGATGTTACCTCATTTTTATTCGCCATAAAACAGAAGTTGGCCTTTTCCTCTTGTTCCTCATCCGATGATGATGATGATGAATCGGAGTCTGTCAGGGTGGTGACAAGAGCTTTCTTCTTCTTGTGCTTGATGCTCTTTTTCAGTAATGGACAGTCGATTCTGAAATGTCCCGGTTTCTTGCACTCATAGCAATCGATTCCCTCACTTTCCCTTTCCTTACCTTTGTCCTTGTTGTAGAAATTTGAGGGACCTCTCCTCTGATGAAAGGACTTCTTCCGGTTGATGAACTTTCTGAACTTTCGCACGAGAAGAGCCTCATCATCATCTCCCTCATTGTCTTCTTTTTCGCTGCTGCTACTGCAAGATGGATCTTTGTTAGAAGAAGTAGATTTGAGGGCTATTACCTTTTTCTTATGAGAGGATTCTTCTTCGCTGTGTTGTTTCATTGTGAGCTCATGCGTCATCAGGGATCCAAGAAGCTCCTCGAGTGGCAGCTTGTTCAAGTCCTTGGCTTCTTAGATTGTCGTTACCTTGGCTTTCCATGACCTTGGCAAAGATCGAAGAATTTTCCTGACAAGGTCACTGTTAGCATAACTTTTGCCAAGGTTTTTTAGACCATTGACAATATCAGTAAATCTAGTGAACATGCACATGATAGTTTTATTATAATCCATTTTAAATAGTTCATACTTATGAACTAACATGTTTATTTTAGATTCCTTGACTTGATTCGTGCCCTCGTGGGTTACTTCAAGTCTGTCCCATATCTCTTTTGCAGAACTACAAGTAGAGACTCTATTGAATTCATTACGGTCTAAGGCACAATAAAGCACATTCATTGCTTTGGCATTTAGTTGTGCCTTCCTTCTATCATTGTCATCCCAATTTTTTTCAAGCTTGGGAATAGTAATGTTATCTACAAAAATAGAAGGAATGTATGGTCCATTAACTATGATACTCTAAATCTCATAGTCTTGGGCTTGGATAAATATTTTTATCCTAGCCTTCCAATAGGCGTAGTCGGTTCCATTGAAGAATGAAGCCCTATGGGTGGATTGCCCCTCAATAAGTAAAGATCCAAAAGGGGTTGTCATTTTGATCTTTTACTCTTTTAATAGTGAAGGGAAAATATCCCGCAAAATCCGATAAAATCGGATGCCAGGTCAGAAAATCAGTTTTAAAATTTTATCTATTTATTTATAACAGGTATAAATAAATAACATAACTATATTATGTTTACCATACCTCGATCCCGCAGCGGAAGATGGTCAAGGTACTCAGGAACAGAATCTGGTACAGGGCCAAGTGCTGGATCAGATACTGGATCAGATGCTAGATCTGGTACTGGATCGGAAACTGGATCTGGTGCCGGATCTGGTACTGATGGATCTGATGCTATGCAAGGCCCAGATGTACGGACCCTCTACTTCACACACACGCCAAGAAATGCAGGAAGGTAGGATGATGTCTGTATAGTGCAAAAACCCTTTTGCAAATAAGCCCCTGGAAGAAAAGAATTTCAAAAATTCTTTCTTCCTTTTTTTCTTCTTTTCTTTTCTTTTCCTCTTTCTTCCCGTTTCCTTTTTCCCTTTTTAAGGCTACTCAAAAGAACATGAATCTCCCCTCTCCCCACATCAAATTTCTCGCTCAGAATGAAGAGAAAGCTAGCCTATTTATAGGCAAAGACAAGGCTGAACCAGGGAAGAGAAAACGGCAAAAGGGAAGAGTGAACGCCAAACGTTTCATGATTTTATTGAATTTTTTGAACCGTTTGATTTCAATTAAATCAGTCCTATGTTAAAGAGGTTTCAAAACCGAAGAGACACGTCTCTTCGGATCTTCAAATGGTAGCCGAAAAAGGGAAGATCAAGCGCCCTCCGATGTGCTCGGAAGAAGAAGGAAAAACGCGGTCCACGGGAGATGTTTTGCAGAGAAATCGGTCCATGGACCGAGGAAGAAACCAGAACAAACCGTGTCATTCAATTTGAGGGGCAAAAACGTAAATTTCCAGACTTGACTTAAATGGGTTAATTCAAATGGGCTGAATCAAATGGGCTTGGGTCCATTATTGGTTCTAAACCAAATTAAAGACCAATTTGAAAGATTTTGGATCCGGAAAAATTCCACATGAATCTGATTCATGTGAACTCCAATTAGTTCAATTTTCGGATCAATCCAAGTCACACTTGGACTAGAATAAATATGGAATAAATTCTAATAAAATCATCATGAAGCCCAATTACATTCATTTGAATCCAATTCAAAAACAAACTCAACAAATGAGTCCAAATCAATTTCAATTACATTAATTGAAACTTGATTAAGCCAGAATACAGACATAATTAAATACACATCCATGAAATTCAGTATGTACCTCATGTTCAGTGCTAGCTGAACATAGACAAAATCAAATCTCAAATGATCCACAATTTAATTCTCAATTAAATTGGATCAAGTCCTTCCTACTTAACTTGACTTATGTGCGTGACTCCGATAGGTTCGAACACTAAGCCGGTAGTACATGGACTACTCCATACACTAATCGAGGTGACCATCTAGCAATGATACCCGACGTCCGGATAGGTCGAATATGCAAAGCAACATTCAAGAACCTAGACGTATGGTTGTTGCATAATTCATCCCTATGACCTTCGATGCTCAAGATGACCTCAGAGTGGACTGTCGACCTCTGGGTCCGGTCATCCATAGTGTATTTCAAATAATCAAATCAAGTGACCTATCACTTGGTTTACCCTGGCCAAGGTTTTACTGAATTGAAATACAGTGAGACATCAACTCCTAAAATCTGGAGCGGTCAATCCCATCTTGACTCATACACAGACTTCGCGAGTACTTGACTGCACCCAGCATCCTTCCGATCCCTGAATTAGAAATTCAGGTCATCCAGTGCTTAAGTACAGTGAGTTGCTTGCAAGTCACCGTGACAGTCTCAGGTCTAAGGGGTACTTATGCCCATACGTTTTACGAGCTAACTCCCGACAGTGGAGTGCTGCGCAGGTGAGTCACTATTCAGTGACGATGTACTCCTACATCTCACCTGTATGCCATACAGTGTCTCCACATTCCTTGGTTTAAGAGGACAACCAACTAAATGGCACACAACGACCTATACTTGACATAGCTATCGTCCAATTGACAGCTCGTCATTTGGTCGCGAACTGGTTTAAGGACTAAATGATAAAACCTCTTTTATCCACTAAATTAGTCCTAAGGACTTCATCACAATACACAGGAGTTCAATTTGAAGATGCAACACTTGTGATGAATAGAAAATTGCCAGAATAAATTTTTATTCATTTTAATAAAACATATACATAATTCAATTTCTTACAATTAAAAAATTGGCTTTGGGACACAATTCCCAACAACTCCCACTTGAACTAAAGCCAATTTGTACAGTATCTAATACCCATCTTCGATTTGTGATAATCGAACTCCTTTACAGAAAGGGCTTTAGTGAATGGGTCAGCTAGGTTCTCCTTTCCATCGATCTTTTGAAGATTGACGTCACCTCGTTCCACGATCTCTCGTACAAGGTGGTAGCGACGCAGAATGTGCTTGGTTCTATGGTGGGACTTTGGCTCCTTTGCTTGTGCAATGGCTCCAGTATTGTCACAATACAAAAGAACTGGACCATTGATTGAGGGAGCAATACCAAGTTGATTTACAAACTTCTTGATCCAAACAGCTTCCTTTGCCGCATCTGATGCAGCAACATACTCTGCTTCGCATACGGAATCGGCTACTGAATGCTGCTTGGAACTTTTCCAGCAGACTGCTCCTCCATTCAGGGTAAACACAAATCCTGACATACTCTTACTGTCATCATGGTCTGACTGAAAACTAGAGTCTGTAAATCCCACAAGTTTTAAGTCAGATTCTCCATAGATTAACCATTGGTCCTTAGTATTTCTTAAATACTTAAGGATGGTTTTCACCACCTTCCAATGGTTCTCACCCGGATCAGACTGATACCTACTTGCTACTGCTAGTGAGTAAGCAACATCCGGTCTTGTACATGTCATGGCGTACATAATAGAACCTACTGCGGAAGCATATGGGATTCTACTCATACGCTCTCTCTCTTCGGAAGTTGTCGGACAATCTTTCTTAGAGAGAGAAATTCCTTGGCCTATCGGAAGATAGCCCTTCTTGGAATTCTCCATGTTGAACCGCTTCAACATAGTGTCGATGTACGTGGATTGGGATAATCCAAGCAACCTCTTAGATCTATCTCTATAGATTTTCATCCCTAGGATGTAGGATGCTTCTCCCAGATCCTTCATGGAGAACTGTGATGACAGCCAGAGTTTCACATTTTGTAATGCAGGAATGTCATTCCCAATTAAGAGAATGTCATCCACATATAAGACAAGGAATGTGATCACTGAACCATTAACACACTTGTAAACACAAGGTTCTTCTTCGTTCTTAACGAAGCCATACGTTTTGATAGTTTTATCGAAACGTATGTTCCAACTTCGAGAAGCTTGCTTAAGTCCATAAATGGACTTTTGTAGCTTGCATACTTTGGACTCGTCTGTGGATATGAAACCCTCAGGTTGTATCATATACACCTCTTCTTCTAGCTCTCCATTTAGAAAAGCTGTTTTCACATCCATTTGCCAGATTTCATAATCCATATATGCTGCTATAGCTAGCATGATCCGAATAGATTTTAGCATTGCCACAGGGGAAAAAGTCTCGTCATAATCGATACCATAACGTTGACGATACCCCTTGGCAACCAGACGGGCTTTATAGGTCTCCACCTTTCCGTCTGCGCCTCTCTTTCTTTTGAAGATCCATTTGCACCCTATGGGTTTTATCCCTTTGGGTGGATGAACTAGTGTCCATACACTATTGATTTCCATGGACTCCATTTCGGATTTCATGGCATTAAGCCACAACTCGGAGTCAGACCTCTGCATAGCATCCATATAGGTGATCGGATCCTCATTGTTCTCATCGAGCTCAATAGGATCCGTGTCATGGACCAAGAAACCGTAGTATCTATCCACTTGACGCGGCACTCTACCGGATCGCCTTAATGGTGCTTCTACATTGGGCTCCGGGTTTGATCTAATCAAAATCGATTCTGTGGGTTCAGTAGATTGTGTTAAATCTTCCACCTGCTGAACTTCACTAAGTTCAACCTTAGAGGCAATAATTCCTTCACCAAGGAATTCCTTTTCCAAAAATGTTGCCTTAAGTCCTACGAACACCTTTTGTTCATTAGGAAGGTAAAAGTAATAACCCCTAGTTTGCTTGGGGTACCCTACAAAATAACACTTATCGGACCTAGGACCAAGTTTGTCAGTTTGAGAACGTTTAACATAAGCCGGACATCCCCAAACCCTAAGGTATGAAAGTGTCGGCTTACGCCCAGTCCATATCTCATATGGAGTCTTCTCAACAGACTTACTTGGAACCTTATTTAGTATTATACACGCAGACTCTAAAGCATAACCCCAAAAAGATAGAGGCAGACTAGTAAACCCCATCATGGATCGAACCATGTCTAACAAAGTTCGATTCCTCCTTTCGGATACACCATTATGCTGAGGTGTTCCTGGAGGGGTCCATTGTGAGAGAATCCCATTCTCCTCTAGATAAGTCAAGAAATCACCGGAAAGGTATTCTCCTCCTCGGTCTGACCGAAGGATCTTAATACTCTTTCCAGTCTGTTTTTCTACTTCATTACGAAATCGTTTGAACATTTCAAATGATTTCGACTTATGCTTCATCAGATAGACATACCCATACCTGGATAGGTCATCTGTGAAGGTTATGAAGTAGGCATAATCACCTTTGGCACTTACGTTCATAGGTCCACATACATCAGTATGTATGAGGCCAAGAACATCGCTGGCTCGTTCACCCTTTCCAGAAAAAGGTGACTTGGTCATTTTACCCAGAAGACAGGATTCACAAGTTGGCAATGATTCACAATCATTGATTTCTAAAATGCCCTGTTGGGCTAACCTGTTTATCCTGTTTTTATTTATGTGACCTAACCGGCAATGCCATAAATAGGCTTCATTGACATTATCTAACTTAGGGCGTTTATTAGAGGTGTACATTACATTCACAGGCAGTGATAGAGTATAAATGCCATATTTCAATTGTCCACGAAAAATTTTAATACCATTCAAAATGATATCACAAAAATTTTCTTTTATTGATAAACAATAACCATTTTTGGCCAAAAGGCCTACAGAGATGACATTCATTAAAAATGTTGGACAATAATGACAATCATCTAATATGACTACTCTAGATTCAAAAACAAGCTGAATGACTCCTAAAGCTAGGACTGGAACTGATCTTCCATCTCCAACGTTCAGGAATCTCTCGTCATTCTTGAATCTTCTACTAACTTGAAGTCCCTGCAACGAATTGCAAATATTAATTGGACTTCCGGTATCCAATACCCAAGTGGTAGAATCATAAATTGAAAAATTACAAGGTGTTATCATATAATTACCTTGTGTAGCAACTGTTTGCTGCTTTTTCTTCTTAGGCCTGTTTGGATCAAGGGACGCTATGTAAGCCGGACAGTTCCGCTTCCAATGACCCATCTTCTTACAGAAGAAGCACTCTGCATTGCTCTTATCGGCTTTACGCTTCTTAGTCTGGCTGGGCTTAGAGACCCCAGCACGAGCTTTCTGTACCTTCTTCTTCTTTCCTTTCTTAAAGGAAGAAAGTCCTGCAGAAGTCCCACCTACCACATTCACCGACTCCTTTTTGAGTTGGTGATCCTTCTCATAGGTCTGCAGTAATCCTAGCAAACCATGATAGGATACTTCAGGTTTAGTCATTCTATAATGACTAAGGAAGGTCAGGTAGGACTTAGGAAGTGAATTCAAAATGGCATCCTTGCCCAATTGCTCATGCAAAGGAAAGCCAAGTTTACTTAGGCGATCAATTTGTTCGACCATGTACAATACATGATCGGTGACCGATGCCCCTTTCCTCATGCGGGCATTGAATATAGGGCAGGAGGTCTTATGTCGTTCAACATCATCAGGTGTACCGAAAGACTCCTTCAACATTTGAAGGATTTCCACTGGCTGCGCTTCCTCGAATTTACGACTAAACTCGTCATTCATCGAGGCCCTCATGATGCAACGCACTGTAGTGCGATCGTTGAGCCACTTCTGATAAGCGTCTCTGATTGCACGTGGTGCATTGGCTGCAGGTTCCTCAGGTGCAGGATCCGATATCACATACAGGATCCGCTCATGCTCCAATACTATTTTCATCTTTCGATACCAGCTATCGAAGTTAGGTCCATTAAGCTTATCATTGTCTAATAGTGTTCGGAGGGACAATGAGTTAGCCATATCTGAAAAATAAAGGAAAAACCCAACTAATCAGTATATGATTTATTTAATCCTAAAGACTTGGACTTTAGTCTAAAGTTTTCTCCCACTATTTTAATCGAATTAATAGCCTCTACCTTTAATTCGAGGAATTACTTTAATTCCTTAGCGGGTACTAGAATCCACATGGACTGTATACAGGCCCGAGGAAAGCTCGGCCAACCCATATGCATCTAAGGATAGGTACATTACCAATTATTTCTCTAAATAATTTCTAGTATTTTATTTTGCCCCAGGTGGTAATCAGTAGGCGGAGGCCTCCACTGAAAATCCTGGTCAGATCCAACCATTAATGAACTAACTCGATGACACTACCTAATGTATGATCAGGCCCGAGGAAAGCTCGGCCAACCTAATCACAATCAGATAGCTCAAAGAGCTATCATATAATGAAGGATAATTCCAATATTCAGATGAACACCAGACGGAAGCGTCCTGCATGTCCAACTGAAATACTGGACCAATTATCATCCATTTTAATGGGAGGCTATGACCTAGTTATCTATATAACTATATCATTTTAAGGACCTAATAATTTAGAGGATTTTAGAGAGACCGATAATTCTATATCCTCCCACTGACTGCACTGAGTCATATAGAGGACATAGAATTTCATTGGTGTATGGGCATCTAAATCAGTCATACTGATTTCCTTATTGACATGGGTGAGTACCAAGTCTCAAGATATCTAAATCAAAGCTTGAACGACCACATTGGCCAGGTAAGAGAGATCACGGGAGGGTTCCGCCATTAACCGTCTTTCCTAGACACCAACAGAGTTGGCCAGGAAAGAGGTAGCCCCAATTAAAAACCATGATCAAATGCCGACTTACCTTAGACACCAATTGGTTTATCAAGTTGATTTAGGTTATCCTTGGGAACTCGGGCTCGACCACTAAGCCACAATCAGATCCAATTGAAATGTTTGGATATGATAAACTACAACTATTGAGTTTGATCATTTTATAAACCTTGATTTAGTCTAGTTCAACTATTGATTAGATTAAATCATGTTTCTTAAGTTAGTCCATTTCAATTTGATTTCATGATTAGGTCTAACCTAGTCAACTAATCTGATTGTGCTAACCCATCCCCAAATCCCATGTTCAAATTTAAATTTTAATTCAAATTTCAAATTTTGAATTTTAAATCTTTATTTGAAATTCAAATTTTAAATTTTAAATTCAACATTTAATTCTTTATTAAATGTATTATGATCATGGATTCAAGGTGTCAATTTATTCCAAATATAAACAATTTATATTTAAACTTTGTGGTCATAATAAATTTAAAACTGAAAATTCATAAACATCAATTATGCATAATTTCACAAAAATAAACTATTTATTTTATGATACAAATTAATCTCAATTTTGTGCTAGGACAACCTTTTCACTATAAGGGGTTAACCTTATAGCAGGACAACCTTATAATTCAGCACAAGATTGATATTTTATCAATAAATCTAGATCTAATCTAAATTTAAAAATTAAATCATGCATAATTCTAGATATTATAGGCCAATTCCATCGGCCAACCTGGCTCTGATAAAATATAATATATATGGCTCTGATACCAGTTGAAGGGAAAATATCCCGCAAAATCCGATAAAATCGGATGCCAGGTCAGAAAATCAGTTTTAAAATTTTATCTATTTATTTATAACAGGTATAAATAAATAACATAACTATATTATGTTTACCATACCGCGATCCCGCAGCGGAAGATGGTCAAGGTACTCAGGAACAGAATCTGGTACAGGGCCAAGTGCTGGATCAGATACTGGATCAGATGCTAGATCTGGTACTGGATCGGAAACTGGATCTGGTGCCGGATCTGGTACTGATGGATCTGGTGCTATGCAAGGCCCAGATGTACGGACCCTCTACTTCACACGCACGCCAAGAAATGCAGGAAGGTAGGATGATGTCTGTATAGTGCAAAAACCCTTTTGCAAATAAGCCCCTGGAAGAAAAGAATTTCAAAAATTCTTTCTTCCTTTTTTTCTTCTTTTCTTTTCTTTTCCTCTTTCTTCCCGTTTCCTTTTTCCCTTTTTAAGGCTACTCAAAAGAACATGAATCTCCCCTCTCCCCACATCAAATTTCTCGCTCAGAATGAAGAGAAAGCTAGCCTATTTATAGGCAAAGACAAGGCTGAACCAGGGAAGAGAAAACGGCAAAAGAAAAGAGTGAACGCCAAACGTTTTATGATTTTATTGAATTTTTTGAACCGTTTGATTTCAATTAAATCAGTTCTATGTTAAAGAGGTTTCAAAACCGAAGAGACACGTCTCTTCGGATCTTCAAATGGTAGCCGAAAAAGGGAAGATCAAGCGCCCTCCGATGTGCTCGGAAGAAGAAGGAAAAACGCGGTCCACGGGAGATGTTTTGCAGAGAAATCGGTCCATGGACCGAGGAAGAAACCAGAACAAACCGTGTCATTCAATTTGAGGGGCAAAAACGTAAATTTCCAGACTTGACTTAAATGGGTTAATTCAAATGGGCTGAATCAAATGGGCTTGGGTCCATTATTGGTTCTAAACCAAATTAAAGACCAATTTGAAAGATTTTGGATCCGGAAAAATTCCACATGAATCTGATTCATGTGAGCTCCAATTAGTTCAATTTTCGGATCAATCCAAGTCACACTTGGACTAGAATAAATATGGAATAAATTCTAATAAAATCATCATGAAGCCCAATTACATTCATTTGAATCCAATTCAAAAACAAACTCAACAAATGAGTCCAAATCAATTTCAATTACATTAATTGAAACTTGATTAAGCCAGAATACAGACATAATTAAATACACATCCATGAAATTCAGTATGTACCTCATGTTCAGTGCTAGCTGAACATAGACAAAATCAAATCTCAAATGATCCACAATTTAATTCTCAATTAAATTGGATCAAGTCCTTCCTACTTAACTTGACTTATGTGCGTGACTCCGATAGGTTCGAACACTAAGCCGGTAGTACATGGACTACTCCATACACTAATCGAGGTGACCATCTAGCAATGATACCCGACGTCCGGATAGGTCGAATATGCAAAGCAACATTCAAGAACCTAGACGTATGGTTGTTGCATAATTCATCCCTATGACCTTCGATGCTCAAGATGACCTCAGAGTGGACTGTCGACCTCTGGGTCCGGTCATCCATAGTGTATTTCAAATAATCAAATCAAGTGACCTATCACTTGGTTTACCCTGGCCAAGGTTTTACTGAATTGAAATACAGTGAGACATCAACTCCTAAAATCTGGAGCGGTCAATCCCATCTTGACTCATACACAGACTTCGCGAGTACTTGACTGCACCCAGCATCCTTCCGATCCCTGAATTAGAAATTCAGGTCATCCAGTGCTTAAGTACAGTGAGTTGCTTGCAAGTCACCGTGACAGTCTCAGGTCTAAGGGGTACTTATGCCCATACGTTTTACGAGCTAACTCCCGACAGTGGAGTGCTGCGCAGGTGAGTCACTATTCAGTGACGATGTACTCCTACATCTCACCTGTATGCCATACAGTGTCTCCACATTCCTTGGTTTAAGAGGACAACCAACTAAATGGCACACAACGACCTATACTTGACATAGCTATCGTCCAATTGACAGCTCGTCATTTGGTCGCGAACTGGTTTAAGGACTAAATGATAAAACCTCTTTTATCCACTAAATTAGTCCTAAGGACTTCATCACAATACACAGGAGTTCAATTTGAAGATGCAACACTTGTGATGAATAGAAAATTGCCAGAATAAATTTTTATTCATTTTAATAAAACATATACATAATTCAATTTCTTACAATTAAAAAATTGGCTTTGGAACACAATTCCCAACAAATAGAAGCCTGCTCTGATACCACTTGTTGCCCAAGAAGACAACCCAAGAGGGGGGGGTAAATTGGGTTTTAAGTAATAATTGCAAATTAAAAACTTAATGAGTAACTAATTAATATTATTGCAGGCTGATTAATTAGATTACTAGTTGTAGTGAGTGGAGAGGATGGAAGAGACAATGAACCAATTACAAACACAAGAGGTTTTATAGTGGTTCGGAGCTAACCCTTGCTCCTACGTCCACTCCCCATGCTTCACTTGGGAGTTCACTATAATCCCTAGGATTACAGCCGGTTGTTTTACAAGTTCACAACCCAACTTATTGTTTTCACGAGATCACAACGAACTCGGTCGGTTTTCACAGGCTCACCGACTAGAACCACCCGATTGTTTTTCTGGGATCACAATTGAACCCTTACACCGTTGGTTTTAACTTCCTCGAGTCGACTCGGATTCTCTTGGAGTCGACTCGGCTCTCAGAGCCTGAATACTGGTCTTCTATCTTTGGAGTTGAACTGCCTCGGAGTCGACTCGGACTTTGCTGGAGTCGACTCGGCTCTCAGACATCGAAGTTGGCTCTCTGATTTTTAGTCTTACATTCCTCTGAGAGTCAACTCTTCCCTTTTTTGGAGTCGACTCGCCAACCATTGGAGTCGACTCGAGTTCTTCTGGAGTCGACTCGACTCTCAGAGTCCAAAAACAACTTCTCTGTCTTTCTGCCTGTTACTCCTTGGAGTCGACTCGGAACTATCGGGGGTCGACTCGGCAAGCATCGGAGTCGACTCGAATTCTTCAGGAGTCGACTCAGTGACAGGGTCTGAGATTCATCTTTCTGTCCTGCTGTCTGTTCTCAGTCGGAGTCGACTCGCAGTGTGCCGGAGTCGACTCGAGCCTGTGCCAGACATCTGAAACACTTGGAGTCGACTCGAAATCCTCCGGAGTCGATTCGAGTTTCAGCCTTTGACTTAAGTTGTTTTCCACATGCACTCAAAAGAGGATTCTTACAAATTTTGCATGATATACTGGATTGAATTCATTAGTATAACTTAGAATATACTCGATGGCTTTGTGCTCATCAAAATCAAATAGGGTTATAATCAATCACTCCACACCCTAATTATTTACCGCCATTGTTTTGGGGTAATTTGGGTTAAGGAAAGGACCCCAATCAATTAAAGAATAGATTTTCATTATAGATAGTTTAAAGAAGGCATATTCACCATGACCTTTATAGTTATGATGAATGTTAGCGCTTTTGTTTGAGAAAGAAGCACTTCATAATAAGCTTGACTTTTACTCCTTGTTTTAGGGATGGAGAGCATTCCTTCTTGCAAATATTTTAAGACGTCTTTAACAATAGAGCTCAAGTCTTCTAATTTCAAAGGGAAGATTTTTTTCTTTGCCTTTGGAGATGTATAGACAACGAGAATCCCTGATGAATGAGATAGATGGTGATGAATGAGTTTTTGCACTTTGGGATGATCGCGGCCCAGGTGAGAGATTTTCCTGAGAGGTGATATCTTTGGAGAGATTTTTTCTTTTAGACATGTTCTTGTCAAAAAAATAGCAAAGTTAGTCTCCATATAAGTAGATTTAAAGGAGAGAATTTATTTATTTTTTTTTGGAGGCCAACATTGGTTTACTAGTCCTTTTTTGACAAGTGACCTTAAAAGACGTCTTTAACAATAGAGCTCAAGTCTTGTAATTTCAAAGGGAAGATTTTTTTTCTTTGCCTTTGGAGATGTATGGACAAGGAGAATCCCTGATGAATGAGATAGATGGTGATGAATGAGTTTTTGTGCTTTGGGATAATCGCGGCCCAGGTGAGAGATTTTCCTGAGCGGTGATATCTTTGGAGAGATTTTCTCTTTTAGACATGTTCTTGTCAAAAAAATAGCAAAGTTAATCTCCATATAAGTAGATTTAAAGGAGAGAATTTATTTTCTTTTTTTTTGGAGGCCAGCATTGGTTTACTAGTCCTTTTTTGACAAGTGACCTTAAAATTTCATTAGGCAGTGTTGCCTTTTGAAAAGTATCTTTAATTTTCTTGTCTAAAAGTTTCTTATTTATGGAGGGCTTTTGGGATTTTCTTACCATTTCAAGATACATATTTGGCCATGCTGAAAAATTCTTTTTTGAGCCTTCTGTTAGGACAGAAAATTGAATAGTAAGCTATGTTGCTTCATGAGAGATATTGGGACGGTTCCAATTTTGGTCTAAGTAATCATTACTATTATAAAGAAAGTATATTCCTTTTAAGGGTGTATCTTTTGATTCAAAGAGTCTTCCTCTTTTATTTGGATTTGTTAGAATTCTGATTTTATATCAAATTTTGAGTATATACAAGATCTTTGGATTCTTTTTATGTGGTCTTGCTTGTTTGGGATTGGATATCTTTATCCATTGTAATATTTTGTTTAGAGGCTTATAGTTAATTAGTAGCCTAGGGACTCCTCTTTTTTTTTCGGCCGCATTTTCGACATAGGATGCAGCACAGCTCCAAGAGGAAGAGCATTTCCTAATTAATTTTTTCACAAATAAAGATTGAATTTCATCTTTGCATATTTCTAAAAGTCTTTTATTCATTTGCCTAGGCCTAGCCTTAGTTGGAATTTTTTGTTCATCAAACTTAGGGACATAAGGTAGGCTTACTTGATATATTTTTTTGTACCAAAATACTGAGGGTAGCTCAGCACAAATACTTTCTTTGAATTGTTTTCCCAAAGTTCTTACCTTTTTCTTAGAACTTAGGGTTCAATAAGGCTTTATCTATCCTAGCGTTGTTGTATTTCATATGATAGTTCATTGACAAATCTTTTGAGGTTTTCTCCCGATCTTCTTCTGATGAGAATTTTTTTTCTCTGAGCCTCAACTTGAATTTTGGAAGGTTTTCCTTGTTGGACAAATCAACAACTTCTTCATCTTCTTCTTGTTTGAGGGGCAAATGGGTCGTCACCCTTAGTGGTGAACAAGACGTGGAAATGGAAGTGTGGAAGAGTGTTTGAGGAGGGAGAAAATAAGGTGGAAAGAGTGGATGGAAAGTGAAAGGTAGATCTGAAAAACCTATATTAAGACATCATTCTTATTAGTTAAAAACTACTCATCCACTGAGCATCCGCACATCCTCAGCCTCCACTCTCTCCCTCCTACTCTTCCACTAACTTTTACGTTTCATCCACTCTTTCCACATTCTTCTCTTCCTCTCTCCTCAAACACTCTCCCACACTTCAGATTTACAGAGTAGTCTGGTTTGGAAGAAAATGAGTCAGAGAGAGAGGAAGTGGATGGAAGAATGAGAGGTGAGTGGAAAGGTAAGTGGAGTTGGATGTGGCAGTGGAAGTGAGAGTGGATGTGGAAGTGGAAGTGTGGGAGAGTATTTGGGGAGAGAGAAGGAGAGTAAGGTGAAAAGAGTGTATATCTCTTTATCTTAATGATAATTATTCTTTGAATATTTCTATTGTTTATATGTCTCTCTTCTTATCTATAGCCAAAGACAGATCTGATACAAAATATTGTAGCAAAACACTATGGTAGTATAATAGAAAAATTGTAGCAGTACTGCAGGAAATACTGTAGCAGTGCTATAGCAAGGCAAATTATTATGTTCGTCCTTCTCAGAGGAATTGATTAATGAATTATCCATATGGATATCTTCTCTTAATATCAAAGACATAATAAATTGTTCCCTATGGATGAGCCTTCTGTCCCATTTTATAGGCTAGGGACTCCCTGGACTTGAGTGGCATCGACACATCCTTAGCCTCTACTCTTTTCCTCCAGAAAAGGCGAGCAAAAGACCAAAGTACCCTTCAAATTAATACGCACATCTTCAACCTCCACTCTCTTCGTCCTATTCTTCCACTACCTTTCACTTTCCATCCACTTTGTCCACCTTACTCTCTCCCACGCTTTCACTTCCACATCCACATCCAACTCCACTTACCTTTCCAATCACCTCTCATCCTTCTATCCACTTCCTCTCTCTCACCCATTTCCCAAATAGACTATTCTGTGAATCTCTTATAATCAACTAAGAGTGTGTTTACAAACATAGTCCTAATAAATATGGGTTTCTCACGGTCGTCAGTCCTAATATTGTTTTTAGTAAGGGACTTAATGAATCTAGACATAGTTTCGATTAATTCTTGATACTATGGACAGTGCTCAGTCATAGTCTAATATAAAAAACTAGAAAATACCAAGAATACTTGTAAAAGAGTTTTCTTTTATACAAACCAATAGGGAAGATTACGTTCAGAAAGTCCCTCGCTTATAAAAAAGGACGGAAGACTCATCCTCAGGGCATCCGCACATCCTCAACCTCTACTCTCTCTCCCTCTTATTCTTCCATTATCTTTCACTTTCCATCCATTCTTTCCACCTTACTCTTTCCCTCTCTCCTCAAACACTCCCCACACTTCCACTTCCACATCCACTCCCACTTTCATAGCCACATCCAACTTCACTTACCTTTCCGCTCACCTCTCATCCTACTATCCACTTCCTCTCTCTTTTTCTCTCTAACCTATTTCTCCTGATTCTCTCCAAGGCAAAAGACCAAAGTATCGTTCGAATTTTAGAAAGGATTAAGTCCCATACTTCAACAAGACTCAAGTCTAGGGAGTCTCTCGTCTATAAAAGGGGACGGAAGGCTCCTTCGCAGGGCATCTACACATCCTCAACCTCCACTCTCTCCCTCCTACTCTTTCACTACCTTTCACTTTCCATCCACTCTTTCTACCTTGTTCTCTTCCTCTCTCAAACACTCTTCCACACTTCCACTTATACATTGTTGGGAACCCCGCCCATGCCGCTGATAATTCAAAAAAAATCAGATGGCAGTGGAAGAGGCATGTGCGGGATCGACGTTCATCTCATGAACGTTGTTTCATGAACCGTTCGTAGATAGATAAGGATTAAAAACCTTTTAAACTAATTTGAAGATCAGATCTTCACCTTATGCGGGTAGATGATCACCGCAAATCTGGATTCGTGGTTTTAGGAAGAGGGTTCGCTTGAAGCCGTTCAAGTGTCCGGCTTCTACGGGTATCCACACGAAGCAGAGATCCGATCAAAGCTCTCTCGTCTTCCCGGAGTGCTAGCTCCCTTGCAAAGACTTCTTTTGATGGCTGATTTCATCCCTTTCAATCAACCCTTGATTGTGCTTGGGAGGAGGAAGAAGAAGGATAAAACTTGAAGATGAATCAAAGCTCTTGCAGCCTACTTCCTTTTCCTTGCGTTGGAAGGAGGAAGAGAGGAGGAGGAGGCCGCCAATGGCTTCTTCTTTTCTTCCCTTTGCTTGCGGCTGAACTAAGGAAGGGAGAGGGGTGGCCACGGCACAAAGGAAGAGGGCTTCAATCCTTCTAGGGCGCCGGCCCCTTGTTCCTCTTTTAAACCCATCTAGGGCTCCTACAATTTAGGAGCCCTAGAGTTAATTCCTAAGAGGGGGCGCCGGCCCCCTCTCTTCATGCCGCACCAAGGAAGCAAAAGGGGAGGGGCTTGCGCCCCTCCCTCTTGGTAAACCCTAATCCACATTTAGTAGGATTTGGAATGCCCTAATGTGGTCAAGCCCTAATCCAATTAGGCTTAGCCCAAGGGTGAACCAATTTGGATCCAATCTAGGTAAGTCCTAATCTAATTAGAACTTAATTCAATTTTGACTCAATTGAACTCTTCAATCCTAATCCAATTAGGAGTCTTATTGATTCATCAGATTAATAATTAATTGTGACTTAAGAAATCCTAATCCAAATTAGGACATTTTTAATTTTAGTCCTAATCCAATTAGGACTCTAATTAAATCCAAAGTCCTAATCCAATTAGGATTTCTAGAAATCCTATTCTAAGTAGGAATCCAAAGATGAATTCAAAATCCTAATCTAATTAGGATTGTAGGAATCCTACTCCAAGTAGGAATCCCAGTCCTACTCCAAATAGGATTCCCAGTCCTAATCCAATTAGGACTCTAGAAATCCTACTCCAAGTAGGATTTGTGTTTTAAGTCCAATTAATCAATTCCCATTCCTTCTTCAACTTCTTATCAATCGAATTGATTACTCGTGATTCATAATCACTTTTTCAACCATCGGATCGGTCAATACTTCTAGTGTGTGTGACCCCATAGGTTCTATTCTGACTGGTAGTGAGATATATTGTGATCTCTATCACAATATCATTGAAAACTCCTTTCAATGGATTGGAATGATTCCAACTCTACTCATTAGGGTTTATCGATCATCAAGATAATCCCTATAAGTCCCACCATCCATCAGTGACACCTAGCAGCATGTAGTGGCAACCCAGCAGAATAGAATGATGAACCTCTAGGTGCAGTTATCATGTGATACAGTCCTACTATCGTGGATCCCTACAGGACGGAGGTCATGGACAACTCGTCAAACCCCATCGTCTGTCATATGTGAAGATTTATTCGACTTAAGTTCGAGAGCGGAGAACTCTTTCTCTACTATGCAATCTGCCCTGGCCGAGGTCTTACGAACTCAGTCTTATAAATCACATAGGATCTCTCCTTATCTATCAAGGTCGATAGATTCCTTATAGGTGCATACCCTACTCCTATAGTGAACCTACTGCAGCCAATCTACACTGCATGGACCCATATGACTAGATACCATGTATGTGTGCAGTCAAACTACAATAACCTCACTGTGAGTGGCCGAAGCACCGCAGGTCAAAGGACCAGTCACACTACTGCAACATCAAGCAAGTCACTGACGAGTGGATAGACATCCAAGTGACTTCTTATATTGGTCACGCTCAGTACCCTTGTTCTCTAACAAACACCTGCACTATTACTTCAGTGTCCCCACACCGTGGACTCGAGTCTCGTCCATCCATAAGGAAAGTAATGTGTGCACTGATCTCATCGGATCGATCACCGCCCTCGTGATGATCCATCGATCAGGAGCATTCAGAAATTAATTACTAATGATGCATGGCTCAAATTCTTAACTCTTAAGAATATGCATCATCATCTTATTAATTCTTGGACGATTCATAGACACATAATCAATATGAATGAAAAAGATGCCTTTTATTTATTCAATAATAAAATCAAATACAAATTATGTCCCAGAATTAATAATGTGTCAGCCAAAAATTGGCTTCTAGGGCATACATCTAACGTACATCCCTAAAATGAAGAGTCTTGAAATGGTAAGAAAACCCTGAAAGCCCTCCGTAAATAAGGAAATTCTAAATGAGAAAATTAAAGATACTATTCACAAGGCAATGCAACCCAATGAAATTTTGAGGTTACCCGTCAAGAGGAGGGCAAGTAAACCAATGCTGGCCTCCAAGAAAAATTTTAAATTTTCTCCTTTAAATCTACTTATATGGAGACTAACTTTGCTATTTTTGACAGAAAAATATCTAAGAAAGAAAAGCTCTCCCAAGATATCGCCGCTCAGAAAAACCTCTCACCTAGGCCACCACAATTCTGAAGTCCAGAAACTCCTTTATCACCATCTACCTCATTCATCAGGGATTCTCCTTGTCTATACATCTCCAAAGGCAAAGAAAAAATCTTCCCTTTAGAGTTACAAGGCTAAGCTCTATTGTTAAAGACCTCTTTGCCGCCTGGTATATCCTAGGTGTGGGCATATTATATACCTTGCAGTTTGTCGAAGACAGATCTAGTATAAAATATTGTAGCAAAATACTATAGCAGTACTATAGTAGAACTATAACACTAATGTAGGAAATACTATAGCAGTACTGTAATACGATAAATTATTCTATTAATATTATCCTTGGATTATACTGTAACCATCAGCTAATCCAAATTGAATGGTAATATGCAATCAATCTATCTAAAATAATTATTTATGCTTATGTTTTATTATATGCTTTATTTGTTCATTATTAATCCTCATATATCTTCTTAAGCTTATAGTTAGGTGTTTTATCCTAGGTTTGAGCTGCCTGGGATATGCTAGGTGCGGGGATAGTATATACCTCACACCTTGCCTAAAGTGGTATGAGAGCCACGTGGTGCTTTTTGCGGGAAAAAGTAGTGGTATCTAGTTTTATGGCGAAGAGGAAGTTTAGGTGCTCTGAAGCACTAGTGAGTCTCGTGTGGTTCCCGTTTAAGCCAAAAGGGCATGTTAAGGGCTTTTAGAGACAGAGACAGAGACTGAGTACTGTCCAGAGTATCAAGAATAAATCAGAACTATGTCTAGATTCATTAAAGTCCCTTACTAAGAGCAATATTAGGACTGACGACCATGAGAAATCTGTATTTATGAGGACTATGTCTGTAAAATATTCTTAGTCTATATGCTTTGAAACATTAGAAAAAAGTATAGAAAACTAAAAAATACCAAAAATACTTGCAAAAGAAATATATTATCAAGGTAGCTTCTTGTCTAAAGCTAACTATTATATTAAGACTATAGAGAGAGCCCATAGACACTATCCAAAAGATAATCCAACTTTTGGGATCAAAAGATCTAAACGAGGTCCAATGTCAATCAAAATACAACTACCTTCGGATAAGATTGGTGCAGGTAGCAGTAAGACCTTTAACTAGAGAAGGTCTTAGCACAGCCATTTTTGGTTGCCTAAGAGATTGCAGAAATTTAAAGTTTTCTGATTCTCTCTTAGGTCTTATAGAAGCTAGCCTAAGTGATGGGACGGTCTTCTTTAATACCTTTATTGACTTCTCAGTATCATTAACTGATCCCGGTATTTTAGATTGCTTAATGCTGAACCTGCAAACATCAGGTTATGAAATGAAGCCAGAAATGGAAAATGTGGCTGTGACCTATTGGGTCTACTACAAAGCCATGATGACTATTAGCCCTGGGTCTAGGAAAGACACTCCTAAGGGGATAACAATACTATCCATGGCAAATCCTAAATATAATTACATCGCGCCAAAATAGCTTAAGTGGGAAGAAATCACTCTTCCTGAGAAACAAACGTTAACTCAAGTGGTAAATCCAAAGAAGGCTCAAGAAATTGAGGCCAAAAAATAATTGGAATGCCAGATGGTGACGTAGAAATATACTTCTCGTCCAGTAGAAGAATTACTTTGGATGGAAGATTTTCTACTTTATCAGTATCAATGATAGATAAAGAAAAAGATCATTTAAAACCCTCCAATATTGCTTATGCTACCTATGTAGAAGGCTATGAACCCTCAATCTAAGAATTCGATGTAAATGTCATTGAGTTAGAGGATTTCTAAATTGATAAAGAATTTTAAAGGACTTTAACTCTAAGGCCAACAAAGAGAAGAGGGAATGGTTCTTCAAAACCTATGATGAAGCAAAATGAAGCTTCATCAGATAATTGTACTACAGTCAAATAAAGGCAAAAGAAAGTAATATTCTTTTTTTTGACTGGTACAAAAGAGAATTAATACTTGGATGGGCTTGAGAGATGCAGACCAGATCTATAGGTAGCCATAATCAAATGTCTCTCAAACACCTGGAAGATGGTTAGGGGAGCTGAAGTGGAGTCTGTGCATCCACCCTTAAAAATCATACAAGCAGAAGGAGTACGGGCTAGTCCTTAAAAGATATTCACGAAAGGACTTGTTGCGGGGACGACGCTCTGGCCGGAGCCTCGCGCAACAACATAGCCCACATTAAGCTAGCAGAGAAAGAGGACCGCGTTCTTCCTGATGTATTGTCCGCTTTGGCGAGAGCAGGGATCGCCTTCCCGCCGCACGGTTTTGCCCTTAAAAAGGCGCATCGAGAGGAAAGGATTTTCATCCCCCATTTAAGACACAGAACCTTTCCGCTACTAGCCGATGTGGGACTAAATTCAAGGCCTCCTCCCCCCCCGCAACATAGCCCCCCAGCGGGAAGGTTCTTGAGCCTCCGCAGTCCTGAGGGGTAGTCAATGGTGGGAGGAGGCACCCCTTACCCGGCGCACCATCTGTGCGGGGACGGCGCTTTGGCCGGAGCCTCGCGCAACAGCATAGCCCATATTAAGCTAACAGAGAAAGAGGACCGCGTTCCTTCCGAGGTATTGTCCGCTTTGGCGAGAGTAGGGATCGCCTTCCCGCCGCACGGTTTTGCCCTTCAAAAGGCGCCTCGAAAGGAAAGGATTTACATCCCCCATTTAAGGCACAGAACCTTTCCGCTACTAGCCGATGTGGGACTGCCCCCCCCCCCCCCCCCCCCCCCCCCAACAGCAACAGGGACTAAATGAAAACATCAAAATTGAGCATTTGGAGCGCGGAGCAACAAAACTTCACTATTATAGCTTTCAGATCAATAGAGAAGAAAATAGAAAGGATTGAAATAATCCTTCTGGAGAAAAGAGAAGAAGTAGACAGGGTGTTCCCTAAGGTCTCTAAAGGAAAAAGGGAACCTCAACTAAAAAAAGTTAAGCTACCCCAAAACAATAGTAAAATATCTTCAAAAAAATGTTGCTCCGATATTTACTTCCCATGAGTTGGACTTAGAAGCCAAACTAGGATCGTCCTTCTTAGAGGAATTGATTAATGAATTATCCATAAGGATGTCTTCTCCGATGCTTACTTCCTATGAGTTGGACTCAAAAGTCAAACTAGGATAGTCCATCTTAGAGGAGTTGATTAATTAATTATCCATAAGGATGTCTTCTCTTGAAATCAAAGACACAATAAATTGTCTATCTGAAAAAGAAAACTCTGAAAATTAAGGATACTTCTTCAGAAGAAACAAAAGATGAATCACCAAAAAAACCTGTAGAGGATGATGAGAAAAACAAAATCTCAGCCTATAAACCAATAGTTCGAGCCTCTAGAATAAAAAATTATTATCCTAGACCTATACATGCAGATCTGCAGATCAAAAAAAAATCAATACTGCAGTAGCAGTCCAGTTCAACAGGAGAAGCCTAGTCAAATGGAATTTTGATGGACATACAAAATATCAGATGTTCATCATGTGTCATCAAATGATCATGTACTCTAATTCCTGTAAGGTCCATGGAAATTCAGAAAAGGGTGTGGCTCGAATAGTAGTGGCAGGCTCTTCAAGACAACTAAGAGGCTGGCGGGATAACTATCTCACTGAACAATAGAGGCAGAAAATTCTGAACTCTATTAAGAGATATCCTAATGGCAATTATTTGCCTGATCAACCGTCAGATGTTGTCATTACATTAATATTAATATTATATTCTATTTTGTAGGAGGTTACCAAGATATATATGAAAAGCTTAGAGAATAATTAATTAATCTTAAATACAAAACCATGTTAGCTTTTAGAGGGTACACAGATACTTCTCTATCTAAGTTGTACCAACTTCTAGATCCAAATCAAGAATTATGGAAAGAAAAATTCATCTCAGGTCTTCCACCCTTATTTGTAGAAAAGGTTAGGACTCATTTAAGAAATGAGGGTGATGGAAGTATAAATTATAGTCAGCTTGACATGGACAAAATAACCTAAAAAATTCAAAGAGTTGGGGCTTAATTGTGCTGACCTAAATTCAGGATCAACTGAAAAGGTAGAAATTGATGGGAAGAAAAGAATTAGGTGATTTCTACTATCAATTTGGATTCCAACTAGATAAATCTTATCAAAAGGAACGAAAAAAGTCAAAAGAGTATGGAAGAAGTATTATGATAAAAAAGCACAGAAAAATTCCAAAAGAAGGGGTGAGAGAGTACATGGAAGAGGAGGAAAGATAAGGTTAAAACCTCCACCGAAACCTCCAACTTGATACAAATGCAAGCGAATAGGACATTATGCAAACAAATGCCATAAAACGGATTTCAAGAAGAAAATTCAAAAGATTACTGAAGCAAACAATCTTGATGAGATAAAAAAAAAAGTTAGAAGACCTCATCAGTAGTCTAAACCTAGATACCGACGAGGAAGAAGAAGCCAAAAGTTGTTCGTGCTGTAATGAATATTACAGCTAAGGTCAATCGAGTAATGATGATTTAATAGTATTGATTGATGAGGAACAATTTATCATTCACATGATCGATTCTCTGAAAGACCCAATGGAGTGAAGGAATCAGTTCACCAAGTTCTTTGCTATGACAATGGGTCAGGAGGCAAAGTCCCTCCAAAATTCTGAAAGAAGGCATGATTTCAATTCTCTTGTTGAAGTCTTCTAGAGGCTAAGAAAGTCTAATCAAAGCAATAAGAAATCGAGTCTTAGAAGATTTATTAAGAGAACAAAACTTGATGAAAAGAGAAATACAACTATTAAAAGAAAAGGTAGAACTTTTGAAAACCAAAGAATTAGAGAAAAGGAATTAATGGAGAAATGAGTCTTAGAACCAGATCAAAACACCTTGGTACAGGAAGAGCCTTCAGAGTTTATAAGTTCGATAGAAAGGTTCAGGAAACAAAAATGGTACTATGAAATCTTGTACAAAATTCAAGAAAGATTTAATTCAAACGCAGAACTTTAATAGACTCAGGAGCTAATGTAAACTGCATCAGAGAAGGATTGGTCCCTTCCAAGTACTTTGAGAAATCAACCCATAAAGTTCACATGGCCAATGGTGAAGAACTTAGGGTAAGTTTCAAAATCCCAGAGATTCATGTCTGTATAGGAAAAAACTGTATTAAGATATCGTTCTTATTAGTTAAAAACCTAAGATAAGGAGTTATTCTAGAAAACCCCTTTTTATTCTTAATAAAACCCTTTACCATCACAGAGGAGGATTATGACATTCAAATTTTGTTTAAACCTGAAGAATCTTTTCTCAACCAGCTAAAAGAAGCAATTGAGTATAAAAAAAGATTTGTTAATAAATTATCATATGAAATACAAAATGTTAGGATAGATAAAGCATTATCTAATCCAAAGTTCCAAGAAAAGGTAAGAACTTTGGAAAACCAATTAAAAGAACGTATTTGTGCTAAGCTACCATCAGCATTTTGGTACTGGAAAAAAAACATTAGGTTAGCCTACCTTATGTCCCTCAATTTGATGAACAAAAAATTCCGACTAAGGCTAGGCCTATACAAATGAATAAAACACTTTTAGAAATATGCAAAGATGAAATCCAATTTTTGCTTGAGAAAAAGTTAACTAGGAAAAACACTTCCCCTTGGAATTATGCTGCATTCTATATCGAAAATGCGGCCAAAAAAGAAAGAGGAGTCCCTAGGCTAGTAATCAACTATAAGCCTCTGAATAATATATTACAATAGATAAGATATCCAATCCCTAACAAGCAAGAATAATCAAGGGATCCTTGCATTCTAGTCCCTTTTGGGGCTTGCCACGAGCCAATCATGGCTATAGTCGTAGAGACTAAGAGAGTGAGGAGGATGGTCCATCCAAGGTTGATTTGAAAAGTTATTTTGACCAAATACATTACATATCTCCAAATCTATATTGATAAACTTGATATGTTCATTATCATGTTTTTATATATATGGAAAAATCATGCAAATTAAAAATTTATCTTTCTTGCACAAAAACTTGATCTTACTACAGGTCTTGGTAACTTACTGGGCTGTGAAGCTCATTATGTCTCTTCCATTTTTTTATAGATGCAGCCAAGTAGACAAAGTTTGGGATTGAACAATGAGGAGCTTAGAGTTTAAAAACCATTTGATTAGTGTTTTTAGAATAATTTGATGTGTTTTGTAGTAATTGTGGACTATTCTTTTGAATAAATGCATTAGTTTATTTATCTCTATCACTGCCTAAGTATGGAATGACATGTATGAATAAAAGTGTATGTCATGCATGTCCTGTGGGGTTAACCCTAGGGATGTGCGGCCATCTGTCACGTCCTCGGAACCGGCTATCGGGTCTGGGCATGACACTTTTTAATATCTTATTGTATTATTAGCTATAACTTCCAAGAGGTTGACATGTTATCTTACTTGTGTAGATAAAAAAGATCAAAATTTTCATATAGATATTTCAGAAATGCCATTTTGGGAATTGTTTTAGTGTTTCATTAACAACAAATATTTGATTGGTTTTATAACTAGAGAAAAAAAAAGAAAAAGAAGAAAAAATTTCAAATTACTGCCGCTGCTACTTGTCACACTTTCTAATAATCTAATACAAATTAATAGTCTAGGGGCTCAATCCCCAAATATTTGGATGCTCTATTGGCAATTTTCTTTATCTTTTTTTTAGTCTGTTGGCATTTGGTTTAGTTTCCACTAATTTGTTTTTAATTTTCACTAATAAAGGTTATAGAGCACCTTCCTTTTACCATATATTTAAGCATGAGATTAGTCAGCATATTTGACATGGCCTTTCAACAATGTTGAAGATAAAAAATAATTTGGTGAGGACGAGGCTAAGCCTGCCTCACTCTCCTCATGGTTAATTAAGGTTGCAAATGGGTTGGGTCGACCCATGACCCAATTCGACCCGATCCGAATTTTAGGATCCGCGGATTTAGGTCGGATCCTAAAATTAGACCTGAATCATTTTTTGGGTCGGGTCTGGGTTTACTCAACGGACCCGACCCAATCTGAATGGACCCAAAGAGAGAGAGGGGGAAAGCAAAAGAATCTTCTTTTTTTTTGTGTGTGTGTGTGTGTGGGGGGGGGGGGGGGGGGGGGGGGGGTGGGGGGGATGTTGCGGTACTATTGGCCGTTTTTAAGTAAATTTATGGTGGGTTTTCAAGGCAGACAGGTAGGAGATATGGGTTTCTTAGGAGCTTGTTAGCTTGCTCCCATGGCCTTATTATTCTCTAAGGGATGGGCAATGTCAGTCAATGAGGAGGGAAAGATTTGTACCAACAAAAAAAAAAAAAAAAAAAAGGAAAAGAAGAAGAAGAAGAAGAAGAAGAAGAAGAAGAAGAAGAAGGAGGAGGAGGAAAAGCCTTAAGGGGAGTAGGGTTCAAGCGTGGAAGGATAGCAACAAGCATAGGTTCATAGAATCCCAAGGAACCTCGGCCCGTCAGGATTCTCTCTCGATCTATTACACCGTTGATACCTCTGGTGTCTCGGTAGCTGGCTTTTTTTTTTTTCCTTCTTCTGCTTTTTGGTTTTTGTTTCTTTTAACTTTTGAAGGGAGAAAGTGAGGGAGCACTGAACTGAATATGGGTCATGTGCCAGTTTTCTGCAGTGGAATTGGTGGGTCATCTGTTCTGATTGAAGGTTAATTGCGAGTCCTTGGAGTCATGGGTCACCCAGCACCCCATAATTATGATATGACTAAATTAGATTTGTCCAAATTCTTTCCCAAAACATAAAAAAATAAATCTGATTTGGATCCGAATCTAATCCGACTCGAACCAAATCCGGATCTGACTCAAATCCGATCTGATCTTCAACCAAATCAGATTTAGGTCCAAAATTAGAATTCGAATAAAAAAAATCGAGCCGGATCGGAGGCATTAGGATTCAATCCGATCCGCCCATTTACACTCTTATGTTTAATAAACTAGCTGTTGGGGGAAAAACCCCAAAGTCATACCACCACGGAGGCGCTCGGCCAAAAAGCGCCGACCAGAGAGCACCAACCAGAGGGGTGCTCGGCTAGAGAGCGCCAATCCAAAAAGATGCCCGGCCCAAGGGTGCCGACCGGAGCGCCAAGAGGCGCTCGGACCAACCAACGTCCCAAGTAGGGATGCTCGGCTAGAAAGAGCTGACCAGGAAGACGCTCGACTAAAGGGCGCCGACCAGAAAGAGCGCCAAGAGGCGCCCAATCAAAATAACCAAGTAGAGATGCTCGGATAGGAACAGCCGACCAGCGGACACCGACCAGAGAAGCGCTGACTAGAGAGCGCCAAATAGAGGTGCTCGGCTAGAAGGTGCTCGCCCAAAGGGCGCCGACTAGGAGTACTTGAAGCAACCCCGCCACAGGGCGCCCCTCTGGGCGACCAGCTCGGCTCGGCACCCTTGCCGAGCCGATGCCTTGACTAAATACTCCTCCCCGCCAAGCTTTCTCGAAAGGTCCGGCGGCTATACACGCGACTCTACTATAGCCTGCCACTATCTCCAAGCCATCAAGGCATAAGATCTCTGCAGGTATTCGGCACGACCTGCCATTAATGCATGAAACTCCCTCAAGTCTCCGATGCACCCAGTCATTTAATGAGCACGGCCCAAGACGATCTCCGGATCACTGAACCATCAGAGTGTATGGCTCTCCCTGACCGCCGGTTCATTCGGTAATAAATGCACTTACCATCCACGGACCCCAGGCCCACCATAGCCGGCGGTTCAACCACTCCAACAGGTCCAATCGACTGTGACAACTCCCTGATTCCGGTCCGATTCGGTCCCATTTTCCACTACGCCATTAATGGGCCAAATCGTGCCCAATTATTACACAAGAGGACAAACCTCCTGTCACCTCCCAGGTAACAAAAATCCTTCTATAAAAGAAAACCTGGAGGGAAAGGGAAGGGGGCCCCCGGACAGAACCCTCCTGGACCGGGTGAAAAGAAGCAAACAGCACAGACACAATGGAGGATATCACCCTCTCCATCTTCTTCATCTTATTAAAATATCCCTGCTGTCTTCTCCATATACTCTCTTCCTTGCTCTCTCCACATATCTACCCCCTCTGACTTAAGCATCGGAGGGCCGGCGCCGGGGAGCCCGGCCACCGGCTTTTTTGCAGGACTTACACCCCTCCAGGAGGACGTCACCGGCCGGCGCACCGCCGTCCGCCCTTCCGGCAGCGGAGCTCCTCCTTCCCCTGGCTTCGCGGCAGCCCCCGGGTCCAATTTCCAGCAACAGTTGGCGCTAGAGGAAGGGACCGAGTTCGCTGCCATGAAGCTAAGAAGCAAAGGAGCTTCCAACGCCTCTCGACGTCCTCCACTTAGTCCTGGACACTCTGTCCAGAACTCGCCACCTCCGGCCGAGTCAACCCCTCAAGTTCGGCCAGAGCAGTTTCATGCCCTGGTGCAACAGGTGCAGGCCTTGGCTACCGCTGTCCAAGGCTTGCAACCTAGGGGCGCCCCGACGGTACCGCCCCCTCCGACCCCAGTTCAACCGGAGCCTCTTACAAGCGGACTTCCCCTTCGAGGTCAGGACTCCCAAGTCCAGGCCTCCCTCTGGAGAGAGCACCCAGCCAGAGGCCACGGAGGCTGGCCACATCCTTCAGAAGCTGAGTCGGTTCCAGGGCAACCTATGCTCGAACGAACCGCTGCAGCGATCCTCCAGAATGATGAACTCGACAAGAAGGTCGAGAAGCTGGAGCGCCAAATCCAGGCACTCCATGGGAGAAAATCAGGACGTGATAACGACTTCGAGTTCACTACGAAGTCTCCCTTCTCCCCGGAGATCGAAGATGAACCGGTCCCACTACGGTTCAAGATGCCCCAGGTGGAGCCCTACAACGGCAAGGCTGATCCCCTTGACCACCTGGAGAGTTACCGGGTCTTAATGGCCCTACAAGGAGCCTCGGAGGCCATGATGTGCAAAGCTTTTTCGGCGACACTCCGAGGGCCAGCCCGGCTTTGGTTCACCGGGCTGAAGCCGAGTACTGTCTCTTCCTTTGAGCAGCTCGGCAGACAATTTGCTGGCAACTTTGCCGCCAGCCAGCCCCAGCGGCGGACATCCGACTCCCTCCTTGATATCAAGCAAACGGAGGGAGAATCCTTCAAGGAGTACTTGGACCGGTTCACCGCCGCAACATAGGAGGTCCGGGAGCTTGACCAGTCAATCGCCATGTCGGCATTGAAGACTGGAGCCCGGTCCTACAGATTCCTCTTCTCGATCGAGAAGAATTTCCCCACAGACCTCACCGAAATGTTCGCTCGGGCGCGGAAGTATGCCAAGGCAGAAGAGGCCGTGGCAGTTAGGCGGGGTGGGACCGAGCAGAACCCCAAGAAAAGACGCCGCGAGGAGCGCGGCCGGCCCAGAAGCCCGTCTCCGCGACGAGCTAAGAATCCGCCCCGCCCGAAGAGTCCACCCCGGTTGAGAGGACCGCCACAGCAGAGGTCACCACTCCGCCCGAGGTTCCCACTGCAGGCCCGTGCACCCCAAGGGAGGTATGAAAAGTATACTCCCCTCAATGCTCCTCGGGCTGAAATCCTCATGGAGATTGAGAGTCGGGATTGCATCCGGCTCCCACCTTCGAAGCCAGACACCAGAATCCGGCGTGATCTCTGAAAGTATTGCCGTTTTCACCGGGATCACGGCCATGATACCGAGGATTGTTATCAGCTCCGAAATGAGATCGAAGCACTCATTCGCCGAGGGGTGCTCGATCGGTTTGTGCAAGGCCGGCGTGAAGGGAAGAAGCCAGCCGAAGGAGCAGCACAGCCTGAAGGTTCAAATGCCAACAGGCCCATCGCCGGCGTCATCAACACTATCCGAGGCGGGACCTCGGCTGGGGAAGCCTCAGGGGAAGAAGCCTCCTCGAAGCGCCCGCGCACCTCTGAAGCCATCTCCTTCTCGGATGATGATCTAGAGGGAGTCGAAACTCCCCATGATGATGCCGTGGTCATCTCCATGATCATAAATAAATTTGATGTAAAACGCATCCTGGTTGATAATAGAAGCTCGGTGAATGTTTTGTATTTTGATGCTTATTGTAAAATGGGGATGACAAAAGAACAGCTACGGAGGATGAATGCTCCGCTAGTTGGATTCACTGGGGATTCAGTCCCAGTAGAGGGCGAGATCGACCTTCTGGTCACAGCCGGGCTCGCCCCTCGTGAAAGTACCGTGGGTATGAGCTTCCTCATAATACGGCTGCCCTCGGTTTACAACGCCATCCTCGGAAGGCCAGGACTCAATGCCCTCCGAGCAGCGGTCTCAACTCACCACCTGCTGATGCGATTCCCCACCAGCCAGGGAGTCGGTGAAGTCCGAGGGGACCAAATGGTGGCAAGGCGATGCTACCTAGCGACCCACGAGGCAAGACGACCAGCCGAGGTGCCTGCCCCAACGACTGACCAGCCCTCAACTGAAGTTATGGAGGCACGGGTCAACCCCCAGAAAGAGCGGGTAGAGCCTGGTGAGTTGTTAATTCAATTTCCCTTATGAGAGAACTTTTCCGAGCTAACCGTGCAGGTCGGCTCTGGCCTTGGCGAACACGAGAGGAGTCGCCTCGTCAACTTCCTACGGGACAATATGGATGTCTTCGCATGGTCGCCTGCAGACATGCCGGGGATAGACCCGGAGGTCATGGTCCACCGGCTTCAGGTGAAGCCGGCCTGCAAGCCCGTGCGACAAAAGAAGCGAGGCGCCGCCCCTGAACGACAACGAGCAGCAGCCGAGGAGGTCGGCAAGCTCTTTGAAGCCGGCTTCATCCGGGAGATATCCTACCCGGAATGGCTCGCCAATGTGGTCCTCGTCAAAAAAACTAGCGGGAAGTGGCGTATGTGCGTGGACTACACCGACCTGAATAAAGCCTGCCCGAAGGACAGCTTTTCACTTCCCAGCATCGACCAGCTCGTGGACTCCACCTCGGGTCACAAGCTGCTGGCATTCATGGACGCCTTTTCCGGATATAACCAGATCCGCATGGCGCCAGAAGATGAGGAAAAGACAGCCTTCATCACCGACGGGGGAACCTACTGCTACAAAGTGATGCCGTTCGGTCTAAAAAATGCCGGGGCAACTTATCAAAGGCTGGTCAGCCGGATCTTCAAAGACCAAATAGGCCGAAACATGGAAGTCTACGTGGATGACATGCTGGTGAAAAGCAAGGCGGCGCAAGACCACATAGCCGACCTCAATGAAGCATTCTCCACACTCCGAAAGTACCAGATAAAGCTCAACCCAGCTAAATGTGCATTCGGGGTCACCTCCGGCAAATTTCTCGGCTTCATCATTACACAACGAGGAATTGAGGCCAATCCAGAGAAGATCCGAGCCCTCCAAGGGATGACGTCTCCCAGGACGGTCAAGGAGGTACAGCGGCTCACGGGCCGAGTGGCAGCCCTCGGGAGATTTATCTCCCGCTCGGCCGAGCGCTGCCTTCCATTCTTTGCAGCCCTCAAGAAGCCGAAGAACTTTTTGTGGTCGGACGAGTGCCAGCAATCTTTTGAAGAGCTCAAGCACCTGCTGACTTCCCCTCCCCTGCTCACGAAGCCTCAACAGGGTGAGCTCCTCTACTTGTATCTAGCTGTCTCCCCTGTAGCAGTAAGTTCGGTCCTGGTCCGAGAGAAGGGGAAACTTCAGAAACCAGTGTATTACACCAGCCGGGTCTTAAGGGACGCTGAGACCCGATACTCCAAGCTTGAGAAGACCGCCTATGCTTTGGTCATCTCGGCTCGGAGGCTCCGACCCTACTTCCAAGCTCATACAGTGGCTGTGCTGACGGACCAGCCGGTCAAGCAGATCCTGCAGAGATCAGATCGTGCGGGTCGGATCACTAAATGGGCCATCGAGCTCGGAGAATTCGACATCGAGTACCGGCCCAGACCGGCGATCAAAGCACAAGCACTCGCAGATTTTATAGTCGAGTGCACCATACCGGATGAGGTCGAGCCTGAACCTGAGCCACCGCTGGAGCAGACCCCGAGTTTGACATGGACTCTACATATCGATGGCTCTTCAAACTCGGGGGGTAGCGGAGCAGGATTTATTCTCACCAGCCCGGAGGGGGTGGTCGCCGAGCAGGCCCTGTGCCTCGAGTTTCCTGCTTCCAATAACATGGCGAAGTATGAAGCGCTCGTCGCCGGGCTTAAGCTAGCCAAAGAGCTGGGAGTGAAGGACTTGAAGGCCTTCAGTGATTCTCAGCTCGTCGTCAACCAAATTGTGGGCGACTTCGAAGCCAGAGACCCGACCATGCAGAAGTATCTCCAGAAGGTACGGGATCTCGTCTCGACCTTGGACTCTTTCCACATTCAACATATTGCCAGGTCGGAGAATCTCAGGGCCGACCAGCTATCAAAGCTGGCGTCCTCTCGCATGAGCGAGCTTCCCAAAGAGGCAGTATTGGAATATCTCCAAAAGCCCAGCACAGACGAGCCCGAGCAGACCCTCTGCACCGAGCTCGAGCCAAGCTGGATGGATGAACTCATCAGCTATCTGCAAGACGAAACCCTCCCTGCTAATGTACGAGAGGCTCGCCGAATCAAGCGCCTCGCCACCCGATACATACTATACGAGGAAAAGCTCTATCGGAGATCCTTCACCTCTCCCCTTCTCAGATGCCTTCGCCCAACGGAAGCCAATTATGCCCTGCGCGAAGTCCACGAAGGGATTTGTGGAAACCATCTGGGAGGGCGAGCATTGGCCCATAAAATTCTGCGCCAAGGATATTATTGGCCGACACTCCAGAAGGATGCTATGGATTTCGTCCAAAGATGCGACCGGTGCCAAAGGAACGCCAATGTTCAGCGCCGGCCCTCGGCTCCTTTGACTTCTATCAGCTCCCCTTGGCCTTTTGCCCAGTGGAGAATTGACATCCTCGGGCCATTTCCACTGGCCACCGGGCAAAGGAAGTTCCTGGTCGTCTCCATCGACTATTTCACTAAGTGGGTGGAAGCTGAGCTCCTCGCCCGGATCACCGAGCAGAAGATGCGGGATTTCATCTGGAAGTCCATCATTTGCAGATTCGGGCTTCCCCGCATCCTTATCTCTGACAACGGTCGCCAGTTCGATAACATCCATTTCAGAGAGTTCTGCTCCGAGCTTGGCATTGACCACCGCTTCACCTCGGTCGCGCATCCTCAGACAAACGAAGAAACCGAGGTAACAAATCGTACTATTTTGCAGGGTCTCAAAACCAGGCTCGACAAATCCAAAGGACAATGGGTCGAAGACCTATACAATGTCCTGTGGGCTTACCGGACTACGTTCCGCGTCCCCAACGGCGAGACTCCCTTCAACCTAACATATGGGACGGAGGCCGTCATTCCACTAAAGATTGGGCTCCCCTCTCCAAGAGTCGAGCACCACGATGCCAGCTCCAACTCTTCGCAGCTCAGAGGCAACCTCGACCTGATCGAGGAAACAAGGGAGGTCGCCCGAGTGCGTATGGCGAGGTACCAGCAAAAGACAGCTCAGTACTACAACGCCAGGGTCAAAGTCAAATCTTTCAGACCAGGGGACCTTGTCCTAAGAAGAGCTGAAACCTCCCGACCAACTGAGCGAGGGAAGCTGGCCCCGAATTGGGAAGGACCATACCGAGTCACGCGCATTCGCCGACCCGGAACTTATCAATTGGAGTCTCTAGATGGAACTCCCATTCCGCGGAGCTGGAGCTCTGAAAATCTCCGCGTGTACCACCAGTAGAACCCTGAGGGGTTCCCCATTATTCAACCATTGAATTTCATTCTATGAATTCATTTCACAATAAACTGATGGTTTGCGAACTTATTCCGAGCTCACCAATTTTTCTGATTATCTCATGGCATCAGGTTTATTCTTCTTCCCTGACCACGGTTGGGATGCCCCGATGCCTCGGGATGATGGAGTACCTGCGTGGACTCCCTGAAGATGTCCGTGAGTTCGTGGTGCGCTCTCTCTCAACGAACGAGCTCGGCTCGTGCTCCATCTATTGAGTAGCGGTCCTCTCTGACCGGACGAGCTCGGCTCGTGCTCCATCTATTTGAGTAGCGGTCCTCTCTGACCGAACGAGCTCGGCTCGTGCTCCATCTATTTGAGTAGCGGTCCTCTCTGACCGGACGAGCTCGGCTCGTGCTCCATCTATTTGAGTAGCGGTCCTCTCTAACCGGACGAGCTCGGCTCGTGCTCCATCTATTTGAGTAGCGGTCCTCTCTGACCGGACGAGCTCGGCTCGTGCTCCATCTATTGAGTAGCGGTCCTCTCTGACCGGACGAGCTCGGCTCGTGCTCCATCTATTTGAGTAGCGGTCCTCTCTGACCGGACGAGCTCGGCTCGTGCTCCATCTATTTGAGTAGCGGTCCTCTCTGACCGGACGAGCTCGGTTCGTGCTCCATCTATTTGAGTAGCGGTCCTCTCTGACCGGACGAGCTCGGCTCGTGCTCCATCTATTGAGTAGCGGTCCTCTCTGACCGGACGAGCTCGGCTCATGCTCCTACCCCGGCCTCGGCCGGGATGCCTCGAGACGTCGAGATGCCCCGGTTCATCGGGATGCTCCGATACGTTGGGATGTCATCTTTATTGGCCAAACGAGCTCGGCTCGTTCTCTACCGGCTTCAGCCAACAAGCTCGGCTCGTTCTCCATCGCCGGATTTCTCTGCCGACATCCCCAAAGAACGGAGTCTGAGCAGAGAAGCGTCTTTAGTCGCCTCGGCGCCAGGACGCACACGGTACAAGGTACCCATTTATTTAATGTTTCTACATTATCTATTCTATTCTTGGATTTCTCTGCCGACATCCCCAAAGAACGGAGTCTGAGCAGAGAAGCGTCTTTAGTCGCCTCGGCGCCAGGACGCACACGGTACAAGGTACCCATTTATTTAATGTTTCTACATTATCTATTCTATTCCCGGATTTTTCTGCCGACATCCCCAAAGAACGGAGTCTGAGCAGAGAAGCGTCTTTAGTCGCCTCGGCGCCAGGACGCACACGGTACAAGGTACCCATTTATTTAATGTTTCTACATTATCTATTCTATTCCCGGATTTCTCTGCCGACATCCCCAAAGAACGGAGTCTGAGCAGAGAAGCGTCTTTAGTCGCCTCGGCGCCAGGACGCACACGGTACAAGGTACCCATTTATTTAATATTTCTACATTATCTATTCTATTCTTGGATTTCTCTGCCGACATCCCCAAAGAACGGAGTCTGAGCAGAGAAGCGTCTTTAGTCGCCTCGGCGCCAGGACGCACACGGTACAAGGTATCCATTTATTTAATGTTTCTACATTATCTATTCTATTCTTGGATTTCTCTGCCGACGTCCCCAAAGAATGGAGTCCGAGCAGAGAAGCGTCTTCAGTCGCCTAGGCGCAAAGACGCACACGGTACAAGGTACCCATTTATTTAATATTTCTACATTATCTATTCTATTCTTGGATTTCTCTGCCGACGTCCCCAAAGAATGGAGTCCGAGCAGAGAAGCGTCTTCAGTCGCCTAGGCGCAAAGACGCACACGGTACAAGGTACCCATTTATTTAATGTTTCTACATTATCTATTCTGTTCTTGGATTTTTCTCTGCCGATGTCCTCAAAGAACGGACGCCGAGCAGAGGAGCGTCTTCAATCGCCTCGACGAAGGAGTGCTCATGACACCAGCACATTATTATACTAAGTCCGGTGAATTCCCGTCACGAGCTGACGAGCATTCGACCCATTCGTTGGAAACGAATCTGGTCCGCCCCGGTAACGCGAGGATCGAAGTTCACTAACTTCGCAAAAATTTTAAGTCCTAGAGACCGCCTTAGGGCTCGGTCGAATTCTGGACTGAGCTCGGAAAGACTCTCTGAGCCCAAATCCTTGGTATGAGCACAAGCGCTGCTATACCACTGGTTGAAGGACCGAGCAATGGAGCTTGGCAAGCCAAACTTAAACCCTGTGGCGGGTAAAGCTCAGGCCCTAGAGCCCATATCCACGGAACCTAAAACAGATCCGAGCAGAGAAACTTGGACTACGATAGACGAGTTTCCAAAGAGAAAAAAAAATGTATATTCATTTCAAAAAGGCCCGTAGGCTAAGTACAAAATTCGGGTTCGGCCCTTACAAGCACGAGAGGCCATCCCGACTTCACAAAACAAAACAAAATTACACTCTAAGGCCCGAGCCCGACCACTTCGGCTTCGGCAGTGTCGGGAGCGGCGGGCTCAGCAGTCGGGACCTCCTCGGCCTCAGCAGTCGGGACCTCCTCGGCCTCAGCAGCGATGGGAGTAGCCTCGGGGGCGGTTTCGGTCGCCTCGGCCTCCGGAGCATCTGCCTCCGCATCCGGCCTTTCGACCCCTGCTCCCGGTTGGAGCAAGTTCACGTCAAAATCCGGGAGGAGCCGCCGCAATTGATTGCGAAAATCCCGGAAGCCCCGGATCAGCCCATTCACGCCCTCCTCTTCCAGGAGGTCGCGGAACTCCTCCGACTCGCGAAAGAGCGCCACCGCGCTCTGAGCTTGCTCCCGAGCCTCGAGCTCCCGAGCCTCGTGGTAGGTGGCCTTCTTCTCGAGGGTCTTTATTTCCCGCTCGAGCTCCGAATGTCGGAGGCGGGCATTCCCCACCTCCTGCTCGCGGGAGGCCAGCGCCTGCTCGACTTCGGCCAATCGAGCCTCAGCAGCGCGCAGCTCGGACCTCGCCAATGCATGCGCACCCCTTTCCTCATCGAGCTCGGCGGTAAGAGCTCGAATTCTTCCCTCGGATGCTCCGACCTTTTCTTGGAGCACCTGTCGTTCGGCCTCAGAGGCCTGGTACTTCGCTTCGGAGGCTTGGTACTTCGCCTCGGCGGCTAGGTACCTCGCCTGGGCCTCGTCATAACCGCGCTGGCACCTCCGGGCCTTCTCCCGGTATTCTTGGACTAGGTGCATCAGCATCTCCGTCTCGTGCAAATGCTGTAAAAGAGACGGAAAGAAAAACATAAGGCGCCACTAGTGGAAAACTTATACAGATTACACAGGTAGAGAATTTTACTTACCCGGACGGCGTTGCAGCGGGTAGTGTCCATGAAAGCATTGTAGCTCATGGACTGCATCGCGGCCCGGTCGGCTGGGAGCAGCGCGATCCGGAATATCTCACGCGCTACTCGAGGGCTTTCGAGGGCTGAATCACCCTCGAATATCGACCAGGTGGGTGCGAGGGGCACCCGTTCCCCCGAGCCTGATGGGCCCGGAAGGTCAACATCAGCTGACCTGGATGGAGCCGACCCCGAGGCTCCCTGACTGCTCCCCAGCTCGGAGCTAGGGGGTTGGGGTCGAACGAGCGGCTGATTTGACCGCCGCACAACTATAGCGGGGCGTGCAAGCACGGGACCCGCGGAACTCCTCCCCTGGTCGGCAACTGAGGCGTCCTGCCGACCAGGAATCTGCGTCAAGGGCGCCGGGCATGGGGGCGCTATCGAGGCTCCTCTGGAGCCCGAGCGCCCGGAATCTGCGCCCTCCCTCCGACCAGCACCGGGGTGCGCGGGGCAAGAAGGCCCCGCCTCGGAGTGCGCGGGGCGAGAAGGCCCCGCCTCGGAGTGCGCGGGGCGAGAAGGACCCGCCTCGGTCACTGCTGGCGCCGGGGGCGCTGGGGTCGCCGAGACCTTCTGTTTCTTCCTCGGCTCGGTGGGCTCGCCCGAGAGCTCGGCTGCCCTCTTCTGGAAGCGGGCGTAGAGGACTTCGCTTTTCGTCACCATCTTTGCGATATCTGCAAAGGCGAACAGGATTGGAACATTAGAACAGTAAGGAAATAAAAAGGGACACTGTAACTACCCTTACCGTGGGGACGTGCCGAGCTCAAGCCCACGTTCACCAAAGCGTCCTCACATATGAGGCCGTTCAGTAAGATGCCGTCCCCGAGGCTGCGGATGGCGTCGAGGATCCCCTGCTCACGTGGAGAAAGTTTGGGGGGTTTGTTGATGGACTTGAGCTGAGCCGGTCCCCACCGGGGGTCAAACCCCCAGGACTGTGCAGAACCAAGGAAGAAGAATTTCTCCTTCCAGCCATGAATGGACGAGGGGGCACCATGAAAGAGTGGCCGACCCGCCCGAAGGGCGATGTAAAGCCACTCCCCGTCTCCCGGATTCGACTTAAAAATAAAAAGTCGCCGGAAGACGTTGACAGAAGTCGGAATCCCCTGCAGTAAACACAGGGATAAAAAACCGACCACCGTCCTCCAGGCGTTCGGAGTGAGTTGCGCCGGAACCAACCGGCACACCGTTAGCAACTCATTCACGAAGCCGTGAAGAGGAAATCGGAGGCCGGCCCAGAGCGATTCCAGATGCACTCCGATCCGGCCTACCGGAGGATCGGTTATCCGGTCCCTCCGCCTGGCGGGCTCCAAACGGAACTCGTGAAGAGGGAAGAACCACTCTTCGGTTATCTCGACCTCCAGGATGCTCATGGTGGACTCGACTTCGCTAGGGAGAGAACCCATTGCGAGAAAAAGAAATCAAAAAGAAGAGGGACCTGAGGGAAACGCCGGAGAGAAGGAACTTCGGTCTGAGGAAGACTGGAAGGAAAGCTGGAAGCAGAAGGCAATAGAAAGAGGACAAGGGGCCAGGGGAGAGTTTAAATAGACCTCCCCAACGGCCCAGATCAGCGAGAAAAACGCTGTATCCTGTTTAGATGGCGACGCGTGTCGATCCAAAAGACAGAACGACGCATTTAATTAGGGCTAGCGCTTCGGACGCTGAAGCGCCCCATCGGATCGTGCGGAAAGGCGTCCGCAATCGAAGATCGTGTGGCCCCATCATGAGCCCACGATGCGAGGACGCTTCGCGAAAGGTGCCCCAATAATGAGGCTTTTCGGGAAAAAAGAGACGCCGCCTATTAAAGGCACCTCGAAGCCTCCGATAATTTAAAATGCGCAATAAATTAAAAATTTTCGGAATTCGTACGGCCCAACTGAAGCTACTTCCCGCGCTCCAGCTGGTAGCCAACTGGAACTCGGAAGTCGGGGGGTAGTGTTGGGGGAAAAACCCCAAAGTCATACCACCACGGAGGCGCTCGGCCAAAAAGCGCCGACCAGAAAGGAGCTCGGCCAAAAAGTGCCGACCAGAGAGCACCAACCAGAGGGGTGCTCGGCTAGAGAGCGCCAATCCGAAAAGATGCCCGGCCCAAGGGTGCCGACCGGAGCGCCAAGAGGCGCTCGGACCAACCAACGTCCCAAGTAGGGATGCTCGGCTAGAAAGAGCCGACCAGGAAGACGCTCGACTAAAGGGCGCCAACCAGAAAGAGCGCCAAGAGGCGCCCAATCAAAATAACCAAGTAGAGATGCTCGGATAGGAACAGCCGACCAGCGGACGCCGACCAGAGAAGCGCTCAACTAGAAAGCGCTGACTAGAGAGCGCCAAATAGAGGTGCTCGGCTAGAAGGTGCTCGCCCAAAGGGCGCCGACCAGAAGTACTTGAAGCAACCCCGCCACAGGGCGCCCCTCTGGGCGACCAGCTCGGCTCGACACCCTTGCCGAGCCGATGCCTTGACTAAATACTCCTCCCCGCCAAGCTTTCTCGAAAGGTCCGGCGGCTATACACGCGACTCTACTATAGCCTGCCACTATCTCCAAGCCATCAAGGCATAAGATCTCTGCAGGTATTCGGCACGACCTGCCATTAATGCATGAAACTCCCTCAAGTCTCCGATGCACCCAGTCATTTAATGAGCACGGCCCAAGACGATCTCCGGATCACTGAACCATCAGAGCGTATGGCTCTCCCTGACCGCCGGTTCATTCGGTAATAAATGCACTTACCATCCACGGACCCCAGGCCCACCATAGCCGGCGGTTCAACCACTCCAACAGGTCCGATCGACCGTGACAACTCTATGATTCCGGTCCGATTCGGTCCCATTTTCCACTACGCCATTAATGGGCCAAATCGTGCCCAATTATTACAAAAGAGGACAAACCTCCTGTCACCTCCCAGGTAACAAAAATCCTTCTATAAAAGGAAACCTGGAGGGAAAGGGAAGGGGGCCCCCGGACAGAACCCTCCTGGACCGGGTGAAAAGAAGCAAACAGCACAGACACAATGGAGGATATCACCCTCTCCATCTTCTTCATCTTATTAAAATATCCCTGCTGTCTTCTCCATATACTCTCTTCCTTGCTCTCTCCACATATCTACCCCCTCTGACTTAAGCATCGGAGGGCCGGCGCCGGGGAGCCCGGCCACCGGCTTTTTTGCAGGACTTACACCCCTCCAGGAGGACGTCACCGGCCGGCGCACCGCCGTCCGCCCTTCCGGCAGTGGAGCTCCTCCTTCCCCTGGCTTCGCGGCAGCACCCGGGTCCAATTTCCAGCAACACTAGCCTACCTCACAATGTTGGAGATAATGAATAATTTGGTAAGGATGAGGTTAAACTTGTCACACTCTCCTTAATTGTTGATTTGATTTGCCTCCAAAGGAAGATACTCGATGGCACAAACTAGTGTCCCTGCTGAGTGCCACAAAACGACTATCATAAAGAATGACATGCTATTTTCACCAAAAAAAAAAGAATGACATGCTATTGGGAATAGAATGATTGTACTAGCTCAGAGTTTAGAACAAATACCAAAAAATTAAATAACAACAAAGAGATGCTAAAAAAACATTAAAATAGAGAACAAAAAATTTATTAAAAAATATAAGAAAAGAATCAAATTTGGCTCTGCAAGAAAGCCACCCACATCCCACACCTCATGGTTAATAAACTAACCTGCCTCACTTTCAACAATGTTGAAGATAATAAATAATTTGGTGAGGACGAACCTAAAACTGCCTCACTCTCCTTAAATGTTGATTTGATTTGCCTCCAATAGTGATACCTCAATGACACTAACCATGAGCCAAAACCCAGATCCCACCTAAGACCAGTGTTCATGCTAAATGCCACCCAGCGATATCATTCGAAATGGATCGACCATCTTGGGTCACGATTTAGAACAAACATTAAAAAAAATAAGTAACAACAAAGAGATGTTAAAAAAAAAAAAAGCGAAAAAATTTATTAAAAAAATGTAAGAGAAAAAAAATCAAATTTGGCTCTCTAAGAAAGCCACACATGCCTCGCACCAAGAAAAGGACGCCTCTATCCCTCTCCTTTTTTTTTTTTTTTTTTTTTTTTTTGCTAATACGGGTGGATCATACCTGTCGGGTACGGATACACCCAATAAAGTCAAAAAATAGGATACCTCGGAGTGCCAAAGGCAACTCCCCATCTCCAGTCCACAAAGTATCTCCGGAATGGCGAGCTACAAATGCAGCCACCCAATCCGCAGCTCCATTGGCTTCACGGTAGATATGCTTGGCCTGAAAGGCCCATCCATCCCTCGCCATAGTCCATATATCACGAAGCAATGGGTGGTCACTGCCGTCACCCCTAGGACCCTCTCGGATCCAACTGATAACGGTGGCTGAATCACCCTCTAGGGTGATAGACCTAGCCTGTAACACGCACCGGGCATGTCGAAGGCCTGCCCAGGCAGCGCTCAGCTCCGCGCTCGGAACCGAGGTGTCAAATAAGTGACTGCCACCAACGGCTACAACCCTAGCGAAAGGGTCCCGAATGACGAAACCCGCACCTCCCCTCGTGCCACCATCCAGGACTGACCCATCAAAGTTGACCTTGAGGAAACTCGGGGGTGGGGGCTCCCAGGTGAAAAACACCGTGTGGGATACTGCCGAAGCAGGGTGGGGGCCCCAGATGTCCCGAGCTGTCAAGGTCCCTCCGGTGGTGGAGGTGTGACACATCTCTGCCGCCTGACTACGGGCACTCTCGACCACAAATCTCGGCGACATACATCGTTCACCGAATATACGAGCGTTCCTGGCCAACCAGATCTGGTAGGCAGTACAGCTCACTCGAGTCACCTCCTGACGAAGCGCCGGGGACTCCGAGCCCTGGCGCATGGCCTGTAAGAACTGGTCCCTACAGATCCATACCGGCTGCGGGACCCCTGCCAGACGCCAAGTGTCCCTCGCCCTTGAGCACCGAAACAAGGCATGGTCGACCGTCTCGGCCACACCGCAAACCCCACACTCCAGGGGGATCCTCAATCTGATGCGATCCGATAGAATTTGATCCGTATCCCAAGATTCTTGACTCTTCTTGATTTCTGGAAGGGTAGTTCCGACCTGATTGCAGACACGATTTCTAAAGATCCGTCTGTCAGATCGATCTCAATTTTGGATATGTTGTAGATATCCGCGTTAGCTTCCCAGCGGTAGGTCGTGGGTCTAGAGAGGACATCAGGATCTTAAGATATCAGCCTCCGACTGATGACTGCGCAGGGAAGGACGGGCTCATAATCCAACGGGATGGAGTTGTTTGTAGAAGCTGGAAGGGATCAAGGAGGAGAGGAAGAAGAGGGAGGAGGTGGCTGGCCTCTCGGGACAGAGGTGGTGCAGCCGGATGAAGGAGGGGGCGGCGGCCTTGGACGGCGGCCTAGGGAGAGGGGGAAGGCGTCGCAAGAAGAGAAGAGAGAAGGGAAGAGAGCTAGGGCAAAAGCCTTTCAATTTTTGCATACTGAAATAGGTGCTCACCACATCTATTTATAGGTGGCTACCTGACCCCTTAACTTGACTTGATCTAATTGAATTTAAGAAACAACTAAACCCAAAGCGACTCTAATAAAGGCCAAGTCGGCTAACCCGAGCAAGGCTATGCTGAAATAAAATTAACATCAAGGACTCAAAAGCAAAAATAACCAAATGATTAAGTCCGAGGCGGTCTAGTGGATCCAACCGCATCACTCCACCACGCTTTCCTTAACCTTGTCCTCAAGGTCGGAAGTCAGGAAAACGATCAAGTATCTCAGTCTCAAACTCCCATGTGGCCTGGTCTGCTGCTCTCCCCAGCCACTCCACTAGTATCTGGGTTTCCAGTCGTCCTTCTACTCGTATTCTGCGCTTCGCCAGCACTCGAACCGGCTCCACTATCTCGTCCTCCGGTGGCTCATGTATGATTGGGCCGACAGATGTCTTGGGTCCAAGCCGGGCCCTCAGAAGCGACACGTGGAATACCGGGTGAACTCTCGATGTAGTCGGCAAGTCCAAGCGATACGCCACGGGTCCAATGTGCTCCATTATCTGAAAGGGCCCATAGAAGGTATGAGAGAGCTTCTGGTTCGCCATAGGCCGCAGTGTCAACTGTCGATAAGGCTGCACCTTGACGTATACCCAGTCGCCCACCTCGTATACTGGATCTCTGTGCTTCCGATCATGCAGCTGCTTCATCCTGTTCTGCGCAGTCGTTATGTGGAACTTTAACCGCCGTAAGGTAGCATCGCGGTCTAAGAGCTCAAAATCTGCCTCTATCCGGTCCGCATGTGACAGTGGATCATAAACTCGCAGCGTCGGTGGTACTCGTCCATACACCGCCTCAAAGGGTGTCATCCCTATGGCTGAGTGGAAAGCGGTGTTGTACGAATACTTGGCCCAAGGTAAATAAGAAAGCCACTCTCGGGGCCGATCACCAATCATACAGCGCAAGTACTGCTCGATGCAGCGGTTTACCACCTCCGTCTGCCCATCGGTCTGAGGGTGGTAAGCCGAGCTCATGGCAAGCTTCGTCCCTTGCTGTTTGAAGTAAGCCTGCCAGAATGCGCTAACAAAAATGTGGTCACGATCAGAAACAATAGTCCGAGGCATACCATGTAATCGAGCAATGTCCCGTATGTAGATCTCCGCCACCCGTCGAGCAGAAAATGGATGTGCGAGCGCCGAAAAGTGGGCATACTTGCTGAGGCGGTCCACAACGACCATGATCACTGAGTACCCTCGAACTAATGGCAGCCCCTCAATGAAGTCCATCGACACATCCTCCCAAACCTGATCAGGAATCGGTAAAGGCTGAAGTAGACCCGCAGGTCGCAGTGAATCCGCCTTCGCCTTTTGGCACACATCGCATTGCTGTACATAAGCTCTGACCGCTGCCTTCATGCCTACCCACGTACAGCTCTGGCTCAGCCTCTTGTAAGTCCTGAAAAATCCCTCGTGTCCAGCAAAAGGAGTATCATGGAAGTGCTGGATCAATACCTGCCGCATGGCTAAATCGGTGGGCACGCGGATCAACCCATGGTCCAGAATCAACCCATCTCGGTCCTCCATCTCGGGATGACTGCTCGGATCTGCTGCCAACTCTCTCTGGATCTGTACTAGGTCCGGATCCCAGCATGTGGCGGTCCTCAAGTCTGAAATAAAAGGAAAAACCGGCGTAGTCAAAGCCGCCAACTCGCCGGACTCGGGATGGCGCGATAGTGCATCCGCCACTCGATTTTCTGCGCTGGGCTGGAGTATGTATGCACTGCTCAAGAAAAAATGGAAGGCTCTGCTGATCAGTCCGAACGATGAATCGGCGGCCGATAAGGTACGGCCTCCACTTTGTGACTGCATGGATGACCGCCATCATCTTCTTCTCATATGTGGACAGCGAGCGGGTCCTAGGGGACAACGCCTTGCTCATGAAAGCAATTGGCCGTCCCTCCTGCATCAAAACAGCACCAATGCCGGCACCGGAAGCATCGCACTCGACTACAAACGGTTTGGCAAAATCGGGTAGTGCCAAAACCGGGGCCGTCGTCATGGCTTCCTTGAGCTTCTCGAATGCTTCTGTCGCTGCCTCGGTCCATCTAAACTCGCCCTTTCGCAGCAACAGGGTCAGTGGCGCGGCGATCTTTCCATATCCCTCCACAAACCGACGGTAATAACCGGTTAGGCCCAAAAATTCTCGCAGCTCCTTTTGGTTCTTGGGTAGCGGCCACTCGGTCATGCAATGTATCTTTGCTTGGTCCGGCTCCACACCTGCAGCAGAGATGACATGGCCTAGGTACTCGACCTTCGGCTCGGCCCATAGGCACTTGGATCGCTTTACCTTCAATTGATCTCTGCGCAGAATTTTCAGCACTTCCTCTAAATGCTCTAGGTGCTCCTGCCATGAACGACTGTAAACCAGTATGTCATCGAAGAATACAAGGACATACCGTCGTAGTAATGGTCTGAATATGTCATTCATGAGCCCCTGGAATGTCGCTGGTGCATTGGTGAGGCCGAACGGCATCACCCGGAACTCATAATGGCCATCGTGTGTCCGAAACGCTGTCTTGTGCACATCTTCGGGCCTGACACGGATCTGGTAGTATCCGGCACGGAGATCAAGTTTGCTGAAGTATTCCGCACCAGCAAGCTCATCCAACAGCTCCTCGATGACTGGAATCGGATACCGGTCCTTAACGGTGATCGCGTTAAGTGCCCGGTAGTCGACGCAGAATCGCCACGTTCCGTCCTTCTTATGTACCAGCAGCACCGGCGATGAATATGAGCTTCTACTGGGCTGAATGATGCCGCTCTCCAACATCTCTCGTACCATCTTTGAGATCTCCTCCTTCTGAACGTGCGGGTAGCGGTAAGGCCTCACATTCGCCGGTTCTGCTCCCGGTACAATCTCTATGTGATGATCGTGCTCCCTCTCGGGTGGAAGACCATGAGGCTCCTCAAATAAATCTGCGAACCCCTGTAAGAGAGCAGCCAAATTAGTAGGTATACCTGCCTCCGTCGTGGTCTCCGTCGACAGAGGTAAGAGCTGCATCAAGTAGCTGTGCACGCCGGGTCCGGGCAAGCCGACTAGGGGCTGAAGTGCAGCCCTTGGGCTAGGCCGAATGCCATCCAATCTAACTCGCCGTCCGCTCCGTCTGAAAGTCACCCACATCTCGGCAAAGTCGAATGTAACCGGGCCAAGACTCTGCAGTCACTGCGTACCAAGGACCAAATCAGCTCCTCGTAATGCCAACGGATAGAGATCGAGCTTGAATTGGCTGCCCTGGATCATTAAAGTGATGCCTCGGCATATGCCCTCTGCCCTCAACGTGGCTCCGTCACCCAATGCCACGTCGAAGCCCAATGTCGGCTCTGCTATGAGACCGATCTGTTTGACGAGCCTCTCATCCAAAAAATTGTGGGTGCTGCCCGTATCTATGAGGATACGCACCACACGTCTTTTGATCATGCCGTCCACGCGTAGCGTTTTCGGTGTCGCCGATCCGGAGTAGGCATGCAATGAAATCTGAGGTGGCACGTCCTCTTCCTTGGCCTCTAAATCTTGGGGCTCGTCCTCAGCAACCTCATCACCATCTTCAGCCACGGCCTCGTCCTCCAATCCGTCGATCAACATCACCGCTCCGACGGGCCGCGCACACCGGTGTCCCGGTGTAAATTTCTCGTCGCAGCGAAAACATAGGCCTTTTGCTCGACGTTCCTCCACTTGTGCTGGTGTCAAGGTCCTCCCGGGTGGACGCTCAACCCTCTTGACGTCCCCTGACAAGCGAAGAGGGGTCCTCGGCCCTGTGTTGGCTGCTGCAACCGTCGGCGCTCTCGGCTGGCCGATGGAGCCCCCTGCGGTTTGGCCGGCCCGGGGGTTGGTCCAGCTGCCCCGTGCCGCTGATCGAGTGGTCTTGATCTTCTCTTCCACCATTAGGGCCAAGGCAAAGGCATCCTCCAGAGATTGTGGCCGCAAAGTCCTCACCTCAGCTTGAATGTCGACACGAAGTCCTCCGAGGTATACGCTTTTTAGCGTGGAGTCGCTCCACCCCACCACTCGGTTGCTGATCCTCTCAAACTCCTCTTGAAAGGCTCTAACAGTAGTCTTTTGGGTGACCCTTGATAGCATAGACTGGAAGTCATCGTACTCGGTAGGGCCGAAACGCCGACAAATTGCTGCAAAAAATCCTCCCAACCGTTGAAAGGTCGGGCTCGGTCGGCGGTTTGAAACCATCGCAGGGCGGTCTCTTCTAGGTGAAAAGATGAGATCAATACCTTTTGGTCCTCCGCTGTGCCATGGTAGTGAAAGAACCGCTCAGCTTGATACACCCAATCGAGAGGATCGCCGTCTTTAAACTTGGGAAATTTCAGCCTAAGAGTCAGTCCGCGATTTCCTCCCTCTCGATCTCCATTACGGTCCCGATCTCGTTCATATCCTCGGCGTGGGTACTCCCCCACATGCTGGTTCCTCATCTGAAAATTTTGGATGGGATCATCCTCCACATCCGACCCGTCGTCGATGCCAATCGGGCTCATCCCCCGAGCCCTAGCGCGTGCGCCAATTGGTATGAGCTCGGGTCGAGGTCTAGGTCGATCTTCTCCTTGGTCCAGCCGCATCTCCTCTGGTGGGTTGGGAAGGAGAGGCTCACGAGGAGGGGGTCCCCTCCATCCTGGTCGTCCACGGGTAGGGGCCGGAGATTCCACCCGGGTCCGACGCGGAGCTCCCCCCGGTGGAGTTTCTTACCGCTGATTTAGCAATAGTTGCAACATCATCTCGATATGGCGTTGCGTGGTATCCATCTTCTCCATCAATTGTTGTTGGCTCTGCTGCATAGTTGTTTGATTCCCACGCAAGAACTCCAAGAGACGGTCGGTGGAATCAAGATCGGGTCTCAGGTCCGTCGAGGCCGCGGGTGATCGCGAGCCTTCTTGATGTGGGTCGACGCCCCTTAAAGATGCCGCTTCTTGCTGCTTTGAGGTTGTAGAGCGGGTGTTCACCATCTTCCAAGGCCAAGGATTGAACTGCTCTGATACCAAATTGATGCGATCCGATAGAATTTGATCCGTATCCCAAGATTCTTGACTCTTCTTGATTTCTGGAAGGGTAGTTCTGACCTGATTGCAGACACGATTTCTAAAGATCCGTCCATCAGATCGATCTTAATTTTGGATATGTTGTAGATCTCCGCGTTAGCTTTCCAGCGGTAGGTCGTGGGTCTAGAGAGGACGTCAGGATCTTAAGATATCAGCCTCCGACTGATGACTGCGCAGGGAAGGACGGGCTGATAATCCAACGGGATGGAGTTGTTTGTAGAAGCTGGAAGGGATCAAGGAGGAGAGGAAGAAGAGGAAGGAGGTGGCTGGCCTCTCGGGAGAGAGGTGGTGCAGCCGGATGAAGGAGGGGGCGGCGGCCTTGGACGGCGGCCTAGGGAGAGGGGGAAGGCGTCGCAAGAAGAGAAGAGAGAAGGGAAGAGAGCTAGGGCAAAAGCCTTTCAATTTTTGCATACTGAAATAGGTGCTCACCACATCTATTTATAGGTGGCTACCTGACCCCTTAACTTGACTTGATCTAATTGAATTTAAGAAACAACTAAACCCGAAGCGACTCTAATAAAGGCCAAGTCGGCTAACCCGAGCAAGGCTATGCTGAAATAAAATTAACATCAAGGACTCAAAAGCAAAAATAACCAAATGATTAAGTCCGAGGCGGTCTAGTGGATCCAACCGCATCACAATCCTCGTCCACCAAGTACTGCTCTCGTTGGAAGACGGTCCCAGACCACCTTCCAGAGGAACAGCGCAACCCTCGGGAGGAGGCCCAATCGCCAGATCCAGGCACAATCAGGACCAGGCTCGTACTCTCGCCTAAGAATGCGAGAAAGGACGCTCATCCTGACTCTGGGACTGGTCGAGGAACTCCACACTCGTACATCTGGTCCACCGCTCTGTGGCAGAGGGAGGGAGCGAACCCGCTCCGCCATATGCTCCCCGAAGAAGCGGGCTAATCGAATCTCGTCCCATCCAGCCTCCCCGGGGGTCATAAGATCACAGACCTGTAAACCCTCCCCAGCCTCAACACTAACAGTAGTCGGCCAGCGGCACAGGGGGAGGCCATCAACCCATGAGTCCCTGGTCACATCGATGCTGCGGCCATCGCCTATCAGCCATCGAGTGTGATCCGACACCATGGGCACATATCTCGCAATCTCACGCCATAAAAAAGAACATCCCCGCCCTCCTCGAACCCCGCCCTCCTGGCCTACCCCCCCATAGCGGGCAGTCATGATCCGGCTCCAGAAGCCCTGCGGCTCCAGGATGAAGCGGGAAGCATGCCGGGCGAGGAGCAGCTCTCGTCTCTCCAGGAGAGACAACACCCCAAGGCCACCCTCCCTGAGAGGGAGGCAAATACTCTCCCATGCCACCAGGTGCACCCCACGGCCCCCACTAAGCGAGCCCCATAAGAAGCCCCGAATCAGTCGCTCAATCTTCAGTAGGGCAGATCTTGGTACCACCGTGCTAGTCATGAGATAGATAGGCATAGAGCCCAAAACAGATCTAATCAGCAAAACTCTACCCATCATAGATAGAGACGCTGCTCGCCAGCCCTCTAGCCTACTCTGGACCCGTTGCACCATCCCGGAGCACTCAGATACACGCAGTCTCCTACCTGTGATCGGAACACCCAGGTATGTCCAGGTCCCGTCCTGCTCAGGCATCTCCAGAATCCTCCGAATCTCACGTCGAACCCCGGGTGGCGAACTCGGGCTAAAGGAGATGGAGGATTTCTGGGCATTCACTCTCTGACCAGATGCATAGCAATAGGCGGCCAAAGCCCGCCTAATAGCCTGGGCATCTGCTACGCGGGCACGCGTCAGGAGTAGGCAGTCATTGGCAAAAAGTAAATGGGATATCGGCTGGGCCCCTAGAGCTGGGACGTAAGCCTCCAACTCTCCGGCGGCACATGCAGCCCGCAGCGATCGAGACAAAACATCAGAACAGATGATGAACAGGTACGGGGATAGCGGGCATCCCTGCCGAAGCCCCATAGTAGAACTAAAGAGTGGGGACGGAGAGCCGTTGATCAAGATGGAAAACCGCGGACTCCGGACACACCCCATGACCCAACCAATCCAGGTCTCATGGAAACCCAGACTCTCCAAAGCTAGCCTAAGAAAACTCCACCTGATTCTATCGTAAGCTCGTTCCATATCCAGCTTGATAGCCATCAGGCTTCGACGCTTCGGGGCCCGTCGAAGATTCCACATCATCTCTTGGGCCACCATAACATTATCGAAAATACTCCTACCTCTAACAAAAGCATCTTGCTCTTGACAAATAATGCCGGAGAGAAAGGGCTTCATACGATCCATCAGTATTCTTGCCATAACTTTGTATAAAGTAGTGCACAAACTGATCGGTCTAAAATGGCTCGGCTCAGACGCATCCGCTCGCTTAGGTATAAGCATGACAAATGTGGCCTTCCAGTCGTCAGGCATACCTGACCGACTAAAGAAACACAAGACCGCTTCTACCACTGCGATCCGGATGATACTCCCTTTTTTTTTTTTTCTCCTCACGTCATATAAGAAGATGCCAGCCACTTTCTCCTCCTCTCTCTCACTAAAATATAAAATAAAGTTCTACAAAAACTAGGCTTGGATTTGTTGAGCCTAAAGCTCATCCTAAGCTAAATTGAATCAGTGCATCAAAACCAAAAACTATATAATCATGCGAAGTTTGTAATGACTTCAGAAAATCAATGTCTCGCTGGTTTTCCCTGCAGTGGAAGCCAACCATATTTTGTCCCCCATTAATATCATCATAAAACGTTTAGCTTGCTAAATGATAGCGAGAGACACATTAATTACACAATATCTACATACATGCAAATAAGCCGTGTCTCTGCGAACATGAGCAAGGAGGCGTTTTTTAAAAGCATCGTCAAGATGCGCATTCAAGGGCCATAAAATGCATCTACCTTCAAAAATAATGCACGCAACTAGCAAGAAGTCACGCCAATTTCCAAATAATATAATATTATCCGGTGTCAAACAAAATAAAATTTACACTAGTGGGATGCATGCGGCATGAAAGGTATCATGCCATACATAAAATTGGTGCAACGCATGGCAGCATTACATAATAAAAACCTATGAGAGCAGTAGATAAGGATGGCAATTAGATAGGATCAAAACAGATACGAATCCGATCAAATACAAATTGGACCAAAATTTTATGAATTAGTATCTTATTTTTTTATTAAATATATTAAACTTTTAGATCTAAATTCGATCTATCTATTAAACATATAGTTCGATCCGGTCTATATAACTTATTTATTAGATAGATCAAATTAAGTAAATAGATTATATAAATAAATGAAAAATAGGTTAAATGATTTTAAATAAATTTTAAATAAATTAAATGAGTTGGATAATACTCCGACTTAATTATAATTTATTTAATAAATTAGTTTGGATAGATTTATGGAATTTATTTTATTAAATTTAAATTTGTTTTAAAAAAAATATTTATAAGCCAGATTAATGGATCGCATCATAAGTCACCAGGAGTTGAGCTATTTTCAGTACTAGAATTGGTTGTCAAAACATTTCACATAAAAGGAACCGCATACCCCATGCTCGGATAGCTCTGTGTAGATATGCTTTTCTTCCATCAGTACTGAGGTGGCGATGGGGTGACGTACTCATATGTGGATGGTCCAGTGAAATTTTCCACGAATTGGAGAGGGCATGCGGAAACTTACAACTCGCATCGAATATTTTCTGGTGGAAGAGGGACTCAGTGAGAGCTGCTACACGGATTGGGTTATGCCCCACCCCCTCCTCTCCTATTTTTTACCCAAAAAAAAAACATTTCACGCAAATAATATCTACCCTTAGTCAACTCACTTCTTCACCGTTATCCAATTCCCGGGAATCCCCTGTGCCTGCCAATCAATAAGAAGTCCATCTCCATCCGTCCCTCATGATAAATAAAAAGAAAAAAAAAGAAAAAGAAAAAAACATATGGCCTTTTATTATGTATATATTGATTATTTTTTTGGTATATATATATTTATTAGTCATTATACGCTCGGTGCAGCTAATGAGGAGATAGATAGAATGGCGGCGTCCGGTCCACAAACGCTATCACGGGGGGCTCGTTTGGTTCGCTGGAAAAGAAGGGGGGAAAGTGTGGTCAACGGGAAAGTAATGAAATGCCTCTTGTTTGGTTGGAGTTTTCAAAGGAGAGAGATGAGAAAGTTGTATTCCTATGGGAATATGATTCCCACATTTTATGGAAAAGTCTTTCCCATGAGAAACATGGAAAAGTTACTTTTCCATGAGGTGGGAATCACTCCTTTTTTTATTTTTTTCCCAAAAAGACCCTTCAGCATTAAAGAAACATTAAAGAGGCATTAAAGACCTAATTTTTATTAAGGGCATAATAGGAATTATACATAACTTTCCTAGAAAAGTGGATGGTCAACCAAACATAAGCACTTTGGAAATTTGTCACTTTTCCATGGTTAACCAAACATGCCAAAAGTATTTTTCTAGGTATTCTTTTTTTAGAAATTTGATTTTCAGGAACCATATACCTAGGAGGAAAAATACTTCCCGCGAACCAAACGAGCCCGGGATGTTGCATTTGTTACCGTCAGCCGCACCCCACCGAGCTTCTTTGACCCCGGGTTTTGCCTGTCTTAACTCCCACGACGCGCACATGCCCGCGTTATTTTACTACCCAATTAAAGATATAAAAAAAAGAAAGCCCCACCTGGCCCAAATAAGTCACCAAACCTGATCCAACTCCAATAAATCGCACCGACTACTTTGATTTCCACCAATGAAATAGTTCCACGTGGGACTGGGAATGGGTCGGTGATTGTTTTGCGCTGCGAGGAATTATTTGTGAAGAAATGATGGGGATGGGGTTGGGCGCGAGTCCGGTGTCAGTCTGCGACAGAAACTCAGGGATGTCAGTCGATGTATCGGTAGACTGCGGATGCGAACTCGGATCGTGAGCCGTTCGTTGGCCAACGGGTGGCCATCCTGGGGCTTAGGAGGGCCGCGTCTCCACTCTAAGAGCGAGCCAAGAATCTTCCCGAAAAAATAAAAAATATATAAAGGATAAAAATAAAGGGAAGGGGAAGAAGCCTTGAGTTGCTGCTCCTCTCCTGAAGCTGTCTTCGACTCCTCTTCCTCCTCTTCTTGGGAGAGCTCCTCTTCGAGGGCGGCGATGGACGCCGGCGGAGGACGTGGAGGTGGAAAAATCCGGCGATCTCTCTTTTCTTCTAGCTCCAGTGGGGGGTGGTTCCTGTGGTGGGATTGACTCAAGGTAAAGTTCGCAATTTTTTTTTTTCTGTTTTCCCCTTTCTGAAAGGTGTTTGGATCAGACCTGTGAAGAGCTTGTTCACCGGTTTGTGGGGGGAGTTTGGTGGCCAATTGGAGAAGAGAGGATGGTTTGACCGAGGTCGTATTTGTTTCTCCCAGATCTTTCCACTCTGCTTCCGTTCCGCTCTTTTTTTCTTTGTTTTGCTTTTGAATGACTGATTAATGCCGGTTTGGTTGCGGTTTTATGAAAACTTGAAGAGCTGAAAGTGGTATGGGAAATTGATTGGTTGGTTCCAGTTTGCAGTCCTTTTTAGTTGTTATTTGCTAGTCAAATGAGATTTTTAAGTATTGTTGTGATAGATTTTCTCTCCTGTTTTGCTTCTTCTTCACCTTATTCAGACCAGTGGATGGACTACTGGGGAGATACTCTTTCTTCAGTCTGTTTGTTAATTGATTAAAAAAAAAGGCAGTTTTGAAGTGGCCAAGCTACCAAATTTGGAGCATTTGAATATCTTCTTTCTATCTAGTTGCTGAAAGTATTTGTGTGGAATTTTTGCTCATTCTGTCGCTTACTTAATTTTCAGTCCATGTTGATCTTCCTGCAGGTGGATTAATTTAGGGCAGGGATATTTGGTGTATCCTTTGACTTTGGAGACGTTCTGCATAGGGTACAAAAGCCTACCTTAGGGAGAATATCACAGGATACCGTGACTTGTTGTGGTAAAAGTTTTTTGGATGACTTGAGGATCTACTTGCATCTAATTGCAACTTTACTAATAGAAGAAGCTTGGGATCTTCCTCAGCCAAACCTTGGTTTAATTGGTGGGGTTTGAGGTCATGTAAGGAAACACGGTTAGGCGTGGATGCCTCATAAATTCAGCTTCCAACATGGCTGGCATTGCGAGGATGTTTGGAAGATATAACTTCATATAACTTTTGGTGGGAAGCTTATTAAGTTAGCTACCCAGTGGCCAAGCAGAATTTTGAGCAAGACAAACTGCTACTTTTGAATTTCATAACTTGGCTTGAGGTGTTTGTCAACGTTGGCATTGGTCAGGCACGGTCACATTTTCTGTCTTCAGCTCTTCTGTGAAGATAGTTGATAGACTCTGGAGTTCTGTTTTGGTCAATTCAATTGCTCATAAGAGGAAGTGGGGTTAAGGTTCACGTTAATCTGAACAACAGATATAACTTGAGCCATCAGTATCTTAATTTAAGGTTATGCCAGTTTTTTTAAATTGATACTTCAGTCAGAGTATCTTTGTTTACTCAGAGGTGTTAATAGTAGTGTTGTCCTGATAGTGATTGCCAAGCCATGGAAACTATGACATCAGGGGGAGCTGTACCTCATCTTTTTCCTTCTATTGGACCTGCGCTTATGATTTCTATGGGATACATCGACCTTGGGAAATGGGTGGCAGCTGTAGATGGTGGGGCTCACTTTGGATATGATCTCATGTTACCTGTACTCTTTTTCAATTTCACTGCCATTCTGTGCCAGTACCTTGCAACTTGCATTGGTATGGTCACTGGAAAGAATCTTGCAGAGGTAATGGATATCCTTTTTTGAACTTCAAAGTATAATAATATCTTGTTTGCTGCACCTATTACTACCACAGACTGAATGTGTGCTAAAGAATATGAGTGCTTCTCATCATGATGTTACAATGGTATTATGAATGAGTGGCCGAAACAAACACAATAACATAGTATAAGAAACCATTGCCCTGACAACACATACACAAAAGGAATAAAGTAAGAAAGAAATGGAAAAAGAAAATGCTAGAGAGAAATTCCTCCATCCTACTGAAGAACCGGGAGCTTGAATGTGGAAGACACTCTCTACCTGATTCGACCTGAATACAAGTTGTCCCATAAACAGAGTTCATCACTTCATTGACTTTGCAAATTGCTGGCTTTTTTTTTTAAGCACTTGGCAGGTATTGTTAATGGCTAAGATATGCACCTTCAGTGAGAAATGAAGTCCTATTATAACAACCATGGTTTCATTGCAAAACATTCAAATATTGCAGATTTACACCATATTGAGGGCTGGTTGGTGTGCTGCAGTTATCAATTGAGGGGTAGTACAGCTCGATACACCTTGATACAAAGTAAACAAAAAAAATCAAAAGAAGAAAACAAGTTGTATCAAGTTGCATGGGGTTGATATGCCTTGATATGGTGTGATATGGTGTGATATGAGCCGGTTCACCCCTGGTATGCACTGGCCGCTACTGTGCCAGTCATGACCAGAATGTGAGAGTACAGATGAGATTATCAATCCTTGTTTCTTAGCAACCTGAATATATGAACTTAACATTAATCCTTGTTTATTAGCAATCTAAATTAAATGAACTTAACATCCCTGTCACATGGCTGCTTTGTCTTTTAAACTTTTCATTTCTTGAATGTGCTAAAGTCTGTTCTATTTCCATGTGTTCATGCAAAAGATTTGTGTCGAGGAGTATTGCAGGCCAGCATGCATTACACTTGGACTCCAAGCACTGTTATCCATGATTGCTTCAGACCTGACAATGGTATTTTATATGTTTGATTAAATGGTCATGCAGCTGCCTTATTTATGTGTTTCTTAAAACATTTTTCTTTGTTTTTTTGTTGTCCAATAATAGTGGGATGGCAAGGCCAACTAAGTTTCAGATATTTTCATAATTGATGAGTTTTAAGTTATCTTTTGTTTATTATTCCAGATTTTGGGCATTTCATATGGACTCAATCTTCTGCTTGGGATTGATCTCTTCACATGTATCTGTTTTGCTACACTTGGTGCTGTTTTACTTCCCTTTTTTGCCACCATTTTGGTAACATCTCTTCTTGGACTCTTTCTCATTAATCTTTTAATAGTGTCAAATGCAAAATGTTTAATACAAATGATGCTCCTTGAGATGCAGGACAACCGGATAGCAGAAACATTGTATGTAAGCATAGCGGGCGTTGCTTTTCTACTCTATGTGCTTGGCGTATTAATTAGTCAACCAGAAATCCCTCTTGTAATGAATGTGATTTTTCCTAAGTTGAGCGGGGAGAGTGCATACTCACTTATGGCTCTTCTTGGTGCGAATATAATGGCACACAATTTCTACATACACTCTTCAATTGTACAGGTGAATTTTAGGAGTTTCCTTGCTGGCTTTTCTGAAAACTCTCTCATGAACTTGCAAATGGAACTCATTAAACACTTACATCTTTTGAATATGAACAACATTTGTTGGTAAAAATCTTTGGTTCTAAGTTACCACAAGATATGCACTCAGTTTTACACTATACACTGCTATCACAGCATGTTCCGTAAATGGATTTCAGTCCACTTCAGAATCACAGAATAGCTGCCCAGACATATTATCTGCATGAACAGGAGTGCTGTTTAATGTTTTTCCCGTGGGAATGTTAAAAGATCAGTTTGTCTTTCTGAGGCTTTGCATCCTGGAAAATGTTTCAAGTTTCAACCATATGCTAGGTCTAAACATATTTGGGTATTATTTTGCTATGAAATGTTTTGGCCAAAATGTCTTATGCAGGGAGAAATTAGAAAATAAACACCAAGTCCCATTTATTCGGGACTGGGAGTTCTTAGATTAAAAAAAAATAGAGATTAAAAGAAAACAAGCCTTGCTCCAACTAACTCCAATCCCCAAAGATAGTAATACGCATCTAATCCATTTTTTTGAATCGCCAAATGTGTATTCCGGATTCCAGTTTTATGCTCATTTTTCAGAAAGGAGAAGAGGTTGTTGGCCTTTCTCCAGTTGCTCTCTCTGGTTTTTGCTAGTTAGTATTCTATGCAAGTCCTTATTCGATAGTGTCCAGACAATCTTTACTACAAGGGAACTGTTGATTGCATTATGAGGTTTCAGCAAGCATGAGAAATGTGAGTGATGGCTTATGCATGTTAACTTAACAATTCTGTCACATATTTGTTAATGCGGATGCAGCTGTTCAATGATGTTTAGCTTTCATATTTATTATCCATAAGACCATAATTGTACATGTCAAAGTAACCCAAACCTCATAGACTGAATCTTCATCTCTATCTCAAAGTTATATACCTTCTATTAGATCTGGTTTTTGATTTTCAGAAAATTATTTTAATTCACAAGTTGATTTAATCTTTATCGTGCACTATCTATTCATGTGAAAATTTCATTTTGTGCTCAAAGAATTTGCTTCAAAAATCTTTATTAGTATTTAATTGCATTTCGTCTTTGTTCAGTGGCAGAGAAGACTCTCAAATGTTGCTATGGGTGCTTTATTTCATGACCATTTTTTTGCTATCCTGTTCATTTTTACTGGCATTTTTCTGGTGAATTATGTACTGATGAACTCAGCAGCTGTAGTATTCGGCAATGCAGACATTGCGCTTAATTTTCAAGATGTTTCCTTGCTGATGGACCAGGTTCATATTTCTTCCTTGTTATTAGCTTCTTATAGCTGAATATAAACATAATTTCCGGTTTTCCTTGTAACAAAAACTAATTTGCCAATAAGTATGCTGTGATTTTTTAAACTGAAATCATGAAAAATGAACTAACTATATACAAGAATATATTTACAATGCCTTTTCTGGGCTAATTATAAGCTTGAGCTTTGCTTCAATACTAATACTCTTGCTTGAGAGTTAATAATCACGGCCAGTTTACTTGCTCACTCATTGTTGCTGGTCTGATATGTTTTGGTTTTGTCTTAATCTATGGTCCACTTGCAGCTGATAGGGCTGTCCCAGCTAGAAGAAGAAGGGTTCCAAGCCTACATTTGTTGAGAGAATTCACTAGGGCTATGGTGGTCCACTAGTCTTGATCCTTAGCAACCTATCACAATGACTGTATTGCTTGATGGTCATGAATCTGTAGAAAAACAAACGGTGGCCTGTTAGACACCTAGAATAACAGTGTAGGCTATCCAGGTCAAGCAGGACAAGGACAAGCAGCCATGTATATCCATCAAAAAATGTTATCCAAAGGAACATATTTAGAGAAAGTGGCATTTTAAGTAGAAGATGACTCATAAGCTACCCTAGGATGCGTTCAGGTTGGTTATTTAAAATGTCGAGTATGTTAGGTTGGTTCAGATTGGGGTTGACTTGAACCGACATGACATTTTAAATCACGACCACACCCAAACTGACATTTTACTTCTCCAATGACCAAAAACCCAACCTGGTATTTTAGGTAACAGGCCTTAACTGAGTTGAGTGACTTGAGTCCCTCACAAATTGGCAGAACCATTTTCTGAACTGAAACAAATAAATATCTATGTACCCAATCAATCCGATTTGCTGTCAAGATTAATTTTTCCTCCTTTTTAAAGAAGAATTGTGTTGAGGTAGGGGAGAATAGGGTTTGGGTGACAATTGACAACAAGGGGGGCTCAACGAGTGTTAGCCATGAGGTGGCTGGCTAGAGACTGAGAGAGGCAGACAGAAAGAGAGAGAGAGAGAGAGAGAGAGAGAGAGAGAGAGAGAGAGTTATAGTTTAGTCCTGGGAACAGATGGGAAAGTTGGGGCAACTACATGGTAGGGAGAGAGAGAGATGTGGGATGACTATGGAAAAGCAAAAAAAGAAGGGGGCGCTTGGGGGGGGGGGTGTTAGAGAGGCGCGGCTAGAAAGGGACTCATTTGATCTGGTGCTGACTCCTGCAGGGAGAGGATCAGGGAAAAGGAGCAGAAGCGAGGAATTGAGAGTGGGAGAAAAAATGGGATTTGGCAATTGGTTCACCTCTTTTTAAAACCCATATATTTGATAAATATATATTATATATCATCTAACATATGATATACATCCGTTTGTTGTATTATTTACAAATACATACATATATAGGTATGTATGTACGTTTGTAATGAGTCATAATCAAGTCACGCTGCCCTAAAACATGCCCCAACCCTATCAGTATGTTGGATAATTTGGTTGTCTCACAGTGAAGTATTTGAGTCAAGAGTTCAATGTTTGGCTTTGTATTATAACCTGCCCAAAACTCCCCATGCTAGTGTGAGCAAACCTGAACAATGGGAAACTGTTGGATGGGTAAGAAAAAGGAAGTGGTAATTTTCAGTGAAAGAAGAAAGAGGGCTTAGAATGAGCTGATTAAAAAGGAGTGGAAAAAATTGAGGAATGGTCTTTGAGGGAATAGAAAGCATCAATTGAAGGTAAATTCTTTGGATCAGGATGGGTTATAATGGAGATATTGATGGGATTATAATGATGGTAGCCTTATTTTTAGAGTTGTATTGCACGAGAACACATTTCGCTTGGAGATTTGTTGATGGAGTAAAGCAAGTATTCAAATGTTTCAAGATGCCCACAAACAAGTAGTTAATGTGTACAGGACATGCGTTGATCAAGAACAGAAAAGAAAACATGTTTAATAAGATATATAAAGGATTTATTTTTAAGTTTTTACTAGAATTTATTGGGTCATTAACTTACAACTAGACAGAGCTCAGGTTTCTTGATCATGAGTTTGAATCCCTTCCAATTCAATTATTTATTTAATTATCCCTAGTTATATGTTATCATGATTTTAGTCTATCTTGACTCAGTTATCCTTTGGTCAGTCTCGACTGAGTTATCCCTTTATTTGCATAGTTCGGCCGCATGTGAGGGGGTGTCAAGCGTGATATATATTGTCGATAGTTTCCCTATTAGTTTTAGTTTTTGGTGTCTAATGGTAAGGTAACAAGCCTGATATGCATTGTTGACCCCTTCCCTTTCAGCTTAAGCTTTTGGGATAAATTGGTTAGTTAACTTAGTATCAGAAAACATGTTCGGTGGAGGTCAGGAGTTTGAATTGCTAATCATTTATTTAACTAACTCAGTTATTATCTTGATTCATCTTAGCTATTGTGTCTCTACACGTGCATGGTCTATGTTTTTTTTTCTTGATGAGTGCTAACATTGGGATAAATTATTGATCCTTTTCCTTTTTGCTTAAGCTTTTGTGGTAAATTGTTTAATTAATGGGTACACGACACAAAGGAGTAGGTAAGCACTCAATGGAATGGGTTGATGCCTCCTTTTGATACATAAGGCTTTTAATGGGTTTGCAAAATAGCATTTGAATAAAGTGATTAAATCATAAGACATATGTTGGTATTGTATCATAAACATGCTAGCTAAATTTTAGTAAAGAAAAAACTATCAATAGGGTTTAAGCAGTGAATATCTCTATAGCTATTGGGGACCGGCCTATCCTAGGTGCCAAGCGAGTGAGGTATTGGTGTTGGAGGGCTCTGCGATCAGCTGCTCGGATTATGCTGGGCATCTTAGTCTTTTTTCATGTTGTTGGAATCTCGAATCATCCGTTGAGGCGGACGGCTATAGCCGGGATCCTGGTCCGCGATTGCGCTCCGACCTGAAACAGTAAAGATGAAGAAATCCTTTTGTTGGAGTGTGTTCGGTGGGGGATCCTTCGACACCGAAGTCAGAATAATACTCAGGGAATAGAGGAAGTTGCTCTGTGGTTTGTCAGGGCGCCCGATCACTACCTAAAAGATCCTCATGAGAGTTGGTTGTATAGGCGAAGGCGAGGGCCTGACGCCTTGGAATTCGGACATGTGGGTCGGCCAGGATTGGTAGGCCTCAGCATGTTTCGAATATTGGGCACGGACGTTTCGCACACGAATCATGCCCCGCCTGTTTGGTTGGTGTGACGTCAGAGATCGCTTGGGATCTCAGCTGGGATGTCGTCAACTGTAAGGAGTTTTTGATTTTCGAAGTCGGCCATGCGCTTCTAAGTGTGCTATATGGCGAGCCCCAATTGGTGGTGCACTAGCTCTGTGGCGAGCTTTAGTTGGCCAACCCCTTGCATGAGTCGTGGTTGGTTTCGTTGCAGATCACTTGCCCCCCACTTCTGTAACCGAGCCGAGCTTGCTAACTCGGGTTGACGAAGTAGCTTTCTTGATGGGGCTGACTCGCAAAGATGGCCGATTATCTGGACTGCTCTTATGTAGGGGAATGGAGATTTTTCGCATCCTGCATTTATGAGGGGCATGACTATGCTTGTCATTTTCGAAGCATTGTGTCATAAGAGGGACGCCTGCAGGCTGAACGGATGTTTGGAGTCTGATGGTGATCCAAGAGGTCATTCAGGGGCAATGTCTAGGCGACACGTGGCCGAAGTTGGTGAAATGCCATACTGAAATGGGTTGCTCAAGTCTTCTATAAATAGGAAGGCCCTTTCACCTTGTCCCTTTATGCTCCAGAACCTAGAGAGAGGAAGAGAGCAAGCGTGGGGTTTAGGTGGCTATTTTTTTTGTGCTTTCGTACCGTGGTTCGTCTTTCTCGTTATCGGGCAGAGTTTTTCTTTTGCCTCCCGGTGGGTTGCTCTGTACTTTTGGCTTGCCTTGTGTCTTTTTCTTTTTCTTGTCTTCTTTTGTCCTTTTGATGCTGTTTATGAATCCATCTATTAGAGGCTAGTCTTCCAACTCTGAAAGGGTGGGTCAGAGCTCCCTCGACCGAGCCTCTAAAGAATTCCGCAATGGGATGATGGAGGCCACCAGAGATTCCTTCAAGAAGAATGTCATCATCTGCCGGGGAAGGATCCATAAAGTGGCCCCTAAGCTCGACCTCAGCTCGGTCACCTTCTCGAGGGAGTGTTCAGGCGAAGACACATTCCTTCAAACGTCGGAGAGCGAGGCCGAGGAGGAAGAAGAGGGAGATGAGGAAGAGGAGCATGGGAGAGAGTAGTTATTTTCTAGCTCGGATGTGAGCCATGATTTTATATCTTTTCTTTTCACCTTTGTTGTCTTTGTAACCCTCTTTCTTTTGAATGAAAAAAATTCTTTTTTGCATTTACTTGCTCGATTGTTTGGTCGGATTGATGATTTTTTGCTTGAGGGGTTGCTCGGTTCGGAGCAGGGCCGCTTGGTACGTTTGTCCCCATGTCGTTCATTTTCCTAGTGGATTGCCGACGAGAGCATCGTAGTAAGCATAATAACGCCTGCCCCCAATCATTATGTAGCTGGTGTCTGTCTATTTTCTCACAAAGTTGCGCATGTCATTATGCTGATCATTTTTCAAAGTCCAAAGCATTTTCCTCCGTTGGGATTTAAACTTCGACTGGGTGACGACTTGAGAGGTTGCCACCTCAACAATGAGCTCCTTGAAAATATTCCTTGAATTAAGTGTAGATCGCCTAGGAGCTGAGCACATGTCCGCTGATTCGAGCCTAGGCGCTTTGATCTCAGCCATGTATTCTTCCTATAAATAAAACTGGAATTCATTCATTGGAATAGAGGGTTGAACCCCTTGTTACTCTTCGTTGTAGCCATTCTCCTTTGAGCGAGTCCGAGGGATGTTTCGCATGCATGGTCTATTCCATCCTCCGCTGGGGCTCTTGAAAGGTTGCAGAACGATTCGTGCAAGCTTACCATTGTTGGATAGACACCGAGCTGGTGGAGACAAAGGCAGGGCCGAGAATGGGAGTGACCTAGGAGGAAGATGTGAATCTCAAGATCACCAGATCAACGGTGCAATCATAAGTCATGCCTCTGTGCGCCATGGAGAATGGGGATAAGGTTGCTCCCACTACACGACACGAACCTTTAGCTGTTGTCGAACGTGAGAGGCTGAATCCTCATCAAGGAAGTTTGGCTGAGGATTCGTGTTGTCCTCTAGGGAGTGCGCAGTGGAAGATGGCTGCCGGACTCCTGGATGTTGTAGTCGGAGGGGGTCTGGCTACTATTGAGTCGTTCTTATTATCATTTATGTTGTTCTGTTCCTCTTCTTGCTTATGTACTTGGTTGACAAGTTGGTTCCATTGTAATTGGAACAATGAATGAACAAAGACTTTCATTCTTAGTCTGCCCCTTCATTGCTTTTATATCTTTCATCTTCATAGTGTATGTGTGTGCAGTGGCCAGGTCCACTATTGTGTGGCTCTCCACGTGCTGCCCTCATCGGTGAGGCCGTTAACTCGGCTGGGGCGAGTGCCCGTAAGGTTGACTTCTCAGTCCTGACAGTTTCATGGGAACCTCTGCAGGGACTGTAGGGATTAGCATCTCTGTTTGGATTGCTAAACCTAAAGAGGTTGGTTAGCTTGTCAAGCCTTCAGCGTGAGTGCTAGAACTCCGATTGGGCCGTTTCGACCTAGAAAGGTCAGTTAGCTCGCCAAGCATTCTCGCTAGCGGAGGATTTGGCTAGAAATGGAAAGGTAGGCAAGAGCTTTGATGTTTCCACGCCTGCCTTGCCTCCCTGCTCATAGTGATTCTAGCTAGGCTATAAATTTTAGATAGCTTTAGGCTAGCCATTGCTTGGTCGGGTTGACTTGGCTCGTTTGAGTCAAGTTGGCCGAGTCTGACATTCCCTCCGCAAAGAAATTTGGTCCTTGAAATTGACATTCTTGGGCCTTCAAAAGGTTGATGTTACTTAGCCTATTTTCAGACTCAAGCTCCTAAGTAGCTTCTCTCTTAGAATAATTGCTCCATCAAACCTTGACGTAGGGGATGGTGTGGCATCTCAAGACTTGATCTTTTCTATCCACCATCTGAATAGGGTGCAGTGGCTTAAGTTTCACTATGTGGCTAGGGTGTGGTACATACTTCTATAGCATTGGTATATGTAACACATTGCGCACCTCACATAAGGTTGATGGGAGTGCTAATGATATGCAACTTCCCCACTCTTTCTAAAATTTGGACAGACCCACAAATCGAGGCTTAACTTGCCACATATCCCAAGCCTCATCACATCCTTTGTAGGAGACACCTTTAAGAAACCATGGTCCCCTACTTGGAATTCCAGCTCCATTCTATAATCTACATAGCTCTTTTTCCTGCTCTTAAGTTATGCGAAGCTGCTTTCTAGTTAATTATACATTTTCTATGGTCTATTGCACTAATTTTGGACCCTCCGATTTTCTTTTCTCCACATCATCTCAACAAATAGGAGATCTGCACTTTCTGCCATACAATGCCTCGAAAGGTGATATGCATTCTTGCTTGATAGTTGTTATTGTAGGCAAACTCTACCAAAGGTAAATGGCTAGCCCGGGCGCCTCTCAAGTCCAAAACACAGGCTCTCAACATGTCCTTAAGGATCTAGATGATTCTTTCGGACTGCCCATTTGTTTGTGGGTGGAAGACTATGTTGAAGTTTAGTTTGGTCCTCATGGCTTTATGCTGACTCTTCCACAATTGAGATTCGAATTTAGTATCCCTTTCTGACACAATAGAAGTTGGAACCTGATGTAAACTTACAATCTATTTAATATGCAAGTTTGCCAATGTCTCTAAAGAAAAACCAACTCCGAATAGTAAGAAGTGTGACAATTTTGCCAATCTATCAACTAGTGTTTGCTGTGTTGGTACCGGGCCCCGGACCAGTTGCCTAGCGACACGGGTTGGTATGGGCCTACGCTGTACCGTGCCGTGTTGGACCCATAGCAACACAATAGAGGAGGCGGAGAGGGCGAACGGGAGAAAAACAGAGAGAAGGGGGAGAGGGAGAGAGGAGGCCGGCGGAGGCCGGTGACTCGGGCGGAGGACAGTTCCGTGGCGGGGTCCCCTGTTTCGTTCGAAATAGGGGATCGACCGCTTTGTAATTTCGGCGACTTTTAAAAAAAGTCGGTAAATCACTTGCCGATTTTACTTAAATATCACGACATTAAAAAGGGGTCCTGAACTTCACTTAAATGTCGCGAAATTAAGAAAGTGGCTGGACCCCTATATTGAACAAAACAGGGACTCCAGCCGCGGAGCTTGGAGGAGCCTCCTCCACGCAGCTCGTCGGCGTCCACCTCCCTCTCTCTTCCTCTCCCTCTCCCTTCCTCCCCGCTTGCTCTTTTTTCCTCTCTTTCCTTCTCCTTTTCCTCCGGAGATGGATTTTGTTTTCGTTCTTGGAACCATCCCGGTCCGCTGCCGGGACGACTCGGTACGATCGGAATCGTCCGGTTCGGGATGGTTCTGCCGACCTTACTGGCAACAATCATCCATACAACGTTCTAGATGGATCCGTCACAAAAGCCATGGTGATGCGCTCTCATTTTCATTGGGAAACTAGGAGAGACTGCAATGCTGCAGCTTAGCTTTCACTCGCTGACACACTAAGCACTCGATAACATATTGAGCAATGACTTTCTTCATACCACTCTACAAGAGATTCTTTCTTAAGTCTCTGCACATCTTAGTACCTTCAGGATGCACAGTGTACGTAAAATTGGTAGCTTTCTCCAAGATCTCTTTATTAAGATCTCATAAACCCTGAATTCCATCAAGGTGCCTGATTTCACTCCTTTCTTTGATTTTTTGCATTTTCGGATCTTCTCTCTGAAAAACCTTAATTCTTTCAATTAGAGAGTATGCTGCACCTTAAGTGTGGCACGTTGGGCTTGAGAATTAGGTAGTTGCACCTCAATCCCTATCCTTTTCAGATCTTCCAAAACTTGCCTTTGCGAAGTGATTAGAGATGCGAGTCCAGCCGAAGATTTCCTGCTCAGTGCATCTACCACAAGATTTGCTTTCCCTCGAGTAGTACCTGATAGTTAAGTACTTAAGTTATATTCTTTTAACAGCTCTAACCATCTTCTTTGCCTTAGGTTCAGCTCCTTCTGGGTGAAAATGTACTTCCAACTCTTATGGTCTATAAGTATCTTTTAAGGCTCCCTGTATAGATAGTGTCTCCAATTTTTTAAGGCAAAGATGATGGCTGCCACTTGTAAATCATGAGTGAGGTAATTTTGATCATATTCAACTGTCCGGAGGCATAAGCTATCACTTTCCTATTCTGCATCAATACACAACACAGGCCCTTCCATGATGCGTCACTAAAAATGGTGAATCCTTCTGACCCAAATGGGATAGTCAGAATTGGGGCCGTCAGTAACCGCTTCTTTAGTTCTTAGAAGCTCTTCTCACACTTCTCTTTCCACTCAAACTTGACATGCTTCTAAGCAGGCAAGACAAAGGTATAGCAATGCGAGAGAACCCTTCGATGAATCTCGGGTGGTATCTAGCCAACCTAAGGAAGTTCTGCACCTCAGACAACACATTAATGGGCCGACCTTACTCAACCATTGCCTCCACTTTCTTTGGAATGGAAATGCCATCCTTAGAGATCACATGCATGAGGAAAGAGATGCTATTCAACTAGAACTAACATTTTTGCAGCTTGGCATAAACCACCTTCTCTCTGAGGGTTTGCAGCACCATCCTTAGATACTTATTCTCTTTTGCCCCCTTCAAGTAGACTAATATATCATCAATAAATATCACCACGAATTGGTCCTTGAAGGGTTTGAACTTTCAAACACTCTATTTATCAGATCCATGAAAGCTGCAGGTACATTTGTCAGGCCAAAAGGCATCATCAGGAATTCATAATATCCATATCTTGTTATGAATGCTGATTTGGGCACATCCTTAGCTTTAGTTTTGATTGGTGGTAGCCTAAGTGAAGGTCAATTTTTGAGAACGCCTGAGCTCCCTGTAACTGGTTGAACAAGTCATCTATCCTTAGTAAGGTGTACTTGCTCTGTATTGTTCCTTTGTTCAATTCCGGTAATCAATACAAAATCGGAAACACCCATCCTTCATTTTCACAAAATTACTAGAGCATCTCAAGGAGAAACACCGAGTTTAATGAAACCCTTACCCAACAGTTTTTGGAACTACTTCTTCGGCTCGTTTAGCCCTGTAGGAGGAGCTGAAATTGGAGCACATCCTTGTTGGGAGCGATTTTCTTGACATTTTTCTCGATGAACTGCCAGGGTTACCTCTTGACAGGGAGATCGAATATTCAATTAATTTGGTTTCAGGCACTGGATCCATCTCCAATTTAAAAAGGGTTGGCTAGACAAGTCATTAACTAGGAAAACTTACACCAAATGTGAGAACCTGTGTTGACGTATGTTTAGTCCTCTATCCGTTGTGTGTTGGGGAGATCTTGGGTACTTAAGCAAGGCCAAGGATTGCAAATTACAACATCTAGCTAGCTTTTTAAGGAGAGGTCCTAAGTTGTTACACCAATCCAGGAATAGTTTGTAGCTAAATGTCTTGGTCTGTATGAATAACAAAAAAATTGTCAAAGGGCATCGTTTATCAGTGAATATTGTGAGGCTTTTAACTACTGGATTGTGCTAAAGCTCAAGTTTTTCCCCTTATATTTTTCTCTTTGATAGCGACTAGTGTGAAAATTCTACCCAATGCTTAAATGCAATTACCACGTGGTATATGGCTATTCCGTCCAGCAAAACGAGCATGATGCAGTTAACCTGCTTTCTTTTCTGGATGACAACATTGAGAACTCAAAAGTGTGCTTGGGCCTAAATCTGGTACTGAAGTTCAAAAATTAGGCATGGGCCTGCTGTCTCTAAGAATATAATCAACTAATCAGGGTTCAATCTATATTTGGTTTGGTAACCGAAGCAAGAGACATGGAAAGAACAATCTCTCTTACAATTGTCTGTAATCTGAAGTCAGCAAACTAGAACTTGACAATTAGATCTGACATTAGGAATAGAGTGCGTTTACATGTTTTCTTCACGATGCATTTGAAGTTATATGATTGAGCCAAGATGATGGTTGATAGTGTACATGAGAAACTTGAGTAGCAATTATGAAGGAGTCATTGAGTATGCAAGGGAATAATATTGGAAGCGATAACCCTGCACGTCCATATAAAGTTTGTGCCCTTCTTATATAATATGTGATTACAGTACATAGATGAGCAACAAATCCAAGTACATACAGTTATGTTATAATATGACCAAGGATGGTCAAACCACATTGCACCAGCCAGTTTGGGGCATAGTGAACTAGACTGGTTTGGGACTGGCGCTATTCAGCTTATAAATTTGAGATGGCGCTCATTGACTTTAGTTGGTGGATTTGTCCTCGCGTTCGTCTCTCTCCTATTTGCTTGATTTGCCCTTGTCGCCCTCACATTCGTCTCTCTCTTTCTCTCTCTCTCTCTCTCTCCCCTATTCACTTGATTTGCCTTCGTTGCCCTCGCTTTCATCTCTCCCCCCTGTTCGCTTGATTCGCCCTCCCCGCCCTTGCATTCATCTCTTTCTCTCTCTCTCCTATTCACTTGATTCTCCCTCGTTGCCCTCGCTTTCATCTGTCTCCCTCTTGTTCGCTTGATTTGCCTTAGCTGCCCTCACCGCCTTCGCCAACTAGCAGATGTCCTAGGTAAGCCTCTCTCCTCCCCTCCCTGCTTCTCTTCCTCTCTCTCCCTCCCCCTCTCTCACTGACCCTCATTCGCCTCTGCCGACGCAGTAGTGTCGTAGTGGCCCCACCTCTGCCTTTCCTCTCTTTTTGCTCTCTCCCTCACCCTCCCCCCTCTCCCTCCTCTCCCTCTCTCCCCCCCCTCTCCCTCTCCCTCTCCCTCCCTCTCTCTCTCTCTCCCCCCCCTCCTTCCTCTTCTCCCTTTCCCTCTCCCTTTTGGTACGTTCTGGCATGGCATGATACAGACCTGTATAGTACCGGTAGCTGACTGGTATGGGTCACGGTACTGATTCGGCGAATGCTACATATGACAACATCTCAGCAGTTTTTTCACAGCTTCACTATAGCAAATGTAATAAAGTTAGGTTGTAGAAGCTTATTTGTGATCCTAGAAAGTATATAAACTTACTGACGGGTAATTGTATTGCACTTCATTATATTCTTTGGGCAATTTTTTATGAATTCTGAAATCCCTACCTTCGTGTTCATTTTGAATTCCAACTTGCACTTGTATCATCTATCAGATGCTATGAAAAATAAGGGCACAGCCTTAGGTTTAAAGGTTGGCAAATTAGGTCTTACTAGCTTATCAATGAGATGTTTATTATCAGGTCAAGCTAATAAAGAGGCAACTAATATCAGCAGGCATTTGGTATTTTCTTTTGAGTGACTACCGACCCCTGCCAGATAATAGGCAAGGAGCCTGACCTGCACTCCTTAGTCCTTATAGCTTCAAGATGATTTCAGGTTCTGTAAAAAGTTTGTGGTGGTGTTGATAGTGAGTTGCTTTTTTGCTAAAGATAAGTTATGGTTGATATTGAGTTGCTTCTTTGCAAAATATGAGTCATATAGTCTATTCGGGACTTGCTGAGCATGTTAGGATTGTTGCCGTAATATATGTATTCACAAGATTATAGCAACCAAATCCTATTCACTTAGTACCTTCTCTTTTCCTCTGCTTCCTTTCTCTCCTGCTTCAAGAGCAGCTTTTTTAAGATTTTGGTTGGTGGAGACATTTGATATAGTTGAATTTCAAAATTAATATTCATAACAAATATTTTTGTGTTACTATCTGTTAACTGACTCATTACATCTATATATTTTAATTCGGTTGCAGATATTTAGGACTCCTATAGCACCGATAGCATTTTTTCTAGTCCTTCTCCTCTCAAGTCAGATCACAGCTTTAACATGGAATATCGGTGGGCAAGTGGTATTGCAACATATTTTTGGCGTAAACCTGCTTCTGCCAGTACATCACATGTCAGTTAAGGCTCTCACCATCGTTCCAGCTCTCTATTGTGCAAAGAGTGCAGGTGCTGAAGGAATGTATCAATTTCTTATTTTCTGTCAAGTTATACAGGCTATGCTTCTTCCATCCTCTGTCATTCCTCTTTTCCGGGTTGCATCATCAAGATTAATAATGGGAGCTTTCAAAATCTCTTGGTATCTTGAAATCTTGTCTTTGGTTGCATTTTTCGGGATGCTTGCACCAAATGTTATCTTTATCATAGAAATGTTATTTGGAAACAGCAGCTGGATAAATAACATGAGGGGCTGTATGGAAAGCAGTGCGATAGTCCCATATACTGCTCTTCTACTTACTTGTTGTATTTCCATTATTTTTACACTATATATGGCAGTTACACCGCTAAAATCTGCGAGTGATGGGCCAGAAGCACAGTTATGGATCTTGCGTGATAAGTTGGAGTTTCCTGAGGGCAGAGAAGAAAATGATCTAATCGATAACATTACATTTGTTGAAGATCATGGGTCTGCGGTAGAACCTGTCTTGGAGCATTCCAGTCTTCTTGATAAATCAGGTCATGAATTGAATGTTGATATGTCCAAGACAGCTATTGATTCTAACCATGATACACATCGGTCTTCTTGCGGTCCAAACATTAGTTCTACTTGTACTTCCCCATCACATTATCCTGAAGATTTGAAGTCTGTAGTTGAACCTGATTTGCTGGAAATCGTAGATAAAGTTTCTCCTGGTGGCTCGCCAGATGCAGGTATTGTACAGAGCATTGAGTCCAAGGACCCAGTAGAAAAGGATGTGAGTGTGGAAGCAGATGTTCATACAGATAAAGATAACGAAGAAGGAGATGCTTTAGAGGCTGAAGAGTCCCCCCCAGGAGCTTTGTCAACTTCAACCTCTGATGGTCCTGGATCCTTTAGTAGCGTCAAGGGAAAAGGTTATGATGGAGGGAATGGCAGTGGAAGCCTATCAAAATTGTCTGGGTTGGGTCGTGCAGCACGACGTCAATTAGCAGCCATTTTGGATGAGTTTTGGGGTCACCTGTTTGATTTTCACGGGAAGCTAACACAAGAAGCAAGTACGAAAAAACTGGATGTTTTGCTGGGATTAGATTTGAAAATAGTTGGTTCTGTCAAAATGAACAACTCAGGAGCAGAATTGTCCAAGAATTTCTTTACAGATGCAGATAGGGGAATGGTTATGTCAGCAATCTCAAGAGACTACGAATCTCCCAAACAGAAGAAAAATTCAAGTATGGAGTCATCCTACAGGCTCCATATGGGATCCCCATCTTGGTCACAAAACATGCCTGTATCGAACACACATGTGAAAAACTCATGCAGTGACATGGTGGATCCCAGTGAAAAACTCTTTTCTTCTTTGCACTTGCCACAGTATTCTGATAATCGGGATTATCAGCCTGCTACAATACATGGTTATCAGATAGCATCCTATCTCAAAGGGATTGGTTCGGGCAGAACTCCCTATTCCTCAAGCATTTCACTAGACCCACTGCCAGCTACCAAGTCTGCTGAATCCTTTATCCCAAATTTGAGGGATTCAGTTATGTATTCTCAAGGGCAAAATGGACTCGGTTCAATGGGAACATCTGGTTTGCAAAGCCCAACAGCATCTCGAGTTAGCAGATTGCAGGTAGAAAGGCCTTACTACGACCCTTCCCTGGTTGAAACTAGTAAAAATTTTGGCGCTTCAGCCTCCACAAAGAAATACCATAGTTCACCAGACATTTCTGCCCTCATTGCTGCTAGCAGGAGTTCGTTGTTGAATGAGGGGAAATGGGGTAGTCATTTTGGCCCTCGTCCATCCTTGAGTAGGATGACATCTGAGAGATCGCAATATTTGAACCCTATGCCTAGAGCTGGAGTTGCATTGCCATTTGATGAGCTTTCTCCACCCAAACTCCATAGAGATGTGTTCTCTTTACAGTCAAATTTGAATCCAGAAACCAAATCTCTTTGGTCTAGACAACCATTTGAACAATTGTTTGGTATGATGGGCACCGATCAGAATAGAGAGGATGGAGGACTTTCTCACAGATCCAGCACAGCTCCCAATAAAGACACTTTCTCTTGTTCAGAATCAGAAGCCAAGCTACTTCAAGCTCTTCGAAATTGTGTTAAGAAGCTCTTAAAATTGGAGGGATCAGATTGGCTGTTTAGACAGAATGGTGGGTCTGATGAGGAGCTAATCGATCGAGTTGCTGCAACTGAGAAATATCTATGTGAAGCAGATGTTAATGACATGAATCAGGTATTCCTGAGTGAGCTTCATCATTTGTCTTCTGATCGAAGGTTTAGTTCAGTCCAAAGGAGTGAGGAGGAAGATATCCCTAATGCTTTGTCATTGCCCAATTGTGGAAATAGTTGTGTATGGCGACCATCTCTGGTGGTTAGTTTTGGTGTGTGGTGCATCCACCGGATATTAGAACTATCACTTGTGGAGAGTCGGCCAGAGCTATGGGGCAAATACACTTATGTTCTCAATCGTCTTCAGGTAAAACCCTCAAAGCCATTACTAGCGATATTTCTTTTTGTTGTGAACAGAGACAGAGACTGAAACTATAATCCTGTATGCGAGCTCAGTTCAATGACTGATTTGACATGTGTGTGCATTGCAACTTGAATGCCTGTGAAGAAGGATTTGTAGCTGCTTTTATAAATATTTTCATCATGTGCTTTTCTAATAGTTTTCCTTAACATATAAGTGATGGGAGTCAAAGAAGAATATATATATATGTGTGTGTGTGTGTGTGTGTGTGTGTGTGTGTGTGTGTGTATGTGTGTATGTGTGTGTGTGTGTGTGTATATATATGTGTGTGTGTGTGTATATATATATGTGTGCGTGTGTGTGTGTGTGTATATATATATGTGTGTGTGTGTGTGTGTTTGTATGTATGTGTATATATATATATATATATATATATATATATATATATATATATATATATATATATATATATATATATATATATATATATATATATATATATATATATATATTCTTGACTAGCATTTCCATTTTGTTTATTCTAGCAACAATGAAATAACTCTGGCTTTTGTGCAAGCATAGATTTGCACACATTGTGAGAAGCTTGATGCAGTTTTTCCACATTTGAGTTTCCCCAAATCATGAGGAAGTCATCTCGGAATTTGGGATTGAACTTCTTAATACTGACAGTGATGTCGCAATACAATCTGATCTTCTGAATAAAATGGCTGCTTTACATGTCATCTCGTTGAATTTTGCTGTGCAAAAGACATAAGCAGCAGCATGAAAGTGCAATCTCTCTCTCAAACACAACTGGAAGTTTATTACCCTTCTGTTTGGCTTGCTTATTAAGCTTCTTTCAATGAGGTTATTATAGCCCTTTGATGTACGTTGAAATTATCTGGATTTCTTCCTCGGGTAGTTGGGCTTTGCTTTCTTATTCTGTACTTACAGGGGCTTTTATAGCCACAATTCCTGACCCTCTGCTTGTTGACCCCTGATTTTGTATCATATCTTGTGGTGATGAAATCTACCTATAAAGGAAAGGCAATATACTTGTCTTGTACATTTTCGGCAGCTTTGACAAGGGTTAGAATTGCTAAATCAAATCATACGAATGCAAAAAAACTGAAATGGTTGCACCTCCCATAACTTGCACTGATTTGGGTTATTCTAATTTCTGATCAATGACGAGTGCATTTACGTATCTTGATGGCGTATCTACTCGGGCAAATGCCCACCAACTTGGGTTGTAGATTGTTAATTAGAACATAGCCTTTTGCTTTGATCACCTTCTAGATTCTGCTTGTGCTGTTTGGGTCTAATTGCATGCTTATCCATTATACCTGGATCGGTTCCCATTGCACTTTAACAGTCTTTTTCAGTTGGTGTAGTACCCAATAGTTTTCCTCTCTTTTTTACTGTATCAATCTCTGCGTGTTGATATTCTCTTTTTTTAATTTTCAAATAATTCCAGGGAATTCTTGATCCTGCGTTCTCCAAGCCCCGGAATCCCATCAGTCCCTGCTCATGTCTTGAAAGACTAGCAAAAGACATGAAGATCTTCAAGCAGTCGCAGCAGAAATCAGTTAATGAATCCCTTACAACAGCAAGTACAATTCTTAAGATCATCAAGGATGTTGAGATTGCAGTCTCAGGCCGAAAGGGCCGGACAGGCACCGCAGCAGGTGATGTTGCATTTCCCAAAGGGAAGGAGAACTTGGCATCTGTATTAAAGCGCTATAAGCGTCGGCTCTTGAACAAGTTTCCTGGGAACCATGAAGGTACTTCATCCGGCAAGATCCCTACACCTGCCACTTCCTTGGGTTTATAACATGCAGAATGTCATTCGGAATGTTTATTTTGCTACTTTCATGCATCATGGGTTTTTTCGTTGAAAAACGTTTTGGGGTTCAAGGATTATGGATCTTTGTCCCTTCCTAGTTTCAACTGCATGTATGTTGTATAACAGTTAAAGGAACAGTAATTGCAGTAGAAAGTAAGGGTCAAGGAAATTTTTTTTCTTTCTTTACTATTTCTCTTCTAACTTTTTTTTCCTGATTTTTATACTTGGTAAAATATTTACAGAATAAGAGAAAAATAAAAGAAAAAAAAAAGAGAGGATTTTATTTATCTGTTCCGTTACATTCGGTATATTTCAGGAGTTATATATATTTGTGTTCAGGCTCCATATAAAAAAAAATATAGGTTGATATAGGATTATGCTAACAAAAGAAAATATTACTTGTTGCAAGTTGTTATGGAATTTCTAAAATTACTCTAACAAGATAATGTTAATAAAAAAAATAATATTGAACAATACAGGATCATGCTAACAGAAAAATATTATACGTTGATACAAGTTATGTGATTCTTAAATTATGCTAATATTTACTTTCAAACTCAAGATGGTACTATAAGTGCCAACTTGAGTTTGGAAACTAGACTGTGAATGTATCTAAAAATTGGCATACTAGATCAAGAGCTAAAGTACCAGCTTATAGACTAGATGCTGACATAACAGTTCAAAGGCTGATGTATTAGTAGATTAATAGTTGACGTGGTAGCATAGAGCTTTATATGGCAGAACACGAGCTGTTATAGCTGCTCAGAAGATGATGTAGCAATTAGAAGTAGACATAATAACTCAAAGGTGACATGACAGATTGATGTGTCAAGTTAATGTGACAATACAGAGAGGCTGACAAAGTGACAAACTAGGTGACTCCAATGTGGTTGTTCATAGTGGATTAGAGTATTGACAGATCTCATCCGTATTATCGGGCTATCTTTAGGATATATTGCTGGATGACACGAGTGGTTGTATCTATTTAAGGACTCTGTAGAGCAATTGGATCCAAATAATAATAATAATAATAATAATTGGGCTTGAATAACGTCTTGAGCTGGTCTCGGTTTTTCCAATTATATTCGATTTTTTATTTAGTTAACAAACCAGCAGGCGCAAATTGCATCTTAAAGAAAAATCAAGACGTCAAACCAAAGTCGACCTGCCCCCTCCCCACAACAATAGAGAAAAACACAAAACAACAAAAGAAAAGTAAAAAATAAAATATATAAAACGCAAACACAATATAATGTGAATAAAAAGCAAACAAAATCTTAGGAAAGATAAAACAATAAAACTTCAATTTCTTGTGGCCATTAGTTTCATTGTGTTAACGACTGTTCTATCTTGGGTTACGACGTTTCAAATCATTCACTCTCTATCAGAGGTCCATGAGGTACTTTTTTTAACAGACATTCTTAAATAAATTTATTGTGACAAATTAGGAAATCATTACATCTATCGGTTCCTTTCCAACTTTCTCATTTATTAGAGATGAAAAGTAGAAAGCTAGTTTCTATGGAAATAACATAAAAAAGAGGAGCTAATGATGAGGAATCAGCTATTAAAAAATAAAGATGGGAAATGGAGTTGTTTTTGAAAAATATTGTTTGGTGAATGTAAAGATATTTTAAAATTTACTGAAAGGCATTTTTGTTAGAAAAGCTAGCAGACAGAATTGCACAGAAAATAATCTGAGATTCAAATATCTATTTCTAATATAATATAGATTAGCGGTTAAAGTGTAATGTCGGTATCTCTATCTATTTATCTTAATAGCATACTATCTATTTATCTTAATACTATAAAAGCCTCTTAGTTTTTTTCAATTCTGAACGTAACCGCAGTCAGTCCTTTAAATGCTAAGTATGCTAAACTTTTATTTAAAACAAAAAAGACTAGGATTACCAGACTTCGGACATGGAAGGAAGGCTGACAAATGAGTTCTGATGTATATCTCAAAGGATTCTCTCATTTTGCCCAAGTATGCAAGCAGATCTACCTTGTGCCAGCCTCCAACCTAATATGTGAGAGCGCATGAAAGTGGCTTAATTTTTTAATTTTCAGTTCAGAAAATAAAGCTGATTAGTTTGTTAAAAGTTTAAAATATCATAAAGTTCTATTTAAAATAAAAAAGATCAAGAGTTTTATACTCTGACAATGCAAGGAACGCTAAAAATTGAATTCCAAAAGTGCATGTCAAAGCCTTCTCTCAAGCAAGAGCAAGCCTAAATTTCGCCGACTTCCAACACAAGAGATTAGAGAAAATCAGATTTTGAAAACATAATTCAAGGACTTATAAAGACGAGATGTTGGTGTTTTCATTCTAAGGAAGGAAGGGAGAGAGAATGTAGGATGTTTATGGACTTTGTTGTGGCAATTTTTAATAGGTATAATGTGGCACATAAGGATTCATCCAGCACACAACTCGTGTTGTGCTTCTTATGCATCTAAGGGTCCTCCGGAGTAATTCGACTTGATTTTCTTGGGCAAACGCAGAGGTAGTCTGAACAAAGCATAAGCATTCAAACCCTAAGGCTGACCTCTTCCTAGCTCGGCTCCGCTACCTCAATTGCTAACCCATGCTAAACAGAGCCTTCCTGCAAAAGAAACAGCTTGGCTTCCACCATCTCAAAGATATACTTGCTTCTGCCACTTGCCAGTTTGTTATGGCATATCCCCAAGATTGTTACGCCACATCAACAGTCCATAGTGGCACAACCTCTAGTTTGTTAAGATGCAATCCTAGAAGATACGAACTCTAGCCATAAATAGGTCCAAATGGTTCTCCAAAAAAATAACAATAATAACAACAAAAATCACTTTGGCTAGAGGAAATTTTGCTTCTGTATTTTCTGGTCTTTCTTTCTCCTTCGTTTTCTATCCACAAAATTTTTATTGACTTAACATTGGAGAGCCAGATCAGAGCCAATCCAGTGAGCCTTTATTCTTCATCCGTTGTTTTGCAGGTCCACATCCACGTCAAGGTCCCAGGATCAATAGCAATAGATTAGTGCCTTTTGTGAGAATGGAGGAGAAAACAATGAGGTTTCCAAGGAGTAATCGTCAGATGCCCACCTGACCTACTCCAGATGGCTCCTTGTGTAGTCCTTTCGAATCTCAGTCTTCTCAACTCACTATAGGAGTTGTTGATGCAGGATGGTTAAATCTACTTGCCCAACGAGTACAAGCCCTAGAGTTGCAGTGCAGGATCTACAGCAACAAGCCAGTAATCCTCCGAACGGTCAACTGAATCACAAAGAGGTTTCGGTGTAGGACAGTGATTTCCATCAGCCCTAGAGCCCAAAATAGGGCCACAAGCATGATTTCCCCTTTCTCAATACGAGCTCTAACTTTGAAAACTCTTCCCATATTAACCGAAATAAATCTCTAACCGGAAGGCTGGCCTTCGTCACGAGATCGAGGAGTTGTGTCGTCAGATTGAGGTCTTATAGGAGCAAAGGGCTGATATAAAAGATGACTTGAAAGTGATAGGCAATTCGCCTTTCACCATGGAGATCTTGGTGGAGCCCCTATTGAAAAAATTCAAGATGCCATAGTTTGAACATTATGATAACACTATTGACTCGATGTATCATCTAGCAAGCTTTAGGGCTCTTTGGCTGATCCAGGGTGCTAATGATGCTGTGATGTGCTATGCTTTTTTGGCTACTCTCAAAAAGGCTACTTGACTTTGGTTCTCTAGTTTACAATCAGAATCTATTAGCTCCTTCGACCAACTTGGTCATCGGTCTGCAGACTGCTTCCTTAGTAGCAAAAAGAAGAAGAAGATTTCCACCGACCTCTTTGCCCTCAGGTAGGGGGAGGATGAGATGCTTTGAGCTTACATTAGTCGATTCAATGATGCAACCTTGGAAGTGCATGAGCTAGATTGGCCCATTGTTGTGGGCACAATGATGAACGGACTGAAGCCTTCACAGTTCAATTTCTTATTGGATAAGAAGCCTCTGAGAGACTTAGCATAGCTCCTCTCTCATGGGGACAAGTACATAAGAGCTGAAGAGGCCGGGGCTGCCTGAAAAGAAGTGGCAAGGAAAGGGAGTAGTAGAAAGCATGAGAGCCATGGAAAGAAAGTCGAGCCTTGAAGTAAGTGTGACTGAGATGAGAGGGTCGCCACAAGATCTTGTGATCTACCTCAAAGGTTTGAAAGGTATACCCCTCTCAATGCTCCAAGGCCCAAATCATGATGGAAATGCAAAATTTGGGGTACCTTGGTCAACCTTGGAGGATGAAGACTCCAACCAATTAAAGAGATCCAAACAACTTTTGTTGGTTCCACAAGGACTATGGGCATGGCACTGAAGATTGTCTCCAGCTAAAGGATGAGATCAAAGCCCTCATCCGATATGGGCATCTTTGTCATTATATTGGGATCTAGAAAGAAAATGTCGAGTAGGACAATCAACCCTCAGGAGAGCTGGATAGCAACAGACCACTCACTAGAGTAACCGTCTTAGTCCATGAAGGATCAGCGGCGAAGGAGAGCCCATGACTTGAAATTTCAAGAAACAAGGCCAAAATCTTGACAAGGTGAGAACCACCAAGCGAGGAGAACACCGAACAACTAACCTTTGACACAAACAAAGTCGATGTAGTAAGACTTGTAAAATTCACTCCAGTATTTTTGTTGCGAATGATATTATGTTTCAGATCTTCTCCAATACAATGCCTCGCATTGATATAACCGACCTGTGGAGACACCCACAAGTAATTGGGATCTCCGTTCTATGAGCCTACGTAGCTAGGAAGCTAAACTCAGAGAGCCAAACCCCAAGTACTCTCGTGGAGACACCCCAAAAATAGTTAGGATCTCCATTCTATAAGCCTACATGGCTAAGGAGCTAAATTTGAAGAACTCTAGGTACTCCTGCAGAGACACCCCAAAATTGATTGGAACCTTCAAAAAGTCCTAGTCTGAACTAGGCTTGGATGATGCTCGGTTCGATTCCCTGAGCATGCTGACTAGAAAAACCTACTTGATTGTAAGTTCTAGTCTCAACTAGGCTCGAATGGAAGAAAGCATGTCGGTGTTCCCCTTGAGAATCCCTCCCTTGTTGCTTGCTCAGGGTCGGTCGGAATCACACACTGGAATTCCTCTATCGAAGGTTACTGCATGGAAGTAAGTTGAGTAGATTGATCGAAAGAGTCAATCGGATACGATGGCAAATCAGTGGGTATCCAATTGGTGTTCAGTCAGGGGTATGCGATTGATTTAAAAGAAATGCATTTATGTTTCAATTCGACGTTTGAAAAGGAGTCGCATGAGCGGCTTCATGTAGAAAACCAGCCTAGAAGTTATGCTTGAAAATGGAGAAAACTACATGTTATTGATTGGATATCCCTATGATAGGAAATGAAAGAAAAGGTCGAGCTTAAGCCGATTCTATTGCGGAAAGAAAAGAGGTGATACTATTCCCACCTGATACGTCAAAAGCGGAATTTACTAATCCTGGTTTGATCACCCCAGTATTATCGACCAGAAGAACCTAACCAAATTTAAATTCTAGCCTCAACTAAGCTCAAATGGGAGAAGCGTGCTTGGTTAATGTTGCCAACCAGAAGAATCTAACCGATCTTAAATCCTAGTCTCAACTAGGTTCGGATGGGAGGAAGCACACTCAACTCAATCACCCGAGCATTGCCAATTAGCAGAACCCATCCGATCTTAAGTTCTAGTCTCAACTAGGATTGGATGGAAGGAACCACGCTCAATTTGATCATCCTAGCATTGCTGATCAAAAGAACTCAACCAGATGCCAACTCAAAAGCCCACAAGAGGCTATACTGTGCTTCAGTATGGCAACAATTTCGACATATTTTATGGTCAGTGGTGCTACTGTTAACTGTGGTTGTTATAAAATTTTCTTCATGATTCAACCTATCTTCGAGATGTTGGGAATTGTGTCCCAAAGCCAATTTTTTAATTGTAAGAAATTGGATTATGTATATATTTTATTAAAATAAATAAAAATTTATTCTGGCAATTTTCTATTCATCACAAGTGTTACATCTTCAAAATGAACTCATGTGTATTGTGATGAAGTCCTTAGGACTAATTTAGTGGATAAAAGAGGTTTTATCATTTAGTCCTTAAACCAGTTCGCAACCAAATGATGAGCTGTCAATTGGACGATAGCTATGTCAAGTATATGTCGTTGTGTGTCATTTAGTTGGTTGTCCTCTTAAGCCAAGGAGTGTAAAGACACTGTATGGCATACAGGTGAGGTGTAGGAGTACATCGTCACTGAACAGTGACTCACCTGCGTAGCACTCCACCGTCGGAAGTTAGCTTGCAAAGCGTATGGGCATAAGTACCCCTTAGACCTGAGACTGTCAAGGTGACTTGCAAGCAACTCACTGTACTTAGGCACTGGATGACCTGAATTTCTAATTTAGAGATCAGAAGGATGCTGGGTGCAGTCAAGTACTCGCAAAGTTTGTGTATGAGTCAAGATGGGATTGACCTCTCCAGATTATAGGATTTGATGTTTCGCTGTATTTCAATTCAGTAAAACCTTGGCCAGGGTAAACCAAGTGATAGGTCACTTGATTTGATTATTTGAAATACACTATGGATGACCGGACCCGGAGGTCGACAGTCCACTCTGAGGTCATCTTGAGCATCGATGGTCATAGGGATGAATTATGCAACAACCATACGTCTAGGTTCTTGAATGTTGCTTTGCATATTCGACCTATCCGGACGTCTGGTATCATTGCTAGATGGTCACCTCGATTAGTGCATGGAGTAGTCCATGTACTACCGGCTTAGTGTTCGAACCTATCGGAGTCACGCACATTAGTCAAACTAAGTAGGAAGGTCTTGACCCAATTTAATTAAGAATTAAATTATGGGTCATTTGGAATTTGGTTCTGTCTATGTTCAGCTAGCACTGAACATGAGGTACATACTAAATTTCATGGATGAACAACTAATTAAGTCTGTATTTCGGGTCAATCAAGTTTCAATTAATATAATTGAACTTGATCAGGACTCAATTGTTGAGATTGGATTTGATTGAGTCTAAATTAGTGCAATTGGGCTCGATCACGATTTAATTAGGATTTAATTTCGTATTTGTTCTGATCTAAGTCGGACTTGGATCGAGCCGAAACTAGACCCAATTGAATCCCCCATGAGTCGAGCTCATGTGGAATTTTTCCGGATCAAAAATCATTCAAATGGGCTGTCAATTTGGTTTAGAACCAAATAGGCTTGCTTTATTACAAAATGGGCTAACCCATTTCCTATTTGGCTAATCCCATTTGAATGGTGAACGGCTGACTCGTTTTAAACTCCTGTGGACCCATGGACCCTTAAGCTTATGAACCCTTAAGAGATGCTTGTGAGCCGCGATGGAAAAGAAACGCCTGGGAAGCAAAAACAGAGTCTTCTCCGTCCTTGGTTCAACGCCATGCTGTGCCACCATTCGGACTCCATTCGGCTTGCCGTCTGGACCGGAATGTTCGGTTTTGAACTGGCTACATTCCGTTTCATTTAGATTTTCGAAATCTAGCATGTTTTTATGGATTCACTAGTTTTTTTCCACCGTTTGTTTTGAAACAAATGTTATGAAATTCTTCATGAATGAATTCTTTAATGCTTGGCCAATAATGCCTCTTAACTCCTCTCAGCGTTGGCCTATTTGTAGGCCACCGTATCCTCTTGAAGAAGAGAGAGGAAGAGAATTTTCTTGAGAAGAAATTGTCAGACAGAGAAGGAGATTTGATTCTGTGAAGAAGAAGAAGAAGAGAGAGGAAGGAGTTCTTTCTCTCTGGTGGTTTGGAGTTCGGCCCAGATCCGATGTCCTCTACTCCCTTCCATTCCCTCTGTGATCAGATCAAGAGACGGGCGTCTGTGGCCTAGGCGTGCTGTGAAGAAACGGGAGAAAAGAAATCGAAGAAAGAAAGAAAGAGAAGAAAGAAAGAAAGAGAAAAGAGAAGGTCCTTTTTCTGGATTTCTTTTCTTCCAAGGGTTCTTTTTGCAAAAGATTGTTTTGCACGAGTAAAGACATCATCCAATCTTCTTGCGAAGTTTGACGTGCGTGCGAAGTAGAGGGCTTGCAGATCCAGGCCTCGCAGAGCTACCTTCAGGGATCTAGATCCGGATCCAGATCCAGATTACCTCGACCAACTTCCGCTGCGAGCTTGAGGTAATTTTATATAAAAGTTAAATTAAATATTTATAATTGTTATAAATAAAATAAATAAAAATTTTAAAACTGATTTTTCATGCCTGGCATTCGATTTTATCGGACAACTCGGGAGATTTTTCTCTTCAACTGGTATCAGAGCCAGGTTGGCTGATGAAATTGGCCTATAATATCTAGAATTATGCATGATTTAATTTTTAAATTTAGATTAGATCTAGATTTATTGATAAAATATCAATCTTGTGCTGAATTATAAGGTTGTCCTGCTATAAGGTTAACCCCTTATAGTGAAAAGGTTGTCCTAGCACAAAATTGAGATTAATTTGTATCATAACATAAATAGTTTATTTTTGTGAAATTATGCATAATTGATGTTTATGAAATTTTAGTTTTAAATTTATTATGACCACAAAATTTAAATATAAATTGTTTATATTTGGAATAAATTGACACCTTGAATCCATGATCATAATACATTTAACTAAGAATTAAATGTTGAATTTAAAATTAAAATTTAAATTTGAACATGGGTTTTGGGGCATGGGTTAGCACAATCAGATTAGTTGACTAGGTTAGACCTAATCATGAAATCAAATTGAAATGGACTAACTTAAGAAACATGGTTTAATCTAATCAATAGTTGAACTAGACTAAATCAAGGTTTATAAAATGATCAAACTCAATAGTTGTAGTTTATCATATCCAAACATTTCAATTGGATCTAACTGTGGCTCAGTGGTCGAGCCCAAGTTCCCAAGGATAACCTAAATCAACTTGATAAACCAATTGGTGTCTAAGGTAAGTCGGCATTTGATCATAGTTTTTAATTGGGGCTACCTCTTACCTGGCCAACATAGTTAGTGTCTAGAAAAGAGGTTAATGGCGTAACCCTCCCATGATCTCTTTTACCTGGCCAATTTGGTCGATCAAGTTTTGATTAAGGTACCCTGAGACTTGGCACTCACCCATGCCATTAAGGAAAATCAGTGTGACTGATTTAGGTGTCTAATAGACCAATAAGAGCTAGTCCTCTGTATGACTTGGTGAAGTCAGTGGAAGAATTTAGAATTATTGGTCAGTGTTACATATCATTTAAAATCCTCTAAATTATTAAGTCCTTAAAATGATAAAGTTATATAGATAACTAGATCATAGCCTCCCATTAAGGTGAATAATAATGGGTCCAATATTACAGTTGAACATGCAGGACGCTTCCGTCTGGTGTTCCTTTGAATACTGGAATTATCCTTCATTATATGATAGCTTTTTGAGCTATCTAATTGTGATTAGGTTGGCCGAGCCTTCCTCGGGCCTGATCATACATTAGGTAGTGTCATCGAGTTAGTTCATTAATGGTTGGACCTAACTAGAATTTTCAGTGGAGGCCTCCGCCTACTGATTACCACTTGGGGCAAAATTGATTGCTAGAAATTGTTTAGAGAAATAATTGGTAATGTACCTACCCTTAGATGCACATGGGTTGGTCGAGCCTTCCTCGGGCCCGTATGCAGTCTATGCGGATTCTAGTACCCACTAGGGAATTAAAGTAATTCCTCGAATTAAAGGTAGAGGCTATTAATTCGATTAAAATAGTGGGAGAAAACTTTAGACTAAAGTCCAAGTCTTTAGGATTAAATAAATCATATACTGATTAGTTGGGTTTTTCTTTTATTTTTCAGATATGGCTAACTCATTGTCCCTCCGAATACTATTAGATGATGATAAGCTTAATGGACCTAACTTCGATAGCTGGTATCGAAAAATGAAAATAGTATTAGAGCATGAGCGGATCCTGTATGTGATATCGGATCCTGCACCTGAGGAACCTGCAGCCAATGCACCACGTGCAATCAGAGACGCTTATCAGAAGTGGTTCAACGATCGCACTACAGTGCGTTGCATCATGAGGGCCTCGATGAATGACGAGATTAGTCGTAAATTCGAGGAAGCGCAGCCAGTGGAAATCCTTCAAATGTTGAAGGAGTTTTTCGGCACACCTGATGATGTTGAACAACATAAGACCTCCTGCGCTATATTCAATGCCCGCATGAGGGAAGGGGCATCAGTCACCGATCATGTATTGTACATGGTCGAACAAATCGATCGCCTAAGTAAACTTGGCTTTCCTTTGCACGAGCAATTGGGCAAGGACGCCATTTTGAACTCACTTCCCAAGTCCTACCTGACCTTCCTTAGTCATTATAGAATGACTAAACCTGAAGTATCCTATCATGGTTTGCTAGGTTTACTGCAGACCTATGAGAAGGATCACCAACTCAAAAAGGAGTCGGTGAATGTGGTAGGTGGGACTTCTGCAGGACTTTCTTCCTTTAAGAAAGGAAAGAAGAAGAAGGTGCAGAAAGCTCATGCTGGGGTCTCTAAGCCCAGCCAGACTAAGAAGCGTAAAGCCGATAAGAGCAAGGCAGAGTGCTTCTTCTGTAAGAAGATGGGTCATTGGAAGCGGAACTGTCCGGCTTACATAGCGTCCCTTGATCCAAACAGGCCTAAGAAGAAAAAGCAGCAAACAGTTGCTGCACAAGGTAATTATATGATAACACCTTGTAATTTTTTAATTTATGATTCTACCACTTGGGTATTGGATACCGGAAGTCCAATTAATATTTGCAATTCGTTGCAGGGATTTCAAGTTAGTAGAAGATTCAAGAATGGCGAAAGATTCCTGAATGTTGGAGATGGAAGATCTGTTCCAGTCTTAGCTTTAGGAGTCATTAAGCTTGTTTTTGAATCTAGAGTAGTCATATAGATGATTGTCATTATTGTCCAGCATTTTTGATGAATGTCATCTCTGTAGGCCTTTTGGCCAAAAATGGTTATTGTTTATCAATAAAAGAAAATTTTTGTGATATCATTTTGAATGGTATTAAAATTTTTCGTGGACAATTGACACATGACATTTATACTCTATCACTGCCTGTGAATGTAATGTACACTTCTAATAAACGCCCTAAGTTAGATAATATCAATGAAGCCTATTTGTGGCATTGCCGGCTAGGTCACATAAATAAAAATAGGATAAACAGGTTAGCCCAACAGGGCATTTTAGAAATTAATGATTGTGAATCATTGTCAACTTGTGAATCCTGTCTTCTGGGTAAAATGACCAAGTCACCTTTTTCTGGAAAGGGTGAATGAGCCAGCGATGTTCTTGGCCTCATACATAATGATGTATATGGACCTATGAACGTAAGTGCCAAAGGTGGTTATGCCTACTTCATAACCTTCACAGATGATCTATCCAGGTATGGGTATGTCTATCTGATGAAGCATAAGTCGGAATCATTTGAAATGTTCAAACAATTTCGTAATGAAGTAGAAAAATAGACTGGAAAGAGTATTAAGATCCTTTGGTCAGACCGAGGAGGTGAATACCTTTCCGATGATTTCTTGACTTATTTAAAGGAGAATGAGATTCTCTCACAATGGACCCCTCCAGGAACACCTCAGCACAATGGTGTATCTAAAAGGAGGAATCGAACTCTGTTAGACATGGTTCGATCCATGATGGGGTTTACTAGTCTGCCTGTATCTTTTTGGGGTTATGCTTTAGAGTCTGCGTGTATAATACTAAATAAGGTTCCAAGTAAGTCTGTTGAGAAGACTCCATATGAGATATGGACTGGGCGTAAGCCGACACTTTCATACCTTAGAGTTTGGGGATGTCCGGCTTATGTTAAACATTCTCAAACTGACAAACTTGGTCCTAGGTCCGATAAGTGTTATTTTGTAGGGTACCCCAAGAAAACTAGGGGTTATTACTTCTACCTTCCTAATGAACAAAAGGTGTTCGTAGGACTTAAGGCAACCTTTTTGGAAAGGGAATTCCTTAGTGAAGGAATTGTTGCCTCTAAGGTTGAACTTAGTGAAGTTCAGCAAGTGGAAGATTTAACACAATCTACTGAACCCACAGAACTGGATTCAATTAGATCAAATCCGGAGCCCAATGTAGAAGCACCATTAAGGCGATCAGGTAGAGTACCACGTCAAGTGGACAGATACTACGGTTTCTTAGTCCAAGACGCAGATCCCATTGAGCTCGATGAGAACAATGAGGATCCGATCACCTATATGGATGCTATGCAGAGGTCCGACTCTGAGTTATGGCTTAACGCCATGAGATTCGAAATGGAATCCATGGAAATCAATAGTGTATGGACACTAGTTGATCCGCCCGAAGGGATTAAACCCATAGGGTGCAAATGGATCTTCAAAAGAAAGAGAGGCGCAGACGGAAAGGTGGAGACCTATAAAGCCCATCTGGTTGCCAAGGGGTATCGTCAACGTTATGGTATCGACTATGGCGAGACTTTTTCCTCTGTGGCAATGCTAAAATCTATTCGGATCATGCTTGCTATAGCAGCATATATGGATTATGAAATCTGGCAAATGGATGTGAAAACAGCTTTTCTAAATGGAGAGCTGGAAGAAGAGGTGTATATGATGCAACCTAAGGGTTTCACATCCACAGACGAGTCCAAAGTATGCAAGCTACAAAAATCTATTTATGGACTTAAGCAAGCTTCTCGAAGTTGGAACATACGTTTCGATAAAACTATCAAAACGTATGGCTTCGTTAAGAACGAAGAAGAACCTTGTGTTTACAAGTGGGCTAATGGTTTAGTGATCACATTCCTTGTCTTGTATGTGGATGACATTCTCCTAATTGGGAATGACATCCCTACATTACAAAATGTGAAACTCTGGCTATCATCACAGTTCTCCATGAAGGATCTGGGAGAAGCATCCTACATCTTAGGGATGAAAATCTATAAAGATAGATCTAAGAGGTTGCTTGGATTATCTCAATCCACGTACATCGACACTATGTTGAAGCGGTTCAACATGGAGAATTCCAAGAAGGGCTATCTTCCGATAGGCCAAGGAATTTCTCTCTATAAGAAAGATTGTCCGACAACTTCCGAGGAGAGAGAGCGTATGAGTAGAATTCCATATGCTTCTGCAGTAGGTTCTATCATGTACGCCATGACATGTACAAGACCAGATGTTGCTTACTCACTAGCAGTAGCGAGTAGGTATCAGTCTGATCCGGATGAGAACCATTGGAAGGTGGTGAAAACCATCCTTAAGTATTTGAGAAATACTAAGGACCAATGGTTAATTTATGGAGAATCTGACTTAAAACTTGTGGGGTTTACAAACTCTAGTTTTCAGTCAGACCATGATGACAGTAAGAGTATGTCAGAATTTGTGTTTACCCTGAATGGAGGAGCAGTCTGCTGGAAAAGTTCCAAGCAGCATTCAGTAGCCGATTCCGTATGCGAAGCAAAGTATGTTGCTGCATCAGATGCGACAAAGGAAGCTGTTTGGATCAAGAAGTTTGTAAATCAACTTGGTGTTGCTCCCTCAATCAACGGTCCAGTTCTTTTGTATTGTGACAATACTGGAGCCATTGCACAAGCAAAGGAGCCAAAGTCTCACCATAGAACCAAGCACATTATGCGTCGCTACCACCTTGTACGAGAGATCGTGGAACAAGGTGACGTCAATCTTCAGAAGATCGATGGAAAGGAGAACCTAGCTGACCCATTCACTAAAGCCCTTTCTGTAAAGGAGTTCGATTATCACAAATCAAAGATGGGTATAAGATATTGTACAAATTGGCTTTAGTCCAAGTGAAAGTTGTTGGGAATTATGTTCCAAAGCCAATTTTTTAATTGTAAGAAATTAGATTATGTATATGTTTTATTAAAATGAATAAAAATTTATTCTGGCAATTTTCTATTCATCACAAGTGTTACATCTTCAAATTGAACTCCTGTGTATTGTGATGAAGTCCTTAGGACTAATTTAGTGGATAAAAGAGGTTTTATCATTTAGTCCTTAAACCAGTTCGCGACCAAATGATGAGCTGTCAATTGGACGATAGCTATGTCAAGTATAGGTTGTTGTATACCATTTAGTTGGTTGTCCTCTTAAACCAAGGAGTGTAGAGACACTGTATGGCATACAGGTGAGGTGTAGGAGTACATCGTCACTGAACAGTGACTCACCTGCGTAGTACTCACTGTCGGGAGTTAGCTTGCAAAGCGTATGGGCATAAGTACCCCTTAGACCTGAGACTGTCATGGTGACTTGCAAGCAACTTACTGTACTTAGGCACTGGATGACCTGAATTTCTAATTCAGAGATCAGAAGGATGCTGGGTGCAGTCAAGTACTCGCAAAGTTTGTGTATGAGTCAAGATGGGATTGACCTCTCCAGATTATAGGATTTGATGCTTCACTGTATTTCAATTCAGTAAAACCTTGGCCAGGATAAACCAAGTGATAGGTCACTTGATTTGATTATTTGAAATACACTATGGATGACCGGACCCGGAGGTCGACAGTCCACTCTGAGGTCATCTTGAGCATCGATGGTCATAGGGATGAATTATGCAACAACCATACGTCTAGGTTCTTGAATGTTGCTTTGCATATTCGACCTATCCGGACGTCTGGTATCATTGCTAGATGGTCACCTCGATTAGTGCATGGAGTAGTCCATGTACTACCGGCTTAGTGTTCGAACCTATCGGAGTCACGCACATTAGTCAAACTAAGTAGGAAGGTCTTGACCCAATTTAATTAAGAATTAAATTGTGGGTCATTTGGAATTTGGTTCTGTCTATGTTCAGCTAGCACTGAACATGAGGTACATGCTAAATTTCATGGATGAACAACTAATTAAGTCTGTATTTCGGGTCAATCAAGTTTCAATTAATGTAATTGAACCTGATCAGGACTCAATTGTTGAGATTGGATTTGATTGAGTCTAAATTAGTGCAATTGGGCTCGATCACGATTTAATTGGAATTTAATTTCGTATTTGTTCTGATCTAAGTCGGACTTGGATCGAGCCGAAACTGGACCCAATTGAATCCCCCGTGAGTCGGACTCATGTGGAATTTTTCCGGGTCAAAAATAATTCAAATGGGCTGTCAATTTGGTTTAGAACCAAATAGGCTTGCTTTATTACAAAATGGGCTAACCCATTTCTTATTTGGCTAATCCCATTTGAATGGTGAACGGCTGACTTGTTTTAAACTCCTGTGGACCCATGGATCCTTAAGCTCATGGACCCTTAAGAGATGCTTGTGAGCCGCGATGGAAAAGAAACGCCTGGGAAGCAAAAACAGAGTCTTCTCCGTCCTTGGTTCAACGCCATGCCGTGCCACCATCCGGACTCCGTTCGACTTGCCGTCTGGACCGGAATGTTCGGTTTTGAACCGGCTACATTCCGGTTCATTTAGATTTTCGAAATCTAGCACGTTTTCATGGATTCACTAGTTTTTTTTTTCCATCGTTTGTTTTGAAACAAACGTGATGAAATTCATCAGGAATGAATTCTTTAATGCTTGGCCACCGTATCCTCTTGAAGAAGAGAGAGGAAGAGAATTTTCTTGAGAAGAAATTGTCAGACAGAGAAGGAGATTTGATTCTGTGAAGAAGAAGAAAAAGAGAGAGGAAGGAGTTCTTTCTCTCCGGTGGTTTGGAGTTCGGCCCAGATCCGGTGTCCTCTACTCCCTTCCATTCCCTCTGTGATCAGATCAAGAGACGGGCGTATGTGGCCTAGGCGTGCTGTGAAGAAACGGGAGAAAAGAAACCGAAGAAAGAAAGAAAGAGAAGAAAGAAAGAAAGAGAAAAGGGAAGGTCTTTTTTCTGGATTTCTTTTCTTCTAAGGGTCCTTTTTGCAAAAGATTGTTTTGTACGAGTAAAGACATCATCCTACCTTCTTGCGAAGTTTGACGTGGGTGCGAAGTAGAGGGTTTGCAGATTCAGGCCTCGCAGAGCTACCTTCAGGGACTAATTTAGTGGATAAAAGAGGTTTTATCATTTAGTCCTTAAACCAGTTCGCGACCAAATGATGAGCTGTCAATTGGACGATAGCTATGTCAAGTATAGGTTGTTGTATACCATTTAGTTGGTTGTCCTCTTAAACCAAGGAGTGTAGAGACACTGTATGGCATACAGGTGAGGTGTAGGAGTACATCGTTACTGAACAGTGACTCACCTGCGTAGTACTCACTGTCGGGAGTTAGCTTGCAAAGCGTATGGGCATAAGTACCCCTTATACCTGAGACTGTCATGGTGACTTGCAAGCAACTCACTGTACTTAGGCACTGGATGACCTGAATTTCTAATTCAGAGATCAGAAGGATGCTGGGTGCAGTCAAGTACTCGCAAAGTTTGTGTATGAGTCAAGATGGGATTGACCTCTCCAAATTATAGGATTTGATATTTCGCTGTATTTCAATTCAGTAAAACCTTGGCCAGGGTAAACCAAGTGATAGGTCACTTGATTTGATTATTTGAAATACACTATGGATGACCGGACCCGGAGGTCGACAGTCCACTCTGAGGTCATCTTGAGCATCGATGGTCATAGGGATGAATTATGCAACAACCATACGTCTAGGTTCTTGAATGTTTCTTTGCATATTCGACCTATCCGGACGTCTGGTATCATTGCTAGATAGTCACCTCGATTAGTGCATGGAGTAGTCCATGTACTACCGGCTTAGTGTTCGAACCTATCGGAGTCACGCACATTAGTCAAACTAAGTAGGAAGGTCTTGACCCAATTTAATTAAGAATTAAATTGTGGGTCATTTGGAATTTGGTTCTGTCTATGTTCAGCTAGCACTGAACATGAGGTACATGCTAAATTTCATGGATGAACAACTAATTAAGTCTGTATTTCGGGTCAATCAAGTTTCAATTAATGTAATTGAACCTGATCAGGACTCAATTGTTGAGATTGGATTTGATTGAGTCTAAATTAGTGCAATTGGGCTCGATCACAATTTAATTGAGATTTAATTTCGTATTTGTTCTGATCTAAGTCGGACTTGGATCGAGCCGAAACTGGACCCAATTGAATCCCCCATGAGTCGTACTCATGTGGAATTTTTCCGGGTCAAAAATAATTCAAATGGGCTGTCAATTTGGTTTAGAACCAAATAGGCTTGCTTTATTACCAAATGGGCTAACCCATTTCTTATTTGGCTAATCCCATTTGAATGGTGAACGGCTGACTTGTTTTAAACTCCTGTGGACCCATGGACCCTTAAGCTTATGGACCCTTAAGAGATGCTTGTGAGCCGCGATGGAAAAGAAACGCCTGGGAAGCAAAAACAGAGTCTTCTCCGTCCTTAGTTCAACGCCACGCCGTGCCACCATCCGGACTCCGTTCGACTTGCCGTCTGGACCGGAATGTTCGGTTTTGAACCGGCTACATTCTGGTTCATTTAGATTTTCGAAATCTAGCACGTTTTCATGGATTCACTAGTTTTTTTTTCCATCGTTTGTTTTGAAACAAACGTTATGAAATTCATCATGAATGAATTCTTTAATGCTTGGCCACCGTATCCTCTTGAAGAAGAGAGAGGAAGAGAATTTTCTTGAGAAGAAATTGCCAGACAGAGAAGGAGATTTGATTCTGTGAAGAAGAAGAAGAAGAAGAGAGAGGAAGGAGTTCTTTCTCTCCGGTGGTTTGGAGTTCGGCCCAGATCCGGTGTCCTCTACTCCCTTCCATTCCCTCTGTGATCAGATCAAGAGACGGGCGTATGTGGCCCAGGCGTGCTGTGAAGAAACGGGAGAAAAGAAACCGAAGAAAGAAAGAAAGAGAAGAAAGAAAGAAAGAGAAAAGGGAAGGTCTTTTTTTTCTGGATTTCTTTTCTTCTAAGGGTCCTTTTTGCAAAAGATTGTTTTGTACGAGTAAAGACATCATCCTACCTTCTTGCGAAGTTTGACGTGGGTGCGAAGTAGAGGGCTTGCAGATTCAGGCCTCGCAGAGCTACCTTCAGGGATCCAAATCCGGATCCAGATCCAGATTACCTCGACCAACTTCCGCTGCGGGCTTGAGGTAATTTTACATAAAAGTTAAATTAAATATTTATAATTGTTATAAATAAAATAAATAAAAATTTTAAAACTGATTTTTCATGCCTGGCGTTCGATTTTATCGGACAACTCGGGGGATTTTTTCCTTCACGAGAAGCATTATTGCTAAAATATTTATGGCTCTTTTTCCTTCTTGACTGGCTTATATATTAGCTCAACTCATCTTGTCATGGACTTGCCTTATTATGCTTTTTGGGTTTATCTTTCTTTCTTGACGAATATTTAAGAGTACTATGGCATTGCGGCCTTTTTTCGAGATGCTCAAATGTTCTTGGATGATTATTCTGTTGACTACGACTCTATCCCAACTATCTGGCTTGATTTGGCCATCCTAATGTCATGTGGACAACCCGTTACAGGCAATTTAGGTGATAGAGATAAATATAAGAACCTTTCTTCATTTCATCTATAATATTTGAGTACATGGCAGGTACGAGATCAAGCCAGGCTACAAAAAAAGGGAAAGAGAGAATAAGGAAGAGAGGCAAGTTGATCTCTCCAAAGGTCTACTCGCCATGCCTTGGAGAAGGGTGATCATTTGATGAGTCCCACCTTATCTTGGGATGACTCCCATTGGGAACGAAGTAAATAAGGTCTGGCTAATGTCTAGCAGTTCTCTTCTGACATTCTCAGAAGTCCTACCAGAAGAAATCAATGATCTCCTATTGGAAGTCAACTGAGGACTTGTATTGCTTTCCCCTCAGCCGCTATGACTTATCTAACCTTCAACAATTTCTAACGACCACAAAATCTCAAATCTCAGCAATGTCGGCACTATCCTCAGTGGCCCTCAATTGGACCTCCATTTCAATGATTCTCCGTAGAGAATCAGTGCCTGCAGAAGCTGATTCATCCGCTAGCCTCGCCCAAAGAGACCCTAGCTCGGATTCCACTTGAGCCACCTTCTCCATAATCCGTTGAAGAGCCAGCTGGAGTACCTCAATATGTTGATGAAGACCTTCCTGCAAATGATCCATAAGAACACTATGCTGCAATGGAAAGGACAAGAAGAAGATTAAAAGAGGACCGAACCCCTTGGAAAGAAAAGAAAAGAAAAGAAAAGAGAGGTCACAAAATAACTTTATAAGTTGATTTGAAGTGAAGTCATTCCTCATCTTTTTATAGGTGACTAGATAGCATAGGTTAATTTGTACGAGCAAATTAGTGGACACATGTCACGCCCTCTTTGTTTCTAACAACTGGCATCCTTGTAGAAGACGAAAGAATAGAATTCAACAGTCCGATAAAAGTCGCGGCCCATGGATTCGCTTCTTTTTTGAAGTGGTACAAAGTTCAATGGTAGTTACTTTCTTTGCCTTAATCAAGGTGATGCTTTGGACTCGAAAGTGAAAGCCTAGTGTTGTGGCAATTAATGATCGGTGTAATATGTGGCATAAAGATTTGTCTAGTGCATAGCCTGCTCTGTGCTTCCTGCACGTGTAAGGATCATCTAGGATAGTTCAGCCCGATCTCTTCGGTCATACATAGAGAGCAGGCCGAGCAAAGCAAAGGCATTCGACCCCCAAGGCTGACCTCCTCCCAGCTCAACTCTGCTACCTCAACCACTAATCTGTGCTGAACAGAGCTTCCTGGCAAAACGAACAACTCAGGTTCTACCATCTGAAAAGCATATCTAGTCCTGCTACTCGCCAGTTTGTTACGGCATGTCCTCAAAATTGTTATGCTATGTTAGCGGTCCGTTATTGTACGACCTTGAGTTTGTTAGGATGCGATCTTGAAAGATTCAGACTTCAGCTATAAATAGGTCTGAATGGTTCTCCAAAATGGTAACAATAATAACAAAAAAATTACTATCTAGGGGCAATTTTGTCTCTCTATTTTTTGTTCTTTCTTTCTCCTTCGTTTTTCATCTATAAAAGTTTTACTGACTTAAGCATCGAAAAGCCTGACTAGAGCCAAATTGGCGAGTTTAACCCTTCGTCCGTTGTTTTGCAGGTTCATAGAGGCAATTCACAGCATATTTTTTAATCCCGTTGGTCCAAAGATTATCATGGTGTCCATTACTGCCGATCCCGAAACGTCTATCTAAAGTTTTGATACTTCGATGAAATGCGATAAAAAGAATAAGTTCAGTAAGAAAAATAGTAAGAGGAAGCTTTCACTGTTAAATCCACATTTCTATTGATATTCCAAACCACAGTCCTTAATTCACGATTTCACACCATCTACTAACAAGTTATTAAAACTGTGAAACTTGCACTTGCTGACATATTGATGAAAAGAATAACTAATACAGATTGTTCACATGATAAGAGTCATTAGTTGCAAGAGTTGTTTGCCATATAATCTCCCTCAGTTTTTGGACTTGCTTTGTATCAGCGTACAAAACTCAGGTGATAAAACCAGGCTTACGAACATTATATTCTGCACTGGCTGCCTTCCTAGTTAACCAGTCAAGCCACTTGGCTAGCCTCCCAACAAACATGACTAGCAGACTGAGGCAGGTTCAAATAAGTCTGCCAGATGCCAAGACAGCTAAAAATAAAACTTAATATTCTTTGAATAGCTGAAAATCCAAAAAATGTTGTCATTTCCTCGCCATCATTTTCTGTCATATTTATAGCAGCTAATAATGGTTCTTACAGCATTTCTTAAAACAGTCCTGTTTAGAGGTAAACTGAACAAACAAGGGATGTTGTTTCCATTATGACAAATAGATGGCTTTTCCTGGTTTCTGCTGCATGGATGTATTGGCATTTTTGAAACCTTGGTAAAGCTTTCTACTGTGATATTCTTATAGCCACAATGTATTACAGAATGCCCACTTGCATGGAAGGTTACTTTTCTTCACGACATAACGTCTTGAGGAGAAATTACAAGAAACCGCTGCTGTTATTGACAAACTCCTTTGACTCCAACCAACTACAAACTTACAACTTTTTTCTCCTTACCTCTGGTTTCTGCTACAAGCTTTTCAACTGACAGCGATATCAAAACATGCATGATTCATGGAGGGTACCGTACATGTCATTGAAAACATCAGTTATCACAAACACTAGAGCACGAATCTAGTCTTTTCCTTCAATGCAGCATAAAGCAATATATACATCAAATTACCAGATTTTGTGGAAATCGTGACAGTCTGCTTCAAGTTGATAAAGAGAATCTCGGAAGCCATATCTTCAGTGAATTGTATGCAATTTCACCAAAGAATTCTTCAGAAATGACTGGTCAAAGTGCAAAGAAAACACTTATCATCAGCTGGAATGGAATGCTATAAGGACACCCTGCTGATAAATGATGGCTATTGGTAGATCTGATCTAATTCTTTGGTTAGAGATGCTGCATCACATTCATATTAATCCTTATTTTGTAATTGTAGCCTTCAGGATTAGGAGCTCGATTTGAGCTACCTTCTTGCAATTTAAATGGTTAAAAGAGCTGCAGGTGGCTTTCTTCAGTTTCAGTTATCTACCATTTCATCTGAAGCAACCAGCTTTAGCTTTGTGGTCAACCAACTCCAGATAGTGTAGCCATGGACTGTAGATCCATCTGTCAGCCTCCAATGTCTGAAGAATATTCATTCTGCGCTACAATTTGAAGAACTGAAAATCATCCAGAAACAAAAACTAGGAAGATTCAGTCGAACTTGTGGAAGACATAGAATGATCTGACACATTTCTCTCTCCTTTGGCATCTTCTTTTCTATTTAGAACACTGTTGTCAACATCCAAGCGACAATATTTAACACCATCATCACATAATAAATTCTCGGACTCGTGGTCTGGAGCATCATGTCTAGCTTGATACTCTGCCTCAATATCAGTTGGTACGTTGTTCTTGGAGATTGAAACATGAGGGATATCTGGTCGATCCAAGCTAAGGGATTGCTCATTATGTGAGACTGATGCACTGCTCCTTGTGGCCTCAATCATGTCAGTCACTCTCACCTGATTCAATGATTAGTTTGTTCAAGTTAGTTACCATGCGAAACCATTATGTCAGACATCATTAACATAAGTATTCATATATTTCTGGTACCTGCAGTGGCTCCATGACATCAAATTCTCGATCCTCGGTTCTGTTGAGTACCTCTTGTGCTTGTAGCTCCATTGAGTCTCTCACGAGCTGACTCAAGAAGGTCACATCATCGGACATGACACCAAGCCCTTTCAAAAGCTTCGAGCCAAGTTGTAAACTAGTCTGTAGAAGAGAATAACAAAGAAAAGCAGTGATGGCAGTAAATTAAACATTCTATTACATTAGTTGATGCCTGGAAGCAGACATTAGAAATCAGCCATGACAGCAAAATTAGAAGTTGCCTGTTGATTACCTCAGCATTTTCAAGAATAGCATCTGTGACACCTGCTTTCTTCAGATCTAATAGATGGGCAAGGTCCCGAGCTCGGGCATAAATAGGGACCTGTTAAAGGAATCTTCAGTGAGAACATTCATTGAAACAATTGAATAAAATTAGAGAAGTGCGAAAATGTCATTGCAACACATTTTCTCATCTTCAAAATCAGTGTTTTTTCTTGGCAGCAGTTCCCATTGCCAGCATACGAATATATTTTAAAACTTTTGAATAGCTGGAATCAGAGAACTACAAATGTGCTTCTCTCTCTATGTATATTTTCTTACCACATAGAATCTCAACATACTCTTAAGAAAGATTTAGTTCATGATGAATTGAACTCAAATCAAATTTTCATAATAAAAGGTATAAAAAATTAAGAATGAAGGACTATAGTCAAACAAAATGATCAAAGAAGTCAAATATTACCGCAGGAAAAGCAAGCCTTATTCTTTGAACAGCCTCAATTGTTTTTTCCTTTCCTGCATACATGACCATGACAGCCTTAGGAGAGGATATTCCAGCAGATTGCAAAACTGCTGGGCGTGACCCATCTCCGTATAGTATAGGAAAACCTGCTTTTTGAGCTGCCTGAGTGGAAGGAAAGAGCACAAAACTTTAATCCATGACTGCAAAGCTTAAGAAAAAATTATAGGAATTTTTGGGTAAACAATAACAAATGAGAGACATGGAGGAGCTGTGCTAGTAAAATTTTTCTTGTACCTTAACTACTCCAGGATTAAGATCAAATGCAACATAAGGACATCCCACATTGTCACCATCTATTCCAGAAGCCAATGGAGTTGACAGAAAATTGGCGAGGACCTGTAATTTGGATCATTAAAACTATGCAGAAAACACAGATTGCATCACCAGATCATAATTACTTCAAAAATCATTTGGCAACATGCATAATTACCTGACCCATCTGCCCAAATCCAAGAATGATAACTGGTTCAGTTGCATCAAAGCTCCCCATCATATCAATCACTTTCTGCCAGGAAAGAAAGAAAAAGAATTCACTCAAGAGAAATTTGTTAATGAAAAGGTCACTTTTTCATTGTTACGAAAAGAAACCAAGTCTAAAGACATACTTCTTTTCCTTGAAACTTTTCATCAATGACCTTGGCAGCTCTCCTTCCAAGTTCATTGAGTAAAGGAGTTAATGCCATTGACAACACAACAACGATTATGAGAAGTTTGTTCAACTCAAGTGGTAGAACTCCAAGCCTGTTTTAAAAAGTAAGCTTTCTAAGGACAAACCATAAAATGGGATTAATCAAAGAAACCACATTCACAACTTACAGTTTAGTGATAACTAACCTGTTTGCCAAGGAAAATACGACAAATCCAAATTCACCTCCTTGTGAAAGAAGCAATCCTATTCTAATGCTTTCTTGAAAAGTTAGTCCCACATTAGGTCCTATTGCAGTAATTATCAGTGTCTTGATAACAATCAAACCTGCCAAGAGGGAAAGCACATTTGGCCATTCTCGGAAAAGAAGCTGCAAAGCAGAAAGAGTTTAAGAAAGCCTGATGGAAATCCTTCTGTAAATATAACACAAAATACAATTGAAACTATATGCAGCATTTTTGTTCATATTACCATAGAACTAGAAACAAATACTAACATCTATACTCTATATAAAACATTATATTCTGGGTGAGGCAAGAAAAAAAGGCAAAAGAAAAAGAACTACTTGAGTGGCTTGTTTCCTTCACCAAAATAAGGATTAAGCAAGGTTTGAAGAAACAGGGTACATATGGGTCAGGTCATGTGTCAGAACAGTAATGTACAATGCTATGCCCCTGTATTTACTCATGGTTTACTGAAGCAGGGTCGTGCAATATGCAGCATGTACCAGTATGAGATGGTACATACCTTGGGATATGTGATATGTGATATACCAGCATGGTACATATGGCATGGTCGGTTTCTCAAATCTTGGGATATGTGATTCTAAGTTTCAGTTCATCTTTATGTTCTTATTGATTTGTGTGAGTCAGGACCCTTAAAAAATTCAGTAATATCAGAAGCTTGTGCATATGGACAGGTGAAGACACAAGAATACATTTAGGTCTCATTTACCTAAACTATTACTCCAACAAGCCACTATAAAGGCTCAAGAGGCATAACTATTATCCCAGCATCAAAGTGTCAGTGAATTCATTCCTGTCTTGCTTCAAGAACCTATGGAACCAAAAGGGGGCAACCTGGGCCTTCAGCATAAGATATAAATGCTCTCACTTTAAATAAAGGACATTTTGGAAGAACTTCCAGATACATGTCTGTTTGAAAATTATATTTTTTTATTGCTGAGAATGAAACATCAAGACTCTTTTTCGGGTTTTGGAAACAAGCAGACATGAGATCAAAAACTAAAGATTCCAAGTCAAACACTGATGGCATAGAAGAAGGTATTCAGGAAAACAAAGCGAGGAAGGAACATCTTTGATTCCAAGTCCATGTACTCATATTGTAATATCCTCTTAAAAACATATTTGATTTCCAAAAATATCAACACCATAATCAACATGATCAAGATAAGAAAATTAGTACTCTCATGTTCATGTTTCCGGATAAGAATATTCCTTATGTAAGATGTCGCAGAAATGCTCACCTGGGCAGACGACTCTAGATCATTACTGTGGCTGGAAAGTGGCTTTTAAATGATCAACAGCCAAAATCTTATGTTTGGTTCAAATTGATGGAAGAAGTCAGCCTGCACCAATTCTCAGTTTGGTGCCATGCTCATCTCACAGGTTACCTTTATTATATTTTATTTTATTTTACAATTTTTGAGAGGAAGTTCCACAGCCTACTTAAATCCATGGCTATCAGGAGAGCATCCTATTTTCTATGGGTTGAATCGTACCATCAGCAAGGATATCATCATCATGTATATAGTCTTTTTGTTTAGTGCCTTCCCATATTATAAACCAATATGTTTAGTGACTAGAGAAAATATGCATTCCAATCATATTACAAGTCTTACAAAGCACACATCTTGGTCAAAATTGCAAAATGGCATGTAGAAAACCAAAAGCACAAAAAATGTGATTAGTTAGCCAGGTGAACATATTTTTGAGGAAAAAACAGAAGTACCTGCATGTCAATGGATGTCCCTGTAGTTACAAAAAATAACCCAAGCAGTAAGCCTCTAAAGGGCCTTATATCAGCTTCAATTTGCGTCCGAAAATTTGTTTCCGCAAGAATTGCTCCTGCCAGAAAAGCTCCTAGCTAGACATGACAGCAGATTCATAATTATGTCAAGCAGAAAAAGAAAACACACCTTGATGCTTAACAACTTCATCCTACCGTGTCACTAAAGCCCAGCATTTGTGTAAGAAGTGAAGTCCCTGAAACCGTAAGCAGACAGAGAGCAACGAAAGCTTCTGAGCTTCTTGATTCTGCAACAACCTGCATTACGGTAGTTATAGTTAAAATTCATTAATGACAACCATTATTCAACTAACCATGAAAGAATGGTAGAGATAAAGATCATCATACAGACTTCAAAAATACGCCTCAGAAAGTATTTTCCTCCCAGGGAAAGTAGACCAAGTCCACCTAAAGCTTTCAAGCTTTCAGTTGCTAGTGCTGGCCAAATACTTTCCCCAACAAGGTTCTGCAATCAAAGATCAAAAAAGTTGAATACAATATCAGTGGAAAAAGAGTTGAAAAGTGGGGTCCGATTAAAATTTATGGGAACGAGATACAATGAGATGTTCAGATTTGAGATGTAGGATCTTTCATACCAAAACAAATGGAATCTTACAAATCAAAACCATTCAGGTGCATGTCATAAAATAATATCATGTAAAAAATGAACTTAGCTAGTGTTTGGTTGTGGGATGAGGGATAAGTGGGGAGATATATGTTTATCCTATGGTCCTACCAAACACCCAACCTTTAACGTAAACACTTTATTTGCATTGATGGAGGTTAACACATTTAACCTAGCTAACATTATTTGGGGGATTGACAGGACAAAATATCTTTACTCTGTGGGTTTGGGGGGACTGACATGCCACCGCCTAGGCTTGATGGCACCATGCAAGATCAAGGTGCACGAGGAAGCAAGTATGTGCTAAAAGTGGGGTTGTGCGTCAAAAATGGGGGATGCTTGCAAACAAGTACAATCCAGTGCGTATATCATCATGTATTAGACATTGGCAGGACCCTAAAGGCCTTAAGTCACCCTAGACAGGATAATTAAGATCTAAGTTGCATAATTCATAGAATTAAAGATGCCAGGCAGCCACACCATAGCATCCCATGTGGAGTTGCCTTGCCTTTTACTTAGCGGAGGATAGTTGAAAAATATTTCAGTATATGTTGAAACTGTACTCATCAATATCATTTATTCTTCTCTTAGCAAGCACCCCTAACCAAGTTTCTACAATTCTTCTCTGATTTCTCAGTGCTCTCCAATAACACACAAAGAATGTTTCCCTTCCTGTGCTATCTCCTCACTTTTGATTTCCTTGTTCCACCATCTTCGCTCAACAATGGGGCCTCTACGCTATTCTGTCCATGAGGAAATCTGCCCAAGCCATCCCTTTCATACCTCCAGAAATGCCATGAGCGCCATGGTCTCCTTGTCAAAGTCAACACTTCTTTCCCACATGTTTTGTTCTGCAATCTCTATCCCAAGAGCAGCCATTCCAAGTCCAAGTCAATCACCTTCTTCCACCCACCTCCACTTCTTTTGAGGCCTTCCCCTTCTTCCACTCACCTTTGCTCCTTCCGTGTGCTTGAGGTTGATTTCAGTGTTCACCTGCCATGAGCCCCTCTGAGCTTAGTTAGCTCTAGAAGTTACTTATAATGTTGAGAAACATGATCAACACTAACAGCTAGAGGAAGAGCCTTGTAGAAGTGAAGCAAGGGAAGAGAGTGGAAAGGAAGGTTGGGATGAAGAAGAACGGACATTGGAACATTAAGCAGAGAAGAGAGTGAAGGATGAGAGAGACCAGAGAAGGGAGAAGGTGCTTGAGAAAGTAATGCACTGCTTGGGCATGGTGCTAGACGAGGGAGAAATAAGACACAAATTACAAAAGGAAAGAGGTAGAGTTTGGAATTTAACTCATACCCCGTCGTAAAGTTGGCCTTGGTCAATAAAAAAAAAGGAACATAGCATGGAATGTTAAGCTTGGCTCCCTATAATTCCTCTAATTCCTATAGATTCAAAGGAATCTTCTGCCAAAATCTATCTAATGAATGGTTGGTTGCCATTAGAAAGCTTCTTACAGAAGTAGTTGCTCGATATGTGCGCTTAAGAGCAACTTCAAGCTCCTAATCCAATCCAAAGATTGCAAGAAAGGATAACTAATAACTACACCTTGCTACCAAATGTCTTCCTTGACCTCCATAATCCACCAGTCTTCAAAGGTTGTTCACAACTTGCAGTCAAACAGTCCCTGGAATCTAGGATTGCTCTAAAATCCAACAGAAGGCGCAAAAAATTGACCAAGAAAGAGAGAAACATTCAAAGTACATTTGAAGGAATAAAGTTTTCATTGATTGATGAATCAAGAGTATGGGGGGTATTTGTAGGTTCTAGGGTCCCTTACAATGATTAGACTCATGGGTGCTCTTAGAATTTGATACAAACTCGAACTACTAAAGAAAATAAGATTTTCCTAGAAGTAATCTTGCACCTTAAAGGCAGTCATATGACTCTGGCTCTTTTGACAACATTTATGTTGTCGTCTGCACCTAAACTAATGACCACCAGGGTGCCATAAGACGACTCTAAGGCTAAGGACTTTCAGAATGAAAATCCAACTGATGGCTATAGGTCATAAATCTGTTTTAAAGATGGATTTGGATCTCTAAAGAGACAAAAGATTCACAATTAATTTTTCTTTTTTTAAATAGGACCCCTCAAATTCACCCTATAGGAGAGGGTTTTTTGTTTATGTGAATCCATGGCTCCCAGCAAGCTCAAGAGCTTATTATTCATCATCCCTTTTTCCATCGATTAAGAGCCCTTAAAAAGTTACTATAGAAAATCAGTGAAAATATAATGTAGGTTTATTGCAATTTAATCAGATTTACATGGATTAAATCCCTATTATACATTGTTTTACGAGTAGATCTACATTTACCAGGAGTCAAGAACAGGAGATTAAGTAGAAAAGCACAGTATAAAGATTTTGAAATCCAACTTAAGTTTACCAAGTTTTAGGACTTATCGGTCCATCTTGAATTTAGTTTGCCTAGTTTAAGAGACTGCCTGTCTTAAATATAACCAGCTTAGAGACTTAGAAGTCTTTTAATTTTGGCTAGTTTAGAGACTTAGAGGTCTATCCTGAATTTGTCCATCTTATAGACCTAGAGGTCTATCTTCAATGTGTCCAGTTTCGAGACATAGAGGTCTTTCTTAAATTTATTCAGTTTAAAGACTCAGAGTCAGAGGTCTATTTTGAATCTGTCTAGTTTAGAGACTTAGGGTTAGGTCCTATGTTAAATTTGCCCAATTTAGAGACTTAAAGGTCAGTTTTCAATTTCTCTAGTTTAGAGACTAAGGGGTCTCTCTTGTTTCTTCCTAGTTCAAAAAATACTTAGAGATCTATTTTGATTAAAAAGAAAAGCTATTCCTAAAGGAAATGGCTACATCTTTAAAGACTTTGAAAGTCCTCAGAGCCAAACCACCATGAAAGAATATGTCTATAAACCCATTTTTCATGACTTCGATTGTTTTGGCCTACATCACCTTAAAGGGCATGGTTGTGGGCCCTCTTTTTAATGTGCCACTTTGGGCTAAACTATATCAAAGGATATGATTTGGGGCCTACTATTCTCGGATTAAACCATCTGAAGGATATGGTTTTGAGTACATTGTTCAGAACAAGGTCTGCCGAACCAGTACCGGAACCCATACCGGTCAGTGGGCGAACCAGTACCATACCGACACACGATACGCTTAGGCTTGCCAGTTTGTCGGTACGCTTGGGCGTGCCCGTTCCGAACCGGCACACCTATTTTTTTTTTAATTTTTCAAATTTGATTAATTGGTAATCAATTTTTTTCAACTTTTTCAATGATTTTAAGTATCATTTGATGTTTCTTGATGTTTCTACGTTCCCGATTTAACCTAAATAATGCATCTTATTATTTTAAAGTGATAAAAAATATAAAAAGATTAATGAGATGTTGCATGCTACAAGAAGCAACATAAAATATCCTAAAATCAACTAGTGAGATAAAAAATATAAAATAATATAATCAATTACATGTATTTAAAGTACAATATATATACCGATATTTAAAATTTTATAGCATGGCAATACCTTTCGTAGATATCCGGATCATTAACATAATCAAGAGGCATATCAACCCACCCCTCTAACTAAGCAACCCTCTAACATAAAGAATGTGCTTTGGGTTATAAGCACTCTAGGATCTCTCGATGAAGCTCTACCTCTGAGAGGTGTCCTCTGGCTGATAATACGGCTGTAGAGGGGCTCATCCGAATATACTAGCAACAAAATCTAATCCGTAAGATGCTCTGGATTGTGTAAGATAGTAGCCACGGAAGACAATGCCTTAGATGCACTAGATTTAGGCCCGAGGGCATATATCAAAAGATATTTGTTTCTCAATTCTTTCAAAATTAGGCCTCGGTCACTATGCATATGATCGCATCAACACTTGAATAAATGGACACCAAATTTAGCCGAAAAGTAGCTTGCATGCCCCTAAATACGCTTCTGATTTTACATTTTTTTAAAAAATATTTATTTTTAATTTTTAATTTTTAAAAATTATATATAATCTAAAAATTAAAAAATTTTGTCATCGTGTAAATCATCCATAAATCTACAACATATCATAAAATCAAGTCAAAATCAAAAATTTTGGTATAATCTTTTCTTATTTTGCAAATTTCAAGATATTTTTTGGTGTCCTAAAAAAAGAGAATGAGATAGAGGAGAGGAAGCATACCTTATTTAGAATTGGATCCCCCTTCAATCGTGCTGAATCAGCATATTTTTTGCCATAAAAAAGAGGGAGAGTATTCGGATAGGTTGGGAAGGCCTGAGAAACTTCTCGAGCTGTTTCTCAGGCCTTCCCAATCATCTTTTAATGCAAAAGGAAAAGGGAGGAGGGGGGGCGGTTAGGAGTCGGTCCAACTTGGTGCGAACTAGACGGTTCACATTGGTTCCACATAAAACCGGCCGGTTCGGACCAAGTCCGGGCGGTTCGTGACCGATTTGGGCCAGTTTGGAGCCCGTTCCGAAAAAAAAGTGAACCGAACTGGTCCCCCACTAGGTTGGCTCGGTACAGGCTGAACCGCCCGTTTGGTGGAACTTGGTTCATAATTATACATCTTGGAAAAAAACCACCCAGGAGTTGATTTTGTGCACATTGTTCATGATTAGACATTCTAGGCAAAACCATCTTGAAAGGCACTATTTGATGCCCGTCTTAGATTATCCATCTATGCATTTAATACGCTTTAATTGTCACATGTGGATGGATTTAAATTGTGGTTGCATTGCATCTGTGGAATGGCATGGGCTGCATACATAAAATCCATCGAGACTGCATATATAGATTGCCAAATTTTGACTACATATATGACTAGTTTTAGGCTGCAGATCTGGGTTGGTTTAGACCATAGATATGAGGCTATACTAATAACAATTTGGGCTAACCTACGATACATTTGCACAACACAAGAGGTTGACATGAGCATGGTACGCCGTACTGGTCCAAACTAGGCGGTATGGGATATACCGTACTATACCAGTTCGGTACCAGTATCCAGAATGGGTGGCGTACCAATACTTGATATGCCAAAAAAATTCTGTAGCATACCGTACCGACACTGTGCTAGTGTGGCACCAGTAAAGGGTCTGGTACTAAGACAACGAACCTTGGATATGAGAATACCCATATAAGTTGTCTTGTAGTGGGCTTCCTTTATCACAAGTTTAGAGTAATCTATGATACATTTGGACAGTGCAAGAGGTTTATATGGGATAGGTATATAAGTTGTCTTATAGTGGTCTAGGCTACAAAGGTGGAGTAGCCTTTAGATTGCAAACATAGGGCTGTTTTGGGAGCCACATGGAGGTCATTTTAAACTGCAGACATGGCTGTCGTGGAGTCATATGGGCCACATGTTTGCACCGAAATGCATGACAGCATAGGCTAAAGTCCCAAACTACTCTTGATGGCATTCTTTCAAACATGTAATGGACATGTAGTTAATGCATAATTTAGGACTGAATAATAAAATTATTAATCAGCACATCAACATATGCTAAAAATAAAACTTACTACTACTGGGACATTGCATCAAACCTTAACCAGCCATGACAGCAAAGATAAATTAAAGATGAAGCATTTAGTGAACGCAAGCAATAGGTGGGGTTCTGCTGCTATCCTTCTTTGTTTCTTACTCCTATTCTTTCTTTCCCTCATCATTATATAATATAACGGCTTTTAGAAAGATGGATTTTGGTATTAGAGATGAGATTGGTGCAAACTTTGATGGTTTTTATGGCTGAATTTTGTCACATCATTGAAGAAGGCTAGGAAAAATTTGGATAAAAGCCATAACAACTAAGACAGGTAATGAGATTAAACAAAGGTTTTTGTGATGGGATGGAGGTCTGTTGAGAAAGGACCGAGGTGAAGAGTATATCCATGGTATGTTGTACCGGCCCGAACCGGACAGTACAGGACGTACCGTACCATACCAATTTTGTACCGGTATCCAGTACGGATGGCGTACCAACACTCGGTATGCCAAAAAAATATCATACCATACCGTACCAACACTATGCTAGTGTGGCACCGGTACGGAGAACGAACTTTGAATGTATCTATAGAGAAACATGATGGTTCCGCAATGAGACTAAACAACGGCTTTTGTGATGGGATGGAGGCCTGTTGAGAAAGGACTGAGGTGAAGAGTGTATCTACAGAGCAACATCATTGTTCGGCTGTGAAAGACTTCATGTATAATGTGGGTCCCATTCTATAATCAAATGCCAGCATTCTAGAATGCTTATAATTGGGGTGTGGTTTAGGTCCACTACTTTGTGGAAACTTAAGTTTCTACAGAACCTAATCTGTGACCATATGGTGCTTTAAGATTTTAATCATTCGCTGAAGGTAGCCAAAAAAAAGAGGATACTAATCCAGTTATCCCACCACGCAACCCACTCGAGCATCCCTCTCGCTCTTTCTGCTTCTTCCAAGTTTCCTCATCTCTTCTCTTCTCTTAAAAGCCATCAGGAAAGTCTCCTAAAGTAAGTTTTTAAGGTGTATAAATCCTGTTTTCTTTGAGTCATTTAGGATTTTGTTTATAAAATGGCTACCGGAATTTTGAGAGAGCAGAAGTAGTGGCTTTTTGAACTCTAGGAGGGGGGGGGGGGAGAGAGAACTAGAGACGAGACTAGGATCTTGATCCTTATGAATAGGTTATGAAGGAGTTCTTTCTTCAAGTACAAATGAAAGGAAATCATAGGCAAAGAAAGGAAAGTAGGCAATGGAGAGATCGATATCCTGCCAAAATTGAAAATAGGCAGCCATAAAGAGAAATTATAGAGCATTGAAGGAGAAGAGAAAAGCACATAGGAGAGTTGTGTGTGCATGTGTTAGAGAGAATAGAACAGGGTAAGGACATGAGAGAGGGGGGGCGGGGAATGAGGCTTCGATATATCCTGGAATGATAGGAGGCATCTTACTAGGCTTCAACATGATAGCGGAAAAAGTGCAAGGGAAAGAAGAGGAGCTTGAACAGACGCATGGTGGGATAACAGGGTCAGAATCCCCTTTTTTTCCGTTATATCCATCAAAGCTTTAAAATCTTAAAGCATCATGCAGTCACAGATTACGTGCAGTGCAAACTTAAGTTTCCGCTGTGTAATGGACCTAAACCTCACCCTTATGATGCTCAACAATATTGGGAGAATAAGTTAGGTGTATCTTGTCTCACACAGCAGTGGGCCCCTTCCATAAACTCGATGGGTCCCACAAAGCTTCAAATCATGTATGATTGTAATATCTCAAGTCCCAACAGACTCCTTTGTAAAACCTTAATTGACTTATTGTAAAGATGGGATTGTAGAACTTGCCAGACTTGGTTTATTAAATAAAAAACTATATATAACAACATGTGCTAATTGCTGTTGATTGCAATCTAATGCCATGCTCCTTGCTACATGAATTGGCAGCACTAACACGGCCTAGGTTTTTTGGCCATATCTTCCTTGTTCAAACTTCCTTGAGGTGATTCATGAAGTATTGGAAGCTTACTCAACGTGGAACACAATGAAAGTCGTTTGACGTTCAAACACATTTGCTAATCATGGTGAAGCCATGTTTGGACTGAGCACGAGACTTCTGTTCTCATTGCAGCTTGACCTTACACCAAAAACCCTAACATCTATTACAAAATTTAAGCTCTTGGACACTCTGGATCAGATGCCCATCATGTAAGATGAAACTTATGGTGCGAAGTTAGCAAGGCACGAAATGTCAAGGCACAGGTGGTTTGCTCTGAGAGTTTTTGGTGCGACCATGTTCTCTTCTTGGTGGTCTTTAGCCCTTTCTGTCACTCTTTTGAAATCCTTTGCCATATATTTTGATGTAAGATGAACCAAGGTCATGTGGACAAAAACTAAGGGTTCCTTATGCCACATAAGGGAGTTGTTCTTTTCCTTTCCCTATTTAATCTCTTATTCCCCATTTAACCCTTCATTTCAATGAACAACATTTTTAACAACACTTGAATCAAAACAGGAATAACAAAATTTCAACCAACCAGCATTCAGACTAAACCTCAGAATAGTAACATTAGAGGGACATTTACTAATAGAAATAGTCATCCCACTTGTTCCTATCCTAAGACCAAATGTAGCATTATGGCAGAATATAGGTTGGAAAGATGCAGCATATAGCTAGAATTGGCCCTACCCGAGGAAAAGAGATGGTTTTGCATTTTGACATTATGTACTATGTTTAGGCTAAATTTTAATTTCAAATTTAGACATGTGGATTTATGTTTGTGATACTTGGACCACAAGGATTTTTAAGCAGGTAAATCCTTAAATAGAAAAAAAGAACTCATTTCTAATGCAAAAATAATCATCTTTGATTAGATCATTGGCCTTACCAAAATACTTAGAATTAAGCTAGTAAACAGTAAAAGTATATTTTATCAAAAAAAGATATGTAGTAGCATGACATAAAGGGTTCAAAGTTCAAACATTTGGGTATGAATAGGATGGCTCAATCTAGGTTCTTAGCTTAAAAGGGATGCATGCTTGGCTAGGCTGGGCTGGTACCATAAGTCCATGCTATGCCAACGGCAGGCATGGATGGACTTGCTACAGAGCTCAAGCTTGGGACACCTTGACCCAGTCTAAGGTCAGTACTTCTAAAGCCTAAATTAAAACCGTTTTATTTCGGTTATTACCATCCTATCTAACTCTTCACAAAATTTTTCACAATAATTATACGAAATTGATTTGCTTAATTTTTAAGATTTGGATACTGCATGAAAGATTGGTAATTGTTTTCACTTACACAACAAAATTGAGGTGCAATTAATGATAGCTTGTCAATAAAGTCTTCCCTTACACATATTCTTATGAAAAATTGAACTATAAGCTCAAATAATTCCTGGCATCAACAAGTCAATACTAAATTTTGTTCATAAGGTGCTTCCAGAACCAGATTGTCTGAAAAATCTATTTTGAATGTAAATATGAAAAAATAACTTGCTTCACATTTAATTGGATATAACATGTCAAACAATTGCTGGCATCAATAAGTCAATGCTAAATTTTGTTCATAAGGTGCTCCCAGAACCAGATTGTCTGAAAAATCTATTTTGAATGTAAAATATGAAAAATAACTTGCTTCACATTTAATTGGATATAACGTGGAATTCTAAATTGCACCGCTTCCATCAGAAATATTTTTTTTATTGAATTCACAAAGGCTACACTTGCATACCTGACTCTCAAGCACAGGAAGTATCACCAACAAAGGAACAACTGCTATGTCCTGCAAGCATCAACAGAAGAGCTTCTACTAAGTCATTAAGTTGAGAACCTATCATGTGCATGAGTGGAACACGATATTCAAAATATTAAAGATGATAAAAATCAAGATTTATGAAACATCTCACGTAAATAGAGTAACAGACAATTTACGAAACTTGCAAGTATGAAAGTTAAAAGAATAATAACCTGCAGAAGAAGAATTCCCAAAGTCGCAGAACCAAATCGTGTAGGAAGCTCACCTTTCTCGGCAAGAAGCTACACAGGAGATAGCATAGAATGTCAATATATTACATGGTGGATTGACAATTTGACCTTTGCAATATTTTGTTCATTATCTATAATTAAGTGATGTGATGAGATGAGATATGCAACCCTTACATAATTTATTCCTCTTTAAATTTCTTTTAAAGTTTTTTTACCTAGATATACATAATTACAGTACTAAGAGATTGAAAGCCTTGAGGTGTCACTCTTTTCCAATCCCAATGTTATTCCTTCCATATGGTAAGCTTTTTTTAAGAAAAAAAAGCATATAATACCTTTTTTTCTAACTGTTGAAGGTTACATCAAAAAAATCTATAAACTTATCATTTTAGTCATGCTCTTCCTGTCATTGTCATCTCATCATCATCTTGTTTATTGACAATTCTTTGTTCTTTCACAATTTTCCTTTTAAAAGTTTGCCCTATGCTCTCGCACACATTATTTAGCCATGGCCAAAATGATGGATATCACAATATTAGGATTTCTCTTGTATTGTCCCATTCCACTTGATTAAAAGAAAAAAGTAGGTTCTATTTTAATCCTGCAGTTTCATAATGGCGATTGAGGTTTTCTTTTCCTCAGTCTAGCACAAATTAAGAAAAATGAAAAGGTGTATAACTCTCTCTAGAATGGGCTAGGCTCAACCATTCAATCTCACTAGAATGGGCTAGGCTCAACCATTCAATTTCATGATCAATCTTCATAACTCTTGGGTTTAGGTTCCCTTTTGGGTTTATTTCAGGCTCGGGTTGGGTTTGATGGCCAAGCTAGGGAAAATGTTGGCTCGGGCCTGGCTTGGCCCACTGTACCCATCGTTATGCAAAGTCTCAAGTAAATTAGCATATTTACACAAAGCAAATCAGCAACCTGTAACATAGCTTCAATGAAGTTTCACCTACTCAGTCTGCAGTGTTGTCCCATCCTTTGACTAATTTTCTTATAGAATGGTGGTCATTATTCCTTAATCAACACCACATAGTACATACTCTAGGTTCTTCAAGATTTGCCGTTTCAGTACCGGTGCCACGCTAGCACAATGTTCGTACGGTACAGTTCTGGCCTGTACAGCATACCATGAGGCTCTTCCTCTTTTATTGCAATAGCTATCATGCCTCCTCCAATAAAGATTCTTATTCAATGCCACCCAATAGCACCAGCAGCACGTCATGAAGAAATTGAACCTCTTACTGCCCCAATTGCCTTACTTTGTAGTTCAACTGTGCACAATCAAGTTTCCTCGATTGATCACATTTTTTCTTATACTCCTGAAATTGAAGATCTCTTGGATCATCATTTTGCCCAATGGGACCCTTAATGGTGGTAGCTGCCGTGTCAAAGGAGATGTCAGCTTTTTATCAAGAAGTTGGGCAGTGGAGACTTCCTGATGCTCAATAGTCAAGAATTTAACTGGTTGTAAATGGTTTTGTAAGGTGACACATGAAACTTATGATATAATCACCAATTGCACCAATTCATTCTTTCCTCCCAAAGTTGTATCCTAGATCTTTGTCCAAATTGTAATTCATGCATAAATATGTCTTATGCACTAAATCAGGATTTTGGATTATCATATAGATAACACTCGTTGCCATTTTCTAATTTCTAACATAATAGTCCCAATGATCTTCTTAGGCTTTTTAACCTTCTCCAATTCATCTTTTGCATGTGTGATATACTGTTGCTCCTTAAACTGTTAACTACTATATGATTGCAATATTCCTATTTCAGTGATATCACTGGCTAGAAAATCTACAATAAATTGCAAAGGATTGCCATCAGACTGAGAGCCAATTATAGAAATGCAGATCTTGATGGATCAAACTTTAGTCCATAAAACTGAACTTGAATAGATGAGACAACTTACCTGTAAAGGTCAAGATGTGCTAACCTAACATTAATTCTCCATCTTCCTCCAACAAGCTTGAAACTCATATCAATAAAATTAGGCCTATTAATAACTAAGTTACAGAACATATTTCGCAAATTTCAACGGTTAAATTTAATACCTGGTCTAAATTCCGTACACTCAAAATATGCATTAACAAAGATGTAAAAGTTTGTAATATAACTCTTCATGACATTGCACACATGCCAAAAAAGCTTTTTTTCCATTATAAGAGTATCAATGCAGAAGAAAAAATAATCCAAGGTGATAAATAAATTCAACTAGAGCTAATAATGAGACTTGAATACAGAAAAAAAAACATTTTCTCCAAAAATGCAGACAATCTATAAAACATTGTATTGCGAGTGACTAGTTTCAATTTGCTCGAGATTTAACAAAGTTTAAATGGGACAAACTGAGTTTCTAGACCATCCAAACAATTCAGGTACCAATTTAGCTCTAAATATACTAATCAATATGAAGTTAAAAAGATGCACACCTGTAGAACAAAAGCAGAAGATGATAATGAAAGAGCAGCACCAATCACTATCGCTTCGTCAATGCTTCTGATGTTTACCTGTTTTCACTTAAACCAGATAATCTCAAGTCCCAAAAATAAAACTAATAACAATGGAGCCTTATTTATATAAAGCATTTGCTTCATTACATATAAGCAAATAGGCGCCCTTGAGATGACTAAGCAACATTTACAACATTTGAAATGTTTACTTATGATATAAATCCATAATGACAAAACAAGGATAACATAAGATTAAAGATTGTATAACTATAGGGACCGTATAACTATAGGCATTTAACTGACCAACATAAATTATATAGTGGATAAATTAAAACCACATAAACAATTGTAGAGAGTTTGTTCACCACTATAATCAGACAACTACACATCCAGAAGTAAAAGTTACAAGAGAAGAATGATAATATGGGTCTCATTAAAAAGGAAAATAGTGTGGGGTAGGTCAGTTAGTTTTGATCACCCTTCTATTAATTGTTAAGGACTTGATCTTTATCCAACTTGATCAGACAAGTTATGCCCCATATCACTCGCAAGTTAAACTCACAGTGACATTGCTTGATTCACATAATCCTTACCATTCTGAAAATTATACACAGATCTCCAAGTTTTTGTTGCAACGCAAAAGATAACAACCGCAATTACTTATAATTGACTACTTGTAACTATTTTAAAGGTTCAAAACGAGTGAACTAGCATCAGCAATGTTTTGAAACATGATCACCTCGGTCGCCTACATGGTCTTGCTAGGTGAAGCTTAAGCACCCGATAACATTTTGCATCATGTTCAAGTATAGAAGATGGAACTATTTATACATTACGTTGGTTGTTACCAAGCTGATAGTTCTTATTGATTTACATATGATTTGATAAATTGTGTTCCATTTATTAGATTATAACTATCTATTAGGTTCATCCTTATATTTAATATTTGTTCTTAATATATTATTTGGGCTGCCTTGACCTCTGGATGGCGACCTGCTTAGGTACTAGCTATGTGCTAGACAGCCCTCTGGCTGTTCATTTGCCACTGGCAGTCTTTTATTGAGAACCAGATAACAGTCCCGGTTCTCCCATGGTCCATCACAAAAAAGTTAAAAGTGTATTAAATGTAGTGCCACATTGTAATATCTTGCATGGTACTCGCAACTATGGTTATGCACTAACACAATAGTTGAACATATAAGCATTAAAACTCTAGAAGAAGTGTAGTTTCTAAAATTTCTCCTATCACACTTACAATCATTTTGAGCAACTAAATTTCTAATAGATTCTGAAAAGTGACTTATGGCGACTACAGTGGCGGCAGTGGTGGGCACACTAGTGATGTAGTGGAGGTGACAATAATGAGGTTCGCCGTACCGTCCAGTACGGAGCATATAATACCGTACCATATTGAGAGAAAACCGCTACGAAACATACATTCAAGTCAGTACAAGCCCCATACGGCCGCACCGAGACATACTAAGGTGTATACCGATCCATACCAAGATGAAAATTGAAAAAATGTGTAAGCGAGCTATTTCGGCATAGAGGTATATCATACCGTACTGAACCGATAATGTACCAATACGTTATCCGGTAACGAGATTGCAAGCCTTGATAATGACAGTGGTAGTGTGGTGGAAAGTCAGGTTCGCCATACCAATACGTACATCCATATACCATGCGTTCCATACCGTACTAATATCGAATCAAATCTCCATATAAGGGACATACTAAATCTCGGTATGCCGAACCGACCCTCATATGGATGTACAAACATTGTATCAATATGGTACCAATATGATTCAGTACCGAGATCGCGAACCTTGGTTGAGATGGTACTGAGTAGTAGTGGCAAAAGTGTTAGTTATTTAGTAAAGGTGGTGATGATGGCAGCAGTGGTATGGCAGTGGCACGGATAGTGGTAGTGTGGGTGTCGGCAATATGGCGGGGGTGGTGCCGTGAAGACGGTGGCGGCGACGGTAGTGGTAGTAGCCGCAAAGACGACCACAGTGGTGGTGTTGTTGGAGGCATCGTTGGTAGTGGTGATAAAAAATATATATTTCTTATTTTCAGAAATAATAAAAGTGATTTTTGAGCAAGGTACGCCGTACCGGAACCGGTAGGCGTACCGGTTGCCTACCGAACTAGCCAAAAGAGAGGCACCGCGGAAGAAAAAAAAAGAGTTCGCGGGCGCGCACCACAGAGTGGCTTAAATGTCACTTTGTGGCATTAAAGGCCCGACAAAGGAACCCTGCACGGGCGCGGTTCCCGCCGCGCGCCTCTGTGGGCACGCTGCCCAGCGCGGAGAATTGCATGCGGGAACTCTGCCCAGCTCGGGGAACCACGAGCGAGCGTGCTGCACTATGCGCGAGGCAGCGTGCCCCGGTGCGAACCGAGCGAACTGGTCTAGTTTGCCCAATACCGGGCTTGTACCAATGCAAACCGGTCTGGTTCGCACTGGTACAGTAGATTTATCGCTCGGTTCGGGGCCCTTTAGGGCCGGAACCGTTTTTCACGGCCAAACCGGATCGGTCCAGTATGGGCTGAACCGGCCGGTACGGGCCGATTCAGCATACCATGCTTTTGAGAAAATAGAAAATATAAAAAATCACATCAAACATGTTTTGTCTTAGCTTTTGTGATTTTCTTTTTAAAAATATAAAACAAGAAATAAAAGCAATGCCAAATAGGCCCTCGATAAGGAATTCCATGTTTAAAATAAAAATGGACAAGCAGTCAAACCTCTGCTCATCTAGGCTTCAACTTACAAATGAACATAGGACAAGAGCAATTGAAATTAAGAAAAAAATTTATAGGCAGTAGTTCCCAAGCATTTGCATAATGTACAGGGAAGCAAGACATCATCAAAGGTAAATGAATGTTTTGTCTCCGACAAAGTTGGAAGAGGAGCCGCAACACCAAAGGTTTATCCCTTGTGAAATGTTAAGTGAAATACATCACTGGAGATATAGGTTTCAGAAAAACAATACAACATGGACTTGCCAAATCAACAAAAATTTTGATCAATTGCCACTAAGGAAAATTGGGAAAGCACTTACCAAGGGCTTCAAGCACTTGAAAACCCTACCTATACAATTCTATTGCAATCAATTTCTTTATGCAGTATATCTCCATCTGTAATAAGCATGGTTGACTATACCACCCCGAACCGCCCGTTTCAGGGCAAACCGAGCTGAATCGTCAGGAACCAAGATAATTCACCGAGCGATTTAAGTGGTACCAGGACAAACCTGGGGGTTTGCCTCAATTCGGTCTCGATTCGGTCTCAATCAACCTCTTCCCTCTTAAATAATTGAGGTGGGAGAGGCCTCCCACGGCTACTCAACCTCTCCCTCATTTTTTTTAATCGAAAAAAATTGTTAGAAGGGTCGAATTTTTGCAGATCTAAGCCAGATTGAAGGTAGAAATGGGTAATTCCCCTCTCTTCTTCCTTCTTCCTCCTTTTTTTCCATTTTGAAGCCAAAAATTGGCCAGCCTAGTATCAGATAGATGACTCCTCCTAGGGTACCCATCCAAGGTACATAGATTACTCCTTTAGAATAGCTATCTAACGGGCGCAGGTTATGGGAGGACATAGATGTAGACTATGCTACGATACTCATGGAGTTTTGGTCTGTTGTGCTAGGCCCGAACTATAAACGCAATTCCAACATCTACGAAGCACATCGACATTCCACAAGATTTTAGATTGCAATATGTATTTTGTATTTTAAATACATTAAAGTACTTCATTTGTTGTACTGTATGTATATTTAATTATAAAGACATAAAACAAGGTACGCGGTACCGACAATACCGACGTACCGGTGGGTATCGGTACCGGTACGGTGCTGAACCAAACCGAGCCGAACTGGTACTATACCGATAGGGCTAAAAACAAAAAAAATTTGGAGCCGGTATGGACTGGTCGGCTCGGGCCGGTACCGGTTCGGTACGGGCCGGTACCGACGCGTACCGGCCGGTACGCGTCGGTACGGGCCGGTACCGACGCGTACCGGCCGGTACGCGTCGGTACCGGCCGGTACGCGTCGGTACCGAAATATGTAGCTGTACCGTACCGGTAGGGTCCGGTACCGGTATGTACCAGCCGGTACCGGCCCGTACCGACCGGTACGGCAGACCATGGATATAACTGTTCTACTTCAATTCAATTTCACGGTAAAAAATGACATAAAAATTACAAACTAGACAATAATAATTATCAAAATTATAAGTGAAAACAAAAAAAGAGAAAACAAGAAGAAAAAAAATGGTGTACCGATCAGCTGACCAGTATACCAGATCGTACCCTGCATTCAAACGGATTGGTGGCCAACTAGTACAAGTCCAGTACTAGTTTAGTGAATATTGATCGTAGGGTTTCTTATGTGAAATAAAAATTCAAATAGACAAATATAGCAAGTTGCTTCCTTTGTGCAAGACATATGATGGAAATTGAGTGGATACAAAGTTTTACAATAATAAGCAAGATAAGTTGTAATCATAACCCATGAAACTCACAAATTTTTGCAACATGTTAAAGATTCAGTAGAAGAAAATTGTAGGAATGGTTTTAGATTTCAATCAAAAATTCAAAACTAAAACTAAGCTTTCAGTTTTGGTTCGGACCGGCTCGAATCGGTATGCGCCGGTACGGGCCAGTACCGTTTTCCACCGCTGTAACGGACCGGTTCGGTATGGGCCGATTCAACATACCATGGTTTCAGCCAAAATTATTTATGAATCCGGATTGATTTCAAATTGTGGTTGAGAGCAAGGTTCGTCAAACTGATACCGAGGCTCGTATCGGTCGGGACCGGCACGGTTCGGTACCGGTTCGAACCGGACGAAACAAGCCGACCGGTATAGTTCGGTACCGATTCGAACCGATGGAACCATCCGGTTCCGGTCAGTTCCAGCCACATCCAATCAGGTTCCGAAACTATTTTTCATTAGAGAACCGATCCGGTCGGAGACCGGGTCGACTTGGTTCGGGCTCAACCGGCTGATACGGCTCGGTTCAGCAATCCTTGATTTAGAGTAAATTGTAGGGCCAAGTATATTGCTTATATCGACAAAATGTGCTAATTCTTAGTCATTTCTTCATTTCTTTGTACTCTAGAAAATATTTTTTCAAGCACTAACTTGGATTCATGAGCTGTTGAGGAGATTTGGAAGCAATTTCATGTTCAGTTTTGAAGAAATTTAAAGGAGAGAGATTTTCTGACATAGGTTTGGCTATCCTAAAGCCCAGATCTCATAAATCATCGAACTATGAAATTGATATATTACAATCTAAAATAACACAACATATGATATTAATCTTTTAAAAGGCATTGTTTCTGTCGATTCCGCATGAAACACCATACCAAGGTCCTAAAAGTTACATTATGCTCTGAACTTGCCTAATGTATTTTCTCAACTTATTTTCTTTTTTCCTGGAATCTCTAATATTCTTGGATTTTTTTATATCATTCCTCGGTTAGAACTGGCAAAACTGGAATACATATTGTTGAGTTCTAGCCTAACCTAAACTGAGATTTGAGACTTGGTTAGGGACAACAATGAAAGCTATATACAATACATTAGAATGGATGATTATTCATGTCCACTATATATGAGTATGAAACAATATACAAGTAATGAGTATCTAAACCAAACAAATACTCACAAATGTGCATGTGCACATGGAAGTATACAATATGCATCTACATTCTTACAGATATTATGGGGGAAAAAAAGCAATGCCAGGGTTTCTAAGATTGCTCCAAAACAAATTCTGAACTGTGCAATGAATTGTATGCAGCACTCCAAAACAAATTCTGAACTGTGCAATGAATTGTATGCAGCACCAACTTACAAAAAAATAATAAAGTCCTACTTTTATAAACGGAAATTAAGTAACACAAATAATTTCCTATATACTTTCCATTTGGAATTTCAAGAAATATTCTCACCAGATCAGGTCTTGAATGAAAAAGGAACTCCAAAACTTTTGTTCCAATAGCCCCATTAGGAGGAAGCTCAAATGCAGTAAAAGCAAGTGTAGACAACACGACCTTCAAGGTATGGAAAAGGCAAAACACAATTCATAGTCATGTTTAAGAAACTAGCAAAAGCACACAAAGTAATCAGCAACCTAGACTAAAATTATGTATCTCCAAAGAATAATATAAAAATAATAGCACTAGCAGCATATCTAACATGATATAGAATGAGTGAGCATATTCCAAATTCAAATGCAGAAAATTGGCAATTTAAATCTCATGAACAGGAGGAAAGAACCACAAGCTGTAACTTTCTAGTTGATTTCTTGCAAATGGCAAAGATTTCATCCTCCTCCATATGTAGAATTCTAATATTGTTCTCATTTTTTTTCTTGATCAGCTAGTAGTGGTTCAAAGTAAGGTTTTAAATATCAATACTAAACCCTATACTGGTTTTCCATCAGAATGGTATAGAATCGATGCAGTATCGGCATCGAAAGTACATACCAAAACTGACATATTTCAAAGAAATTGAAAAACCATTGGTTCTGACCAATATGGTCAATAAAGACCACTGGTACACACCGATACAGACCATACAAACCGATACGGCTAATGCATATTGGTACAGCTGTTCTGGCATCCCAGCACCCATATTGGTGTCGGTTTCAAGCCAAAAATGGTATTGTACCAGTCATACCGTCCCATTTCAGCAATTTTTGAAACCATGGTCTGAAGTCCAAACTATACTGATATTCAAGACACTGAAGTTTTAAAGATGATCAGCCGTATGCCACTGTCGAAAAATAAATTTTGAAGAACTAGGAAGTCTTTCTGGAGGTGGACTTGATCCTGCAATGATCAGATGTATGCCACTGTTGAAAAATAAATTTAGAGGAACTAGGAAGTCTTCTGGAGGTGGACTTGATCCTGCAATAGATATCTATGTGAAATCAGACAACTCTGAAAATCAGGCTCAATAGAATAGGCTAAAGGTTTCTAGGAGTTCAAGATTAATATATTTAAATATAATAGCCACGACCATTACAGGTCTTTCAACTACCAAGCACAACAAAAAGAAAGAATATTGGGTAAGTTAATGTTGGGGCTAGATTGTCATATGGAATTGAGAAAGCTTCTAAAGCTTGGGAGAAACCACTCTCCTTTGATCCAAATTGGGCTAAGCAACTGCCCCTAATACCCAAAAAGGTAGAAACAATATTAATATAATTTAAATAGGATTAAAAGTTACATCTTTGCTACATGAGAGGCTCCTCACGTTGTCAATCCATGCAATAAGAGCAAACACATCATTTCATTGAATATGCAGAAGAAAAAATTTTGGATAACAAATCATCTTTGTGGCTGAGGTCTTGCTACTCAAGTTCTCATACAAAGTGAATACAGTCATACATTAGTGTAAAGTTTCACGAAAAATAGCTTACACCTCATTGTAGCGGTAAAATTGCAGGCCACATCATCAAGAAGCTCAATAGCTCACAGCTCAAAAGAGTGAGCAATTGATCCTCAATTGAAAACATACTGAGCACAAAAAGGTATTAGCCCTATACATTTAGTGCATCCATTGAGTCCCACATTGGTTATGTTGGGGAGCTCTTAGGCATTTAAGTAGGGACAAGGACCCCAACTTACAATTTCTAGCTAGCCTTTTTCAGTGAGGTTCTGGGTAGTTATAGATAGTGAGCTCGCATAGCATGCATATAGACTGCACACCTTTTTCTCCAGCCCACCATTATAATGTCTCGTACCACTTTCACCAAGGTTTAAGTCTATCTGGTGTTGTTTTAACAGAAAATTAGGACAACAACTAATCCTTATCTATCATTTTCAAGAATATGTGATTTTTGCATGCAATTTCCAAGAGATTATGAAAAAATGGGTGGAAAGGCCATTTCCGTGGCCTGCCAAGGGTGTGCCAGCACGTGCCTTGTGCCACTGCATGTGCCATGCCAGCCAGTGACTAAGACCCCACAAATCTTTGTTATTGCCGATGCACCATCAAGGATTCAAATCTCAAGGAGCAGTGTTGCAACGATCGCCCACTGGTACAATAGATGGTGCCATATTACATCTTGATATGCCTTATTACAAATGAGCAGAAAAAATAAAAAATGTGTATTTAGCAGTATGGCATTGGTACATGATCAATACACCTCAATATGGGAGCAGTATACCATGATATGGGTGCTATGGCACATTACACGCCCAATTGGCCTAATACCAATGCATACCAGGACTCATAGATAAAAATATGATAATAGATAATGATAGCATAAACAAATTTTCACATGAGGACAGCAATCTACTTGCATCTTGACAATGAGTATATCCACCTTGTTCCAATTCTTACACAATAAAAAAGTGCATTCTCATGTATGCATAAGCAGTTGCCCATACACAATAGCACTAAGAATATTAAAATAAGCTAAACTATGAATAGTATAATTAGAAACCCAATAATCACTAGTTGCAAAAAGAGAACAATGGTTGATATCAGACCTGGGTCAACCCCATGCCAAAGGCAAATTTTGCAAGAGCTCCTAGGCGTGCCAATGAGAGCTCCAATCCCATCTCAAACAACTGCAAAAAATCACAGAAGTTTGGTATAACTTGAGAGTTAAATACTATAAAGTAGAAATATTAAACAAAATAAAAAAATTGGATAATCGATAACAGTCGCATTGCAATGTGAAAGTAAAACTAAAGAAATTTGAAGAATGCCATTCAAATAAATGATTCATATATTTGACATCATTCAAATTGCTTGGCATATCTCATTGAGAGGACCCACTATAAGTCACTAAACTGTATCAAGAGTAATAACACATTTCAAATGTTGGTACTTCATTGTATATGGACAGTAATATAGTATAGTATATACACAAACCGTATGCCTATAACATTGATATTACAAAGAAGGATTTATAACCTAGTGTAATTCTATACATTTAAATAAGCCAACCAAAAGCCAAATGACCACATTATAAATTCGTTCCAACAAGTAGCCCTATAGTTTTTTGATATCTTTGCAAGATATAGCTTCTCCAGGCCTTCTTGATGTGGAAAAAGCACAAGATCGGAATATGTCGACATGTTTTTGGTGGGTGATAGGAGCAGTACATTATACATATAAGAGTGATAAGAGCAAGCACAAGTGAACAATATGCTATTTATAAAAAGTGTTTCTGGTCGATGTTGTTGAGGTCATCTGTATATGTACTATTTATAGAATGTGCTTGGTAGTTGAGAGCTTGGTTTTAAGTACGGACTCATATGGTACTACTTATGCACGGGCTAGTATGAGGTCTATAATAATGACTTGGTATGGCACTAATCTGGTACAGGGGCTTGGTACATCCCCTTATCAACACATGGAAAATTCATAAGAACATTCAATATTTGCTTAGTCTTCGCCTGCGAATTTGCTAGCTCGCTTGGCATGGTTTAGCTGGTCATAGTACTTGCTGGCTACACCCTGTGCTTCATCACTACCAACCCAATAAGCTATTGGTATGGGGTCTCGATACCAAACTCAAAACATTGGTTAAGACTATGGAAAAGGTGAAATTGAATTGAAAGGATTGTCAAAAATAAAATTTGAAGAATAAAACAATGAAATGTTACTAAGTATAAAGTTCAAAGTCAACATGCAAAAGAAACTAAATGAAATGGTTGCTAAAAGTCTTGGGCCACTATAGTTCTCAGAAACAAAGGATGAACGGATAGAATATGGATCCATAGTTATGATCAACTGAAGTATATAAATTGAATATGTATCTCTAAAGCTATGTGACCATTAACTCAGGCTAAAACAAATTTTTTCTAAAAGAAATATAAGGTTAGTTATATTGCAAGGATCAGAATATCTCTTCATGAAGATGACATGAATTTAACACGAGAGTGAAGGATTAATATTCTTAAGACAATATGTTGTAAAGTCGAAAAGGGTAAAGGTTACATCATATGATTGATATAGTAGCTTAAGATTAGCATAACTAAACAAAATTGAGAATAAGAAATAAGAATGATTAAAGTTAGTTTAACTATATGCAATGTAGGGTAGACAAAACCCAAGTGAAGTGAGGATGCAACATCAGATTGACTAGTCAAAAAAAAATGAGAACAACAAATAAGAGTTGAAGTGGCAAATAAAAGGGAAATTGGAGACATGATTTCAGACATCTAAGTTTGGATAGATTACTTATAAAGTAGGCTCATAAGGGGTAATGCTTGTTTCCCATGCTTGTTTATTAAACCAAAGAGGTCATATAACAAACTTAAGACTTGGCAAGAAATTCTATATGTTCTACTGCAAGTCTGCAGTAGTGATCAAAGCCATGACATCCACCTCCCTGCACTCATGCTCTGTCATCGCTATTACGTGATTTTTGACCTCGATCTTTAATCCTGTTTTCTTCCAAATGATCAACACTCGTGTTGTAATTTCAATCCAGATCCATCAAAAATCAGAATTAGATATAGATGAACATAGTAGATACGCCATTATTATCACAGGCATAGAATATAACTCGAAACAAAGGCATGTGTCATCGAGGTGTTGCATAATCAAGGTAATTGAAAGCTCTGACACCTCATGTTTGCCATATAAGAAAAATGAAAAATTTTGGAATATGATCTTAACATTTATTCTCTGCCCAGACCATATGTCAATCTCTAAATAGTTTACTGTAAAATGTTCCTGATGCTTAAAACAGCAAACCATGACCAAGAAGTCATAAGCAAGTTATAATTTAGGTTCCGCTATTTCTAGTATAGGATGAGAACTGTGACTGCCCCAGCCTCTAATTCCATAAACAAGATTTTAATAACTCTCCACTTCTCTTACTTTTATATGTTTTGGATACACAATTTATATAGGATTGACAGCATGTATACATTTGCTTAAAAGGAGAGATGTTACTCTATGAAGAGAACACTGATTAGATTGAAAGCTGTGTTCAACATTGTCATGGTTACTGTCATGTGATACAAAGGTGACCATATCCATGACTTACTCATCTATTTTTGATCTGGAAAATAAAACAGATTTTTTAACAAAGTGCAAAGCCCTATAAAGGAATGAAGATAAAAGAAAGCATACCAGGAAAAGAATTCCCCATTCCGATAGAAGTTTAACATCTGTGAGATTCCTAATAAGGCCAAACTGGTTAAGTACAACCCCAGCACAGAAAAAGCCAAGAATCTGCATGCAAACAAGCAAACACATTCATCCATGAAACGATACAAAACTAGGTCCAACATCCTACTCCAAAATAAAGTACATTTGACTTTTATAATATATGAATAAGAACTAAAGAGACTAAGTTTAATAAACTCAAATTCAATCATTCACAAATGTTATTTTAGCTCACAAATTCCCAGATAGATAAGCAAAGGTTGCTAACTACAATCATATTTTAGAATGTCAGATGGATCACTAGGAGCCTACTTTAAAGAGACATATCTTAGCCTAGAGAGAGAGAGAGAGAGAGGAATAACTAGTTTGACTATCTCATATTACAGAAAACTACCAAAAAAAACCAGAACAAATAAACCATAAACAGCTTCTGAAGGTTGGCTTTAGGAATCATTGTTCTCCATGTATTCTTAATGAGGGCTGCATCCTATATCAACACCACAAGTGACGGCCCAACGTGTAAAAAAAATGAAGTTTACAGTTAGGTTGATTGCTCAGTAAAACCAACCAACGATAAGGATGTGTTTGTGCATGCATATGGGAGTGAAGGAATAACACTAAAAGCATCACGAATTCACGATCATATGCGAGTCAGTCTCAGTCAGTTTATGCAATGATTTTTTTACCATTTTATGAAGCCTTTTGTAAAGCGATGCATAGAGGAAATCAGAAAGTCAGGAAATCATAAAAATTAATAGGAGAATACATCATAGTGGTCACAAGATTCAATGAGGTGTTCATGTATTGTATAAGAACTATCTCATGTAATCCAAGAGGGTTACAGTATACATTTGATATGTTAGTTGAGTGCATATTTGTCAAGCAGCCTGATGATGATGAAGGGTGGTACAGTCATATAAATCAGATAACTACTAAGATTATAAACAGAACCCCAGATTATGATTAAAAATAAGTCATACATTAAAAAAGAAAAATCTGATTTCTTTTGCTTATTTCTCATTTCATATCAGGTTCTGGGAAGGGGTTTTGGACGAATGGCTTCAATCCTACGGCCTTTAAAGCAACGTCTAAAGACTTGGTCTGGGTGCTGGTATTAGTTGAGGACCAGGCTGGTATTGTCTACCATTTTTTTCCCCTCTTTTATGGTTCTTTAGGCTAGTTAAGGCTTGTTTTGGCTTTGTTTAGATCTAGGTTGGCAATCTCGATATCAGGTACCATACTAGTACCTTACCAGTTCGATATGGTACAGTCGGTACAGTTTGGTTGGTATGGTACGATACATATCCGAAGCAAAACAGCTCTCTAACATTTTTCTCATTTTTTTATCTTAGTACAAGTCGGCATGCCTCGGTACGGGTCAGTACATGCCTTGCTACGCTTTGATATGGGATAGTACAGGGCCTATACTAACCCAAACTTGAGTTTCGTACCAATTTCCACCCAGTATAGTATGTATGTCCCGTACCGAACAATATGGGGTGGCATGACAAACCATGGTTTAGATCATTACTAGGGTTAAATGAGTTTTTAGGGTCCATGACTAGGTTTGCAGTGCTGGTAATGGAACTAGCACCAATTTTAACATTTTTTTAGAAATGCTTTTTTAATGGTTCTTAAATTTTAACTAGGCCACTCCATGAAAACATATTCATAAGTTTAGCATAATGCTCATTCCTCTTTCCTCCTCTCCCTTTCCGCTTTCCTGTTCTCCCGTTCAAACACAAACATCAAAAACAAAAAAGAATAAAAAAAAGAATAAAGAAGAAAGACTAGTTATTGCTAGTTATGTCCTTCTTAGTACCAATTGATACCAACCAAGTTGACCCCCTTCTAAAAGGATTGGGATCCGTGTGCCCAAGGACCCGATCAGTCATCAGTTTGATTGTGATGGCATCCATGCTTTAAAATTCCAAATGTTGTCAAGTGCCACCCAATGAGTTGTGAGATTAAACTATAAAATCTTTGAATCTTATCAATGTAAGAGTATCTAAAAGGAAGTGCTTTTATAACTTTAAATTAGCAAACTTAGTCTCCATGTTCCCAAAAATCTCTTAAGCTCGTCCAACCTCATACAAAATGGTACTTCCAACTAGTATATTTCTACCTCTTAAACCAATGCGAAGCTCTTCAAACAAAAGACACTTGACAATTTGGATTTTTTTGCATTCAAGCAACTATGCTGGAATTTTATTTACATCTAACTCTTTGAGAGTGGCTGTTTTCTACGGTTTCGACAATTTTTGTCTTTTTGGTTTTCATTTTATCCTTTTCTATCCATATCAGCCTTTCCTTTTTAAATTAAAGGAGTATGTCATGGCTGTCTTTTGTGTTTGTCTCGAACTATGCCTGTGAGGACATAAACGAGTCAAGAACAACTCAAGATAACAACTAGGAACAAGTCAAAGAGAAGAAATGACTCAAGATAATGAATGGGTGATATTAAAAACAAATGGTCTAAATGATATTTGAACCATGACTTGCAGCTCTAATACCATGATATTACCACAACTTAAGCTATCAAGGAAGCGTGGGTCAACAATGCATATCAAATCTTAATAGTGCCAATAACTAATAATTAGAAAATGCAAATATAACATCAGTTGTAGCCTAAACGGGAAATGATAAATGATAAAGCCAACTAAAAATAGTCGCAACAAGGTTTGATGCTTATTGTCATGGTTTAACTGGGAGTTACACTCATCTATATATGAGGATCGATTTATTAAAGTACATCTACATACAGCATTGCATTTGCAGAATTTATGAACAAAAATCAAACTTAAATCAATGTAAAACCCTGTCGCGATCGTTTTACGTTTATGAATAATCTTCAGAATAAACAATATTATGAAGATACAAAATTTTTCTAAATATAATAAAAGTACACAGTATTTTAATGTGCCATCAAACAAACAGTACTGATTCATTAAATAACTTAAAATCTGTCCAATTTGGCCATAATTAGAGAAAATAATTCTTAACTGATAGACAAGTGTTCAAGATAAAACAAAGATAAAATTAAAAATAATGTATGATAAATAAGTAGCATCAAAGACTCACAGGGCTGGCTTTAATGATCTTGAATGCAGGTACAACCAGAACAGTCACAACCAAGAATGTAAGAGTATCAAATCCTAAATCATTTATTACTTCAATAGCACTGGCAACATCAAGCTCAGCGTGTGCCTGAAATCTTTGCCAGCAAGCTTTTCTGCGGTTGTGAAAGTAAGAACCACTCCAGCCAAAACTTGTGTGACCAGACTGCATGTAGTGCCCCTCTGAAATTCTTCTTGGTACAAATACCATACAGCAGTATCTATGTGATACAGCAGATGGAATAGCAACATGCTGTTTACGGTAAGAAAATATGTTACAGAAATGCCTAGTATTACTTGCTAATGCATGATGACAAGCCTTTTTAAGATTTCTGGGATATCTAAGCACACCTCCCTGCAAATAACCAAATGCAGTAGATAAGTAATATTGAAACATAGGTATCATCCCAACTGTGAATGGTGGCTTACTTTTGTTACTAAAATAAGCATAAAATGAGCATCAAAAACAGATTCATTGCAAAAGGATGCATATATAATATTGCAAAACAATATTACCAATAATAAACTACTAGTAAGCCTTTGACATGATTGAAACGGGGGAAAAATAACAAGCAGCACGGCAAAGACATGAAGCAAATGCCAATGACAAGATTCATGGTGAATTGGATGGAACCAATAATCAAGATCCATAGTAAATAAAGCTACAACCCCTGTTTATCTAGTCTCCATCATCGCCTAGGAGTGGAACCAACTGCCAGAATTTTTTTTTCCGAGGCCAGATAGTTATACTATTCACCAATAACTGAATGTGGCTCCACTAGTCCAGGCATTCAAAATAATGTATCAATCCCAAGGTATGCCGAACCGCCTGGTTCACCCTGTATCGAACCGAACTAGTGGGGAACCAGGTCGGTTTAGCCCTAAATTTTGAAATCCACCCAAACCGCCCTGAACTGGATGGATCGGCGCAGAACCGGTGCAAACCACTCGGTTCACACCGGTTTGAACCAGTCCCCCACCCCACTCCCACCCCACCTCTTTAAAAGAATTGAATCATGCTCTATTGAACCGAGGCGAACAACCCGGCTCACCCTGTACCAAACCGATACCATACCAAACCGATAGCCGACCAGCATGGGTCCTGGTACCGGTTCGGCTAATCTTGATTTCAGGCCTAATCTAAAAATAATATTAAAGTTTTAAAATTTAAGAATAAAATTATGGTATACTAAATATATTGAAACGAACATCTGCTGCAGAGAAAATCTAATGCAATACAGCAAACAATAGAGAATGCCTATATGCTCTAAAATAGTTTCCTTTGAACTGCAAATTTTTCTCCAAAGTCACATAAAAAAGAGTTGAAAATAGATTTTGCTAACGAAGGTTCTCTCTTCAAATCAAATTCCTGCCTTTTCTTTCTTGATAAACTCAACTTTTTTGACAAGTTGAATGATTTTTAAATAAAATTTGTATAAATATTGGTATTATCACTCATCTTAGTAGCAATATTACCAAATCTGGCACATCAATTATGTTGTTAGGTAGGCCACTTCATCTATTTTACATTACAAAGTCATTATTGACCGCATTATTGCATGTTGCTGTAATTTCGAAGAAACAGTTCCAACAATGCAACACAAGCAGGTGAGCTCTAATTTTGATCGAAATATGAAAAATTTTAGCAAGATTCGTCGAACCGGTACCACAAATCGTACCGGTTGGTAATCGGTTTGGTATGGTACAGATACATACCTTACCAAACCAAGGCGTACCTGAACTAGGGAGAGGGAGAGGGACAAAAGAGAAAGGGAGAAGAAGGAGAAAGGGAGAAGGAGAGGCCGAAGCCTCCAGATCCGATGGTGGCAACCGAGAGAGAGGACTCAACTGGCTAGGACGTCATCATCATCATCAGACATCGATGGGACACTATTGACCTGCATCATTGGAGGACAAAGGCCAAAGGAGGAGGCAGGAGAGGGAGAGGGGAGGCAAAAGCTTCGCTAGGGCTCTGAGTCATCTGACGCAACCAGATTCGACAATGAGGACCAAGAGAAAAAGAGGATTCGCCTAGCCAGGACGTCACCATCGTCGAACAGGATGCTGTCGGATGGCATCGTTGAAGGACAAAGGCCAAGGGAGGAGGTGGTAAAGGGAGAAAAGGGAGGCAATGGTGTCGAGCAAGTTGGGAGAGTCAAAGAGGTCCTTAAGAGAGGAGTTTATAGTGTCTCAATTTGACCAACTGAATAATGCTAATAACCGACCAGTCCGATTTTGAACACTTTAACCTAACTGATTTAGCATGGTTCGACGAACCTTAGTTCCATAATGCAATGCAAGCACTTAAACAGAATTTGCAAACTCTGCTTCATCAACTTACTAGGTAGAGGGACTTAGATGAGACCAGATTAGATAAAGAGGAGGGATAGGGACTACGGCGAGGTTTAGATAGGAGGAGGAGATGTTGGAAGAGAAGAAAGTGGTGGGATTAAGGAAGGATGAGAAGAGAATAGAGGACAATTTTTGATAAATAAATCATTCAAATGAGGACAAATTATCCTTTATGATGGTGGACACGTTTGGTTCGTGAGAAAAGGACGGAGATAGCGGGTCAGCAAGAAAATGGAGAGATACCTCATGTTTGGTTGGAATTTTCAAAAAAGAGATAGAAAATTAATTTTTTTATGGGAATAAGATTTTCACATTTCATAGGAAAGAAAAACCCATGTAGGGCATGAAAAAGTCCAATTCCCACTAGTTGAAAATTGAAAAAATATTTTTTCAAAAATAACCTTAAGCTTTTAGATAAAATGGATAAGATTTTTTCTTTTATTAAGAGCATAACAAATAATTTATACAACTTTTTTAGAAAACTAGATGCTCAACCAAACATAAGCCACTCTAGAATGTTCCACTATCTCATGGTCAACCAAACATGCAAAAACTACTTTTCGAGGCATCATATACTTATACATTAACTTCTCAGAAAAAACATTCCAGTCAGAAAAAATTCTTTCCACAAACCAAACGAATCAGACATGTTAGCTGCATTAGACGACGGATAGGGCTCGTGACCACATTGAACCACTTAACTAACTTCAAAGACCATTTTTTAAACTCAAGGATAGTAGGTTAAATTGGCCCTAAGTTGAGGGGGTGTGTAGGTAATTTTTCCTTAGAAAAAGATGCTATAATATTTAGGGGCCACTTTGTGTTAAGGCCACAAATAAACTTGTAACATATTTGGAGAAAAAGATTAGATCTAGGATGATGGTGGAGTTCTATTTATTAGCAGCAAAAACAAAGGCAATTAGAGAGCTAATAGAGAAGTTCAGAGAATCAGGTACTGAAGGAAGAGAAACTGAGAGAAAAGAGAGTAAGACTTGAAGAAAAATATCCATCAAAGAGCTAATTCACAATACACACACATGTACGTATTTATACATGTTTATTATATAGATCATATACAATTCATCACTTTTTTATGGTTTCATGTTATACAAATAAACAATACTAGAATAATATTTCATGATCATAAAAGGAGACCCAACTTACCTATAATGACCTCACGACTCTTACATAATTTGACTCAAAATAGGATTCCCAGTCAACCTACCTAAGTATCTATAATCTTAAAATCGTCATACATCGTCTCGATATCGGGCTCCGTAGCAGTGCTACCCTGTTACTATGTCGGTATGCCCAGTATGGAAGCGATTCAGCATACTGAGTGTCGGTACGCCCCTCCTACCGTGTACCGATACTAAATCATTATGGTATTCCCTGTACCACCCGGTCGGTACAGAATGGCATATCTTGCTTAAAATAATCTACTTTGCAAGCAAAAAATAGCCAAAGCTTTCAAAGATAGAAAATTTTTATTTCAAAGATAAAAAAACTTTATATTTCCAAGGAACCCTACTAGGAAGGTACCAAAATCACCTAAAGCACAATTACAGTCATTAAAACTTTCTTAATCCAACTTAGACCAAAGGAAGACTCGTAGACACTCATCTTTTTTAAATTAAGACTCAAAAACTCACTAAAAATAGCATGAATATTGAGCATAGAAATTGCAAGAAAATATAAAACACCAAAACAACTTCTCCTAATAATAAAGTAATAGAAAGGATAGTAGAAAATTAATAAGTTAACTAAACCTAAAACTAATATAAATGTAAATTACTCATATGGAGGGATGCATCTCACAACATTCTGGTTTTTGGGAGCTTGTTGTAACGTCATTTTCTTAGATGCAAGGACCACAAGAGATGTAACGAGACTATCTAATTAGCCATTAATTAAATCATGCATCTTGTAGCCCCTGAATTAGAGTTCAACTTCAGCCTATTCCCCTGATCCTATAAGCTTATGGAACAAAGTAGCTTGTTCAACCACCTTGAAGCCACCTAGCCAAGATACTAGTGGAGTATAGTGCTCTGGACATTACATTAACCCCTTGGAGAACTTGCAGTAGTAGCACAAACTTAAACATGCCAAAAGCCTAATTAAGTGGGTCTAACCTTACCTCTGAAACCCCACCTCGCTCCCCTCGAGAACCTATACGACTTTAGTGCATAAACAAAGTAGTGTTCAAGCAAGGATCCAGAGTGGGTAAAAAAAAGTTGGAGGTCATATGTTGTTCTATTGGCATGCAGCTACAATATCCCCCTTCTCATGTAATCCGATTAGCAAAGTGAAGGCGGAAATGAATGAAAAGTGAGATGAACGTTATTTTCAAATCAATAGATGGCCTGATCTGTTCTACTAGATCGAATGAGTGCGAATGGATAGAGAAGAGGGAATCTTTCAAAAATAAGGGAAATCCCCTATTTCTATCTATTGATCAGACTGCAGCTACAAGATCCCCCGTCTCATGTAATCCGATTGGCAAGGTGAAACTATAGTTTCTATGTTTGTCATCATTTTAGGATAAGTTTTGTCATGCAACCATTATCTTGTACCCATAATCTTTTGCAGTTATTTTACCTACTCCTACAATGCTTTTACAGAGTTAACAATCTTTTCAATTTCTAAAGCAAAGAAATTGCAGCTTCATTCTGTAGTTTCTTGGAATATTAACAGCTAATCTCCATGACTTTTATCCCCTAGAAGTTGTTATCACTACAAAATTATTTACTCCAATAGTGCTGACAATTGAAAGTTGCTACTTCACGGAACTTCAAGAATAACTCCTTCGTCAGCCCCTTGACCATAACAAAGATTTAGAAAGCCCAAACAAACAGCATGTACTGAACAAGAGCAATGCTACTAAATATAGGTGGAGAGTTTTCCCGGTATACAACTCATATGACTACCAAAAGTGGACATGCACTAGTTGTAAGCTACAAGCAGAAACCAATATAGCATCAAAGTTCACAACAACAGATGAATCAGTGATGGGCTAGAAATGCCTAAGCACGAAACCCTTCAGGCATTAGAAAGCACAGGTAGCATTATGATGAGGTACTCGTTTGAACATATCCCTGAATCTTGGTTGTGAATAATAAAAAGAACAAAAATTTAGAACAAAGTAGACGAACATAATTTAATTCTCACCTTGAAGCATTGGCACTCAGCCATGGTTTCCAATAGCTCGACAATTCTTGGACGGACGAGGAAAAAGCGCAAAATCGGCGGTACCCAACCTCAATCTCTCACAAGAAACACCAAGAGTAACAATAACAACTTGTTCTGAAGCTAAAAGTAGATTTGAATATTATTCCAAGATTTCATGTTTGAGATTAGACAGAGAGGATGGCATCAGGTCGACCGCTATAGATTTAGTTAACATCTTTGGAACGGAGGAGATAATAGAAGAGAGAATAGAACGAAGGGCACGAGGGAACTTTTAGATATGGATTTCGAATCGTCTTCCGTTCTATCGCTATTTTTCCATAATCAGAGGGGGAATGGATAAGGACAAAAGTGGAGGGAGAGGTAAGGAGAGGGCCGCGCGGATGTGCAAACGCCGAGAGTGAATGCCGTGGTGGAGAGTTTCGGGATGGCGGAGATTTTTTTATCTCTCTATTCACTCCAAGAAAAAAGGAAAGATTTTTTTCGCTCCAAACTACGACAGCGGAGTATCCAACACACTAAAAAAATAAAAAAGAAAAGAAAAAGAAAAAACCTACAACAACGGAGTAAAAGAATATTTTGATAAAAAAATACGGATATCTAAAAAATGCTACATATTTGTGAATCTTACGCAGAAGATCTACAAGTACACAGGTAGAAAGGAAGTTTAATTTGAAAATTAAATATAATTAATTATAAAATTTATTAGATTTGCAGTTTGATGGAAGTGGCGCAGTAACCATCTTTGTCTTTGGGAAACTATGAAACATTATTAAACTCTGTTCCAAGAGGATCGCACAAGTTAGGTAGAGGGGAAAAAAAACAAAAAAAAAAGGAAGGAAGATAACAAAAAAAAAAGAAATTTAAAAAAAAATCTATTTTAACATCCACGATAAGCAAAAATCGCAAGAATCTTATCGACCCCAAAAAAAAGAAAAATAAAACAATCCCAAGAAAAAGAAATAAAAGAATCTTAAATCCCAAGAAGCGAAAGAAAAAACCCCTCCTATAATCCTGTGTTTTCAACTTATCGACAAACTTTAGTCAAGTATTTTAAAATTCGGACCATTCATTGAACTATAATAGGACTAGGTCACGGGTCTTGGATTCAATCGTTGGTTTAACCGAAATTGAATCATGATCTCATAATAGCATAATAAATATATTAATCATTCATTATTTATGTAGAATAATTAGATTAAAACTATAAATATACCAAAAAATAATAAAAAATCAGAACTTTTGAAGCATTTTTCGAAATTCTAACAATTTTGCTTCTCTCTATGCTCTCTAATGGAATTACAAATAATGCATGACATCATCCTTCAAGACCAAGTAAAATATGAAAAATAGGAAAAAAAATAAAAAAATCAACTCACTATTGAGAGCTGATGTCATGTGATAATTGGTTCAAATCAGCCCATATTGGACTGACTCAGCTAGCCTAATCGACTTCACCCTAATAATACAAAAAAAGTGGAACGGAGGGGGTCGATCGGAATAAGGGATTGCCATCCTCTGCCCGACCTTCTGCTGTTGGGGGCTAAGGATGCCACTGCGAGCTTCTCAGGGCTCGTACGAACGACCAACGACCATTGGGGGTCGATGCAACTGGTGACATTAGCCATTATTTTCAATCAATATCTTGCCCTTTAATTAATTATTTATTTGGCATGCTTAGACTCCACTTTGGGATATTATGTTGCTTACTGGGCTAGTATAGCTTATTATCTTTCTTTTTCTCTATTTTTCAGATTCTCGAAACTTGGGAGAGTGTGCTAGATCTTCTGAAGATATTTTCAGTATTTTTTATGGGTTCTAGTTAGACTATTTAGACTAGTTAGAATATTTTATTTGATTTGAATAAATAATTAAGCATATGCTGACTTATATCACTTTGGAACAATTGATTGTAAGAATTATTTGTATAAAATCTTGATTAAATTAATTTTCAAAAATTATTTCTTTGATATGATTTGTAGTCTTGTATGATTGTATGGTCCGCCATGCAAATATGCGGTATCTTTTACGCTCTAGATTCGGAGCGTGACATATCACGATTACCAACTTACCATATGTCATTGACTGTGCTTGTAAACTAGATTAATAAAAATTAATATAATTCTAAAACCAAGAGAATGATTGACTCGCTATTGAGAGAGGGAAAGGAAGATCATGTCCAACAAGCCAAGTACTTGAAGAGCAGAGGGGCAGAATCAAAAAATTGAGAGTTGGAGAGATAGGAAGCCAAAAGAGCCTGCGACTTTAGTATTACCAGATGAGTGAGAAAGAGAGAGAATGGATGAAAATGGGAGGGAGAGATAGGAGGATTAGGAGAGAGAGAGCAATAGGGAACACTAATGCTACTTATTAGTATCTTGGGTAGAGAGACAAATGTACCTCAGTCATCCATTGCTCACAAGTCATCCACCACTTTGTGTCCACCAACCATGCATTACCCACCATCTATTGTCCATGTAAAAGAAGAGAAAGAAGAGAAAAAGATTATGGAGAGGAGGCAAAATCTTTTTAATTCAATCATCCACTTGCCCTAATTTCCACCTAAATTTAACATGCTACTTTGAAAATCGAAAGATCCTTATAAAACCATTTGGGTTTGAACAATTGCCGGCTAAATTGGCACTCCATGCATTTATTAGAAATTAAAGTAATTTTTTAAGGACGGACCAAGTTTATGATCCTACCTAGAGTATAGATCTAACCAACCAATGGTTCAACTAGTTTAATCGACCAATCTGATCTATGTTTTGCAATGCAAATGAGTCGACTAGCTTCTTCATGTTTAAATAATCTAGCCCTGTTAGTTTTTACCAAGACCCTTTTCAGTCCATAACAAGATCTCAATGTAGGATCAAGCCTTCAAATAGCTATAGCTAACGTGTACCTAAAAACAAAATACCTCTAGCTAACAAGATGCCAAGTCCGATCACTTAGCTAGCTTGAGCTTTATGCTTTTAAGCTTATGCATTAAAAATAAAAGAGAAAAAATGCATAAGATAAATCTCCGCTATCTCCATCACTTGAGACATGGAGAGGGAGTTCAAAAATAAAACATCCTATGAGGGGGATAAGTTCCTAACTTATTGCACACTTCCACAATTACCACCTTTTAAGCAATTTTCTTAAAGGAGCCAACTAATTTCACCATTAGCTATTCACTCCTCCAATGATAGTCGACGGTTGCTTCATGACCATCTCCATGAAAAAGGAGGCACATGTCTGTTGAAATCAATTACAAAAAGCATTTACAACATAGGGGAAAGATGGTAGGCGGCAACCACATGTAGTTGGTTGCTTCATTTCACCTAAAGTATCTGAAGAGGATAGTGCTACAAGAAAAGGAGAATGTGCTCTCATTTCTATACTAGCCTCTCTACAAAGATAAATCAGAGAGTGCTCCAAAAATAGGTCAAGTCCACCAAGCTCCTACAAGCCCACTAACCACTTTGGGCTCTAGTCCTATGCCTCCTAAAGAGTAATGAAAGTGTGCGTAGGCAGGCTCAAGCATTGATTCTGCTCATGAGCAAATATGGATTAGATACTAGTTATCCATATCCATATTTGTTTTGTTTGATGAATACAAATATGGATATGGATATTAGTCGAATGAAGTAATTTATATTTATATTTATTTTAAACGGATATGGACATGTTAGATAATTAAACTTTATGATCATAAAATCAAAGTTATTACTAAATAGATGATAAATCAAGTTAATAGCATGTTAATGTAACCAATTATTTTTCTTAAAAGTTTATGAGTACTATATTAAATTAAATAAGGTCACAAATAAAATTGGATATTTGAATATAGATCGGATTGTGGTGTATCCATATCCATATCATTTTTTTTTGACAGATATAGATATGGATATTGTTACGGGGGAACTTAGCCACCATGCCCCACGTGACCGGCACGCGCGCCCAGGAAGACTACGGCTGCCCCTTGATCCAGCAATCCGACTTCGGGTCGGATATCTTCGGCTCCGCAGCCCGACTCCGAGTCGGCTGCCCCTCGATCCAGCAATCCGACCTCGGGTCGAATATCTTCGGCTCCGCAGCCCGACCCCGAGTCGGCTGCCCCTTGATCCAGCAATCCGACCTCGGGTCGGATATCTTCGGCTCCGCAGCCCGACCCCGAGTCGGCTGCCCCTCGATCCAGCAATCCGACCTCGGGTCGGATATCTTCGGCTCCGCAGCCCGACCCCGAGTCGGCTGCCCCTCGATCCAGCAATCCGACCTCGGGTCGGATATCTTCGGCTCCGCAGCCCGACCCCGAGTCGGCTGCCCCTTGATCCAGCAATCCGACCTCGGGTCGGATATCTTCGGCTCCGCAGCCCGACCCCGAGTCGGCTGCCCCTTGATCCAGCAGTCCGACCCCGAGTCGGTTGCCCCTTGATCCAGCAATCCGACCTCGGGTCGGCAATCTCTTGACAACAACAGACTGTTCTCCTGAGGCACGCCGCGGCCCCCTGCTCCACTACTCTCTGCAACGGCCGAATCCGGCGCTGCCCCACGATCCCCTGTAACAACCGTACAAAGCGGAGCTCCACTACGCCCTGCCATGGCCGTACCCGGCGCTGCCCCACGACGCCCTGTAACGGCCACGTCAGTGGCAACCCCATCGTGCCACACGATGACCAATCCCCAGAAAAACCCCCCAGCCTGATATATATGGGGCTGGGGGGAAGGGGGAGGGGAAGCAAGATTCTCCATAGCATCATCTTACCTGCTACCTCTCCTTCTCCTTCGATTCCCTCTAACTTGATCGTCGGAGGGCCCCCACTACCCCAGTGGTGGTGCGAGGCTTGCTTGCAGGTTTTCCGGCGGAAGGTGGAGCGCAACCAAAGCAATTCAAAGGGAACCCCGTTCACACCGCTGTGCCAATCATTCTCGGTTTGGACCCCCAGCAACAGTTGGCGCTAGAGGAAGGGACCCGGATCTCAGAGCGATCGTAATGGCACGGCGAGGTGGTCATGGAGCTTCCAATGCTTCCGGTCGCGGGGCCTCTCGCGCCACTGGCCGGGAGGCCGCTGCATCTCCAACACGCTCTCAGCAACACTCCACCGCCCCACCGCCCATTCAGATGGTCGAAGCCGCCCAGTTCGACCAGCTAACCCAGCAGGTTCGCACCCTCGTGGAGGCGGTGCAGAATCTGCAGGGTGCGATGTCCCGGGCGCCGCAGCAGGCTCAGGAGCCGCCGCTGCCTGAGCGTTCGCCTGTCCTCCTCAACCCGCGCTCCTTCCTCTCCCATGGGGAGGAGCGCCGGTGCGAGGAGGATTCTCGAGCACGCTCCATTCTGCCGGGACCTTCCCACCGGAGCTGCGCGGGGTACGAGAGGCGGGCCCGGGCGCGTTCCCAGACCCCCCAGTCCTCGAGGAACCCGCGCTCTAGTCGGTCCCCCTCTCGCCGCTCCTTGTCTCCCACCCACCGGTCGCGCTCCCTGGACCGGCGGGTGGACGATCTCCACCGACAACTCCAGGTCCTGAAGGGTCATTCCAAAGATCCCTTCGCTGACTTAGAGATCTCCTCCCAGCCGGCGCTCGCCTCGAGGATCCTGCGGACCCCGAATCCGCCGGGGTTCAAAATGCCGGCGATCGAGCCCTATGACGGGGCGGCGGATCCGCGGGATCACGTCGAGAGTTTCAGGACCCTTATGCTCCTCCACGGAGCATCAGATCCCCTTCGCTGCAAGGCTTTCCCGGCAACCCTCCGTGGTCCAGCGAGGGCATGGTTCGCCGGGCTGGAGGCTGACTCAATCCGGTCCTTCGACCAGTTCACTCGCCTCTTCATCACTCATTTCGCCGTCAGTAGCCGGCGGCGACTGGTCTCCGACTCCCTCTTTGATGTCCGGCAAAACGAGGGAGAAAGCCTGCGGGATTATCTTACCCGCTTCAACAGGGCTACGCTGGAGGTCCGGAACCTGAGTCAGGAGGTAGCTCTTTCAGCCCTGAAGCGTGGCTTCCGGAAGGGCAGACTCACCTTCTCCCTGGACAAACGCCTGCCGCGGAGCTTCCCAGAGCTGTTGTCCCGGGCGAACCAGTATGCGGACGCCGAGGAGGTGGCCACCCACCGGAGCAAGGAGGCCGCCGAGATCCCTCAAAAGCTTGGGAAGAAAAGGCGGAAAGAGGCACGCCAGAGGAGGAGCCCGACGCCTCAGCGTCGGCGCAGAAGCCCGTCGCCGGCGAAGAACCACGGCGCCCCACGCCCTCGTTCTCCACCCCGACGTTTTCACCGGTACACCCCTCTCCTGACTCCTCGGGCCCAGATCCTTATGGAGATCAAGGGGCGGGAGGACCTCCCGGCCCCGAGACAGATGCGGAGGATCCCTGGGAAGAGGCCCTCCCGGGCGTACTGTGAGTACCACCGAGACCACGGCCACGACACGGAGGACTGCTTCCAGCTTCGGGACGAGATCGAGGCTCTCATCCGCCGGGGGCGTCTCGGTCGATATGTGAGCGACCGACGTCCCCCCGCAGACCCGCGTCCTGCCGACCCGGCCCCTCCGGAGCCTCGGGAGCAGAATCGACCCGTTGCGGGCGTAATCCACACTATCACTGGGGGCTGCCCCCGGCCCGTGAGGAAAGCAGGAGGCTCGACGGAAGCGTTAGGGGCGGCCGTCGCAAAGAGGCAGAGGGTCGGCAATGTAATCACCTTTTGTGATGAGGATGTAAAGGGGGTTCAGACCCCCCACGATGACGCCATGGTGATCTCCCTCACTATGGCAAACTATGATGTAAGGCGTGTTCTTGTGGATAGTGGAAGCTCAGCTGATATCTTGTTTTACGAGACCTTCCAAAAGATGGGCTTGTCCAGACAATTGTTGCACAAAATATCCACCCCCCTCATAGGATTCACCGGTGACGCTGTCCCGGCGGAAGGTGTCGTTGAGCTACCTGTGACTGCGGGCGTCGCACCCGCAGAAGCCACGGTGCGACTCGGGTTCTTGGTCGTCCGTGTTCCCTCGGCCTACAACGCTATCCTCGGACGACCCGGACTGAACGCCCTTCGCGCGGTGGTCTCTACGTACCACTTGCTCATGCGGTTCCCCACGGCGGTCGGGATCGGGGAGGTCCGAGGCGACCAACCGACCGCACGGCAATGTTTCCTAGCGACCCTCAAAGGGAAGAAGCCCGCAGAAGCCCTAAGCGTCGAGTCCCTTGATGCCAGAGACGAGGTGGCCTTGCGGCAGGGGGAGCCGGCCGAGGGTGTGGTCGAAGTTCCCCTCGAGGAAGGCCGCCGGGACCGGGTGGTCCGGGTCGGCGCCAATCTCGACCCGGGAGCTCGGGCCCGGTTGGTGGAATTCCTCCGAGCCAATGCCGATGTATTTGCCTGGTCGGCGGCCGATGTACCTGGGATCGACCCGGAGGTCATTTCTCATGCCCTCAACGTCGACCCGACCCACCGGCCAGTGAAGCAGAAGAAGAGACACTGTGCCCCGGATCGGATCCGGGTGGTCGACCAGGAGGTAGACAAACTCTTGGAGGCAGGATTCATAAGGGAGGTGAGTTACCCCGAGTGGCTGGCAAATGTTATACTTGTCCGGAAGGCGAGCGGAAAGTGGAGGATGTGCGTCGACTATACCAACCTGAACAAGGCGTGCCCTAAGGATAGCTTCCCGCTTCCGCGGATAGACCAACTGGTCGACGCGACTTCCGGATATCAGCTGCTGTCTTTCATGGACGCCTTCTCCGGTTACAACCAGATAATGATGGCCCCACAGGACGAGGAGAAAACTGCCTTTATAACGGACCGGGGGCTGTACTGCTACAAGGTAATGCCCTTCGGTCTGAAGAACGCTGGCGCCACTTACCAGCGCCTCGTCAACAAAATCTTCAAAGAGCAAATCGGCCGGAACATGGAGGTGTACGTGGACGATATGCTGGTGAAGAGCCGCCAGGCAGACCAGCACATCGTGAATCTGGAGGAGACTTTCACCACCTTACGGAAGTTTCGCATGAAGCTGAACCCAGCGAAGTGCGCCTTTGGCGCTTCGGCCGGGAGGTTCCTTGGTTTCATTGTCAACCAACGGGGTATCGAAGCCAACCCGGACAAAATCAAGGCCATCCAAGGTATGTCCCCTCCGACCAAAGTAAAGGAAGTTCAGGAGCTCGCTGGAAGGGTCGCCGCGCTCGGACGATTTGTGGCAAAATCGGCCGAACGCTGCCAACCATTCTTCAAGGTGTTAAAACGCCCAAAAGACTTCCTCTGGACTGCCGAATGTCAAGCAGCATTCGACCAGCTCAAGGAATACCTGGCGTCTCCTCCCCTACTGTCCAAGCCGCAAGAAGGGGAGATGCTCTACCTCTATCTGGCGGTCTCCCCAACCGCGGTCAGTGCGGTGCTGGTTCGGGAAGAGGCAAAGCTCCAGAAGCCTGTGTACTACATCAGCCGGGTCCTACGGGACGCCGAGACGCGGTATACGAAGGCTGAAAAGATCGCCTTCGCGCTGCTGACCGCGACCAGGAGGCTCCGCCCCTATTTCCAGGCCCATTCTGTCACCCTCTTAACTGATCAACCGTTACGACAGATCCTCGGCAACACCGAGAATGCGGGACGGCTGGTAAAGTGGGCAGTAGAACTCGGTGAGTTCGACATCCGCTACCAGCCTCGACCCGCCATCAAGGCCCAGGTGCTCGCGGACTTCCTCGCTGAGTGCACGGTGCAGGAGGCGGAACCTAGACCGCCGGAAACGCCCAGCCTCGACCTCCCGACCTGGACGCTTCACATCGATGGGTCGTTGAACCCCGAGGGTGGAGGGGCCAGGCTGGTCCTTACCAGTCCTGATGGAGTGATAGCCGAGTATGCCTTGAGGTTTGGATTTTCAGTTACCAACAACGAGGCGGAGTACGAGGCCCTAGTCGCAGGACTCAAACTCACCGGAGAGCTCGGCATCCGGCGTTTGAAGGTCTTCACCGACTCCCAGCTGGTGGTCGGGCAGGTCCGTGGGGAGTTCGAGGCCCAGAGCCCGACCATGCAGAACTACGTCCGGAAGGTGCAAGCACTCATTCCCGACCTCGGCAATGTCGACATCCAGCAGGTTCCCAGAAGCGAAAATGCCAGGGCCGACAGGTTGTCCCGCTTGGTGGGCGCAGAGGCGCACAACTTGTCGAGGGCAATCTACCTGGAGACCCTGGATGCCCCGAGCATCGGCGAGGCTGGAGCGGTGATGGCGATTGATCCGGAGCCGTCTTGTATGGACCCGCTCGTCGCCTACCTCGCCGAAGGGATCCTCCCTGAAGACGAAGATCAAGCTCGGCGACTTGTCAGGAAGTCCGCCCACTACGTACTCTATGAAGGGAGGCTGTATCGGACCTCGTTTACCGCCCCCCTCTTAAGGTGCCTCCGCCCCTCGGAGGCGGCCTACGTCCTCGGCGAAGTCCATGAGGGCGTCTGCGGATCGCACTCGGGGGCTAGGTCCTTGGCGCACAAGGTCATGAGGCAAGGCTATTATTGGCCTACCTTGTTGGAGGACTCAAAGGATCACGTACGGAAATGCGACGCCTGCCAGCGCCACGCCAACGTCCAGAGAGCCCCTTCTGTCCCCTTGGCACCAATCACCGCACCCTGGCCCTTCGCACAGTGGGGAATGGATATCCTCGGACCATTCCCCGTCGCTTCCGCCCAGCGGAAATTCTTGATTGTTGCAATCGACTACTTCACCAAGTGGGTGGAGGCAGAGCCGCTGGCCACTATCACGGAGGCGCAAGTCCGGAAGTTCGTGAAGAAAAACATCATTGTTCGATTTGGGGTACCCCGGGTCCTCATCTCGGATAATGGTCGACAGTTCGACAACAAGCATTTCCGTGACTTCTGCGAGAAATTCGGGATCGAGCATCGGTTCACATCTGTGTCGCATCCCCAAACCAACGGTGAGGCCGAGGTGACAAACCGGACAATCCTCCAAGGAATTAAGGCGCGAATCGGTCGGACGGGGCAAACTTGGGTTGAAAAACTCGAGAACGTCCTTTGGGCATATCGGACCACGCATCGGACCCCTACCGGGGAGACGCCTTTCAGCCTAACCTATGGCACGGAAGCGGTTGTCCCCGTGGAGCTCGGACTCCCCTCGCCCCGGGTGGCTACGCACCGACCCGAGGCCAATTCGGAGCAACTCCGAGGAAACTTGGACCTCTTGGAAGAAGCGAGGGAAATGGCGCAGGTTCGGATGGCGATGTATCAGCGGAGGGTGGCCCGATATTATAACTCCAAGGTCCGACCAAAACTTTTCAGAATCGGAGATCTGGTGCTAAGGCGAGCCAAAGCATCTCAACCCGCGGAAGGTGGGAAGCTGGCGCCAAATCGGGAAGGCCCGTATAGGGTTCGCTGGGTAAACCGACCTGGCTCCTACCAGTTGGAGGCCCTAGATGGTCGAGAAATTCCAAGGAGCTGGAATTCCGCTAACCTACGGGTGTATTACCAGTAGAAAGACAAAGCCAGAAAGACAGTTCAAAAAATGTATAGTCCTTTTCATTTCAATAATTCTTGGTCACAATGGCGTGTTCGTGTGATTACAAAGAATTCCCAGAGGGGGATTGGGGAGTAAAGAAAGTAAGGAAGAGGTGGGGACTCCGTAGAGTTGAAGATCCGGGATCCCGAACCCTCCACCCGAAGCAGCTGCAATCCCACCGGGCGTGGGTGCTTCTCCCCGGAGGCGCCATCGACGCCTCATGCAAAAGACGAAGAGCCGGCGCGGACGAAGAAGAAGTGGACGAAGAAGGAGTTCACACTGCTCCTAGAGGAACGCCACCACCAAAGGATATTCCGGCCCTCCCCAAGAGAAGGGGAGGGAAGGAATACAAGGGAGAAGAGCGCGAGGAGGCGCGATTGTTTCCGAAAAGAAAAAGAAAAAAAATGAAAGGAGGATTAATGTTTTCAATGAGTGGCTGATTTCTTAGGGAGGGAGATGGAGGAACCTTTGATGTATTGCTCTTTGAAGTAAACTCTAAACTTTTGCCTTCAATGAATCATATTTACTGATATGTTTTTGATCCATGCATAGTTATTTCGTAGATAGCTCTTTAATGGATTATGATTATTGATATATGGATTGCTTTAGTATTTGATTCGTCGTAGACGTAGAAAGCACGACGGATGCTTAGAAATTGAGTTCATATATTCATGAAACATATACTATGATTAGATCTATCCTACCATTCATTTTTAATCAAAAACCATAGAGTTTATTTCTTGGATGCAATATCATCAAGGGGGATTCCAGATCCCTACCATCTTTATTTCATTGAACTTTGTTTAGTTGCATATCATCTTTGTTTTTAATTTCTGAAAATCAAAACATCATCTTAATCCACGAATTTATTGAATTAATTAATCTAAAATTATATTAAATAATCTAATATATATTTCGTTCCCTGAGGATTCGACCTCGGACTCCCGAGATTTTACTACTTGTGCGATTCTCCTGCACTTGGGAGAACAATTTTATTTTTGCATCAAGTTTTTGGCGCCGTTGCCGGGGAACGGCTGATTTATTAGTATAATTTTAGATTTAATTTTTAGTTGATTTGTTAGTATTTTTCTTTTGGAAAAAAAAAAAATCTTTATTGCTGTTTTTTTTATTCCCTGCACAGTCTGCATCAAACTCTGATATCAAAGTAATTCACCGTCTGATTGAACTCAAATTTGGTCGTCAGTTGCAGGACCTGTGTTTCTTTCATCTGAACGGTCTGATTGACATTCTGAAACTTTTAAGACTATCAGATTAATACGAAAACTTGCTGCTGTCTGTTTTGAATTTTCTGCATTTAATTGTTTGTTTAGAATTAGAATTTTATTATCATCATATCTCATTAACCCTTGTTGCTACTTGAAAATTGATAAGAACTTTAAGAAAAGATCAAGAAAAATCATTAAAAAAAAATAAAACAAAAAAAAAACAAACAAATAAATAAACTCTGAAATTTTGTATGCTAGGTTGGAATAGGGACAACACTGGACGTCTGAGTCGACAAACATTTGACAATTCCTTAGATTATAATATTGAAAATCTTACGCAAAATCTCAGATCTGGTGAGATGGCTGATGATGATGTAGGAAGTCACCATGGTGATGAAGGTAGACCCCCAGTTATGACACTTCGACAATATTTACATCCCACTAGGACTAGTCAACCTTCATGCATGATTATTCCTGATAATGTAGGACACTTTGAAATCAAACCAGGAGTAATTCAATTGCTGCCCAAGTATCATGGAATGGAATCTGAGAACCCTTATCTTCACCTTAAGGATTTTGAGGAAATTAGCATCACATTTAGAGTGCCAAATGTATCGGAAGATGTCCTTAAATTGACCTTGTTTCCTTTTTCCTTAAAGGATAAAGCCAAAACATGGCTGAACTCCTTGAGACCTAGATCGCTAGGAACATGGCATGATATGCAAAGAGAATTCTTGAAAAAATTCTTTCCTGCACAAAGGACTAACTTTTTGAAAAGGCACATTAGTAATTTCCAACAAAAAGACCATGAAACATTTTATGAATGCTGGGAGAGATTTAAAGATTTGCTACTCTCTTGTCCTCATCATGGGTTTGAAACATGGAGAACCATTAGTTTCTTTTACGAGGGGTTGTCTCCACAGTTGAAACAATTTATAGAGACTATGTGCAATGGTCTATTTTTGGAAAAGCAACCCGATGAGGCATGGGACTATTTAGACTCTCTCGCAGAGACTGCACAATTATGGGATACAGGGGATAGAGTGAATAAACCTTTGCCTAAGACTACTAGCATTCCACACGGGGGCCTTTATAACCTTAGTACTCAAGATGATATTCAGGCTAAAATGGCAGCCCTAACTAGGAAGGTAGAAGAAATTGAACTTAGAAGGATTGAACCCGTCAAGACCGTAGAACATAACAGCGAGTGTTGTAGGATTTGCGAGATGCCTGGCCATCTCACCACTGATTGCCCCACAATACCCGCATTCAAGGAAGTCTTGCACGATCAGGCCAATGTTATGAATACCTATCAAAAATCTTTCAATAATCCTTTTTCGGGTACTTACAACCCTGGATGGAAGAACCATCCAAATTTCAGGTGGAGGAATGACCAACCTCAACAAGTATATAACCCAACTCCTCCACTTCCGCAACCTCATTATGCACACCCACCCCCTCAAAAATCCAGTCTCGAAGAAACTTTGCAATCTTTCATGCAAGGTCAAGCCAAAATCAATGATGAATTAAGAAATCAACTGACAACGCTGACCACTGCTTTAAGTGCTCAAGAGAAGGGTAAGCTACCAGCTCAACCACAACCTAACCCTCAATTCTACGGCGGTAGCAATGCATCATCTTCAACTTCGCATAAAGAGCAAGCAAAGAGTATAATAACTTTGCGAAGTGGAAAGATTATTGACCGACCAGTCCCAGAACAAACACAAGTCATACCTGATTCTGACCCTCCCAAGACAAAAGAAAAGGATAATGAAGAAACTGAAGCACCAACATCCACTGAAAAAATTGAATGTCCTTTTCCTGCACCATTTCCACAAAGATTAAAGCCCTTGCAAAAGCTTGAACCAAACTCTGAAATTCTTGAGCTTTTTAAGCAAGTAAAAATCAATGTACCTCTTCTTGATGCAATCAAACAAGTGCCTTCCTATGCAAAATTTTTGAAAGATTTGTGCACTGTCAAGCGGCGATTAAATGTCAAAAAGAAGGCATTTTTGGCTGAAAATGTGAGTGCAATTTTACAGCATAACATTCTTCCTAAATATAAGGATCCAGGTTGCCCAACTATCTCGTGCATCATTGGCAATTTTAGGATTGAGCGAGCATTGCTAGATTTAGGAGCGAGCGTGAACTTGTTGCCATATACGGTATATGAGCAACTCGGTTTGGGTGAGTTGAAGCCAACAACTGTGACCTTACAATTAGCTGACAGGTCAGTGAAGGTCCCTAGAGGGATTATCGAAGATGTGTTGGTCCAAGTAGACAAGTTCTATTTTCCTGTTGACTTTATCGTACTGGACACACATCCGGCTTCCAATTTACCATCTCAGATTCCGGTCATCTTAGGACGTCCATTCCTTGCAACTTCTAATGCTTTGATCAATTGTAGGAATGGTGTCATGAAGCTTTCTTTTGGCAACATGACCTTGGAACTGAACGTCTTTAGTATAGGTAAACAACCCAGTGATCATGAAGAAAGTAAAGAAGTTGAATGGGTTGAAACCATTGCGGAAGAATATTTGTTAAAAGAAACATTTACTGAATCGGCCGACAATGGTTTGATAGATTGGTGTTCTGAAGGTACTGCTGATGATATGGTCCCACCTGTTTTAGATAATTCGGATGTCATGATGGTCAATGGGTGGAGACCGAGAATAGAGAAATTTGAACAGTTGCCATCTCGAGAAGCAAAGATAGTACCATCCCATGAACAGACACCTAAGCTCGAGTTGAAACCTTTACCGAAGGAACTCAAGTATGCCTTTCTTGGACCTGAGGACACTTTCCCTATAATCATCTCATCTGATCTTGATCATGCCCAAGAAAGAAAATTACTTGGTGTTCTAAAGAATCATAAAGGAGCTTTAGGGTGGTCTATTGCCGACTTGAAGGGGATTAGCCCTTTGATTTGCACGCACCGGATATATTTGGAGGACAATGCCAAAACCACAAGGCAAATGCAACGCAGGTTGAACCCCACGATGAGAGATGTAGTTAAAGCAGAAGTCCTCAAGTTGCTTGACGTGGGTATTATTTATCCAATTTCCGATAGCAAGTGGGTGTGTCCTACTCAAGTCGTGCCCAAGAAAGCAGGTCTGACGGTAGTCAAAAATGAGCAGGGTGAGTTAGTCCCAACTCGTGTCCCCACGAGTTGGCGCATGTGTGTTGACTATCGAAAATTGAATTTGGTCACTAGGAAAGATCACTTTCCCTTACCCTTCCTAGACCAAGTTTTGGAAAGAGTTGCAGGACATAATTTTTATTGTTTTCTCGATGGCTATTCCGGATACTACCAAATCGAGATTTCACCAGAAGATCAAGAGAAGACTACTTTCACTTGTCCTTTTGGTACATTTGCTTTCCGTCGGATGCCGTTCGGGTTATGTAATGCACCTGCAACATTTCAAAGATGCATGCTCAGTATTTTTGAAGACATGAACGAGAAGTTTTTGGAAGTGTTCATGGATGATTTTTCTGTTTTTGGCGATTCTTTTGATGATTGTTTACTACATTTACAAGCTGTCTTAGCTCGGTGTATAGAAAAGAACCTGATACTGAATTGGGAGAAATGCCACTTCATGGTGCCAAAGGGAATTGTCCTAGGACATATTGTTTCATCGAAGGGCATGGAAGTTGATAGAGCCAAGATTGACTTAATCGCCAAGCTACCTGCACCCAAAACGGTTAGAGATGTTAGATCATTTTTGGGTCATGCTGGATTTTATAGGAGGTTCATCAAAGACTTTAGTGTCATAGCTCGACCATTATGTAACCTCCTATCCCTTGATACACCGTTCAATTGGACCGAAACCTGTCAAGAGGCATTCGAAAAATTGAAGGCTATGCTTAGCACTGCACCCATCGTGCGACCACCTGATTGGTCATTACCTTTTGAGATCATGTGCGATGCTAGTGACTATGCAATAGGAGCTGTCCTAGGACAACGCAAGGATAATAAGCCATATGTCATCTACTATGCAAGCAAAACCTTAAATGATGCTCAAATGAATTACACCACCACCGAGAAGGAATTGCTTGCAGTAGTATTTGCATTAGATAAATTTCGCTCTTATATCCTTGGTGCTCCTATTGTTATCTTTACGGATCATGCAGCGCTAAAATATTTACTGGATAAGAAAGAGGCCAAACCACGCTTAATACGATGGATACTTCTACTCCAAGAATTTGACATCACTATCAAAGATAAAAAGGGAGTAGAGAATGTGGTTGCTGACCATCTATCACGGCTAGTTGTTCATGATTTGGTGCCACAATTGCCCATCAAGGACTCGTTCCCTGAAGAGCAATTGTTTGCACTTTCTACTATGCCATGGTATGCTGATATTGTAAACTTTCTTGTCACAAACCGGATGCCGGAGCATTGGGGATCGAATGATAAGAATAATTTCTTACGTGAAGTAAGAAGTTATTATTATGATGCCCCCTATTTGTTCAAGTATTGCAATGATCAAATCTTTAGAAGATGCATTCCGGATCATGAGATACAAAGTGTACTCTCTTTCTGTCATGCCAATGCTTGCGGAGGACACTTTGCATCTAAGAAAACGGCAGCTAAAGTGTTGCAATGTGGTTTTTATTGGCCTACACTATTTAAAGATGCCCACGAGTTCTGTAGGACATGTGACCCATGTCAACGTGTTGGAAGTCTAACTCGTAGGCAAATGATGCCTCTTCAGCCCATTACTGCTATTGAAATTTTTGACATGTGGGGCATCGATTTCATGGGCCCATTCCCACCGTCTTTTGGATACGAGTACATTTTAGTTGGTGTTGAGTATGTGTCCAAATGGGTAGAAGCTGTGCCTTGTCGAACAAATAACCACAAACCTGTTTTGAAATTTCTCAAAGAAAATATTTTTTCACGATTTGGGATGCCCAAGGTTATAATTAGTGATGGGGGAAAACATTTCTGTAATAAGCCTTTTGAGATCCTATTACGAAAGTACGGTATCACTCATAGAATTGCAACTCCTTATCACCCGCAGACTAGTGGCCAAGTAGAGCTAGCCAATCGGGAGATTAAACGAATTTTAGAGAAAACGGTGAATCCATCACGCAAAGACTGGTCTTTAAAACTTTCTGATGCATTGTGGGCTTACCGTACTGCTTATAAAACTATTCTTGGTATGTCCCCGTATCGGCTAGTCTATGGAAAAGCATGTCATCTACCTGTTGAATTAGAGCATAAATCATATTGGGCCATTAGAAAATTGAACTTTGAATTATCAGATGCTGGTTTAATTCGAAAATTACAATTAAGTGAGTTGAATGAAATTCGTCGGGATGCGTATGACAATGCTAGACTTTGTAAAGAACGAATGAAAATTAGGCATGATAAATCAATTCTAAGAAAATCTTTTGAACCTGCACAAAAAGTTCTTTTGTATGACTCTCGCTTACATCTGTTTCCTGGAAAGTTACGATCAAGATGGACAGGTCCTTTCATTGTAAAAACTGTTTTTCCACACGGGGCAGTTGAAATTGAGAATCCACAGGATGGTCAAATTTTTAAGGTAAATGGACACAGATTAAAACCTTTTCTTGAGAATTTTGCAGATAAAGAGGACTCCTTTCCCTTGGAGGAGCCTTCTTATGACTGAGCATGACGGCCAAGGTATTTGTATATTAGTTAGAATTATTATTATTATTATTTTTTTCTCTTATTTTGAAGGTCTTCTTTTCTGGAAATCAACAGCTCAAGGTATTCTTCTTCTCTCTAATATTCTTTTCTCTATTGTTTCTCACATATAGCTTTCTTGCATCTTTTACATTGAGGACAATGCAATATTTAAGTTGGGGGGAGGGAAATATTTTGCAAAAAAAAAAAAAAAAAAAAAGTTTTTACATTTGATTTATTCCATTACTTTCTTTTCTGAGCAAATGCACATGTATTTTCATATTGAGTTTGTGCAACTATTAATGCAAGGAATACATGCATAGTATGACTGATCAGTGACCTATTATTAGATCCCCACACGTGTACTTAATGATAATAGGAAAGCCTCAGGAGTTCACATTTGTTAACTGCATTTTTGTTAGCCTTATCCGTAAAAGAAGTATGAGTATCCTTGTTTGTACCATAAGGCTCAGGATTTGGTTTTCACATAAAGATAGAGGTTGAATATCCCAGTTAGATTACTTAGGTGCCTTATGATCCGACCTTGGTTGACCTATAGTCACGATGCAGTCACATATATAATAAAAATATATATATGGTTCAGTCTATCTTCTCTTTTCTTGCATAATTGTTAAAAAAAAAAAAAAATCCTTATGATGACAAGTCTGGCCTCGTGGCGTAGTCTGATTCGAGTAATTAAGCCCGAGGGGTGTTTCACCTAATGTCTTGAGCCAACTGGATCGGGGGTCATTGGCTGAAAGCTCGCTACATGGATCTTACTAGAGCCTAATGGGGTTGGACCATTGTAATCGTCATATGTGTTTAAAAATAAAAATAAAAATAAGCATGAATAGGGTTGGTTGGACTGAACCTAGTGATATGTGGTAATGACTGGTTTGACTCCATTGTTTTGGATCTCTGTGTACCCAGATTGTTTAGTTGGGATTGATAGCTCTTTCTTTATATGCGAACCATTCTTGACAAATTTAGACAACAAGTGATATTCTAAAAATTTGATGGATCAGGTTCTAATAAATTATAGAAAACACTTGTGAACTTGAGTAGTGCACCTAAAACTCAGGCGGTGCCCTGTTGTGGTGGAGGTATTAGTACTCTGAGAAAGTCATGCGGTTTGATGCACACTACACTTTTATATTTTCTTGCCTTGACAGTTGCCATGCTTGAAAATATATATCAATTAATTACATGTGTATTAACTTAAGATTTATTTCATATTTCTATTAGAATCTCATGTCATATCATTCATGATGTTTGTGGGTAGCATCCCTGAAAACCCTCACGAGACAACACTCGTCCACTAGGGTAACCTAGGGGTTTAACGACTTGTTGCACGTGCTAAGTGCAATCGTGATTCCTACGAAAGTGAGTACATATCTTAGTTTTATATCTTTAGCTTCAATAAAAAGTCTAGGTTAAACCATACCTTTTGCACTCTCATTCTATTATCTGCTCATTAATTGCTAGAGACTAGCAATAAGCTAGTTGGGGGGTGTGATGAGAGCACAAAAGTGTGATCTATACATCACTTAAATTAGTATTATTGCTAACAAATAATGATAAAATTGCCGCATTAATATTATATTTTTGTGAGGTGCAGGTGATCGGAAATCAAAGCTAAAATGCACATTGGGTTCAAAAAGATGTATCACTATAGGTGACCAGCCAACCGCATGGGACGACCCCAGTTGCACACTAAAAGGAGGTCAAGTTCAGCGACCCAGCTTCTTCTGCATCTTAGCCCAAGCACCAGCAGTCCGTCTTCTCCGCTTGTGAAGCCATCTTGCACCCGAGTTCCAGCCACATCAGCTCCTACGTGTTCCAACCAATCCCAAGCGTTCAAGCCCAGCCGGTCAGCATCCCATGAAGCATTCCTTCCGAACCAGTCCACCCAGCATCCACGAGCCTCCCAGATTCCGCTTCTCCCGCGAGTGATCCTCCACGTCCAGGAACAACAGCAAATCCCAGGATTCATGATCATCCCAGCGCATGTGATCAGCTCCATCTCAAGCTCATCCGCGTGCACCCCAGCATCCCGTGAAGCTTCCGAGTCCATCCTCCCACGCGTCCCATGCTTCACCGCGTCCGAAGATCCCGGCATCTCCCGATTCCAACGTCCGCTTCATCCGCGCGATACCATCCCGAGCATCTTCGCATCCCACGCGTCTCGGATTTCCCTTCCTCCCAAGCTTCCACGTTCACAGAATCCCAGCATCCCCAGATCTTCAGCGGTCCACGTTCGAGCTCCTCACGAACGCATGCGTCTTCCGCCTCTTCCCGGCGATTTTCCAGCTCTTCCGTCTTCCTCGCAGTCCACACATCTTAACATCAGCGATTCATCCGTGAAGCCTCCCAGCATGCCACGTCCGAATCTCCCAGCATCACAACGTCTGCAAGCATCTTCCGCGAGCCATCCACGGTTCAGATCTCCCAAGCTACCACCGAGCGTCCACACCCCAGCTTCTCCCGTGAAGCTTCCCATTTCCGCATCCTCTGAACCAGCATCCGATTCTTTCGGGATTCGCAATCATCTGAGTCCCAGTCAAGTATCCGCGTCCGAATCTCCCGCGCCCAATGCCTGCGATCGTTCCGTGATCCAAATCCCATGATTCCGCATTTGGATATTTCGCAACTGGATCAGGGATCCATCGCACGAGCTATATGAGGCTTCCGCTCGGCTGGGGGGAAGTTATTCCTTCCCATTCGGTGAAACAGAGGAGTAGCCCTCTGTCAAAAGAAAAAAAAAAAGAAAGGGAAACAGGGCCTCCCCTGTTTCCGAAAAGAAAAAGAAAAAAAATGAAAGGAGGATTAATGTTTTCAATGAGTGGCTGATTTCTTAGGGAGGGAGATGGAGGAACCTTTGATGTATTGCTCTTTGAAGTAAACTCTAAACTTTTGCCTTCAATGAATCATATTTACTGATATGTTTTTGATCCATGCATAGTTATTTCGTAGATAGCTCTTTAATGGATTATGATTATTGATATATGGATTGCTTTAGTATTTGATTCGTCGTAGACGTAGAAAGCACGATGAATGCTTAGAAATTGAGTTCATATGTTCATGAAACATATACTATGATTAGATCTATCCTACCATTCATTTTTAATCAAAAACCATAGAGTTTATTTCTTGGATGCAATATCATCAAGGGGGATTCCAGATCCCTACCATCTTTATTTCATTGAACTTTGTTTAGTTGCATATCATCTTTGTTTTTAATTTCTGAAAATCAAAACATCATCTTAATCCACGAATTTATTGAATTAATTAATCTAAAATTATATTAAATAATCTAATATATATTTCGTTCCCTGAGGATTCGACCTCGGACTCCCGAGATTTTACTACTTGTGCGATTCTCCTGCACTTGGGAGAACAATTTTATTTTTGCATCAAGTTTTTCCAAAAACTTGATGCAAAAATAAAATTGTTCTCCCAAGTGCAGGAGAATCGCACAAATAGTAAAATCTCGGGAGTCCGAGGTCGAATCCTCAGGGAACGATCTATAGATTATTAGCGTAATTTTTAGATGTAATTTTCAGTTAAATAAATTTGTGGATTAAAATGATGTTTTGGTTTTCAGAAATTAAATGCAAAGAATAATAAACAAAATTCAATGAAATAAAGATGGTAGGGATCTGGAATCCCCCTTGATGATATTGCATCCAAGGAATAAACTCTATGGTTCTTGATTAAAGATTAAATGTAGGATAGATCTAATCATGGTATATGTTTCATGAACATATGAACTCAATTTCTAAGCATCCGTCGTGCTTTCTACGTCTACGACGAATCAAATACTAAAGCAATCCATATATCAATAATCATAATCCATTAAAGAGCTATCTACGAAATAACTATGCATGGATCAAAAACATATCAGTAAATATGATTCATTGAAGGCAAAAGTTTAGAGTTTACTTCAAAGAGCAATACATCAAAGGTTCCTCCATCTCCCTCCCTAAGAAATCAGCCACTCATTGAAAACATTAATCCTCCTTTCATTTTTTTTCTTTTTCTTTTCGGAAACAGGGGAGGCCCTGTTTCCCTTTCTTTTTTTTTTTTTCTTTTGACAGAGGGCTACTCCTCTGTTTCACCGAATGGGAAGGAATAACTTCCCCCCAGCCGAGCGGAAGCCTCATATAGCTCGTGCGATGGATCCCTGATCCAGTTGCGAAATATCCAAACGCGGAATCATGGGATTTGGATCACGGAACGATCGCAGGCATTGGGCGCGGGAGATTCGGACGCGGATACTTGACTGGGACTCAGATGATTGCGAATCCCGAAAGAATCGGATGCTGGTTCAGAGGATGCGGAAATGGGAAGCTTCACGGGAGAAGCTGGGGTGTGGACGCTCGGTGGTAGCTTGGGAGATCTGAACCGTGGATGGCTCGCGGAAGATGCTTGCAGACGTTGTGATGCTGGGAGATTCGGACGTGGCATGCTGGGAGGCTTCACAGATGAATCGCTGATGTTAAGATGTGTGGACTGCGAGGAAGACGGAAGAGCTGGAAAATCGCCGGGAAGAGGCGGAAGACGCATGCGTTCGTGAGGAGCTCGAACGTGGACCGCTGAAGATCTGGGGATGCTGGGATTCTGTGAACGTGGAAGCTTGGGAGGAAGGGAAATCCGAGACGCGTGGGATGCGAAGATGCTCGGGATGGTATCGCGCGGATGAAGCGGACGTTGGAATCGGGAGATGCCGGGATCTTCGGACGCGGTGAAGCATGGGACGCGTGGGAGGATGGACTCGGAAGCTTCACGGGATGCTGGGGTGCACGCGGATGAGCTTGAGATGGAGCTGATCACATGCGCTGGGATGATCATGAATCCTGGGATTTGCTGTTGTTCCTGGACGTGGAGGATCACTCGCGGGAGAAGCGGAATCTGGGAGGCTCGTGGATGCTGGGTGGACTGGTTCGGAAGGAATGCTTCATGGGATGCTGACCGGCTGGGCTTGAACGCTTGGGATTGGTTGGAACACGTAGGAGCTGATGTGGCTGGAACTCGGGTGCAAGATGGCTTCACAAGCGGAGAAGACGGACTGCTGGTGCTTGGGCTAAGATGCAGAAGAAGCTGGGTCGCTGAACTTGACCTCCTTTTAGTGTGCAACTGGGGTCGTCCCATGCGGTTGGCTGGTCACCTATAGTGATACATCTTTTTGAACCCAATGTGCATTTTAGCTTTGATTTCCGATCACCTGCACCTCACAAAAATATAATATTAATGCGGCAATTTTATCATTATTTGTTAGCAATAATACTAATTTAAGTGATGTATAGATCACACTTTTGTGCTCTCATCAGCGATCCCGGATGAAGCGTCTGGCGCAGAGCTCAATCGGGAGGTGGGACGGAAAAGAGGGGGGATGTGATCCCGGATGAAACGCCTAAAGCGGAGTTCCACCGGGGAGAATCTCCCCGTTGATCCCAGATGAAACGGCTAGTTGGCGGAAGTCACGAGGGGCGCACCTCCCGTTCTTCCGGCAGGGGCTTCCCAGCCACGCACCGGAGAGGAGGTCCACGATCCATGGCAACCAGAACAGCTCCGGCTTGGCAGGCTCCACCGCACCTGCACTTATATTTATAGCCAAACTGTGGCCCCCCGGTCGTTCCGATGCGGGTGGCTCCAATAAATGCGGGCGCATCGAATCCGGAGCCGTTCCGGCTCTCGAGGCGTATCCTCCCACGACCTCCTAAGCGTCGTTCTCCTTAATTGCATTCTTCATGCAGGACATTCCGGGCGGCGTGTATCCCACGGCACACGTATCTCCGCACGCGCCCAGGCCGCATCCGCCTCGAAGAACGCGCGTATCGCGGCCGCTTAACTGGCACTCCTCGCAAGCAGCAACTGGCCGATCCGATTTCCCAGGTAACGCCTCAATTAGCATTTAATAGCCTTCTGGTGTTCCCCAGGCGACGCGTCGAGAGGAGGAGAAATACGATCGCAGCTGGCCACGGAGAAACCCCGTCGAGCGGCAAGTGATAGGCGCGCGACCAACGAGCGGAATTCCCCGAGGCTCAGTCCTCGGATGCCAGGCTAACCCGATGATCATCCCGGGAGCAGACTAGCCTGAAGCCCCGACCGGTCGCCTCGGCTTGCGCCAGCCTTGGCCGACCAACGAGCGGAATTCTCCGAGGCTCAGTCCTCGGATGCCAGGCTAACCCGATGATCATCCCGGGAGCAGACTAGCCTGATGCCCTGACCGGTCGCCTCGGCTTGCGCCAGCCTTGGCCGACCAACGAGCGGAATTCCCCGAGGCTCGGCCCTCGGATGCCAGGCTAACCCGATGATCATCCCGGGAGCAGACTAGCCTGAAGCCCCGACCGGTCGCCTCGGCTTGCGCCAGCCTTGGCCGACCAACGAGCGGAATTCCCCGAGGCTCAGTCCTCGGATGCCAGGCTAACCCGATGATCATCCCGGGAGCAGACTAGCCTGAAGCCCCGACCGGTCGCCTCGGCTTGCGCCAGCCTTGGCCGACCAACGAGCGGAATTCCCCGAGGCTCGGCCCTCGGATGCCAGGCTAACCCAATGATCATCCCGGGAGCAGACTAGCCTGAAGCCCCGACCGGTCGCCTCGGCTTGCGCCAGCCTTGGCCGACCAACGAGCGGAATTCTCCGAGGCTCGGCCCTCGGATGCCAGGCTAACCCGATGATCATCCCGGGAGCAGACTAGCCTGAAGCCCCGACCGGTCGCCTCGGCTTGCGCCAGCCTTGGCCGACCAACGAGCGGAATTCTCCGAGGCTCGGCCCTCGGATGCCAGGCTAACCCGATGATCATCCCGGGAGCAGACTAGCCTGAAGCCCCGACCGGTCGCCTCGGCTTGTGCCAGCCTTGGCCGACCAACGAGCGGAATTCCCCAAGGCTCAGTCCTCGGATGCCAGGCAAACCCGATGATCATCCCGGGAGCAGACTAGCCTGAAGCCCCGACCGGTCGCCTCGGCTTGCGCCAGCCTTGGCCGACCAACGAGCGGAATTCCCCAAGGCTCAGTCCTCGGATGCCAGGCAAACCCGATGATCATCCCGGGAGCAGACTAACCTGAAGCCCCGACCGGTCGCCTCGGCTTGCGCCAGCCTTGGCCGACCAATGAGCGGAATTTCCTGAGGCCTAACCCTCGGATGCCTGGCCTAGCGCCGGAAGAATTTTCTGAGGCCTAACCCTCGGATGCCTGGCCTAGCGCCGGAAGAATTTCCTGAGGCCTAACCCTCGGATGCCTGGCCTAGCGCCGGAAGAATTTTCTGAGGCCTAACCCTCGGATGCCTGGCCTAGCGCCGGAAGAATTTCCTGAGGCCTAACCCTCGGATGCCTGGCCTAGCGCCGGAAGAATTTTCTGAGGCCTAACCCTCGGATGCCTGGCCTAGCGCCGGAAGAATTTCCTGAGGCCTAACCCTCGGATGCGCGCCGGAAGAGTTTCCTGAGGCCTAACCCTCGGATGCCTGGCCTAGCGCCGGAAGAGTTTCCTGAGGCCTAACCCTCGGATGCCTGGCCTAGCGCCGGAAGAATTTCCTGAGGCCTAACCCTCGGATGCCTGGCCTAGCGCCGGAAGAATTTCCTGAGGCCTAACCCTCGGATGCCTGGCCTAGCGCCGGAAGAGTTTCCTGAGGCCTAACCCTCGGATGCCTGGCCTAGCGCCGGAAGAGTTTCCTGAGGCCTAACCCTCGGATGCCTGGCCTAGCGCCGGAAGAATTTCCTGAGGCCTAACCCTCGGATGCCTGGCCTAGCGCCGGAAGAATTTTCTGAGGCCTAACCCTCGGATGCCTGGCCTAGCGCCGGAAGGATTTCCTGAGGCCTAACCCTCGGATGCCTGGCCTAGCGCCGGAAGGATTTCCTGAGGCCTAACCCTCGGATGCCTGGCCTAGTGCCGAAGGAACTTCAAGAGTCAGGAGTCGGCGAGACGCTACCAAGAGTTAAAAAGGGGAAGGACGAAAGTGAAATGAGGAAACACTTTGTTTGCATTAACTTTCATTGCATCAGGGCCGAGACCCATACAACATGGCAAAACGCCAACATACAAAGAAAAGAACAAAGAAAAAGTACAGAGGGTCAGCTTGGAGGAATCCCTGGATCGGGAACGGCGAGCACGTCCGCGAAGGGAAGGAAGAACGGCTCCGAGAGCGTCAAAGGAGGAGCGAACGAACAGTCCGACGGCAACGGCAACAGCACAAGGGAGAAACTCGAGGATGCCTGTGAAGAGAAAGGCGGACGGGGGAGGGCCCCCGGTTAAATAGGCAGAAAGGCGGGTGACGCCTCGGTGACGCCAGAGGACGCCTGGCTACCGAAGGATCGTTCTCGCCCCAAAGGCGAATCGACGCCATTAAGGAAGGATGTCCGCCGAAATCCGCAGACCGCCAGATTAGCGACAACCGCCATACGCCATAAAAAAAGGGCGGGGAGCTCGGAGCGCGCGCGCCTTTCCGAGGGATGGCGGCAATCTCGAAGCATCACTCCCTTCACCCGTTCCCCTCCTGGTTCCAGGCTCGGAAGTGGGGGGCTACTGTTACGGGGGAACTTAGCCACCATGCCCCACGTGACCGGCACGCGCACCCAGGAAGACTACGGCTGCCCCTTGATCCAGCAATCCGACCTCGGGTCGGATATCTTCGGCTCCGCAGCCCGACCCCGAGTCGGCTGCCCCTCGATCCAGCAATCCGACCTCGGGTCGGATATCTTCGGCTCCGCAGCCCGACCCCGAGTCGGCTGCCCCTTGATCCAGCAATCCGACCTCGGGTCGGATATCTTCGGCTCCGCAGCCCGACCCCGAGTCGGCTGCCCCTCGATCCAGCAATCCGACCTCGGGTCGGATATCTTCGGCTCCGCAGCCCGACCCCGAGTCGGCTGCCCCTTGATCCAGCAATCCGACCTCGGGTCGGATATCTTCGGCTCCGCAGCCCGACCCCGAGTCGGCTGCCCCTTGATCCAGCAGTCCGACCCCGAGTCGGTTGCCCCTTGATCCAGCAATCCGACCTCGGGTCGGCAATCTCTTGACAACAACAGACTGTTCTCCTGAGGCACGCCGCGGCCCCCTGCTCCACTACTCCCTGCAACGGCCGAATCCGGCGCTGCCCCACGATCCCCTGTAACAACCGTACAAAGCGGAGCTCCACTACGCCCTGCCATGGCCGTACCCGGCGCTGCCCCACGACGCCCTGTAACGGCCACGTCAGTGGCAACCCCATCGTGCCACACGATGACCAATCCCCAGAAAAACCCCCCAGCCTGATATATATGGGGCTGGGGGGGAAGGGGGAGGGGAAGCAAGATTCTCCATAGCATCATCTTACCTGCTACCTCTCCTTCTCCTTCGATTCCCTCTAACTTGATCGTCGGAGGGCCCCCACTACCCCAGTGGTGGTGCGAGGCTTGCTTGCAGGTTTCCCGGCGGAAGGTGGAGCGCAACCAAAGCAATTCAAAGGGAACCCCGTTCACACCGCTGTGCCAATCGTTCTCGGTTTGGACCCCCAGCAACAGATATAGATATGAGTTAGATGCTCAAATTGCTAGCTATATCGAGATAGATTCAGATAAAAAAATAGATCTGAATAGATATTAACCAATCTACTTTCACCCCCATTAATAGGAATTTTCACTTTGGCACACTTCGCTTAAGCCTGAACAAAACCTAGCAAGGCCTTTCATGCAATTGAACTATGATGGAGCTTGCCTTTTTCCTTTCTAAATATTTTCTCATGTGACGACCCGTGAAATAACGAAGAAAAAAGAAAGTAGGAGGGATGGATTTCTAGAGGCTGAAGGCAAAATAGGGTGCACCAACAACCACTATAAGAAGGATAGATCTTCTGCTTACCTTCTACCCCAAACTAACAATGTCATTTTTTAATAGCTTATAAAGACATGCCTTGATATTAGAAACCCTAATTCATCCTAGCATATGGAGCTAAATGAGTTGAGTGGGTTTGCTCAACTGCATGTAGATTGGTGGTTAGTTCTCCTCAATGCATACTGCTTTGCCTATGGCTACACCAACTGCTTTCCAATATCAAAATAGGTTGCTCTTACCTTGGGACCCTCTCACCTTCATATGCTCCTTGCCTAGTGTTGCCCAAGGTGACAACCCAAGAGAGGGAGTGAATTGGGTTTTCTAAATTTGAAGGCCTCAAATTAATTTTTAAGTGAATGTGGTTTGGCCTATGTGATAATATAGGTGCAGTGGAAGCAATAGTAGTAAAGCTTTAAACAATTGTGATTAAATCACTTTTAGAATTTAAGCTAGAGCAATTGCTTAAGTAAAGAAAATAAACCAAAAAGCACACAATGCAAACACAATCTAGTATAGTGGTTCGGTGCACCCCAAAGCACCTACGTCCACTCCTCAAGCATTTCCTTGGGAATTCACTATAATCCCTCGGATTACAGTTGGATTGTTTTTCGGGCTCACAATCCAAAAACATTTACAATTGATTTTACGGGATCACCAATTAATCTAACCGTTGGTTTTACGGGCTCACCAACAAATCTACACGTTGGTTTTACGGGCTCACCAACAAACCTATATAGTTGGTTTTACGGGCTCACCAACAAACCTTACAAGAAGAATAAGTGAATCAAAGTATAAAGCTCCTTAATGAGCAAATAAAACAAATATGCACTAAGAAGAAGAGAAGAAAAATGTTATCTCTTTGAAGGCACTTTTTTTTTCTTCGCTGAGATTGCTTCACTCTTCAATGGATTGGTTGAGCTCTTGAAGGCACTTAAATTCTGCTCAACACACTTCTTTTGGGTTTGAACTTGAAGCAATAAATTGAACTTTCTTAGATTTTTCTTTTCTCTTGAATGCACGCTTAGATCCTCACCAAAATGCTTTTCTTTGATAAATAGTGGCTCTTAAATACTTCTCCAACCTCCAAAGATGACTTCCTAACCGTTGGAATGGAGAAACTAGCCATTTATAGTCGTTGGAGACTTGAAAAATAATTCTGCAGAACTAGCCGTTATGCTGTCCCCCGTGTCGGGGTCGACCCAAGCTTTTCTAGGGTCGGCTCAAGTCACTGTTCATTAATCTGGGGTCGACTCAAGCTTTTCTGGGGTCGGTCCCTGCTACAGTAGGGTCAGCCCCTGCTACAGTGCGGTCAACCCTCACAGGAAATTTAGAAGTTTATTTTTCTGACTTTTCAAACTAGAGTCGACTCATGCTTTCTTAGGGTCGACCCATGCTACAGTGGGGTCGACCCAAGCCACAGTGGGGTCGGCCCTTTCAGGGATTCCAAAGACATGTTTTTTTAGTTCTCAACCTAAGACCGCTCATGCTCTCTTGGGGTTGGCTCCACCGAGGTCGGCTCCACCTGGGGTTGTCTCATGAAATCTTGGGGTCGACCCTTTCAATAAATTCTAGAAAGCTGTATTTTCAGATGGCTGAAGCTGGGGTTGGCCCGAGCTTTTCTAGGGTCGAGCCGAGTGTGGTCGGCTCCAAGTTTCTTGGGTTCGGCTCGAGTGGGGTCGGCCCGAGTACTGTGCCTATTTTTCTGAGGTCGACCCAAGCCCTGTGCCAAGCATGCCAAAGTGTGCCAAATGTATTAGATTATGCCAGGATCGACTCCAATTCTTCTAGAGTCGACTCTAACTCTGCTTTTCTACATCTTAAGGTTAGTTTAGCACAGGAGACCAATAAAAATATTGCAATTGATTATGAATGCTTGGCACATAAAAAATTTCATCTCTTTGACTAGTGAAAAGACAAAATTGCCTCTTAACAATGAAACTTCACTCTTAACTTTGTCAAATTAAGATTTAGGTTTTTCCTCAAGTTCTTCTAATAAATTTATCCTTAGATGAATTCTTGAGAGTTGTTTTAAATGCACAAGAAGAGTGTATCAAATATGTATTGAGTATGTATCGCTTCTTTCTTCCTTGAGTATTTATATAGTTGATTAATTTAGTTAATGGTATTAGTACTTCCATATAGCCTCAATGGCTTTGTAAGCATCAAAATAACACTAGGATCCTCAATCTCCCTCTTTTTGATGATTACAAAACATTGAGTATAAGCAAATTGATATTCATGTAAGAAGTAAGGTTTAATGTATAGAAAATGCTTTTGGTGCAAAAGTTTCAAAATAGTCTAATTTAGAGAATGTAATAATGAACCAAAAGCTTCCCCTATCTTATCCAAATAGAATGCCAAATGAATTTTAGCTTTGCTCCCCCTTACTCTTGTATTTCATTAAAACAAAATTCTCAAAAGTTTATGTCAAAGCAAGAGTTTCAAGTCATGTATCGAGGCAAGAATTTGGATTTTTTTTTGTCACATATCTCCCCTTTAAGTATATAATACATGTCTCCCCGTTAAGTATGCAATATATATCTTTTATATTTTCTCCCTTATACAGTTTTCTTATAGAATTTGCTTCTAGTTTCTTCCTTATATTTTCTCCCCCTTTTTGTTATTATCAAAAAGAATGAATAACAATGAAATGGATAGCATTGTAATGACAATCACAAAGATCATAACTCAAGAGAAAATATTGTATTTCATCCAAACCAAAAGTAAAATATTTTAGAGAAGAAATACAAACAATAACAGAGAGTAAACACTACTCAAAATAAATGCAGAATCTAGGAGACACTTTAAGAACATACTTCATGATAATGCTTTAAAGGTAATCAGCTTTAACATAATCAACATATTTCAATCTAAGCTAATTTAAAGGATTATGAGCATATACTCAGATATTTCTCTTTCTTTTTGACAACATCAAAAAGGTTGCAAAATAATAAAACATTAAGCACAAGATAATATTGCATGTCAAATTATTGCAAAAATATGAATTACATAACTCAAGGCATTAATATCATGGCAAGATAATGAGTATAGATCAGATCCAATTAAGATAGTTTCAAAATTATGATTAGATCACATCGAATTTGATGATTTTAATATTCTTTTAAAGTTCTTTTATCTCTCTTTCAAAAAGAGTAAACCTGAGACAATTTCAGGGATAACAAATATCATCAAAATCAAGGATGAAGAGTTTGGCTTTAAGAATGGGACATTTGAGATACGAGCCAGAAGAGATCTCTAAATATAGATTCTAAAGATAGTTTTCAAATCAAGTGTGGATGAAATCTTTCTCAAGTTATTTCAAAGAGTATCAAGAATGATATTCAATGAAAGCACGAATAAAAATTCAACCTCTTTTCTCCTTCTTTTTTTTTTTTTGAAAGATCTTCAATAACATATGAAGTCTTTTTCATTTAACGAATTAAGTATAGAGCAATATGAGAGCAATCTAGTTAATTTTCAGAGTATAGTATAAGAGCAGATAAAGATCAAAACTTATATACTTGAAAAACATAAGGTTATTGTGGAGTGATTGATTAAAACCCTATTTGATTTTGATGAGCTCAAAGCATTTGAGTATATCTTTTGTTTACTAATGAATTCAATTGAGTGTTTCAGTAAAAATCTTGTCTAAGTGTTTCTAGATTTGGTTCAAGATATTTTGATAAGTTAAGAAGTCAGTTTGAGCCAAAGTCTGACACTCGAGTCGACTCCAGAATAGTACGAGTCGACACCAAGCGTATCAGAATCCCTGGCACGGGCACGAGTCGACTCCGGATCATTACGAGTCGACTCCGACTGAGAACAGACAGACGAACAGAAAGACTCAACTCAAAACCTGTCAGCGAGTCGACTCCTGAAGTGCGCGAGTCGACTCCGATGCTTACAGAGTCGACTCTGGAGTAGTATGAGTCGACTCCAAGGAGTTACAGACAGAAAAGTCAGAGAGCGATTTTCGACCCTGAGATTCGAGTCGACTCCTGTAGAACGCGAGTCGACTCTGATGGTTGGCGAGCCGACTCCGATGAAAGCGAGAGTCGACTCTCAGTGGTACACAAGGCAAAAGTCAGAGAGCAGTTTTCGGACTCTGAGATCCGAGTTGACTCCCACAATGCGCGAGTCGACTCCGAGACAACGCGACCCCAAAAAGACAGAAGACCGAATTATTGTCTCTGAGAGCCGAGTCGACTCCCAGACAGCTCGAGTCGACTCCAAGGCAGCGCTACATCAAAAAGGCAGAAGGCTGTGTTTCGGAAACTTAAAGCCGAGTCGACTCCGGAACAGTCCGAGTCGACTCCAAGACTGGACGAGCCAAAAGACAGAAGATCGGGAGTTCGGGCTCTGAGCGCCGAGTCGACTCCCAGGATTGTCGAGTCGACTCGAGTGGGCCAAGTTGAAAAATTAGCTCCATGGACTTCATGGGATGAGCCGACTCCGAAAATGGCAAGTCAGCTCCAGAAGTTGGCGAGTCGACTCCGGGTTAAGTCGAGTCGACTCCCAGTCGCGGAGGTCACTTTAATTCAAATCCGGAACAGTTGCCGAGCCGACTCCAGAAAAGCATGAGTCGACTCCCTCTACAGCCGAGTCGACTCCAGATCGCGCGAGTCGACTCCGACCCCAACGGACATATTGTCAGGATGTGCAGAGTGTGCAGAACGGGCAGAAAAAGGTGTCTAACGGCTAGTTTCCGTGGAGGATGGCTTAAATAGCCACAGAGGACTGTAGCAAGGTAGAGAAGCACTATTCCACTCAAAGAAATCAAGCATCCTATCTCTGCCAACTGGTTTTCAACAGAAAAGAAGGAAGAGCGCCATTAACTCCATCCAGCTACCTCTTCCCAGCATTTAAAGAAGTCTCCTCCTGCCTTCAAGTCGATCAGACATTCAAGAGGAGACTCACAGTTCAAGAAGCCCTACTCTACTCCAACTCAAACGTGTTTGAGGGCTCTTAACTTCTCTCTAGTTTATATCACTGTATATCTGCTTTTTAGAAGCTCTGTTTTTCGGTTTGTCTCTGTTCTTTCCATCTTATCTTTGCTTGATTCAATCAGGGGATTGAATCAAGAGTGTGTAGAGGTTGGTTGGTGAGCCGAGGGTAAAACCAACGTGTAAGGATTCGATTGTGATCCCGGGAAAACAATCGGGGTGGTTCTAGTCGGTGAGCCAGGAAAAACCGACCGAGTTCGTTGTGAGCTCGTAAAACAACAAGTTGGATTGTGAGCTTGTAAAACAACCGGCTGTAATCCGAGGGGTTATAGTGAATTCCCAAGTGAGACTTGGAGAGTGGACGTAGGAGCTAGGGTAAGCTCCGAACCACTATAAACATTGTGTTTGTGATTGCTTGTGTCTCTTTCTCTCACTCTCATTTCACTCACAGCACATAGCAACTAATTATTCATCTTGCAAAAGTATTAATTAGTCATTCACAAACGTTTCAATTGCAAAATTATTTTTAAAACCCAATTCACCCCCCCCCCCTCTTGGGTTGTCTATCTGGGCAACAAGTGGTATCAGAGCCTAAACTCTTCTACCCTAAGAGTAAAAGATCGAAATAACAACCCCATTTGGATCTTCCCACATTGAGGGTCAGTCCACCCAAAGACCCCCATTCTTTAATGGATCCGACTACTCATATTAGAAGGCTAGGATGAGAATATTTATCCAAGCCCAAGACTATGAGATGTGGACCATTATATTGAATGGACCATACATCCCTTCCATCTATGTAGAGAGTGTCACTATACCTAAACTTGAAAAGGATTGGGATGACCATGACTTTAGGAAGGCACAACTCAATGCCAAAGCAATGAATGTGCTTTACTGTGCATTAGATAGGAATGAATTCAATAGGGTCTCTACTTGCAATTCTGCAAAAGAGATTTGGGATAGACTTGAAGTGACCCATGAGGGCACGAATCAAGTCAAAGAATCCAAAATAAATATATTGGTTCATAAGTATGAACTATTTAAGATGGATTCTAATGAAACAATCACATGCATGTTCACTAGATTTACTGACATTGTCAATGGCCTAAAAAGCCTTGGCAAAAACTATACTAACAGTGATCTTGTCAGGAAGATTCTTCGCTGCCTACCAAGGTCATGGGAAGCCAAAGTGACGGCAATCCAAGAAGCAAAGGATTTGAACAAGCTTCCTCTTGAGGAGCTTCTTAGATCCCTAATGACGCACGAGCTAACAATGAAGCAACACAGCGAAGAAGAATCCACCCATAAGAAAAAGGTAATAGCTCTTAAATCTACATCATCTAACAAAGACTTCTCTTGCAGTAGCAGCAGTGAAGAAGAAGATCATGAGAGAGAGGATGATGAGGCTCTTCTCGTACGTAAGTTCAGAAGATTCATCAACCAAAAGAAATCCTCTCATCAAAGGAGAGGCCCCTCAAATTTCTATCGCAAGGATAAAGGTAAGGAAAGGGAAAATAAGGGGATTGGATGTTATGAGTGCAAGAAGCCGGGACACATCAGAGCTGAGTGTCCTTTACTGAATAAGGGGAGCAAGTACAAGAAGAAGAAAGCCCTTGTCACCACCCTATCGGACTCCGACGCATCATCATCATCATCGGATGAGGAACAAGAAGAAAAGGCCAATTTCTGCTTCATGGCCAATGAAAATGAGGTAACATCCGCACCACATTTAGATTTTACTTTCGATGAATTATATGATGCTTTTAATGAATTAATGGATGAATACAAAACAATAAACGTTAAAAACAAAGAACTAAAAGTAACTAACCAAACTCATCTCCGTAAGTATGATTCATTAGTTAAGGATAAAGATGTTCTTATCAAAGAAAATGCAGAACTTAAAACAAGCAACCAAATCTTGATACAAAAGAATAATACCTTAACTAAAGAAAATGAAAGGCTGAACAAAGAAACATTAGAACCCAAAAACAATAAACATATAAATGAGAGTCTCATAAAAGAACTAAATGATCTAAAAGCAGAAAAACAAACACTAACTAAAGAACTTGAAAAATACAAACCCTTAGTTGAAAAATTTACATATAGTTCTGAAAAATTGAATATGATACTTAATAGTCAACGAGCGGTATTCAATAGAGCGGGTTTAGGGTATAAACCTAAACATAAGCAAAAACTTCTTAGTAACTTCTTTGTTAAAGCAGGAAAAAGTAAAACTGAGAAAATAACCTGCTTTTGTTGTGGAACTTTAGGACATAAAGCAAATGTGTGTAATTATAGGAAAGGAAAAACTAAAAGAAAAATTAAAAGAATTTGGGTTCCAAAAGGAACCAACCCTACTAACCATGAAGGATCCAAGAAAACTTGGGTACCTAAAACTATATGATTTGCTTATGTAGGAGTGTCTTGCAGCCAAGATCGACAAAAATTGTTGGTACTTGGATAGTGGCTGCTCAAGACACATGACGGGTGACAAGGATCAATTCTTCACCCTTGAAGCTAAGAAGGGAGGTGTTGTGACTTTTGGAGACAATAACCAAGGTCACATCATTGGTATAGGTAAAGTACGAATTACCCCTTCAACTTTTATTGATAATGTTCGATATGTTGATAGTCTTAAGCATAATTTATTAAGCATTAGTCAATTATGTGATAGAGGTTATAATGTTATGTTTAAACCATCACTATGCATCATAACAAACCCAAATGACAATAGTTTAGTTTTTAAAGGAATAAGACGTGGAAATGTGTATGTTGTAGACCTTGAGGATCTAGCCAAACACAACCCATGTTTAGTTGTTAATGAAACTAAGGATAATGATGCTAGTTGGTTATGGCACCGTAAGCTAGGTCATGCAAGCATGGACACCATATCTAAACTAGTTAAAAGAGATTCTGTGATAGGTTTGCCAAAATTAAAGTTTGAAAAGAATAAAATATGTGAAGCATGTCAATTTGGCAAACAATCAAGGAACTCCTTTAAATCTATAAATTGTGTCTCTACCTCTAGACCTCTAGAACTGCTACACATGGACCTATTCGGACCAACTAGAACCACAAGTCTAGGTGAAAATAAATATGGTCTAGTTATCGTAGATGATTATTCTAGATATACTTGGGTCATGTTCTTAGGCCATAAGGATCAAGCATTTTCAATTTTCAAGAAATTTCATAAAGAAGTAACAAATGCTAGAGATACTTCAGTAATAGCTATTAGAAGTGACCATGGTACCTGTTATGGGGGAATTAAGCCGCCATGCCCCACGTGATCGGCACGCGTATCCAGGAAAGCTACAGTTACCCTTTGACCCAGCACTCCGACCCCGAGTCGGACCTCCTCGGCTTCGCAGCCCGACCCCGGGTCGGCTGCCCTATGATCCAGCACTCCGACCCCGAGTCGGACCTCCTCGGCTCCGCAGCCCGACCCCGGGTCGGCTGCCCTATGATCCAGCACTCCGACCCCGAGTCGGACCTCCTCGGCTTCGCAGCCCGATCCCGGGTCGGCTGCCCTATGATCCAGCACTCCGACCCCGAGTCGGACCTCCTCGGCTTCGCAGCCCGATCCCGGGTCGGCTGCCCTATGATCCAGCACTCCGACCCCGAGTCGGAGATCTTTTGATAACGACAGGCTATTCTCCAGAGGCACGCCGCGGCCTCCTGCTCCACTACTCCCTGCAACGGCTGTACCCGATGCTGCCCACGATCTCCTGTATCAACCGTACAAAGCGGAGCTCCACTACGCCCTGTCATGGCCGTACCCAGCGCTGCTCCACGACGCCCCGTAACGGCCATGTCAGTGGCCATTCTATCGTGCCCCACGACGACAAACCCCCCTGAGGGACCTCCCAGCCAGGTATATACGCGGCTGGGGGGAGAAGGGGGGGAGGTAAGCAATACCTCCCAGAGCACTCTCTCCCACTTGTGATTATCATCTCTCCTCCTCCAATCTCCTCTGACTTGACCGTCGGAGGGCCATCACCACCCTGGTGGTGGTGCAAGGCTTGTTTGCAGGTTCCTTGGCGGAAGGTGGAGCGCAACCAGCACCAACCAAGACAACTCAGGCGGAACCCCGTTCACACCGTCGTGTCAATCGTTCTCGGTTTGGACCACCAGCAACAGTTGGCGCTAGAGGAAGGGACGAATCTCAGAACGATCGTAATGGCACGGCGAGGTGGTCGCGGAGCTTCCAATGCTTCCGGTCGCGGAGCCTCTCGCGCCTCTGGCCGGGAGGCTGCTGCGTCCCCAACACACTCTCAGCAGCATTCCACCGCTTCTCCTCCCATTCAGACGGTCGAACCTGCTCAGTTCGACCAGCTAGCCCAGCAGGTTCGCACCCTCGCGGAGGCAGTGCAGAATCTACAGGGTGTGATCTCTCGGGTGCCGCAGCGGGCTCAGGAGCCGCTGCTCCCCGAGCACTCGCCTCTTCCTCACAACCCGCGCTCCTTCCTCTCCCATGGAGAGGAGCGCCGGCGCGAGGAGGATTCTCGAGTGCGGTCCATTCTGCCAGGGCCTTCTCATCGGAGCTGCGCGGGGTACGAGAGGCGGACCCGGGCGCGTTCTCAGACACCCCAGTCCTCGAGGGGCCCGCACTCCAGTCGGTCCCCCTCGCGCCGCTCCTTGTCTCCCACCCACCGGTCGCGCTCCCTGGACCGGCGGGTGGACGATCTCCACAGACAGCTCCAGGTCCTGAAGGGCCACTCCAAAGATCCCTTCGCCGACTTGGAGATCTCCTCCCAGCCGGCGCTTGCCTCAAGGATCCTGCGGACCCTAAACCCGCCGGGGTTCAAAATGCCGGCGATCGAACCCTACGACGGGGCGGCGGACCCACGGGACCACGTGGAGAGTTTCAGGACTCTTATGCTCCTCCATGGAGCATCGGATCCTCTCCTCTGCAAGGCCTTCCCGGCGACCCTCCGCGGCCCGGCAAGGGCGTGGTTCGCCGGCCTGGAGGCTAATTCCATCCAGTCCTTCCACCAGTTCACCCGTCTCTTCATCAGCCATTTCGCCGTCAGTAGCCGGCGAAGACTGGTCTCCGACTCCCTCTTCGATGTCCGGCAGAACGAGGGAGAGAGCCTGCGGGATTATCTCACCCGCTTCAACAAGGCAACACTGGAGGTCCGGAATTTGAGCCAGGAGGTGGCTCTCTCAGCCCTGAAGCGAGGCTTCCGGAAGGGCAGACTCACCTTCTCCCTGGACAAACGCCTGCCGCGGAGCTTCCCGGAGCTGTTGTCTCGGGCAAACCAGTATGCAGACGCCGAGGAGGCAGCCTCCCACCGGAACAAGGAGGCCGCCGAGGCCCCTCTAAAGCCCGGGAAGAAAAGGCGAAAAGAGGCACCCCAGAGGAGGAGCCCGACGCCTCAACGCCGGCGCAGAAGCCCGTCACCAGCAAGGAACCACGGCGCCACACGCCCTCGTTCTCCGCACCGACGCTTCAACCGGTACACCCCACTCCTGGCCCCCCGGGCCCAGATCCTCATGGAGGTCAAGGGGCGGGAGGACCTCCCGGTCCCGAGGCAGATGAAGAAGATCCCTGGGAGGAAGCCTTCTCGGGCGTACTGTGAATACCACCGAGACCACGGCCACGATACCGAAGACTGCTTCCAGCTTCGGGACGAGATCGAGGCTCTCATTCGCCGAGGGCGTCTCGGTCGATATGTAAACGACCGACGTCCCCCCGCAGATCCGCGTCCAGCCGACCCGGCCCCTCAGGAGCCTCGGGAGCAGAATCGACCCGTTGCGGGAGTGATCCACACCATCACTGGGGGCTGCTCTCGGCCCGTGAGGAACGCAGGGGGCTCGGCGGAAGTATCAGGAGTGGCCGTCGCGAAGAGGCAGCGGGTCGGAAATGTAATCACTTTTTGTGATGAAGATGTAAAGGGGGTTCAGACTCCCCACGATGACGCCATGGTGATCTCTCTCACTATGGCGGACTATGATGTAAGGCGTGTTCTTGTGGATAGTGGAAGCTCAGCTGATATTTTGTATTACGAGGCCTTCCAAAAGATGGGCTTGTCCCGACAATTGTTGCACAAAACATCCACCCCCCTCATAGGATTCACTGGAGACGCTATCTCGGCCGAAGGTGTCATCGAGCTGCCTGTGACTGCGGGCATTGCACCCGCAGAAGCCACGGTGCGGCTCGGGTTCTTGGTCGTCCGTGTCCCCTCGGCCTACAACGCTATCCTCGGACGACCCGGACTGAACGCCCTTCGCGCGGTGGTTTCTACCTACCATTTGCTCATGCGGTTCCCCACGGCGGCCGGGATTGGAGAGGTCCGAGGTGACCAGCCGACCGCACGGCAGTGTTTCCTAGCAACTCTCAAAGGGAAGAAGCCCATGGAGGCCCTAAGCGTCGAGTCACTTGACGCCAGAGACGAAGTGGCCTTGCGGCACGGGGAGCCGGCTGAGGGCGTAATCGAAGTTCCCCTCGAAGAAGGCCGCCCGGACCGCACGGTCCGGGTCGGTGCCAACCTCGACTTGGAAGCTCGGCTCCGGTTAGTGGAATTCCTCCGAGCCAATGCAGATGTGTTTGCCTGGTCGGCGGCCGATGTACCTGGGATCGACCCGGAGGTCGTTTCTCACGCCCTCAGCGTCGACCCGACCCACCGACCAGTAAAGCAAAAGAAGAGACACTGTGCCCCGGATCGGATCCGGGTGGTCGACCAGGAGGTAGACAAACTCTTGGAGGCAGGTTTCATAAGGGAGGTGAGCTACCCCGAGTGGCTGGCAAACGTCGTACTTGTCCGGAAGGCGAGCGGGAAGTGGAGGATGTGCGTCGACTACACCGACCTGAACAAGGCGTGCCCCAAGGATAGCTTTCCGCTTCCACGGATAGACCAACTGGTCGACGCGACTTCCGGATACCAGCTACTGTCTTTTATGGACGCCTTCTCCGGCTACAACCAAATAATGATGGCTCCACAGGACGAGGAGAAAACTGCCTTCATAACAGACCGGGGGCTGTACTGTTACAATGTAATGCCCTTCGGTCTGAAGAACGCTGGCGCCACTTACCAGCGCCTCGTCAATAAAATCTTCAAGGAGCAGATCGGCCGGAATATGGAGGTGTACGTGGACGATATGCTGGTAAAAAGCCGCCATGCAGACCAGCACATTGCAGATCTGGAGGAGACTTTCACCACCTTGCGAAAGTTTCGCATGAAGCTAAACCCAGCGAAGTGCGCTTTTGGTGCTTCGGCCGGGAGGTTCCTCGGTTTCATTGTCAACCAACGGGGGATCGAGGCCAACCCGGACAAGATCAAAGCCATCTAAGATATGTCCCCTCCGACCAAAGTGAAGGAGGTTCAGGAGCTCGCTGGAAGGGTCGCCGCGCTCGGACGATTTGTGGCAAAGTCGGCCGAACGCTGCCAACCATTCTTCAAGGTGTTGAAGCGCCCAAAAGACTTCCTCTGGACGGCCGAATGTCAAGCGGCGTTCGACCAGCTCAAGGAGTACATGGCGTCTCCTCCCCTGCTGTCCAAGCCGCAAGAGGGGGAGATGCTCTACCTTTACCTGGCGGTCTCCCCAACCGCAGTCAGCGCAGTACTGGTTCGGGAAGAGGCAAGACTTCAGAAGCCTGTGTACTACATCAGCCGAGTCCTCCGGGATGCCGAGACGCGGTACACGAAGGCTGAGAAGATCGCCTTCGCGTTGCTAACTGCGACCAGGAGGCTTCGCCCCTATTTCCAGGCTCATTCTGTCACCCTTTTGACCGATCAACCACTGCGGCAGATTCTCAGCAATCCAGAGAATGCGGGACGGCTGGTGAAGTGGGCAGTAGAACTTGGTGAGTTCGACATCCTCTACCAGCCCCGACCAGCCATCAAGGCCCAGGTGCTCGCGGACTTTCTCGCTGAGTGCACTGTGCAGGAGGCGGAACCTAAGCCGCCGGAGACACCCAGCCTCGATCTCCCGATCTGGACGCTCCACATTGACGGGTCGTCGAACCCTGAAGGTGGAGGGGCTGGGCTGGTCCTCACCAATCCCGATGGAGTGATAGCCGAGTATGCCTTGAGGTTCGGATTTACAGTGACCAACAATGAGGCGGAGTACGAGGCCCTAGTCACGGGACTCAAACTCGCCAAGGAGCTCGGCGTCCGGCGTCTGAAAGTCTTCACCGACTCCCAGCTGGTGGTCGGGCAGGTTCGAGGGGAGTTCGAGGCGCGGAGCCCGACCATGCAGAGCTACGTCCGGAAGGTGCAAACACTCATCCCCGACCTCGGCAGTGTTGACATTCAGCAGGTCCCAAGGAGCGAAAATGCCAGGGCCGACAGGTTGTCCCGCCTAGTGGACGCAGACGCGCACAACTTGTCGAGGGCAATCTACCTGGAGACCCTGGATGCCCCGAGCATTGATGGGGCTGGAGCGGTGATGGCAATTGACCCGGAGCCGTCTTGGATGGACCCGCTCGTCGCCTACCTCGCCGAAGGAATCCTCCCTGAAGACGAAGATCAGGCCCGGCGGCTTGTAAAGAAGTCCGCCCACTACGTACTTTATGAAGGGAGGCTGTATCGGACCTCGTTTACCACCCCCCTCTTAAGGTGCCTCCGCCCCGCGGAAGCGGCCTATGCCCTCGGCGAAGTCCACGAAGGCATCTGCGGATCGCACTTGGGGGCTAGGTCCTTGGCGCATAAGATCATGAGGCAAGGCTACTATTGGCCGACCTTGTTGGAGGACTCGAAAGATCACGTGCGGAAATGCGACGCCTGCCAGTGCCACGCCAACGTCCAGAGAGTCCCCTCTGTTCCCTTGGCGCCAATCACCGCGCCCTGGCCCTTCGCACAGTGGGGAATGGATATCCTCGGACCATTCCCCGTCGCTTCGGCCCAGCGGAAATTTTTGATTGTCGCCATCGACTACTTCACCAAGTGGGTGGAGGCAGAGCCACTGGCCACCATCACGGAGGCACAAGTCCGGAAGTTCGTAAAGAAGAACATCATTGTCCGATTTGGAGTACCTCGGGTCCTCATCTCGGATAACGGTCGACAGTTTGATAACAAGCACTTCCGGGACTTCTGCGAGGAATTCGGGATCGAGCATCGGTTCACATCCGTGTCGCATCCCCAAACCAACGGCGAGGCCGAGGTCACAAATCGGACAATCCTCCAAGGTATCAAAGCCCGGGTCGGCCGGACGGGGCAAGCTTGGGTCGAGGAACTCGAGAATGTCCTTTGGGCGTATCGGACCACGCAACGGACTCCTACTGGAGAGACGCCTTTCAGCCTAACCTATGGCACGGAAGCCGTTGCCCCCGTGGAGCTCGGACTCCCCTCGCCTCGGGTGGCCGCGCACCGACCCAAGGCCAATTCAGAGCAACTCCGAGGGAACTTGGATCTCTTGGAAGAGGCAAGGGAAATGGCTCAGGTTCGGATGGCAATGTATCAGCAGAGGGTGGCCCGATATTACAACTCCAAAGTCCGACCGAAGCTTTTCAGAATTGGAGATCTGGTGCTGAGGCGAGCTAAGGCATCTCAACCTACGGAAGGTGGGAAGCTAGCGCCAAATTGGGAAGGCCCGTATAAAGTTCGTTGGGTAAACCGACCTGGCTCCTACCAGTTGGAAGCCCTAGATGGCCGAGAAATTCCAAGGGGCTGGAATTCCGCTAACCTGCGGATGTATTACCAGTAGAACAACAAGGCCAGAAAGACAATTTAAAAAGGTGCAACACTTTTCATTTCAATAATTTCTGGTTACAATGGCGTGCTCGTGTGATTACAAGGAATTCCCAGAGGGGAATTAGGGAGTAAAGAAAGTAAAGAAGAGGTGGGGACCCAAACCCTCAACCCAGGGCGGCTGCAGTCCCGCCAGAAGTGGGTGCTTCTAACCAGAGGCGCCATCCAGCACCTCACCAAAAAGACGAGGAGCCGCCGCAGAAGAAGCTCCCGCTGCCCCCAGGGGAACGCCGCCTCCAAAGGATATTCCCATCTTTCCCAGTGGTAGGGAAGAGAAGGGATTCAAGGGGGAGGAGCATATGGTGGCGCGGTCCCGGATTGAGCGTCCGGCGCAGAGCTCAACCGGGAGGCTGAACTTCAAGGAGGGGAGATGTGATCCCGGATGAAACGCCTAGGGCGGAGTTCCGCCGGGGAGACCCTCCTTGTTGATCCCAGATGAAACGGCTAGTTGGCTGAAGTTGTAAGGGGAGCGCCTCCCCTTTCCTTCGACAGGAGTCTCTCAGTCATATGCCAAGGAGGAGGTCCGCGATCCATGGCAACCTGCAGCTCCGGCTTGGCAAATTCCATCGTACCTGCACCTGTATTTATAGCCAAGCTGCGGCCCCCTGGTAGTTCCGATACGGGTGGCTCCAATAAATGCAGGCGCACTGAATCCGGAGCCGTTCCGGCTCCCGAGGCGTATCTCCCCGCGATTTCCTAAGCGTCATTCTCCTTAAATCGCATTCTTTGTGCAGGACAATCCGGGTGTCGTATACCCCTAGGTCCACGTGTCTCCGCTCGCGCCCAGGCCGCATCCTCCTCGAAGAACCCGCGTATCGCGGCCGCTCAACTAACACTCCTCACCAGCAGCAACTGGCGATCTGATTTCCCAGGTAACGCATTAATTAGCGTTTAATACCCTTCTCGTGTTCCCCCCAGGCAACGCTTGGAGGAGAGGAGAAACACGGTCGCGGCTGGGCACGGAGAAACCCCGATGGGCGGCGAGCGACAAGTGGCCGACCAACGAGTGGAATGTCCCGGGGCTCGGCCCCCGGATGCCTGGCTAACCCGATGATCATCCCGGGAGCAGACTAGCCGGAAGCCCCGACCGGTCGCCTCGGCTTGCGCCAGCCTAGGCCGACCAACGAGTGGAATCTCCCGAGGCTCGGCCCTCGGATGCCTGGCTAACCCGATGAACATCCCGGGAGCAGACTAGCCGGAAGCCCCGACCGGTCGCCTCGGCTTGCGCCAGCCTTGGCCGACCAACGAGCGGAATTTCCCTGAGGCTTGACAACCCTCAGATGCCTGGCTAGCCCGATGAACATCCCGGGAGCAGACTAGCCGGAAGCCCCGACCGGTCGCCTCGGCTTGCGCCAGCCTTGGCCGACCAACGAGCGGAATTTCCCTGAGGCTTGACAACCCTCAGATGCCTGGCTAGCCCGATGAACATCCCGGGAGCAGACTAGCCGGAAGCCCCGACCGGTCGCCTCGGCTTGCGCCAGCCTTGGCCGACCAACGAGCGGAATTTCCCTGAGGCTTGACAACCCTCAGATGCCTGGCTAGCCCGATGAACATCCCGGGAGCAGACTAGCCGGAAGCCCCGACCGGTCGCCTCGGCTTGCGCCAGCCTTGGCCGACCAACGAGCGGAATTTCCCTGAGGCTTGACAACCCTCAGATGCCTGGCTAACCCGATGATCATCCCGGGAGCAGACTAGCCGGAAGCCCCGACCGGTCGCCTCGGCTTGCGCCAGCCTAGGCCGACCAACGAGTGGAATCTCCCGAGGCTCGGCCCTCGGATGCCTGGCTAACCCGATGATCATCCCGGGAGCAGACTAGCCGGAAGCCCCGACCGGTCGCCTCGGCTTGCGCCAGCCTAGGCCGACCAACGAGTGGAATCTCCCGAGGCTCGGCCCTCGGATGCCTGGCTAACCCGATGATCATCCCGGGAGCAGACTAGCCGGAAGCCCCGACCGGTCGCCTCGGCTTGCGCCAGCCTTGGCCGACCAACGAGCGGAATTTCCCTGAGGCTTGACAACCCTCAGATGCCTGGCTAACCCGATGATCATCCCGGGAGCAGACTAGCCGGAAGCCCCGACCGGTCGCTTCGGCTTGCGCCAGCCTTGGCCGACCAGCGAGCGGAAGAATTTCCTGAGGCCTAACCCTCGGATGCCTGGCTTAGCGCCGGAAGAATTTCCTGAGGCTTAACCCTCGGATGCCTGGCTCAGCGCCGGAAGAATTTCCTGAGGCCTAACCCTCGGATGCCTGGCTCAGCGCCGGAAGAGTTTCCTGAGGCCTAACCCTCGGATGCCTGGCTTAGCGCCGGAAGAATTTTCTGAGGCCTAACCCTCGGATGCCTGGCTTAGCGCCGGAAGAGTTTCCTGAGGTCTAACCCTCGGATGCCTGGCTTAGCGCCGGAAGAATTTCCTGAGGCCTAACCCTCGGATGCCTGGCCTAGCGCCGGAAGAGTTTCCTGAGGCCTAACCCTCGGATGCCTGGCTCAGCGCCGGAAGAGTTTCCTGAGGCCTAACCCTCGGATGCCTGGCTTAGCGCCGGAAGAATTTCTTGAGGCCTAACCCTCGGATGCCTGGCTTAGCGCCGGAAGAATTTCCTGAGGCCTAATCCTCGGATGCCTGGCTTAGCGCCGGAAGAGTTTCCTGAGGCCTAACCCTCGGATGCCTGGCTTAGCGCCGGAAGAATTTCCTGAGGCCTAACCCTCGGATGCCTGGCTTAGCGCCGGAAGAATTTCCTGAGGCCTAATCCTCGGATGCCTGGCTTAGCGCCGGAAGAGTTTCCTGAGGCCTAACCCTCGGATGCCTGGCTTAGCGCCGGAAGAATTTCCTGAGGCCTAACCCTCGGATGCCTGGCCTAGCGCCGGAAGAGTTTCCTGAGGCCTAACCCTCGGATGCCTGGCTCAGCGCCGGAAGAGTTTCCTGAGGCCTAACCCTCGGATGCCTGGCTTAGCGCCGGAAGAATTTCCTGAGGCCTAACCCTCGGATGCCTGGCTTAGCGCCGGAAGAATTTCCTGAGGCCTAACCCTCGGATGCCTGGCCTAGCGCCGGAAGAATTTCCTGAGGCCTAACCCTCGGATGCCTGGCCTAGCGCCGGAAGAGTTTCGTGAGGCCTAACCCTCGGATGCCTGGCTCAGCGCCGGAAGAGTTTCCTGAGGCCTAACCCTCGGATGCCTGGCTTAGCGCCGGAAGAATTTCCTGAGGCCTAACCCTCGGATGCCTGGCTTAGCGCCGGAAGAATTTCCTGAGGCCTAACCCTCGGATGCCTGGCCTAGCGCCGGAAGAACTTCGGGAATCAAAAGTCAGCAAGAAGCAACCAAGAGCTAAAAAAAAAAAAAAAAAAAAAAAAAAAAAAAAAAAAGAGGACGAAGGCGAGATGAAGAAATATTCAACGTGCATTAATTTTCAGGGCCGAGGCCCATACAATTGGGCAAAACGCCGACATACAAAAATAAAAAAGATAATGAAAGGTACAAGAGGTCAGCTTGGAGGAACTTCCGGGTCGGGAACGCCGGGCTCGTCCGCGGGAGGTAGGGAAGCAGCAGGAGAACCAGCAGGCGATGGCGCCGGAGAGGAGTCCAGGAGGGAGATCTCGCTCAGGTCAACTTCGGGATACTTAGCCGACACCCTTGCCAGGCCCTCCTCGAAGCCCAAGGTGAAGGCTTCGGCCCCCGCGTCCGACGCGTCATGGACAAACTCGTCAGACTGGCGATAGGTCCGCACTGCCTCCGACATATCATGGGCGAACTCGGCGGACTGGCGATAAGCCTCTACCGCCTGACGCCCGATTTCCGCCCTCTTCTCGGCCAGCTCCGCCTCAGCTCGCTCCATAATCTGAGCCTTGGCCTCCAAGACCTTCGCCACAATCCGGCCTTCGGCCTCAGAGGAGACCCTCAGCAGATCAGCCTGAGCCTCTTTATGCTTCGCCTCGGTAGCAACCCGAGCGGCCTCGGCTTCCTTCAGGCGCGAACGGAGCTCTTGGACGTCCGTGCATGACTTCTCCAGGGCCGACTCCAGTTCGCCTAGTTTGGCTTCAAAAGAGCGGATTCGGTCGCAGGCGTTGTCGGCAGACCGCTGGGCCTTCTCCCACCGCTCTCGATAGTCCGCGATCTTCCGGGACTGCTTTTCAGCCCGTTCCTCCGCCTTCTTGACCCTGCTTTCGAGGCCCGAGGCGGCTTTGAGTTGCTCCCGAGCCTCTGACAGTTGCTCCTCCAGGGCGGCGAAGCCGAGTGCCCGCTCTTCGGCCTCCCGGAGCCTCGCCTCGAGGTCCCCGGTCGTCCTGCCTGCCGCAGCCCGGCCTCCCTCTTCCATTGCTTTCAGCCGGTCCTCGGCCTTCGCCAAAAGCCCCGCCTGTTCCTTGTAGCACTCCTCCAGACGGATCATGTACTGGGCGAGCTAAGAAATAGGAAAAATAAGGGAGTCAGGCGGAGAACAACAGAGCCAATAAATGGTGAAAGACGGCCAGAAGAACACTCACCGACATGAGACAGACGCAGCTGGCGGCCCCAACGTCAGAGACATCCAACTCCCGGACCCGCCGACGGTCCTTCTCCAGCAACACTGTTTCGATGAGATTTCGGGCGCCATCGGTAGTGAAGGCAGACCCCGATTTCTCCCCGGAGCCGGATGGTGGTTCTGCAGCCTTACCCTTATCCATCGCCTGGAGAAGAGTCCGGCTGATCGCGCTCGGGGCGGGGGTCGCCCCAGGAATTGATAGGGTCCCGCTCGGCCGGGGCCTCGGCGCGTCCCTCCTCGAGTCATCAGGAGCCGACCGAGTCGAAGGCCGGGTCGGGGACCGATCACGTCCGACCCGTCCGTCTTGAGCAGGCTCAGGTGGCACCTCCGGAGTAGCGGCAACCTTACCACCGGAGGGCTGATACAGCGTCAGCTGCCGGTCGGTGCCCACAACATCTCCCTGACCGGTGGGCCCGGACTCGTCGGTCGGCATCGGAGGTATCTCCTTACGGGACTTCTTCGCCGGTGGGGCCCCGCTCGGAAGAGCTCGTTTCCTCCTCCGGACTGCTTCCAGCAGGGACGCCCTACCAACAGCCTTCGACTTCACCGACCGCATGACGTCGTCGACCTCTGCAAGAAGGACGGGATAGTCAGGGACTGAGAAACCGAAAGGAAGAAGGAACGAAAGAGAAGAAAAGAGCTAAAGAAACGATGGCGGACTCACGGTCGGTGGGGACCGAGCTCAAACCGACGTTCACCAAGGTATCCTCAGAAATAAGGCGGCCCACCGGGGGAAGCTGGCCCTCGGCGACCAACCCCTTCAAGGCGGCGATGCCCTCGGATTCCTCCCTCGACAACTTCGACAGGCCAATTGGGGACTTCACCGGCGTCCCCCAGATTGCCCTGATTTCCCAGGAGGGGTCTGCATCAACGAAAAAGAAGCGCTCCTTCCAGTGGTGAATGGAGGTAGGACCCTCCTTGACAAGGCCGCACCCTCGCCGCGCTGCGAAGCACCACCACCCTTTGTCCTGGGGGTGGCCACTCAGGCCGTAGAGCTCCCAGAAAACGTTCAAGGTAGCGGGAATCGCATGCAAGCGACAGAGAACCTGGAAGACCGTCAGAGCACGCCACGAGTTCGGCACCAGTTGCGTCGGTGCCATTCCTAAACCCCGGAGCACCTGTAAGACTAGGTCTGAAGGGGGAAAGCGGAACCCGGCCTGGAGGATGCCCTCATTGATGGCGATCTTCCCTCGAGGAGGATGAGACATCCTCTCCTCAGGCCCTGGGAGCGTGACATTGCAGGCCTCGGGAAGGTGGTACCGAGCCACAAATCCGTCTAAGTCCTCGGCGACCAGTTTTGACTTGATGCTATCTGCTCCCACTTCGCCCATCCCTAATGGCCAATAAATCTACGGTCAGGACGGGGTCAAGAAGGAGGGAAAGGCCGGAACGACTGGGGTGCACTAGTACAAAAAGAAAAAGTATGAAGAGCTCAAAGTAGAAGAGTGGGAAACTCACTTGAAGAGGAGGAAGAACGGCTCCGAGAGCGTCAAAGGAAAAGCAAGCGAACGTTTCGGCGGCAACAATGGCAGCGCAAAGGAGAAACTCGAAAATGTCCGTAAAGAAGAAGACGGACGGGGGAGGGCCCCCGATTAAATAGGCGAAAGGGCAAGTGACGCCTCGATGACGCCAGAAGACGCCTGGCCGCCGAAGGGTCGCTCGCACCCCAAAGGCGAATCGACACCATTAAGGAAGGATGTCCGCCGAAATCCTCAGGTTGCCAGGTCAGCAGCAACCGCCATACGCCATAAAGAAGGCGGGAAGCTTGAAGCGCGCGCGCCTCTCCGAAGGATGGCGGCAATCTCGAAACATCACTCCCTTCACCTGTTCCCCTTCTGGTTCCAGGCTCGGAAGTGGGGGGCTACTGTTATGGGGGAATTAAGCCGCCATGCCCCACGTGATCGGCACGCGTATCCAGGAAAGCTACAGTTACCCTTTGACCCAGCACTCCGACCCCGAGTCGGACCTCCTCGGCTTCGCAGCCCGACCCCGGGTCGGCTGCCCTATGATCCAGCACTCCGACCCCGAGTCGGACCTCCTCGGCTCCGCAGCCCGACCCCGGGTCGGCTGCCCTATGATCCAGCACTCCGACCCCGAGTCGGACCTCCTCGGCTTCGCAGCCCGATCCCGGGTCGGCTGCCCTATGATCCAGCACTCCGACCCCGAGTCGGACCTCCTCGGCTTCGCAGCCCGATCCCGGGTCGGCTGCCCTATGATCCAGCACTCCGACCCCGAGTCGGAGATCTTTTGATAACGACAGGCTATTCTCCAGAGGCACGCCGCGGCCTCCTGCTCCACTACTCCCTGCAACGGCTGTACCCGATGCTGCCCACGATCTCCTGTATCAACCGTACAAAGCGGAGCTCCACTACGCCCTGTCATGGCCGTACCCAGCGCTGCTCCACGACGCCCCGTAACGGCCATGTCAGTGGCCATTCTATCGTGCCCCACGACGACAAACCCCCCTGAGGGACCTCCCAGCCAGGTATATACGCGGCTGGGGGGAGAAGGGGGGGAGGTAAGCAATACCTCCCAGAGCACTCTCTCCCACTTGTGATTATCATCTCTCCTCCTCCAATCTCCTCTGACTTGACCGTCGGAGGGCCATCACCACCCTGGTGGTGGTGCAAGGCTTGTTTGCAGGTTCCTTGGCGGAAGGTGGAGCGCAACCAGCACCAACCAAGACAACTCAGGCGGAACCCCGTTCACACCGTCGTGTCAATCGTTCTCGGTTTGGACCACCAGCAACAGTACCGAATTTGAAAATTATTTATTTGATGAGTTTTGTAGTAAAAAGGGGATAACACACAATTTTTCTGCACCTAGGACACCACAACAAAATGGAGTTGTGGAGAGGAAAAATAGAACTCTAGAGGAAATGGCTAGAACTATGTTGTGTGAAAGTAACCTCCCTAAGTACTTTTGGGGAGAAGCCGTCAATACTTCTTGTCATATATTAAATAGAGTTTTATTGAGACCTATTATAAAGAAAACACCTTATGAACTTTGGAAAAACAGAAAACCAAAGGTAAATTATTTTCATGTCTTTGGATGTAGGTGTTTTGTTCATAATAATGGGAAAGATAATCTAGAAAAATTTGACTCTAAATCTGATGAGGGTATATTCTTGGGGTACTCCAAAACTAGTAAAGCCTATAAAATCTTTAATAAAAGAACCCTAGTTATAGAAGAATCCATACATGTTGTTTTTGATGATTCTAGTGATATCTCTTCTAGCAAGAGAGTTAATTTTGATGATGATGCTGAAATTCTTGAAGAAAAGATAGATGAGATGACATTACAAGATGATAATCAAAAATTAATTGGAAATGCATCATCAAGTCAAGAGGCTATTATGGATCATGGGCTGACTAAGGCTTGGAGGTTTGCTCACGGGCATCCTAAAGAATTAATTCTAGATGATCCATCTCAACCAGTTAGGACTAGAGCATCCCTTAGGAACTTAAATAATCATCTAGCCTTTGTCTCACATTTTGAGCCCAAACACACAGAAGAAGCCGAAAAAGATGTAAATTAGATAAATGCAATGCAAGAAGAATTAAACCAATTTACTAGAAACAAGGTATGGAATCTAGTTGAAAGACCTTCTGAAAATTCAATTATCGGTACCAAATGGATTTATAAAAATAAACTTGATGAAAATGAAATTGTAATAAGGAATAAGGCTAGACTAGTAGCAAAGGGTTATAATCAAGAAGAAGGTGTAGATTTTGATGAAACCTTTGCTCCTGTAGCTAGACTTGAAGCAATTAGACTTTTACTAGCATTTGCATGCTCTAAGGACTTCAAATTATTTCAAATGGATGTAAAAAGTGCATTTTTAAATGGGTATATTAATGAGGAGGTATATGTAGAACAACCTCCTGGTTTTGAAAATCATCAAAACCCTAATCATGTATATAAATTGAGCAAAGCACTTTATGGTTTGAAACAAGCACCTAGAGCATGGTATGAAAGACTTAGCAAATTTCTACTAGATCATGAATTCTCTAGGGAAAATGTAGATACAACACTATTTTTGAAAAAGAAAAACAAAGATATGTTATTAGTACAGATTTACGTTGATGATATTATTTTCGGTGCTACTAACAATCGTCTCTGCGAAAAATTTGCTGACTTGATGCAGAGTGAGTTTGAAATGAGCATGATGGGAGAGCTGAACTATTTCCTCGGGCTTCAAATCAAACAATCTGAAGAAGGCATCTTCATCAATCAAGCTAAATACATCAAGGAAATGCTTAAGAAGTTTGATATGGAGGGGAACAAGTCAATCAGCACCCCCATGAGCTCATCATGCAAACTAGACCAAGATGAATCAGGTAAATCTGTAAATCAGAAACTATATAGAGGTATGATAGGATCTTTATTGTATCTTACTGCAAGTAGACCTGATATCATGTTTAGTGTTTGCATGTGTGCTAGATATCAGTCTAATCCTAAGGAATCTCATCTAATTGCAGTCAAGAGAATCTTTAAATACCTAATAGGAACAAAGAATATAGGGTTATGGTATTCTAAAGAATCTAGCCTGAACTTAATAGGATACACAGATTCAGACTTTGCTGGATGTAAACTTGATAGAAAAAGCACCAGCGGGTCATGTCAATTCCTAGGAGAAAACTTAATTTCATGGTTTAGCAAGAAACAAAACTCGGTTGCATTATCTACTGCTGAAGCTGAATATGTTGCAGCCGGGAGTTGTTGTGCTCAAATCATATGGATCAAACAACAATTGGAAGATTATGGCATTAAACAAGATAAAATTCCCATTAATTGTGATAATACAAGTGCCATTAATCTAACTAAAAATCCAATTCAGCATTCAAGAACTAAACATATTGAGATAAGACATCACTTCATAAGAGATCATGTACTGAATGGTGATGTGACACTTCAATTTGTTTGCACTGATGATCAATTAGCTGATATTTTTATAAAATCCCTAAGTGAAGAGAGATTTAGTGTGCTTAGGAGGGGATTAGGAGTGATTGACCCATCCTAGTGGTATTTTCCACTAGTTCATTGATTTTGATGATAAGATTGTGGTTAATATAGAGCTTCTTTTCAATAATCATCAAATCAGATCATAACTTAGTGATTTTCCCTCATTCGGCACGAACATAGCATGATTTTAGGTGCGTGCCAGAGTTCGAGACGACTCAAGTAAGTTTCAGAGTCGGCTCGTAAGGGGGAGTCGACTCGCACATTTACGGGAGTCGACTCGAGATCGATGGCAGCAGAGGGGGAGTCGACTCGCATACAGTCGGAAGTCGACTCGAGGTCAATAGGCGCATAAGGAGAGTCGACTCGCGCATATTTTGGAGTCGACTCGAGGTCGAGTCGACTCGCAGTCGGGATCCGATTTTTTAACCCTAACTTCATCGTTTACTCAACACTTCTATTCACCGCCGCCACTGTTCACAAGCCCTAGAGCCGACTCCTAGAGCGTCTCCGGCCGACCTTAAGGTTTTTCCCGTCCATCTTCCTCGCTTCTTTAGGTTCCTTCCTCTTCCCTAGGTCAAAATGCCTCGTAAAGCCGTTGTCCGGAAGAGACCCCAACCCGCGACCGGTGCCGAGCGGCGTTCCAAGGCTCGGAACGATCCCGCGAGGCCACAACCTCCGGCTCGTTCCCCGCCGAGGGAGGTTCCCTCGAGGCCGTGCGCCGGGAAGGCGGTCTCCACCGAGAGATACGTCGATTTCGACTATCTCTCCCGGGAGGGCTTTACTATAGGAGAGAGACTGCGGGCCCAGGGCTTAGAGAATTTTTGTTCCCTAGATCTCCCCACATATCCTGGCCTAGTTAGGGAGTTCTACGGTACTGTACATAGGGGCGATGGGGGTATCGAGGGCATGGTAGCCGGTGTCCCATTGTTCATTTCGGAGGATATCATTGCTCAGGTCCTCCATCTTCCATAAGTAGGGGTGGCTTCCACACACCCCGAGGATAGGACTGAGGCCCTTGCGGCCATTCTAGGACATCCACCTCAGTCCCCCTTAGATGAGGTGTCCGCTAGCTCACTTTCAGTTGAGATGCGGCTCCTCTTGAGTATCATCTCTAGGTCCCTCTTCCCGAAGACTGGCCGCTTCGATTTTGTATCTGAGAGAGACCTAGCTCTTATGTTCTACATCCTCCAGGACACCCCAATCAACTTTCCCAAGATGATGTATAGATATCTATGTGAGCCACTAGATAGACCTAGGCTCACCCTCCCCTATGGCATGATGTTCACTCTTCTGTTTAGGGAGGCCGAGATTCCCATTCCTGAGGGGGAACCCTCTCGCGCATTGCGATGGACAGATCGCATGCATCCGGGAACCCTACACAGGATGGGGTTTCGGAAGGTCGAGGGAACCTGGGTTAGGAAATCATCCACCTCCACACATACCACCAGACATTTCCCCAGTCCTGACCCAGACTCAGACTATCCTACCTTTCCCTCTACTTCTGCTCCCACCACCTCAGCCGGACCCTCCTCCTCAGCTCCACCTACTCAGCCCATGGAGGTCCGGATCGCTCCTGAGCAGCTCCGGGAGTTGCGGCAGGAGATAGTTAGAGATCTCCGGGACGACCTACTTAGGGAGCTCCGGGGTTCAGTGCCTGCTCCTTCTCCTGCACCTTCTTCAGCGTTGGTCCCTTCCCTATCCGCCGTGGCTGAGATGACGGCCCATGTGCGGGAAGAGATCGACAATGTAAGGTTCCTGATCCAAGCCCAGTTCCACAGCATGAGCGAAGTCACGAGCACTACTCGGAAGATGCGCGATAACGTCCGACAGGATATGGGCACCACTACCCAGGGGCAGAGCGCTTGGCAAATGTACTGATCGCCAAGTTGGACACACTGCAGGAGACCCTGACCGAGCTCTCCACCACACACAGCAGGGCCACTTCGGCCATTATCTCCCAGCTTGGGAATGTCACAGACGGGGTCACTCTCCTCATGGAACAAAACAGATTGAGAGGAGGAGCCACATCCTCGAGAGGAGGAGCCACATCCTCGAGGAGACCCTAGCTGCTTTTGTTTTATTTTGACATGTATCTTTTGCTTTACTTATTGTATTCACAAATGTATTTATATATACATCAATACAATGAGTAGACATATTCATTTCAATACTGTGCCAATTGATCTCTGCTTGCTTGTGTGTTCTATTCACTTCCTTTTTGATACGATGACAAAAAGGGGGAGAAATATGTAATAGATATGTAAAAGGAATAAATGAAAATCAATAAAAAAAAATTTTAAAATACACAATAATTTGTTCTTAGTGGATTTGATACCTCGAGGCTCATTATCTCTCTGTTGGGGCTCCTAATGGAGTAATCTCCAGAATCTATTCAAGGAATATTCAGAGATTAGTTGAATCCTACTCAAGAACAAATTGACAGATTTTTCCTCTAAAAACCAAATACTTAAGTTCAAAAACTTCAATGCATTAAAAGGAAATTCAAAGAATCAAAACAAAGTAGAATGCATATATTGAGGGGGAGAATCCGAATTTTTAAAGCTAAATCATTAAATATATATAAGCCAAACAATTGATTGCATGATATAAAGGCTTATATAATTCCAAATGAAAGGGGGAGCTTTAACTCCAAAATTTATTGTTTCACACCTTTCAAGCTTGGATAAATTAAATAATCAGACACTTAAATTCATTTATAGATCTTATTTCCTTGTTTATTGAGCAATTCACTTTACATATACTCAATATTTTGTCATCATCAAAAAGGGGGAGATTGTGGAGTGATTGATTAAAACCCTATTTGATTTTGATGAGCTCAAAGCATTTGAGTATATCTTTTGTTAACTAATGAATTCAATTGAGTGTTTCAGTGAAAATCTTGTCTAAGTGTTTCTAGATTTGGTTCAAGATATTTTGATAAGTTAAGAAGTCAGTTTGAGCCAAAGTCTGACACTCGAGTCGACTCCAGAATAGTACGAGTCGACACCAAGCGTATCAGAATCCCTGGCACGGGCACGAGTCGACTCCGGATCATTACGAGTCGACTCCGACTGAGAACAGACAGACGAACAGAAAGACTCAACTCAAAACCTGTCAGCGAGTCGACTCCTGAAGTGTGCGAGTCGACTCCGATGCTTACAGAGTCGACTCTGGAGTAGTATGAGTCGACTACAAGGAGTTACAGACAGAAAAGTCAGAGAGCGATTTTCGACCCTGAGATTCGAGTCGACTCCTGTAGAACGCGAGTCGACTCCGATGGTTGGCAGGTCGACTCCAAAGAAAGCGAGAGTCGACTCTCAGTGGTACACAAGGCAAAAGTCAGAGAGCAGTTTTCGGACTCTGAGATCCGAGTCGACTCCCACAATGCGCGAGTCGACTCCGAGACAACGCGGCCCCAAAAAGACAGAAGACCGAATTATTGTCTCTGAGAGCCGAGTCGACTCCCAGACAGCTCGAGTCGACTCCAAGGCAGCGCTACATCAAAAAGGCAGAAGGCTGTATTTCGGAAACTGAGAGCCGAGTCGACTCTGGAACAGTCCGAGTCGACTCCAAGACTGGACGAGCCAAAAGACAGAAGATCGGGAGTTCGGGCTCTGAGCGCCGAGTCGACTCCCAGGATTGTCGAGTCGACTCGAGTGGGCCAAGTTGAAAAATTAGCTCCATGGACTTCATGGGATGAGCCGACTCCGAAAATGGCAAGTCAGCTCCAGAAGTTGGCGAGTCGACTCCGGGTTAAGTCGAGTCGACTCCCAGTCGCGGAGGTCACTTTAATTCAAATCCGGAACAGTTGCCGAGCCGACTCCAGAAAAGCATGAGTCGACTCCCTCTACAGCCGAGTCGACTCCAGATCGCGCGAGTCGACTCCGACCCCAACGGACATATTGTCAGTATGTGCAGAGTGTGCAGAACGGGCAGAAAAAGGTGTCTAACAGCTAGTCTCCGTGGGGGATGGCTTAAATAGCCACAGAGGACTGTAGTAAGGTAGAGAAGCACTATTCCACTCAAAGAAATCAAGCATCCTATCTCTGCCAACTGGTTTTCAACAGAAAAGAAGGAAGAGCGCCATTAACTCCATCCAGCTACCTCTTCCCAGCATTTAAAGAAGTCTCCTCCTGCCTTCAAGTCGATCAGACATTCAAGAGGAGACTCACAGTTCAAGAAGCCCTACTCTACTCCAACTCAAACGTGTTTGAGGGCTCTTAACTTTTCTCTAGTTTATATCGCTGTATATCTGCTTTTTAGAAGCTCTGTTTTTCGGTTTGTCTCTGTTCTTTCCATCTTATCTTTGTTTGATTCAATCAGGGGATTGAATCAAGAGTGTGTAGAGGTTGGTTGGTGAGCCGAGGGTAAAACCAACGTGTAAGGGTTCGATTGTGATCCCGGAAAAACAATCGGGGTGGTTCTAGTCGGTGAGCCAGGGAAAACCGACCGAGTTCGTTGTGAGCTCGTAAAACAACAAGTTGGGTTGTGAGCTCGTAAAACAACAAGTTGGGTTGTGAGCTTGTAAAATAACCGGCTGTAATCCGAGGGGTTATAGTGAATTCCCAAGTGAGACTTGGGGAGTGGACGTAGGAGCTAGGGTAAGCTCCGAACCACTATAAACATTGTGTTTGTGATTGCTTGTGTCTCTTTCTCTCACTCTCATTTCACTCACAGCACAAAGCAACTAATTATTCATCTTGCAAAAGTATTAATTAGTCATTCACAAACGTTTCAATTGCAAAATTATTTTTAAAACCCAATTCACCCCCCCCCCCCCCCCCCGCCTCTTGGGTTGTCTATCTGGGCAACAGTTATGTTGAATCATTAATTGTTAATGACTTCAAGGTTCTTTCATGATATAAAGCATTGGCGCACAGATACCAAAACATGAATTCATGTAATGTATGATACATAAAATTTAAGACTTTAAAAGTTCTTTTAGAGCTCTTTTAAAAACTTTCTTTTACTCCTTTAAAGATCATAGCATCAAAATCATAGCAATAAATTGACTCAAGATTGAAACACTAAAGTGCAAGCCAATAAGAATTCATTAGTAGATTCCAAAGTAAATTTTCGATACTAAGACAAATGGAATCCTTTTCAATTAGTTTTTAAAATAAATAATTTATCGATTAAGTACAGATGAAAATCCAACTTTCAAAAGATATTCAATGAAGCACAATGTCTGATACCAAAATATGCTTAAATTGATATTAGTTTTAAATCAATTAGACATTAAAAGCATACTAAAAGTTCTTTGCCAAATTTACATAGTGGTTGGCTCTTCATCATCGAATCCTGACAATAGAGAGTCTTCAACGGAAAGGTTTTTATCAAACTAAACTCGCCGCGGCGCAGAGCATTTCAACGAACGGTTGACCAGACACGTCCCTCCATTGGAACAGGAGCTACCCTACTCCCCCAAAAAAATGCTAAAACGGGAGTAATCTTTAGTGATTTAGCTTTAAGAAAATTCATTTTTCTTTCATTTATGTAAGGCTCTTGATATCAATTCATACTTTGTAAGTAAAACAGTTAAATTTAGAAATTGACAAGAATGATCATGAATCAAACATAAAACATTCAAGGTATACATCAAATGTAAGTGACTTTTGAAAAAGATGCAGAATGCAAGAAGATTGAATATTTAAGGCACTCCCTCAGAAGATGCATTCTTCTTTAAATATTCTTTTTTTTATTGAATTTCAGATTTTAATGATAAGCATGAATAAACTGAAATTTTATGATATAGAGTGATCTAGAGTTTTTTTTTCAAAATTTATAGCAATCACTCTTTTTAATCTTTCAAGAACAAGTTATGCTTTTTCTTAACTTTTGAGAATATGCACTAAAATATTAATCAGAAAATAAATAATTCTTTTGAAGCTCAAATTTTTTTCAAAAGCAGTTACATTTTCTTTTCTTTATGAATTATTTGAGTGAGTTGAAATATTTCTAGCCTTAGGATCATTCACTCTTCTCTAAAAATAGCTTTTTTTCTTTCTTAATGATAAAAACACTTAATTATGTAGGAGATAATTCAAGTGTATATTTATAAAATTCAATTTCTTAGTCATAGTTTCACATCAATGTATGCAAGAAACACAATAATTTTTTTTAAATATCAAAATAAAATCATATATTTAAAGACATTTGTTCGTAATTAAGATTACTGAAAAATACATTATCCAGACCAATTTTAGTACACTTTTAAGATAAGAAATGATATGTTTCATATACGTATCGAAGCAAATAACCAAGGCACCAAATTAGTTCTACTTTTCTTAAATTGTAGTTTTCATCTAGAGTCATATTGAATTATTCTCCAGAATGATGCAATCATTGAAGCATATAATGAAAGTTACAAAAATGCAATGATAGAATCATTTTTAAATGAAGTTTAAGCTTTTATACAAAATCAGATTCTGAATTTCATAAAAATTTTCAAGGAAGCTTTCAAGATTATAATTTGAAATATGTATCTTCTACATTGTAGCTCATCTTAAATTATGAAGATTAAAAACAAATATTTCAAAAGAATTAGAGCACATCCAGAGTTTTTGTAATTCATATTGAATTTTGGTACAAATTGAAGGAATTTAACATATATCAGGACATTATGTACCAATGTTAGGCAAGATGAAAGATAAATCTGAATTAATTCATTCTGCTTAATTCATTCTTTTTATGTACCTGTTGCTAGCAGAAATTTGATTTCTGTTTCATGTCTAGCACAGGAAGGTCATGTTTTTACATTTGACAAAGACTGCTGTTCTATTTATTTGAAAAATAAAATACTCGCACGTGGTTTTATGATTGACAGTCTCTACCATTTACATATGGATGTATCTGTGAATGTTACCGAGCAAGATGTGAGTGCCAAAGGATCCAAAAGATCCAGAGATGAGATAAACCAAAGATATTTGTGGCACCTCAGACTTGGCCATATTGGAGAAGATAGAATGAACAAAATGGATAAAGATGGGCTCTTAGGCTCATTGACTTCCGAGTCATATCCAGTTTGCGAGTCCTGTCTTTAAGGAAAGATGACCAGACTACCCTTTGTAGGACATGGGGAGAGGACCACTGAAATACTTACCCTAGTACATACAGATGTATGTGGCCCATTCGATGTGCTAGCCAGGGGACGTTATTCTTACTTCATTACCTTTACCGATGATTATTCACGGTATGGGTATGTGTATCTTATGAGACACAAGTCTGAATCCTTTGAAAAGTTCAAAGAGTTCAAGAATGAAGTAGAAAAACAAACTGGAAAACCTCTTAAGGCTCTTCGATCAGATCGAGGAGGAGAATACCTTAGTGGGGAATTCCAGGACTATCTCAAAGAAAACGGTATAGTCTCACAATGGACACCTCCGGGTACACCTCAACTCAACGGGGTGTCAGAGAGGAGAAATCGGACCCTATTGGATATAGTCAGGTCCATGATGAGCTTCACTGATTTACCTATGTTCCTTTGGGGAGATGCCTTACTCACAGCGATTTATTTATTGAATAGAGTTCCCTCTAAATCCGTTCCTACCACACCGTATGAGATATGGCATGGTAAGAAACCAAGTCTGGGTCATCTCAAGATTTGGGGATGTCCGGCCCATGTCAAGAGACTACAGGCGGACAAGTTAGAGGCTAGGACCATAAGTGCTCGTTTTATAGGATATCCTAAAGAGTCATTAGGATACAATTTTTACGTCTCAGAGGATCACAATGTGTTTGTGAGCCGTCATGCCATCTTCTTGGAAAATCAGTTTATCCTTGATAGAGGCAGTGGGAGGAAAATTGAGCTTGAAGAGAAAGTCTTTGAAAAGCAACGAGTCATGGATCCTATAGAACCTATTCATAAGGAGCCAGTACACGATGTCCCTCAACCACCTCGTAGATCTAGTAGGGTCTCCCATCCTCCCGATAGATACTTAGGTATACTAGAAGAGGATACCGAGGAAATGTTCCTAGTGGGAGATAGGGATCACATACAGGATCCCAAAACCTACAACGAGGCGATATCTGATATCGATTCCGAGAAATGGCTGAAAGCTATGAAGTTAGAGATAGACTCCATGCATTCCAACCAAGTCTGGACCTTAGTAGATCCACCAGAAGGTATTGTACCTATTGGATGCAAATGGATCTACAAAAGGAAGATAGGTTCGGATGGAGAGGTAGAGACCTATAAGGCAAGGCTTGTGGCGAAAGGGTATAGTCAGCGCGAAGGTATTGACTATCAGGAGACCTTTTCACCTGTAGCCATGCTAAAATCCATCCGGACATTGCTTGCCATTGCAGCATTTCATGACTATGAAATCTGGCAGATGGATGTGAAAACTGCTTTCCTGAATGGATATCTTGATGAAGATATCTATATGGAACAGCCTTTGGGTTTCACTTCCAGTGATGGAGATCACAAGGTCTGCAAGCTGCAAAGATCCATCTATGGACTAAAGCAAGCCTCTCGGAGTTGGAACACTCGTTTCGATGATGCAATCAAAACGTTTGATTTCATCAAAAACGAGGAGGAACCATGTGTTTACAAAAAGGTTAGTGGGAGTGCTGTCGTTTTTCTCGTACTGTACGTAGATGACATTCTCCTAATTGGGAATGATATTCCCATGCTAACCTCGGTCAAGGTCTGGTTGTCAAAAGAATTCTCCATGAAAGACCTTGGGGAAGCATCCTATATTTTGGAAATAAAGGTCTATAGAGATAGATCTAAAAGAATGCTTGGCCTTTCACAGAAGATGTACATAGAGGAGGTGCTGAAGAGATTCAACACATGAGCAAGATTCCCTATGCATCGGCAATGGGAAGCCTCATGTATGCCATGCTGTGTACATAACCTGATATAGCTCTTGCTGTGAGTGTCACAAGCAGATATCAGTCAGATCCAGGCAAGAAGCACTGGATAGCTGTGAAAGAACAGTTTTAAGTACTTGAGAAGAACTAAGGACATGTTCTTGGTCTTTGGGAGAAGATCAGAGTTGAAGGTAGAAAGATGCACACATATTGATGATAGAAAGTCTACATCAGAATATGTGCAATTGTGGTTCAGTAAATTGGAAGAGTTCCAAACAACCGATCATTATAGATTCTACCTTAAAAGCTGAATGTTAAGCCGTATCTAAGGGTACAGTGGAAACCTTCTGATTAAAAGTTAATTGCAGAATTAGGTGTAATGTCATTAGATGCCATAACACTTTACTGCGATAACATTGGCACCATAGTACTAGCTATGGAGCCATGGTCTCATCAGAAGTCCAAGCACATACAACGGCGCTTCCATCTCATACGCGACTATGTTGAGAAGAAATGCAGAGAGTAGACTCCACGGATAACGTGGCAGACCCGTTCACTAAGCAGCTGAGTCAGCAAAAGACTGAAGCCCACCTTGAGAAGATGGGCCTAAGATATATGACCAATTGGCTTTAGTGCAAGTGGGAGATTGTTAGATGTATGCCCTAGAAGCCAATTTGGCTGACACATTGTTGATTCTAGGGACATAATTTTGTACTTGACTATTTATTATTGAATAAATAAAAGGCATCTTTTTCATTCATATTGTTTATGTGTCTATGAATCGTCCAAGAAATTAATAAGATGATGATACATATTCTCAAGAGTTGAGAATTTGAGCCATGTATCATTGGTGATTAATTTCTAAATGCTCCTGATCAATGGATCATCACGAGGACGGTGATCAATCCGATCAGTGCACAGATCACTTTCCTTCTGGATGGACGAGACTTGAGTCCACAGTGTAGGGACACTGAAGTGATAGTGCAGGTGCTTGTTAGAGAACAAGGGTACTGAGCGTGACCAAGACAAGAAGTCACTTGGATGTCTATCCACTCGTCAGTGACTTGCTTGATGTTGCAGTAGTGTGACTGGTCCTTTGACCTGCGGCGCTTCGGCTACTCACAGTGAGGTTATTGTAGTTTGACTGCACACATACATGGTCTCTAGCCATATGGGTCCATGCAGTGTAGATTGGCTGCAGTAAGTTCACTGTAGGAGTAGGGTATGCACCTATATGGAATCTATCGACCTTGATAGATAAGGAGAGATCCTATGTGATTTATAAGACTGAGTTCGTAAGACCTCGGCCGGGGCAGTATGCACAGTGGAGAAAGAGTTTTTCACTATCGAACTCAAGTCGAATAAATCTTGACATATGACAGACGATGGGGTTTGACGAGTTGTCCATGACCTCCGTCCTGTAGGGATCCACGATAGTAGGACTGTATCACATGTTAACTGCACCTAGAGGTTCATCATTCCATTCTGCTGGGTAGCCACTACATGCTGCTAGGTGTCACTGGTGGATGGTGGGACTCACAGGGATTATCTCGATGATCGATAAACCCTAATGAGTTGAGTTGGAATCGTTCCAACCCATTGAAAGGAGTTTTCAATGATATTGAGATAGAGATCACAATATATCTCACTACCAGTCAGAATAGAACCTATGGGGTCACACACACTAGAAGTATTGACCGATCCGATGGTTGAAATCGTGATTAGGAATCACAAGAAATCAATTTGATTGATAAGAAGTTGAAGAAGGAAAGGGAATTAATTAATTGGACTTGAAACAAGAAATCCTACTTCGGGTAGGATACCTAAAGTTCTAATTGAATTAAGACTGGGAATCCTAGTTGGAGTAGGACTGGGATTCCTACTTGGAATAGGATTCCTCAATCCTAATGAGATTAGGAGTTTTGAATCAAAATTGGATTCCTACTTGGAGTAGGATTCCTAGAGTCCTAATCGGATTAGGACTTTGGATTCAAATTAGAGTCCTAATTGGATTAGGACTAGAATTAAACAAATCCTAATTGGATTAGGATTCCTTAAGTCCTAATTAATTATTAATCTAATGAATCAACATGACTCCTAATTGGATTAGGATTGAAGAGTTCAAATGAGTCATGGTTCATTCAAGTCCTAATTGGATTAGGACTAGCATAGATTGAACCCAATTTGGCTAATCCTAATTGGATTGGGTGAAACCATGAGAGAGGCACCTAATCCTCTTTGGAAGAGGATTAGGTTAACCAAGTAAGAAGGACATCAGCCCCTCTTCACTTGGCTAGGGCGACATGAAGAGCTAGGGCCGGCGCCCCCTTCCTTTGGTAAGTTATCATGGAACTCCTAATTGTTAGGAGCTCCAATCCTTATAAAAGGAGGACTAGGGGCCGGCGCCCTAGGGCATTGAAGAATCCTCCTCTTGCTGCCGCCACCCTCCCCTCTCCTCCCTTGGTTAGGCCGCAAGCAAGGTGCAAGCAAGTTGAAGCTTGGCGGCAACCCTTCTCCTTCCTCTTGGCTTCAACGCGTAAGAAAAGAAGAAGGCTGCGAAGGGCTGTGATCTTCTTCCTCTTCTTCATCCTTCTTCTTCCTCCTCTCAAGTGCAATCAAGGGTTGATTGAAAGAGAGGAGATCAGCCATCAAAGCTATCTTTGCAAGGGAGCTAGCACCCCGGTGAGATAGAGAGCTTGGATCGGATCCTGCTTCGTGTGGATACCCGTAGAGGCCGGACGTTTGAACGGCTTCAAGCGAACCCTCTTCCAAAACCACGAATTCAGATTTGCGGTGATCATCTACCCGCGCAAGGTGAAGATTTGATCTTCCTATTAGTTTTAAAAGTTTTAATTCTTACCTAATTACGAAAGGTCTCGAAACAAGCGTTCATGCGATGAACGTCGAACCCGTACATGCCGATTCCGCTGCCATCTGATTTAATTTTTGAAATATCAGCGGCATGGGCGGGTTCCCAACAGTGGTATCAGAGCCTAGGCTTCGTAGATTAAGGTAAGAATTAAATATCTAAAGGCATAATAGATCTGAAAATTGAATGATCATGCATGCTGAAAAATTCTGCATGCAGATTTTTCAGGGGTGCTGATTTTTTGCATGCTGATTTTTATGTGATAAAAAGATGATTCTAAATGCATTGTTAATGGGATTACAAAGTTTAGAATCATGATTAGCATGATCAGCGACCTATGTCATGATATAATCAGTTAAGTTTCAGATCTGAAAATTATAATTGTTGCATACGGTGATGATCATAGGATTCAAACCCTTTTGGTATCAAATGTAATGACCTGCGATGTGATCTGCGATGTCATGTAATTTTTCAGATGCTTGCATGCATCTTATTTGATGTTTTGAGAGGCCTGCGTGCCTCCTAAAAGGAGATGTAAATTATTTTTATTTTTATTTTACATCTGGTTGTATTTCTGTGATGTGATGTACATCAACGATCAAGTTGAAGCAAAGGCATGAGATGACGGTGATCTAAGCGGTTGATGGCGATGGGATCAAGAGTTGATCAAGGATCGAATCAAGGAAGCTTGGATCCAATTCAAGAGTTGAAGACCACTTGATCGATTGATGTGCATGTGCTTGTAATACGACCTAATTAGAATCCATGATCATCACCTAGTTAAAGTTTAGCTTTAATTATTGCCGCGATTATAACTGCCTGCAATGCGCCGTTTGCATGTGATGTGAATGAGAGTCGGGTAGATAGGTCTACATGTGATGTAGCAAACCCAATTGAGACCTAAATCAAAACCTCCTCAATCAAGTCGAGAGTGAACCGACATGAGCAAGTCATATTAGATTAATTGATCTAATTGGTGTCTAGGAAAGCATGAAAGGTGGTTACTTAATTAGGACCTTACTCTCTGAGTAAGGGGAGCCTCCCACCTGCTTACCTGGCCAATTGTTCGATTACCTCTTATGAAAGGCTCAAGTTGCAAACACTAAGACCTGATTAACCAATATTAAGTCAATAGGTCTTCCACTGTAGTAGAGCTGCTAAGGCCTTTCTGATGTTGACTTGTCTCGGCTGGATACAGTGGTCAAGTTGCATTGGGGGGCTGGACCTCTCTATAGACATGAGATGTTGTAGGGTAAAGGTGGGGTTGGGCACCAATAACTGTTAGGTGAGGACCCAATGACGACTTTATTCCTACGGTTATACAGTGGGTCTGACTTAACTAAGAAATGGGACCAATAACTGTTAGGTGAGGTCTTCATGGCTTAGAGACCAAGTTGCACTGCAACATGCTTGAGAAGCATTGTACAAAAGTTGTACACTCATCCATCTATGTGTCACCAATAACTGTTAGGTGAGGTGGCATGTAAATTGGTGGGACCGCAGTACCCACTAGAAACTCTAGTCGTGTGGGATTTCCGTTTTCCTACCAGGGGAGTGTGAGGAATTCGAGAAAATAGTGGGAGTCACATTTGTTCTAAAAGACCTTAGGACAGATTAGGATCAAGTACAAAAGTCTAACTAGAATCTTTACTCTCTGCAGATACAATGTCGGCTTCAAACCCTTTGACCCGTATTCTTGAGACCAACCGACTGACCGGAACCAATTACAAGGACTGGCTTAGAAATCTCAAAATAGTTTTGGACTGTGAGAAGATAGGTTATATACTCGATTCAGATATCCCCACATTACCAGCACGTCCCACTGATGTTCAGCGTGAGATGCATAAAAAGTGGTTGGACGATGACATTAGAGTAAAATGCTATATGATGGCATCTATGTCTAATGAACTCCAATGCCAGCATGAAAATATAAAGACTGCTAGGGACATACTGGCACACCTACAAGAGTTGTATGGTGAGCAGAGTCGCACAGCTCGTTTTGAAGTGTCCAAGAGGCTTTTCAAAGCGAAGATGCGCGAAGGGCAGTCTGTCCATGATCACGGTCTGACCATGATCAAGGACCTAGAGGAGCTTGAGAAGCTCGGTATGGACATGCACAAGGAATTGCAAGTGGATTTGATCCTACAGTCACTTCGTGATTCATTTGGTCAGTTTATAGTAAACTACCACATGAATAAGATTGAATGCACTAAGACTGAACTAATCAACATGTTGGTAACTGCTGAGGGAGCCTTGAAAGGTTCAAGGGGCAATGTCCTCGCTGCTGAGTTGACTTCTGGTTCCAAGAGAAAGTCTACTTGGAAGAAAAGGAAGCCTACAAAGAAGCAGAAGAAAGACAAGAAGCCAAAGAAGGAAGTTCAAAAGAAAAAGGCTAACGACAAAAGAAAATGTTTCCACTGCAATGTCGAAGGCCACTGGAAGAGAAACTGTCCTTCATACCTCGAGAGCCTGAAGAACAAGAAAGGTGACACACCTTCAGAAGGTATAGACTTGCTCATTATTGAAACTAATCTAACGGTTTCTTCTACTTCTAGTTGGGTTATAGATTCTGGTTCTAGTGCTCATTTGTGCACTACCATGCAGGGTCTAAAGGAAAGTAGAAGGCTGGCGGAAGGTGCGGTAACCCTTCGGGTTGGCAACGGGGCAAAAGTTGCTGCTGTGGCTGTGGGCACCTACCATCTGCGACTACCGTCTGGATTTAGTTTAATACTTAGAGACTGCTATTATGTACCTGTTGCTAGCAGAAATTTGATTTCTGTTTCATGTCTAGCACAGGAAGGTCATGTTTTTACATTTGACAAAGACTGCTGTTCTATTTATTTGAGAAATAAAATACTCGCACGTGGTTTTATGATTGACAGTCTCTACCATTTACATATGGATGTATCTGTGAATGTTACCGAGCAAGATGTGAGTGCCAAAGGATCCAAAAGATCCAGAGATGAGATAAACCAAAGATATTTGTGGCACCTCAGACTTGGCCATATTGGAGAAGATAGAATGAACAAAATGGATAAAGATGGGCTCTTAGGCTCATTGACTTCCGAGTCATATCCAGTTTGCGAGTCCTGTCTTTAAGGAAAGATGACCAGACTACCCTTTGTAGGACATGGGGAGAGGACCACTGAAATACTTACCCTAGTACATACAGATGTATGTGGCCCATTCGATGTGCTAGCCAGGGGACGTTATTCTTACTTCATTACCTTTACCGATGATTATTCACGGTATGGGTATGTGTATCTTATGAGACACAAGTCTGAATCCTTTGAAAAGTTCAAAGAGTTCAAGAATGAAGTAGAAAAACAAACTGGAAAACCTCTTAAGGCTCTTCGATCAGATCGAGGAGGAGAATACCTTAGTGGGGAATTCCAGGACTATCTCAAAGAAAACGGCATAGTCTCACAATGGACACCTCCGGGTACACCTCAACTCAACGGGGTGTCAGAGAGGAGAAATCGGACCCTATTGGATATGGTCAGGTCCATGATGAGCTTCACTGATTTACCTATGTTCCTTTGGGGAGATGCCTTACTCACAGCGATTTATTTATTGAATAGAGTTCCCTCTAAATCCGTTCCTACCACACCGTATGAGATATGGCATGGTAAGAAACCAAGTCTGGGTCATCTCAAGATTTGGGGATGTCCGGCCCATGTCAAGAGACTACAGGCGGACAAGTTAGAGGCTAGGACCATAAGTGCTCGTTTTATAGGATATCCTAAAGAGTCATTAGGATACAATTTTTACGTCTCAGAGGATCACAATGTGTTTGTGAGCCGTCATGCCATCTTCTTGGAAAATCAGTTTATCCTTGATAGAGGCAGTGGGAGGAAAATTGAGCTTGAAGAGAAAGTCTCTGAAAAGCAACGAGTCATGGATCCTATAGAACCTATTCATAAGGAGCCAGTACACGATGTCCCTCAACCACCTCGTAGATCTAGTAGGGTCTCCCATCCTCCCGATAGATACTTAGGTATACTAGAAGAGGATACCGAGGAAATGTTCCTAGTGGGAGATAGGGATCACATACAGGATCCCAAAACCTACAACGAGGCGATATCTGATATCGATTCCGAGAAATGGCTGAAAGCTATGAAGTCAGAGATAGACTCCATGCATTCCAACCAAGTCTGGACCTTAGTAGATCCACCAGAAGGTATTGTACCTATTGGATGCAAATGGATCTACAAAAGGAAGATAGGTTCGGATGGAGAGGTAGAGACCTATAAGGCAAGGCTTGTGGCGAAAGGGTATAGTCAGCGCGAAGGTATTGACTATCAGGAGACCTTTTCACCTGTAGCCATGCTAAAATCCATCCGGACATTGCTTGCCATTGCAGCATTTCATGACTATGAAATCTGGCAGATGGATGTGAAAACTGCTTTCCTGAATGGATATCTTGATGAAGATATCTATATGGAACAGCCTTTGGGTTTCACTTCCAGTGATGGAGATCACAAGGTCTGCAAGCTGCAAAGATCCATCTATGGACTAAAGCAAGCCTCTCGGAGTTGGAACACTCGTTTCGATGATGCAATCAAAACGTTTGATTTCATCAAAAACGAGGAGGAACCATGTGTTTACAAAAAGGTTAGTGGGAGTGCTGTCGTTTTTCTCGTACTGTACGTAGATGACATTCTCCTGATTGGGAATGATATTCCCATGCTAACCTCGGTCAAGGTCTGGTTGTCAAAAGAATTCTCCATGAAAGACCTTGGGGAAGCATCCTATATTTTGGAAATAAAGGTCTATAGAGATAGATCTAAAAGAATGCTTGGCCTTTCACAGAAGATGTACATAGAGGAGGTGCTGAAGAGATTCAACACATGAGCAAGATTCCCTATGCATCGGCAATGGGAAGCCTCATGTATGCCATGCTGTGTACATAACCTGATATAGCTCTTGCTGTGAGTGTCACAAGCAGATATCAGTCAGATCCAGGCAAGAAGCACTGGATAGCTGTGAAAGAACAGTCTTAAGTACTTGAGAAGAACTAAGGACATGTTCTTGGTCTTTGGGAGAAGATCAGAGTTGAAGGTAGAAAGATGCACACATATTGATGATAGAAAGTCTACATCAGAATATGTGCAATTGTGGTTCAGTAAATTGGAAGAGTTCCAAACAACCGATCATTATAGATTCTACCTTAAAAGCTGAATGTTAAGCCGTATCTAAGGGTGCAGTGGAAACCTTCTGATTAAAAGTTAATTGCAGAATTAGGTGTAATGTCATTAGATGCCATAACACTTTACTGCGATAACATTGGCACCATAGTACTAGCTATGGAGCCATGGTCTCATCAGAAGTCCAAGCACATAGAACGGCGCTTCCATCTCATACGCGACTATGTTGAGAAGAAATGCAGAGAGTAGACTCCACGGATAACGTGGCAGACCCGTTCACTAAGCAGCTGAGTCAGCAAAAGACTGAAGCCCACCTTGAGAAGATGGGCCTAAGATATATGACCAATTGGCTTTAGTGCAAGTGGGAGATTGTTAGATGTATGCCCTAGAAGCCAATTTGGCTGACACATTGTTGATTCTAGGGACATAATTTTGTACTTGACTATTTATTATTGAATAAATAAAAGGCATCTTTTTCATTCATATTGTTTATGTGTCTATGAATCGTCCAAGAAATTAATAAGATGATGATACATATTCTCAAGAGTTGAGAATTTGAGCCATGTATCATTGGTGATTAATTTCTAAATGCTCCTGATCAATGGATCATCACGAGGACGGTGATCAATCCGATCAGTGCACAGATCACTTTCCTTCTGGATGGACGAGACTTGAGTCCACAGTGTAGGGACACTGAAGTGATAGTGCAGGTGCTTGTTAGAGAACAAGGGTACTGAGCGTGACCAAGACAAGAAGTCACTTGGATGTCTATCCACTCGTCAGTGACTTGCTTGATGTTGCAGTAGTGTGACTGGTCCTTTGACCTGCGGCGCTTCGGCTACTCACAGTGAGGTTATTGTAGTTTGACTGCACACATACATGGTCTCTAGCCATATGGGTCCATGCAGTGTAGATTGGCTGCAGTAAGTTCACTGTAGGAGTAGGGTATGCACCTATATGGAATCTATCGACCTTGATAGATAAGGAGAGATCCTATGTGATTTATAAGACTGAGTTCGTAAGACCTCGGCCGGGGCAGTATGCACAGTGGAGAAAGAGTTTTTCACTATCGAACTCAAGTCGAATAAATCTTGACATATGACAGACGATGGGGTTTGACGAGTTGTCCATGACCTCCGTCCTGTAGGGATCCACGATAGTAGGACTGTATCACATGTTAACTGCACCTAGAGGTTCATCATTCCATTCTGCTGGGTAGCCACTACATGCTGCTAGGTGTCACTGGTGGATGGTGGGACTCACAGGGATTATCTCGATGATCGATAAACCCTAATGAGTTGAGTTGGAATCGTTCCAACCCATTGAAAGGAGTTTTCAATGATATTGAGATAGAGATCACAATATATCTCACTACCAGTCAGAATAGAACCTATGGGGTCACACACACTAGAAGTATTGACCGATCCGATGGTTGAAATCGTGATTAGGAATCACAAGAAATCAATTTGATTGATAAGAAGTTGAAGAAGGAAAGGGAATTAATTAATTGGACTTGAAACAAGAAATCCTACTTCGGGTAGGATACCTAAAGTTCTAATTGAATTAAGACTGGGAATCCTAGTTGGAGTAGGACTGGGATTCCTACTTGGAATAGGATTCCTCAATCCTAATGAGATTAGGAGTTTTGAATCAAAATTGGATTCCTACTTGGAGTAGGATTCCTAGAGTCCTAATCGGATTAGGACTTTGGATTCAAATTAGAGTCCTAATTGGATTAGGACTAGAATTAAACAAATCCTAATTGGATTAGGATTCCTTAAGTCCTAATTAATTATTAATCTAATGAATCAACATGACTCCTAATTGGATTAGGATTGAAGAGTTCAAATGAGTCATGGTTCATTCAAGTCCTAATTGGATTAGGACTAGCATAGATTGAACCCAATTTGGCTAATCCTAATTGGATTGGGTGAAACCATGAGAGAGGCACCTAATCCTCTTTGGAAGAGGATTAGGTTAACCAAGTAAGAAGGACATCAGCCCCTCTTCACTTGGCTAGGGCGACATGAAGAGCTAGGGCCGGCGCCCCCTTCCTTTGGTAAGTTATCATGGAACTCCTAATTGTTAGGAGCTCCAATCCTTATAAAAGGAGGACTAGGGGCCGGCGCCCTAGGGCATTGAAGAATCCTCCTCTTGCTGCCGCCACCCTCCCCTCTCCTCCCTTGGTTAGGCCGCAAGCAAGGTGCAAGCAAGTTGAAGCTTGGCGGCAACCCTTCTCCTTCCTCTTGGCTTCAACGCGTAAGAAAAGAAGAAGGCTGCGAAGGGCTGTGATCTTCTTCCTCTTCTTCATCCTTCTTCTTCCTCCTCTCAAGTGCAATCGAGGGTTGATTGAAAGAGAGGAGATCAGCCATCAAAGCTATCTTTGCAAGGGAGCTAGCACCCCGGTGAGATAGAGAGCTTGGATCGGATCCTGCTTCGTGTGGATATCCGTAGAGGCCGGACGTTTGAACGGCTTCAAGCGAACCCTCTTCCAAAACCACGAATTCAGATTTGCGGTGATCATCTACCCGCGCAAGGTGAAGATTTGATCTTCCTATTAGTTTTAAAAGTTTTAATTCTTACCTAATTACGAAAGGTCTCGAAACAAGCGTTCATGCGATGAACGTCGAACCCGTACATGCCGATTCCGCTGCCATCTGATTTAATTTTTGAAATATCAGCGGCATGGGCGGGTTCCCAACACCTACATCTATACCCTCATATTTTCATTTTAGGTACCTAAACTTGCTTGGGTTCTAGAGGGTTAGTGCATATGGTTCCTTTTGGAACCCAAATCTGTTTAATTGTAATAACTTTACCATTTGATTTGTTTGTATTAGAACTATAGGTAAAGTTTTTATGCCCATTCTTTTCATATTTGAGATAAGTTATCCTTTTTGATGGTTTACTTGACGAATTTGTAACCTTTTTTTTAGGAGTTCATTGTTAAACGAGGGAGTTAAGCCAAGTTTTAATTTATCAAAAATAGCATGCTGGCTTTCAAACATCATTTTTAATCTTTCTGAACTTATAGTGAATTTGTTAATAAGAGATTTTAGTTGGTTAACTTCTTCACTTAAGTTTTGGTTTTCTTTAATTAAGTTTTGATTTTTCTGAATCAATTCTTCTGAATTTAATCTTAAAAGTTCATTCTCAGAATTTAATTTGTATTTCATTTCAGCGGTATAATTTCTTTTTTGACACTTTCAGATTTAGCTTTTTAAGATTTTTGTTTTTCATAGTTAATTTTCTACATTCATCATACAAATCATGAAAAGCATTTCATAGTTCATCATCAGAGAATTTTTCTTGAAATTCATTTGATGTAAAATCAGATTTAGATTTTACCTTATCTTCTTATGCCATAAAGCACAAGTTAGTTACCTCTTGTAGTTCTTTGGAGCTGATGTCATCATTGTTGCTCCTAGCTTTTATTTTCTTGCTTGACTCACTCTTGGTCAAGGCTTTCTTGCTTTTGATCTCTTGGTCAAGGCTTTCTTCTTGCTTCCTCTTCTTCTTTATCTTCAGGAAGCTTTTGAATTTTTCGGTGTTCAAGGATGGATCCTTGTTTTCATCACTGAATTCTTTATTTGTTGTTCTTTTTTCCTGATTGGAAGATTCAAAATCTTTTTATGCAGGCGCACTGTTAGTATGTAATTGAAGCACATGTGAGCAAATCTAGAATTTGTCATAAATATTTTCTAAAGTATTCCAGATCTCCTTAGCAGATAAGCATGCAAAGATTTCATTAAATTTAGTTTTATGGATAGCACAATATAGTATGCTCATAGCATTAGCATTCAATTGTGTTAAGTCTTTTTCATTAACAGTGTGAGAGTGTGTGTGAGGGCCATTTGTTATGATATTTCATAACTCATAGTTTTGTGTTTGAACAAAGATTTTCATTCTAACTTTCCATTGAATATAGTTATTTTCATCAAACAGTGGAGGTCTGTTTGTGGAAAGTCCCTCAGTAAGTAACATATTATGCAGGGTTGCCATAGTCTTTGGCTCTAGTCGGTTAAGACTATAAATGACAAGAGAACACCTCCTCTGATACCACTTGTTGCCCAAGGTGACAACCTAAGAGGGGGGGTAAATTAGGTTTTCTAAATTTTAAGGCCTCAAATTAATTTTTAAGTAAATGTGGTTTGACCTATGTGATAATATAGGTGCAGTGGAAGCAATAGTAGTAAAGCTTTAAACAATTGTGATTAAGTCACTTTTAGAATTTAAGCTAGAGCAATTGCTTAAGTAAAAAAAATAAACCAAGAAGCACACAATGCAAACACAATCATGTATAGTGGTTCGGTGCATCCCAAAGCACCTACGTCCACTCCCCAAGCGTTCCCTTGGAAATTCACTATAATCCCTCGGATTACAGTTGGATTGTTTTCCGGGCTCAAAATCCAAAAACCTTTACAATTGATTTTACGGGATCACCAATTAACCTAACTGTTGGTTTTACGGGCTCACCAACAAATCTACGCTGTTGGTTTTACGGGCTCACCAACAAACCTATATAGTAACCTATATAGTTGGTTTTACGGGCTCACCAACAAACCTATATAGTAACCTATATAGTTGGTTTTACGGGCTCACCAACAAACCTATATAGTTGGTTTTACGGGCTCACCAAGAAACCTTACAATAAGAATAAGTGAATCAAAGTATAAAGCTCCTTAATGAGCAAATAAAACAAATATGTACTAAGGAGAAGAAAAGAAAAATGTTATCTCTTTGAAGACGCTTTTCTTTTCTTCGCTGAGATTGCTTCACTCTTCAATGGATTGGTTGAGCTCTTGAAGGTACTTAAATTCTGCTCAACACACTTCTTTTGGGTTTGAACTTGAAGCAATAAATTGAACTTTCTTGGATTTTCCTTTTCTCTTGAATGCATACTTAGATCCTCACCAAGATGCCTTCCTTTGATGAATAGTGGCTCTTAAATATTTTTCCAACCTCCAAAGATGACTTCCTAGCCGTTAGAATGGAGAAACTAACCATTTATAGCCGTTGGAGACTTGAAAATAATTCTGCAGAACTAGCCGTTGGGCTGTCACCCGTGCTGGGGTTGACCCAAGCTTTTCTGGGGTCGTCTTAAGTCACTGTTCATTAATCTAGGGTCGGCTCGAGCTTTTCTAGGGTAGGCCCCTGCTACAGTGGGGTCAGCCCTCTCAAGAAATCTAGAGCTTGTTTTTCTGACTTTTCAGACTGGGGTCGACTCATGCTTTCTTGGGGTCTACCCATGCTATAGTGGGGTCGACCCAAGCTACAGTGGGGTCGGCCCTCTCAGGAATTCCAAAGAGATGCTTTTTGAGTTCTCAACCTGGGGTCAGCTCAAGGCTTCCTGGGGTTGGCTCAAAGAATCTTAGGGTCGGCCCTCTCAGTAAATTCCAGAAAGCTGTATATTTCAGATGGCTGAAGCTGAGGTCGGCTCTCAGTTTCTTGGGGTCGGCCGAGTACTCTGCTTGTTTTTCTGGGGTCGACCCGAGCTCTATGCCAAGCATGCCAAAGTGTGCCAAATGTATCAAATTGTGCCAGGGTCGACTCCAATTCTTCTGGAGTCGACTCTAACTCTGATTTTCTGCATCTTAAGGTTAGTTTAGCATATGAGACCAATAAAATTATTGCAATTGATTTTGAATGCTTGGCACATAAAAAATTTCATCTCTTTGACTAGTGAAAAGACAGAATTGCCCCTTAACAATGAAACTTCACTCTTAACTTTGTCAAATTGAGATTCAGGTTTTTCCTCAAGTTCTTCTAATAAATTTATCCTTAGATGAATTCTTGCGAGTTGTTTTAAATGCACAAGAAGAGTATATCAAATATGTATTGAGTATGCATCGTTTCTTTCTTCCTTGGGTGTTTATATAGTTGATTAATTTAGTTAATGGCATTAGCACTTCCATATAGTCTCAATGGCTTTGTAAGCATCAAAATAATACTAGGATCCTCACCTAGAGCAATAGTTGAGAAGGGATCAAGCCATGGCTTCTAACCTATAGTCATATCCCAATCTAGAGACAAGAGTTGGCAGAAAATAAGACCTCTAATCGGTGCCAATAAAGGAGCCAGCACTTCCACTATGAAGACTGTGTGGAGAGGCTACTAGAAAAACAAGCCAAATCTCGATCCATAAGAACTCTAGCTTCGAATTCCGTGGAGCAATCTCTAGTCTAGCAATCAAAACTAGTTAGCTTTGTACAGCACCCACCACCTTCTCAAGCACCTCTTAATTCGAATATTAGTGAAAGCCCTTAAACTGAAATCCAATAATGTCTTGCAAATATTGTTGATTGTACTTTTCTCAAAAGATCACTCAGAAGATGTCAACAGTTAATCGCTCCACTTTCTCTATTCACTTAGAAGCTTTTGTTGTTTGTGGAGATGATTTTATTGCAGATAATGATTATTTTTTATTATTTTATATTGTTGCAATAAGTAGGAAGAATAATGAAATAAGAAGAAAAAAAGAGAGAATAACAAAAATACATAATATTCCACGAGCAGAGACAATGCAAAAATTTCACCATAGAAAGCTGGAGATTGCAGAGGACAAAATTTCTTCTCAAACTCTAGTCCCAATATACCCGATCTTTAGAACTCTCAATTGCTCTCTTCTTTTAGGGTTACAAGAGATATATATAATAGAGTAAGTTGATTTGGACTCGAATTGGTGTCTTATAACAATCAGATTAGTCCAGCCATGGGGGCTCCACCTCCGCACTCTTGGCTAAGTAATCATACAGCTCAAACCAAACAAGTATGGTGGTTTAGGGAGGAGAGAGAACATTTTTCCTAGAGTGGAGTGAGCAACTCTCTAGAGCTTGTAAATTCTAGGTACACTGGACATATATTTATCTTTGTATTATATGATTAAAGAGGATGATTTTTATTTTTATTTTTTTGGCAGCGTAGGATTTATGAGAAAAGAGAGATGGAAGAGAGAGTTAGGTGGTTTGGTTATTCTCCAATCCAAGAGAGGCTGGCAATTGATGGACAAGAAAGCTGTGAAATAAAATCAACATTTTACCGGCAGAGTATGCAAGATACCAAGATGAAAATCGATATTGGTTTGCTCAGAGAGAGAGAGAGAGAGAGAGAGAGAGAGAGTCTAGGTTTGCCGCAAGTTCTAGGTGTTGAATCTTTTTGAGATAATGTTTCAAATTTTATTTCTTTATGTTTATTTGCAGGGTTTATCTATATTTGTTGATGATTGTGATGTGATGCACATGGCCTGAGTGCTTCTCCTATGATGCATAAATTGGTACCATGTGAAGGATGATATCGACTTAATTGCATGATTAACATGAATGATCTGTTTGAAGTTTACAAAACACTGTAAGCATGGGTATGGAAGGGCATTAGACAAATAGTTATAAGCTTGTTTAGATTGGATCTCAAATCTTTTTCTTTTGATAAAAGGCATATAGATAATGATTTAGATGAGTATGCTAATCACTAACTGAAATGAAAGGTGCCAGATTAGCTTGTGAATAGAATATCCCAGTAATTGTGCTTGTGACCATTCCATCAAAAAAAAAAAAAAAAGTGCTAGTGACCAAGGTTCAAATCCTGCCTGCTCATTAGGTTGAGTTTATGGGGTTATAGCCACTTTCTTCTACATGAAATAAAAGATCGGATGAAGAATAATACTCAAACTAATAAAAATGAAAATAAAGATAATGATGTATTAATTAACATATAATTGATTTATATAATCGTTCTAATACTTTTGCATTCATTGGATTTGATATGCATCAAAAAATTTAGAGAATTGCAAAATCCGTTGGAGATTTGTGTGATAGAAATTGAATATGAGCCATCAGAGAGGCCAATATTAGCTCAAAAGGTTCCAAGTCCACCATGTCCCAGATAATTTCCCAGCCGGGCCTGCTTTGGGCATTACAACTCCCTTCCAAAAGCATGCAACTAGTATAACTACTTTTGGCCAAGGACACAACACCAAAAAAGACCAAAAAAGAGAAACAAAAATCATATGGGGTAGGCATCGGAGAAAAAAAAAAAAACTAAGCAGGCTTTCTATTTTGCAATTTTTCATCTAGTGCCCATCTTAAAAAAAAAAAAATCATAAGAGTTATAGACTCCTACTATCAGAGTTTTCAGTCTCGTAATTAAAAAACTAAAAAAAAAGAAAGCTGCATGTAGCATTCTCTTTCTTCCTCGTTTCCAAATTATAATTTTTATCGGTATCTATTACATGCCAAATAATACATACCAAGCAAATTAGTCATTTATAAAGCCAACACACAGTTTTTAGAATATAGTATTTACTAGTACACAGTACAAAGACAAATGATAGACACTTAACAAATTAATCATCTAGCAATCTAACACATACCTCCAAACAAATTGATACACAATTATTACATCATATTCATCAGTACACAGTACATGGCTAATGATATATACTTGTCGACTTCTAATATCTTCTTGCAAGCTTATTTGATAAACACCCAATAGTGTTTCAATACACACCTTCAAATAAATCATGTCCAGTTTTCAGAATATACTTTTTACCAATACATACTACATGGTCAAATGATGCACACCAAGCAAATTAGTCATTTAACATATCAATACGCACTTCTAGATAAATTGATATATAGTTTTCAGAATATGGTATTCATCAATACGGATACATAATTTTCTAACTTTATCTAACATTAAAAAAAAAATATTCAAACCATTCCCTAAATTTCATGAACTCTTAGGTGTAAAGATTCTAAAAAAGTTAAAAATTTAGAGGAGGAAAAAAAAAATCAAGAGGAGAAGGAAAATCTTGTAGACTGGATAGACAGCTTAATAAGGAAAAAAGACAAATTGAGAGACTTTGACGAGAGAAAAAAAAAGCATACAGAGGGTGTCTCTTGGTGCATACAATTTTTTTTTCTTTTTTTTAAGTTACAAGATGGTGAACTCCGTTGTAGTGCTGATTTTTGATCCATCAGATTACTCTCGCATTCTTAACAACCTCTTGGTGGAAGAGTAACTGCTCTTTTTTCCCGGAAGGAAATCTCTCTTGGATGTCAAACGATTAATTCGGCCGGTAGGAATGCTTCTGATCGATTGTTGTAAGAATATTTGTCACTCCCGAGTTACGACAACACTTCCTCTCCATGTTCACAGCCGCCAATTTCACCACCTCACCCAAAAAAAAACACATGATCTTTCTTTTTCCACACAGAAACAGCACCAACCACGCCAATTGATAATGTTCGGTACTTAGTGCAGCAGGGAAATTACAGTGAAAATTACAGGCTCTTCCCCAGCCATCAGAAAAATAATTTCTTCAGCAAACCTCAAATATATGCTATCCATCAAAACTTACATTGTTGTACATCCCAGCACCAGGAAATTACAGTGAAGACGTGATGTTGAAAATATCTATCATACATGCCTGCCAGTATAGTTTATGAAACTCATCATTGCTTTCACCAACACTATGATGTCTTCTCAAGAGAAGAATCTAAGCATAAGAAAGAATACCTAATAAAGTAAGCCTATTCATCATTCCCATGGGCGACACAGGAGACCACATACACTCTACCTATCTGCCAGCAATGTTGAATATACACAGGTGAAGTTTTGCAGGAACCCAGGCAACATTGGATCAAACTAGTTCTGGCTTAGAGAGTCAACCACCTTCAGGGCATTATGGATTTACATGCCGATCACACATTTCACCATTGGTAAGCTGCTGCGCTGTAATTTCAAAGGTGGCTCCTTGTGTTGATCCCCTTGCATACCATCATGTTGGCTCCTAAATCTCACAAGGTGATCCCTTGTGTCTAAATGAGAAACAGCCAGATCCCCACCAGAAAGGAGCCTCTGACCATAGAAGAGGGATGACTATATCAACATGTGACAAAATGCTATATCCAGGCAAGAGAACTTCGATCATTTGCTGCTTGCGAGCGGCCCCTCGTTGGCGTTGGTGGTCTGTTAGCATTAAGTTCCTGATATCACAAGAATGAAAAAATCAGCTCAAAAATACTCATGATTACAGAACAGTGAAAGCATCAAATCGCCAGAACAGGAAGGTTTATGCAAAGAGCAGAGCAACACCTGCATCCATGTATCCTCGATATGATGGTCTGGTGATGCTTCGGGTGAACTAATGGCAGGGGGTAACGGATGAATAAGTTTCGGAACAACCACAAGGTCTCTTCCCAGAACTAGAATTGCACCTGCATTATTTGCAGTGCCTATACACCCACCATAGAAAAGATTAGCAGAGGAAAATAACAAGAATATCAGCTGCTTCGCAAGTGAGGAATCCCCTACCACAATAATTAGTAGCAGAGAAAAGAGTAATCAAATGTCCCTGAGCAAAACGTTCAAAACCATCCATCACACACTCATGTGCTCGTACTATCAACTGCAAGTCATTGTTGTTGCAGAACTCCATTACACGGTCAGGCTGCAGTAACAAGTAAATAGCATCAGAAACACAGTCCCTATCAATATTACAGCAGAAGCAAACTAACCAAATTAAAAAGTAAAAAACTAACCCCAAAAGTAACTAGGCCTGGGCCCCTAGCATTTGGTCTTAATCCTTCAACACTATCATTCTCTGTTGGATCAGACCTATATGTAAACAAAAATGGCAAAAGTATGATGCTGCTATAATGTCATTTTTATATCAGACAAAAGGCTGAAATGATGTCAAGGCATTATAGGTAGTTGAATACTGACCAAAGCAGATCCATAAGAACAATCGATCCTGCCTCCATCGTAATTGGTCGTTGAAGGTTCTCAATCTGCTCCACATGATTTATGGACCTACCAATGCCACCATGCATGCAGATAATCTTCTTCTCAATTAGTGCAGCCAAAGGGAGCCAATTAAATAGTCGATTTATGCGGTGCCAAGCCCAGATTCCATCTCGCTCTCCCTAGTTCCAGATGAAGTAAATTGATGATTTGCAACAAATTGGCTCGAGAATACAATTAAGAGGGCAAGAAAAGAAATATATATACATATATACATATATATATATATATGTGTGTGTGTATATATGTGTATATATATATATATATAGAGAGAGAGAGAGAGACATATATATATATATATATTACCATTCGCTCGATGCACTCAATCCGGAAGCCAAATAGAGCATTGATATCTGCTGCCTCATGGTTCCCACGAATTAAATGTACATTATGAGGATACTCAACCTGCAAATTATCAAGCTAACGGTTTAGCTATGGTTTATGAGATGAATTATTTTTTTCCAAGATACCTCATCTGCTAATCTAAAAAAAATGCAGCTAAAATATGCATGCATGCCAAAGCAATACCTTTAATGCTAGAAGAAGAGTAATAGTTTCCAAACTATGCTGGCCACGATCAACATAGTCTCCCAAGAAGAGATAATCAATATAGCTGAAAATGACAGGCACCAATAAGCAAAACAAGCATAACAAATCAGCTAAAACAAGTTAACAGATACTCCCAGCTGAAAGTATGCAGCTATTTGTATTGCAATATGCCATCTTGAGTATAAATATATAAAATTATTGGCTAAGCAGAGAATCTGAGATACTTTAAGACATGCAGGCATGTTACACACGAAAGACGAAAGCATCCTCACATTTCATATCAAGTAATAAAATTATATAATAAATGATAGCAGATTATTCTAGAAAATCAACCTATGATATAAATCGAGCAAGTGCTTAGAATCCCCAAGGAACCATCCAAAATATAAGGCAGAGCAACATTATGGCATTGGAATATGGCAACATTAAAAGAAGCACAGAACTATTAATTATGCTATGAAGACATACGCTATGTCCCCTGCTGTTGAAGGAGCACCATACTCATCAAACAAGCGCATAAGGTCCCCAAACTGACCATGTAAGTCGCCAAAGATCTTAACAGGAGCTTTAATGTTCAAAACACTTGGCTCGCTTGAAAATATTCTTTCAGCACTGTCACAGAGATCTGCAATTTCATTGCAATCCAAAAAGAACTGCCTGCGTACAGGAGGCTTCCAACCACGGGGTTTTAAAAGATGCACGATAACCTGGATTAGTAAAAAGGCATATCAGAACAATGAGATGAAAAATCTAGTTGGAAAACCTAGATACTAAAGAATACTCTACAAAATACTGAAAGACAGTCAAATAAACACTTAGAATTAAGGGTTTCATGTTTAATTCACTTATTCACAATACTCTTAACTCTTTTTACCAAACACAACAATTTAGTTTCCTTCATCTTAGTGTTTCAGGAAGAAGAAAAGGGACGGAATATTTTATATTATATCATTTTCCTTTTGCTTCATTTCATATCATATTTGCCTGCCAATATTGACTAAAAATACAGAATCAACTAAAAAATTTCTTTTACTAAACCAAAATGCAAAAATTTAACTGCAATGAAGTTCCTGCATGCACTCAATCTGCGGGCTCGACTACAACAATAAAGTTCACCTTTTTAGGCACACTATTGATAGACATCTGCCGATCTAGTAATTTCCTAGCTGCATTTGCACTCTCAGGGGTACCATAGCTGACTCTCCTGCCTTCATTTTCAAACTGATCAATGGAAAGCTGCCTAACCATACCACCCAAAGCACCCCCTGGCTCTGCAGCTACAACCACCTGCATGACAAAATTTAAATTTCAAGGTCCCAAAAAGCAGAAGCACTGATTAGTTTTCAGATTGTAAAGCTGGATTTACCACAACATTAAGTTATCAAAAATGCTTTAAACTAGACATGGGATGAAACTTGGTAACTTGTAAATCAATCATGTGATATGAAATAAAATACAAACAAAGCTGGAAACATGTTGACACTTTCATACTGACCGCCCTGTGATGTAGCCGAACCCCAGCTGGTGTAGAATTGTTTGGGAGAGAAGTATCAGGAACTTTTATCAAGCTTGAGATTTGTTTTCCACTTGGAGTAGCCTCTGAACCACCCATGTCAGGCAATTGCTCAGCTTCACCATTAATTTGCCGGGCTTTAGCAGCAGCCAGAGTAGCACTAATTGCCTCAGCCTCTGCTGCCGAGGCTTCAACCAAATATTCCACACCTTTGCTCAGTCTCCTGCACCAAAATCAATCCTAAGTGACATATCCCAATCAATTCTAGTAAATTCCACTAGATTTTTTAAAAATAATTGAAGGAATTGGCTAATTTTCATTCAAGACCCAAAAAAATCCTGCCACAATAAGCTAAAACAAAACCAGAGCAGTCATAAGACATTCATATCCTCACTGATAGACTACCTTGGTCCCTGCAGCATGGCATTTTCAGTGCTTATGTCGGTGTACATATCCCCATTAACAGGAGGGGCAACAGGAGTACCAAGCACAACTGCACCATCAGGAACGGCTTCTGGAATAGTTTGTTTTGATCTTTCATCAGCATATGTGAATCTTCCAGGTGTTCCAGGTGATCTTCCTGCTTGTACATTGGCAGCTGCTGCAGCTGCTGCAGCATGGGAAGCTGCACTTGTTGTTTCAGCAGCAGCCAGATCTTCAGCAACAAGTAGGTCATCAAGAAGCACACCTGCATCAGAAATCACTATCCATTTAACAACCAAAGCAATCAACTTATGATGGTCAACATTAACTTATCTCAAACATCTAGCATCAGAGAAGATGGATAAATTTCCAGAATAACAGAAGCGTGAGTTTTTAGAATATCAAAAATATAATGTCATTATCCACTTGCTCCACTGACGGTAGTTCCTAATGTATAAACTTCATCTTAAGAACAATAATACAATAACAACCTTACACAAATATTTTTAAAAAAAAACAGAGAAAAGCACAAGTCAATTATGCAGGAGGTGACTTCTATTCCCTTATCTTGATCTTAAAAGATCATTTTATCCCTTCCTTCCTCAGCTGCTCTTCTCCCTCCTACTTCCTAAAGAATTTGATGCGGCCATGCCTAACTGAACCCCACCAATGAATATCTCAATCTCTTCCCACTACATATGGCAAATTTTTAAATGAACAAAACCATTAAGGTGCAGGTCAAGTTGAAATTGCAGCTTTAGTAGGGGTTAGGCACGGCAAACTTACCAACAGAAAGAGCAGGGTGCACGTAGCACCTAACAATGGAGGGATAATTATGGAATTTTAATGCAAGAAGAGAATTAGACATACTTCTACATGTTCATAACACAAAACTAAAGCAGAACTGGTTTGAAATTCTCAAAATGCCATCTTACTAGGCTCATACATTATTATTGCTCATACATTATTATTAGTAAGTTTCCTTTATCATGTATTTATTTACCCTTAGTACGAACAGGCGTGGGCACAAACTTAAGAGAAGAAGTTAAGAAGATCATTAAAAAATTTTGATATTTTAGAAAACAAACACAGAAGCAGGATCTGGAGATGGAGAGATTCTGAAGAAGGTATCACACTTCAAAATTCTGGCCATTGAGATTATGTTAACATTTGATGAAGACCATTTAAATCAGATGTAGCTGGTTAGAGAGGTCGAGTAGAGTTAAAGGCTACAAAAGTTGGTAGGTGGATTAGGCAGGTGCGGAGCTGTCAAAAGCTCAATCTGTTGTCCAAGCAACAAAGGCCCACTAATAGATCAGGTTGGTATCAGTCAAGTACATATATTTAACTACATAACCTAACCTAAACACAAACCATTCTTGCAACTGTTCTTCTCCATACCCCTTCTTAATTAACAAATCCAGCCATATCTAATAAAATCATGCCTCTCAATCTCTCTCAAATTAACAAATCCAGCCATATCTAATAAAATCATGCCTCTCAATCTCTCTCAATCTCCAATTCCCTCTACCTCAGCTTTTTCTCTTTCCCACTCCTCAACAATCAAACTAGGTAAAAGCCTAACTGGTCCTATCAACTAATCTCTCCACCCTTGACAAGCACAAATACATATATGGGCTACCACAATCCATAATTAGTACTAATTGGTGCACACTATAATATTAATCTTGTGTGAATTTGACAGAAGACAAACTCAAATACTATGGCCAATCTTGCAATGTTTATTGTTGTTCAAGATAGGAGTTAAAGGAAACAAAAAAGAATGATGTGAGGTATGTTTAAAATGTTACTTTACAGAAATATTTTTTATCTTTCATGTTCCAACGAAGTCCTATTAGTAGTGGAGGTAATTGGTGATGATATAAGAGATGAATATGACTAGTAACATCATATTTAAAAATAACAGAAGGCGATCTGCTATCACTTTAAAAAGCAATTTCTGGTGTATGATACCATGACGGCAGTCACCATGAATAGGATCATGAGCATAGAATTAATTCACAATAAAGTGATATATCATTGTACGCATCATATGTTTTGCAAAAATTTGAAAATTGATAGACATTTTCTTGAACATAATTAGCAACCAGCCCATGTGAGATAGACACTCAAAATGTGTACGACAAAAGCCAGGGTACACATCAGCTCCAATGTCTTAGATATTGATAAAACAAGTTTTGTTACAAATAAATGAGTCTTAATTCTTACCACCGCGTAACCCTCCATAAATAAAAATCAAATCACCAACTGCAGCAGCCGCATGCCGACAACGACGTGTTAGCTCAACAGAAGCATCTCCACCAGCAGCATCTGCACTGTATCTCCCTGTCCTGGGACTCGTGACTACAGATTTTGTATCACACCAGACCCCAGCAGCAGTATCCAATACTAAACAGAACAAGAATACAAAGCACCTGTGAGATATCTGTAAAGAAATTCATCATGCAAAAAGCAAAATAAAATAAGGAAGCCTTGTGAGTGTGCTAGAGAAAGATCTAAAAGGAAGCCTTGTGAGCGTGCTAGAGAAAGATTTATGTAAATATGCTAGTCATGCACCCACAAGAATCACTATTAACTGTAACATATTAATCAATGTAATAAAGAAACAGATTGCCAACTTCACTTATTGTAAACAACCATGCGGATACGTGGCTGATTCACTTACCATGCCTAATTAAAAGATTGGCAGCATTTGAAATCAATGTATAAGCACAGCCAACGCAAGAAATACTCAACAGGCACAAGTTTGAATGAATCAGTTTCTATGGTGTACCTCAATCATGACATTGTAAAATACTGTAGCAACAAACAGATCTCTTTGACTGCACACTGATAAACAATTCAACTACTGGTAGTCAACCACCATGGAAGTATTTCACAAACAAGAAAACAGCTTACTAACTTAAGGATTTCTGATATTAATTTTAACCAATAAATTAATGCACTGTGATGCTCTCATGTCAGCTGTATTATACCCTACAGCTAAGGTACCAGTACTAGTACACCCTCAGAATTGTACCATGCTGATACGAGGTACCCCATCTCACTTTGCCTTGCAGCATAACATGCATACTGCCTGTCGGTACAGTACCATACTATACCTGTAAGATACCGGTGAAGGCACTGAAACTTTAAACATTGATTTAAATCATCCATGATCATGGCTCACTCATTGTCAGAACAACATGATAAAATAACTTCATTAGTTAGCATTTAACACAGCATTTAGATTATGACTAGATTTAGTTTTCTTTAATTTTAATTGCACAGAGGGCAAGATATTAGACATTCAGTGAAATCAGGCCTGAGATTTTCGATAAAGCAAAAGCAAAGATTTTTTAAGATGATTAAAACCATAGTTTTTCCTTTTCTTTAATTAAGGAAATGTAGGTAACTTTTATCAGCAACAAGTGATACACCTACACTATGAGGATAACAGCCCTGCCTCCCAAAGAAGTTTGCATCCATAAGCCAGAAAATATTTGAACTTATTTGCTTTCATAGAAAGGTAAAAGCAAGGTTTGCCAATACCAGTCAGTACAGTACCGTATCTTACCGGTGTACTATACCGTACCAATACTGAACTAGAATACAGTGTCATACCATACTGACACTCGGTATGCCTCGTTGTTTTGTAATGTATTGCATACCGACAATGTAATAGAATGATAGGGTCCGATACCAAGACGGTAAACCTCGGTAAAAAGTAAGAGAGACGCCCTTGATATTGTACCATGCTGCATCAAATAATATAGTTCTCATGGATGACATCCATCATTAGCCTACGAGATGTTAAATCCTGTTGCAACAAAAAAGGCTCCAATGGACGAAGTCTAAGCTCTACTAAGGGATTCTACAAGAGTTTGGGCTGTCTCTACATTGAATGGCCATCACACTAAAGGTATAGAGATCAGAATGAAGAAAATTTACTAAGAACCTCCCAATCAAATGTTGATTCCTAACCAAGTAAATAGACTTACTCCTCAAAAAGATAGAAAACCAATAGAAGAACAAATCCTCCTCATGCTTTTGACAATGAATTTAAGAATGTTCGGAGTCTCGAAGATTCAGCAACCATATATTGTCTTATTCCCAACTCACTCACATCTGTATGCAGATATTAGGTAGATTGCAAGTTCATTTAACACGAACCAAAGAATTACCATGGAACAAAGAAAACTATAATATTATTTGGGGAAATCAAAATAACCAATAAAGCTCTGGAATAATATCGACTTACCTCGCCCCCTTACAATGTAGGAGGCCAGCTGACTACTTTAGCACATACAAGAAACATGCAATTCAAAGTGATTTACTAAGGCTATGGTATAAACGATAATCAACTATCAAAAATAAATCTGAAAATGAAGGGGGGAAATCCATCTTTAGAGAGTTCCCTCCAAGGTCTGCCAAACCGATACCATGACCTGTACCGGTCAGCGAACAGGTTGATACAATATCGAACTGATATCATACCGATATACGGTATGCTTGAGCATGCCGGTTTAGTACCGTACCAACACATGGTAAGCTTAGGCGAACCAGCATGCCCAATTTTTTTTTTTTGAAGTTTTTCAAGTTTGATTAATTGGTAATCAATTTAAAAAAAAAAATCAATGGTTTTGAGTATAATTTGATGTTTTTTAATGTTTTAATGTTTCTATAATTTCTATTATGCATCCTTCTGTTTTAAAGTGATACAAAATATAAAATGATTAGTAAAATGTTGTATGCTACAAGAAGCAATATGAAATATCCTAAATTCAACTAGTGAGATAAAAAATATAAAATAATACAATCAATTACATATATTTAAAATACAAAATATAAATCGATATCTAAAATCTCGTCGAGTGACGATGTCTCTCATAGATATCCGGATCTTAATATAGTCAGGAGGCACATCAGCACATTCCTCTAACTAAGCAACGTTACAATTTTGTATATTCATCCCATAAGAAACACGCTTTGGATTATAAGCACTTACGAATCTCTTGCTGAAGCTCTAGCTCTGAGAGGTGTCCTCTAGCTAATAATACGGCTATGGAGAGGCCCATCCGAATATGCCAGTAGCAAAATTCGAATTGTATAATGCTTCGGATTGTGTAGGATAATAGCCACCAGAAGACGATGCCTTGGACACACCATATATATATATATATATATCTGTATCCATATGAGTCAGCCATTCAGTATACAACTCAAAATTTGATACGTCTATGGATTCTACTCTATATGCGAGATCATCTACATCTGCATCGTGTCCTTCTAAATGACCTCAAAGAGTTCGTCCTCTATATGCAATCATATCCTCGCGGGCTCTACCAGATCGTGCACCGTGGTTCCTATCCTGTATAGCATGTGTAAACTGAAACTGACTGGTGAATCGAAGACCATTTTGTGAATGCAGTTGTCTCATAAACGGTGGTCTCATGTCCACCACTCCCTCCGTGACCAGCAAATTCATGACCACTAGAACTATCCTTTAAATTAAAAATTATATTTAAAAACCATAAATTCAAAAAATATATTTTTTACTTTAGAAAATACTTCTAAAAAATATGTATCACATACTACTAATTTTTTATAATTTTTGGTATTAATTATATATTTTTATTATTTTTTAAATTAAAAAATATTTTTTAAATATAAATATGTCAAAAATTTAATTTGAGCTCAGATCTATGTAGAACCCTACAATGGATGCTACATATATTTTTGTAAGCTCCTGGGCATACATCAAAAGCTACTTATTTCTCAAAAAAAAATTCAAATTTAGACCTAGGCTACTATGTGCATAATCGCATCAAAACTTGAATAAATAGACACCAAATTGAGCTGGAGACTAGCTTGCATGCCCCAAAATACGCTTCTAATTTTATATTTTTTAAAAATTTTGTTTTATTATTTTATTTTTTAATCCAAAAGTATATTTTTAATTTTAAAAAATTATATATAATCTGAAAATTAAAAAATTTTATGTCATCGTGTGGATCATCTATAGATATAAAACATATCATAAAATCAAGCCAAAATTAAAAGTTTTGGCATGATTTCTCTTTATTTTGCAAATTTTAAGATATTTTTTGGCGTCCAATCAAGATAGGAGAGAGGAAGCATACCTATTTAGAGTTGAATCCTCCTTTAATCGTGCTAAATCAACGTATTTCTCATCATAAAAAAAAAGAGAGTATTCAGATAGGTTGAGAAGGCTTGAGAAATTTCTCGGGCTTTTCCAACCAGTCTTTAAAACAAAAGGAGAGGGGAGGGAGAGTCGGTTCGGAACCGGCCCGACTCGGTATGAATCAGACAATTCACAACAGTTCCGCACGGAACCGACCGAGTCCAAACGATTCGCAACCGATCCAGCCAATTCTGATCAGTTTTGACCGGTTCCTATCGATTCCGGACCGATTCCAGCTGGTCCAGAGCTGGTTGCGAAAAAAGCAGGTGAACCGACTCAGACCCCCACCGGGTCGGCTTGGTACGGGCCGAACCTAAGAGCCAGTTTCAAAAAAATAGGTGAACCGACCTAGACCCCACCGAGTAGACTTGGTACGGGCCGAACCAGATGATTCGGCACGGTTCGACGGACCTTGGTTCCTTTAACCACCTTCATCTCCATTTTAGTAGATTTAGAATAAAGGCATAACATTAGCATGAGAATCCCCACCTTAGACATGCCTCACACCAATAAAATTGCATAGAACTTTCATTTATAAAAGCCATGGATTCAAAAACCGCCAAGATAGGATGGATCAAACTGTTTAGACATGAAACCAGCACTAGTATAGGTGTTGGGACAACGAAATTGTGTATTGAAATGTACCGACTGTACTGGTGCATCTCGGTATGTACAGATGCCATATCTGTGCATACAAATGTGTACCAATGGTACCATACCAACCGTACCGAATATGACAATTTTTTTATTTTTTGAAGCTATCAATTTTGGTCAAGGCTCGCCATACTAATGCATGTCATCCCATACTAGGCATACTGCGTAGTACCAGTACTGAACTGAGACATGATATGGGGGTATATCGGCGATAGTCTCGGGACATCAAACCGACCCCGTACCGGAGGTACCGTACAATACTGGTACCGCACTGAGCTCGATACACCGAATTGACCCCATATAGGGCATATCAACACTGTACCAGTATGGTACCAATACAGGATCCGATACCAAAACTACGAACCTTGGTATTGGTAAGTACCATCAGTACTGGTATCATACCATTTCGATGAAAAATGGTACAAAGTTCAATATTGGAATTAATTGAGGGTTGTACTTCAACACTCAATGCCAAGATCTACATGTTGAACTAGTACATAGATCAGATAAGTACCTCTTCTTGTTCATCTAATAAGAACCAATGAACGTACTACCTTAACACTAAGAACAAAAATAATACTGCCCAAACCACAAGGCAACCATTAGAATATCTCAGAGTTCTCACCAATGAATGACAACATAGTACCTACATCAAGTTAACATAAAAATCCAATTCTTGGGTTGGTCTATCATTTTTGAGAGAGAGATGTAGAACCACCCATACTATAATTAGCTAGGCCCACATTTTTTGGCAAGGCACCACCAAAGAACCAAAACCAAATACTTGGGTGGGGTTGGCCAATCTAACTATCCATCTTCAACACAACCTTAGACATAAAAAACTACCTGCAATGCTTGAAGAGTCTTCTACCATGCGCCCACCACCAAGAGCCCCTCCAGATACATGAAGCCGTGCATTGACAAAAACCTACAACAATATGATGTTAACAATAATTAAACGAATATGACAATTTATTGATAGAAATGTAATGTGGGATATGAGCCGTACAGCTGCATGTTGGTATCTAGGGGATGGAGAGACACCAGGAGCAATAGCCCACTCCCAACGTCCATCCCTATGTTTGGCAAGACCATACGCACTTGACAGAGGCTACATAAGCAAGTTAAAAAAGGATAATCATGTGAATCAGTAACCATAATTTTTTAAAGAGGGACTCGAGAAAGATAATATTTAGTCAACATAGTCATTCAGAAATATCAATATATACATTAAATATACCACAATGGATAATAATGGATACAGGTCTTTTGCAAACAAGCAGCAAGGCTTATTTATATATAGTATAGGTAGTTCATTGTCATGATGGAGGTGTGTGGCCAACAAATAAACACCGCAAGATTGCTTTTTGTTGCTTATGATGTTTCTTCAAATGATAGCATCCAATGAGATCTTCTACAAATGCATCAGTTCAAAAAACTTTAAGGCTTTTAACTCATTACTCAGATAGGGAATTATTTTGCCTTCACATTTTGCAACATGAAGCCATGCCAACTGGAAGATTTACCTCTCACTCAGCCTACTAGCACCTTTACACATTCACCTGATTAAAATAAGAATAATATCTTGATAGCTCACAGACAAGGGCATGAGTTTAAAACTGCATTTCTTTATTTTGCAACAACATTGTTGTTGACCACCTCTAGCACCCTAAACTGCTGAGATATGTATAGGAACTATAAAATGAACAAGAAAAAAGAGACATAGGGAACATGGAAATCAAATGCGGAACTGTGACTGAGGAACATGCTCTCTAATTTGATGGCTTAATTTAGCTAGAAAACATACTTCTTTTTTATTTTGGTTGCCATATTTTGGCATAATTAATGATGGGCTTTCATTAATTCAATTATCAACTAAAAAAAATGTCGAGAAGAATAATATAGGATTTGCCCCTTAATTATTATTATTTTCTAGGCACTATACAAATGCTTAACTCTGACAAGTGATTATAGATGTGTCAAATATACACATACGAACACAAACTTATCATATCCAAGTGTTATGTGATTGATTCCTTTTTCAAGGGATTCTGGAGAAACAACACCCTATTCCAATGCCCAACATAGACGCCCATGCCTATGCCCAAGCAATATAGTCCATACATCACAAACACAAAGGTCCTCCACAAAGCAAAAGGAAGATACCTTGTGCACTGCAAGGAAAAGCCGGACTCAGATGCCCCATATCCATCGTTGTTAACCCACTTCATCCTCCATCAGTGTACGACTATCAACTAGCATCAATGGGAAAATAATCCTTGCTATGCTACAACTTTCATATGATTAATAACCTTCATTTCCCAGCAGTTTAGATAAAGCGGAAAAGCTGGAATCCAAATTGCCCCTTTAAGACCCTCTCACACCCTCAGGTCTCAATGGAAGAAGGTCAACAGGTCCTAACAACATGAAACTTAATTCCATATCTACAACTGCAACAATAGATGTGTATCAAGTTATCTTTAAAAGTACAACAATAAACCACCATACTTTCCCCACATACACAAGGGAAATCTAGTCCTTTCATAGAAGAACAGCATACTGAACTTACAGAGCAATAAGTTAGGCTATTAGTTAAAGTTATAGCTTGCATGTAAAATGTTAAAGAAATGGTAAAAATCAAATCAAGGCCCAATATTCTAAGGGACTTGTTACACTATCCTGAAAAGCGGTGCAATACTGATAAAATGCAAACTCCTAAACAGTCAAATATGCAGATTAATATTGGAATAAGTCTCGTATACCACAGCATGTTATTAACATTAATGATTATCAATGTCATTTTGTTGCTTTACACTATTGATAAAGAACACCTTTTGATACAGTTATCATTCTCTAAAGCAATTTTTGACTTACCACACTATTTGCATCCCTCCCTCCACATAGCAGAAGAAGACCGTCAGAGCGCGCACTTGCAGTTGCATACCTGAAAACAAACAGCAAGTAATGAGTTTAATCAGGAGGACAACTAAGCACATTAGAGAAGTTCAGTAACCATAAATTAAAACATTAACAATCTAAAGATAATACAAAACTTGTTAAAAAAGGTTATTACAAGTAACAAACTATCTGCTGTAGTCAAGTGTGGCATGGAATCATGTTCATTTCACAACAAAATACCTGATATAGTTAGAAGGCATTCTATTTAAGCATTACACACTAGAATCATGTTCATTTCATAGAAGCATTAATATCATTTATCAGCTCAATTTGCACCTTCAAAACCAGTGTTGATGACGTGTTGTTCAATTTCAAAAGTAATATTTGTGTCATGATCAAATTAATATTCCCAAGCAGTTGCATCATGCCATCATAGAAAACAATATAAACAGATTCCAATGATCTATAGCTATTGTAGAAGCGAAGAAGAATATCTCTTTTCACTTATATTAGTTTGGTTGCACTTCCTTGTCCTGCTAGGCAGGCAGTTGATTTTCCCCACTTTCTGCCATGCCTCTTCTTCAGTGTCAATGTCATCCTATTAGGCATGGTAATAATTATCGCAGATGGAGGTCAACATGACTATTAGATTATTGTTTTATCCTTTTTCATTTTCTGTTGTTTCAGATGCAGCAAGCAAGACAGCATGAGATAGATAGAGGCAACATTTAACACCTTATTTGGAAGCTTCTTTCGTAGAACATAAAAAGGAAAAAACCATATCAAAGGTCCAGCTCAAATCCCATGATTATCTATTGGACCATCAACTAGCACTTAGCACGTGTGGGAATTCAAGGGACTACATAATGGATAGGTATAAACCAATGAGTCAAAGAAATATTTGGGTACAAGAGAAATTAATGATTGTAAATTTGTGATGTTATCACATGTTTTGCATGATTGATTCAAGCAGGTGGAATATTTGATAAATGATTGTAAAGCTGCGGTCCACTGAAATTTTGAATTTCTTTTTTTCTGACAAACTAGTAGAAGATTTTAATCTGTTGGCCAGTAAACAAATTGGATACATATATAAATCTAATCATTTTTTGAGCATGTAAACAAGTTATGGGTCAAATAACAAAGAAAGAGAGAGGAAGGTGGGCGCATTCGCCCAGGCTATCAGGGTTGCCGCAGTTTCCAGGGTCACTATGGGAACAGGGGTCATGGAGATGCATGAGGCATCGAAGATGCTGAGCTAGAGAGGGACACAAGCTGTAAGGATTATGGGGTCCAGTCCATGACATCCATCAGATGTTTTAGTACTTCAAAGACTGAGGTCTCCTGCCACTAGAAAGAGGGAGACAAGAGGAAGGAGAGGGAGAAGAGAGGAAAGGAGATGTGGAGAGGGGAGCGCAGGAAGATGAAAGGAGGCAGAGAGAAGGGAAGGAGATAAGATGCGGGAAAGGGACGTGAGAGGAAGAAAAATGAGGACGATGGCAGGGAAGGGAAAGAGATAACAGAAGCATAGCAATTAGATATGTAATGGGTTTTAAGCAATAAAACAGGGTTTTAATCATGGCCATCCATTTTAAATGAATGGATGGCCAGGATTTGTTATTAAAGATTTTATGTACTGTATATAAACACACATCATATATGCCATGTGTGCAATTTACCTGCTCATGCTTCCAGCCAGGCTACTATCTCCACAAATGTGACCCAAATTTTTAGTTTTGGCCTTGATTTTTAGATCTGGCCCCGAACATCATCAACCTCTTTTCCTTCTTTTACTTCCATACTCATTATTTCTCTCCATATTTCAATTTCAGTCTTGATTGCATGATTTTTTTCCATACTTGATCTAAACCATCAAAGTCCTCTTTTCTTCTCTCTTCTTTTACTTTTAGACTTGTTATTTCCCTTCAAAATGCAAATTCAATCTCATAACTTGATCTAAAAACAATGCTCCCTTCTATGCATTCAATTAGTTATTTTTAAGAGAAAATTACCAAACATCCCTCAATTTAAAGCCAGTTTCACTTAAACCCTTACCTCTTGTTTAAAAATTTTCAATTAGATCCGTTAGGCCATTAAGTGATGCAATGTGGTCTTGGGCCCCGCCAAACACCCAACACTGTTAAGATGGTGTCTAGAATGACAAAATTATCCTTGACCTACACTCTCTGATGCCTATGGTTTGGTTTGGGACTCAAGTAGAGCCCCACCTATCTCAGGAGGAGACAGCAAAAGGATCAGCCTTGGGAGAAGTGATGAAGGAGGCACTCTTGGAGATGCTGAAGCTGTGGGCGAGGTTAAGGGAGGAAAGGATAGAGAAGGAGGTAGGGGGCATCTCCAGGTCTTAATCAACAGCTATAGAGACATCGAAGGAGAACTCCAAGATTTGCAGCAAGAGCAAGGGCTTCTCTGTCTCCATGATGGTGATAGAAAAGAGTAGTGGAGGGGGACGCAGAGGAGGTAGAGGTCAGGGCTGAGGCCATAAGAGCGAGAGAGGAGAGATCCTCGATGAAGTTCCAGAGGAAGTGCTCTATTTCTAGCGAGATTCCATGCAACAAAGAAGGGGGTGCTGGCTGCAACAATGAGAGGTCCATCCATGGCAACCTAGACTTCAAATCGGGCAAATCAATCTGAGCCGACATAGAGCTGAGGGCAGTGGCTACTGGTTCCAGGTCAACAACAACTCCCATGTGCCAACAGCATCCATCGCCATTCCAAGAAAAGAAACACCTACCATGTCATGATCGAGATCTTCAGCTCGTACCATGCTGACGTTGAGTTCTAGTATACAAACCCACTTCTTTCCTCATTCAAAGTGGCGGTTTCTGCTAGTTATACGCAACCATAGATCTAAAGTTCATCAACGAATACATTCTGTTCGTCGTAATCTACCTAGCTTGAACAACCTCTAATTATGGTCCTTGATGACTACCATCGATGCACTCACCATCTTGTATTATGACCTTGATATAGCACCATTCTTGGGGCTATTACTGGATAGGCAGCCACATGAAATCGGGCTTGTGGTGAAGGACAACCAACCTTACTAGCTACTGAGTAGAAACCTCCATTTATGGGCGGATGCATGGTCCCACATAATGGAAGTTGGGCTGGTGGACTGCTCGGCACCATAGCTCAAAATTTACCAGCATGCCAAGAGGCTAAACTAGGACGAGTGGTCGAAGGTGGACATTGAGGAGTTGATCTAGTTCTCTAGGTGGGTGAGCTCATTGAAGGGGAACATCACCACCATGGTGCGACAAAAGGTGAAGTTCAAGAGCCGGGTGGAGGTCTCGAATCAAGGGCAATGAAATAGGTGGTGATGATCAACAAGGAGAGAACCACAATGAGGTTGGACAAGGGGGGCGCTAGGCATTAGGAAAGGTCCAGCTCTTCATTGAGGCACTGCTCTAGTGTAGACATCGAGTGTGAATAGGGTTGGTGAGATGTGTTTCAAAAGACAAGGTTATACAACCAGATACAAGAGATTCGAGAATTGAAAGAGAACACGGCATCGAGCAGAAGCAATCTGACAGACCGCCAAGAAGTGGAGCGGTCTATGCTAGTTGATAACCTGGTTGTCAAGTCTTTGGTCAAGATCCTAGAGTCCAAGTTCAACCTCGGCGAACCAATGGAGTGGGGTCGCCTTCTACTTTGTGGAGACCCTATATAACCACCTCTTCGTCACTACCGAAGGTCCTCATCAAAAGGATCCCTCCTCATCGCCGCCATCCACCACCTTCTACAATTTCTCACCAGAGGACTTCCTCCTCTGCTACAAAGCCCTCAACAATGCATGCCCCACCTCGAAGTTTGCCCACCTCATGGCAAACCAAGCGATCCTAAAGGCTACCGAGTTAATGTCCCTAGATCCAAGGACCATGTCGATAGTGGTGACAAGATCAAAGGAAGCTAACTGTGATTAGGTAATTTTAGTTCTGAAGTTATCAAAGGCATTTTAGCCCTAAATATATCAAGTGACCATCATATGATGTGATCCCGAACTCAGGTAAACGAAGATGGATAGAGAGACGGCATTGCGTCAGTTAACAAACTTTAAGAGATCTAATTGAAAATTTTTAAACAAGAGGGGGCAAGGTATGCCAAACCGGTACCGGTCGACGTACCGGTCGGCTACCGGATCGGTTCGAACCAAATTGAACTAGTACCAAACCGGTACCTTGGTTCGTCGTGGCCATAGTGTGCCACAACACATCCGCATTGTGGTCAAATCAAGCTTCCACGCTGTGGGAAAAAAAATGAACTGGGTTCGCACCGATTCCTAGCCGAACTGGCCGGTTTCGGCCCGGTAACACTGTAGTTTTGGCCCCATAGGGCTGGAACCATTTTGTATAGCCGAACCAGACTGGTCGACACCCGTACTGGTTCGGTACGTGCTGAACCGGCTGGTACGTGCCAGTTCAGCATACTTTGAGAAGGGGGTTAAGCAAAAGTCATGTTAAGTTGAGGGGGTGTATATATAATTTTTCCTATTTTTTATTTCAATCTAGTTTGGAGTTCAATTTTAATTTGAATGTTTCCATATAGATCCAAGCTGTAGCACTATACTCATTTGTAATGTCTTTTTTGGGTAAACCCGAAATCTCAAATAATATATGTACAGAGACATCCTCTAAAATCGAAAGTAAGAAGTTCCTTAAGAAATGGAGGAGAAGAAGGGGGAAGTCAAGCAATGCTGACCAAACTGATCGATGACATAGTTGGCCATCCAATCAGTTAGGTTATTGCCTTCATGGTAAATATGGCTAGGCTTAAAATGATCATGCTGAGTGCTTAGCTGAAGGATGTCCAATGTTAAGGAGGCAGATGGATGCATGGAGATCCAAGAACAATCACTTGCCAATCACCTTCCATCCAGACATGCAAGGCCCTGAGTTCATGAATAATAAAGATGAGACCTTCTTAAGTAGCTCAGAGCTCAGCCACAGGCACTATCATGAGTTAGATGGCAACCGCCGACAGTAAGGAGAGTGACTTCAATTAAATATTGTATTATGCTTCCAAGGTTGCACTTTGTGTTGCATAAGTCCTTTTCAGAGTTCTATAATAAAAAAAGTGCTTTTTGAGAATAAGAAAAGTGCTTTTTGAGAAACCTTAGTATTTGATAACATCCTTTGAGAAGCATTTCTATAAGAAGAATAAGTCAAAAGGTGACTTTTAGGAGAAGCTAAGAAAAGTAGGTTCTGGCATCTCCTCTCATGAGTTTGTTCCTTGATTTTCAAATATGATAAGCACACCCACAAAATGTAATTCTACAATAATGCGATCGCCAAAAGGTAAATATCCAAAAAAGTAAAGCTTGTTTAAGCACTTTATATGAAAATGCTTCTTGAAAATAATCTTCTAAAAAGTACAAGCAACACCAAACACACCCTTAAAATCTGACCACAGTATTGTTGAATTAGAGCCCATGAAATGTGGATAGAAGTAACATGTGCCGACAAAACACTCTGAGGTTAAAAAATAACGAGTTTACCTAAATAAATGAAGGGCTCCACAAGCTCAAAGAGGTTTACCAGTCACCAGGCATAGAGAGAAGTGAGAGAGCTCAATAAAACAAAGACCACATTAAAAAATAAAGCAAAAGTGACAAGTGCATTCATCTTTTGGATTCATTAAGGGGAACAACTAAAACAAGTAGGTATGGTTTGCAACCTAAATTTGGTATTAAACAATATACAAAACAATCAGTAGACAGGGAAAAATAATATGTTTGAGGCTTTGAGCTGTCCAAATGGAACTGGGCATCCTAGTTTTATGCTTCATAAGGAACTAGAAAATGTGGAAATGTTACTACTCTCATTCTCTACTATGACCGAACAAAGTTAGATATGCAAGACATCACAAACAAAGATGGAAGTGGAACTTTAGGAGTATATTTTTCTTAGACCTCTTTTAGTACCTAGTATCAATTGTTCAAGGACAGCAAAACCCTACTTGTTTGGGCAAGAAGAGAGTTTTGACTACATGGTGCCAAAGTCAGACTCAAAAGGGTTAACACTAATGAATAAACTTGGTGCCCCTCTTCCCAAGAGATGAAGAGATGAAGCATTCTTAAAACATTAGCCCCGATCCCTAAAAAATAGTACAAAATATTTTCCTATAGTATATCTATGCATAACAATTAAAACATCCAAACTTTCAAAAAGCCATTGCTAGTAAAAAAGAAATCGACAAAAGGTACATCAATAGTTTAAAATGCTTTACAAGAATGGTGGTACTGGTAAAAAACTAGAAAGGGAAATTACACATTGATTGACATTGTAGACAATATTTTAGTTATATACATAAGTCAAATGACAGCCCTAGTCCATGAAATCATGAATGTCAATGATCAATAATGATAGCGTAAACCAAGAATGGCAAGTTGAACTACCAGGAATCACATAAGAAAAGATGTTCTATTTCTGAGCATGGTGAGAGTAGTTTCTCCAATTCATGAGAAAAGCTACCTCTAGATATAGAACTGAAAAAAACTGAAAAGAACATAGAGACAAGCTACATGCCATGAATTAACAAACAGTGTGAGAACCATAATGCTACAATCACCTTTCAAGACTATATAAATTAAATTTCAGAAATGAAAAATCCTAAACAAGAAAATATAACAAAAGGCATCAAAACTGTTGTTACTAATTGTAATCCATGATCCAGATCTTATGATCAGGACAGAAATAGCTTTATATAGTCAAGTTCACATCCTGGAAACAGGATCTTTCAGAATCATAAGATCTAGATCCACATAATGGGTCATAAAATCCAACTTGATCATGTAATATACATATTAAATCACATAAAATACCTTAGAATTACTTATCACTAATAACCCTAAAGTGCACAAAATTAGCAAACCAAGCAGGTTTTTAGCAGCTAAAATGTAGGGGGAGAAAAGGGATTTTGGACTCTGTGGAGTTAAAAGTAAGAAGAAAATATCTGTAATTTTTATCCATCAATTAGAATTTAATTTATTTTTCTAAACTATTCTACCCAAAAAGATAATTGAATTAATATATTTGGAATGATGGCCTACAAGCATCTTGAATAACTGGAAATGATGTTTGTTTTATTAGTTCATTAGGCATGTTAAATATGGATTTATTATGGTGGAAATAGACTTACTACATGAATGGCTTTTTATTCTTAATTAAGCTTAATTTTTACATTTCTTTTATATTTTAAAATTTTGAAAGGAAATCAAAAAAAAAATCTCATAATCGGGATTCGATCCACGATCCAATTTGACCCCCTCTATAATCTATGATCCAATCCCCATCTTAACAATATTGATCATAACAGGACATAGCTGGACCAACATACATAATTTGCATGATAAGCTGATAAATATATCCATCACATAGCTTTAGGAATCCTAACACAACTGTCAATATTAATTGAACAACAGATAAATTAGAAATAAACTTTTAAAGAGGCATGCATTCTTTAAATAATAAAGAAAGACCTTAAATAAGCAATACTGCCATGTTTGGCCATCATGAGCTGACATTGCTAGAGATAGCAGAAAGGAATGAAAGTTTGTTTGTGTCATTATGCTGGCAGTACAGAATTATCAACAAGAGGCCATGCACATAGACTAAAATGCCACAGTACCTTCTTAATGAACTGCATGATCATGGAACTAAATAATATGAAAAGACATTTATCTTATTGGAGAGAAACTGTTATTAAGAATACTCACATGCACGGAGGTGGGCCTTCACCTTCTGGTTCCAACTTCCTCCATTCGTAAGGCTTGGCAGCAGTGTCTAGGGCCCAAACATCAGCTAAAGGCCGCTTCCCTGAAGATATAGTTTAAACCTTATAAACTCATTTACATTAGCAGGAAATGCTGAAAAACATCTAAATTTTGTTGGCAACAATGACATGCTCATATATATATGAACAAAGAAGTAGAAAAAGGAAATAGCTTACCATCATTTCCACCAATAGCTAATAGAAATCTTTGCCCCACCAAAGCCATCACATGTCCGTAACGTGGTCCAGGGCCAGGTCCTTGGACAACAACCCTGCATTTATGCATAAAGTACCGGAACATTGATTAATATAGTGATAACATAGTAATAAGCAATCAGGTTGCTTAGATATGATCATAACCTATGCCACCGTGGTCGCTGTTGTGTTAAATCCAGAACATGAAGATCCTCCGCAGACAAACCAGCAGGGCCAATTCCACCCTGATTGTATCGCAAAGAGATCCAAAAAAAAAAATTGTGTCCAAACTTAACATAACAAACAAATCTTTCCAAGGTTATTAGCTATGCAAATACCTGAATTACCACCATCGTGCCCACAGCAGTTGCAGCATGTGCAGCCCTTGGGGACGGTGGTTCCCCCAGTGGTGTCAGCCTGAAAACATATGATAGCACTATCATCTCATTGCAGAAGTGGATGTCAAATGTTTAACCATATAGTTCATTAAAGGAGTTTGGAAGATGTTAGTTAGATCCTTATAGTTTTGTTCTGCTAACAGAAGTTGCTTCCAGCCAAACAAAACTCAAAAACATGATGTAAAACACACTATATATGAAAATAAAGTCACATCCTGCCATACGAGTCTTATATCATCTGTCATTTATCTACGTGAACTAGCATCAAGTATAAGCTGATGCTTCATGGTGCTCTATATATCAACAAGTAATCAGCTTTTATGAGGTTACCTTGTCCATTTATTTGACAACACATCGTAACAATGGACGTCAGCAGTTGCACCTGCGAGACCTGAAGCACAGAAAATACAACAGTTGGACGACAAAACAGCACATGAGTAGAAACTCTCAAACCAATTAGCACGGCAGAGCACTTGTAAACGCCAAAGATCGAATTTTTAGTCCAATCGCACAGCTCTATGTTCTCCTATCTCACCATTCCCTAATTTTTTGATGAATACTGAGCAGAGGGTCCTCAGAATTTAATCTTCACAGCAACATATCAAGGCAAGAAAAGCAAAATATCTTCTTTGAATCTTTCTAATAGACGAATATAATTAGGGTTTCATAAAAGGAGGACAACTGGAGGGTTAGAGAGAGAGAGCACATACGGATGCCAGCGCTCCCGGCGGAGGACGGCGGGGCGGCGGAATTGCCCTCGAGGGCGGTAGCGCCGCCGAAGAGAATAAGCCTCGGCCCGATGTACCCGGGCGTGCCCTCCTCCCCAACAGCAGCCACGGCGGTGAGCGTGTGCCCGCACCGGCACCCCGGCCCGTCCTCCTTCTTCTCGATGATCGCGTTCACCACCGAGTAGGTCGGCGCGGGACGGGGCCCGGCGGCGGCGGCGGCGGCAGCGGGCTGCTGCTGCTGCGACGGCGGCCCCTGCGGAGGAACCGGCGCCGGCGAGGAGGCGGCGGACTCTGAGGGGCCGTCATGGTGGTTTTCCGCGGACGTATCGTGGTCGGATTCCGTCGACATGGAAGCGTCCACTTCCATGGTCGCAGTCGGGTAGATCGGAGTGGGGGTTCCGCGGCGGCCTACCGGGGCGATGCGGGCCGAGCATTCCACATCGAGGAGCCCTACCGCCCGATTTATAGATAAAATCGGCCGGAATTCATCTCAGCCGCCGCGGCGGGGGACCGAATTGATCGAATCTCTCGGCCGTATCGTCGCCGTGTCGGAATGGAAAAAGGAACGAATTATGAGAGAGAGAAAGAGAGAGATCCCCTTTATTTTTCTTTTATTTCCCTCTTCCGACCTCCGTGAACAAATCCCACGTCGCTCGCGCGAGCGGAGGAGGAGAGAGGAATAGAGATAGAAATGGAAATGGAAATAAAATCCGAGGAGGAGAAATTAAATTAGGAAAGGGAAGAAAGAGAGAAGAAACGGAGGAGAGAGAAAAATAGAGATGGAGAATAGAGACACAGATAAACTAATGCCTTGCTCGTCTCCCTTGTTTATTTTTGATTATTTTATTTTTTTCTTTCTATTTTTCTTGCTATTTATGGCCTCAGCTTTCTCTCTCAATTTCTGTCTTTCCGCCGAGGAATAAACGGGAGAAAATCTCAAAGAGAGGAGAGATAGTGAGAGAGAGAGAGAGACACAGGGGTTCCCCTTGCTTGGTGGAAGGGGGCGGCCCGATCCGAGGACTCGAGTCTCGACCGTCGCTGGATCGCTTTTCTCACCGGCACGGACCGGTGTCTTGGGTAATGACGGGAAGTACCGGTTTTCCATCATGGGATCCGAATTAGAGAAAGAGAAGAATATAAGAAGGCCAACGGGACTCGTCTTCGACGTCAAAGCACGCAAGAGTCTGCGGTAGGGGTGGAGTGGACAGTGGGGGAGAGATGAGTAGGCTATCATGCAATGCCATGACCTTCTCCTCAAGTTTGTAGGGATCCCATGGGATAATTAATACTAACCGGTAAACATATCATGAAGTTCGAACTTTATGTCTTAATATACATAGGACGAGTCAATGGGAAGGTTATAATTGTGTCCTGTAACAGGACATTATGTTTCCTCGTTGCTTCCGGTAAATGAGGTCAGATGTGTGTTCCAAGGTGGTTAGGAAAAAAGAAAGAATATTAGCCTTAACATGGACACTCTGACATGGTCCTGTTTGCATTTTTGCCATCCTTGGATCCACTATTTGTTTTAAAATAATGGATGAGTGCGTTTGTGAATAAATATATTTGATTCTACCTAGGAGCTAACTGCCATTTGGAGTAGTTTGTTGTAAGTTAGATAGGACCGTGTTGGCTTATAGCTTTTTATATTATCATGGTCCTCTTCGGCCTTCTGTGGAATGGTGCCAATCTTTAGAAGATGTGACCCAGAAGAGTGTTCTTTCGGAACTATATTTGTATGGAGACTAGGTAAACAAAATGTAGGCTTCCTGGTTTAATAAGTCCCGTAACGAGAATGTTTAATAACTCGTTTAAGATACTAACACCATGTGTATTTATGTCACTGTCGTGGTGAGTCATGACCTACCTACCTCTTCATGTCTGAATATAATAAACCCTCTATTTAGGGTTCCAATCCTCTGTATTTTAGGAAGGGAATGGGGTCCAATTCCTTAATCATGACTATTTGTGCATCTTGTAATGTCATGTAATATAAAACCCATGAAACTGGCCCAATCTACTTGACAGCCCAATCAGTTTGGCCCAATAAAAAAAAGAGGAAAACAAATTCGGCATGCGTCGCGCACATGCCTAGAGAGTCCTCTTCCTCCCCAAGATGGTCGGACAAAATCTGACTCCGAGTGAAATTCCGGTCGCAGCCGAGCTCTATTTAGAGCTCCTCACTATCCTTTCTTCCACCTCACCAAAGAACCGGCCCCAATCGAAGCTCTTCGCCGGAGATCTCTTCAGTTTTCTCTCCGAAGCTCGGTCGCCATTGAGCCGCCACCACATTCAAATGCCGTCGGAAGCCAAGTAAAAATCCGGGCCCCCTTGAGCCACCCTCTCTCTTCCTTTCGGATGCTTTTGAAACCTTGATTTCAGCCAATGATCGTCAGATTTTGGCTAAGAAGGGGCAAAGCCCCTGTTTCTTCCTATTTTGACCGGTCAACCTTTATTTTTCCTCGTCACTGGCGGGTTCCGTCGCTGGCGCTCAGCGTAGGAGTTTCCTCCTGATCCCCCACAATAGACTATCATGGTCGGCTATCCGGCCACCGGGTTTGCCTTGTTTCATAACTTGAGGAGTCGGAACCCTTATTTTTGATTGTCTTTGGTGTCGTCAGTTGCCTGTCGCTTGTTGGCTTGCCATGGGTCCCTAACCCCAGGCACTACCTAGAGTCACCCTCTTCCTTCTTCTTCCTTGGTTAGATAGAGAGAAGATTCCTTTCTCTCTCTTCTCTCTCTCTTTCCCATCCTTTCTCTCTCTTCTCTCTCTTTTCCATCCTTTCTCTCTCTTATTTCTCTCTCTAATGAACTTTCTCTCTCTAGAGATGTTGGATCTAAATATGGCATCTCTCTTCATGATTCTGGATCAACCTTGGTGATAGGCCTTGATCCATGTTCGCCAGCTGACATGCTAGCCCCACTTTGGCCCTTTTTAGACATTGTTAGAATTGGTCATCCTTGATCTATATCGAAACTCCTGAATCCTAGTTCGGGCATGATCGGATGAACTTCACTTTGATCAGACCAACCGGGGTGTCGAGCACTTCCATTAGATTAGCCCTAAGAAGGTGTTGGAAGTAGGGTTTCTACTTTTGAAATAAAAATGATAAATTCTGATAAAAATATTATTTGTTAAAATATCAAGATCTTAGAAGGATTGTTGAAATTGATTGGATTGATACTTTGGATTGCTCGTAAAGTAAGTAATATTTCACTTTTCTAAATTTATCAATAATCAATAAATTATTATATTCATGACTTTTGAGTGGTATTATTCATGATGCATAAATTTGGTGGATAGTATATCATTACAGAATATGTTATTTTGGAATATTATGATGATAGATAATTTATTATGGATATGATGGATTGATTTTGACACTGCTTGATTTTCAAACTGAAATAGAAAATCTAGAACTATTTTAATTTCAATCTAGCTATGTTAGGGACTCCGCCAATAGGGGCTAATACATTGGCATATAATTTGTTCTGAAGATTGTATCCAAGATGATGAGCAACATACCACAAACAGATATGCAGTCCTGAAGAACTTTGCTACAAGATGATATGCAGCTCACCGCAAGAAAATTAACTGATATTATGACCTTGCCATAGGGAAGATGTAGTCATAGCTCATGATTGATAAAATAAATTGAATATTTGAAAGAACTTGAATTAATGAGCATAAATTTACTATTTTAAGAAATATTTCGTAGTATATTAGTACATGCATATATGCTCATTTTCTGCAAAATATTATCTATTTGATTGTATGATTTGTTTAGCTATAGCGATCATTACTTATTGGGTTGTTTAGCTTATCACACGATTTCTTACTATTTTTATAGATCCGAAGAATTAGCACGATCAAGGTTTTTAATATGGAAAAGCGAATAGCAGAACTTTGGCGCAGATTATTTTAGATTAGAGTTTATTTAAATTGATATTCTATCCTAGAATATTGTCAGAATCATGAGACCTTTAAATATTGAGCCGGTTAGTGAAATAAAGTTTACATATTATTATTTAAATTATTTCGCTGTATATTTATGATATTATGTTGAGATGCCTAGCATGCTTGTGGAAAAAATTTTCTATGAGATGGGCGGTTGACATGACCCCCGATTTGTGAACTTGGATCGGACGTGTGACATATAATGAAGAAGGGTCCGTGCAACGTATTAGATAGCACCCAATGTAATATTATGGTCATGTATCGTCTAACAATACTACAATACATAAATATTCATGATTGTGAAATTGGACTCTATTTGAAAGCAACAAAAAATATTCGTCGTATATGGGGTTCACTTATTTTTTTATCTAATCTAAAAACTCATTTGGTTTGCAGAAAAAATATTATCTATCTAAAATGTTTTTCTAAGAAGCTGCTGCTTGGGTATATAATACCTGAGAAAATAGTTTTTGTTCGTTTAGTTGACCATTAGAAAGTGGTATAGAAAACACACTTTTCAGAGTGACTAATATTTGGTTGAGTTTCTACTTTCTTGAAAAAATTATATAAAATACATGTCATGCCTAACTTTGGATAATATGATTCCTAAGGCTACATAAAGATCTGCATTGAGGAAGTGTTAAGTTCAATCTAAAAGAAGAATGAGAATAAGATAGAGAATAATGCTAGATTGATCAACAAGAAGACATTCTATGACTAGGATTCAACCAAGAGACCCGCATATATAAAATGCCTTGCTATAAAGATATCGACTCCACTCTAGAGACCTCTTACAATAATCTTCACCCTCTTCCACCAATCCTGAAGAGTCTAAAACTTCGGCTTGGAAGTATTTATCTCAGTTAGGAATCTGGAAGTTATGTTTTGTATGCTTCTAACTGGTGCCAAGTCATATCCAAGGCTTAGAATTTTTTCTTATTACTATGCTTTAGCTCTGCCTTTTCATCCTCAAGAAGTTGTACTTCCTAATGAGACTTGGTTAGTTGCACTTTAAGAGGTGCAATCAGGTCTTTTCCTATGCGAAGCTTGTCTTGGATCGATGTGTCTGTGTTTGGGGCGGGTTGGATCTCTTTTTTCCAAGAAAGCGACTTTGATCTCCAATTCATCCATGCAGAATGACAGTGTGTCTACTTTCTTTGATAGGTTTGCGAACAAATGATGGATGTGAGAGATGTTGGCTAGCTTATCATGGAGATCAATGGCCTAATTCATCGAAAGATAAGCTGAATATTATAGAGTAAAGATTACATTCGAGAACTCGACCATATTCTCTAGAGTGATAAGCTTATCAATCAAGATTGTAAGAATGTGTTATAAAGCTTTATTCATCACCATTACTTCTACATTAGTGTTGAAAGTAGATGAATGGTCAATATGAGAGTCAACCAATCAGGTTGGCAATCTAGCAATGACATTGCTTAGAGACTGGAAGATGAAAAAACTACCAAGACCCTATAAAAGGGATCAGGTTAGTAAATAAAAAACTATGAAAGTAAAGGCATATAAATGATACCACATGGCCGATAGTTGAGGAGTTGGAGATTGGAGCTTTTGGGGATGCAATTAAAGTTAGAGTGAATAGAAGGTTGGACTCTTCAGTTCGAGGAATCTTAGTCATGGTTTCAGTAGAAGGGATAGAGGTGTGCCCCAATGCGGGAGTGAGGATGATAGTGTTATTTTGATGATTAACAAGCAATTCTCTAGAGTATGCTATAAGTTAAAATTGATACTTCATTTATAAGTTCATTGCTCTCAGTACATTTGCTTAATTGGAAATATATATATGGTCTTGTTCATTTGGATGAAACTAACCTTGAGAATGCAGCAAAGTGTGGATTGAGTCGACCCATAGGTTGATTGGGTCGACCCCGGCACATCGAGGAATCATCTGGCACACTCCTGCAAAAACAGCACAAATGAACAGTGAGTTGGGTCGACCCAAGGTAAGCAAGAGTCGACCCAACCTCCAAAGAACCTCAAAATGCAAAGGAAAAATGCTCTCTGGATTTACTGAGAGGGTCGACCCACACAGTGGTTGAGTCGACCCACGCTTGAGTCGACCCAAATCCTGAGAAGGTCGACCCAAAGACAAGACAGAAAGACAGACAGAAAATGGTTCTCTGAAATTACTGAGAGGGTCGACCCAAGAAGAAGTTGAGTCGACCCAAGTGAACTTTGAGTCGACCCAAACCCTGAGAGGGTCGACCCAAATGGAAGACAGAAAGACAGACAGAAAATGGCTCTCTGGAATTACTGAGAGGGTCGACCCAAGAAGAAGTTGAGTCGACCCAAGTAAACCTTGAGTCGACCCAAGGAAAGGTTGAGTCGACCCAAGTGAAGAAAGGCTGAAATTCAAGGCTCTGAATTTTCTGAAGCTGACCTTGGGTCGACCCAAAGAAAGGTTGGGTCGACCCAAGGCAACAGAAGGCTGAATTTCAAGTTTCTGTGTTTTCTGAGAGGGTCGACCCAAGAAATGGTTGAGTCGACCCAAGTGAAGGTTGGGTCGACCCAAGGACAGGTTGAGCCGACCCAAACACGGGCTGAACATAACGGCTAGTTGTGCAGAAATGCTTTTTGGACTCCCAACGGCTATAAACGGCTAGTTTCTTCAATCCAACGGTCAGAAAGGACTATTTGGAGGTTGGAGAAGTATTTAAGAGGGAGTATTCATCAGAGGAAGCAAGCTTTTGGGAAAATACATCAAGTGCATTCAAGAGAGAACCCTAGCAAGGCAAGCTTCATCCAAGGGCTTCATTCAAGAATCAAAGAAAGGGGTTGAGCAGATTCAAAGAGGCATCAAGAGCTCCATCCTCCCTTGAAGAGTGAAGCATCCTTGACAAAGAAGAGAGAAGCTACTTCAAAGCGATAAATATTTTCTAACTCTTCTTTGTAGTTCATATTGTTTCATTTGCTCATTTAGGAGTTTGAATCTTTCTTCTTGTTTATCAAACTATTTGTAATAGGTTGTTGGTGAACCCGTAAAACCAACATAGGTTCGTTGGTGAGCCCGTAAAACCAACATAGGTTTTTGGTGAACCCGGAAAACCAAAGTGTATAGGTTCGTTGGTGAGCCCGCAAAACCAACAAAGGTTTTTGGTGAACCCGGAAAACCAAAGTGTATAGGTTCGTTGGTGAGCCCGCAAAACCAACAAAGGTTTTTGGTGAACCCGGAAAACCAAAGTGTAAAGGTTCGTTGGTGAGCCCGTAAAACCAACAAAGGTTTTTGGATTGTGAGCCCGGAAAACAATCCAACTGTAATCCGCGGGATTATAGTGAATTTCCAAGGGGACGCTTGGGGAGTGGACGTAGGTGCTAAGGAGAGCACCGAACCACTATATATTGTTGTGTTTGTGTTGTGCTTGTGCTTACGTTTATTCTTGCATCATCTTCTATCTTTGCACTAGTTTAAATCATTCAAATAGTTTAAGGAAGCATCCACCGCACTTAATTAAGAAAACGTTTAAAGCACCAAAATTTAGAAGAAACCAATTCACCCCCCCCCCCTCTTGGCTTGTCACCTTGGGCAACAAGTGGTATCAGAGCAAGGTGCTCTAATAGTGCTCATTGATCTAACAATCAAGAGTTAAAGATCATGACAACCCAAGTGGGATGTGCAATGAGTGAGGGGCAATTCACAGATAGACCTCCACTATTAGATGGTATAAACTACACACATTGGAAAGCACGCATGCGCACTTTCATTCAAGCACATGACTGCGATCTATGGAGTATCATAGTCAATGGGCTACACACAAATGATAATCATGATAAGAAAATGGCTCAGCAAAATGCAAAAGCCATGAATATTCTATATTGTGCATTGGATGATAGTGAACTTGATGACATATCTTTTTGCATGACTGCTAAAGAAATATGGAGTATACTTGAAGCTAAATATGAATGCACTAATGTTTCTAGTGACATTGAAACTATCTCAGAAGAAGAAGAGCAGCAAACTGAAAATGAAGATCTTTGCTGTGTGGCACATGGAGATGAGGTGTGTACTCGAATACAAAGTGATCTCTCATTCAAAAATCAAGTACATACTGAAACTCAATCTGATTTTACATTTGATGAACTTCATGATGCTTTTCATGATCTATACTTTGAATATAAGAAGCTTAGGTTAAAGAATAAAAAGCTAAATCAGAAAAATCTATTTCTTGCTGAAAGCTATGATATAACTCAGAAAAATAATAAATTACTTTCAGAAGACAATGAAAGGCTAACTAAAGAAGTTAACAAATTTAAGTCTATAGTTGAAAAATCTACTATCAGCTCTGAAAAACTGAACTTAATGATAAATAATCAAAGAGCTGAATTTGAAAAGGCTGGATTAGGATATCAATCTTGGTACACACAAAAATTCCTTAATGATATATGTGTTAAATCCTCCACTATCTATCCTAAAACGGATTCTAATTTATCTGGTGAAACTAATAAACAGAAACAGAAAACTGAAAATTCATTATCTGTTTTTGCTAAATCTATGTTGTTTAAATTTAGCAAAAGTATGCAGAAGTATATTACTTGCAATCCTAAAACCTGCAAACTAATAGACAAAATGGTAATTAAGAGAATATGGGTTCCAAAAGGAACAATTATAGCTAACCTGCAAGGACCCAAAAGAGCTTGGGTTTCTAAGTTGAAAACATAATCATTTTTAGCAAATGTGTCTAGCTACCCAAGATTCCAATGAAAGATGTTAATTTAGACATTGGGTGCTCTAGACATATATTAAAGAATGAAACTTAAAATATACTTGAGAAAAGTAATTAAAATAAAAAGAATAATGAAATTAGTAATCCTTGCATCTCATCATTCTCTTTGCCTTAGTATCAAATTAAAACATGAATTGCAGGTATTAATCAATTTTGTGATATAGGTAATATTTTTAAAAATATAATCAAATCACTTCATTTTATAGTATGCCTTATTTACTGCTGGATAAGTTGCTAAATGATTAATCAATTTATTAAGAATAACTCTATGAATTCTCTATATGCTTGATTGAGAGTTTTTATCAATGGTATTATCTTATTGATCATAGACATGAGAATGTATACTTGGTATGCTTTTAAATATATGCACTATGAATACCAAGATTAAAGAAACCACTTTTGGCATATAAAATCAACTCATACTAGTATGGACTTAATCTCAAAAGACCTTGTCATTGGTTCACTTAGATTAATTTTTGCAAGGTCAAAGTTTGCTATGTATGTCATCTAGAAAAACTAGAATCATTTCTAAATTTGAAAACATTGTTTCCACCTTTTACCCGTTGGAAATTCTCCATAAGAACTTATTTGGATCTCTAGGTTTGTGAACCTAGGAGATAAGCTCTCTAATTTCGTAATTATGGATGATTTCTCAAAGCTAATGTTAGTTTTATTCTTGGCACTTAAATTGAAATATTTTTTTGCTTTGGCACAAAGTTACAAAAGGTTTCAAATGAAAAAGGTTTGCAAACTGTGAAAATTCATGGCACAGCTTTGAAAACCAATTTGTTGATCAAATGGTATTGAATACAATTGTGCTTGCACCAAGAACACTATTGCATATAGGGGTTATAAAAATATAAAAAAAAAATATATAGAACCTTTGTTGTGTAAGGACAATGCTTTGTGATAACAGTTGATTAATACTATCATCACAGCTTGTCATATTATAAGGTTTCTATTAAATCTATTTTTAAAGAAAACCCCATGTGAACTCATAAAAAAAAAAAAAAGAAAATCAAATGTTGCATACCTTCATATTGTTCAGTTATACATATTATGTTCTCAAGAATGAAATATATGCCAAATCTGATAAAACAAGTGTTTCTTTGGATATTACTCTTTAAGCAATGCATATAGAATATTCAATGACAAGATACTAGTTGTAGAAATATCAATTTATATTATTCCTATTAAAACTAGATCTTTTATTGAGAATATAGTTTATCATTTTGATTCTATGTAACAATCTGAATTTTGATAGAAACAATTGTTTAAGATAATTTGATTAAAACTCAGCTAGCATGTCTCATTGATAATTATCTTAAGCAAATAGAATCTAAGCTAAATTAATTCTGAAAATAAAAAAAAAAAATGATTTGACCTTGATGAATCCTTCTATTGCCTCACATACTTGTCCTTGAACCATTTTACTTAATGAAGTTATCTCTTTAGTTCAAGTGACTTGTGCTTGCATATATTTAGACAATCTCTCGAGTAAAGTGACTTAATATTCAATTATTGTCATATCTTATGTTGAGTCATCTAGCTAAGAAATATATTGTATGAATGTTTTGTATCTTGAAGAAACTAATGACTTTCCTTCAAGAAAGAAAAAGATTTTATTAATGATACAGGATTTATGAGCAAGAAATTTCAACTTGAAGGACACCTCGATGAAAGATACAATAAACATTCCCTTGCAAACAAAAAAAAGAGAGATTTTCTTCAGCCAAGGGTGTAAAGAATCTAAAAGGTATTTGGCTTGAAGAATGCTAAATGCACTGGTAATCTAAACTCTTCTCTTGTAAGTTAGTTGAGCAAAATCAATAGTTTGAAATTATATGGTAGCATGATTAAACCTTTAATTGCTGATCATCTTGATATCATGCTTCATTCTCATGCTAGTGATAATTGTTTCATGGTGTGATTAAATTGAAGCTTACTCTTTCCTTTATAATGCATAACCATGAAATACACAAGTTTATGCCTCAAATCTCTAATTCAAAATAACTTGTGATAAGCTATGAATCATTGGGCATAATGAAAATGCTGTTTGCATGATATATATTTATATGCAGCATATTAGATTAATTCTTTATTCTGCTCTTTCATGTAAATTACTTGAGAATAACAAAAAGAGGAAGAGATAAAGAAAAGAAAATGAACAATTATTCAAGAAAAGTAAAATCTAAGTAAAGGCAAATGCTCCAATCTTTAGGAAAAGCAAAACAAGCATAATATATTTGGCACATTTGTAAGACTAATATGAACATTCCTTTGGAAGAGATAAAATCCGTAATTAATTACAAGAAAAGTTTGAAGTGAACATTTTAACCCTTCTATATTGCTCATCATAGGGATGGTGTCAATGGGGAGGCTAGTGGTAGTACCCGGCACTATTTGACCCAACTATTCGGTGTAGGGCATATTAGGGACGGCACAAGAGGGAGGCTAGTGGTAGTACCTCGTGCCCCTTCCAACTCCACCGGATAGGGAGCAAATAGAATATAGAGCATAGAAAAGTAAAACCGAAAAATAAATGAAGATAATCAAAATGCTCATTGAATGGTTAAAGAAAGAAATTAAAAATTTGGGGAATGAATGATAAATAAATGAAAATATATAAGAAGGTTGTAAAAATCAAATGAAGTTTCAATCACTTGAAAACACACCTTAAGGATAAAATCAGTGCTAAATTGTATTTAAATAAAGAAAATTTTATTTGAAAAGAATTGATTTTGATCCATGACATGCTTGTTATGTTTTGCATACTTTGAATTATATGTTTTCAATATTCAGTTTGAAATGCTTCATGCTTGAATAATTTGATTGAAACATGTTTCTACCAATAGCAAATTTATTTTTTTTATGACACTCATAATTTGGAATAGGCTTTAACTTTGTATAAAAGTTTTCGCTTCACCTTTGACTTCGAAATAACTTGTGCCTCAAAGCCTAATGAAAATTGTTTTTACTTGTATTCTATACTCATCAATGATATGTTGGATTTCTCTTGTTTCATGATCACCTTTGAAATCTGAAAGTTGAATATATTTATAAAAAGAAGAAGAAAAGGATACTTCTATTTTAATGAATATCTTTCAAAAAAAAAGGATAATCTGAATTTGCAAATTAGGCAGAATGAATTGATTATAATTTATCTTTCAACTTGCCTAACATTAGTACATAATGTCCTCCAATTTGTACCAAAATTCAAAATGAATTACAAAGATTCTGGATGTGCTCTAATGTTTTTGAAATATGTGTTTTCAATCTTAATAGTTTAAGATGAGCAACAAATGAGAAGATACATATCTCAAATTACAACCTTGAAAGCCTCCTTGAGAATCTTTATGAAATTCAGAATCTGATTTTGTATAAAAGCTTAAACTCAATATGAATTTCTAGATAAAACTACAGCTTAAGAAAAATAGAATAATTCTGATGCCTTGATTGCTTGCCCCGATACGCATCTGAAACATATCATTTCTTATCCTAATATTGGTCTGAATGATGTGTCTTTCGATGATCTTGATTGCAAACAAATATTTTTAATATATGATTTTATTTTGATATTGAAAAGATTTATTGTGCTTCATATATACATTGCTGAAAAACCTTGATTAAGAAATTGAGTTCTATAAATACATATACTTCAATGATCATCTATATATTTTTTCCTCTCCTACATTGTTAAAGACTTTCATCAAAATATATATGTATATATATTATTAAAAGAGTGAATGATCTCAAGTCTAGAAATATTTCAGCTCACTCAAATGATTCTTAAAAGAAAGAAAATGTAAATGCTTCTGAAAGAATTTGAGCCTCAAATGAATCATTTTCTGATTAATATTTCAGTACATTTTCTCAAAGATTAAGAGGAAGCATAACTTGTTCTTAAAAGATTAAAAAGAGTGATTGCTTCTAGATCACTCTACACTCTTGATATCATAAAGGTTCAGTTTTATTCACGTTTATCATTAAAATCTGAAATTCAACTAAAGATAAGAGAAAGAATACTAAATGTGAAGTGGTATTAAACTTTGTGCTTCGTTGAATATCTTTTGAAAGTTGGATTTTTATCTGTACTTAATTGGTAAATCACTTGTTTTGAAAACTAAGTGAAAAGGATTCCATTTGTCTTAGTATTGGAAATTTACTTTGGAATCTACTAATGAGCTCTTATTGGCTTGCACTTTAGTGTTTCAATCATGAGCCAATTCATTTTAATTGATTTTGATGCTATGATCTTTAAAGGAGTAAAAGAAAGTTTTTAAGAGAGCTCTAAAAGAACTTTCAAAACCTTGAATTTTATATCCTACACTGCATAAATTCATGTTTTGGTATATATGCCCCAATACTTTTATATCATGAAAGAGTTTTGAAGTCATTAAGAATTAAAGATTCAACATAATCTTATGCTTTTCGAGTATATAAGTTTTGATCTTTATCTGCTCTTATACTATACTCTGAAAATTAATTAGATTGCTCTCATCTTGTTATATACTTAATATATATATATATAAAGATGTTGAGTTTTCATTCGTGCCTTCTTTGAATATTATTCTTGATACTCCTTGAAATAACTTGAAAAAGATTCCATCTACACTTGATTTGAAAAATATCTTTGGAATCTACATTTAGAGATCACTTCTGGCTTACATCCTTAATATCTCATTCCTAAAGCCAAACACATAGAAATAAGATATCATTTTATTAGGGATCGTGTGCAAAATGGAAACATATGTATTGAGCATATATGTACTGAAAAAAAACTATTAGCCGACATATTTACAAAACCCTTGAGTAAAGTTAGATTCTGCATGCTAAGGAGGGAATTAGGCATATGTGATCCTTTTTATTGAAGAAATATAAAAGGGAGCAAGTAGCCTCATGATACATTCCTCCAATTTCTAAAAATCCATGAAACATGAGTCAAACTTGTTATCTATAGATTTCTTACTCATGTATCATTGTCCCAGAAAGAATTTATAAGGATTGGAAGTAAGGAAAATTTTTAGAAGCAAAAAAAGGAAGAGAAAAGGAAAATTCTGCACTTGGGCCGACCCAACCCAGAACAGGGTCGACCCAACGTTGAGTCGACCCAAGAAATTTCTTGAGTCGACCCAACGTCGGGACCCCACTGTTAAAAGGGGGACCCGAGAGCTCTATTAGGGCACTGTTTGCCCTTGTCCTCTTCTGAAAATCCTATTCCCCACTCTCAAATCTTCTCCAATCATCTCCAAACAGTAGATTACTTCAAAATCTTGGAGAAATAGGACCCAAGAGAGCCGTAGCCAAGCGATCCGGAAGAGTCTCACGATCTTGTTTAGAGCCTAGGATATGTATCTTGCTTTTTCTCATATGTATCTTGTTTTTTCCTTATATCTTTAAATCTTGATTGAGGAACATTCTACCTATCTTTATTTTGGGCATTAATGTATGAAAATGTTCCTATTGTGATCAATAAAGTTTGAAGTTTGTTCTTAATTGCATCTTTTCCCATATATATGTTTTTGATGATAACAAAAAGGGGGAGAAGAGAAGGAAAGAGTATATAAAGGAGAAGAGAAGAAAAGAGTATATAAAGGGGGAGAAGAAAAGAAAGAGTATTTCATTTGAGAAGTTAAGAAAGAGTATTAATTTTGGGAGAAGTAAAGATAGTGTTTAAAGAAAGAGTATTTTATTTGAGAAGTAAAGATAGTGTTTAGAGCATGTAAAGAAAAGAGAAATAAATGGGCAAACAAATTGAAAATCATATAAGAAAGCTTATACATCTAAGGGGGAGCAATTTGTAACAATGAAAATGATCAACTCAAAAATTTATATCAAATTTCAGAATTTGGCACACATAATTTCAGAATGTGGCACGCTCCTTTCTCACCTCGATACATAAGCTGAAACTCTTATTTTATCTCAAATTTTTGAAGTTTCATTGCTAATGAATTATAAATGAAAGGGGGAGCCATTCAAAAAATCAAATTGGCAAATTTTGAATGATATAGGGGGAGATTTCACTTATATATATGAAAAACTGAAATTCTGAAATTCAATCCCTTTTATAAACTGATTTTAAAGACAAGTATCAATAGGCTTATACTCTTTATTTTGTAATCATCAAAAAGGGGGAGATTGAGGATGATAGTGTTATTTTGATGATTAACAAGCAATTCTCTAGAGTATGCTATAAGTTAAAATTGATACTTCATTTATAAGTTCATTGCTCTCAGTACATTTGCTTAATTGAAAATATATATATGGTCTTGTTCATTTGGATGAAACTAACCTTGAGAATGCAGCAAAGTGTGGATTGAGTCGACCCATAGGTTGATTGGGTCGACCCCGGCACATCGAGGAATCATCTGGCACACTCCTGCAAAAACAGCACAAATGAACAGTGAGTTGGGTCGACCCAAGGTAAGCAAGAGTCGACCCAACCTCCAAAGAACCTCAAAATGCAAAGGAAAAATGCTCTCTGGATTTACTGAGAGGGTCGACCCACACAGTGGTTGAGTCGACCCACGCTTGAGTCGACCCAAACCCTGAGAAGGTCGACCCAAAGACAAGACAGAAAGACAGACAGAAAATGGTTCTCTGAAATTACTGAGAGGGTTGACCCAAGAAGAAGTTGAGTCGACCCAAGTGAACTTTGAGTCGACCCAAACCCTGAAAGGGTCGACCCAAATGGAAGACAGAAAGACAGACAGAAAATGGCTCTCTGGAATTACTGAGAGGGTCGACCCAAGAAGAAGTTGAGTCGACCCAAGTAAACCTTGAGTCGACCCAAGGAAAGGTTGAGTCGACCCAAGTGAAGAAAGGCTGAAATTCAAGGCTCTGAATTTTCTGAAGCTGACCTTGGGTCGACCCAAAGAAAGGTTGGGTCGACCCAAGGCAACAGAAGGCTGAATTTCAAGTTTCTGTGTTTTCTGAGAGGGTCGACCCAAGAAATGGTTGAGTCGACCCAAGTGAAGGTTGGGTCGACCCAAGGACAGGTTGAGCCGACCCAAACACGGGCTGAACATAACGGCTAGTTGTGCAGAAATGCTTTTTGGACTCCCAACGGCTATAAACGGCTAGTTTCTTCAATCCAACGGTCAGAAAGGACTATTTGGAGGTTGGAGAAGTATTTAAGAGGGAGTATTCATCAGAGAAAGCAAGCTTTTGGGAAAATACATCAAGTGCATTCAAGAGAGAACCCTAGCAAGGCAAGCTTCATTCAAGGGCTTCATTCAAGAATCAAAGAAAGGGGTTGAGCAGATTCAAAGAGGCATCAAGAGCTCCATCCTCCCTTGAAGAGTGAAGCATCCTTGACAAAGAAGAGAGAAGCTACTTCAAAGCGATAAATATTTTCTAACTCTTCTTTGTAGTTCATATTGTTTCATTTGCTCATTTAGGAGTTTGAATCTTTCTTCTTGTTTATCAAACTACTTGTAATAGGTTGTTGGTGAACCCGTAAAACCAACATAGGTTCGTTGGTGAGCCCGTAAAACCAACATAGGTTTTTGGTGAACCCGGAAAACCAAAGTGTATAGGTTCGTTGGTGAGCCCGCAAAACCAACAAAGGTTTTTGGTGAACCCGGAAAACCAAAGTGTATAGGTTCGTTGGTGAGCCCGCAAAACCAACAAAGGTTTTTGGTGAACCCGGAAAACCAAAGTGTAAAGGTTCGTTGGTGAGCCCGTAAAACCAACAAAGGTTTTTGGATTGTGAGCCCGGAAAACAATCCAACTGTAATCCGCGGGATTATAGTGAATTTCCAAGGGGACGCTTGGGGAGTAGACGTAGGTGCTAAGGAGAGCACCGAACCACTATATATTGTTGTGTTTGTGTTGTGCTTGTGCTTACGTTTATTCTTGCATCATCTTCTATCTTTGCACTAGTTTAAATCATTCAAATAGTTTAAGGAAGCATCCACCGCACTTAATTAAGAAAACGTTTAAAGCACCAAAATTTAGAAGAAACCAATTCACCCCCCCCCCCCCTCTTGGCTTGTCACCTTGGGCAACAGGGAGGCTCTTGGGGATGATCAAGGTAAGGAGATGGAGAAGGGTTAGTTAACTTAGTCGAAGGAACATGGTCTCCTGCAAGCACGATTTGTGGCAAGTCTACAGTATTGGTAGATCATTAAGTGACTCATCTTCTGAGTCCTCGTTGATATCCAATACTACGACGAACCTGCTTTTCTTTACAGGACACTTCACCCTGCCACACTACTTTGAAGAGGTGCAAGTTTAGACTTGTGAACTACCTTTTTTATCTTTTTCGAGGTAGGGACTTCAACCTTTGCTAATATTGGCCGAATTGAGAGAACCATTAATAGAGTTGCAAAGTTAAGGATTAGCCAGAAATGATTGCAACTATGCATTTAAATTTTTGCCATTGATTGGGATCAGAATCTTGCTTGCATATGGTGAAGATTTATCATCGATTGACTATGAAGTAGAAGGAACATCAGATGCTGAGTCGAGAGGAGAGCTGACATTGATTCGATCCAAGGTAGTGGCGGCACTCTCATAATGATCATGCCAGCATCCCACTAGCCCATAAACTCTCCGATCATGGCAGGCCGAAGGTCAAGCGAAACAAAATGGTAGTCCAAGCATAATTGTTCATAAAAAAAGGTTTGTTAACGTAATCAAATGCAGCTTGAAAATGAGTAGCCGAGCAAAAAGTTAAGTACTCAAAAAATAGAAGGGCGGACAAGGGAATATCTTGGACCAATCCGAATAGATGGGCAGAGAAATAAGAAGAGTAGTGCTCAATCGTACACATATTATTGACCGATCTATCTATAATTGAGCCGACATGAAGATCTCTAGGGATCAGAAAATCTCTCCAAAGAAGTCCCACAATCTTGATCTCTATTGAGGATACATAGGCTTTTGGGAATACTAACTAGGCAGGTGTTGGAAAAGGAAAGAAAACAAACTGAAGATTTATATATCTACAAAAGGAGCCTTCGTGGAAGAACTTGAAATACTCTGAGAAAGAGAGGAATGGATCCTCCAAGAGAGCATACTGATGACTGATAGGAATGACGTCAGCTACATCGGTTATAGATAGGCAAATCTCTAAAAAATAGGCATATAACGAAATATTAAGCGTCTTGAGGGGACCTCCGCATCACCAATGCTCAGTGGTGATCTCCCTATGTTTTTGGTAAAGATTGGCTAATTCAAGAGGAGCTAGGATTGTTGGATGGTCTTCAATTAGGGTAGCAACCAACCTGAGGTATATTTTGACCACTTGGATTGACTGAAAGCATAGAAAATACCTACAGATTCGGACTAGAAAAAGAAGGCAATGTATTCTTCATGGAATATTGGCCTAGTACGATGGTGGAAGATTTGTATATAGAAATCATAGCTAGTTGATTTATTTAAAGGTAGGCCAAAATTATCTTTGAGAATGTTAATTGAGTTGTTGGCATTGAATTGTTCGCTTGTTGGTCTGAGGTTAAAAAAAAAAAAACTCAAGTCTAGCAAGCTTAGGCTATTCATGCCGTGATTTAGATGGAAAGTGTTGGTTAAATAAGACCAAAAATCTAAGGGGGCAAAAAGCAAAGGTCGATTAGCCAAAGGTGGGAAACAGAAAAAGACTTCCCAAACAGATGACTTCTACTGGGAAACACGATTGAACCACTGATTCCAGAGGTCACATCGGATGGACCATGGCCGATGATAACCGGGGTTCTTCTAAATCAAGATTTTAAAACCCAACCTCCCATAAAGAAAAGTTTCTTTCAGATGGTGAGGAAAGATGGAAGAAAAAGGTCTGACTGCCTGCAATTTTAAAAAAATACCTAATATACAAGGATTGGAGGGTTTCTGATTCAGTATCTCAGGGTCTACAAACCGCATAATCCTAAAATGTTCAAGTTCTTTCTACTTTTCATGGATAAGAGTATGGAGGAAAGTAGAATCTTGGCTTATCTTGTTGCCGAGCAAGAGTAAGGGTGCAACAACTCATGGAAGGTGAAGAGATCTAAGAGAGCAAGAGTCGCCATAAGCAATGGTAGGAAACAAATTTATTAATTAACTAAAAATTATATACACACACACACATATTCCTCTATCCGTCCATTCCCTCCTCTAAATTAGGGACTTAGTTTTTTGTGAGACTTCAAATTTTCTTATAAAAAATAATTTAATTTATTAATTAAAAAAATATAAAAGTAAAATCTATATTCTTAAATACTTATTTACTTTGCAATATTTTGGATTAGAAAAATCATATTATTGAAATTGAAACTGCTCAAATTGAGTTTCACTAACATTCAAATAAAGAATCATGTAAACTATGATGAGTGGAGAGCTTAGCCCAAGTTTAGCCTCTATTTAGTTATATACTAGCATATAACCTTCACGATATGCATGGTGCTTTTTTTTTTCAATTATTCTTGAAAATGCTATATCAAATACGTATAATAGAATAGATACTAGATATGGAATACAATGTAATAGATATAAGAGCCTAATTATTTTCTAAAATAAATATTTGATATTAATATTAAGATATATTATCACTACATAAAGTTCTAATAACATATTTATATCTATGATATAGTAAAATAATATATTATAATAAAATAATAAGGTCATGATTTGACATGCTTATAATAAGAAATGAAAAAGTATTATATATAGAGAATATTTAAAGGCAATATATTGAGGTAATTAGTGATGTACTTTCACTTTTAAGTGAGATCATAATTATAAAAATTCAATTAAAATTAATAAAATATTAATATAATCTAATAACCTGCATTGATATGGGCATGTACAATACTAATGATAACTGATAAGTGCTTTTCATTAATGCTAGCATAATAAATATAGTTATTAATAATATCATTAATTTCTATATTAATTTAGGAATACTAATGAAAAGTTTTTTATTTAATATAGTTTAAGAAGTTAATAAGCTTTTTATTAATAATATTATATTGTTATATTTTAATAAAGATCAGATTAAATAAAAGCCCTATTTATTATCCGAACTAAAGAGCTTTATCAATAATGTGAATAATAGATAACATATGTGACGGATGGAAGTTTTGCTTTAGCATAGCCTTCATTTTTAATGTATGTGTGTGTGTGTATATATATGTGTGTGTGTGTGTGTGTGTGTGTGTATTAGATAATAGATTTTTATGCTGCCAAGGAGGAAGCACTATTAGCTCCTCAAGAAGACAACCTTTATAATGAATATATAGCCATTCTTTCATCCTTGTAGGCTGTGGCCCTCTTGGAAATACGAAGGCCTGAATGGAGAGAAGTCCACTGCCAGATATTCAAAAAGAGGCGGGTGATATTAAAATTATTCTCGGAAATCACAGCATTATAAAATGCCGCCATAACATTACTTAACTATGATTATACGATTATATCCCTGCTCTCTCGTATCATAAAAAAAAAAAAAAGAAGCTTTACTGCCTCGCTCGATTTATCAAAGTCAGAAGCCTCTTGCGAATTATTCCCTCTCCTCTCTTTCCCCTACTCTTCTCATCAACGCGAGACACCCAATTATTTCCCCATTCGCCGCGGCGATGTCTTCCACCGTCAGAATGATAGGCAAGTTACTGCTTCCATCTCCCTTCCTCCTCTCCTCTCTCTCTCTTTCTTTTCCTCGTTGCTGTCTATTAATCTCGCTAATTCCCACTCTTCTCAAATCGCTGGAGAGAAGACATTGCCGTCAACCTCACAGGTGAATTAGCCATTACTCTCTCGTCTAGTTTTCTTTTCCCATTCACCAGAGCTTAACAAAATCTCAAAACTAGAGATCAAAATTTTGCTGCAGATAATATGTTCAAGGGGATATACAATGGCAGGCAATATCACGTGGCAGACATCCCGGCTGTGCTGGCCAGGGCGTGGAGTGCCGGCGTCGACCGCATCATCGTGAACTCCGTCTCTCTCCTTTCAAGGATATTGCTTCTTTTGTACTCGAGCTTATTAATCTCTCTCTGTTTTTTTTTTTTGAAATGTAAAAGGTCACAGGGGGTTCGCTTGAGGAATCAAAGGAGGCCCTCGCCATCGCAGAGACCGATGGTTTGTTTGCTATGGTTTAGCTGCATGGTAGCATATGACTTGTTCGATTTAATTCCCCAGATAAGCTAAATCAGTTTACTGTTTTTGATTCTCTGCTATTTCGTGCAGGACGACTCTTCTGTACAGTTGGTGTGCATCCCACTAGATGCAAGGTGATTAGTCTCCTTTAGCTGGTCACTAAATGGTAATAGACTGTGATTTTTAGCCAATACCAAATTGAATGTTTAGTCCTTTTACTGTTTTTTTTTTTTTAGGAGTTTGAAGAGAGTGGTGATCCTGAGAAGCACTTTCAGACACTTGTGTCGTTGGCCAAAGAGGGAATTCAGAAAGGGAAGGTAGGCTCTGCCTTCACGGTTTCTTGTAATTGGCATTCAATCATGTATTAGAACTATATGCTGTTGTTTTGAGGACCGGGGAAACTCTGTTCCTTTTCAAGAAAACTGTACTGTAAAATTAGCAAAAGGAAATGCTCGTGAGCCTATCTACTGGCATCTTGAAATGTCCCATGTGGGTTCTTCCCTTCGAGAACATTTTGATGTTATATAGAAAAAGCATTTTCTGAAACATTGAGGGAAGTTGACAGACATAGTTACTGTGGAGTTATGGACGAGATGAAAATGAGAGAATATAACATGGACTGTGACAATTTGAGCACCATGTTTTTTATATGTATGTTAAACATAACCTTGAAGGAAGTAGATTACATAGGTTAAGCAAACGTCATATTGGAGGATATGAAGCTTGATGCTGCATATTCGAAAAAAGGGCAGCTGTTGGCATTTGAATAAGTACATAAGACGAAGCCAGCTTTCACATCTATTTCTAAATGAAAGATCATATTTGCTTTCGTTGCTACTTGTGGATTATGAATTAGGAGAATTTCTTTTCCTTTCTTTTTTTTAGTATATGCATCACCGAGCATAAAGTATCTCTGTATTGGTCTGAACCTGTAAAATTCAACTTTGATGTAGGTGGTGGCAGTTGGTGAATGTGGACTGGATTATGACAGGCTTCAATTCTGCCCTTCTGAAACACAGAAGAAGTATGTTGAAAACTCATTTTATAATTTTATAAAATTTTCCCCCTCTTGCTCTTTCTCTGTGCATGATCATATACATGCATATGCCAATAGGCAATAGAACAATTCTATTATAGATATATTGAGACATATTGACATAAATGGGCCAGGTATCCAATATAACACATCTGTACACTAAAAAATTATGCAAAATGTTGAATATAAATGCTCTACATACTTAGATAGCACTTTTAAATTACAATGGACTAACAGGATAAACTATGTCCTGAAGGAATGAACTTGACAAAGGTGGAGGCAGCTAAAATTTAGTCATTAAGTATTTAATGCAGTGTCCAGGTGGTGCAATCCAGGTTAATGTTCTAGCAAGTATATGAAGCTTTCAGAAGTAATTGGTTATTATATACATGTACTCACCTGCCCTCCTTTGCATAATAGCTTGTAAATGTGGTTTTAACCATGATCAAGCGCTTTCTCATGGTTTCAACTATTTTAGACTGTGCTGCTGAACTTTTAATACACAAAAGCGTGATACTCTGAGATTAAATGATGTCTAGCATGCCTTCCCATGTGGATGCACACGCGCATGCAGCACATTCTCATGCATACTCGCTCATGGTCATAGGCCTATCCATGATACACGCATCCTATGTTATGCATGCTAACATTGACTCTATGATAGTATTATTAATATTTGCAATGCTTTTCATTTAGGTACTTTGAAAAGCAATTCGAATTGGCAGAGGCTGTGAAACTACCCATGTTTCTGCACATGCGTGCTGCTGCTGAAGACTTTTGTAACATTTTAGCTCAAAATAAGCACAGGTAATCATGGAGACTGCAAAACCAAATGGTTTTGGTTTTGTAACACTCCAACTTCTTCCAGTTCTGTTAATTTTATGAACATCATATGGATTTTGAAATCCAAATAGAGTGACTAGGTTAAGTCATGGACAAGCTTCTCCTGTAAACATGAGCATGATTTGTTGACAAGCTTGACCTGTAAAATAATGACTAAGCCAGGTCTAGAACAAGCTTTACCAAATCATTTTAGGTTTTGTAACATCACAACTTTTTCCAGTTCTGCATAGTTTAGGAACATCATATTAATTCAAATCCAGATAGGTGATGGTGCCAAGTCATAGAAGAGCCTTACTTATAACATTAATGTGATCTGGTTTTCCATCATTTGGAAACTCATTGATCGAGAACTTGAAGGCTACATTTGGTGAGAAAACTCCCATCTTATCGAATGGCATAATTAGCAGGCTATTTTTTAAATCCTTCGTTTTTAAAGAAATTAGGGACGGTGGGTAATACCATTTAAACCCCCTTTGCCTTGTACTGAGTGATACAACCAGGCAGCAGGTCCTAGGGAAGCAGTATAACCTCTATAGAAAGAAACGTGGATCATACTATCCCCAGAGGAGTATCTAAAGATTACAAAGCAAATATAGGAAAAACTGCTTTCTCAAACTTATAGAGGCCTTACCAAGATCAAGATGACCTTGGTATATAAACTGGCATCAAAAGTAGCAGTAACAGTTACAGGACACTAAATCAGATTGCCTTTGCAGCTACATATTCAAAAGGCAAACAACAAAAATAAACTCTTTTCATACAGATTGTTTTTCTGTTTACCTTCATTAATCTGTTCTTACTCTTGATCTTGTAAATAACCACTATTTATATTTTTTGTGGAAGATGAAATTTCATCAAGCTGATTGAAAATTCATTAGTTTTAGTTGAAGTAACATAGGTCTTTACCAAGGTGTGCCGAACCCGGCTGAACTGCTCAGTTTGGGCTGTACTGAGCCGATTCAGTGTGGGACCAGGTCGATTCAGCTGTGGGAGTCAGAATCGGGTTCGATTGTGGGAGTTAGAATCGTTCTCAAACTGCTCGGAACCGGTCCGAACCTGCCCTGAACCGTTCGGAGCCAGCCGGTTTGTAGTGGAACTGGTGTGAACTGCCTGATTCGCAAAGCCTTCTCAGGCCTTCCTTCACCATTTCTTCAAACCTCCCTCTTCCGGGCCAAAAAAATGCGCTGATTTCGACGATTCAAGGAAGATCCAACCTAAAACAAGGCATGCCTCTTCTTTTCTACCTTATGAGACCACCATTTATTGGATACAACCATAGAATGGTCTTCGATTCACCGATGAGTTTCAGTTTACGCATGCTACACAGGATATGGATTACAGTACACGATCTGGTAGAGCCCGTGAGGATATGCTTGCATATAGGAGACGAGCTCGAGATCATTCAGGAGGACACGATGCAGCTGCAGATGACCTCGCACGTAGAGTAGGATTCATTGACATATCAGGTTCCGAGTCGTCAATTGGATTATATTATCCGCAGCTACAGGCAGCCTGTGATCCATACGGATATAGATATAGATATAGTGCGTCTGAGGCATCATCTTCCGGTGCTTATTACCCTACGCAACTTGAAGTATCTTACGGGTCGAATTTTGCTGCCGGCATATTCGGATAGACTTCTTTATAGCTGTATTATCAGTTAGATGACACCTCTTAGAGCCAGAGATTTATCGAGAGATCTGAGAGTGGTTATAACCCAGAGTGCGTTCTTTATGGAATGAGTGTAAAAGACTACAATGCCGCTTGTTTAGAGGGATGAACTAATGTGCCTTCTGATTATGCTAATGATTGATATATCTACGAGAGGCATCGCCACTCGATGAGATTTTAGATATCGGTATATATGTTGTACTTTAAATATATGTAATTGATTGTATTTTATATTTTGTATCTCACTAATTGAATTTAGAATATTTCATGTTGCTTTTTGTAGCATGCAACATTTCACTAATTATTTTATATTTTGCATCACTCTAAAACATCAAGAGGTATCATTTAGGTTGAATCGGGATCACATAAACATAAAAAAATTAAAAAATATCAAATTATACTTAAAATCATTGATAAAGTTGAAAAAATGATTACCAATATATCAATCCTAAAAAATATTGAAAAAACATGGCATGCCGGTTCGGAACCAGCACACCTCTGCGTAGCGTGCGTTGGTAGGGTCCCGAACTGGTACGATATTGAACCGGCCGCCAACTGGTATGGGTCCTGGTACTGGTTTGGCAAACCTTGGTCTTTACTGCCTTTTCCTATAACTAATGGGAGTTGTAGGCCTTTCATGCTCATATATTAATTAGTTTTTATAAGCTAAGATAGGTGTATGTGTGCAGATGTCTCTTTCTGTGCATTTACATTTGTATGCACAAGCTATAACACTAGGTAACGCTTTGAAAAATCACTTTTTGTTTATTCAACAGGTTCAGTGCTGGGGTTGCTCATTCATTTACTGGTAGTGCAGAAGATCGTGACAAACTTCTATCATTTGATAATCTATTTATAGGTGATCAGTTAAGCTCTTTATCCGTGCCTTGCATATTAGAACAACTGTCAATTTTATTACATTGCTAAGTAGTTATGGAATTTGTCCAGTGGAGATCATCTTGGAAGGCATTGTTTTACAAAATGGCAATTTGACTGTGTTGCATTTTCTCTCTCCTTCAATTGGAACAGTTTCCTTCAGTTGTGACACCATTCTCGAGTTTCTAATATGCTCATGTCATTCTCTGAATTGTGATTGAGAAATTGTCCATTTCACTTGTTTTACTTATTATACTCCATGTGAAGTTGTGAACTGCATGTGGTCTTTATCTTGGTCAATTTATATGAATTTGGAAGAATGCCAGTATAAGCAGTCCAAATCAGAAAGGTTCTGTAACCAACAGAAAGCAGTCCAAATCAGAAAAGTTTTGAAAGTTCCTACATCTTTGACTGAATAGGTGTTAATGGGTGCTCTTTGAAGACAACTGAGAATCTTGATGTTCTGAGAGGCATTCCAATTGAGAGGATGATGATAGAGACAGACTCACCATACTGTGGAATCAAGAATACTCATGCCGGCATAAAATTTGTGAAATCAGTCTGGCCTTCTAAGAAAAAAGAGAAGTATGAGCCTGACTCAACTGTTAAAGATCGCAACGAGCCTTGTGTAGTCAGGTAAGTAAAAATTATCTCAATATTTGCTTTATGAGCTTTTAATATTCTGACTGTGTCTCATCTATTCATCTATTTCCAGTAGTCAGAAGTCTGGTGTGTAACTAGTTACTCAAACTGTCACTATGTGACATTATCAACTAATGAATGCATTGCAGTTATATGTTAAGAATTTATCTATGTATATTTGTAACTTTGATTCATTGACTTGAACTCGTTTTTCCCAAATATAGGAATTTCATTGAGTTAATGCCATTTTATCATTACTTGTTCTTTAGCCAACACTTGTAATGATAAAGGAGAATTATATATGCTAGCTGAAGAACAAATAGCATTAAAGGAAGCATCTTATATAATTTAGTTATGTAATCTCTTTGGCATCTAACTGTTACATCTAAAACCTTTCTTAGTTGCTATATATTAGTATCTCCATCTTTCTTCAGGGAGATACACATGATTCTAATAACTGGTTCACAAGTTGTATAATGCCTTCAGTGGCTTTAGCCCTTAGCAACAATGCTAAATGGATCGACTTATAGCCATGAACTGATATTTCTGGTTTTTGTTGCTTGGCTTGCCTGATATGCTGCTGCAGAATAACTGTCTAAATTTTGAAGCAAATACTTGATGTTAATTAAAAGGCAATGTATTTAACCTAAGTGCTGAGTTATGGACAAGATTGTCCTAGAAAATATACAGATGAATAGAGAAAATGCTTAGTGGTCCTTTTACTGCCTTCAATGTAATGTGGAAGCAGCACATACTATGCCAGCTTATTGGTTCTCGCTTGACAACTTGGTTACACAAAATTACTTGTAAAGATTTTTTGTGTCATAATTAAGTGAATTTGATAACATCAGTTATTAAGTTGTTTCAATTGTCAATTGATATAAAATTAAGGAGTATGTTAAAATTCTGATTTTGTTAATCCTCCTATTTGAAAAGAGGATCTGAATGATCTTCCAATCCTTCAGATGAGATTAGGTCATCTTAATTTTTTCAGATTACATAGAAATGGAAAGAAAAGAAGAAAAGTCAAATAACTTCATTTCGGTTAGAATTTCAATTCTTCTTTGTGTTCTGATCTTGTCCAACTGACTAAAAAGAATTTGTTTATCTTCCTTCTTTGTCTTGTAAAGCAATTTATGTCACCTAAATATGTCTAATATATGACTTCGCCTTGTCCACAAACTGTATACCGTAAATTAGATTGGAAGGCTAACTATTCATAATTGTTATTAATGCTTTAAGAATTGCAAGAAAATCAGTGTAATATAGACTCTAAGACACCCTAAAGTTTTCATCTTTCCTTTTTGTTATTATCATCTTTGTATTGATGCCATTTGATGTTTATGCATGATGTTTGCTATGAAAAGTTAGAAAGCTAGATCTTTTTTCTTTGTACAATTTTTTGACTTCCTCAATGTGAAGTTCTTTTGTTGGTGCAACCAAATGATTAGCCAAGATGAAGTTCAGTGGGTTGCTTCATGATTAAAATTATGACCATGATTATTGATTTGATGATATGAACATCATATTATTGGTATCTATTTGTGTGGGAACTTGATTTGCTGACTACCACATGCTAATATTCTATTGTGACATAGAATGTGAATATTCTCAACTTAAAATAAATGGAGATCATCTAATTTCTGGAATCTGATGTACATATGGTCATTCAAGAAAGTCGTGGCAATCCAATTTGGGTTTCTCATACGATCTACATTGGGTTGAGGAGAAAATTAGGGTCCATGGTTATCTGCAAAATTAAGTCCTATGTTACTTGTACATACAATACATACATGGATGCATGCATGCAAGCATGTAACTTGTACACAGATGGTTACATGCTTACATAGTACTTGAACACTATACCTTTTTCCATGCGATTATACATGCTATCGTAAGAAAGGTTGCGTAGTGTATCGAAAGTTAACAAAAACATAAAAGTTATTTGCAGTAACTTTTTTTTTTTTTTTTAAATTCAAGGTCTCATTATTTCATTTTGTTGATATTATTTTTTTCGAATTATATGATATAATATTGAATATTTTTTGATGACTTGCTGGCTTGGAACATTAATCCCTACATACCTGCAATAATGGTTCTTAAGATTTTTAATTATAATATTATTAATTAATTTTAAAATATAATTTTAGTTTTCAAAGTATAGCTTCTGATATTTTTGTTTCAAATTTTAGGCATAATTTAAGCCCTCCATAACATCAAGAATTAAAACAATTTGATTAGTTTCAATGCTACTTCAACAATTAAACCCAAGCTAATCGATAAAACTTGCTCCACTGCATTTTTCCCAGCATCACCTTTCTGCTCTTCTCCTCCCAACCAAACCTTCCCTTACCTTCAACCGCACCTCGTCATCACCTTCCCAAACCCCATATGCTGACTACATGAGCCATATGTATTTGTAATATAAATTGTATATATTAAAAATTGAATGAAGGTACTAGGATGCTTAAAAGAAAGAGACACCAAAGTGTTAGATGGCATGACATGATGAGTACTAACCTTAGATTTCGTATTTTGATCTTCTACTCATGTTTTATGCAGAAAAATATATAATGGCTAGATGCCACCGATAAAATCTGGAATCCTTTCAGTTACCTGTTTTTACATGCATATGCATAGAATTGTTAATTTGATAGGGTCATGTCCATCCGTCAACAAGTATCCTGCAATAATTCAAATAATAAAAAAGATAATAACTGTTCACCATAATTAAGAAAAAAGATGAAACCCCAAAAAAATTGTTGATTATGGAATCACAGGCATCCATTAGATTCTCCTTTGTCTCGAACAAGTAACATGATAAAGAAAATATATTCCAAAACATTTTTATTAGTTTATGGTATGATAACCATCCATCAGATATTTTATCCACTTGATTTGTGCATTGCATTTGGTGCGATCGTGCTTGCTGGTTAGATACTTATCCTTTTGATAACTACAAGTAGTTTTAAATAGGTCATGCAAATCCTTAAAATCTCAATCTTTCATCATAAAATACTCCTTTGTATGACTGCATCTCATGTATAGAGAGATGAAATGAGGGTTGCAAGGATTAGTGCTACATTAATGTCATGTCAAAGAAGAGGTGAAGGACCTGGCTAGCTGATACTCTGCTGATGGACCGGTGCAGTGCATTCTCATATCATGCACCAAGATGTGTAAGATGCATCGCCACATGCTCTGAATGATTGTTGCTGTTGATACATTGCTTGTCTTCCAAATCTTTACGAGTGATTTGTGGGCAATTGGACATTTGGTCCAATGCAGTTCTAGCAACATATGTCACACCAAAAGTTTATGAGATACATGGTCACAATAACATTACATGGGCATGAATGTTGATGTATTATGCATTCACATTCACACATCTCAATTCGTGATGTTTGGCTAGTGCTGCATTGGATCTTCCAATGAGCATTGGATGTTCTCGTCCCATGATGAAAGAGAGGATGTATCATAGAAATATGGGTTTTGTTGACCACGTTTTCCTTTCCCTTCCTTTTTCCCCCTTTTTTCCCCTTTTTTTCTTTTAAAGCATGAATGAAGTATCACCTGGCATTTCCACATTTCCTCTGTTGTAGGAATCACCTGGTTTGTGGCTAGCTTGGGAGGGTGCGAGGCATGGTCTTTGGGTATGTTACAGAGTCAAATATTTCCATGCAATGATGGATTTTGGTGCCTGTAGTACATATGTTTTGGGGACTTTTATTAATGCATGGAATGTGAAAGGCAGGAAATCTAATGGATGCTGGGTGCAGCATGGGAGATGTATGGCATAACAGTTGATGAGTGAGGTAATTGATGGGAAAACAAATCCATCTGAGAAAACCAAAAATTTGAAAACGGAAAAGTTGAAGTACAGTCTAACAGCTCAAGAAAGGAAAAAGACTTCTTTTTTCATTTTTCTTTTGCAAGGATAAATTGGAGGACTCTACCCAGGAAATAGCGCGATGTGCTGATGGGAAGGTTTTGAGCATAAGGAAGAAATCCTTCCCCACCACGTATCTTAGAAAAGGATACCATGGTGTGGATTATCTCTTTCTTAAACTGATGGTTCAGGTTACAGGAATGCCAGCCTTATCTCATTTATGTGGAAACTTACTAGCATCTCCATGAGTTGGTCATTTGGAAAAACTTAGCTTTGCAAGATCATAATGGTTGACATTATAATGTCTATGTTCCTGTTTGTGATGTATGCTCCCATCTTTTCCAATCTTTAGCTATTGTTCGACTTCCTGTAATTTTAAGGAGGACCTGCATAAAGAATCTAATGAAAACATTGATTAAGTATATACAAGAGATCCCAAAAACAATTTAGATGATTACTATCTCTACAAAACAAAGAGAAAAAATCCTTTGATTTGTAGAAGTCTTTGTTGAGCCAGTTTGAATTCAATTTTATTTGTCAAAACCATACAGTTGTTGTATGTTCTTTGCTTTGTAATGGTCCAAATGCGAGGCCAATAAATGAAAGGAAAACTATGATAATGAGCTGACTGAGAGAGACGATTTGTACAAGAACTAGGTTTGAGCGAGTTGATCATTATTTCTATCGAAGCGCTTATCAAATAGTCCATATACGAATATGGTCCAGATTAATATGAGAAATAGTTAAAAAAATGTTATCTCCCGAATCTTGTTTAATGCATTTCATTTTACTTTACAAAATCTGGTTGCACAGCCCTTTTATGTCCATGTTTCATTTTATGTCAACTTAGGAAACTCTGGTCAGTTAGTATCATTGTATACAGTCTGCACTTTCACAGGCACTCACTGTCATATATGGAAACCATAAGGTAGACTTAGATTTTTTTTTATTTAGGGGAAGTCTCATTGTTACTTCTTTATATATTTGATTGCAAAAATGTTGATGCCTTCTTTTCCAGGCAAGTCCTTGAGGTGGTTGCTGGTTGTAAAGGTATTGGTGATGCAGAACACTTGAGCAAAACATTATACCATAATACTTGCAGGTAATTTCAGTATGTTCAAGAGAAGGTTAGAATCTACCTTTATCTGATGTATGCATCTTAGTGAGCAGAGATAATAGGCTAGAAAAATGCTTTCACATAAAATTTTCCTATCTGATAGCATTTTGTCTGCTTCAACCTATTCCCTTTTTTTAAATAAAAAAAAAATCCTTTTGTTGTTTTGCCCTTACTTTTCTCCATTCAGATCATGCTAGGTCATCCTATGTTCTTGTAGAGGTCTGAGCCAATTCCATCAGAACATCCAATTTTATCTGCCACATCTATGCATATTCTGATCATAATATGAACAGCAATCCTTTTATTGTCCAACTACTGTAAGCTCAATGCTTTGAGCAAGTTACTGTTTTTTCTTCCTTTTTCTTATGTGTGTCGCAGAAGTGGGGGTGCTTGACTGTTGAAAATAGTAGATTTTTCTCACTGATATTTTTCATCCTCTCCACTTTGGGAAGCATCCAAATTATCGACGGGCATGGAATGCCTAAAAAACTGCCATATATATTGAGATTTGGTTGTTTTGCAGGAGGAATGACTGCTTATTTGATATTCAAATAACTTGATGTTTTCTTGGTGCTCATATCTATTTACAATTTTTTTTTAATTGTTTAAGTTCAACTACTTATTCCGAATTCTTTGACTTTAATCAAACATTCTTTTTTGCAGGGTCTTCTTTCCCCAAGACTTAGATACAGCTGCAGATGCTCTTCTAGAAAGTGGTCTTAACATCCAGTGAAGAACATGTATGAATTTGGCAGAAGAGGGACGTGTATCCATCATGGTGATCACTAAACAAGTCATATCACAAATGACTAGTGCCAAAATTGAAGTTCTCCATGGTTTTTTTTTCATGTTCTGCGATATACCTTTTTATTTTTTTTATTATTATACTTCCAAACATGTTGAGACTGTACGTATATATGACTTTCTATCTCAGTAGTTTGCAGCTGCATTGCAGCAATGAAATAAGCTGTGAAATTTTTTGATGTTTGTGAGGAAATTTATTGATAAGTGCTGCTACTATATCCAAATTGCCAGGTTCATGGACTACCATAAATCCTAATTATTAGAAAGAATACATTGTCTGCACTGTTGAACAGTCATGTAGGGTAACCAGAGCAACATTTTTAGATATATACTTGTGGTTCAAAAGTAAAAGGAAAAAAATCACTGATACCACTGATTAAATGAATTTGATGCATTTTTTAGGTTGTATTGCAACTGGAAGCTTTTCTAGGAGTTTGCAGTTGATGTCACAAGTAATACACAATGAAACTGAATCTTATGAATCAAAGTGAGTGTCCATATTCATGTTAAGCAATATGGCTGGTCCTAATCAATCCAGTCCCACATGCATGCAGGAAAAAGGGCAATATTTTTATTGATCAGCAGCAAGCTTCCACAGAAATTAAATTACAGACTCTTCAAGTCCAACTAACCCAAACCAAAACTGGCAATCCCATACTGCAACAGAATTAACTAAGTTTAGAAAGTAAAAGACATTTTCCTAGTCAATTTAGAACATCCCAAGGCCTTTGAATACGAAATTATCTTCAAGACATAATGACCAGAAACATTGTTTAAGTTATTGCAGACCTTTCCATTTTTGATCAGAAGTTCATGATGTTCTGTAAATTTTTCACCCACAACACACCACCATACCCTCCAAATCACCCCATGATCTTGTAGAACTGCATTGAAGCATCATATATCCCTACTCATCCAACCATTCTTCAGTAGCTAACACTAGACTGCACTGAGCTTTCTTCTTTCCCAGACACCTCCAATGAAGCTGATGAGGCTTCTTGAGAGTCAACCTCTACTCCAGAGTCCTGCGAAGGACTGGCGGCCGGAGTCCTCGCTGCCGGACTCAATCGCAGAGGCCGCCCTTCGACCTCCTACATAACCAGAACACATTCAAATTCTTTTATTAGATGATGACACCCAATTACAGAGTGCGAATTATCCCAGATAGAAAAGGATGAGACTTGTACCACTCCATTCATGGTTTCCATGGCAGCCTGGGCCTCCTTGGCAGATGCGAAGGAGACGAAGCCGAATCCCCTGGACCTGCCGGTATCGCGCTCGAAGATGACCTTGGCACCAAGTATGCCAGGCTGCGCAGCAAACGCATTTCTCAGATCCTCGGAGGTGACGGTCCATCCAAGATTGCCAGCATAGATCTTGTGAGGGCTATCAATGTACCCCCGGGTCCTCATCCTCGGCCCTATCACCTCCCTCTCTCCTCCTCTCGGCACCTCCGGGAAGTTTACCTTCACTATCCTGCCCCCCACTTGCTGCCATCCAAGAAATCAATTTCACAAACACGTGATAGGAATGAAAGAAATGCTGAGAGAAGACTCACAGATCCATCGAACATCCGGATGGCTTCATTGGCTTCCTCGACGCTGCCCATGGTGACGAAGGCGAAGCCCCGGCTCCGATCGGTGACGCGATCATAGATTACCTGGTATGGTTACAGATTCTCTTTGATCTCCTCCTCTAAAATTAGATCAAGAAGAATCATAAGGGATCGCGGGAGAGGAGGGATGGGGATTAGACCTCGACGGTCTCGACGGTGCCAGCCTGGCCGAAGACCTCGGCGAGCTGGGCGGGGGTCATGGAGAATGGGAGGTTGCCGACGTACAGCCGCGCCGCGTCCCGGGGTCGCACTGACTTGGTCGCGAGCGGCTGCTGCTGCTGCTGCTGCTGCTCCTCGTCTTCGCCTTCTTCCACTTCATCACCGGCGTCCGGTTCGTAGCCGTCAGTGTCGGTGTACGCCGCAGCGGCGGAGGCGGCAGCGGCGCCGCGGAGGAGGCGGTGCTGGGAGAGGAGAGGGAGGCGGAGGATGGCTCTGAGGGGTGGTTTTACCGGGATAAGTTTGGTTTCGGGAAGGATAGTGGCGACGGCGGGAGAGCGGCAGGGAAAGGACGGGATGCCGTGGAGTAGAGAGCGGAACGTAGCGGCGGCGGCCATCGTCGGAGGAAGGCAAACTGGTTGCCGACTTCGTTATACCGTCCTGCGGCTCGCCTGGATACCGTATCTTATCCGGAAGAGGAGCTACTCCACGTAGGTAACTCTCGCTGGCTCACTACGGTGAACTTGTGAGAGGTAACCTTACCGACCAAACCAAAGGTAGCTCAGTTCTGGGCGGCCAGAAATTCCAGTTGCAGCTGCTAGTCTGTAGAGAAGATGCTGATGCACCTACCGTCCAGATCATCCGAAAATCGAGTCGTTGAGGCTTTGAGAGAAGGGAGGGGACCGGTCGAGTTGCAATTTTGCAGTTAATCCCCTCACCCAAAAGTTCACCTCATCTCATCCTGACTCATGAACTTTGACGCCTCCTATCCATCCCCCATCCCATTCTTGATACGACTTAGATTCACCATTTTTAAAATCTCTTCTAACAACTTAGCTTGTCAATCAGACGACAATACATATTCATCAAAATCAACAGCCATTCAAATTTCTGAACAACCAGTATGATTGATTACATCTCGATGCAACCTCAACGTGCCCAAAAAGAAATATAGTAATCGATTAATAGATAAAGGAAGCGGCCGATTACGACGCACTTGAAAAGAAATACCTTAACTGCTCCGATCAGCAGATGTGGAAAGAGCTTAACTACTCATCCGCGAATTGTGCAACTCTAATCGTATAGATTCATTTTCTTTCCTTTATAAATATCAAGCATGGAGACCCTAAATATGATGAAAAATCTAAATACGATATTTTTATGCTTCTATTTCTTTTCTATCTCTCCTTACTTGATTTAAGTATTAGAGGGTGGCTAGTTAGATATGTTCCGGCGACCTCTGGCTGTTTTTAGTAGTTGTAGAATAGCTTGAGTGTCGTGCTACGCTTCTTCAACTCAACCGAGCAGAGTGGCTCATCTGTGAACTTGTCTTCATCTTAAAGTTTGGTGGAACAATAATTAGAAAAATGCCAAAACTATCTGTTAACAACTCTTCGTCCAAAACTATTAATAGTTTGTCTTCATCCAGACCTCTTTGTTTCTTTTTTCTTTTTTCTTTTTTTGAGAAATCTGTAAGTTTCTATTTTTCCCTATTCTTCCTTTAAAACCTCTCCCTTTTCTTACGCATAACAAGTTCCCCTAAGAAAATTTGGAAGTGCACTCTCGATTTTTTCCCACTCTTTTGGGTACAAGAGTTGTGGTCACAACCAGAGGAATAGAAAGTAGCGAAGAGAAATGATTTCGTGCACTCACGGGAGGGGCCGAATATAAATGACTGGCTCGGTGTGGATGGGTGGGTTTTGTTAGTATGTGATGTAATGTTAATGAACCATAGGTGGGTTGTATTTCTGCTCGGTTAACATGAAAAAGGAATATGACCAAAAATACTAGTATTTGAGTAAGTTAAATAGCACTATTAGTTACTTTCGGTTATTGATGGTTATCAAATGGATGAAAAGGCTCGGAGCCTTAGGTGTATGAAAAGGTGCGGAGAAAATTATAAATACATGCAAGACTTTCAAAGCCAAACACCATCTTACGTTCTGCCTTTTACTTCTCTCCTACTGCATTTGACAAAGCGACTTCTTCTACTCTACCTATTTACCTCTATGCAAGTGGTTTTTTCTAAGGCCTTTTGATTTGTTCATTGGTCAAAGGTGGGTGCGTGGGATTGCTTGCTAAACGAATCAACAATCTAACGATAAGTATAATAATCCAGAACCTCATCTAAAAAAACTAGTCGGAAGGTATTTTTAGGCTATCTAGTTGTGTATATATATATATCCAAGAACACCCCAACGGATAACTAATATGTGATTAAATATATGCCCGTACGGGTCCTCACATACTCTACCCATTTAAACCCTAATGTCCTTATCCGGCTATGATCCAAATCCATCCAAATCTAATGACAAGCACTATGATCGGCCCATGTCAGCCATAATGAGCTCGTGTTGCAGTATTTTCTAGTTCACATAGGTTATGAACCAGATCCGCTTTAATACCGTTTGTCACAAACCCAGGACCTCATCTAAAAAAGTTAGTCAGAAGGTATTTTTAGATTTTTGAGTCTTGTATATGTACCCAAGATCTATCTAGTGTATAGCTAATGTAGGACTAAACACATGCTCCCATAGGTCTTTACAATAAATGATCCATCATCTATTTTATTAGTTAATTGGGACCAATAAGTTTTGGGAGAGAGGGGTAAGCAATAGAGAATAAGTAGTTGAGACAACTCTGTAATCATTAAAGTAATTGTAGTTCAAGTTGTTTTTTAAAATCTTTAGTCCCATATTTGAAGAATTAATGCAAGTTAGACTCATTGCATCCCCAACTAAGTGATCTCTAGTTCAATTGGTGGACCAATGGAAGTTTTACGACATACACATGCTCATGCTCAGCTCAGTCATCCATATAGTGTTCGCGCCAGTTGTGAGTACAAACCATGCTAGGCTTTTTTTTATTTACGAGATTTATTATGAGAACTTATTAGGTAGAATAATTCTATCAGTTAGGATTATTGACCACCCAATGAGAGCTCACCATGGCACCTATTCAAAATAAAAAACACTGTCCACCCTTAGCCACACCAAAGTTAACTATGGCTAGATTCTCAGATGTATGGCATGTGTGATCAATAAAAAGAATATTTTTTGGTTAAAGATAGAAAAAAAAGGAAAGACTAAAAGAACCAAATTGTCACCTCTCCCCAGCCCACCATCGGACCTCAGCTCCATCTCGCTAACCTCCTCCCTCCTCAGAACCAACACCACTACCTCGACGCTGTCGTCGACCTATAGCTCGCTCCCCTGCCACCATCCTCCTCGCCATCCTTTTCCCAGCTCCATCTTGCCAGCTTCCTCCCTCCTCAGAGTTAATACCACCACCTTAATGCCATTGTCAACCATTGGCTCGGCCCCCACCGCCATCCTCCTCGTCGTCTTCTCCTTAGCTTCATCTCGTTGGCCTCCTCTCTCCTCAGAGCCAACCCCACCACCTCAATGCCACCGTTGACTTCTAGCTTATCTCCCAACATTTCTCCTTGCCATCTTTTCTTGACCTGGTGGCCCAAGCTAAGCACATGACAAACAACCGCATATTCCTAGTCATTAACCCTATAGGACATACAAGGCCTACTCTCCTTATTTTTTCATGTCATTCCAAACTTAGGCGGTGGTAGAATTAAATAATCTAATACATTTATTCAAAAGGAATACTTCACAATCATTAATAATAAAGTCATGCACAAATCAAATTTATTCAAGGAAAAGCTAATCAAATAACTTCTAATCCCTAAATTTCTCACCGCTCGACCCCAAGCTCCGTTGTATCTGAAAAAAAAAATAGAAGAGAGGTAATGAGCTTGCGACCTACTAAGTTTCCAAAATCTCTAGAAGGATCAAGCATAAAATAATTTTTTCCACAAACAATTTAACCATAACAAGATGCATTTGCCAACATAAATCTTTTTTTTTTCAAAATATGCCATGTATAAGTGTAAGACGTAAACTCTCCCTTAGCCTTTGATGAATTTAGCCATGATCATCCTCGTGACAAGGCCCAAAGAGACTAGCCCCTAAATATAGAACACACAATTTATCAGCATGTGCTAGTGATCAGCCCCAATTGGCTAGGTCCGAAAGCAAATTAGCTTTGAATTACACAGTCATGTTTTACCTGATGACAAGGCAAAGAGACTAGTTTTAAGAATAAAACACGCGATCCAGCGATCAACCTCGACTGACTAGGCCCGAAAGGACTAGTTTTGCCAGCGATCAGCTTCGACTATCTAGGTTTGGAAGAAACTAGTTCCTAATGTATGGCCAATGATCAGCCTTGTTGGCTAGACCCAAATTATAGTCAAACTAGAGAGTTTTTCAAACCATCTATAACAACCAGTTTTCTTAAACATACTTATTTTCAGCAACATAACTAGAAGTTTCACATCTTATTTCCAAAAAAGGAAAATTATTCTCTTTCAAAAATTCATGCAAAATTAATACATGAGTAGTCATCTCTTTCCAAATATTATGCAGTATTAAAACAGGAATATCATCTCATCTCAACATTGCAATTATGTAAATAATTCATTATTTTCATAGTCATGCCAAAACAGGGATTTATGTTTGATCCATAATTTTTGAATTACCCTTTTTATGTAAACATGCATAATATTTATAATTATGCATATTTACCAAAATATTCAATTTTCAAATATTTAAATATTTTATAATTTAAAACCAGTAATTATAGATTCTAAATAAATACATGGCATGCATTTGAATATCACAGAGTTAAAGGAAACTTATTATCCTAAGTAGATCAAATTCAAATTTCTTCCAATAAGACTAATCGCAGCCTTCGATATGTGCCTTGATCCCTAGACCTGACGCTCCTCTACAGTTGAAGGCTTTGATCAAAATACTTAAGACCATTAGCCTTCAATCGAGAGAGAGAATATAGAAAAGATAGAGAAGCTCAGTCTAGGTCGAGGTCTGAGCCTGATCAAGGGTCCAATCTATGCGATCTGTGTTGATCATCAGGAAAAAGGTCTAGGTCTACTTAGATTTTTAGACTCGATCTAGAAAGGTGATATCACATCTAGGAATGGGTTTCCTATTTTTTTTTTCTCTTCTCTTTTTCCTTTTGGCCAAAACACAAATGGCAAATAGGGTTCATTCCATCAAAAGGGAAGATGTAGAGGAGTCAAAGAGAGTGATGGTCCAATGGTGGCACGATGAGCACACTGGGGGCCCTCAGCAGTAGGTAGCCATGATGCAGTGATGGCTAGGGATGGTGGCAGTCTGTGAACAAGGTTGATTGAAGAAGAATTAAGGTCTCGTATTGGGTTAAAATTGGGAAATAGGCTCGACCTGGGTTCAATTAGGGCCCAAGTTTGATCATGGTGCCTAGTTTACAAGTTAAGCATACAAAGACAGGGAGGATTTTATGTAATTATTAAATAAAGAAAAACAGGAAGAAAAGAAGATAAATTAGAAGAGGAGGAAGAAGATGAAATGAAGAGGAGAAAGAGAGGGAAGAGAAGGGAGAGAAGAGAGGGAAGAGGAGAGAAGAAGGTCTGACAGTGGCATAGCCTGCGGTGGGGTAGCGTGGTGGCCATGGTGGTTCAACCGTGCACATAGAGGGAATAAAGGAGGGAGGAGGAAAAGGGTAGCAACCCTAGCTGCCTTTGCTGACAACCTCCTTGACCAAAGGGACTATCGAGAGGGTGAGGACTCACCAACGAGCGATGGTGGCGATGGATCTCACGATGGTGGTGGCTTCTAGCTTGAAAAAATGGACGACAACACTCAAACAAGAAAAATAGAGCAATTGGGGAGGAGGTTTTAAGAGAGAAAAAGAGGATTTTGGGTGGTTGCGGCGCTCGATTGTGGCGGCATGGTAGCCACTAAGGATGATGAAGAAGGGTGGGATAGGGTGGTCGGGGAAGACGAGATTAAATGGAGAGGGTTTTTGAGAAGATGAGCAAGGTGGTTTCGCTTCCCACCTGCAAATTCTACAGCAGTTACGAGCGGCCCGAATAGTGGAACAACCGCTCTATACTGGACTCTTGGAGTCCACACCAACCACAGTTACCATGGACTTATCATCTCAACAGAAGGTGGTGGCGGTGGTGGTGGTGGGGGGGGGGGGGGGGGGGGGGCAGAGGACAAATAGAAGTTGGTTGGGTTTGTTGGCTTCATAGTTTAAAATGGCCCCAATTAGGCCAGCTCTCACATTCTCCCTTTCTTAAAAAAATGTCCTCAAAATTTGAGAAATCTAGACCTTCCAAAGTTAAAGATGTTTAGCCTAAAAACTCAAAGTAGCTGGGAGATAACATATCATGGGGTGAGCATTTTTCTAATCCAAACATCCATACGTCGCCTCGACATACCACACACCAAGACCAAACTTCCTAATTCTTTACTTAGACACACATATAAGTGCGCAACAGTCCAGGTACATAATCAAGCATGCACCTCTATGCCTCTGCTTGGCAACTCTATCGAACCGAACACTTGCGATGCCCTTAGGTGCCAGCAAGCAATTCGACCCTTTGGGTCAACCGCAACGCTCGTACACATCTCTATGTCAAAGCATAGACTCTTCCCAAGAGTTCTCCGCAACACAATATCTTTATGCCAACTCTAGAGTTTTACCCTTTAAGTAACATACAATCCAAGATTATCCCTCCTAGATCAAAATTAGTGTGATAACTACATTTTGGATCAATTATCAAAAGCTTCTTATCGCATTTAAGATTAAGATATAGGCTAGCAAGATTAGTACTAAATAAGTGACTAATAGTCTTAGATTGAAATCATCTTGATGTGGATGCAGATTCATTTGAAATTGGATTGGATCAATTTGAATGCTAAATCCTTATGGAAGAATAGATTATTAAAATTAATTGTATTTGCAATAGAGCTTGAAATGAAATGGATTCAATGCAAACATTATGATGGAGCTTTGATTCCCACAAAAGATAATGACCAACCGTAATTAGAGTCAAATTAATAGATGACCGTGAAGGTGAACGTAGATGTGTAGTGATGGTTTTAGACAACAATGGTCTATCCTAATTATGAAAATGATTGGCATTGAGTCGTAAGAGCAAGTCCAAGAAGGTAAATATTGATACCATGATTCCTATATTGGAGTTGACATCTTAATAAGTTTTCTAATAAGGTAACCAATATGTAATAAAGCTTAGATTTTAAACTTAAATTTATAAATCATAAGGAGCGAACGAATAACACATGATTTATTCGGATAGTTAACAATTTAGAATATGTTTAATCAATGATCAACTAACCCTAATCATGAAACACTTAAAGTTTTCCATAGCACAGCCAACAGTAGAAGAACATATCAGAGCATGACCTGGTCTCATCATATTTAGCCTAAAAATCAACTATATTTCTTTCCTGTTATTAATAAAAGCTTTATTTATTGAAAAATCAAGTCTTTCATTATAACACATTTCAAATTGCAATCAATATTTTGACCCCTTTTAATGACTTAATTCACCACATTTTCATTATACAACTTTGATCAACATTTTCCAAAATTTCTTAATGATCCTAAATCAATTTTTTCTTTTTATAAAACTCAAGCAAAGATTTTATCTTACTTTCTAAGGACACTAGATCACGACTGACCTCCAGGTAATTGCCATATTTATATTACTGTATAATCAAGTTATTATATTCTAGATTCGATTTGAGCTAAGCTAACTCTAGATTCTTTTGATAATTTAATTAAATAATTTGAAATTGATCTCTTTAACTTAGTGCTCAAATGAATAAAAAAGCCCCATATTAACTTACTCACGAGAATATCCATTTAAGCCTCTCATTATTTTTTTCAATGAACAGCTATATCTAAACATATCGCCCAGCCCAAGCCTAGGCTTTTCTCTCTTCTATATATATATATATATATATATATAGATACCTATTAAACAGAAAGGAGGGGAAATGTTAGCGCCCTCTCCACAATGTAGGAAAAATTGAAAGAAATTCATCAGAAAAATCAGAAAAAAAGAAAAATCATATAACATGGACTCTTCAATAACCAGCGAAAGTAATTTTCAGATAATTTCTAGCGGAATTAGTTTTCTATCCCCAACGGATCTCGATTTCCAGAATTTCCAAACGATTTTTTTTAAGGCTCCTATTAGTCTCCTAACTGCATATTTGCATGAGGCAGCTTATGCGCGTGCCATGTTCCTCGCCCCTTCCTGAAGCCCCAACGTAGCGGCGGCGGGAACGGCAGCGACGTAGGAATCGGGGGCGTCTCGGCGCTAGTCTTCTCGCCGTTGACCAGCGTGCACGAGCTGCTTGAGTGCCCCATTTGCACCAATTCCATATACTCCCTAATCCACCAGGTCATTTCCCACTTCGTGACTTTTGTGTCTGTCCCTGATTGTGAGGGGAAGTTTGATTTCTTGGTTTTCTTTTTCGAGCAGGATGGAGTGGTTTAGCGGTCTAAAGATTCGAAGAAATATGTCTTCGTTTTGGATTTGGATGCCCTTCCTCTCCTTTTTTTTCTTCTTCTTCTTGTTTTTTTTTTTTTTGGGCCCGGCCCCGCGCCGGGGGGGGGGGGGGGGGGGGGGTGGAGGGGGGCGACCATTCTGCTGCGTTGTTCGCCTTCCGGTACACATGTGCAATCCGATAGGAGGTCAACTCTCAGCACCAATCTACATATGTCTCGTATCAACGGGTGGTCGTCTTCGTACCTATCCACTCCTCAGATCCAGTCAACCACCAAGGAGGAGTCACCCTCGAGAAATAGGTTGTCGGCTCCCAGTACTCGTCTTGCGTACAAAATACCCTTCCAGGCTTCCCGTAGCTCCGCTCCACTGCAGTTAAATCTAGTGTGCTTCGCCCTCCCGCTACAATAAATCTGCCCTCATGGTCACTGATCAAAAAACCTACGTTCCAGAGGCACCATCCCCAGCTATGCCTCCATCAAAGTTCACCTTAAGATAACCAGGGGATGGGGGTACTGAAGAGAAATAGATAAATCTGGACGCTGATACAGTGGTGCAGGTACCCCAGATATCCCTGGCCCTTGCAGGTGAGCTCAACGTACATCGGAGAGTCCCAAATTAAACCAATGGAATTCTTTCCGCTAGAATAAGAAAAAAAAGTGCTTTCGAATTGATCTCATCCTTATAATGATAATTTTTCTTTGTTCGGTAATAACTTAATCTTTCAATAAAATATTCGTTATCAATATATATATATATTAGTTCATGAATCATGATAAGAATTCCGTATGTATGAATACGGATATAGGAAAGAAAGAATAAATAAAGATCTTTTTTTATTTTATAAAAATTTTTATTCATTCATTCGATTATTGCATTTCATTTCTTTTGTTCCTGTTCTTCTGTCTCAGAAGAAGGTATTTAGAAAAAAGAAAAATAAAGGATTAATTCGTTCTTGATAGTCATTTCTTTTGTTCCTGTGGTGTGCAGTGAAGGATTAACCTTCACTGCACACCACAGGGCTCTATCCATCACAATCCGTGGAGACGATCTCCTGCCCTCAAACAGGCGGTCGTTCCTGTCTAGCCAAATATGATAGACCAATTAAGCAACCATGATCCCTATCTCTGCGGTATTAGGCCTCCGGAGAGAATCGTGCAGATACCGAAGCAACCCCTCCACCGACTCCCACAACAAAGAGGGTGGCACAGGTGATCATCTCCAGATTTGCATAGTTGTAGGGCACTGAAGAAGTACATGGTTGATAGTCTTCTCAGAGTTCGGGCATACCTCGCATAGTGGAGTCATCCACATCCCTCGCCTGGCCAACACACTTCTGGTCGGTAGGCAGCTCCAGGCCACCTTCCAAAGGAAGAGCGCCACCCGAGGGTGCACCCTCAACCTCCAGATCCATCCGCCATCAATCCGCCTGTTTGGCTCCCTGCTAGTCAAGCATGAAGATCCTTGGAGCGCACTCTCGACTGGCCCAACATCATCCAAAACAACCTGTCTGGCTCCACTCACGAAGGAATCAGTTTGGTCAGAATCCTTTCTACCAACTGCTTTCCAAAAACCTCCCGGATCAATCCCTTATTATCCCCATAGATGCCTTTTGAGTCGCTTTAGGAACCAGATGTGAAATTGTCTAGCGATCTTGATGGACGTTTCTAGTGTTTTTTGATTTCGGCAAACGTGTGATGAGATTGGGGCACTGATTGCTATTTTGGGCCCAAGAATTTTCTTTTGAATTTTAAATTTTTTTCTCCTCGATTTATATTTTATCCATTTCTCTTTTTTATAATTGTTAAATATATCCTATTTATACTATTATTTATTTATTATTTTTATTTTTTATTGTTTTTATTAGTATAAAATTATAATTTGATTTTTATTATCTTTCTGTGCATCGCACAGATATTATTTTTATGTGTGTGTGTATATATATTTCTAAAAAATTATGACATACAATAGAAGTACTTTTAAGTTAGAAGAATATATTATTATATTATAATTTGTATTTTTAACATATAATAATGCCTCACATAGTCAACAAAATTAGAAAAAAAAATTGATAGAGAGAAGAAGAAACGACCGTTTAATTATTCAAAAAGATATCTTTAAAATAGGAAGCCACAAAGAAGACTATCACTATTTACCTTAGATGATTTAAAAAAATAATTTTTTTTGTTAGTCTTCAAGACTCGTGAAGCAGCGACCGCCGAGGGCGAACCAGAGCTGGTAAAACGTTCCGATTTTTAGTTAGTACTCAATAATAAATTAACTCGAAGCGACCAGCCCAGTTAGCGGGTCTCTCAAGTCTTTAGACATTAAGGCTCCCTCAGAAACCCTAAACCCTCAGATCCGTGTTCCCCTTCGCCCCCACGCAACCCCAAGCCATGTCCTCCTCTCCTCCCTCCCCCTCCGAGCCCCCCGCCGAATCTCAAACCATAGCTCCGACCACCGATTCTCCCTCTCCTCCGCCCCCTCCCCCTCCTTCTGATCAAGGCGGCGAATCCTCCGGCGATTCCGAGCGGCCGAACTCCTCCGCCGCCGGCGGAGATGGGGAGAAGAACGGAGGAGAAGGAGAGGCCGGCGGGGGTGGAGAAGAGCAGGAGGATGAGGAGGAGGAGGGGGAGTGTGGTTTCTGCTTGTTTATGAAGGGAGGTGGGTGCAAGGAGGAGTTTATCGCGTGGGAGAAGTGCGTGGAGGAGGCCGACCAGACCGGAGAGGACGTCGTCAGCAAGTGCTTCGAGGTCACCTCGCTCCTCAAGAAGTGCATGGACGCCCATGCCGACTACTACGCCCCCATCCTCGACGCCGAGAAGGCCATGACCGACGCCGCCGCCACGGCCGCCACCACCACCACCCCCGACTCTGAGAAATAGAAGGTCATTTGCCTTCTTTTTTTTGTTTGTTTTTTGATATCTTTTGATATCATACATCTTCTGATAGTGGATTCTTGGATCGTCGATCCCGAGCTCAGAATTTTAAAAGTGCTGGAATAATTGGATGTTGGACTAACATCTCTCCTTCATCTGTAAAACTGAAAAAATTTTGAAATGATACACAAACATGTTGATTGATTCTTGATCTTGATTGACTTTCATCTATGCTGTAGTGGATGTGACGCATTTTAATGCCATGTTGTTCTGGTTATTGGTCTTTATTTTGTTTCATGGTGCTGTGAATGCATCGGTTTGTAGTTCAGATACCATAAAATGAAATTATTTGTTGGATTGAATTCATTATGCATGCCTACAAAAAAGGAAAGAGGAGAAAAGAAAAGAAAATATCCTGGTGCTGCTATGGATATAAATTATTGAAATGGAATTCTAGTTAACAAAAACAGCACCATAAGAAGGTTTGTGATGTCATGAAGAGTGAACCAACAACTCTATAGAGTTTTGTGGCATTATTAACTTAAAAGAGTTCTGCGTGCAGGTTATTGTATAGCATGGCTCTTTCTAATATTTAATTTTGATCACAATTTGGTGCGAGCAGTTGATTAGTCATTAGTGTTTTGGGATTTGCTGGTAATTTCGATGCTTAGCCCACCATTTTCTTTGTGGTTGTGCGATGAACATGACTTTTCAATTCTAACAATAAAAAGAACCAATTTGCAGTTTCATATGTGGCTATGACTCATATGGGTCTGATACCAGCTATGCCACTTCTACTGCATAGTTAGTTTTTTTTTTCTTCAGGCATGATGAATGTTGATATATAATTGTAGATTAGTTTGATGTTTCCATTGAGCTTTTCTGTTTGGATAAATTAATAATGATGGGCTAGGTTACTCTGGTCCAACTTGCCATGATGGCCATTATTTTTTGTTAAAAACTTTCTGCAGTAAATTTGTTATTTTGTCAGTGATTTGAACTCCCAGATTTAATATGTGGGCTCTGATCTGATATCAGCAAAATTTATCAAAATGACATGATTAATTTGAGCTCATAAAATTTTTCTTGTTCCTGATATCATGGGTAACTCTTACAGAGATGACCCTGACAATGCTGATGTTCCATCATAGGTTTCCTCTGTATATCAAGTTTGGACCATATTTGGCATGTCAACTTCTTGTCTGTACTAGTGCAAATAGTTATCCTTTTGGAATGAAATTGAATGAAGTAAAAAGGTTTTTTTATCATTCAGTATAAAAAAGAGCTCAATCTCCTTTCTCGCTGGCAAATGTTGATTCATCTTTACGACTTTCAATATAAATATCCTGAGACAAATGGTATACAGCCATTCAATTGTGAATCTTGACTTTGCTGGTAAAACTAACAAATTCATCGACCTCCAATCCCCCCCCCCCCTCTCTCTCTCTCTCTCTCTCTCTCTCTCTCTCTCTCTCTCTCTCACGCAACATCAGACTTCCCTTGCAAGACCCTTCTCTCATGTAGAAACAATGGTTTCTAACCAACCGACCCCGCTCCCCAAGAAAAAAAGGAAAAAAAGTGGGATTCAGCATGATTTCTACCTCAAACATGCGTGGAAACTTTAGATGCTGGACATTGCTAACCTCTGATGCTGGTCACTGGATGCTATGCTATGGAGGAGATTATAGTTCAGGTGTTTGTACAAAAATTTCTTCATTTTATTCACTCTACTTGTCTTGGATAACAGTTTAAGCATTATGACAAATCAGCCACTGTCTTCAACCCCCTCCCATTTGCAGTGATTGAACCTGGGCCCATTATCACATTTTGACGATATTGGATTTTCATCCAGATTACTAGTACAGGCATCTGACATCACTTGCCAGGAGATAGATCCAATGCAATTTGCTACAAGCAATATTTATTTGTAATATGTCGTAAAGTCACACATGTAATTGCGTGATATTGTCTAACGTCACACATGTAATAACAATAATCTAGAAATATCAGTTCTTTTTAATTTTTTGTTCATCTAATAAGTTATGCATCAAAAAAAATAATTGATTATTCGGACAGTTTGAAGGGCTAGCAGGCAAAGTACTTTGTACATTACTTGTTTCAATGCAATAAGTATGAGTCCTAGAATTATTTGATGATGATTGTGGCCAACAATTCTAGATCAGCAAATTGCCAAAGCTCAATTACCAAAACTCTTTATTGATTTTTTTTATTTGTAGCATCTTCTTTCTTTGATAAGTCACTGCCTATAATAATTGCTTAATAAAATAATGTTGGTAGAAATAACGTTCAAATATGGTATCTAACAATGTTCTATTAACTTTGTAATAAATCCTTTCAGTTTGAGGCTCCGCATTAATGCATATTACTCACTTCAGCAATCTGTTTTGGCACAAAATGCTTGTATGAACCGGTTCAAGTGTATTCAGAGGCTAGAAGCCAGATTTGTGCATTATAAGATATTTGATGAAAAAGTGGCCTTCAATAATTTTAGTAAATAAAGTTCTTTCTCTCTGAACATTGACTGCTAAAATGATGAAGACAATGGAGCTTGTGTGGCCTGGAATTGATTTGCCACCATAAGCTTGTCATGGGGAATAATAAATAACATGGTTGAAAAGCAATAATCTTGGTAAATGTAACATGATCGAAAAGCAATAATGGAGCTGTGGGCATCAGTGGATGGCGAATAGCAAGTAACGTTTGACCTCCCTTGGATTGTTTATATTTGTTTTTCTGCTTGTGTCTGAGGGTTTTTTAGTTGTTATGGATGAATATCAGTTGGTTAAGCAGATTTTATCCATCATGCTTCTAAATTCATGAAGAAGCACTGCAAATTTTTACTCAAGTTTTTAAAATATCAGTTTTAACTTGCTGATTGCCGTCAACTTGCAAATCCAAAATCCGTAAAAAGACTCGTTGGAGGAGAAATTTTGAGTCATGCTGCGCCATCTCCAAAGCGTGGTCACTGATCGGACATAAGATAAATTTTCATTCTGCTAAACGAACTAAATATGACATCATGAACTGACCTTGTTGAAACCATCATTGACTGTTTTAACGGTTATAGCGACAGTAATGTACTTCAAAGCATGCTATTTTAAATTTTTGGCATTAAAATAATCAATGCTACGGTGATAATTATGATGATATTATAATGGAAAATAATGGGTAATAATAGAAAAATCACAATATTATATTTTCAATTATTCACTTGACAACAAAATATTAGTTTTCCAGCTATGCAATCTCTATTAGAGGGAAAATTGATGCAAAATTCGTGAATTTTGAAAAATTATATTTTATTTTAAGACGACAGTAGATGTTATAAATGACTGTTATGATGCTAAATAATAGATTATAATGTTTGCTATTAAGTACCTGTAAATATATATGATAAAGTCATGGAGGGCCTGAAACCTATAGCCGTTGTATTAAGCCCTAGCTCGTATAGCGCCTATCCGGGTGAACCAAGAACCCAAGATATCTAAGATGAGTATATAGATATCATTCTTCCCCTACTGGCAGCTGACGCCATCCATTATATTACATCATTGATAAAAAAAATTAACAACAGCTAAATGTACTATTAGGTTGCCTTCAGTGGGTAAAATAGGGAGGGTATAACTGGTCTGGATGGTATAAATGGAGGGATATCCTGCCACAACACCCCAAGGAGGGAGAGGAAACAGGCTTGTAGAATGGGAGGGGATAGGTGAATAGTCAAGGATATAATTCTACACCATTTTGTTGATATAGACTTACAACATAGAAAAGGGAAAGTTATCCCTCCAGTTACTTTTTTATTCTTAACCACTCTCTAAACACAACAAAAAGAATAAGAGGATAAATTCAACCTTGTAATAGAAATCCAAATCATCATCCTATGCAGCGTTAAATATACTTTATTTCCTGTATTTATCCCTCTAACCAAATGCCAAAAAAATTCTGTCCTATTAAATAAGTCGCATCATTTCAACAATATCTGGATGAGTTCTTCTCATCCCCTTAAAAATTATTCTGCAGCCAAATACTGATGCTCAGTAGCCTCAGAGGTGGGAAAGTCAGGCTTAAAGCTTAGGCTTACGGTGCCTTGTGCTTTCCTGTAAGTGTACTGTCAGAGGCTGCAAAAGAATTAACCAGTCCAAGCATGGAACAATTTCCAAATTACCAAAAACAAGCATCTCAATTATTTGTACCAGGTCAAGTGTAAATACCGGACATTTATATTGGATAGAATGCAGTGAGGGATTTACACATGAACTAAACAGAATGGTACCAAAGTTGGACCCATTTCACAACCATCTGAATCATACTTGCAGCCATCTTAGCCTCTTGCTGTGCTGATGAGATCTTGGGAATATTTGTGGATGATGAGGAATGAAACTTGAGCATAAATCCCACTCTTCAAGCTAACCAACATAATCGAAACATGAACAAGAAGAGATACTAAATTAAAGGACCTCGAAAGTAAATGATCGTACCATGAACAATGCTAATGACATCAAACAACCAAACTAGTTTCCAAACATAAAGCTATATATTACCCAAGTCCACGATTCAGTACTTGCATGCCAGACCTTAAGCATTCTCACTCAAAAAGCACCAGCTATCCAGCTATATCACGGTTACAAACATTACCATTCCATATTCTCATAAAGTACCAGCACTGACAGGGATGAGCCCTGCAGATGTTCTTTTTACAGACGGAGGACTTTCAGCATCACAACAGTACCAAGGCTGCTTCCAGGAACTGTTAGGCGATGAGAAAGATGTGAGCCAAGAATGAATTGCCTTTAGAAAACAACCAAATGATGGTAGGGACAACCCCTGAACCAGGACTGGCTTTGCAGGCAGAATCAAAGTGTAGCCAGCTCTTCCATTTGGTTGAAAGCTTTGGAGGGGATTTAATATGGTGCAGCATTGCTCTCCAGCTGTACGCATCTTCAGCTCAAAGAAGCAAATACTGCAATTGACAACCACCCCTCCCCAGTACCACTGTCATCAGACTTTAAGGAGGTCGCAGCAGCCATCAGCTGCTGTCACCCACTTCGCATGGATACTGGTACCATGCACTCCATCCATCATATTAGTTACAGGGTGGGAAATGGATGGACGAAGATGCTCAATGACCTGGAAGTGATTATGCTCCCGAGCGTACATGCTTGTAACCTCTGATCCTGAAATGCTTGAGCTACCACTTGCAGAGTTGATATTCCCGCTATCAGATCGCAGGATTTCAGTACTTGGACATGCAGCAGAACGAGCAGGAGGCACCTCATCTCTCACCCTGGCATTGATGTTGCCACCTTGTCCTGTGCCTTCCTTTGTTGTGTTAAGAAAGCGACCACCACTGCTCCTTGCCCGACGCATAGCATGTAGGTGACGTGACTCATGCAGGTATGGCTGTAGAAATCAAAACTCAAATGAAAAATCATACCAGTCCATAAAAGAGATGGATTGTCGCTTTGAAAGAAGTTACAAAAATATCACAAGTCCATCAAAGTTCCTCTTAGACACTTAACAACCAGTATTTGGTCAAAGATTTTTTTTTTATTTTTAAAAGATGGCATTTTGGAAAAATGCACCATATTAATATTAGAAAAAATTTATAACACATATTTTGATCTTTGAAGTTAATATAATATATTAGATATACAACCTTCTTAACTCTAATCTGTTTGAGGAAAAAGAGGAAAACTATGTAATGAGCCATGTATTGTAGGGTGGATGCATACCTTCCGGACTTTAGTCAGTTTGTTCTCTCTCTTTGCCTTAGCACGAGCCTGTCGACGCCGTAGGATACCATGAAACTGCTTTGCATTCACAAAGATTGGTCCATCGGCAGCCATATTCAATGGTAAAAGCATACGCCCATGCTTCAAAGCAAAGAGAACAGTAATCATTGACAATGCTCCAACCCTTAATGGTAATCAAGCACTGACAACTTATCACCTCGAGAAATTGTAAAGATGCAGTATGTCAATGATTGAAGAAATAAAAATTATTTGTTTCCTTCCCATCACCACCAGCCACCCCCAAAGGAAAAAAGTTCTTTTTATTATATACACTCAAGCAACTTTTTCTCATCATCAAAAATAAAAGGAATTGCATTTTTTTGATCTGAGCAATGCTATTCCTTTTTTAAAAGAGGCCAAGTATTTTGCAGAAGAATCTTTAGTAATTTCATATTTTTTGTATACATTATTCAGAACTCTGAGTCCAGATACACGGCTGAAAAAAAAGTTTGATATCTCAAACTCTAACTATAGTTTGCATAGAGTCAACATAAACTCAAAATGTTTTTCGCACAGCTCAAAAAACATCATTTCCTAAATAAAACAGTAAAATTTGTTGATGCCAAGCAAGGGAAACTTGATTTTTGTGAGGAATTTGAGAGTGCAAGAAAGAAAGCATGCCTGAGGCTTTCGATAACAGCAAAAGCTGGCTCTTTCTCTTAAAAAATTGATACAATTCTCAACAACAAATGTTATAAACAAATATTTGTTCCACAAAATTCCATAAAACATCCTACAATAGCAAATACCTTAATCCTATTATACTATGGTGTCCTCACCAGTCCTACGCTTCAGCTGATTGGTTATCACTGCTTCCTTCATCGGGAGTCCTCCAACTCATTTGTAATGCCCTCAACCAAGGTATGCCGTCTCGGTACCGGGCCTCATACCGGTGCCACCTTATTAGTGTATCGATATGCACGGTACAAGGGCCACTTAAGCATTCTGAGTGTCGATACGCCCGCGTACCATATACTGGCACCGAATCGGTACAGTACGGTAAGCTTCGAACTGTTCGGTATGGTATAATATGGCGTACAATGCCCTTAGCCATATCCGGTGTAAAAATTCATTACTAGTCTGTCAATGAATTGGATCTCGAAATAGATCCATCCCAAATTTGAATCCGACGATGCAGATAGGGTAAATATTTTTGCCCCAACAATTCGAGAGTTGCCCAAATTCTGTCATGAGGTTACTAGTTGGATTGGACTTAGGCTGATCCAATCTAGTAATGACTTTACAAATCTTATAAAGTAATGATTACATATCAAAATTATATTATTTAAGCTATATTGTGTATCCATGATCTACTAGTAAAATTTAATATTGTGGCTGATGATACTATTAAGTGCTACAACATTTAGAAATGGAAGGGGATTGGAATCTAGACCCTATTTGCCCCAATCTCTCTGCATCTCCCTACCCTGCTCCATCTTTACTGCCATGAGCGATGATCAAGGTTTGCAATCTCAGAATTAGATTCCATACCAATACCATCTTGGTCAAGTGTCTGTACATCCAATAAGAGTTCAATTCGGCATACTGATACTTAGTATTCCTCCCATACCGCACAATTCAGTTCCTGTATGATATGCCGGTACACATCGGTATGGACTGGTATGGTGTACCATAATGATGATGATTAGAATCATGATCAGCACAAACCAAGATTAGTACCACACCTGATTATGGACTGAGTTTATGATATTATATTAGTGTGGCACTAAAATGGTTGTATACTGGATCAAGAATTTGCAAAGTGCTTTGAAAATGTTTCATGGAGATCATTAAGACTAGACTATCGAACTTATGGTTATATAAACCACAAAAGCATAAGATGCAATTGACTGTTAGAACCTAGAATTAAAATTGGTATGAATTGAAAGATTATACCATGCACATAAGATGACGGAGATGGATCACATAATATTTATAAGGTAGAAAATACTAGGCTACTAATGAATTTTGTCGTCCACTTTGACTAGAAAAAATGCTGAAAGAACTATATTTACTAAGTGGATGGAAACCAATAAAATGCTTATCAAAATACCAATTTTAGGCAGCTTATAACCTTGTAATCTTATATGAATACAGTTATCTATCATGAAATCAAAATTTGTCATCCATTTTGTCTAGAAAAAATGCTGAAAGAACTATGTTTACTAAGTGGATTGAAACCAATAAAATTATCGAAGATGCACGTAAGCTAACTTATGCTATGCAGATTTTCCTGCAAAATGGGTATAGCATGCCAAAGATAAAATACGGACTAGACGACAAAAAGATTGGCAGAATTGTATATGTTTATCCCAGTTCGGGTGAGTTATATTATTTAAGAATGCTTTTAAATATAGTAAAAGAATCGAGGAATTATGATGAAATCAGGACTATTAATACCATTGTTTATCTGACATTTCAATCAGCATGTATTGCATTTGGTTTATTGGTAGATGACAAAGAATGGCACAAAGCATTGAATGAAGCTTCGAATTGGGTCACCGCATTTGGGTTATGGCAGATTTTTGTGACTTTGGTCATTTGCTGTGAGATAGCTGACCTGCTTAAATTATTGCAAATACAATGAAAAATATTCACAGATGATATCATTTTCAGGTTAAGAAATATTTTGGAACTTCCTAATTTAGAAATTCCGAAATCGCAACTGAAAAATCATGTTCTATTTGAACTAGAAAAATTGTTCAACAAAAATTGCAGCTTTCTCTTTGAACATAGTTTACCTATGCGTAGCAAAATTATTGCAGAAGAAATAAATAAAAAATTATTGAGGGAAGAATTGGATTATGATATCCAGGATTGCACGACGTGCATTCAAAGTTACATCAAGGTTTAAATGACGAACAAAAAATTATTTATGATGAAGTTTTGAATTCCGTAAATAACCTTAAAGGAGGGTTATGCTTCGTATATGGATATGGAGGAACGGAGAAAACCTACCTTTGGCAGATAATTGTTTCAAAAGTTCGGTCAAAATCACGGATTGTTCTAGCTTTAGCTTCTTCAAAAATTGCATCTCTTTTGCTGCCTGATAGTAGAACAACAATTTCTAGATCCAAAAGACCAATACATGTTGATGAATGTTCCACATGAGAAATTAAGAAAGGAACACAACTTGCAAAATTGATTGAATCTATGAGTTTGATAGTGTGGGATGAAGCTCCAATGAATCACAGAAATTGTTTCAAAGCTCTTGATAGATCTTTAAAAGATATTCTTAAAACAACGGACTCAAACAATGATGAAAAGCGATTTGGCGGAAGATTATTCTTCTTGGGGGAGATTTCAGACAAATTCTTCCAATTATTGTTGGAGGTAGCAAGGAGGAAACGATCGATGCATCCGTCTATGGAAGTATTGCAAAAATTTCTTTTTTAAAAAAAAACATGCAGTTATTAAACAGCAGCATGATTGATCCATCAAAAACTTCGGCATTTGAGTTTGCTAAATGGGTTTTAGATATTGGCGATGATACAATTCCTTCCATTGCATTTCAAGAAGGTGAGGAGGCAAATTAGATAGAAATCCTAGATGATTTGCTTATAAAAGATTGCGAAAACTCTGTGCAGCATATTGCACAAATAATTTATCAAAAATTTGAAGAAAATTTTGATGATCCTTCGTATTTGAAGGAGAGAGCTATTTTTACCCCTACCAATGAAATAGTTGACGAAATTAATTCGTATATACTTTTATAGTGAGGGGAAGATATATTGAAGCTCTAATACAGTATATAAATCTTTGTCGAATGCTGATTCTGAGAATATTCTTTATCTTGTCGAATTATTGAATTCTTTCAAATTCAGTGGAATCCCACATCATGATTTGCGATTGAAAATAGGTTGTCCTATAATGTTGCTACGGAATATCAACCAGAGTGTAGGTCTCTACAATGTTACCAGATTAATAATTATTCAATTGACTTCCAAAGTAATTAAAGCAGTGATCATCACTGGTAATCATGTTGGCGTCAAACTGTATATCCCCCGTATTGTGATGTAAGCTTCTGAAACAAAATGGACATTTATCCTTAAAAGAAGACAATTCTCGGTAAAACTTTGTTATGCAATGACAATTAACAAAAGTCAAAGGCAAACTTTGAAACTTGTTGGGATTTACTTACCTAAGCCTGTGTTCTCTCATGGGTGATTATACGCTGCTGTGTCCAGAGTATATTCGCGACAGGGTCTCAAAATTTTGATTGAAATTGATTATGCAGTTTTGGACAATTATACAAAGAACATTGTTTATTAAGGAATTTTTTATAATTTACCTTCAAGTACTATTTTTGTTTATAAAGAAAATGATTCTTCGTTGTTTATTATTGTTGTTTGGTTAAGTACTATGTTTTGTATAAACAGGTTAATAAAAGAAATGGAGTACAATTTGTTATCTATATTGACGTAGGAAAAACATAATTGGAAAATAAAAGTAAGGCTTTTAAGAATGTGAGATTCCATAAACCCGAATATGAAGAATCAATTGATTAGTCTTAATTGCATATTCCTTGATGAGGAGGTTATCAAAATTTCTACTTATTTCCTTAGTGATATTTTTTCTCATCAAATTGGCATATATATACTGATGATATATCTCTTCTATATGTAGGGAACTTCTATTCAAGCATCCATATGAAAAGAAGATGCTGGTCAGTTTAGAAACCTTCTTACCGAAGGAAATGCATATTATTTGAAAAAAAATTAATATGATGCAACATAGAATTCAAGCCAATTGTCCATCAATATATGATCTACATGAATAGATGGATGATTATACAATGTGTGAACAACAACGCTGACACTATACCTCTACACAAGTTCAATTTTGTTGATTTTAGTGAAATCCCATTGAGAAAGCATAATAATATTTATTTGACAGAAATACCTAGAAAATAGTTGCCTTATTCCTAACAAATATTAATAAAGGTGCAATTATATAATGCTTCTTTTTTTTATCATGCAGATGTTATTGGCCATTTTATAGCAGTTGACTCTCTTGACTAGTTAAATATCATAGAAAAATTGGATTACAAACAAAATTTGGAAATAGAAAACTTAAGGTAAACCGGTTCAGTTTTCCTTTTTTTTCATAACCATTTATACCTTTTTTTGGCTCTTTTCTTTTTTACCTTGCGCTATCAAATTCGTTTGACCAGCAGAAACGAAAGGTTGCCTGTTACTTTCTAAGGTAGCTCAGAAATTTGATTAAACTATTGTTCACAAAAATGAAAGAGAAGGACCAGTGGTAGTCATCTTAATTGACACTCGTGCTCTCGCAAGCATCTAATCCACGGCAGACTTTCAGTACTGGCCCTTCTTTCTCTCAGCTTCTAGAGGAAGCCATTGTTTTAACCTCTGAAAAACATATTCGTACCGAACTTTTCAAAGATGGAACTGCTCTAAAAGTACGTTACCTGTGGATAAGCAAGAGCATACCTGAGCTCCCTTCAGAAAAAAGAATATGTACGAGGTAACCTAGCATGCATGGATGCTATATCGTAAACATGCCTTCCCCTCGGTTTCTAAACATTTACTTCTTTTTTCCTTCGAACCCAACCAACAAAACACAAAGCAATGATGAACGAGTATCGAAAAATGTATAATGCTTATATAGAACTTGAAGTTGAGCTCGAAATATGCAAGATATTGATGGCTGAATTTGATGAGATCCAAAATGGATTGATTAGAGAGAATTAGAGCAAAGATTTTTTTTTTTTGCTTTGCACCTATCAGATTAGCCCCAGCACATTATTGGATTAGGCCCTACCTTCTGCCCTTTTTATGTATTAGGGCATATGTATATATTCTTTACCTTACCTAGCGGCCGAATGTTCCCCCCTCTTTTCTTAAAATCTATTAAAAAAACTGTAGAGTAGCACAGCTTCATTGCTAGTAATAACAATCAAGGATATCCCAGTTAAATAGTAAATGAGCTTTTGGACGAGTCTCATAGGGTATAATTCTTCTCAAAGTTAGATTTGCAACCCATGTACCACTAGATCTATATGATCGCTGATGATAGACACAAAATGGAATTTAGGACTCATGAAAGCCACTAAGGACTCAATTGGTTTGCCGAAAAAATTTCCTCTCACTAAAATGTTTTTTCTGAAAAGCTGATGCCTGAGAAAGTGGTTTTTGCATATTTAGTTGACCATGAAAAAGTGACACATTTCAAAGTAGCTTATGTTAGGTTAAGCAACTATTTTTCTGAAAAAGTTGTGTAAAATACCTTTTATGCCCTTAATAAAGAAAAAGATCTTACCCCATTCTATCTAAAAATTATCCCAATTTTCGGTGGGAAAGTCACTTTCCCATGTCCCATATGGTTTGTTGTTTTCCATGAAATGTTGGAATTTTATTCTCATGGGAAAATTACTTTCCCATCTTTCCTTTGAAAACTCCAACCAAACATAAGGCATTTCCCCAGTTTTCATTGTCCACACTTTCTTCCCTCCTCTTCCCACGAACCAAATGAGTCCTAGTTCCTATAGTGCCATATGGGCTCATTCATGCCTCCTCTAACTTCAAAATTGTTGATGAACAACATTTTTTGGTCCTATGTAAGGCACTTTGTCCTAGTCTTTGTTTTATAATGTTCTAATTTAATCATATGGTCCATTTATGCATGGTGCTAGAAGTTTTGCAATTACAAATATAGGCGAAGCAGTCAAAATGAGTGTTTAGAAAGACTAAAGTAAAATACTTGAGTAGATAATTTCAAGCAAAGGAGTAGCTGTTGATTTTGATAACATCAAACTCATGTTTGAAAGGCCTATTCTTGAAAAAAAAGGTTTGTGTGTTTTTCTTGGCCGACAAATTTATCGTTGTCGATCTGTGCACAACTATGGCAATAAAGCTCTGCATCAACAGCCTTGCTATGTTAATGACAGCTTCATGTGGTCCGATGAACTGACTTAATTTGAGGAGATAAAATACCCCATATCTACTGTCCTCTGTGTTAGCCTTGATTCCAACAAAATTCAGTGGTGGAATATGATACATCAGCTCAAGGCAAATGAGCAGTGTTGAAGCAAGAAGGTAAACCAATCACTTATTTTAGAAAGGCCATTTATATTGGAGTTTTGACTCTCTACTATAAAAACGATTATGGCTAAATTTGAAGGAATTAATGACTGGAATTTTAACCTTATGGTCAAAAATTCAAATGAGTCACAAATTAGCAATAGAACAAGGCAGCCATAATTTTGGGATTTGTTTTCAGTCATTTCTTTTTTGTGTCGGGATTTATCCCAGAAATTCCACATACTACCTTTGGAAGAAGGCATCTCACTGTTTTCTAAGCTTAGATCAGAGGCTGATTTTTCCTTGATTTGATTGATACCACTATTAAGGTGCTACCAGGTTTGCACCAGGGCACCTAATTACTGCTTCGTCACCTTATCAACATACCAACCACTTCAACTGGTTATTCACCAAAAACTACGGTCCACTAAGAAGTTGTTACCTTGTTGGGAGAGACTGCCCATCCTTCATGGAGAAAGAATTATTCTTGTACCAAATTTTGAGAGCAGAAAATTTTAAATGTATCGATAATAGAAAAAACCTTTTCTAGATAGGCAATCCTAAGTCCAAAAAAGATGCTAGTTTCTATCTCTGCAACATCACATGATACCATCTAAATAAATTTTAATAGTTGAAAGAAAAGAATACAGTGAAGCAATATGTTACCTAGGCTACACCTTGAACTAGGATAAGCGAGAAGGCTTGGGCAGGCTTTACTCTTGTAGACAATCTCTATTGACGTGAAAGCTTACAGCCTCTAGTATTTACATCAACTGAAGTACATCAATTCCAAATTATGTTTATTGAGCCTTCATCAACCTTTTGGTGAGATGAAACAAAGGAAAAAGCTAGGGGGAGGTTATTATCATGCTCAACAAAAATCCAACTCAAAATATTTACAACCATAATCATCAGCATCATCCAACTTCCTAGCAGCCTCTTTCCTGTATTGCACAACTTTTGCCAATTAGCAGCCATAAAAGTTTTTAGTTTTGGTGTTCCTAACAACAGCATATGATCGTATGCACAATTTACCAATTTACAAAGGAGTTATAGTACTCATTATCATATTTATGTGTTCTTTACAACAACCTCAGTCTCAAATACGAGAAAGAAGATACATATAAATTACTGAATGACATCTTTAAACGATTCCACATCTCATCCTTATGATGATATCGAAGTTATTCTCCTTGAGCTATATTTTGAGTGGTGACCTGACTCCACTGCAATTCAAGTTTAACAATAAGTTGAGCATTGCTTCCTAGAGTCCGATAGAGCTGCAATCAATAATGTCATGGAATTAAAGGTCCAGACTTGGTGCGTTCATGATGGAGTGAAGCTGTTCAACTTGAGCATGCTCTTTGCATTCAAGCATACTAGATATCTAAGCACTCTAGGACCATATTGAGTGAATCAAGGACCGCTTTTAATTGTTCGCTACTCAAACAAAAGACACCAACCTTGACGGAAGTATCTTGCTCCCTCTCATGACATGCTTAGGTCCAGAATTTTGGAACTTGAAAATGACAGTTGACAGCTGTCCTACCAAATGTTGCACTAATTGACCCCATTTACAAAAGAACTTCATAGAAAGACATAATTAATGCAGCAATTACATTATGTCTAACAGCATCTTTAAACTCTTAAATGACATGATCAGTTAGTGCTTGATCCATCTAATCACTTGAATTATCTCATTATTCTGTTGTAGTTCATGACCTCATGAATGCCTTAATTAAAACTCTACATTTTTTTATTTCTTAAATATTTTACAATTGATTGAATATCTAATACCCATTTAAAGGAATGTTGACGACCAGAAAGAGACAACATGACACATGGAAAGCAAAACAAATAAAAGTCTCTGAATAAAGGGAGAACTTGCTGTCCTGTTTTTAAAATGATAAAGACAGTTCTCTGCACCAACTGTCATAAATGCATTTGCTCTAATATTAAAAATGGCCCACCTCTTTATCCCCACAGTGCTATGCAACAGCATTTATAATACATGTGATCACCCAAACAATATATTTTAATTTTTTATTATATGATTAAATCCTGCAATCACTATCTTATCTAGATTCCTTCTTTTCATCATAGAAAACTCTGGTAGCGAGTAAGACTGACCAAACAAAGAACATCCATATTCAGAATTACATAATTAGAGAATACTTTCTGTGACAAAATGAATATCTGAAGTACATTATGCTCAGGGAAATAAAAACCAGGTAAATTGGTTAGAAGACTCAAATATTATAAGATTTTGTATTACCATATGTACAAATAACCAGATGCAAACAGATTGAATAAGGCTGATATTAGTCATTATGACTATAACACGTAACAACAGCCAATCACCCTGCTAGCCATAAAGACATGCATAGGGAAATTAATTAATAATAAGATTCTACTGTAGCTCACATGATATGCAAAGACCAAGAAATAAGACCAAATGGTTTAACATCAAAATACAACAAGAGCTAGACATCTCATCAATGTTTTTCAAGTACAAAATAATGTGAAAGAAGCAAACTGCTTTCTGGATCAATTGCAAATTCATTAATTGTGTAACTCACAAACATAATTCAGAACTCTTCAAGTTCTACTTATATATTACCAATATTAAATAAAAAAAGAATGATCTATAGACCTTACTGCAGGCAGCTTTTGAAAAACATCAATAGAAAAAACTCATTAATAATAGTTTCACTTGAGCTAACTGCACAAATTTCATTGAAGAAATTATTGAGCATTTGAGGAAGGAAAGAGAAACCAACCATTGCTTGAGCTCCATAAGGTGCAAATAGACCATAGCAGTGATCAACATAAGAATAATTGGAAGAAACCTACAAAATTATTTTCAGCAATAAAAGACAAAGCAATGGCAATAGTTCATGATGAATCATACTAATCAAATTCTTTAATACACATACACAGACACAGACACACACATATATATGCATTCAAGTAACAATAGCATAGAAAATCAAAGAACATACCATAGTTTGACCAAGTCCCAATTCAAAACAACCTTGATATTCGGGCGCAGATGACTGCAGAGAGATGACTGCAGAATGTTGCTGAGTTTTCTGCTCTTTTCCTGAATCATTGGGGTCTGAAGCCAAAATATTTTAGGTGTTCAAGAGTCAAATAATATAAACATTACCATTTAGCAAGTTGTAGACAGTAGACTTCAGAAGGAGATGCTAAATAATGACAAGGCTGTAATGGAATTTTCTCAATTTTCCCTATGCAGAAAATAGAAATTTAAAAGCTACACAACTTTACATTTATAAGTTACTTGTTTAATGTTTGGCTATTTTTACACGTATTAGTCCATATCTCATGATTTTTTATGTCTCATACTTGTTCTAGATAAAAGCCTTTATAAAGGCTGCTATAATCTTGCCCAAATCCAGAATCCTAGAAGTCACATGTTTGAAATAGTGTCTACCATGAAATCTACATTTTAACAAATTAGAATACTTAATTAATTCCAAATTAATAGTTTAGTGCTTTAGTTGTGAACATTTGTTGTTGACGGTCAATTAGTTGTTATAATACCCCCAAAGCAGTTATGAAGGGGAATACAGTAACAAGCAAAACATGCTTGAAAACTTCCTTTAAGGATAAAGGTTCCAGGAGGAGAGCATTTCTTTGACTTCAAAAAATCTTTTAGCGATGAAAAGCACTTAGTTCAACTATAGTGGGGTTTGCTACCATTAGAGTTCTCCAGTATATGGAGCATATATAATCAGATTAGTAGGTGGACATTAAGAAAGGTGATGGTGAGAACCTACTGGGGAATATTCCTGCACCAAGCAAGCATGAGATGGGAGGAATATAAAGATTAAAGTAGTGCTACGGAGAGGATACAGTCAATAAATTGCAGGAAAATATACAATTGGTGAATTGGTCGGGAAAAACTGTGGTAATAGGTGTCAAATTAATTAAGGGAGATGGAATCTAATGTATAAAAATGTCAAAGATATCCAGAAGATCATGAATGCATATAGGGTATATAAACAGTGTCTCCAGGGAGATTGATCATTGCCCTTATACTGTGGAATGATGATAATATTGCTGTTAACACTTACGACAATGATCAATGTTAACTCATAAGTGAGAGAAAGCAAGATTTATGTACTGACTATTGGAATGAAATAACATAGAATATGATAAAAAAATTGGAAGGGACGAGTATGAATTTAAGAAATCAAGATGACCTTTTGGTGCTCCGGAGGTGATGTAAAGTCTTCAACATTATTCTACTGTCCGAGAGCAGTTGACAAGGTGATACATAATAGTGTGAGGTTTCATGCATGTAGTTAATGATTACACACTATATGGTCACTTTTCAAAGGCAATCATTTGTTTGCAGATGGTGAAGCTTTAAATTTCATCAAATAAGATATATATCCTACAAAAATGTATGTAGATGAAAGAATTTCATATTATCAGTTACAATCAGTCAGGTTTGATGGTAAACATTAATCTACCATGAAGCCTCCTACATTATTTAACTTCCAAATAAATCACAGAACATATTTTCTACGGAGTCCTTCCATCATTCAATCTCATTGTAACTGCAGTCTTCATATCTTTGCACATTTCTTTCAGGCTTTAATTTGTTTTCCTAACTGCTAGTGATTACAGGCCTGCAAACTGGCTCCAGTAAAGGTCTATATAAATCTTGCAATAAGAAATCATGTAATTGCCAATACCTTTTGATGGCCAATGTGGATCAAACTTAAACCTTTATGAATCAATCCTGAGGCAGTTTTGAGTTAATTAAATTTTTTAAAAGAAAAAAAAACAAGAACTAATTATTTCCGTGATAGGACCATAACCTACTCTCCATCTAGGGACCCATTCATGAAGCCCACTACCTACCAGTCCTTACTGCAAACACTTTAATGCTTACCAGAATTATTTGCTACAGAAACACTAAGCTTTTTTTTTCAAATAAAGATTTGAATGCTTAACCATATACAGAATCACCAACTCTCATTTCTTTTGTTCTAGGTTGGTTTACAAATTTATTTTTGTCATTCATTTTCACTCAAAGTTACGTGATCTGTCAAGGCAAGCTTTCTTTTTGGTAAGACGAAAATGCCAGTGATTCTTTTTTCTTTATTATCTAACAAGTGATGCAGAGGTATCTATTGACCTAGAGAGAGAAAAGAGAAAAAGAGAAAAATATTACAAGAGGAATCAAGTACAAAGGCATCTAACAAGGTGGAATCACATTGTTAATAGAAGAACAAGTCTTTTTATGTACCAATTCTTAGTAAGCCCTGTGATCAAACTTTTAGACTTCTGAATGTGTGTGAGTGAAAAAAGTCTTAGCTCACTGAAAGGTAAATCGACCACTTCATGAAAGTTGCTGCCTTTTTTCTTCCTTTCTTTCTACTTTTTCTGTAAAGGAAATTATAACTCCCAAAGTTATGAAACATAGCACTGAGAAGTTTTGTACCTGAAACCTCAAGAAAGAATCATGAATATAACCAATTCAGTGAAGGACATTTGTTTTATTCTAGGACCACAGAGTAATAATAATGGTTTATGTTGAGACTCATTATAGAAGGAAGAGAACCAGCACAAAAGAACCCTGCTTGATTTTAGAAATGGCATAAGACAATGACTGGCATTAGAGGAAAAGGAAATATTACCTCGAATTGCTAAGGACTTAGTCGTACCATTACCCCCTTTATCTGCCAGCCCTGGCCCCGGCCTTGGGTCTACAGCATGATGCATTTGTCGGGGAGCGGCAGGTAACGGGCCCTCTCCATTGGGATGCTCCTCAGTGAAAGACTTCAAGTGTCCAAAAGGCTCTCCATAGAGTGGTTGGGATCCAAGCCACCAAGGCACCAGAGTAGCCTGGGACGGCTGAGTGACAGAAATCTGGCCAAGTCCTCCATTATTTTTGAAGGCAATTGCAGCCTGCATCATGGTCAACGCCACCACACCCAAAAAGAACAGATCTAAAAGCTAATCCTCTTCCCCCTCCACGGCCTAACTCCAATGGTATTTCATGCCCAGCTGCTTCAAGACTCACCTGCAATCCAAATTTTGACGATTTTAAATTTACCCACTGCGAACAAAAGGAATAACATAGCATGCTACAGATGAACGGCGAGAAAGATGATCTCATGTGAATTTAACCAAGCAGACACCTTGTGAAAATTGGTGCCCCAGACTTAAAACCCATACCAAAGATGGAAACTCTAGAAAGTCCCTATAATATCCCGTGTGAAAGAACTAAAGCACGGAGGCCAAAGTAAGAAAACGGAAGAAGAAAAAGCCAAAAAAAAAAAGCAAGATGGAGCAAGAGAACCAGGACCATCCAGTAGCAAAAACATCTAAAAGACAGAGAGATCAGAACCAAGCAGCCATCTTTCTAAAAAATCAATCTTTCCCCTCTAAAACCGGATTTTTTTTTTCCCGAAATAAACGTTCTTTCCACTGGAGTTTGGGATCAAAATATGAAAACTCAACACGCTCAAACACCAAGTTCCAATCTTTCCGCAAAAAACCCATTCCAAAACCAATTAGAAAGACGAATAATAAGCAATAAAACACTCACCGTAGAAGAAGGGCTTTGTAAGCACTGAGTAAAGAGCGAGACATACCAAAGGATTCAGCCAGAGAGAAGCAAAAAAAGCAGCGAAGAGAAGGGAGACAACACTCACATTCTACCCAGAGAGAGGCACCTCGAGAGCCCCGGACCCATTAAGCGAGAGAGGATAGAACGAGAGGCGAGAGGCGAGAGGCGAGAGGCGTAGGTATATGCGTAGCGAGCATAGACACGGCAGGGCAGCCAATGGTGATAAGCTTTCATGCCTCAATACGCTTTGTAATTTCTTTAATGCCTCTTAATGCCATGGCTTATCCGACTCTCATTTCTTTGCTTTTTTTCTCTCCCGGTACGACTTTTCTTTGTTTTTTAATAACTTTCCCCCCCTTTTGTTGTGCAAATAGTTTAATGGGCAAGTTGGGGTTAATATACTGAGGCTTGATTAATATAGGGAGGTAAATAGCCAAACAAGGCAGAGCCATAACTGTCCACCCCCACCTCATATGGTAAGGTAACTGACTCCCCCTTTCCCACCCTCCAAAGTTTTATGATGCCTTCACGCATCTGTCTCATTTGATTTCCGCCCTTGTTTTACACTTGCCTCCAGGGTTGGAATTGGGACCGAGATGGCTCGAGGCCCCTTGGACTAGGTTGACTTAAGAACGGGCAATGGGTCAGCCCATTTTGGATCGATTTCTTCTTAAATATAGAGTTCATGCGTCTTCCGGAACGCTTCCGTTGTATCATTAGGTCTATTCGGGCCTAGCTCGAGCTCGAGCCTAGATGATGCCCGAAACAGGGCCTGAACTTAGGCTCAAAATGAAGCCCAAATTTAGGTACTTATTTATGAACTGCTTAGAAAATAGAGATGCTATTTTCAATTATGTTTTCAATTTATTTTTATGATAAATATGTTTCTAATCATCCATAGTTTTTAACGTGAAGCTACAATATTTCATCAAAAAAAATGAAGCTATAGTATGCAAGATTAAAAAATCAAGCTTCAATCAAATTTTGGCCAGGCCAATTTTTATCCCAAACGGGTAATTCGGGCTGGCCCAATCGGGTTTCGGTCGAGCCCGAGTCTGCACTTGGGCCGAGCACGAATCAGAATTTTCTAAAAGTTTTTCCGACCTGAAGTCCCAAAAAAAAAATCAGGCATGGCTTAAGTAGGGGAGTGGCCCTGCTATGTTTCCGGCCTTACTTGCCTCTTGGGGAGGGCTAAATAATGGAAGAGGTGGCGAATTTACTATATGAGAGAGTGAGAGAGCCATGATTGTGAAGCTAATGTGATATTAAACCATTTCTCGATATAGTGATTTCATTTCGTAAATAACCCCATATAATTGTTTAAAAAATGATTATTTATGCTATTTTATTAACACCATTTCTTGGACTTATTTTCATGAGATTAACCACAATTTTAACACATTAAATGATATTATAGCGATTTTTAATAGACAATTGAAACTAAATTACTACCTGTATAATTATATTAAATAATCACAAAAGTCATGTTGCTTTCAAAATAATTACTACAATATATGTTGATCTTGCATCAAACAATAAGATAAGGGTTTGTAAAGTGAGTAAGATTTATATTCTCCATTAGTTATTCCATTATTAGCACATGGTAACCTATTAACAAAATTGCGAAAGCATATGGAACAAGAGGAGATCCATTAAAAGAAATCTTTCTTTAAGAGAAAATCTTGAGGGATGCTAGAGTGTCATGCTCTAGCATTCTATGCACAGATGCCCCGCATTGTGCTTGATAGAGGCCACCTAGGTCTCAAATAAAATAATTTGTCAAAAAAATTTCCTAAACTATCCTTAAAAATTAATTTTCACTATATAACCATCATTCCTTCCCTTCTTCCTCCCCAACTTCTTTGAGGAGGCAACATTGTCAATTGGACTCTACTATGTTTCTCCTTCCCTTCTTCCTCTCCAATCACTCCGACAAGACATTGTCATTTGACCCCAATATCTGCTCTATTCTCGTTCTCTTCATCCTTCCCAACCACTCTAGCGAGGCACCACCACCGATCCATGAGTCGAAGCATTCAATGAGAAGGTCATAGATAAACATTCTTTTTAGCATTGTTAGCATAATTTTAGGTATCACATACAACCTGTAGCAATCCATAATATTTTTCTTTGTTAACATGATCCTATATTAGCTTGTATTATATTTCTTTGTTAGCATGATCTTGTTGGCACAATCATGTAACAACTTATATCATTCCATAATATTTTTCATTTTTAATGTGATCTTGTATCAGCCTATATTATTTTTTTTATATCGAGTCAGTACACTTGTATGCATAACCCCTAAGATGTACCGAATGTGATGCAACAATGATATAAAGTCCTTTATCTCTCTCTCTGTTTCTCTCTGGTTTTTCCATTCTTTTGCAAATATTTTAACATGGTATCAAAACCACCGATCACCTATCTGCCACTGCTTTCTCTTTCGCCTCTGTTGTGGCAAATATTGTAAAGTTTAGAAGCATTGAAGACCCTTGTTGTTGATCTATCGATCTCTATTTTTTAGTGAATAAATACTTAAAGATCCTAACCTATGAGGGTCCCTAGACTCAATGTGAATCATTTTGGCCATTATGAGCAGGGTTGGACAGGGTTTAGAAGCGAGATCAGTCACATCAGGAAGCTGGGTTGCAAGCCAAACTTCTGGAAGTCATAACTTGGTCATATGACATCCGATTGAGATGATCTTTTTTTAATCTGGCAGTTTTTCGAGATCTATGATGTGATGCCGCACTCTTTAGGTGAAGACATTCTTAGCGATCAAGCCCAAATTCCATCATTTGGGGCTCGAAATAGGCCAATCATACTAAAAGTTTTTCTTTCGAGTAAGAATTTAACTGGGCATAACTCGCTTTCCAAGAAGAATTAAGCAGAGCGATAGAAACTAGAGTAGATGTAGAAGTCAAAATTTACATCCTCAAGAATTTTAGCTTTTTCTAGAATATTTCTACTAATGGTGTTTATTTTAGAAAAGAAAGTTCTATTATAATTAGAGGCTATGTACCTCGATTTTTTAATTATCAATAAAAGAAAAGGAGACTTAAACCCTACTTTTGTAATACTTAAACCCTACTTTCGAGTTGAGCGGGTTGAGAAAAATCTTTCTTCTCTCCAATCAGATCAAATGTTCTAATTTTTGGTGGATCTGCACATCCTTTATTTTTCCACAGATCCTGTATTTTTTAGTGAATCAGTACTCAAAAATCTCATGTTCCATAGTAGATTTGCAAATTCTCTATTTGCCAGCATATTAACACCCGATGATCCTTTGTTTTGTGATGGATCCATAGCTCTTCTCCACCGCCTATCTTCTTAGCTTAAGATCTTTCGTCGTCTCTCTTCATTGTCGCTTGGCCCCTTCCTCTCCATCTCCTATTTTACTTGCTGCCTATGGCTCCTTCACCACCTAATTCAAAGTTGCTTCCTTCTCTTCCACAGTGCCTTTGTTTGCAAGGATCATCGACCTTCAGCCGCCTTCTTTCTGAGCATCAATCCTCGCTGCAACCGTCACCTTCTATATGCCTTCTCATTTCCATGTCATCTAAAGTAGCCACAATAAATGACACGTCACTCTATCACATTAGTGTAGACAACACATGTCATCCAACCACATTATTCTTGACCAATCATGACATACTACCCCATCGTCGTCTATCCCATTGTAAAGCTTGCCATATCAGTTGTTTTACTATATGAATGCAATGTGAGAGCCACGTTAGCCACTAATCAGGCAAACAATCCACATCATCAAATATGTCAATCAGCCACATCAGTTTACGACATCATCATGCGCATCAATCAGCCATGTCAGCACATGTTAGTTTGTCACATTGATCGGACATGCCAACAAATAAACCAGTTTGCCATGTTAGTTAGCCACATTAGTGGACACATAGTCTGCCGCCTTAGTTAGCTACATCAGCATTGCCAAGTACATCAGTTTGTTATGTCAGCTTCCTGATTTATCATATCAGTTTCTGAGCTGCTATGTCAGCTTCTATTCTGTCATGTCAAATTCTATAATGTCACATCACCTTAACTCATTATTCCACCATATTGGCTTCTAAGCTACTAAGTTGGCTCCTGAGCTGCTACATTAGCTTCTAAACTGTTATGTCTGCGCCTGATCTGCCATGCCAGACTTTGTATTGTTACATCAGCTTGATACATTAATCAATAATACCGACTTCTGAGCTGCTACATTAACTCCTGATATACTACATCAGCTTCTATGATAACTCCTAATTTGCCACATCAAACTTTGCTGCCACGTCAGCTCTTAATCCATCATTTTAGCCTTTAAGCTGCCATATTAGCTTCTAATTTACCACCACTGCTATATTAGCTTTTGGTTTACTACTTCAGCTCTTAATCTGCTATGTCAACTTCTAGGTACAATCGTGATGTAGTTTTTAAACTTAAATTGGCACCTATAGTACCATCTTAAGTTTAAGGATGGGTGTTAGCATAATTTTGTTTTCCTCTTCTTGTGATAAAAACAGTATCATCACCATAAGCGAAAGTGGTGACTAACGCCTCCCTCTCTCTCCACTCACCCCCTTCCTCATCTGCAGGCTTCTTAATCCATGGCCATGCCTATCCCTATGCATCTTTATTTCTCTTTACTTTCTACATCTGCAAATTTTCTGCTGTCATTACTAATGTCTTCATTCAACCTTCATGCAAGTTAGTCCGTGAGAGTGATATGGTGCAGTGCCTTGTTCAAGTGGTTGGGCATGACCGCATGTTTGAGAGAAAGAAAAGTAAGAGTGAAACAAGGGAATGAGAAAAAAAAGCCATGGTTGTGCATATTGAAATGGTTCTTTAAAAGGTAACATAGTTTAAGGAGGCTTCATAAGTATTGAGCTCTTTGGTATCAATAATACAAATATTGATGTGCTCAGCTATTATTAAAGTTTATTACTTAATGTATAATAAAAATTGGCTATTGAAACATTCTATTTATTATAATTCGCTACATCATTATATTGTATTTCAGAAATAAGTAGAAAGAAGCAAAATCTGTACTCTATGCATCATGCTCGATCGGTATTAATGACATGAATTTTTACATGAGGCAATTCTTCATTCAATATGTGAACAGGAATATTATGATGTTGGTATTAATAATATCAATATTAATGCTGAGAATATGTGCTCCACTATTATTAAAGCTAATTGCTCAATCTACAATAAAAATTTGGGTATTGAAACCTTCTATTTACCATTATTTGTTACATTGCTATATTGCATCTTGATAACAGTTGAAAAAAGAAGAAAAACTAGAACCCATGCATTGCGCAAGTTGTATGCTAGTTAATCATAACTCAATAACTCAGTTACCCTTTGTCAATCATAGGATGAGAGAGCTAGGAATGGGAAGTTAGAGTGTGGCTCCCTAACACCCCTCAAAATATACTACCATCAACAATATCTTGAGGACTGGATTTGCGTACAAGCATGTGTGTGATGGGGTGGGTTGGAAAGTCATATTTAAGCGTTCAATTATTAGAGCTATTTATGGTTGCGGAATAAGGTAAGTTGGAGTAAATGGATTAACTTATTTCTAACCCTCTTTACTTGGAATAAATTACTTTATCTTATTATTTGTGGAATAATTTACTGCATGTTAGGTGAAAAAGTAACTTTTAAAAAAAATTTACCTATTTCATTTCACCCTTGACATAGACTGATTGCCCTTTTGGTGTTCAACAAGTTAAAGTAGAGTAAATGGAGTCATTTCTTGCATTGAACCTTCGTTCAGACCTCAACTAAGCACTAAAAGTAAAATTTGTCAAGAAATGACATAACATAAACTATACGACACGATTTTTATTATTTTAACCAGTTTTGTTCGTCTTTTCAAAACATCCTTATTCTATCAAATCCAATAGGAAATATCCCAAAAATAAGGAAAACTAGCAAGTCTTATTACTCGCAGCTTTAATGCATTTTTCTCTTAAGGCTACCAGCTAGCTGAGTTGGTAAAGTTTCTTCTATTCATGTAAGAGATTCGGGTTCAACCTACCTCACTTCCACATTGGCCATTATTTTACCTATTCTAAATCTCAAAACAAAGAATTGATGATTGAATGTTTTTCAAAATTGGATGAAAACTATCTTTGATCCCGATCATGTCAGCACACTATCCATGCTATTGCTCTAACAGTTTACAAAATGGTGCAACTTACATTTAAATTTGTATGAAGAATGCTAAAATTTGTGCAAGCATTTTAAGGAGATTACTTGCTTAATATTCTAAAGTTAGATTTTTAACAAATGTGCTATCGATCTTCAAAGCCCGTGAAATCTTGGTTACCAAACTATGTAACATTTGTTATAGATATGCTCTTGGCCCTCGTAATGCGAGTTTAACTTCCTTTTGCACACTTGCACAATTTTGTAATAGAAGTACAAATTTTTAAGATCATTGTTCCAAATTTGCATAAAATTGATTTCAAAATTTTTGACTAAGTAATTTTATAAAAACAATTTTCAGAAATTTTTGCAAAGCTTAAATATAAATTGTGCAATTTTTTGACCATTAAATTAAGAGCAAAAAATTGAAGTAGGAGTTGCATAGGTATTTTGACCATAGATTAAGAGATGCGATATGTAGAGTAGCATGGTAAGTGTCTTTACTTTTACGAAAATAATTTTTAGAAATTTTGACAAAGTTTAAATATCAATTGCACAATTTTTTTGACCATTAAGTGCAAAAATTTTAAATATAAGTTGCTCTGGTTTTCTGGCCACTAGATTATTAGCAATATATCACCTAACTAAGCGAATAAATCTAATAATTATAATTAATAGAAATTTTTAAAAAAATAATATATATATTTTATTCGGTATTAAAATAAATCTATTTTATCACAAAAGAAATCTATTCTAGCACAAAATAAATCTATTTATTTAATAAATTCAAATCATAAAATTGCAAATCCTACATATCTACTAATATTAAATTTAAAACAAAAGTAACAGAAAATAGTCTGATTAAAGGCAGGTCGAAGCACATAGATGCTATCCCAAAAAAGTGTTTGCCCCAACATACGGATCTTCCGACAATCTTCCTCATAGATATGACGATCCTAAACTTCTTATTCGGTACGTCTCGGAAGAAGCCAAATCGAACCCGATTGGACTTGCAAATCCAGCGAAGAACAAAATAAATAGAATAAAATAAACTAAATATAATTACAAAATAAAAATCAGAAGTGGCTAAAAGGAAGAACTTTGTTCCAAAATTTTTTTGATATTTTTCTCTAATTTTTCGTGTCCCAAAAGAGATGAAATCAAGTGATATTTATAGGATGTTTAGAGAGGCTTTTTGGTCTTTTTGCGGATGCGTCCGCGCCTTCTACGGATGCGCCCGCGGTGATTTTGCGAATGCGTTTCGCAAAATTTAAACGCACATGCGGCCGACTCTCGGGCTGCGTGCGCATTTAAATTTTTCCAACAATCTCCCAAAAAATTTAAATAATTTTAAAATCAAAATAAAATGCTAGATATCTTATATTATGTAATAGGTATAAGTACCTTTCGGTTTAAACTTCACTTAGTGACAATTGATTACATCTATGGAGCCAAGGTGGTCTTAACCTTGAAACTGAGTCCATGCCTTAGATTAAATGAACAGCACACATAATATAGCCCGATCTGGGTTCTAAGTGGGTTGCGCTAATATAGCCATGCGCAAGTATCTTTAATGTGCTTTTTAGAAAATTGTCCATTTTTCACAATCGCGGCCTCACGACTGCACATATAGGTGCGTCATAGTAATTACATAAAGCACTCTATAGGCTCAAGCAGGCTCCGTGAGCCTAGTATAGCAAAATTGATAATTATTTTGCTCAAAATGAATTCCAAAAGAGTGCTAATGAACCCACCTTATATGTGAAATGTCATGGAAATGATTTTTTGGTTGTATGCTTGTATGTGGATGACATGATATATACCGGTAATTCTTCACAAATGATGGAAGCATTTAAAAACAACAAGATGAAGAATTTTGAAATGTCTGATTTGGGTCCTTTGCATTATTTTTTGGGCATTGAAGTTGTGCAAGATTTGGATGATATTTTTATTTGTCAAAAGAAGTATGCAATTGATTTATTAAAAAAAATTAGAATGGCCGATTGTAATCCTGCCCCAACACCATTGAACTCAAATGAGAAGCTTTTATTGCATGATGGGGTTAAGAAGACTGATGCAAAGTATTATAGAAGCTTAGTAGGAGGTCTCATGTATCTTACTTACACAAGGCCAGATAAAATGTATTCTGTAAGCCTTCTTTCCAGATTCATGCATAGTCCAAGCAAACACCATTTGGGGGCAACTAAGAGAGTTCTCAGAGTTATTCAGGGAACTACTGATTACGGCATCAGGTATACTAATGGGAACCCAAATAATCTTATTGGTGTTATTGATAGTGATTAGGCTGGATGTGTCGATGATAGCAGGAGTACAACAGGTTATGCCTTCAGTCTTGGTTCCGGTGTCATCTCTTGGTCATCAAAGAAACAAGACTGTGCGACCTTGTCGAGCACTGAAGTCGAGTAAATTGCAGCGACAAGCACTGCATGTCATGCTGTGTGGTTGAGAAGAATTTTAAAAGACTTGAAGCAAAAGCAAGATGGACCAACAGTGATATTCTACGATAACAAGTCAACAATCGCATTGTCCAAGAATCCAGTTTATTAAGGGAGAACCAAGCACATTAATACAAAGTACCATTATATTCAAGACTTAGTTGCTAAAGGCAAAGTGGAGGCACAACATTGTAGTACTGAAGACCAACCTACAGACATTCTCACAAAAGCACTAATTGAGAAGAAGTACAAGAAGTTTCAAAGCATCCTTGGAGTACAACCCCTCGCTTGAATTGAGGGGGAGAATGTTAGATAATTCAGCGTGAGTTCTTTGGGTGATGAAAAAAATAATAAAACATGAACTAAAGACTTGGTCTTCTAGACTTAGTCTCCTACTAGTTTATTAGTTCCTAATTTTTAGTCTCCTACTAGTCTCCAAGTTTTCATAGTGGAGGGTTTAGAAAATAAGGTGTATAAATTACACAAAGCACTATATAGGCTCAAGCAAGCTCCGCGAGCCAGGTATAGCAAAATTGATAATTATTTTGCTCAAAATGAATTCCAAAAGAGTGCTAGTTTAAGAGTTATACAAACAAACTTATTCTATCGCTTGCTTTTATGAGCACTAGTACCATAGGGATGAGAAAAACATAAAATAGTACTCCTCTTAGTCACACTTCGGTTTGTTTCTACCTATTGAACCTTTTAAGGTTGGGTTTCTACCGTGGTCATCTATCTTTATGGGCTAAGCCCCATCCTCCTCGATGACTCTATAACTACTGTTCTAGATAAACCTTTTGTAAGCTGATCAGCCAAATTATTTTCTGATTTTACAAAATTCAAAGCAATAACGTTATTTTTCAATTTATATCTTAATGATTTATGACGCACTTTTAAATGCCTTTTTCATTTTTTTATTGGCATTTTCTTGGTTGCACTTATTTATTGCAGATCTACAGGAAGGTTTATTAGTAAATCTCTGAGCTACTCAGCCTTAGTGCTAGTGGTGTCTAAAGTTATCAGTTCAGACTTCATTGTACTCCTAAATATCAGGTTTGTTTGGTGAATTTCCAAGACATAGCAGCACCTCCTAGGATAAAGATATATTCTGTGGTAGATTTAACATCTAAGGTATCGCTGATCCAATTGGCATCACTATAACTTTTTAGAACAGCAAGAAACCCACTAAAGTGCAAACTATAGGACTTGGTACCCTTAAGATACCTAAGGATTCTCTCTAATGCTGTCCAGTGATCTCTATTTGGATTAACAGTATATCTGCTAAATCTATTCATAGCATGTGCTTTGACTGGCCTGGTGTAGTTTGCTAGGAATCCTAGTGAGCCTATAATTTGAGCATATAGGCGTTAAAGGACAGAAGTTCCTAAGTTCTTCTTAAGGTGTGTAGAGGGATCAAAAGGAGTAAAGACAGGCTGACAATCGGTATAATTAAATTTATTGAGAATCTTGTCAATATAATGACTTTGGGACTTTGCACTTCTAATTATTTTAATATTTAAAATTAAGTCAGCTTGTCCCAAGTGTTTCATATCAAACTTATAACTTAAGAATTACTTTACTTCATCAACTATTTGAAGATCTGCCCTAAAGATCAATATCTCATCTACATATAGGCACAAGATCACAAGTTTATTTCCAACTCTCTTATGGTATACACATTCGTATGTACTATTGATTTCAAATCCAAATGTCAGTATGGTTTTATCAAATTTCAAGTGTTGTTGCTTGGGTGTTTATTTAAGACCATAGAGAGATTTGATTAATCTACAAATTTTATTTTTTTTGGCCTGAAATTATAAATTTTTTTGGCTGGTCCATGTAAATTTCTTCATTTAAGTCTCCATTTAGAAAAGCTGTTTTTGCATCCATCTGATGAATTATTAATCTATGGATAAAGGCTAATGCTATCAAGATCCTAATAATAGTAATCCTAGCTACAGATGCATCAATATCAAAGAAATCTACCCCAGGTCTCTGAGTAAAATTCTTGATAACTAATCTAGCCTTAAATTTATCTACAAACCTATCAGGCCTAAGTTTCTTCTTAAAGATCCATTTGCACCTATAGTTTTATAACCAGAAGGAAGATCAGCCAATTCTTAAGTATGATTTTGGATAATTAACTGCATCTCATTGTCTACAGCTTCTCTCCAAAAAGGTAAATCCAAGAATTTTATTGCATCCTCAAAAGTAGTTGGAGAGTCCTCTATAAGAAAGGTATAGAAGTCATCTTTAAATATTTTCTCTACCCTACATCTCTTACTTCTCCTAGGTTCTGCTTCTACTTCTATTTCACTTGTCCTTATTCTACTAGAGCTACTAGTTATACCACTATCTACTCTAGTTCTAAGTGAAAATATGTCTTCAAAATATATTACATCTCTGGCTTATATAATAGTATTGTTACTAATATCACTTTCTTCTAAATTAATCACTAGAAATTTATTCGCATTACTATTGGCTGCATATCCTATGAATATTGCATCCACTGTTTTGGGCCCTATTTTCTTTCTCTTAAAAATAGGTATTTTCACTTTTGCCAATCACCTTCACACTTTCAAATAGCTAAGATTGGGTTTTTTATATTTCTAAACTTCATATAGAGTTAGATCATTATTTTTGGAGGGAATCCTATTGAGGATATAACAAGCTGAAACTAGAGCTTCCCCTCACAAATTCTCTGGTACTCCAGAGCTTATATTGCTCTTCAATTCTAATGGAATTCAAGACTTGGGTTAGGATGAGACCTCCAAGGGTATGGCTCAGAGTTTTAGCAAAATCAGACTAGGAATTAGATAGTTTATCTATCAGACAGGCTACCTGGAATGATTCATCCAAATTGGTCCCATTAGCCCTAAGCTGGTGGATCAGGATTTCAAAATTATGGATTTGGTCATTCAAAGGCTTTGAGTCCACCATCCTAAAGTTATTGAAATCGGAGGCCTTGAACCTCTTTACCCCAGCATCATCGAGACCATATTTGCTGTCTAGGGTGTCCCAGAGTTCTTTGGCACTCTTGACTGTATAATAAATGTCATACAACCTTTCAAAGAGGGCACCTAGGATTCTATGGATGCAATGATAGTGTATTTCATCAGGTATCCTAGAGGGTGTGTTGGTGGAGGCAGAAGGTTCAGTGTGGGAAGAGGATGAACTCCGGTTTGAGTTTTGGCGAGTAGTATATCGTGAAGCAGTTGGGTTGGATCCGTCATCAACTTCAGTGGTGCTCTCACCTATGGCTGAGATCAATCTTAATGTGATGAGGAAGAACCGCATTTGGTTCTGCCACCTCCTAAAGTTATGGCCATCAAATTTTTCAGGTTTGACACTAAGGTGGTCACTAATGTTTGAGGCCATAGGTTCAAGGTTATGAAAAAGGGACAGAAACCTGAATGAAGGCAAAAAGTTTATGTCAAAAGATTGCACTAAAAATTTGTATTGACTTTTGAATATCTGTTGATATATCCAAAAAAATAATAACCAGATCAGCTCCAAATCGGTGGTGGAGTACTAGGCTCACTTAAATACCAGCCTTTCTTAGACACGTATGCCTTTTTGACAAGCTTTTCTTTGACACTATTAGTTACTGGATATAATCACTACAAATCACACAAATTCAATTTTTATAAAAGCCTAAGCGCAAACTTAAATTTGTTATTATGGATTAATCAATTTTTGAATTTTCTGTTTGAATTTTCTGAATTAGTAATAATAAATTATTAATTTAGTGCTAGCTGGACAATTATTGTAATTAAAATCAAATATGTTAATTCAATAAATATATATTAGAATTGATTTATTGCCTTATTAGAATAATTGATTACTAATTTTGTGCTAACAAATCAATTATTGTAAATTGAAATCTAAAATATCAATTCAATGAATTATAAGATTTATTACTTTATTAGAATAATTGATTACTAATTTTGTGTCAGCAAATGAATTATTATAATTGAGATCTAAAATGTCAATTCAATGAATTATAAGATTTATTATCTTATTAGAATAATAGATTATTAATTTTGTGGTAGCAAATCAATTATTATAATTGAGATCTAAAATATCAATTCAATGAATTATAAAATTTATTATCTTATTAGAATAATTGATTACTAATTTTGTGGTAGCAAATCAATTATTATAATTGAGATCTAAAATGTCAATTCAATTATAAAATTTATTACCTTATTAGAATAATTGATTACTAATTTTGTGCTAACAAATCAATTATTGTAATTGAGATTTAATTTGTCAATTCAATGAATTATATATTAAAATAATTTATTATCTTATTAGAATAATTGATTGAGAATTAATAAGTCAATTTAATGAATTAATTATTATGTATTAACCAATTTTTGAATTTTTTGTTTGAATGAGATCTGAAAATTACTTCTTAAGGAGTCCAAATAGAGGTATAATAAATCTTTTGGAGGTTAAACAAATTATTATTATCTTTTTAGAATGATTTAATGAATTATATATTACTAACAAAAAAAATAAACTAAACACTTCTTTGGATTGCTAGCAATATATCACCTAACTAAGCAAATAAATCTAATAATTACAATTAATAGAAATTCTTAAAAAAATAATATATATATATATATATATTATTTGGTATCGAAATAAATCTATTTTATTACAAAAGAAATATATTCTAGCATAAAATAAATCTATTCATTTAATAAATTCAAATCATAAAATTATAAATTCTACATATCTACTAATATTAAATTTAAAACAAAAGTAAGAGAAAATAGCCTGATTGAAGGCAGGTCGAAGCGCATAGACGCTATCCCAAAAAAATGTTTGCCCCTACGTACGGATCTGCCGACAATCCTCCTCAAAGATACGACGACCCTAAACTTGTTCTTCGATATATCTCGGAAGAAGCCAAATTGAACTCGATCGAACTTGCAGATCCAGCAAAGAATAAAATAAAAAAATAAAATAAACTGAATATAATTGCAAAAATAAAAATCAGAATTGGCTAAGAGGAAGAACTTTTTTTCAGAATTTTTCAGATATTTTTCTCTAATTTTTTGTGTTCCGAAAGAGATGAAATCAAGAGGTATTTATAGAGGTGTTTAGAAGGTCTTTTTGCGGACGCGTCCGTACCTTCTGCGGATGCTCCCGCGGTGATTTCGCGAACACGTTTCGCGAAATTCAAATGCACATGCTGCTGAATCTCGGGCCGTGTGCATTTAAATTTTTCCAATATAGATTAAGAGCTTGAACAGGTACAATAGCATGGTAAGGACCAAAGGCACATTTTCATCTCATGACAAAAAAAAAAATGAATTCTTGCTGAAAAAATTCAAAAGTTGCAAAAAATAAACAAATTCTTTGAACAAAATTTTCAATATTTTCGATCCAATAAGGATCTAGCTCTCAGTCTTAGTTATGCTCGATGTCATGCTCCCTCCGAATTTGGAATTTTCTGTCAATCATCCAATCAATTGGTGCACTCGAGGAGATATCTATTTCTTGTAGAGAAGGGATTAGGCAAACATTTCACTTGTCTTAAACTGAATGAAGTAATGCAAACAACGAGCTGCTCTTAGGTGCCATGAAAGACAAAGCAAGATACTATAAGAGCTCAGAATGATTTCATTGACGTGTCTGCATGCCAAATATTACTCCCTTCTAGTTTCTAGCTCTGGGATCCACTCACTGGCCTGAAGTCCTACAAACATTTCTAACAAATTTTTGTACAAATTTGTTTGGTCACAGTCTCCCGTGCATGACGTACTGTGCTCAACGGGGAACATGAGACCACTTGAAATGCTTTACCCTGTGGATCCAACCCTGTTGAGATGTGAGGAATGGATGCAATGGTGCAAGAGCATGGTTCCTCCTATCCAGGCTTCAATGCAAACAGTGCTGGTGAACCCCACCCTGCCTTGTCCTGTTGAAGCACACTCAGATGGCACACCTTGCAGTTTTCCCTTTCTCTTCTTCTCTTTTTTGGTGGTTCTCGTCATCGTCGTCATCCTTGTATTATAATGTTTTTGCATACAAGCAAGCACCTATTAAATATTATGACTTACTTTTCCACATAAAGGTTAGTAGTGTTTTATAGCACTCACTTGTCCAAATTTATTTTATTTTAAGGATTATGGGTGTCTACTATTGTAAGTTTATAGTGGAGGCTCCTTGACCAGAAAAGCTCACCTTTTTTTGTCTCCACGATCTTGTATCCATATATGCTTCCATCTTGAATGGATGAACACCTCTTTGCTTGGTTTTGGCCTCTTTGAGAGAGAGAAAAGAAGGGAAGAATGCTAGTTAAGATGAGAATATATTCTTTTACGTATATAAAAGAAGAAAAAGGTTGTAATCTAATGAGAATAATAGCCATATAATGCTTTCTCTCACGTACACTATATGTTTCCAACGGTAGATTTGTAACTTTTCAAATTGGTACTAGTAACGTGACATAGTGGACAATAAAGTATGGTATGGATGGAGTCTGCTTTCCAGCAATTCTTTAAAAAAGAAAAATCCAGCTTTTGTCAGTAAAATCTAGATTTTGTTGCAGATGGTGTGCATATAAACTATTAAAACGTAGGAGATAAGTTTGTACATATAAAGTGTGTGAGAGAGTTTAGTTAAAAATATAAGCTTGTTCATGCATGGCTAATTGAGGATGATCTGTACCAAGTGTCGTTATATGATGAGTTAATGCATCGACACGCCCTTGAGACGTGCCCAAGTGGAATACTCAGCCATGGAAGAAAAGGGTCTAAAGGTGGTGTGCTTCTTATGGGGTCTCTATTGGCGTTCGGATCTGCATCATCAAGATGCTGCCCGATGCTGACATGAGCAATAGAGAGTGGGATCTTCACTAACCGCATACGCAAATGGCGTACAGGACTGCCACTGGCTTTCACCATCTAGCATGTAAAGAAGCATAATTAGCTAGGTAAAGAATCATAATTAGCTGATGATTTTTTTTCCTAGTGGTCCATTATTACCTGATCTTTCGAGAAATCAATCTATAAGAAATGAATAACTCTTAAGATGAATTAAATTGAGCAGTTTTAAGCTTAAAAAGGAACAAAAGAAGCAATCGTGGAAAACTGAGAATAATTACCAATGCATGTTTTAATAAAAAAATGTTTATCAATGTAGTCTGTCGATGAATTTGAAGTATTTTGAGATCTATGTAAGTGGATAATCCAATAATAATTCACATGAAGAAAGGTGAATCCTTCTTCCGCATGCCGAAGTCTAACTCTAGTTTAGGCTGGAGCGGATGCTTTAGATTGTGCAAGAGAGACCAACAAGCATCTAACGTAGGAAAGAGCACCAAAATGAAAGAAATAATCAAGGGTAAAAAAGGAAACAAAAAGAGTGAAAAGCAGCAGTCTCAAGAATCTGGAATATGCTTCAGTGGCTTTGCATGGATATATAATATAAATGGCCAAGAGAAAATATAGCCTACACGGCATGCATCCTCTGGCTATTAATGGCCACTGATTTTTGTGAGCTTTATTCACCAGGCATGCATCCCAATGCACCACCACAGGAATCAGCAGCTGCTGCATGCAGTGCATGTAGGCAATAATTTACCGAAGTGGCTAAAGATTATTCAGAGCCGGTCATCGACGCATACATTAGGTTCAGTAGCAGATATTAGAGTCATTTAAGTAGCCTAGGTGGCATAATAAGCTGACTAAAAATAAACGTAACAATAAAAGGCCACCAAATTGATTCAGATTGGAAACAAAGTACACACAGAACTAGATGCATTCTCCAGCGGACCAGGTCTTGATCTATTCCAATCTGCCTTGTTAATCGCCACCCTATTACCCGGACAGCGAAGGACATCAAGTTCCCTCACTCTTTATTGGATATTTCCGGCAGACCTAATAATCGTTCCTCTCCTAACGATGAACAGAATATAGTTGAACATCAGAGACGGACAAAATGATCCGTAAGAAATAACAAATAGGACGCCTCAAAGAACTTCACCTCCATATTATTGGTGCTAGTTCTAATTATAGGAATAGACTAAGGCAAATGAAACAACACTACCAGGAAGGCCAGCTGTAAGTATCCACATAAGAACGAATTAATCAAGGCCATAAGAATACAATGTTCACATAAGCATGATTTTGTATCAGCTAATATAGAAAAGTGTCGGTAGATTCTTGGTTCCCGTCTCAAAAACTTAAATCCAGATTTTTTTGGTAACTAAAACCTTAATACACCTGACAAAATTATACTCATGCACGCACAATTGACTTTTGAATGAGTCTGACATTGGTCCCCCGCAATGCAAAGCTGGTAAGATCATTTCATTGCTTCAGAACAAGCACCGAACACAACAGTGACATTTCTGCTATCAGTTAGATTCAAGAAGCATACCAGTATTTACTGTGCAATTAGAACATTAAGCATCCAAGATCAACTTGGTCAAGCAATACCAGATATGGTCCACTCAGGACGATGACCCTCAGGTACAACCACCACCCTCAGAAGGAAAAGAATAAAATAATCCAGATGTTTGAGATTCCAAAAAGAAATAGAAAATGATACATGGAACTTACAATAGCAAATAAAATGCATATGGTCAAGAACCAGCTAATACATGTGGATTACAGGAAAGGACAGTCTTGACTCCAAGGTTCAAGCAACTTTACAGCAACTTCCAATACAAAGCAGAATATATAAGGTAATATGAGACATGATAAAGGAAAAATATGACAGCAGTGCCAGTCAGGAGTTTGGTAACTCGATTAGACAGGCTAGAAGATTTTGTCGTACTGGCTGGTGAGAGAATCTCTAAGGTTGGAATACAGTCCATAGAGGGAGTATTGCTGGAGGTTGGAAACCTCGTACCATGAATTGAGGACAGCATCATGCTTATCAGTACCTGAGAAGGCCAACTGTATTCCAATGCTGCAATCAACCGAGCCACCCTGGTTCGCGTTCTTGCAGTTGGACGTTTTGATTGCACACTCTTGTTTGTTCAGACAGACAAAGTTTGACTTCCCTGAACATGAAGCACAACCATCTCTCTTCCAATACAAGTTCTGAAGTGTGCCTTTATGAAACTCAAGTACCTAATTAAGCATTCAAGTTGGCAAATCAGCAACAAGCAGAATTTGCCGACCTATATTTCTTTATTTCCAGGATCATATATTAGTAACATACCAGTGTAAAGCTGGTAACAGTATATGAACTGTTACCAATGAATGCTGGAAGGGATCTTGCTGCATACTTCCTACCAGCAAATGCTACCATGAATCCACCATTAGTTACCTGATAATGGCATGAAACTTCTCCATTAAGGGCTGCATTTTCAAATTAACAATTTATATTTTTGAACAATACTGAGAAACCGTGCACTTAAACAACAGGATATTACTGTTTTCTAGTTATTTATTAATGGATAAGACAAAAAGGCCAACACCGAGAGAAAACTGTGTTCTGGAGAGCAAGGTTTGAACTCTGTAAGCATGGCAGTCATTTATAAACCAGAACTAACAGTGTAAGTATGAAGTTTTGTCAGGGAAATGATCATGAATTATTAAGTCCAATAAATAACCAAGCAGATGTTTATGCCTGGTAGATTAAGTCACAAAAGACCAAATGCTACAGGCTATAAAAACAAAATGCACAATTATGACTTGCCAGCACACCACCCGCATACAAAAAAAGAAAGAAGAAGAAAAAAGTGATAGAAGGAGAACAAACCATCATCAGCAAATAAATTAAAATAGAAAAAAAGAATAGGAAAGCAGCATGATCCACAATGCAAATTGTTTACATCACACAAGATTGGTGTGCGAACCCAAAAAAAGGAAGAGTAGACTGACTCCAGCAAAAGATTGGAATGGCAAAGCACAAAGACTAGCACTGTAAATTTGAGATCCTTCAGAACAAGATGCGAATTTCAATTCAATCCTAAATAAGATAATGCTGATGGGCAAGAATCTATCCCTTTTAACTGTTCATAGGATGAAAATCGGGTAATAATCCATATCAATCTGCATCTAACGGTTCTGCAAATTGCATGTTTTCGATGGTTCAAAATAAGTTCTTTACAATTGAAAGCTCTTTTGAAGTCTGTGAAACACAATTTCAAAATGACTTTTCCCAAAAGAAAAGCAGAAAATGTACATCCACCACCTCTGATTTTACCTCTCAATTAAAAAAATGACATCAAGAAGGAATGGGGGCTCAAACATCACTAGAAACCACAAGATACAAGAAGCAATGAACCCTCCATAAGAAGAAACCACAACAAGGCTCAAAAACATACGTTACCATGATACAAGCCATTTCCACCTTCCTCAGATCCCTTTCACTCCAGCAAGGAGACAAATGCAAGGGTTGATGATCAATTAAGAACAATAATGACAAACAAAGTTTTGAAGTAAAAGATGCATCTCAACAAGAAACGATGAGATGCCATCATATATAAGAAAATGCTCCTCAATTGTAATAGTCAAGCAGCAAGAAATAAACTCAAGTAAACAACTAAAGCCGCATTTCTCAGCATACTGTTAACTAGTTACGAGGTATGAATGAGCAAAATAAGATAAAGCAAAGTAGATACTTTCTTGTCCAGTGCCCCAACTATACAGAGACCATATTTACCTACTCCACAAGCATATGGAGCTGTAAATCAAGCGATCGATGCATATTTTTTTACATCACAAATTGATAACCATGACACTGGAAATACACTTTCATTTAAAGATTCATACTGCAGGCATAGTATACGGAAGGTAATACTATCCCAAACCGCTGGGTTTGGGGCATACCAAATTGTATGGGGAGGCCCTCGGTTCGACAAATCCGGTGAAGGAGGGGGAGAGGGAGAAGGAGAGAGAGCGGTTTGGGGCGTACCAAACTGTATGGGGGAGCCCTCGGTTCGACAAATCTGGTGAAGAAGGGGGAGAGGAAGAAGGAGAGAGAGGAAAAGAGGAAGGGAGGAAGGGAGAGGGAGAGGGAGAGGGAAGGAAGGAGAGGGAGAGGGAAGGAAAGAGAGGGAGAGAGAGAGAGAGAGAGAGAGGCCGAGAGAGACTCTCCAGTCACTAAGAAAAAGGAAGAGAGGGCTTCCAAGCCGTCCCTGTTTTGTTTTGAAATAAGGATCTCTTATTTTGAAACGAACAGGGTATCCTTTATTTTTTACTACTTTTGAACTAAAGTCGCAAATGGTTTGTTGACTTGCTACAGTGAAGTCGGCAAACCATTTGCCAATTTTAGTTCAGAAACAGTAAAAAAAACGATTCGCTCCCGGAACGGCATAGCACGGACCCATACCTTATCGTTCTGGCAGCCGATCGTCCAACTCCTGATATCAGTTCGGCAAACCTTGCGAAATACTTTGGTGAATGTTATCAATAATCAATGCAAAACTAAAAGTATAGCACATGAAGCGATGCCTCGATAAACTATACCTACATCACATAGAAAGAGAGAACATTAACTAGATGTGCTTATTGTTTAATTCAACAAAATCATCAAAAGGTAGAGCTAGTAGAACTTTCGATGAGAAATCTTATGCTATATATATAAAGATAAAATATAGTTGCAAAATTTATGATAAACTTACTAGAGTTTAGTGGTATGATTATGCCCGTATATAGGTCAATCAAAGTTCGCCGTACTGGTATCGAACCCCGTACTGGTGCCACATTAGCATAGTATCGGTACGGTACGATACAAAAAATTTTTGGCGTATTGAGGGTCGGCACACTACCCGCACCGGTTGCAAACCGGTACAGTACGCCCGGTACCGTCCAATTTGGTACAGTACCCTACGGTACGTCCGATACCATCTAATTCAGTACAATACGGCATGCCATGGGGTCAATACATGATGCCAATAGCTCTCACAATGGTAGACTTTGAGATTCTTCTTAACAAATATGTGTATGCATTTGATAACAAGGACTAGAAGAAATAATGATAGATTAAAAAGCCATAACCATCTAGCCTTTTTCCAACTATTTAGAGTTGGCTTTATAAATCTTCATTCACCAAGTATTCTAATGCTATTCCAATTTTCTCTATGTCCCTCCTCACAATTTTTATTCATGTCACCTTAGATTTTCCCTTCCTTTTCTTAGCCTCTTCAACAAAACCCATAGTACCTCTTCTTACTGGAGCCTCCTCAGATCTTCATTGTATATATTCATATAGTCTCAGTCGACTTTCCATTCCTTGGACCTTATTTGTGCAACTCCCGTAGTTCCTATTTCATTTCTTATTTTATCTTTTCAAGTTTTACCACGCATCCATCTTAACATTCTCATATTTGCTAATCTTAACTTGATTTCATGTACTATTTTTATTCCCCAACACTCTTAACATCAAATATAGAAGGCTTTAGTATTGTTCTAAAAAATTTTCCTTTAGGTCTCCAAGGTATGTGCTTGTCACATAATTTCCAGAAGGACCTCTCTACTTCATCCAATTAGCTCTAATTCTACATATATATCTTCATCTATTCTCCCTATTATTTTGTATAATAAATACTCAGTAAACAAAAATGATCACTTTATAGTATCTCTTGGTCATAAATCTTAATTGGTATCACATCTTCACTTTCGTTCTTATTAAATTTACATTATATATACTCTGTCTTGGTTCTATTGATCTTTAAGCCCTTATCCCCTGATATTTTCCTCCATAAGTCTATTTCGTATTTAGTTTAGTCATGGTCTGACGAACCGGCCCGTATCGGCCGATTCGAACCGGTTCAGTGTGTAATCGGTACGTCGGAGCCGTGAAAACCAGTACGGGCCGAACCTAGTCGGAGCCGAGGAAGACGAAGAGAAGAAGATAGAGCGAGAAAGAGAGGGAGGGAGGAGAGGCCTCCGCCGCCCGCGGAGGGCCAGCGGAGGCCGAGGGGGCGGGGAAGCTAGCAGGGGGAGCGGGGAAGCCTGCAGGAGCCCGGCGGAGGCCAAGGTCGCGGCCGCGTCCCCTCTCCTCTCCTCCCTCCCTTCCCCGCTCGCTCTCTCGTTCTCTTCTTCTCTGGCTCCAACTCCGGCTCCGGCGGAAAAAAGTGTTCCAGTTTAGTACCGATTTAAAGTAGTACGAACCAAAACCGTACTGATAAGCGACCGGTACGGCAAACCTTGAGTTTAGTTCTCTTTTTCTCAATCAACACTATATTGTCTACAAAAAATATACACCATGGTACAACTCCCTGAATATTATCATCAAGTTCATTCATAATTAGAGCAAAAATATAGGGGCTTAGCACTGGTCCTTGATGCAGGCTTGTAGTAACTAGAAATATATTGGTTGTACCGAAGCAACTTTTAAATTTGTCAATATTCTAGAATATATTCTCAATTACTTTAATATATCATTTTTATACACCTTCCTTCTTGAAGCCCGCCTAATTACATTTCTTAGTGCCCTATCATAAGCTTTGTCAAAGTCAATAAAGATCAATATATAGAATTTTTCCTTTTGCTCTATATCTTTTCCTTTTTGACTCTCCTAGAATATCTTTAGTGGCCCACTTACGTAAGCTTTTTCAAAGTCAATAAAGATCAATATATAGAATTTTTCCTTTTGCTCTATATCTTTTCCTTTTTGACTCTCCTAATAATATCTTTAGCTACCCACTCAATACAACTGACCATTTGGTCCCATATTTTATTTGATTTAGTCCTTAGACTTCAATTTTCCTTCTTTAGTAATATATCCCTAAAAGAAATAACATTTTCTCCTTTTAAATTCCACCATCACATATTTGAATATTTATTAATTTCTTTTCTTTCTTCTTGAACTCTCTCCTAGTATCATGTTACAATCTTCTTTACATGTCCATTTATGTCACCATGTAAAAGAATCCTTTCTCTTTCAAGTATACTTTGCATCAATCTATCCATTTTTCCCAAATTGCTGCTTAATCCTCTCCTCCAAGCCTACTTGTGGTGTATAAGCATTAATTACATTAATAATCTCCTCCTCTAAAACTAATTTAATAGCTATTACTTCATTACTAGACCTATTTATAGGCCAAGCAATTCACTAGGCCTACTCAAGCCCGACGCCTTGTATGCGGGCTTGCGGCAGGCTGGGTTGGGCCTGAAAATAAGCATGTTTATTAAACAGACCAAACTCCGGCTTGGAAACTAAAGCTTGACCCAAGCTGATTTTTTTAACCCTAGGTTTTGTCGATATGTAAAATTAATGGAGAATACCTAAAATCCTAAGGTACCTTATTTTAGTCATCGAGTATTGAAATAGCTCCTAGTATTGGTAATATTCAATTATTCATATTTAGCATTTTTTAACAATTAGAGTCTTCTTCCATTTGGTTTGGTTGGTCCCACATCGAAGGGTTAAAATTCCCAACATGTGCTGCTAGTTTTCACTTGGGCATTTGCGCTCCGTTCATTTCCTACGTTTCTGCATGAGTGAGATTTCAGATAAAAGCATTTTTTTGATCGACTCCAGTTAGATCTGCTCCTTATCCTTCTGAGTTAGCAATTCTAATATGTATTCCAGGGTGAACCATGGTGACGACATACGGTCCTTCCCAATTTGGCCCATTCCGAGTGCAGCAAAGAAAAAAATCTTCTTCAGAACTGGATCTCCTTGATAAAGAAGCTCGAGGCCCAGCCCAAAGCCTGGGTAAGGGATGGATTTTGGCCTAAAAAGTAGGCTCGAAAGCTGAGCCAAGCCTACCTAGGCCTAAGTATATTATGTTAACCTTGGGGCAAGGCCCGAACCAAGCCTGGCTCAGCCCGACCCATGATCAAGTCAATTCATCACTTATTATTTTTACATCTACAATTTTACCATTCATTTCTTTACCCACTATTATTCCCATACCATTTCTATTATATCTTTACCTACATATAATAGTTAATAACCATCCCCTATATCCTTAGATTTACTACCTTTTCATTTAATTTCTAGCAAGTAAACAATATTGATTTTCCTAGACGATCCACTAGTTCTCTACTTCTTCTGAGCAAAGTTCCAACATTCCAAGGAGTACCTTCTTTACATGATATAATTTCTCGTCTCCTTACTACTCCAACTGACTATTGTTATGTACCAGATTACTACTAAAAGACTCTGTAATCTTCAATAACCCTTGTTCATTTAACGCTAGAACCGGATTATGCTGGAGTGGGTCGTTTACAGGCAACAACCAAACCAACCCTTGCTTATTTGTCACTCTAACCAGGACACGTTGTAGCGATAAGAAAAAAGAAGCAATGAGAACCATACAACAAATAGAGTTGCCCTCCCTCAACTCCCAATGTTATCACCCATTTTATTATTTATTGAGGTGGTATATAAATATAATTCAATCAATGACCCTTGTCAAACTCACAACAAGGAAAGAAATTTCATGACAAACAAAATAATATGAATATTGTCTTACATATCCTGAATGTAGGCTTTGGATCATTTTTTTACCACAAATCACACCCATCATTAAGCAAAATGAAATTATTTACGAAAATTATGATTTTGTAGTTAAATTGTGGACTAGGTGGCTATTCTTTTCAATACACAAGTCAAGATGGAGTAAGTTCAAGAAAAGTTGATGTCCTTTTATAGAGAATATTAAAGGCTTACAGGCAAGCGAGTAATAGAAAAAGGTGGATTGCCTCCAGGATCAGCGGAACCGTCTCGAACCGGAGAAGGAGAAGAAAAGAGAGAACTATGGGGGGAGGGAGAGAGAGAGAGGGGGCAGGAGGCTGGCGGAGTGCCGGCGAAGGCCGCAAGGAGCACTCCACCGGCATCCGCCACCCTCCTCCAACCCCCACTCTCTCTCAGTACAAGCCCGACACGGCCCGTACCGAGTTGTCCCACCGGAGAACTGGTACGGTGCCCGGTACCAGTTCCTCCGACCTTGATTGCCTCTACAAAATTCAAATAAGCCATACAGAGTGAAAAGAATATTGTTGTTGCAATACTCTAATTGAAACCTCTTTTTCTTGGATTTTCACTTCAAAGCATTCCTAATATACACAAACCACAGAAAAATTTGGGTCATAAAATGGAACTGACAACATTCAATCCTGCCCTCTGCCATCAATAGTATTCTCCAGCCTTCTAGGAGAAAACCTATACAGGAGGTCCAACAGCTACAAAAATTCCCAACCCTGAATCTCTTAGATTTAAAAATATAGCTCCAGGATATTTCTGCATACCTCCATAAAGGGCATAGCTTACGTAACCTTTAGGTGTCATGACAAGCTTGCAAGAAAATGGAATTATTGTCCTAGATAACCTGTCAACCTCTATTGTGATCCAATACATGTATAACACGAACTCCACATAATAATAATGCCACTTTCAATGCAACTCACCAAATTAATACAACACCAATAGATGCTATTATATAAAGTATGTTGAAAAAAATGCATCACATACCCGTCTGACACTTGAACTATCGGCAGATTTATGGTGATATTCAATTGAAGAATCACAAAGAGGACATCTTTGTACTGTCCCACTATGCAATGATGGTATTTGGGACTTATTGACTTGCCAGGAACTATTTGCAAGAGATACTGAAAAAAGTTGAATTTAATCATGTATAATGAAAATCATACACTAGATTTTTACTACAATATAAAAGCATGAAGAGCATTTTGGTTGAAAAGCTTGCATGACAATGATGTTGCTAAGACCATTGTGGCTTTTTGGTAGATAACTGCCTGCATACATTCTTCACTCTCTACACTAGTTCCAATACAAAATAACTTGGACACAAAATCTCTCACTCCAATTGTTCTCATGGGCCACACTTCCAATAGAAACCAGTACCAACGATCTACATCAGCATGTGGTTCCTCTCTTCTCTTGGCTCCATAGAAAATCTTCTTACCATGCAACTTATGATTCCTTTCTTCACTTTAATCTTATATCCATATAGCAATTTTCGAAGAGGCCATGTATTCATATTATTGGCAAGCAAAAATATGATGCAGGTTAACTGTTGGTCGTCCCATTATAAAGCAATCATCTACAAAAACATGAATCAAAGTCTATGAGACGTCTTTACTCCACTGGCAAGTGAAGATAAGATGCAAGCTGCTGGCTGGGCCATATTAAAGCAATCATCTATTGAACACAAATCAAAGTCCTTTATGTGTTGCATCCTACAACATTGCAAACCCTTTGACTACCTAGTGGACCTAAATAGCACCCATATGTCCCCGACTTGTCCCATGCTTGCCTCCTCACCATAGTTGTAGACTAATACATGGCCCAATCCCTCTCCTTCTTCTTGATAAATATCAGTGCCTCACACACCCCATTAATATCTCCATGACAAATTATAAGATTTAGTAGCACAATATGACTTAAAAATCCAACTTCCTTTTGACAACTTGAGTTATTTTCCTCTACCATCTTTGCAGCATCTGTATTTGCATGATTCCCTCTTTTATTACTTAAAGCCAACTCTCCTAGCAATTTCTTTGCTAATCAAAAAGGTTTAAGCCTATCTGTGTTAAGCAGGAAGCAAATTAAACAAGAATCTTTGGCAGATGTTAACATAATCATACTTGCAAATTTTCCTTTTCAATATGATGGGCTCTACCTGCATTTGCACATACACTTTACTGCTGCTAATAAAAAGTACCAAAGATTTAAGTGTTGCTGGCATGGTCTACCGTACCGGTCCGTACCGGCCGGTACGGGCCGATCCGGCCTGGGACCGGTACCGGATCAGCGTGAAATCCGGTACCGGTAGTTTATTGTTGAAAAACCGGTACGGGACCGGTACGGGACCGGTACGGGACCGGTTTCGTACCGGTCCGGGCCGCCACCGGTACGCCAATCGGTACCGGTACGGCGGACCTTGGTTGCTGGCATGAGGCATACCAACCAATGGCTGGCATGGCACATGCAATGTGTTGTCCTTTAGCACCAACTTTGTCATGATGTGTCGAAATAAAATAAACAAACAAACAAATATAAAGGATTTTCTTTTGGTTCGGTAATGAGTGATATCCAACCACATCAACCGGCATCAAACCAACACAAGCTGATATGAGTCGGCATTGGTTGATACTCTCAATAGCAGGATTTGATGACACACATTCATGTCCAATGCTGACATCAACAAAGAAAAAAACCTAAAACCTGAAAAGTATCTAAAGATGTCTAGTGGTCAAAAGATGAAATTACCTCAACTAAGCACGAGCATTTGAAGCAACTTGCCATATAACAGTATTAATGGATGGTACAAGAGGATCTACTTCACAAGAACTGCAGACAGATATTAACAAGATCCAGAACAAATGACTGGCAACAATAACAAGAAGGGAGTGACATTATGGACTCCTGTGTGTTATCAGCGACACTAAATTAATTGTGATGAATCCAATGAAGCAGGATTAGATTCCTACACTTTCACATATGAAAATCCAATATCTACAAGACCCAATGACAACCTTTTGTTACGGATCTAAAAACATAATTCGCTTTCTTTCGACATGATTGAGTAGTTTGTATGATATTCCTACCAAAACTGAAAGTTTTAACCCATCATTATCGCAAATATTTTTCTACATGCTTGTCAAATACAACAATGGTGGTAATACTCATTGACAGAACCCAGAGAAAGAAAAATTACAGCTAAAGGTCCTTAAAGAGGTTGCAATAAGCGACAGAATATTATAATGATAAGAGCACGAACAGTTTGCTATGATTGGAGTAGAAGCTGGGAAGAAATAGAATTTATAGTATCAAGCAAGATTTGAGCATTATCGGGAGCAATAGTGTAGGCCTTTAAATAGATGTTGTTGAGTAATACAGTGGTGGTCTGGCATGCCTGTAACCAAATCAGGTTTGAAACATACCAAATGTGACATTAAGAAAAGGAAATGAGAAAAAGGAAAGAAAAGAACTGAGTTAGTTAAGATGAGACTTGTCTCAACAAAATAAAATAACAATAACCTAAGCTACCCTTTACCACAAGGAACAGTCCTAATCTAATAGCTAGGTAAGTCATAAATAAATTACTGACACAGAAGGAAACAAACTAAAAAGATCTTTGCAGCCGTATCCAAGGTATCTTGTAAAACAGATGTTCAAGAAGCATGCATCCACGTAGATGGAGAATTATATTGCAAACTCCTCCAGTAAGTGGTCAGGTCTGATGACCTAAGGTTCTTAAAAATTATTTTTTAAAAAAAGAGTTTTTTAACTAGTATATGTTTTTTAAAAAAAATATGTTGATATGTTTTTTAACTAGTATATGTTTCCGCCCTCACTCCAACTTTCAGCAAGGCTTCCACTGATCCTAGTTCTTAAAAAAATATTTTTAAAAAAAAGAGTTCACATGCCATCTAAGGCCATTCAAAGTTCAAAACTCCATCAAAAAGGTATGTTTTAGAAATTTAATATATCCACAGATTCATGTCATTGAACTTGATCAAAACATATACTGCAATGCAACGACATAATCATGGATCTCAAGTTGCATCCATTTGAAGTATAAAGGGTGGTTAAATAGGCCTTTAAAGTTAATACTTACCCTATTCTTACCAATACACCTTATGCTAAAAGAAACTAAAAAAACTCAGTTTCATACATAATCTCAGACCAAAAGAAACCTAAATAAATCAAAATTAATTCGCAAGGGACTGAAATAACCTAGAAAGAATTTGTGATTGCATCAAGCTATGAAGAGTAAGCCATGAAACATGTATAGCATTCATCCAATAAAATAATGATTGAAAACCCTAACTTTAAATATTTCAGCTCTTGTAATAGAGCAAGCTTTTTGTTCCAACTCTCATGCTAATATCCTTAAAATCAGCAATCTAAAATTGAATATTTCTTCATCATTCTTGCCGATATCTGAATCAAAGTCATTTGGCGGCATATTAAATGTTCTAAATTGCTTTTTCTTCTCCTTCTCTAGGTATGAGATCTTATGCATCCTCACTTTTCCCCTACTTTCTTAGAAAATCTTATAATTTTTTGAAAAGCAATCCATCATGAGGGAGCACCTACACCATGCTTGGCAAACTGCCTAGGTGGTGAACTCTTCAAAGGCCGAGGTAGAATGCCTCTTCAGTTACGTGGCACCTAAACAAATAGAATGAAAAGCTTTGGGAGCTTGGATTTCAAGAGGAAAAAGAGAAGAAAAAGGATCTGCTTAGAAGAGTCATTCACCACACCACTAGATTTGAATGGTCATGGTCAGTAGTTACCCATCCCTCTCTGTTGTTCAATGTCTTATGCCATCTCTCATGTCTTTGCTTTCCTCTTTAATGAATGGGTGCATGCAAAAGGTCCTGCAGATGCTTGCATAAGATTTACAATGGAAAGAGTATTTGAAGCTCAAAATAGTTGAGATGTTTGATATAAGCATTCACTGTTTTAGTGGATATACTTCTTTCACATTCTCTAGAAGTCATTATTTCGAGAGTCTCAAGAGGGTGCAATCAACTCAAAAGATAATAGTTAGAGTACACAAATTTTTAGATGCCCTTCAATTTATCTTCATATTAGAATCATAAGGTGTATAATTGTAGCAAATATATCAAAGATTCAAAATTATATCCATATGGATATATAGATATATCTATGTATGTATTCAAGCATAATCCTGGGCTTTGTTTGGTAATTTTCAAAGTAATTATATGGCTTGAGAACTTTTCTTGAGCCTATTCGGTTTAGCCCATCTTCTTAACCACATCAAACGTGATCTAGTGGCAGGTCCATTAAAAGCAAAAGTTTTAGGCATACCTTTATTTGGGCTCACCAATTTGATTGGGATGGAAAACCTGCCGCCATCATTCTTTCTTTATGCTCTCTAGTCTACATTTTACCCCAAACTCTAGGTTTCTAAAGAGGAAGATAGGTTGCCAATTTGCTCCATTCTTCATTTCATCCACCCTCAAGATGGGATCAAGAGTTTAGAGTGTTGGAACCATAGCTTTAAGAGGATGCCTCGAAGGTGAACAAGAAATAGTTGTGCCCTAGCTCTCCTCTCTACCCTCCATCTTTCTCTTCTATTGCATTTTTAATTTGTTGTCCAGCGTGAGATAAGGGAGCCATGAACCTGAAACTGACAAAATAGGAAAAAAGCCATGCCAATGGCATTTAACATGTGTTTTACACGTGTCATATAGTGTCCATGTGGGGACATGCCAAAAAAAAATCCTAATTTTTTCATGTCCAGGAAACATTGGCAAGCACTGTTCTACTTGCCTAAGTATAAGGCAGCCCTAGGTGTTTGAATGCTTGCTATGTGCTAATCTAAGCACCAGGGTGGCCACCCTTGCAAACACCTAGGTAAGGAGGTTTCCCAAGCACCATAGTAAGACACCTTGTGTGCCTATGGAGGCCTTTGACAGTCTTGAACTACACATAAGCTCCTTTGTTCCAGCCTAATAGAATTATCTGTCCTATATACCAACGAGGCTCTTGAAACATATTACACCACTGTGATTGGCTCCTATTTTTCAGACGATCAAAAATCTTCTCCACTCAATCATTGGTACCAACAAAAGGGAGAAAGCAAGAAACTAGATGACAATAATCAGCTTCCAAAAATGCCATTCTATAAGCAATGAGGGGACCAGAAAAATCCGATCATGGCATTTAACATCATTAATGATAAGAACAACCAGAAAACCAAGTTACTATGCTTGTCCAAAATCCTGCCGTATCTTGCATACCTTGTTTCTCCTTCCAGAAGTGTCAATTTTAACCAGTCAATAATTAACATATACGTATTTTCATTTATTAAACTGCTATGAGATAGGTAAACACCATTTGCTTTCAAGCTTATCAACAATGAGGTACTTGAAAGATTACCTCACTGAACAGCAACAACATAAGAACAATATGATTCGCACAGAGCTGATACAGAATTGTATAATACATTCTTTTATGGCCTATCAAATGGAAACATCCATACTCCTTTCAGATCATACGTAAGACGCCACTCAAAATTTTGCCACAAAAAAGCATATCGTTTGCAATTTTTATTGTCATTTCCATCCGAATTTTTGGAAAACAATTCATTGTCAGTTTTGGAACTAGTTATCTTTTAAAATGATCATGACATCACGAAGAAGCATCTAAATCACCAAACATAACAACAAATGTTCAACATTCCCATCCATTACTGTTTGAAGAAACGGGAGGGAGATTCAAGAAAAAACCTAATAATCAAAAAAGAAATCCGCAATCACCAGGCAAATTGGAAATCTAATATTGCTGAGACAGACGAAACCCTAGCCAGATTCGAACCCGATCGACATAAGAATAGAGGGAGATAATAGAGAGAGATCTTACGGCGGGGTAGGTGGTGGTGTTGATGGTGAGGAGGGAGATCTCGTCGACCTTGGGGCGGAAGAGGGCGAGCTGGGAGTTCGCGCTGGAGGCGAGGGAGAGGCGGCGGTCGCAGGGGGAGAGCTGGATCTGGTTAAAGAAGAAGGAATCCCGGGTCGAGAAGGCGATGCCGAACGTGAAGCCGTCACCCCTCTGGATCTTGGTGTCCGCGCACGGCTGGAACACCCGGTTGTTGTCCCCGGCCTCCGCCGACGTCGCCACCATTCCCAGCGCCACCGCCACCGCCAGGGCCATCGCCACGGCCGTCGCCGTCGCCGCACTCATCGCGCTCTCGCTCTCTCTCTCTCTCTCTCTCTCTCTCTCTCTCTCTGTCCGTCTGTCTCCCGAGCGACCGCCCCGGCGTGGATTAACCGGCTTGAGAGATTATCAGAGAAAACGGGAAGTGAGAAGGAGAGTTGGTTCTTTTTTTAGGCACCCTGCCAAGGACCCATAAAGAGACCCGTCGTTTGTGGTCGTACACGGTTTGAAACGACTGGGTTCGGATTGCATCCTTCGCGCGAAAGAATGATTTATCTTCTTTCACGACTTAGACCGTTGGATCTCTACACGCACAGCTCTCAAAGCAATCCGAACTCAATTCATCCGTCTGCACAGATCTTGGAGCGGCCATTGCGAGATCCAACCGTAGAGTCGCGCGAGGGAGTATCGGATTCGGTGCTACAGGGTTCCAAATCGATGCGGCAGCAAGGGGTAAGTGGTAGCAACCAGACTTTGAGCCACGACCGGTGAACTGCGAGTGATCTCGAGCACTTTTTCAACCGAGCACATTGAAGATCCAAAAACGTACAAGCTCGATTAAAATAACCTATATCCAATTTTCAATCCAAAAAAAATTAAGGTATTGCATCAGATTTTATGAATGAATTGGCATTTAATAAATTAGTTTATAATAATTTTTAAAATTTTGAGTTTATTTGATACATCAAAGGTACAGATAAGAAAAGAATAACGAAGACCAGCTACAAGATAAGGAAGACCAGATATATAACGACTCAATACCTAAAATCTCTCACAAGATTTAGTCAATTACTCTTTATATGGAAGACTTCCTCGGCTCTACTCTTTCTTGTTTTAGATCCATCAATCTCTTTCTAATTCTATGTACAAAATATTACAACATGTAATATTGTCTATTTAAGCCAATCAAATGAATGCTCATCTAATCAAAAGAGAATGCAATTCAAATATTGTTTGTCTGCAGTATTCTTTATGGTATCAGAGCTATACGGCCCACGCCTCTCTTCTTTTTGAAAAGATCCATACCCTAGCTTCCGCAAACACCTTTCTTCTCTCTTAGTTCAACTATGGCCGCCATCACAGTGAACATGGCCAACTTTGTAATGCTGCGCCTTAAGCATGACAACTATCCGCTCTGGCGTGAACAGGTGCTAGGCTTGGCCGAGAGCCATGACCTCCTTCAGTACCTTACCGATGAAGCAGCGAAACCATCCCAGTTCCTTCCGAAAGCCACTGGTTCAACTGTTGCGTCCAAATTAGTAAATCTAGCATTCACTACCAGGAAAAAACACGATGTCCTCCTTCGTGGATGGATTATTGGCACGCTTACAAAAGAAGCTATTGGCCTCGTAGTTGGCCTTGAAACATTCACTTAAGTCTGGCTTGTCTTAAAGGATGCTTATGCGCAGACTTCACAGGAACGTGAGTTCCATCTGATTCAGGAACTCACCACCATGAAGAAGAAAGACTCTACTTTCCTCAACGACTATCTCAGACACTTCAAAAACATCTGTGACAATCTAGCTGCCATCGAAAACCTGTGCCTGACTAGAACAAGGCATTCTCGCTGCTGAATGGTTTGGGTGATAAATATGATAACTTTGTCACATCAATGTTAAGGCCTCCAACTCCGTTTGCTGAGCTTGTTCCACTTCTCCAAGGTTATAAGACTCGGGTGTTCTCTCGACATCGTGATGCTGCTGCCCACAATGCTTTTTTTGGCCAGAAAAATAAAAATAACAACGGCAAGGGCAAAGGGAAAAACACCAACTTCAACTCACAAGGTAGTTTTCCCTAGTGTAATCGAAAACCCAATTCTAATCCTACTGCAGGTCAATCATCACGAGACAATAAGCAAATTTGTGAGAAAAAGAGTAATGTCCAATGCCAACTCCGATCGTATGGGCTATGACGTATGGGACTGCTGGTTTGCTTCAATCATGCTTCAAGTGAAAAGATGTCAGTGAAGCTCTCTCTGCCTTGATGCTAGAAACAAATGTTGAAGAACACGACTGGACACCAACTCGCATGACCTCCAACTATTTTCAAGCAGCAAATAAGGATATGCACGCTTGGGCCACCCACATGATGCGGTCTTTCATAATTTAAAGTCTCTTGGACTTATCTCTGTTTTTGGTGCCTCCACGAAAGCTTGGTGTGAGAGCTGCCAGTTAAAAAAAATGAACCGATTACCCTTTTTACCTGTTTTGGAGAAGGCACTTGGTTTATTTGAAAAAGTTCATGTTGATATTTGGGGCCCTGCGCCCATGAATTTTGTTAATGGGTTCCAGTTTTATGTTTCAATGGTTGATGACTTTAGTCGGTACATTTGGCTTGTGCCTCTTAGACACAAGTCTGAGTTCTGTCATGCCTTCACTATCTTTCATAAATATGTTGCCACGCAATTTGACAGAAAAATCAAAATCCTTCAAACGGATGGAAGAGGTGAGTTTGTTAATGCTTCACTAACGAAATTCTTATAGGATGAAGGCATCAAGCATTAGATCTCTTGTCCACATCCATACCAACAAAATAGGGTCGTGGAGCGCTGACATCGCAATATTCATAAACTTGGGCTAACTATGTTATTCCATGCAGGCATGCCTAAGTATTTTTGGGTTAAAGCTATCCAAACTACAGTCTATTTTTGGGTTAAGTCTATTATCCTTTTGTTTGGGATAATACTTCATTGTCCTGTGTGCTTATGGGTTATAGTGAAAAACATAAAGGTTATAAGTGTTTCTATTCTCTTACGTGTCGCACCTATGTTTCGTGACATATTGCGTTTGATGAAGGTATTTTTTCCTTCAAAAATCCAGGATTGCTACATGCTGTCCCTATGCCTCCAGTAATCTCGGATTATCGTCACTGGCTCTCTCCCCTGGGCTCAGGTAAATCACCTATCACACCTGTCAACTATTGCACTAATTTGCCCGACCCTCATAGATTCTCGTGGTGGTATCTCCGATTCAGTCTGGGACACTTCCAGGTGTTGACATCTCATCTCCAGCACTACCATCGAGCACTGAGACCTTGGTCCCTACCTCTGACCAAGAACTCGTCGTCCTTACCTCAGACCATGAACTCGTGGTGCACGCTGAACACGCGTAGTCAGATGCCATGCCATCTGATTGTCCAACACCTTCAGCTACTCATGCTCTCCCCGGGCATCCAATGACTACTCAGTCTAAATTGGGCATCCGCAAGCCCAATCCTAGTTATGCCAATCTTCACCTGGTCTCAGATATTCCATGAGAACCTGTCTATTAAATCTGTGTTACGTCATGAAGGGTGGAAACAAGCCATGCTTGATGAGATTCGTGCACTTCAAAAAAAAAGACATGGACTTTGGTTCCAAAAACACCCTCTATGCATGTAATCGGGAATAAGTAGGTTTTTAAACCCAAATTAAATTCAGATGGTTCTTTGGAACGTTTGAAGGCTAGGTTGGTTGCTAAGGAATTTCACCAAGTTGATGATATTGATTTCTCAGAAACCTTCTCTCCAGTCATTAAACCTGAAACCATTAGGATTGTTCTTATTATTGCACTATCTAAGAACTGGCCTATTCGTCAGTTAGACGTTAAAAATGCCTTTTTACATGAAAATTTGACTAAATCTATTTTCATGGTTCAACCATCTGGATTTGTCGATCTCCATTTTTCTAATCACGTTTGCAAACTCTCCAAAGCCCTCTATGGCCTCAAATAGGCTCCAAGGGCATGGTTTGACAAATTTAGAATTTTTTTGCTCGCTCATGGCTTCTTTGTAGCCGATCGGACCCCTCCTTATTTATTTGTCATCAATACAATGAAACCTTCATTTTACTACTTTATGTTGACGACATCATATTCATTGGTTCCAACATTTGCTTAATCATTATATTGCTCTTCTCAATTCCGAGTTTGAAATTAGGGACTATTTCTTGGGAATCTAAGTGACCCCGTTACTAATGGTCTTCTTCTATCCCGAGCTAAATATGCTATGAAAATCCTACAGCAAGCTAACATGGCAGATTGCAAGCCTATAGTTACTCCTATGCATCCAAAGGACAAACCAAATGGGGATGAACCTCTCCTCAAAGATCTCTCTATGTACCGCAGCATTGCGGTGGCATTGCAATATCTCACTGTCACAAGACTAGACATCGCTTTTAGTGTGAAGTTTGCATCACAATACATGCAACGGCCTTCGGAGGCTCATCTACACGTTGTCAAGCGTATATTGTGTTATGTCCATGGCATAGTTCATCAAGAGCTCACTCTTCAACGAGCCACCTCTCTCAACCGTTATGCCTTCTCCGACGCTGATTGGGTAGGGTGTAAGGAAACACGGCGGTCCACCACTGGTTATTGTACCTTTCTTGGGTTGAACTGCATTACTTGGTGTGCCAAGAAATAAGCAACGATTTCTCGCTCCAGCACTGAAGTAGAATACCATGTCCTTGCTCATACAACCGCAAAACTTACTTGGCTCACATACATTCTCCAAGAACTCCATATTTCCCTACAACACCCACCGATGATTTCTTGTGACAATCTAAGTGCCTTGTACATGATTGTCAACCCAGTTTTCCATGGATGTAGCAAACACATTGCTATAGATTACCACTATGTCCGCGAACAGGTTGCCATGGGTCGATTGCGAACTCGGCATGTCCCTTCCAACCAGCAAGTTGCGGACCTGTTCACAAAGCTCTTGTCTCGGGCTCCTCTCCAGTGGCTTCTCATCAAACTTCGCCTCTACAACCAACTCAATTTGAGGGGATATGATAAAAAAAGAATCCTACCTCATAAGGAAGACTAGCTGCAAGATAAGGAAGACCAGTTGTACAATGACTCAATAACTAAAATCTCTTATAAGATTTAGTCAATCACTCTCTATATCGAAGACTTCCCAACGACTCTATTCTTTCCTATTTTAGATCCATCAATCTCTCTCAATTCCATGTACAGAATATTACAACATTTAATATTATCTATTTAAGCCAATCAAATGAATGCTTATCTCATCAACAGAAAAAGTAATTCAAATATTGTTCGTCTGCAATATTCTTTAAATACCACCACCTCAACCATGAACTTTGGAAAAATAATGATATACAAAAATAGCAATATAAGACATGAGTCGTTTTTCTTAGATAATCAACTCTAGTTTCTGGTAGTCAAGCTAGCCATGAATGGAAATTTAGTGAAAGAAAGTGGTTACAGTTCAACGACTCTCTACTTGAATTTTAATTGTTTTAAAAGAAAAATTAATTTATGGATAAATGTTTGTATATATGTACATATATTTGTATGTATTGAGTTAGGTTTTTAGGATTTTTAGTATAGTATCATGTAGATCAAAGCTCGGCTTAGTAAGACTTTAAGCCTAGTTCGGAGGGCCAAACCCAACCCAACCCAATCTTAGAATCATTTAGTGGGTCATCAGCCTTATTGGCACCTAGTGTTATGTTGGAAAAGAAAAAAAGAAGAAAAAGGGGGAGATTTTGCAGCAAGAACCAACTTTATTTTCATCTTTGCAAATTGGATCTTTTTCTTTTCTTTTGCAGAAACAATGTAGTTTTGAAATTTTTGGATATTTGTACTTCTAACTCAAAGGTTTTAAATAACACAATATATCATGATGGCAGATCCCATTGAAACAATCAACGACACACGAGGTTAAGTTTTTCCCTTTTCCCAATTATTCTTGGAATGTTATATAGAAAATAATAAATTATAATAAATAGAATATCAGAATAGCAAAAATTTTATTGCAAATTAAGCAAATAACACTAATAATCTTAGCATCAAGGATTAAGACATCCCTCCAGTAAAACAGTTATTTCTTCAAGAAATAAATCTCTTACTGATTTTAGCTATAGAACTAGAGACTTTTTTTATGTAAATTAACAATGAAAAAGTACTTACATCTTGGGGCGTGCTAGCGCGCGTACTCTTCTTCTACGAGACTCCATCCAAATCCGCCACAATCCGAGAGTCTCAGGTTAGTTTCTATCGAGTGTAAGTCATTCAGTCCCGACAGCCTCCCACCCTAGACCTATAGTTTCACGTGGGACCACTTTCTAGTTGGTACTAAAGCCCGCCCATAGAGCTCTATCTCCCCACCATAGGACTAAAAAAAGAAAACTAGTGCCTTGCGGTGGCCTCTCACTTCATGGCTCAAAGTGAGACTATGGAAATAAATTTGGAAAGAATATGGAGTTAAAATTAAAAAGTTGAATATAATAAAATGAAATAAATAAAAATTTAAATCATTTATATAACAACTAGAATTATTCAAGTTGGTACATAAAACAAATAATACTTTAAAACTATCAAATTTGAAACTATCATTAAAAATTTTAGAAAATAAATTAATAAAGATCGTTCAATTAGCAAATCATATAACAAGGAAGAGACAATAAGATATACTAAAAAAAAGTGAAATAACAAACTAAAAATAAAATTAGAACTAAAAAGATAAAAATATAAACATAGCTAAAAACAAAAATACAAATCTATGAATATAAAAAAATTAAATATAAAATGATACTGATGAAATTGAAATAAGAAAATATAAATACAACTAAACTAACAGTATACAAAAATTGAGAAATGATATTGATAGAATTAAAAATAAAATAAATAATTAAAATTATTCCAAAATTTAAAAAATATATAGGTAACATAGAGATAAAGTGTACTAATTAGGATTGTTAGGGATAGAAGAAGAAAAAAGGCATGCGGCATAAGGAGGAGGGGTAAGAAAAGAGAGAGAGAGGGCTGAGAAAGGTGACGGAAAGGCAATACCTAGAAAATAAAAAGGGGGGGGGGGGGTAAGAGTGAGAAACGAGGAAGAAATCAAGTTGGAGCATTAAAAAAAAAAAGGAAACATGTGGGAGGAGAAAGGTGAGAAAGAGAGAGAAGGGGAAGGGCGTGTGACATAGAAGAAGAGAGGAGAGTTGGGGCATGGGAGAAAAAAAAAAGGCATATGGTGGAGGGGGCTAAGAGAGAGAAGGGGCGGGTGCGAGATCGAGCGAGTGCATGAAGGAGTCCTCTTTGATTAAGGAGAGAGTTTCTCCATTAAGATAACTTTTAAATGGAAATTTTTTTTTAGCAAAAATACTTAGGCCCTGTTTGGGAGAGCTGTGAGCAGTAGAGCTGTTGGAAATAGAGCTGTTGAAAGTAGAGCTGTCTGAAGTAGAGCTGTTATAAAAAGCTGTTTGCTGTTTGGTAACTACATTTGTAAAGTGCTGTGGCACTTTAACATATGTTTGGTAAACAAACTGAGAAACTACTTTTGTATGACAAAATTACCATAAAGAACATTACATAGTATTATACAATATAACATAATAAAATATAATATATATTAATACATAAATATACGATATAGTATAATATTATTGTAACATAAAATAATATTATTATAATATAGCATAATAGTAATATAATTATTAGAGTAAATTAATTTTTGATAATATAACATAATATTAAATTATTTAACATAACATATTAATGTATTGTGATATAATGTAATATATATTATATTTATAGTATAATACAATAATAAAGGTATAAAATATTATAATTATTAGTATAAATTAATTTCTCATAATATAACATAATATTAAATTATTTTAAATAACAATTAATGTATTATGATGTAATGTAATATAATATAATATTTATAGTATAATACAATAATAAAGGTATAAAATATTATAATTATTAGTAAAAATTAATTTCCCATAATATAACATAATATTAAATTATTTAAAAAACATATTAATGTATTATGATATAACATATTATGATATTATATTTATAGTATAATACAATAATAAAGATATAAAATATTATAATTATTAGTATAAATTAATTTTTCATAATATAACATAATATTAAATTATTTAAAATAACATATTAATGTATTATGATGTAATGTAATATAATATAATATTTATAGTATAATACATTAATAAAGGTATAAAATTATTTAAAATAACATTATTTAAAATAATAAAGGTATAATACAATAATAAAGCTATAAAATATTTTAATTATTAGTGTAAATTAATTTTTCAACATCCGAATGACCATTTATCTCTCTAACAATTTTTCTTGTGGAAGGAAGTTTGACGGCTAGTGTTCTTAGCTCCAGTAGATTTTTAGGTTTATAAAAGGATAAACTATATAATTATTATATTTTAATATGGGCATTTTTGTCAAAAATACAACTTTCCGACAAAGCTGAAAACAACATTTTCGGAAAGCTCCAAATTGGAGCTTTCTTCCAAAAACTGTTTTCAGCTTCCCGCAAAAGCTGAAACAGCTTTTCAGAAATTTTACCAAACACTATTTTTTATCTAAAAGTACTTTTGGAGGATCAGAAAGTGCTTTTTGGCCCTCCAAAAGCTCCCCCAAATAGAGCCTTAGATAAGATTGAGAAAAAAATGGAAGAGGAAAGTGTCATGCCTCGAACCCATTACTTAGGTCAACCACATGGCATGACCGTATGAACTCTAGAGCGATGCCCTATAGATCACGCAAAGCCTGTTTTCTAATTCATACACATATCAATCCAAACTTAGGTAGTGGTAGGAATAAATAATCTAATGTATTTATTCAATAGTCTACAATCACTAATAATAAGAATACATCCAATTATTCTAAGAATCACTGTTCAAAACTTTCTAAACCCTAAGCTTCTCACCGCTCGATCCCAATCCCCATCTACTCAGCTGCACCTGTAAAAAAAAGAAGAAGAAAGATAATGAGCTTGCATTCCAATAAGTTTCCAAAATCTTTAATGCGATCAAACATAAATTTTCAAAATATAAACAATTTAACAATGTTAAGATACATTTATCAACATATATTTTTTTTTCAAAATATGCCATACATAACTGTAAATTAAGAACTCTCTCTCAATCTTTGATGACTATGGCCATGATCAAGCCCGTGACAAGGCTCGAAAGAGGCTAGCCCCTAAATACATAACTTAGATATATCAGTATGTGCTAGTGATTAGTCCCAACTGGCTAGGCCTAAAAGAAAAAACTATTTCTAAATCACACAATCACATTTAACTACATCATAGGGCAAAGTGACTAGCCCTAACAATAAATCACGCGATCCATCAGCATGTGCCAACGATCAGTTCCGACTGGCTAGGCTTGAAAGGACTGGCTCTGCCAGCAATCAGCCCCAATTGGTTAGACCCATAAAAAATTAGTTTTTGACATGTAGCCAACAAGCAGTCCCATAGGCTAGACCCGAATCATAGTCATACTAGAGAGTTTTTCAAAATATTGATAACAACCAGTTTCTCATAAACATACTTGTTTTCGATAACATAAGCTATTGCCAATCAAAATTTTCACATCTTATTTACAAAAATAAAAAAATTATTTCCTTTCGAAAATTCATGCAAAATTAAAACATGAGTAATCTTCTCTTTCCAAATGATATGCGGTATCGGAGCGAGGATATCCATGAATCATAACCTGGAAGAAGAAAATCAAAGAAAAGAAGAACTGTCGCTCTCAAATCTACTGCTCAACTAGAAGAGGAAAGCAAGAAATCAGACTATTCGGAGGGTGGTGGAAAAATGGCCCTCATTACAAGAAAATTCAATAGGGTTCATATTTATTTTCATAGTCATGCCAAAACAAGTATTTATGCTTGATCCATCATTTTTGAATTAACCTTTTTATGTAAACATGCATAATATTCATAATCACGTATATTTTCCAAGATATTCAATTTTCAAATATTTAAATATTTTTTATTCAAAACCAATAAATGTGAATGTAAAATAAATACATGACATGCATTAGAAAATCACCAAAGGCAAAGAAAACTTACCCTCCAAATTCAATTAGACTCGAAATTACTCCAATAGACTACCGCAGCTTTTGCCCGATTCCTAGGCTTGCTGCTCCTCTAGGATTGAAGGCCATGATTAAAATAATTTTATTGTTAGCCTTCACTTTATAGAGAGGTAAGAGTTTAAAATAAAGAGAGAAGCTCGGTTCAGGTCTTGGTCTGAGCTTGATCACAGGTCCAGTTTGGGCAGCTCGGGTAGACCATTAGGGAAAGGTCTAAGCCCGGTCAAAATGTGGGCCGATCTAAAGAGGTGGGATCAAAGGATGGGTCTGAGTTGGATCAAGGTCTGGTCCGGGCGGTTAGGGTCGAGCATCAGGGTAAGGGTTTGAAGGGTTTTAGCATGTTATAATGCGCAGCGGAAGCTAGGGATTTTAAAAATTTCTTAATAAAGTCCCTATGCATGAAACCCTTTTAAGCCTAGATCACCTTAATGATTACAATCAAATGATATAAAATAAATGCAGGATTAGTAGAATATCTCAAACGCTAATCCAAAGTGTACAATCTCCACGAGGCGTCCAAGTGTCCGCCCTCCAATGGTGATCCACATGAAAACTTGATCAAGACTTTAGCTCCAAAGACTTTTGATCCTTAATGCAGAATTCTTCTAAAGAACTCTAATGGCTTGCTTTCCTTCCTTTCTATTTTTCTTTAGCCTTCTAAAATCACTTCTAATCCTTTTGTCCTAAAGAAGACCACCTTGTCTTGGCTTAGGACACACTAGAAGCAATGCTAGAAAGAAAGAAACTAATGTAAGAAAGAAAGAAGAGAGGAGTGGGGTGGAATTGGAATGATGAAACCCATGGAGTGCTAACCTATTTATAATAGGTGTAGGGATGCATCCCATCCACACATCCTCTCATGAAAGGGCATCATCTAAAGGGCCATATCAAATAAGAGGAGGTGTAGATCAAGTGAGGAGGTGTATCAAATGATATGTCCTTTCATGTGGTGCCATATTTTGACCAAGTCAACATCACATGCTAATCACATGTCCATCACGCCTCACCTCTTGATCTTTCATGATGATGATCCAAGGGCTCCAATGCAAGGCGCCATTCACTTAACCCATTATGTCTTCATCCAATGGTGGGATTAAGATCCAATGGTCAATTATGGTAGCCATCCTCTAACCCAATCCAATTGGGTTAAACCAACTCTCCATTATGTCTTCATCCAACGGTAGATCAAGATCTAACGGTCTAGATTGAATGATTTATTAAATCTAATCTAATTAGACTCAAACCAAGCCAATTAGGTGCCAACTCTTGGCTAACCCATATTAGAATATGATCTAATCAAATTAGATCAATTAAGAATCAGATTCGAATCCAATTCGAATCATATTCGAATCCAATTCGAATCAGGAGCTAAGGTTTGCAACACATGCTAGGATGTTTATCTTGCAAACATGATCTAATCCAATTAGACCCTTGATAAGTTTTCTTGTGTGTGACCCATTGGGTTCCATACTTAGCCAGCAATAGGTGTGAGTAAGAGTTGACCCAACTTGATTAGAACTCTTCTAATCGATTTAAGTCCAAACTGCACGAACCCGAACTTAACAATTAGAATCCTTTCTAATTGGTGATCGAATTAAACTCTTTAATTTGATCAAACCTATAAAACAAGATTGACGTCTAGCAACGTGTCATGTCTACCCGGAAAATATGGAATTTGGTAGAAATACCAAAAATACCCTTCAGTGGCAAGTTACCATGCAATTCAATCCTTTAATCAAACTGCATCCCAAATATGTATATGAGTATGAATATATGTCAAACTCAATTTCATATTCATATTTTTCTCAATCTTTTAATGATAATTCAAATAATAAAATATTAGAAACTCTTTCTAATTTTTATTCTGCTTTGATCAAAGGCTTCCTGAATTATCATATGATTAGAATAAATAGGATGCTATCTTCTCTTACTAGAAGTGATTAATTCCTTGTTGACCTACTCATAATCTTCGTACACAATTCACCATATCCAGAAGACCTCGTACATAACTTATTGTTATGAATGAGTGTAAACCAAAATATGGATTCATATGCACAAGATACCATGGTGATCTCAGGTCATAGGATCAGTTGCACAACTCCCACTAAGAGAATCATCTTTTGACATGTAAGTAAGACTTCATAAGATTTCTCTTTGTAGGTCAATTCAGTGAACTCATTCCTCTAATGAGCACCCACATCTTTGTATTAGTGTCTCCACACAAATGATTGTGAGATCAATCATCCTCTGCATCGAGCATACATAAGACATGCCAGTCTTTCCGGTAATCATTGATCCCCGACTCAATGTACCAATGACTAGGAATATTTAAGATTAGGATTTTAGGATTTTAAGTCTCACTAGTATGATCTCATCATAGTCTTAAAACTATTGCCCTAATCTAAGGAGTTTATCATAAATATAATCAACAGCATATGATAAAACATAACGCCTTTATTCATATTTAAATGTCATGTACATGATTTGGACAAATCAAAAGAAAAAACCTTTCGCAATACATATTGCGATTGACTTGTAGGGCATCTACTCTTTCAATCTCCCACTTGCACTAAAGCCAATCGCTCTTATATTTTATCCCCATACAATCGAGGTGGCGATCGAACTGCTGTTGTGGTAGAGCTTTAGTGAACGGGTCTGCTAAGTTGTTCTTTGTGTCTACTCGTTCAATGACTATGTCTTGTCTCTCGACGATCTCTCGAACGAGGTGGAAGCGTCTTAGAATGTGCTTGGATTTGTGATGAGATCTTGATTCCTTTGCTTGAGCAACAGCTCCAGTGTTATCACAATAAACTAAAACTGGTCCAGCAATCTCAGGAACTACTCCCAACTCAGCGATGAACTTCTTCATCCAGACAGCTTCCTTAGCGGCTTCACTTACAGCGATGTATTCTGCCTTAGTAGTTGAGTCAGCTACAGTTTGCTGCTTGGAACTCTTCCAGCTCACTGCACCACCATTTAGGGTAAAGACATACCCTGAAGTGGACTTGCTATCATCTGGATCTGATTGAAAACTAGAATCAGAAAATCCTTCTAGTTTCAACTCAGATCCTCCATAAACTAGAAAAATATCTTTAGTCCTTCTTAAGTACTTAAGAATATTTTTCACAGCTATCCAATGATTTTCTCCTGGATCAGCCTGGAATCTGCTTGTTATGCCTAAGGCATAAGCAACATCAGGCCTAGTACATAGCATAGCATACATAATTGATCCTACTGCCGAAGCATAGGGAATAGAATTCATTCTATTCCTCTCTTCAGATGTCTTAGGAGACATCTTCTTAGAGAGACGTATGCCATGACTCATAGGTAGTAACCTCTTTTACCTCCTTCCATGCTGAATCTTTTCAGCACACGATCTATGTACTTAGACTGGGACAAGCCTAGCATCCTTTTAGATCTATCCCTATAGATCTTTATACCAAGTATATAGGATGCTTCTCCCAAGTCTTTCATGGAAAAGCTTTTTGATAGCCAAGTCTTGACCGATTGTAACATTGGAATATCATTTCCAATGATTAGTATGTCATCTACATACAATATTGTTGCCCAGATAGACAACCCAAGAGGGGGAGTGAATTGGGTTTTAAAATAATTTAGATATTTAAAATGTTGTGGATGACTAATTAAAACTATTGCAAGTTGTTTAATTAAATGCTATGTGCTGTGAGTGATAAGAGAGGAAGAAGAAGAGAGACAATCAAACACAAACACCAAGTTTTATAGTGGTTCGGAGCTAACCCTTGCTCCTACGTCCACTCCCCAAGTCTCACTTGGGAATTCACTATAACCTCCTTGGATTACAGCCGGTTGTTTTCCAAGCTCACAACCAAACTTGTTGTTTTACGAGCTCACAACGAACTCGGTCGGTTTTCCCAGGCTCACCGACTAGAACCACCCCGATTGTTTTCCTGGGATCACAATCAAACCCTTACACACGTTGGTTTTAATAACTAGGCTCACCAACTAACCTCTATACCCTTGATTCAATCCCCCGATTGAATCAAGCAAATACAAGTTGTAAATAAAATAGACAAACAGAAAAACAAGCTTCTCAAAAGCAGATGAAAGACAATATAATCTAAAAGGAGTATAGAAGCCCTCAAACGCTTTTAAGTTGGAGAAGAGGAATGGCTTCTTAAACTTCGGTCTCCTCTTGAATGTGTAGTCGACTTGAATGCAGGAGGAGCTTCTTTAATTGCTGGGAAGATGTAGGTGGATGCAGTAAACGCAGATCTTCCCTTTTTCTCGTTGAAGAATAAGTTGTAGAGTTGAATGCTTGAATACTTGGAGTGGAATGGTTGTTCTCTGCCTTGCTACAGTCCTCTGTGGCTATTTAAACCAACCCCCACGGAAACTAGCCGTTAGAGAGCTTTTTCTGCCCGTTCTGCACACTCTGTACAGTCTGACAATGTGTCCGTTGGTGGGTTGGAGTCGACTCGCGCGATCAGGAGTCGACTCGTCTGTAGCGGGAGTCGACTCATACTTTTCCGGAGTCGACTCTGCAACTGTTCCAGATTTGAATTAAAGTTGCCTTCGCGACTGGGAGTCGACTCGTCTTGACCCAGAGTTGACTCGCCAACTTCTAGAGCTGACTTGGCTTTCTCGGAGTCGGCTCATCCCATGAAGTCCGTGGACGTATTTTTGAATTTGGTCCACTCGAGTCGACTCGACTGTCCTGGGAGTCGACTCGGCGCTCAGAGCCCGAACTCCCTATCTTCTGTCTTTTGGCTCGTCCAGTCTTGGAGTCGACTTGAGCTTCCTCGTAGTCGACTCGGCTCTCAGTTTCCGAAACTTGGTCTTCTGCCCTTTTGATGTGAAGCTGCCTTGGAGTCGACTCTAGCTGTCTGGGAGTCGACTCGAATCTCAGAGGCAGTAACTTGGTCTTCTGTCTTCTTTGTGGTCGCGGAGTCTCGGAGTCGACTCGCGTAATGCGGGAGTCGACTCGAATCTCAGAGTCCAGAATCTGCCCTCTGACTTTTTCTTTGTGTACTGCTGAGAGTCGACTCTTGCTGTCTTTGGAGTCGACCTGCCAACCATCGGAGTCGACTCGCGTTCCACTGGAGTCGACTCGAATCTCAGACCCGAAAACTACTCTCTGACTTTTTCTTTGTATTCCTCTTGAAGTCGACTCTTACTACCCTAGAGTCGACTCGGTGAACATCGGAGTCGACTCGCACACTTCGGGAGTCGACTCGTTGACAGGTTCTGAGTTGAAGCTTTCTGTTCGTCTGTCTGTTCTCAGTCGGAGTCGACTCGTACTGATCCGGAGTCGACTCGAGCTCGTGCCAGTGAACTTGATACGCTTGGAGTCGACTCGTGATACTCTGGAGTCAACTCGAGTCTCAGACTTTGGTTCAAGCTGACTTCTTAACTTATCCAAAAATTATGAACCAAGTCTTGAGACACTTAGACAAGATTTTCACTGAAACACTTAATTGAATTCATTAGTAAACAAGAAATATACTCAAATGCTTTGAGCTCATCAAAATCAAATAGGGTTTTAATCAATCACTCCACAAATATTAAGAAGACAACGGCACTCCCAGTAGTCTTCTTGTACACACATGGTTCATCCACATTTTTGATAAAACCAAACTCTTTGACTGTTGTATCAAAACGGATGTTCCAACTCCTCGATGCTTGCTTTAATCCCTAAATGGATCTCTTAAGCTTGCATACTTGATTTGCTCTCCCACTTGAGACAAATCCTTCTGGCTGTGTCATGTAAACCTCTTCCTCAAGATAACCATTAAGGAAGGCGGTTTTGACATCCATCTGCCAAATTTCATAATCATAGTATGCAGCTATTGCAAGCAAAATCCGAATAGATTTAAGCATTGCAACTGGTGAAAAAGTTTCATCATAGTCAATTCCTTGCTTTTGACTGAAACCTTTTGCTACCAATCTAGCCTTGTAGGTTTCTACTTGGCCATCTGCTCCAATCTTCTTCTTATAGACCCATTTGCAACCTATAGGGTTTACACCTTCTGGTGCATCAACCAAAGTCCATACTTGGTTGGTATACATAGAGTCTATTTCGGATTTCATAGCTTCTAACCATTTGTTAGAGTCATTACTCATGATAGCTTCCGAATAGGTCAGAGGATCATCATTTTCGACGATGTGGGCTTCATTATTCTCAATAATAAACCCATACCTCTTAGGTGCATTTCGCACTCTATCTGACCTTTGGAGAGGAGATGTGTGTTGTGGTTGTACTTCATCAATGGGTACATCTGGTTAAAGAATTTCTTGTGTTTCTATTTGTAGGTCTTGAACTTCATTAAGTTCAATTCTTCTTTCACTGCCCTTTTCTAAGATAAACTCTTTTTCTAAGAAAGTGGCATGCCTACTAACAAATACCTTTTGTTCAGTAGGGTGATAGAAGAGATATCCAATACTTTCTTTGGAATAACCTATAAATGTACATTTATCTGATCTAGCACTTAGCTTATGTCCAAAATTTCTTTTGACATATGCTTGGCAGCCCCATATTTTAAAATATTTAAGATTGGGCTTTCTACCTCTCTATATCTCATATGGAGTACTAGATACAGATTTTGAAGGTATCCTGTTTAGCACATATGTAGCAGTTTCTAAGGCATAACCCCAGAAGGAAATAGGAAGATCTGTAAAGCACATCATGGACCTTACCATATCTAATAGAGTACGATTCCTCTGTTCAGCTACACCATTTAGTTGTGGCGTATACGGAGGTGTCCATTCAGAGAGAATGCCCTTTTCTTTAAGATGATTTAAAAATTCACTAGAAAGGTATTCACCTCCTCGATCAGATCGAAGGATTTTAATACACTTTTCGGTTTGTTTTCAACCATACTTTGATACTCTTTAAACTTATCAAAGGCTTCGTATTTATGTTTCATAAGATACACAAATCCGAACCTTGATAAATCATCAGTGAATGTGATGAAGTAAGAGTATCCACCTCTAGCTGGAGTTGTCATAGGACCACATACATCTGTATGTATAAGTCCTAATAACTCACTTGCCCTTTCTCCATGTCCAGTGAATGGAGACTTGGTCATTTTTCCCATAAGACAAGATTCACAAGTTCCTAATGATTCATAATCATAAGGATCAAAGAACTCTTCTTTGTATAACTTGTTGATTCTTGATTCACTTATGTGACCAAGTCGGCAATGCCAAAGGAGGGTATTATTCACTTCCTCTCTCTTTCTTTTATTGCTTTTATTAATATGAAAGACATTGTCATTAAGTAATAAAACTAGAAGACCATTTTCCATAATGCCATTGCAAAGATTGTGGAGTGATTGATTAAAACCCCATTTGATTTTGATGAGCTCAAAGCATTTGAGTATATCTTGTGATTACTAATGAATTCAATTGAGTGTTTCAGTGAAAAACCTGTCCAAGTGTCTCTAGACTTGGTTCATAGTATATTGGTTAAGTTAAGAAGTCTGCTGAACCAAAGTCTGAGACTCGAGTCGACTCCCGAGTATCACGAGTCGACTCCAAGCGTATCAAGTTCACTGGCACGAGCTCGAGTCGACTCCAGACTAGTACGAGTCGACTCCGACTGAGAACAGAAAGAAGAACAGAAAGCCTCATCTCAGAACCTGTCAACGAGTCGACTCCTGAAGTGCGCGAGTCGACTCCAATGTTCAACGAGTCGACTCCAGGGTAGTAAGAGTCGACTCCAAGAGGTACACAAAGAAAAGTCAGAAAGCAGTTTTTCGGGTCTGAGATTCGAGTCGACTCCAGTGGAACGCGAGTCGACTCCGATGGTTGGCAGGTCGACTCCAAAGAAAGCATGAGTCGACTCTCAGCGGAACACAAGGAAAAAGTCAGAGAGCATTTTTGGGACTCTGAGATTCGAGTCGACTCCCGCATTGCACGAGTCGACTCCGAGACTCCGCGACCATCGACAGACAGAAAACCATGTTACTGCCTCTGAGATTCGAGTCGACTCCCAGACAGCTCGAGTCGACTCCAAGACAAGCTTCACGTCAAAAGGCAGAAGACCAACTTTCGGAAACTGAGAGCCGAGTCGACTCCAAGGAAGTTCGAGTCGACTCCAAGACTGGATGAGCCAAAAGACAGAGGATCGGGAGTTCGGGCTCTGAGATTCGAGTCGACTCCAAGGACAGTCGAGTCGACTCGAGTGGACAAAATTCAAAATTGGATCCACGGACTTCTGTGGATGAGCCGACTCCAAAATTGCCAGGTCAGCTCCAGAAGTTGGCGAGTCGACTCCGGGTCAAGACGAGTCGACTCCCAGTCGTGACGGCAACTTTAATTCAAATTTGGAACAGTTGCCGAGTCGACTCCGGAAAAGCTTGAGTCGACTCCCGCTACAGCCGAGTCGACTCCTGATCGCGCGAGTCAACTCCAACCCACCAACGGTCATATTGTCAGGCTGCGCAGAGTGTGCAGAACGGACAGAAAAAGCAGTGTAACGGCTAGTTTCCGTGGGGGTTGGCTTAAATAGCCACAGAAGACTGTAGCAAGGCAGAGAAAAAACATTCCACTCCAAGCATTCAAGCTTTCAAGCTCTGCAAGTGCTCTTCAACGAAGAAAGGGGAAGATCTGCAATAACTGCATCCAACTACTTCTTCCCAACAATCAAAGTTTCCTCCTCCTGCATTCAAGTCGACTACTCATTCGAGAGGAGACCGGAGTTCAAGAAGCCATTCCTCTACTTCAGCTTAAAAGCGTTTGAGGGCTTCTAAACTCCTCTTTTGATTATATTGTTTTACATCTGCTTTTGAGAAGCTTATTTTCTGTTTTCTTTCTACACACTTGTATTTACTTGGTTCAATCGGGGGATTGAATCAAGGGGATTGAGGTTGGTTGGTGAGCCGGTTTAAAACCAACGTGTGTAAGGGTTTGATTGTGAGCCCGGGAAAACAATCGGGGTTGGTTCTAGTCGGTGAGCCTGGAAAAACCGACCGAGTTCGTTGTGAGCTCGTAAAACAACAAGTTTGGTTGTGAGCTTGTAAAACAACCGGCTGTAATCCAAGGGGGTTATAGTGAAATTCCCAAGTGTGACTTGGGGAGTGGACGTAGGAGCAAGGGTTAGCTCCGAACCACTATAAAATCTTGTGTTTGTGATTGATTGACTCTTATCTTCTTCCTCTCACATCACTCACAGCACTTAGGATTAATTAAATAACTTACAATAGTTTTTAATTAATCATCCATAAGTTTTTAAATATCTAAGTTAATTTTAAAACCCAATTCACCCCCCCCCCTCTTGGGTTGTCTATCTGGGCAACAGGTGGTATCAGAGCCAAAAACTCTTCCACTCAAGAGTTAAAAGATCAAAATGACAACCCCATTTGGATCTTCTCACATTGAGGGTCAGTCCACCCAAAGACCCCCTTTCTTCAATGGATCCGACTACTCATACTGGAAGGCTAGGATGAGAATATTCATCCAAGCCCAAGACTATGAGATGTGGACCATTGTAGTGAATGGCCCATACATCCCATCCATATATGTAGAGGGTGTCAAGGTACCCAAACTAGAAACGGATTGGGATGAACATGACATGAGGAAGGCACAACTTAATTCCAAAGCTATGAATGTACTCTATTGTGCCTTAGACCGTAATGAATTCAATAGGGTCTCTACATGCAATTCTGCAAAAGAGATTTGGGACAGACTTGAAGTGACCCATGAGGGCACGAATCAAGTGAAAGAGTCCAAAATAAATATTTTGGTTCATAAATATGAACTATTTAAAATGGACTCCAACGAAACAATTACATGCATGTTCACTAGGTTTACTGATATTGTCAATGGCCTAAAAAGCCTTGGCAAGAACTATACTAACAGTGAACTTGTCAGGAAAATCCTTCGGTGTCTACCAAGGTCGTGGGAAGCTAAAGTGACGGCAATCCAAGAAGCTAAAGACTTGAACAAGCTTCCACTTGAAGAGCTCCTTGGATCCCTTATGACGCATGAGCTTACCATGAAACAACACAACGAGGAAGAGTCCTCCCATAAGAAAAAGGTAATAGCTTTAAAATCTACTTCTTCTAACAAGGACTTGTCTTGCAGCAGCAGCAGTGAAGAAGAAGAAGATGAGGAAGATGGTGGTGAAGCTCTTCTTGTGCGCAAGTTCAAGAAATTCATCAACCACAAGAAGTCCTATCATCAAAGGAGAGGCCCCTCAAATTCCTACCGCAAGGACAAAGGTAAGGAAAGGGAAAGTGAGGGGATCGGGTGCTATGAGTGCAAAAAGCCGGGACACATCCGAGCTGAGTGTCCCTTACTAAAGAAGGGCAGCAAGTACAAGAAGAAGAAGAAAGCCCTTGTCACCACCCTATCGGACTCCGACGCATCATCTTCATCATCGGATGAAGAACAAGAAGAGAAGGCCAATTTCTGCTTCATGGCAAACGAAAATGAGGTAACTTCCGATACGCATTTTGATTTTACATTTGATGAACTTTATGATGCGTTTAATGAATTAATGATTGAATATAAGAATATAAATGTTAAAAACAGAGAACTAAAAGTAACTAACCAAACTTACATTCATAAGCATGATTCATTAATTAAGGATAAAGATAATCTTACCAAAGAAAATCTAGAACTTAAGACAAGCAACCAACTCTTAATTAAGAAGACTAACAACTTAACGAAAGATAATGAAAAACTAACTAAGGAACTTTCAGAACTTAAAAATCATAAACAAATCTTAAACAAGGATCTCACAAAAGAACTAAATGATTTAAAAGCAGAAAATCAAACATTAACTAAAGAACTTGGAAGATACAAACCTTTAGTTGAAAGGTTTACATATAGTTCTGAAAAGTTAAATATGATACTTAATAATCAACGAGCCGTATTTAATAAAGCGGGTTTAGGATATAAACCAAGAAATAAACAAAAACTTCTCAGTAACTTCTTTGTTAAAGCTGGAAAAACTAAAATTAAGAAAATAACTTGCTTTTGTTGTGGTACAGTAGGTCATAAAGCAAATGTGTGTAATTTTAGGAAAAGTAAAACTAAAAGAAAAATTAAAAAGGTATGGGTTCCAAAAGGAACCAACTTGACTAACCATGAAGGACCCAAGAAAACTTGGGTACCTAAGATGACATGACTTGCTTGTGTAGGAGTGTCTTGCGGCCAAGGTCAACAAAAATTGCCGGTATTTGGATAGTGGCTGCTCAAGGCACATGACGGGTGATAAAGACCAATTTTTCACCCTTGAAGCTAAGAAGGGAGGTGCTGTGACGTTTGGAGACAACAACCAAGGTCACATCATTGGTATTGGTAAAGTTCAAATCACCCCTTCTACTTTTATAGATAATGTTAGATATGTTGATGGTCTTAAGCATAACTTGTTAAGCATTAGTCAATTATGTGACAAAGGATATGATGTTATGTTTAAACCATCACTATGCATTATAACAAATCCTAATGATAATAGTTTAGTTTTTAAAGGGATTAGACGTGGAAATGTATATGTGGTAGACCTAGAAGACCTTGCAAAACATAACCAATGTTTAGTTGTTAATGAAACTAAAGATAATGATGCTAGTTGGTTATGGCACCGTAAGTTAGGTCATGCAAGCATGGACACAATAACTAAATTAGTTAAAAGAGATTCCGTGATAGGTTTGCCAAAGTTAAAATTTGAAAAGAACAAAATCTGTGAAGCATGTCAATTTGGCAAACAATCTAGGAATTCTTTTAAACCCATAAAACGTGTCTCTACCTCTAGGCCTCTAGAATTATTACACATGGACCTATTTGGTCCAACTAGAACAACAAGCCTAGGTGGAAATAAATATGGTCTAGTCATAGTAGATGATTACTCTAGGTACACATGGGTCATGTTTCTAGCACATAAGGACCAAGCATTTTTCATGTTTAAAAAGTTCCATAAGGAAGTAACAAATGCTAGAGAGTCTTCAGTCATAGCCATTAGAAGTGACCATGGTACCGAATTCGAAAATCAATTATTTGATGAATTTTGTAGTAAAAAGGGGATAACCCATAATTTTTCTGCACCTAGGACACCACAACAAAATGGAGTTGTGGAAAGGAAAAATAGAACACTAGAGGAAATGGCTAGAACGATGTTATGTGAAAGTAACCTCCCTAAGTACTTTTGGGGAGAAGCCATTAATACTTCTTGCCATATATTAAATAGAGTTCTATTAAGACCCATCATAAAGAAAACACCTTATGAACTGTAGAAAAACAGAAAACCAAAGGTTAACTATTTTCATGTTTTTGGATGTAGGTGTTTTGTACATAATAATGGGAAAGATAATCTAGGAAAATTTGACCCTAAATCTGATGAAGGAATATTCTTAGGTTATTCTACAACTAGTAAAGCCTATAGAGTCTTTAATAAAAGAACACTAGTTATAGAAGAATCTATACATGTTGTATTTGATGACTCTAGTGACATCTCCTCTAGTAAGAAAGCCAATCTTGATGATGATATTGAAATACTTGAAGAAAAGATAGATGAGGTGGGATTACAAGATGGTAATCAAAAGTTGATTGAAGGAGAATCATCAAACCAAGAGCCTATAGTGGATCATGGGCTAACTAAAGCTTGGAGGTATGCTCACGGGCATCCTAAGGAACTAATTCTAGATGATCCATCACAACCGGTTAGGACTAGAGCATCTCTTAGAAATTTGAATAACCATCTAGCTTTTGTTTCACACTTTGAGCCCAAACATATAGAAGAAGCCGAAAATGATGTAAATTGGATAAATACAATGCAAGAAGAACTAAACCAATTTACTAGAAACAAAGTGTGGGATCTAGTAGAAAGACCTTCTGAATATCCAATAATAGGTACAAAATGGATATATAAAAATAAACTAGATGAAAATGGAATTGTTATAAGGAATAAGGCTAGACTAGTAGCAAAGGGTTATAATCAAGAAGAAGGCATAGATTTTGATGAAACCTTTGCTCCCGTAGCTAGACTTGAGGCGATTAGACTTCTATTAGCATATGCATGCTCTAAGGACTTCAAGCTATATCAAATGGATGTAAAAAGTGCTTTTCTAAATGGGTTTATTAATGAGGAGGTGTATGTAGAACAACCTCCTGGTTTTGAAAATCATCAATACCTTAATCATGTGTATAAACTGAACAAAGCGCTTTATGGACTAAAACAAGCACCTAGAGCATGGTATGAGAGACTTAGTAAATTCCTATTAGAACATGAATTCTCTAGGGAAAATGTAGATACAACATTATTTCTGAAAAAAAAAAATAAGGATATGTTATTAGTACAGATTTATGTTGATGATATTATTTTCGGTGCTACTAACAATCGCCTCTGCGAGGAATTTGCTGATTTGATGCAGAGTGAGTTTGAGATGAGCATGATGGGAGAGCTGAACTATTTCCTCGGGCTTCAAATCAAACAATCTGAAGGAGGCATCTTCATCAATCAAGCAAAATATATCAAGGAGATGCTCAAGAAGTTTGATATGGAGGGAAACAAGTCAATCAGCACCCCCATGAGCTCATCATGCAAGTTAGACCAAGATGAATCAGGTAAATCTGTAGATCAAAAATTTTATAGAGGTATGATAGGTTCTTTACTGTATCTTACTGCAAGTAGGCCTGATATTATGTTTAGTGTGTGCATGTGTGCTAGATATCAGGCTAATCCTAAAGAATCACACCTAGCTGCAGTTAAGAGAATCTTTAAATACTTAATTGGAACTAAGAACATAGGGCTGTGGTACTCTAAAGAATCTAGCCTAAACTTAATAGGGTACACAGATTCAGACTTCGCTGGATGTAAGCTTGATAGAAAAAGTACCAGCGGGTCTTGTCAATTTCTAGGAGAAAACCTAATCTCATGGTTTAGCAAGAAACAAAACTCGGTTGCATTATCCACTGCAGAAGCTGAATATGTTGCAGCCGGGAGTTGTTGTGCTCAAATCTTATGGATTAAACAACAATTAGAAGATTATGGCATTAAACAAGATAAAATTCCCATTAATTGTGATAACACAAGTGCCATAAATCTAACTAAAAATCCAATTCAACACTCAAGAACTAAACACATTAAGATAAGACATCACTTCATAAGAGATCATGTATTGAATGGTGATGTGTCACTCCAATTTGTGTGTACTGATAATCAATTAGCAGACATTTTTGCAAAACCCCTAAGTGAAGAGAGGTTTAGTGTGCTTAGAAGGGGATTAGGAGTGATTGATCCATCCTAGTGGGAGTTTTTCACTAGATTAATTGATTTTGATGATTAGAATGAGGTTAAAATAGTCTCTATGCAGTGATCATCAAATCAGTCCTTAATTAGGTGATTTTCCCTCATTTGGCACGATTATGGCATGGTTTTTAGGTGCGTGCCAAGGTTAGAGACGACTCGAGTAAGTTTCAGAGCCGGCTCCTAAGGGGGAGTCGACTCGCGCATTAGCGGGAGTCGACTCGCAAAGTTGGCAGCTGAGGGGGAGTCGACTCGCACACTGTCGGGAGTCGACTCGAAGTCTACATGCGCTAACAGAGAGTCGACTCGCGCATATTCTGGAGTCGACTCGAGGTCGAGTCGACTCGCGACTCAGGGGAGTCGACTCGCAGTCGGGATCCGACTTTTTAACCCTAGGTTTGTCGTTTCGCAAATACTTTTCCTCAAGCCGCCACTGTTCACAAAGCCCTAGAGCCGACTCCTAGGTCATCCCCGATCGTCTCCAAGCCCTTTTCCCGTCGATTCTTCGCCGGACATTGAGTTTCCGTCCGTTCCTAGGTCATTTCCGGTCCGTCCCGAGCTTCCTCTGTCGGTTCTTCACCGTCCTCTAGGTATTTTTCTTCTCGTTTAGGTCAAGATGCCTCGTAAGACCGTCGTTAGGAAGAGGTCCCGTCCCGAGCGACGCTCCAAGGCGCGGCACGATCCCGCGAGGCAACCACCTCCGGATCGTTCCCCGCCTAGGGTGGTTCTCGTTAGGCCGTTGGCCGGGAAGGCCGTCACCTCCGGGAGGTTTGTCGATTTCGACTATCTCTCCCGGGAAGGGTTCACCATAGGCGATAGGCTTAGAGCCCAGGGCCTAGAGTACTTCCTCACCTTGGACCTTCCCACCTATCCTGGCCTAGTTCAAGAGTTTTACAGTACCGTCCATCGGGGAGATGGAGGTATCGAGGGTACGGTAGTAGGTGTCCCGTTGCGTGTCACAGAGGACCTCATTGCCCATATCCTTCACCTTCCATTAGTAGGGGTGGCTCCCGCACACCCTGAGGATAGAGTTGCGGCCCTTACGGTCGTCTTAGGGCATCCACCTCAGTCCCCCCTAGATGAGGTATCTGCTAGCTCACTTCCTATTGAAGTGAGAATCCTTTTGAGCATTCTGTCCAGGTCCATCTTCCCTAAGACAGGGAGATTTGATTTTGTGAATGAGAGGGACTTAGCTATTATGTCTTATATCCTTCAGGACACCCCGATCAACTTCCCAAAGCTCATTTATAGGTATATGTGTGAGCCCCTAGATAGACCTAGGCTCTCACTCCCATACGGGATGTTATTCACTCTTCTTTTAGGCAGTACGAGATTCCCATTCCTGAGAGGGAACCCTCTCGTGCCTTGCGATGGACTGATCGCTTGTGTACGGGGACTATGCACAGGATGGGATTTCGGAAGAGAGAAGGGATCTGGGTTAGGAAGTCTACTCTCACTGCTCAGACCACCAGACCATCACCCAGTCCTGAGCCAGATTCAGACTACCCAGACCTTCCAGACCATCCAGACCTCCCATCCACTCCTCCTGCTCCTACCACCTTTGCCGGACCTTCCTCCTCAGCTACACCATCTATGGAGGTTCGGATTGATCCAGAGCAGCTCCGGGAGCTGCGGCAGGAGATCGTCCGAGATCTGAGGGACGAGCTGCTTCGGGAGCTCCGAGGTGCGGTGCCTGCTCCCACTCCTGCACCCGTATCTTCTCAGTTGGTCCCTTCCTTGACAGCCGTGACTGACATGACGGCTCATGTACGGGAAGAGATCTACAATATCCGGAGTTTGGTCCAGGCCCAGTTCCAAAGCATGAATGAGGTCACGAGCTCCACTCGACAGATGCGAGAGGAGATAGGTCGTGACATGCACACCACCACCGAGGGGGCCGAGCGCTTGTCGAATGTACTCATCGACAAGCTGGACGCACTTCAGACATCGGTGACTGGGCTTCAGGCGTCGGTGACAGAGCTCTCCACTACACATAGCAGAGCCACCACGTCTATCATCACACAGCTTGGCCATGTCACAGATGCAGTCACCCTCCTCATGGAGCAGAGCCGATTGAGAGGAGGAGCACCATCCTCGAGAGGAGGTGCCACATCCTCGAGAGGAGGAGCCACATCCTCCAGAGGAGGAGATGCATCCTCGAGAGGGGGAGCCTCATCCTCGAGGAGGCCATAGATGTTTTTGTGTTTTGTCTTGTTTTGCTTTACTTATTGTATTCTCAAATGTATTCACATTCATATCAATACAATGAGTAGACATTTTATCTTCAATTATGTGCCATTTGATGATTGGTTGTGCCATTGATTGTGTGTGATTACCTCCTTTTTGATATGATGACAAAAAGGGGGAGAAATATGTATAAAATATGTATAAAGGGGAGAAATATGGATAAAATATGTAAAAGAAATCAATAAAAAGATAAACTCTTAAAAACACACACAAATTTGTTCTAAGTGGATTCGGTACCTCGAGGCTCATTATCTCTCTTTTGGGGCTCCTAATGGAGTAATCTCCAGAATCTATTCAAGGGATATTCGGAGATTAGCTGAATCCTACTCAAGAACAAATTGACAGATTTTCCCTCTAAAAACAAAAAATTCAGTTCAAAAACTTCAAAACATGAAAAGGGAATTCAGAAAATCAAAACATAGTTGAATGCATATGTTGAGGGGGAGAATCTGAATTTTAATCAAACTAAATCATTAATGACATATAAGCCAAACAATTGATTGAATAATATGAAGGCTTATATAATTCCAAATGAAAGGGGGAGCTTTAACTCCGAAATTTAATGTTTCACTCCTTTCAAACTTGGATAAATTAAATTATCAGACATTTGAATTCATTTATGGATTTTACTTCATTGTTTTATGAGCAATTCATTTTACATATACTCAAAGTTTTGTCATCATCAAAAAGGGGGAGATTGTGGAGTGATTGATTAAAACCCCATTTGATTTTGATGAGCTCAAAGCATTTGAGTATATCTTGTGATTACTAATGAATTCAATTGAGTGTTTCAGTGAAAAACCTGTCCAAGTGTCTCTAGACTTGGTTCATAGTATATTGGTTAAGTTAAGAAGTCTGCTGAACCAAAGTCTGAGACTCGAGTCGACTCCCGAGTATCACGAGTCGACTCCAAGCGTATCAAGTTCACTGGCACGAGCTCGAGTCGACTCCAGACTAGTACGAGTCGACTCCGACTGAGAACAGAAAGAAGAACAGAAAGCCTCATCTCAGAACCTGTCAACGAGTCGACTCCTGAAGTGCGCGAGTCGACTCCAATGTTCAACGAGTCGACTCCAGGGTAGTAAGAGTCGACTCCAAGAGGTACACAAAGAAAAGTCAGAAAGCAGTTTTTCGGGTTTGAGATTCGAGTCGACTCCAGTGGAACGCGAGTCGACTCCGATGGTTGGCAGGTCGACTCCAAAGAAAGCATGAGTCGACTCTCAGCGGAACACAAGGAAAAAGTCAGAGAGCATTTTTGGGACTCTGAGATTCGAGTCGACTCCCGCATTGCACGAGTCGACTCCGAGACTCTGCGACCATCGACAGACAGAAAACCATGTTACTGCCTCTGAGATTCGAGTCGACTCCCAGACAGCTCGAGTCGACTCCAAGACAAGCTTCACGTCAAAAGGCAGAAGACCAACTTTCGGAAACTGAGAGCCGAGTCGACTCCAAGGAAGTTCGAGTCGACTCCAAGACTGGATGAGCCAAAAGACAGAGGATCGGGAGTTCGGGCTCTGAGATTCGAGTCGACTCCAAGGACAGTCGAGTCGACTCGAGTGGACAAAATTCAAAATTGGATCCACGGACTTCTGTGGATGAGCCGACTCCAAAATTGCCAGGTCAGCTCCAGAAGTTGGCGAGTCGACTCCGGGTCAAGACGAGTCGACTCCCAGTCGTGACGGCAACTTTAATTCAAATTTGGAACAGTTGCCGAGTCGACTCCGGAAAAGCTTGAGTCGACTCCCGCTACAGCCGAGTCGACTCCTGATCGCGCGAGTCGACTCCAACCCACCAACGGTCATATTGTCAGGCTGCGCAGAGTGTGCAGAACGGACAGAAAAAGTAGTGTAACGGCTAGTTTCCGTGGGGGTTGGCTTAAATAGCCACAGAAGACTGTAGCAAGACAGAGAAAAAACATTCCACTCCAAGCATTCAAGCTTTCAAGCTCTGCAAGTGCTCTTCAACGAAAAAAGGGGAAGATCTGCAATAACTGCATCCAACTACTTCTTCCCAACAATCAAAGTTTCCTCCTCCTGCATTCAAGTCGACTACTCATTCGAGAGAAGACCGGAGTTCAAGAAGCCATTCCTCTACTTCAGCTTAAAAGCGTTTGAGGGCTTCTAAACTCCTCTTTTGATTATATTGTTTTACATCTGCTTTTGAGAAGCTTATTTTCTGTTTTCTTTCTACACACTTGTATTTACTTGGTTCAATCGGGGGATTGAATCAAGGGGATTGAGGTTGGTTGGTGAGCCGGTTTAAAACCAACGTGTGTAAGGGTTTGATTGTGAGCCCGGAAAAACAATCGGGGTTGGTTCTAGTCGGTGAGCCTGGGAAAACCGACCGAGTTCGTTGTGAGCTCGTAAAACAACAAGTTTGGTTGTGAGCTTGTAAAACAACCGGCTGTAATCCAAGGGGGTTATAGTGAAATTCCCAAGTGTGACTTGGGGAGTGGACGTAGGAGCAAGGGTTAGCTCCGAACCACTATAAAATCTTGTGTTTGTGATTGATTGACTCTTATCTTCTTCCTCTCACATCACTCACAGCACTTAGGATTAATTAAATAACTTACAATAGTTTTTAATTAATCATCCATAAGTTTTTAAATATCTAAGTTAATTTTAAAACCCAATTCACCCCCCCCTCTTGGGTTGTCTATCTGGGCAACAAAGATGCTTATTAGAAAAATAAATAGAGCAACCATTGCCCTTTCCATTAATTTCAAAACCTTTCTTTAACAACAAAGGAATGGAAATTACATTTCTAATAATTTTGGGCATATAATAACAATCTTCTAATTGTAGGAGCTTTCCCGAAGGCAATTCCAAGTTGTAGGTTCCAACAGCTTCAGCCTGGATGGACTCTCCTCCAGCGCCATACAGCTCGAAGTCACCTTTCTTCAAAATTTTAATTTTCTGTAGTCCATGCAAAGATTTGCAAATGTGAAAACCACAGCCGGTATCCAATACCCATGAATTTGAATTTGAAGAACTTAATGACAAGTTGGCATGTAACATAAACATACCTTTTGATGCAACTCTTGCATCGGTCTTCATACTTGCAAGAAAACTCTTGCAATTCCTTTTCCAGTGGCCAGCTTTGCCGCAATGAAAACAGGTACTTGATCCGGAGTTTTTCTTTCCTTTTTTCTTTTTGATGCTACTCTTGGGGTTCAATCGTTTCTTAGAACCCTTATTTCTCGATTTTCTCATAGAGGTGCTATTTATAAGAAGGAGTGGACCTTTATCCTTCTTAATATGCCCTTCAGCTGTTTTGAGCATATTTAACAGCTAGGGCAGGGAGGTGTTCAGCTTGTTCATGTGAAAGTTCACAACAAACTGAGAGAATGAATCAGGCAGTGATTGCAGGATCAAATCCTGACTGAGCTCACTATCCATAGCAAAACCTAATTGACTTAATCTGGTGATCAAGTCTATAACCATAAGAACATGGTTTTGCACTGGAGTTCCTTTATTCATTCTAGCACGGAACAACTGCTTAGATATCTCATACCTAGCAGTCCTGCTTTGTTCTCCATACAACTCTTTTAAATTGAGAAGTATGGATTGAGTGTCCATGCCTTCATGTTGCCTCTGTAATTCATTGTTCATAGAGGCAAGTATGATACATTTGACAGTCACACTGTCATTTTTCCACATCTTATGTGTGGCAACCTCCTCTTCTATAGCATCATCCCCTAGATCTCCAAGATCAGGGTTTTCAAGTATATAGAAAATTTTCTCCTGAGTGAGTACTATCTTTAAATTCCTCAACCAGTCCACATAGTTTGGTTCGGTCAACTTGTTGGCATCTAAGATGCCTCTTAGTGAAAGTGAAGAAGCCATTTAATAATTCTACATATGCAAGAACAAAACTAATATAAGCAGACCAATCATGATGACATGTTTGCAACTAGATAAGGACTTTAATCTAATTTGTCTCCTACTATTTTTATCGAATATCATAGCCCTCTCCTATGATAAACGTAAAAATATAATTTTTCTTAGTAGGGTTGAGATCCTAATTCATCATAAAAAGCCTTGTGTTTACACAACAAACTCTTATAAGTTCAAAGGTAGGAAACTCTTTCCAATTGCATCTCATGCAATTCTCAACTTTATCTTGTCCTCTTAAAATACTTATTGCCTTGTGTTAGCACAACAAACAATAATATTTTAGTTAAGTCAAACCCTTCATTTCCATATAGTCATATTCGAATAATATTGCCCTTGTGGTTGCACAACAAGGCAATATATTAAAATATGCCATAAGCATCTTAATGCACCAAGACAATATAACATCAGTCCCCATTGCAAGTCTTGTGTTAGCACAACAAACTAGCATGGATCTTGACATAATAATATCGAGGCATGAAGGAAGGCTATCAATAGTGTTATATCAATATTAAGCTTATCCATAATAGGCAATCAAACAATTGGCCAGGTAAGCAGGTGGGAGGCTCCCCTTACTCAGAGAGCAAGGTCCTAATTAAGTAACCACCTTTAGTGCTTTCCTTAGACACCAATTAGATTAATTGTTCTAGAATGGGTTAGCTCAAAGTTTTTCAACACTATGACTTAATATAATTTTTATTGAGGGCTTACTAGTCTCTAGCACATTCTTTAATTGTAACATACATTTAACATGTCTATAAACTATTATGCATCATGGCTATCTCATAGCATGTATAAATCATAAGCAATTAATTAACATGCTTCAACATATTTTCATATGGAAAATTTCATATCATAATATTTTATTACATAACATATCATATATTAATCATACATTTCAGCATTTCTCTAAGCATATGACATTACTATCTCATAGTAAATTAATAATCATACATCATACATAATTATTTGATTGAACCAATTAAGGATGGCTCTGATACCACTGAAGGGTTTTAGCATGTTATAATGCGCAGCGGAAGCTAGGGATTTTAAAAATTTCTTAATAAAGTCCCTATGCATGAAACCCTTTTAAGCCTAGATCACCTTAATGATTACAATCAAATGATATAAAATAAATGCAGGATTAGTAGAATATCTCAAACGCTAATCCAAAGTGTACAATCTCCACGAGGCGTCCAAGTGTCCGCCCTCCAATGGTGATCCACATGAAAACTTGATCAAGACTTTAGCTCCAAAGACTTTTGATCCTTAATGCAGAATTCTTCTAAAGAACTCTAATGGCTTGCTTTCCTTCCTTTCTATTTTCCTTTAGCCTTCTAAAATCACTTCTAATCCTTTTGTCCTAAAGAAGACCACCTTGTCTTGGCTTAGGACACACTAGAAGCAATGCTAGAAAGAAAGAAACTAATGTAAGAAAGAAAGAAGAGAGGAGTGGGGTGGAATTGGAATGATGAAACCCATGGAGTGCTAACCTATTTATAATAGGTGTAGGGATGCATCTCCAAGGGATGCATCCCATCCACACATCCTCTCATGAAAGGGCATCATCTAAAGGGCCATATCAAATAAGAGGAGGTGCAGATCAAGTGAGGAGGTGTATCAAATGATATGTCCTTTCATGTGGTGCCATATTTTGACCAAGTCAACATCATATGCTAATCACATGTCCATCACGCCTCACCTCTTGATCTTTCATGATGATGATCCAAGGGCTCCAATGCAAGGCGCCATTCACTTGACCCATTATGTCTTCATCCAATGGTGGGATTAAGATCCAATGGTCAATTATGGTAGCCATCCTCTAACCCAATCCAATTGGGTTAAACCAACTCTCCATTATGTCTTCATCCAACGGTAGATCAAGATCTAACGGTCTAGATTGAATGATTTATTAAATCTAATCTAATTAGACTCAAACCAAGCCAATTAGGTGCCAACTCTTAGCTAACCCATATTAGAATATGATCTAATCAAATTAGATCAATTAAGAATCAGATTCGAATCCAATTCGAATCAGATTCGAATCCAATTCGAATCAGGAGCTAAGGTTTGCACACATGCTAGGATGTTTATCTTGCAAACATGATCTAATCCAATTAGACCCTTGATAAGTTTTCTTGTGTGTGACCCATTGGGTTCTATACTTAGCCAGCAATAGGTGTGAGTGCGAGTTGACCCAACTTGATTAGAACTTTTCTAATCGATTTAAGTCCAAACTGCGCGAACCCGAACTTAACAATTAGAATCCTTTCTAATTAGTGATCGAATTAAACTCTTTAATTTGATCAAACCTATAAAACAAGATTGACGTCTAGCAACATGTCATGTCTACCCGAAAAATATGGAATTTGGTGGAAATACCAAAAATACCCTTCAGTGGCAAGTTACCATGCAATTCAATCCTTTAATCAAACTGCATCCCAAATATGTATATGAGTATGAATATATGTCAAACTCAATTTCATATTCATATTTTTCTCAATCTTTTAATGATAATTTAAATAATGAAATATTAGAAACTCTTTCTAATTTTCATTCTGCTTTGATCAAAGGCTTCCTGAATTATCATATGATTAGAATAAATAAGATGCTATCTTCTCTTACTAGAAGTGATTAATTTCTTGTTGACCTACTCATAATCTTCGTACACAATTCACCATATCCAGAAGACCTCGTACATAACTTATTGTTATGAATGAGTGTAAACCAAAATATGGGTTCATGTGCACAAGATACCATGGTGATCTCAGGTCATAGGATCAGTTGCACAACTCCCACTAAGAGAATCATCTTTTGACATGTAAGTAAGACTTCATAAGATTTCTCTTTGTAGGTCAATTCAGTGAACTCATTCCTCTAATGAGCACCCACATCTTTGTATTAGTGTCTCCACACAAATGATTGTGAGATCAATCATCCTCTGCATCGAGCATACATAAGACATGCCAGTCTTTCCGATAATCATTGATCCCCGACTCAATGTACCAATGACTGGAAATATTTAAGATTAGGATTTTAGGATTTTAAGTCTCACTAGTATGATCTCATCATAGTCTTAAAACCATTGCCCTAATCTAAGGAGTTTATCATAAATATAATCAACAGTATATGATAAAACATAACGCCTTTATTCACATTTAAATGTCATGTACATGATTTGGACAAATCAAAAGAAAAAACCTTTCGCAATACATATTGCGATTGACTTGTAGGGCATCTACTCTTTCAGGGTTTAGGTCTATCAGATCTATAACGGTAAGGTCACATTTGAATTTTTTTTGAAATAATAAATAAAGGAAAATTGAGAAGAAAATGGGAGGAAAAAGAAGAAGAGAACGAAGGAAGAGGAAGAGAGGAAAGAGGGAAGAAGGAAAAGAAGAAAGGGAGGAATCTGGGGTGGGTGCCAAGGGTTCGGTCATCAAACATGGTGGAGCTAGCAGTGGAGGCGACCTTGGCAATGGCGGCCTTAGCGACGATAGGACGATTGGTGGGAACACCAAAGAAGGAGGCAACGCCCCTCTAGCTACTTTGTGGCGGCCTCCTTAGCCAATGGAGCAATAAGAGAGGGTGGGGAGCTCACCGGCGAGTGGCGGTGGTGGCGGTCCTCGGCCATTGGCAGTGGACTCCAACAAAAAGAGAAGATTGGTTTTAGAACAGAGAAATAGAGGAATGAAAAAACTAGAGAGAGAAGGAGGGGCTTCAGGCGATGGTGCTCGGTTGAGGTCGCATGTCGGACATTGGAGAAGGAGGGAGGAGAGAGCACAGTGGTGCATTGAGTGAAAGGAAATCAGGGTATTTATACAAGGTTTTATGGGAAGAAGAGAAGCTCAGCTTATCGGTGATTCGGCCAGCCGTTCTTCGATTACACAGCCCCCAACAACCGCCGGTCATTGATATTGCCCCCCTCAGATAGTTCACGTTGGCCATGCCTCCCTATTGGTGGCTGTTTAAGCGGGGGATCCTGATCCCCCGACCCCCCCCCCCCCCCCCATCTCCATTTTTTTTTTGTTCGAATTTTAGGCTGAAGTTAGTTGGGCCTGCCAACTTCAATCCAATATGGGCCTAATTGGGCCAGCTATTACAGGGAGAGATTAAGAGCGGATGAAAGAGAAAGAAATAAATATGTAATCTTTTCACATCGCTAATATATCTATAATTTAGTCATTTTTTCCCCCCAATTCATGAAGAGAGGAACTATGTGTATTCTAGTTAGAAAAAAAGATAGATAGAATCCATTATAGAACATTTCTCTCTCATTTAATAATATAGTCTTGATTAACTTTTGAGGAATGCTAGAAATCAAGGCCTAGCATTCCACGCCTTTATTGACATGCCAATAAAATTAGCTATATGTTGGCTCCATTTTTTTTCGATTGGAGCATGGTTGTGTCAAACAATTATGTAGGCATGCCACCAATGTTTGAAACTAGAAAGAGGTAAGTGTGGTAGTGAATCTTACTTTCTTGTGTTTCATAAATCACTACTTAGGCGTCGCTTCACGGAGAAGGGGTAGGCAGGGCACCAGATCTTCACTACTAACTATGTTCTAAGGATAAACTAAGATAAGATAAAGTAATTGAAGACAAAGGTAAAGTATGTATACTGATAAGTATTTGATTGGCTAAGGATCCTTTTTCTTAAAGTTATATTTTATTATTTATCCTTTTTAATGATCAAACAACCATCTACTTCTATTGCTGACGTCTATCCATATATGATCTACACTCTTCTATGGTGATTTTAGCCTGGTCACTTCTAGTCATTTTCTACTCTACACGTTCTGGTAATTGGCCACATCCTTTTACCATAACCTTTTAGCATGTCACATTTCTTCCACTAGGCTGAGAGCTTAATCTCCATAAATTATCATACCTAATCGACCTGATACTTAATATTTGAGCAAGTCCTCTTCGCTTGGTCTATTCTCTTGATTTGCATTTCTAATGATCATTCAACCTGTCTTGGCTGGCATTCTTTCCTCTCGGCCTGTCGAATGTCATGTAATAGTGCAAATCATCCCTTTAAATCACCCCTTTGAGTTTATTCAGCCTATCCTCGTGGTATAATAAATCCATATTCAAAGTTTCACCATCTCATTTTTTGACCTTTTAGATCATCCGGTTCGTCAACTCTAGATACTCGGTCTGAGAACCTTTAATCTTTGCTTTATTTCAGTACTGTTATGTGGCTATGAATGTATTGATCCTCGTCTGTTATTAGGATGTAGTGTGAATGGTATTCTTATTTTCAAATTAGAAAGAATGAAATACTATACTTTTCTCAAAGAAAAATATGAAGCATCCAATCTCCTCTCTCTTTGCACCTCCCCAAACCACCCAGGTATCTCACACACACTCTCTCTCTCTATCTCTCTCTCCCCCATCTATATAACTTTAGATTATGGAGTTGTCCCATCTATGAGTTCTAAGCAATGATCAGCTAACAAGGTTAATGGAGCAGTTGGATCTCTATTTTTAATTATAATGATATGAATTTAAGTCCAGTGCTAATTTTTAATCATAGTTATATGAATTTAATAAAAGTATCTTATTATGAGGTTGAGCCCATAGATTAATTTATGTTGGCTTAGGCTGGTATTCTTAATGCCTCTCTCAGGTGACTTCGGTATTGTTATTTATTGTCACAATAAAATTTTATTTAGATAAACCAATTTTATATAAAATAAAATTATTTATTGTTACAACGTAGGAAAAGCCAACTTTTGTATAAATTGCAGAGTCAAAATTTTGCGAATAAAATGATAATTATAAAAAAGGTTAAATGTCACTATAATAGAAAATAATATACAATAATATAAAACAATTTTATTGTTTGTTAATAATAATAATATACACATGATATATGTATATAGGGTTGAAACGAGTGCTCATAGTCTTCAAGTTCAAATTTCTACCCTTGCTATCATCTGAACCTTGAAGATGATACATATTAAAATCAAAACAACGATATGGGCTACAATCCTTCTTAGATTTTTTTTTTTTTGCTCTTTTTTAATGTTTCCAATTTTTCCGAAGAATAGTGTTAATCCAAAGGCCCAATAACATTACATATGACTCCATTTATATAGGAGTAGCAATTTATGACCGGATATGTTAATTTAATCCATAAACAACTTGCTTTAAACATATTCGGATTTGATATAAATGAGTTTGGATCATAAATAGGTCAACCCATCTAGACCTATCTATTAAATAGTCAGATTTAAGTTTAGACCTTTGATCTTTTTAACCCATTTTGACCTATTAAATACTTGGATAGGATCATGACTTGACCTATTTAGCCTATTTAATATATATATATATAACCTATTTAAAATCTACTTAACTTGTTTTTGTTCCATTTAACTTGATCTGCTCAACCCATTTAACTCATTAAAAGCCCACCTAACTTGTTTAACCTATTTTCACTTGTTTAGTAAACGGGTTGTGCAAGCTCGGTTGGATAATCTGCTTAACAAATAGATCAGGTTAAATTTTAAATTTTTGACCTATTTAAAAAATAAATTGGATTCAAATTGATAAATATTTGATCCAATCCGTATCAGAATATGTCCGAACCATATTGCCAACACTATATTTACGGATGGGGCCTATCTCTATCAAGTTTTAATCAAACACGTCCCAGGCACGAGTTAAAAGAATAACCATTTTATGTCAAACAAAACATAAATATAACATGGTGATAGCATCCCATCCGAAAAACGAGTTATTTAAAATTCTTTAGGTACTTATAAAGTGTAAACTTGTATTATGTAAAGCATAAGATAAGGCATACTACACTAATCTTTCTATGTACAAGGAAAAAGAAATTAACATGACAATTGAAGAAATAAATGTACAACATCTAGTTTTCATGGTTCATGACTTTGATCCTCTTGTAGGTAAAGAGGAATTGCATTAAAATAATAAAAGCAAATTCTTTATATAAAAAATTGTATGTGAAAATTGTTAATCTCCATTTTCACTACCCTTACTGCATACTTAATGTTATATTCTCAGTCAAATTAATATATTATTAAAATTATCAATATTAAATGATTATATGATATTGATTGTTCATAGTTTAAATTCATTTTTGAGGGAATGATTAGTTGCTTTTATAATATTTTAATTTATTATATAGATAATTATATAATCCTACATGTGCCTTTAAATTGTATATGGAATTGTCACCTTTGGTGGATTTTTAATAATTTGACTTCTATTTGTTATTCCTTTTGCAGCATTCAGGTCAATTTCCAATCTTGGTTGTTAATTTTGAAATTTTGAGTGAGATAAACTGAATGATATCTCACAATATCTTTGTCAATGGAAAAATCTTAACTAAATGGATCTTATTTGGTCAAAAAAGCCCGCTTAGACCCTATTTGGGTATTTTTTCAGAAATCAGGCTTGTTGGGCCGCCCAACTTTTAGTCTCTTCTTAAGAGCCTATTCAAGTCCTAACCTGTGGGTCTATTGGTCTGTAGAAACCAAAAAAAAAAAAATCTAGATCTATGGAGATCCATTTTTTTTCTTCTATAGGATTCGAGCTGGGATGGTGTTGGATGAATATGGATCATGTTCAAATAGACCGCCTAATCCATAAATCTAGTAATAAATCTAGTCCAATCTTTCTAGATTACCCAAACAGACCTGATGACTAATATCTTAGGTATCAAAAAGAAATTCCACAAAAAGCAGTCCACTTCTGCAAATAGGGATTCCTTTGACTTTAAATTTTAATCTATCAGACACTTCTATCCTTGACCTCAACAACTAATACACCCAATCTTAAATCTTTAAGCGAGTTAAATACACATATTTTATAACATATTTCTTATACAAATGTAATATTTTAGTACAAGATGCACATATTTGTTTACTGCTAGATGGATGTTTCTTATATCGGAAGGCTAAAATGTTTCGTGGGCGCAGAAAGCATTTAAAAGTTTTAAAACTAGATCATTATTAAAAAGTCATTACCAAAAATAGACTGAATTTGCAGATCAAAAACAAAATGAACCTTTTATGCAAAAATTCCATTTTATTTATTTATAAAAAATCTTTGGAACTCTGATCCAAGCTTCATAACCCTGTCATCCAAATGGAAACACGGCACATCTTAAAATGGGCGTCGCTCTCCAACAGTAAGGATTCATTTGGTTGAGATGGGCCAACTTACAAGCTGTGAATTATTTATTAATAGATAATAATAAAAAAATAAATTTTATTATATTTAATTGGTGGAAAAATTATTCTAAAATATAGCATCAGAAAAAAAATTACTATGTTTGGTTGAAGATAAATTTATATAGAATATTATGAAATTTCCAACAATGCTCTTGAATAAACAATTCAGGCAATAATATTTTTTATCTTAAATGGCCCACTTATAGAAGATGTTAATATTGGCTATTTTGAATATTAAATCTATTTATATAAACTAATAAATATTTTAGATTTATTATGTATATATTAGAAAATATATTTCTTGTTATAAATAAATTTCACTATATTTTGCTATATAAATAAATATATTAATCATTAATAAATCCTACATTAGATTTATTGATAATGAATAAATATTATTAATTATTTATTCATAATTAATATTTATTTAATAAATATATTAACACATGAAGTATATTATTATTTATAAATATTATTAACTAATATATTAAGATATTTATAATTTATTAATATAATTAAAAATATTAAAATAATATTAGTAGGATATTTCTATCAAAAAAATATTTTTAAATTACCTACTATCGGTAATCCATCGTATTTATTTTATTTTTCCTTTTAGTAAAATAAATATAAAAAATATGATTTATTTTATCGTTTCTCTTATCTATTTTTTTTACACCAAATATGATAATTTAATATAAAATTTATTTTTCCATGACGGACCTGGCTCTTTGACCTAGGAGGGCCCAAGCTTGCCGAGTAGAAATCCTCTCACTTCGATCCTGGCTAATAGAAAAAACCTATATCTTATGAAGGATGCGGACCCACCAACCCATTCAACATTATGCAAACATATGAAAATAAACTAAAATAAAAAACAAGGTTGGTTGTTAATTTTGTTTTAAAAAAAAAAGAAAGGAAAAGCCTGCCGGGGCCCACGCCGGAAAGCAAGACTCACCAACCCATCATCTTAAATCAGGGAACAGGGGCCCGGCCGGTCAAAAACCGGCGACCCTTCACTCCAGCCTCCAGGAAAGCGAAAGGGAAGAGTTGGGGAGGAAAAAGAGCACCCGTCTCCGCGCTCTCTTTTCACACAAAAGGCCCCACCCTACTAATGGAGATGTCAAGGCTTGTTGGGGCCCGGCCAGAATCCAACTAATTTATCTATGGCTGGATAGATAAGGGTAATAGATTAGATTGGCCTCACCAAAAACAAAGGACAGGAAAACAGGAGGTGTCGCTTTCACTTTAACCACTGTTCAGAAGCAACAAAAAGAAAAGAAAAATATAAAGAGGGAAGAGAAACTTTGCCTTGCATGATTTCAAACATTATATATACATTAACTTAGGTCACAGAAGGTGTGGGGGAAACATTGAAAAGAACTTCAGTCATAACTATAAAAGTCACCATATGCATTGATAGATTGCATTTGTATATTACATGGCGATGGGGATGCTAATGCCTAAGCATGGTTTCTGTCCTTTTCTCACTACCCTCACTTAATTCTCCTAACTCTCCAGTGAGCACCATCTGGCCAGGTCTGGATGGGGAGAACAAGAAGGAAAAAAGCTGAGACTCAAGAAGAGATGGGGCAGCTTTAGCCAGTGCCTCAATTTCTCAACAAAACCTGCAGGAAATGAACAGAAAGGAACTAGTCATCATCCATTACCACTTTACCCAGTCCAAGAAAAAAACACAACAAAAAGAGCTAAGCAAAATCTTTGTTCACCACATCAAGATTAATCCATTCTATGGTAGTAGAAGCAGTAGCAAATCAAAAAAAGCATCCACAATCATTGAAAAGAGATCTTAAAACTTGTTACTCAGAGAACAGAAAAGTCTGTGGGACTACTTAGAATCTCACAATCACCTAACTCAAACCCTGGTCAGATTTCTTCCTTGCACCCAAAGAAAACTTAGTCCAGAAGGATAGACTTTTCTGTCCAAAGCAATTAGAACACCAAGAGATTAAGAGCAACAACCCAGGGAAAGGTGGTGGACCTAAAAGCATCAAACCTATAAACCTACCATATGACACAATTCATTCCATCCATCCATCCATGTAGAAACTTCAAAGAAAAAAAATTCTCTCAGTAGTTCACAATGCAGCAACAAAATATCCCAACTTATGGAATGAAGCTTACCATATATACTTCTACATGCGAAAAGAAAAAAAAAAAGTAAAAAATGAAGACTTATTCTAATTCTCATATTTCTGCAATGCATCACTAATAGCATATATTGTACACAATCCTTTCTCTAAGTATGAACTAGTTCCCATGAAAACCCACCAATGCCAGTGCCTTACTACACCTACGGGCTTCAGGAACCCACAACAAAAATCCCTCCTTTTCCACAAACCACCAGAAGAGCAAATTCACAAGAGAAAAGCAGCCCAAAGAAACGATCTTGCGACAATGGGTCGGTTCCATACCTCATTCATTCGTGTCAGCATCAATCACCCGGCAAAACTGGACAACCAAAGGGGGTAATGGATACTAATCTCGGAAGATGACGGTGTCGGCGATCTCGAGCAGGGGATCGAGGCAGTCGGACGAGAACTTGCGGGCAAAGAGGTAAGAATAGGTGGAATTGGACTTCCTCAGCACCCTGATGAGATCGCCGGAGATCTCCGGCGGGTGATAGGTGTGCGGGTGGCCGCCGACGCTGCCGGTCCAATTGACACGAGTGAGGGTGTAGTGAGTGCAGCCATCGGGGTCTTGCATATCAAGAAGGGTGGGGAAGTAATGCTCCTCCGGGTAGCAAGAATCCTCCATGGATTTGAGGCAGGGCATCCGGAACTTCTTCCAGAGGCGGCGGTCCCGGACGACAAGCACGGCGTGGCGCCTCGCCAGAATGAAGAACTGGGAGCCAACGCGGAAGCGCTCGAAGGGCACCTCCGGCAGCATGACGTTCTCGCCGCGGGCGTTGTATCGGTCCCGGAGCATGGGATCGCCGGAGAGGATCTCGATGAAGCTGCGGTGGCGGCGGCGGAGACGGCCGCCGGAGGTGGAGGAAGGGGGCGCGCCGGCATCGGCGAGGAGGGCGTGGTAGACGAAGCGGAAGGAGTGGAGGGGGATGCAGTGCTGGGAGACGACGGCGAAGAAGGCGTTGGCCGGGTCGTCGAGGAGGGCCGCCGCGAGGAGGCGGCGGGCGGCGGAGATGAGGGTCGCGGAGGCGCGCTGGGTGGCCTTGGCCGGGATGAACCGCCCGCGGAACGATGGCGTCGCCGGGAGGTGGAGGTGGGCGGCGGGGTCGGCGTGGACGTAGACGTTCATCAGCCGGCCGTGCCCTTCGAAGAACTTCTCCCACAAGGGGGCGAAGGAGAAGTCGGAGTTGGTGAGGAAGAGAAACGCGATCTTGGGAGGCGACGCCGGGCGGCGGCGGAGCCCGGCGTCCGAGCCGCCGCTTCCGCCGCCGGCGGAGGCGAGGGTGGCGCGGCGGAAGAGGGCGAGATCGTCGATCTCGTCGGGATCCGGGATGCTCGGGAGCGTCTTCGGGGGCAGAATCCGGGGAACAAGAACGAAGAGAAGGGGAAGCGTTAACAGAAGAAGAAATGAGAGAATAAACGGCGACTTCGAAAGCATTTTTGTGCCAAATCTCTCGATCTCGCTCACAATTTCCCCATCCCCCCAAAAAAATCGAAAAATCGGAAAACCGGTACAAACTTTGGCGATTAGGGTTTTACGGGGAGAGGAGGGCAGTGGAGATCGAAGGAGAGAGACGCGGATCTCTTTGTTGCAGCCTAAAATATCCCGATTTTGGGATCAAAATTGGATCTTTTTTGGGGGTTGGAGATGGGTGAGAAGGGGGAGCAAGGCGAAGCGGGAGAGGAGATGAGGGCGGTAGGAGGGAGTTAGATTTGCCTGTCCCTTTCCTTTATTTCCTGTTTTTTTATTGTTTTTAAATGACATGACACGAGTGAAAGTCTCGCTTAATGGTTTTAAAGTGCACTTATGGCGTACGGGTGAGGTCCTCGTGTATTACGGTTTTTCTTTCATTTTGGACCATTAAATGGGAACTCCCAACCCTCCAACGATTTATTGAATCATAATGTCACTTATTAGTGGGAAAGATAGGGATTATATATTTTGGGACGGTTTGTGATCTTGGGAACTCAATCTAAAGAAAATAAAGTGCATCGGGCCGTTTGATGTGAAGTTATACATCCTCGTAGTGTTCGAGTTGTATCTTTAATTTTTTTACGCAATTTCGATCGTTTAATATTTTTTCATCCATTCACTTACATAAATTTTAAAATAATAATTATTTTAAAAATAATTATAAAAAAGAATTGAAATTAAAAGAAAAAATTGGAGAGGTGGCACGTAGGTAGCAGGTTCGGCTTATTGATTGGACTTTCATTATAAACTTAGGAAGTTATGAACATGCATTCAATGTTGATAATTATATATTAGTGTCTTTATCTCAATGCTGAAGGAGGCAGGCTTCCGCAGACTGTGTCTTCCTGGAAAGGAAAATGAATCTGTGGGTACAAAAAAGTATTGTTATAATTCTTTTATGGAAAGTAGTGTTATAAGTATATCGTTTTGGTATAAAGAAAATCATGGAATATTTTGGATGTCCACCTTATAAAATCATTGCCATGATACCGTACATGAATGTAGTTTAAAAGAAAATATATATTTTATTGATTTGAAGAGGAGAGAGATTAGACAAACCACCAATTCAATATATTTGATTAGGAAGTGTGACTTCTATTCCAACCATTTAGTTGGAAAGAATTTCGTTTTTATTTTGATTCTGAAAGGTAATAAAAATTTTTCAATCCCCAAAATCTAATTCCAACTCTCTTTCAGTATTCTACTATGGTTCCCATCACGAACTAAATGCATCGGAGAATGTGTCTATTCCAATTTATATTCCACCTCATTCTAATTCCGATTCCGGTCGTGAACTAAATGCACTCTAAGATATGTCCATATTCCACCATTTAAATGATGGTTGTGTAGCTCAAGAATTTGATTTCAACTCAAAATATTCAAAGAATATCTTATCCAAGAATTTGGCTTGCTAACTTAGTAATAAAGTGTTTTACCGAACGGTTAATCAAATTATACTTTTATCAAAATAAAGGGACTATTTATATAGCCCAAAACTTAGGGATGGCAATGCTTAATATTCTTAAGCCACTTTTCCATAATCAATCAAATTGGGCTCTTTTTTTTCTAAAAATATTCTTAAGCCATCAAAATCTATAGATAAAATCTTTCTCTTTATTAAAGATATAATAGATATTTTATACAATGTTTTTAGGAAGGTAGATGCTCAACCAAACATAAGTACTATGTAATATGTTACTTTTCCATAATTAACCAAATATGCCAAAACTATTTTCTCATGCATCATATTTTCAAAAATTATCTTTTTGAAAAAAAAAATATTTCAATGAAAAAAAATTCTTCCTGCACTACAAATGAGTCCTATGTTTCTTATAGGCTTTGTGAGAAATTGTGATAATTAAACTGAGACCATATTATTCTTTCTTCTCTCAAACATATCAGATGGACCCTTAACCTCCCACCCAATAAAAAAAAAATGTTATTGAAAATGCAGAATAAGCTTCTTGTCTTCTTTCTAACTTTCTCTTTATTAAATAATAGGATCACCGTATTATTCCTTCTTCTCTATTTAATATATGCGTGGATCCTCATCCTCGCTACAAATAAAAAAAATTTGGAATGCGACATAAGCATCCTACCTTCTAATTCCCTCTCTTTAGCAAGTAGCGTTTTGCACCGATACACCAAAATAGGCATCCTATCTTCTTCTTCATTTTTGTTTTTTTTTTTTCCCGTAAAACCCCCTACTTTGTTTTGCAATGATGCTTATAAAAGTGATAATTTACTATGCTCCATTAGGTACTCGATTTGGTCCGACTGATTTTACTAGAATAAATTTTAGAATGATAAAATCCGTCCAAACTCGGGTCGGATATATAAACTTTTCACAAGTTCTTTCCCCATCCTTTATCCTAATAACTCCACTTGCGAAAAAAATTATACATGCGAACTGATTTTACTAGAATAAATTTTAGAATGATAAAATCCGTCCAAACTCGGCTCGGATATATATACTTTTCACAAGTTCTTTCCCCATCCTTTATCCTAGTAACTCCACCTGCGAAAAAAATTATACATGCAAAAGATTACATGCCCTAATGTTTAGTTAATTTTTTAGTTAATTATTTTTTTAGTTTAAAAGATATTTGAATTCTTTAAAATTAATATATTTGTTTACTATATTCCTGTTATTGTTGGAAATTTGCTTCGCTATGTTTTTTATCTTCAAATTTTATTTTATTTAATATTATATGAAGTGCTAATATACATACATACATACATATATATATATATATATATATATATATATATATATATATATATATATATATATATATATATATATATATAGTTTTATTGTGTTTGATCCATTCTGTCTCCATTTATTCTAATCTCACCCCAAGATGAGTACATATTGTATATGGATAATAGGCTACCCAACTCATATCCAATCTTTTGCCATCCTTAATGCTCTGAACACTTTTTTTTTTTTTTTTTTTTGATAGAACAGACAAATTACATAAATCCAATATGACTATATCTATAGAAGTCAGAAAACAAAATATCATGAAAAAGGTGGCAAGGCTGTATCCCCTATCCATAGCATTTCGCTAGAGTGATCAACAATTCAACACTTCCGATCATGCTATACTTACACTTCTTTTGCTGCATACATTTTAGTTGCATGCATTTTTCTCTCCGTAAATCAGGACTGTAAATGGGCTTGGGCTGACTCGAAGTCCATCGAGCTAGTTTGACTTTAGGCCAAGCTTCGGGCTAGGCTCGAAAGAGTTTAGGCTGGTTTAGGCTTAAATGTACAACCCATTTATTTTTCAGAATGGGCTCGGATATGTCATTGGCCTGGCTCATGCCCGGCCCAAGCTTGATCCCGAGCAATGTCCGAAACGGAGTCCGAATAAATTTGTTTTTGTATGTTATTATTTAGAAAGAATAATGCGGAAGTAAATGACAAATTAAAATGAATTTAGCTGCGAACAATGTATCATATATTATTTACTTGTATTATAGGAGGAGCCTAATTTTTAACTAGCTTATTTACTTGTGAAACAATATTATGAAATATTAAACTTCAATCGAGTTCGGGCCAGACCTATTTTTGGCCTAAACGGATAAATTGGAACGTCCCAATTGGGTTCGTGCCGGCCTCAGGCATAAGCTCGGGCCTGAATTATCCAAAATTTTCGGACCTACGTCCGACTCGGAGTCCAAAAAAAAAAAAAAAAAGATTGGGTTTGGGTAGGGCCATGGACCAGCCCGGTCTGGCTCACTCCTAGGCGTACGTATAATGCCGATAAAAGATAAAATTGAATGTATTTATAAAAGGAGTAGTATAAAGCATCTGCATAAATTTATATAGCCATAAAGAAACAAACAAGGAAAAAACAAAGAAGACCTCGCACCCTCAATGGTTGGTGACAGAGTCACAGCCTCTGCCGGGTATGAGAAAAGGACTGAAAAGAAACAAAGAAGACAGAGACCTGGACCTCTACATTTGTGTTCTCGATTTCTGAGTCCGACCGTTCAGAAGAACATGAGTAAATAACAAGAATAAATAAGAAGTGAAGCAAGAATCACAGGTTACGCTGTTACAGCCACCGACACTATTTAATTAACTTTTTTTTATTCCAAATTTGACAAAAGTCCCCTCACCAGTGTGTACTATATAGGAAGGACCTTTTAGAGTGCCTAATATTCAATCGCATAATATTGCAAGCATGCATAACATAAATAAAAAAATTAGCTAACAAATTTTTGCTAGTAGGGACCAAATAAAGATTTTTTTTATTTAAAAAAAAGACAATTGTGAAAGAAAGCTTCAATGGTTACCAACCTACTCTCTTCTCGGCCAACACAGACACTTATTGACCGATATTTACCCATCTCCCTTCCTAATTGCCTCGATGCTCCACTTTCGCCTTCTTTTACACATTATCTCCACAACCCCTATCTAGATCATGGTGGAATCTAATGCTTTTTTTCTTCCAATCCACCACATCATTCGAGGGCAGTGATCATAGTAAGATCAGTCTCAAATGAATTTATCCGATTGTATCCACCTCTGATCTAACCTATCAAAGGAGATAGAACAAGATCTCTCTCCTCTCCTTTGTATCGACTTGCGGAGAGATGGATTATAGAGAGCTTGATGCTCTGCCAAAAAGAGATCCTGGCATTAGTGTCCTCATCGGTGATAAATACTACATGATCTAATAATTGATTAATACACACCTACCATATTGTTGATATATATCTTATGTTTTATTAATACAAATCTCTAATTGAGATCATATATAGTCAAATTATTATTTTTCTAATACATAGTACATATCCAGTAAATATATATTTAAGCTTTCTTGATATGTTAATATATATATTATTTTGTTGATACATTACACTTTATATACATACATCAAATTAAGGTAATGCAAAGTCAATAACGTTATTTCGCTAACCATACATAGCATATGCCCAAGCAATACACATCAAAGCCTCTTTAATATCTCATCCATACTAGTTTGATTTTGTATACCTTCTCAAGGTCTCCAACAACAAGTTCAATTCATTGCTCATGATATCATTCTCAACGGATGAGGATAGTGATAGTGATGCTGGCATGCAAAGGCAGCCAATGGAGAACAAAGACCTAAGTTCGAGTAAATTTAAAGTTTTGAATTTTGATAGGAAAAGAAGGGTGACGGAGAAAGAGAGAAGCCAATGAGGAGTTCAAATAACGGGTTATGACTAGTCGATGTGGTTCTCAATGTCATCGAATGTACGCCGATATATTGAAGAGGAGAAAATTATAGAGAGAGAGAAGTGGAGGAACTAATAACCTCATTTTTTTATATTTATCTATTTAAGTAGATTTCTTAGATTAAAGAGATGGTGCTCTAAAAGTCATGAGATTGAGCATATAGCACATTAAGACCCTATTTAGAATTGTTGCTGGTAATAGAGCTTTTGGAAGTAAAGTTTTTCTAATAGAACTTTTGTTTGATTGCCACACTGATAAAATGCCTTTAGTATAAGAAAATGATAATAAAGGATATTTCGTAGTTCTTTCAATTTTTTAACTCTGCATGATCAGAAATTGTTATCATAAAGTATTCTTTTTACAAAGTATTTATTTTGAATAGTATAATATTAAAAAATATAATATTGTAATGTAATAGTATAATATTATAGGAATAAAATAATATTATTGTTGGGGGGAAAACCCAAGTCATGCCAGCTCGGAGGCGCTCGACCAAGGAGCGCCGACCAGAGAGGCGCTCGACCAAGGAGCGCCGACCAGGGAGCGCCGACCAGAGAGGCGCTCGACCAAGGAGCGCCGACCAGGAAGGCGCTCGACCAAGGAGCGCCGACCAAGAAGGCGCTCGAACAAGGAAGCGCCGACCAGAAAAGCGCCCGACCTCACAACAAGACGCTCCGCTCAACCGGCTCGGCTCGGCACCCGTGCCGAGCCCGTGCCTTAGCCAAATATCCAACCTCCGCCTAATCCTCTAGAGGATCTGACAACCAAATACACGACTCCACCGTACTCTGTTACCATCCTTAAGCCATTAAGGCACGTGACCTCTGCAGGCCTTCGGCACGCCCTATCATTAATGCGTGTGACCCCTGCGGGCCTCCGATGCACTCAACCATTAAATGAACACGGCTCAAGATGATCTCCGGATCACTGGACCATCAAAGCGTATGGCTCTCCCTGATCACCGGTTCACTCAGCAATCAATGCACTTGCCATCTACGAACCCCAGGCCCACCACGACCGGCGGTTCAACCACTCCAACAGGTCTGATCGACCATGACAGTTCGCTGACTCCGGTCTGATCCGGTCTTATTCTCCACAACGCCATTAATGAGCATGATCGTGCCCAATTATCACGAAAAAGACAATTTGCCCTGTCACCTCCTAGGTAACATAATATCTTTCTATAAAAGAGAACCTGGGGGGAGAGAGGACAGGGAGGAAGAACAAACATTCTCCTCCTTTACTCCGCCCATATACTAGCCCCCTCTGACTTAAGCTTCGGAGGGCCGGCGCCGGAGAATCCGGCCACCGGCTTTCTTGCAGGATTCTCCAGGAGGACGCCACCAGCCGACGCACCGCCACCCACTGTTCCGGCAGCGGAGCTCCTCCCCTCTCGGTTCGCGGCCGCCCCCGGGTCCAATTTCCAGCAACAGTTGGCGCTAGAGGAAGGGCCCGAGTTGCGGCCATGAAACTGAAAAGTATGGGGGCCTCCAATGCCTCTCGACGTCCTCCACCCAGTACTGGACACTCTGTCCAGAACTCGCCGCCTCCGGCCGAATCAACTCCTCAAGTTCGGCCGGAGCAGTTCGATGCCCTGGTGCAACAGGTGCAGGCCTTGGCCACCGCTGTCCAAGGCTTGCAACCCAGGGGCGTCCCGACGGCACCGCTCCCTCCGGCCCCAGTCCAACCGGTGCCTCCTACAAACGGACTTCCCCTTCGAGGTCAGGACTCTCAAGTCCAGGCCTCCCTCTGGAGAGAACGTCCAGTTAGAGGCCCTGGTGGCTGGCCACAGCCCTCGGAGGCTGAGTCAGTTCCAGGGCAACCTGCACCGGAGCGGACCGCTGCGGCGATCCCCCAGAATGATGAGCTCGACAAGAAGGCCGAGAAGCTGGAGCGCCAGATTCAGGCACTCCATGGAAGGAAATCGGGATGTGACGATGACTTCGAGTTCACCATGAAGTCCCCCTTCTCCTAGCAGATTGAAGACGAGCTAGTCCCGCCACGGTTCAAGATGCCCCAGGTGGAGCCTTACAACGGCAGGACCGACCCCCTTGACCACCTGGAAAGCTATCGGGCCTTAATGGCCCTACAAGGAGCCTCGGAGGCCATGCTGTGCAAAGCTTTTCCAGCAACGCTCCGAGGACCAGCCCGGCTTTGGTTTCCTCCTTTGAGCAGCTCGGCAAGCAGTTTGCCAGTAATTTTGCCGCCAGCCAGCCCCAGCGGCGGACATCGGACTCCCTCCTTGATATCAAACAAAAGGAGGGAGAGTCCCTCCGGGAGTATTTGGACCGATTTACCGCCGCGACATGGGAAGTCCGGGAGCTTGACCAGTCAATCGCCATGTCGGCACTAAAGACTGGAGCCCGGTCTTACAGGTTCCTCTTCTCCATCGAGAAGAATTTCCCTGCGGACCTCACTGAAATGCTTGTTCGGGCGCGGAAGTACGCCAAGGCCGAGGAAGCCGTGGCTGTTAGGCGGAGCGGGGCTGAACAGACTCCCAAGAAACAGAAAAGACGCCGCGAGGAGCGTGGCCAGCCCAGAAGCCCGTCCCCGCGCCGAGCCAAAAATCCGCCCCGCCTGAAGAGTCCACCCCGACTACGGGGACTGCCTCAGCAGAGGTCACCACTCTGCCCGAGGTTTCCACCACGGGCCCGTGCACCCGAAGGGAGGTATGAAAACTACACTCCCCATACCGCTCCTCGGGCCGAAATCCTCATGAAGATTGAGGGTCGGGATTATATCCGGCTCCCACCCCCGAAACGAGATTCCGGAGCCCGACGTGATCCCTGGAAGTACTGCCGTTTCCATCGGGATCATGGCCATGATACTGAGAACTGCTACCAGCTCCGGAACGAGATCGAAGCGCTCATCCGCCGAGGGGTGCTCGATCGATTTGTGCGAGGCCGGCGTGAAGAAAAGAAGCCAGCCGAGGGAGCCGCACAGCCTGAAGGTTCAAACGCCAACAGGCCCATCGCCGGCACCATCAACACCATCCGAGGCGGGGCCTCGGTTGGAGAAGCTTCAGGGGAAGGAACCTCCTCGAAGCGCCTACGCGCCTCGGAAGCCATCTCTTTCTCAGATGATGATCTGGAGGGAGTTGAAACTCCCCACGATGATACTATGGTCATCTCTATGATTATAAATAGATTTGATGTAAAACGCATCTTAATCGATAATGGAAGCTCAGCGAACGTTTTGTATTTTGATGCCTATTGTAAAATGGGGATGACAGAAGAGCAACTACGGAGGATGAATGCTCCGTTGGTCGGATTTACTGGGGATTCAGTCCCAGTAGAGGGCGAGGTCGACCTCCTGGTCATGGTCGGGCTCGCCCCCCGCGAAAGTACCGAGAGGATGAGCTTCCTTGTGATACGCCTGCCCTCGGCCTATAATGCCATCCTCGGAAGACCAGGTCTCAACGCCCTCCGAGCAGTGGTCTCGACTCGCCACCTGCTCATGCGATTCCCCACCAGCCAAGGAGTTGGCGAAGTTCGTGGGGACCAGGCGGTAGCAAGACGATGCTACATGGCGACCCATGAGGCGAAGCAACCAGCCGAGGTGCCGGTCCCAGCAACCGACCAGCCTTCAGCTAAAATCCTGGAGGCACGAGTCAGCCCTCAGAAGAAGCGGGTAGAGCCTGGTGAGCTACTAATTCAAGTTCCTTTGCGCGAAAACTTTCCTGAGCTAACCGTGCAGGTCGGCTCTGGCCTCAATGAGCGCGAAAGGGATCGCCTCGTCAACTTCTTGCGAGACAACATGGATGTCTTCGCATGGTCGCCCGCGGATATGCCGGGGATAGATCCAGAGATCATGGTCCACCGGCTCCAAGTAAAGCCAACCTGCAAGCCCGTGCGACAAAAGAAGCGAGGCGCCGCCCCTGAACGACAACGAGCAGCAGCCGAGGAGGTTGACAAACTTCTTGAGGCTGGCTTCATCCGGGAGATATCCTACCTGGAGTGGCTCGCCAATGTGGTTCTCGTCAAAAAAGCTAGCGGGAAATGGCGTATGTGCGTGGACTACACCGACCTGAATAAAGCCTGCCCAAAGGACAGCTTCCCACTCCCCAGCATCGACCAGCTCATGGACTCCACCTCGGGGCACGAGCTGTTGGCATTCATGGACGCCTTCTCCGGATACAATCAGATCCGTATAGCGCTAGAAGATGAAGAAAAGACGGCCTTCATCACCGACGGGGGTACCTACTGCTATAAAGTAATGCCATTCGGCTTGAAGAATGCCGGAGCAACTTATCAGAGGCTGGTTAGCCGGATCTTTAAAGACCAAATAGGCCGAAACATGGAGGTCTATGTTGATGACATGCTGGTGAAAAGCAAGGCGGCGCAAGATCATGTGACCGACCTTGATGAAGCATTCTCCACACTCCGAAGGTACCAAATGAAGCTCAACCCAGCCAAATGTGCATTCGGAGTCACCTCGGGCAAATTCCTTGGCTTCATCATTACACAGCGGGGAATCGAGGCCAATCCTGAAAAGATCCGAGCGCTCCAGGAAATGACGCCTCCGAGGACAGTCAAGGAGGTACAACGGCTTACGGGCCGAGTTGCAGCTCTCGGAAGATTCATCTCCCGCTCGGCCGAGCGCTGCCTTCCATTTTTTGCGACTCTTAAGAAGCCAAAAAACTTCCTGTGGTCGGACGAGTGCCAGCAGTCTTTTGAAGAGCTCAAGCACCTTCTTGCTTCCCCTCCCCTGCTCACAAAGCCTCAATAGGGTGAACTCCTCTACCTTTATTTAGCTGTTTTCCCTGTAGCAGTGAGCTCGGTCCTGGTCCGGGAGGAGGGCAAGCTCCAAAAACCAGTATACTATACTAGCCGGGTCTTGAGGGATGCTGAGACCCGATACTCCAAGCTGGAGAAGACTGTTTATGCCTTGGTCATCTCAGCTCGGAGGCTCCGACCTTATTTTCAAGCCCACACAATGGCCGTACTGACCGACCAGCCGGTAAAGCAGATCCTGCAAAGATCAGACCGCGCAGGCCGGATTACTAAATGGGCCGTCGAGCTCGGAGAATTTGACCTCGAGTACCGACCCAGACCGGCGATCAAAGCGCAAGCACTCGCCGACTTCATAGTCGAGTGCACCATACCGGACGAGGTCGAGCCCGAACATGAGCCTACGTCAACAGAGCAGACCCCGAGTTTGGCATGGACTTTGCATGTCGATGGCTCTTCAAACTCGGGGGGTAGCGGAGCAGGTCTCATTCTCACCAGCCTGGAAGGGGTGGTTGCTGAGCAAGCCTTACGCCTCGAGTTTCCTGCTTCCAACAACATGGCGGAATACGAAGCACTCGTCGCCGGGCTCAAGCTAGCCAGAGAGCTAGGAGTGAAGGACCTGAAGGCCTTCAGCGATTCTCAGCTCGTCGTCAACCAAGTCCTGGGTGACTTCGAAGCCAGAGACCCCACAATGCAGGAATATCTTCGGAAGGTACGGGATCTCACATCGACTTTGAATTCCTTCCACATCCAACATGTTGCCAGGTCAGAGAATCTTAGGGCCGACCAGCTATCAAAGCTGGCGTCCTCTCGCATGAGCAAGCTCCCCAAAACGGCGGCACTGGAGTATCTCCAAAAGCCCAGTACGGAGGAGCCCGAGCAGGCCCTTTGCATTGAGTTCGAGCCAAGCTGGATGGACGAGCTCATCAACTATCTGCAAGACGAAGTCCTCCCCAGTGAAGAACGTGCGGCTCGCCGAGGAAAACGTTCCGCCACCTGGTACATATTGCACGAGGGAAAGCTTTATCGGAGATCTTTCACCTCTCCCCTCCTCAGATGTCTCCGCCCGACAGAGGCTGACTATGCAATGCGTGAAGTCCATGAAGGGATTTGTGGAAATCATCTGGGAGGACGAGCATTGGCCCATAAAATTTTGCGCCAAGGATACTACTGGCCGACACTCCAGAAAGATGCTGTGGACTTCGTCCGAAGGTGCGACCGATGCCAGAGAAACGCCAATGTCCAACGCCGACCCTCGGCTCCGTTAACTTCTATCAGCTCCCCTTGGCCTTTTGCCCAGTGGGGAATTGACATTCTGGGACCATTCCCTCTGGCTACCGGGCAAAGAAAATTCCTGGTCGTCTCCATCGACTATTTTACCAAGTGGGTGGAAGCCGAGCCACTCGCCCGGATCACCGAGCAGAAGATGCGGAATTTTGTCTGGAAGTCAATAATCTGCAGATTTGGGCTCCCCCGCATCCTCATATCAGACAACGGCCGCCAGTTCGACAACCTCCGCTTCAGAGAATTCTGCTCCGAGCTCGGCATCGACCACCGCTTCACCTCGGTTGCGCACCCTCAGACAAACGGAGAAACCGAGGTAACAAATCGTACTATTTTGCAGGGGCTCAAAGCCAGGCTCGACAAATCCAAAGGACAGTGGGTCGAAGACCTATACAATGTCCTGTGGGCTTATTGGACTACATTCCGTGTCCCCACCGGCGAGACTCCCTTCAATTTAACGTATGGAACGGAAGCTGTCATCCCGTTGGAGATTGGACTCCCTTCTCCGAGGGTGGAGCATCATGATGCCAACTCCTCACAGCTCAGAAATAATCTTGACCTGATCGAGGAAACAAGGGAGGCCGCCCGAGTTCGCATGGCGAGGTACCAGCAAAAGACAGCACAATACTTCAACGCCAGGGTCAAAGTTAAATCCTTCAAAGCAGGGGACCTTGTCCTCAGAAGAGCCAAGGCCTCCCGACCAACCGAGCAAGGGAAACTGGCTCCAAATTGGGAAGGACCTTACCGAGTCACACGCATCCGGCGGCCCGGAACTTACAAGCTGGAGTATCTTGACGGGACCCCCATTCCACGAAGCTGGAGTTCTGAAAATCTCCGCGTGTACTACCAGTAGAACCCCGAGGGGTCCCCCACTCTTTAATCATAAATTTCATTTTATAACAGCTTATGTGCACTTGTTCGAACTCACCAATTCTCCTAATTGTCTCATGGTACCAGACTTCGCTCGGCTCGTTCTCCATCGACCGACGAGCTCGGCTCGTTCTCCATCGACCGACGAGCTCGGCTCGTTCTCCTACCCTGACCACGGTCGGGATGCCCCGATATTTCGGGATGACGGAGTACCTACGTGGTCTCCCTGAAGATGTTCGTGAGTTCGTGATGCGGTCTCCATCGGCCAACGAGCTCGGCTCGTTCTCCATCGGCCAACGAGCTCGGCTCGTTCTCCTACCCTGACCACGGTCGGGATGCCCCGATATTTCGGGATGACGGAGTACCTACGTGGTCTCCCTGAAGATGTTCGTGAGTTCGTGATGCGGTCTCCACCGACCAACAAGCTCGGCTCGTTCTCCATCGACCAACGAGCTCGGCTCGTTCTCCATCGACCATCGAGCTCGGCTCGATCTCCTACCCCGACCACGGTCGGGATGCCTCGATACTTCGGGATGCGTTCTCCATCGACCATCGAGCTCGGCTCGATCTCCTACCTCGACCACGGTCGGGATGCCCCGATACTTCGGAATGCGTTCTCCATCGACCAACGAGCTCGGCTCGTTCTCCATCGACCAACGAGCTCGGCTCGTTCTCCACCGAACAACGAGCTCGGCTCGTTCTCCACCGACCAACGAGCTCGGCTCGTTCTCCATCGATCATAGAGCTCGACTCGATCTCCTGTTCATGATCAACGAAAAGTCCGTGATTGGCGATAAACGTCTTTAACGACAACTGGATTCTTCTATTATGCCGGCGTCCCCAAAGAACGGACTCCGAGCAGAAGAGCGTCCTCAAAATCGCCAGGCGAAGTTCACAGCCTCGACGTAAGACGCTCACGGTACCAGGTACCCATTCAATTAATGTCTTTACATTATTTCATTTATTTTCATTCTTGGTTAATTAATTACCTGAATGAACCCCCGACCAGCGTCGGGGTACCTGGTCGGGCCAATCATCGCTCGGCCTCACCCGTCCTACATGCACCGTTCAATAGCGAGCTATAGCCTAGTTTATACTGGCAGCTCGATGAATCCCCATCACGAGCTGCCGAACATCCAACTCGGTTGTCGGAAGAAGTCCAACCGTCCGCCTCGGCAACCTAAAGTCCAGTTTCGAAGTCTGACTAAAAGTTCGAGTCTAGTGACCCTTGGTCCTAGGGCTCGGCCGAATTCTGAGCTAAGCTCGAAAAAACCTGCCGAGCCTAAGCATATCCTAGACATAAGCATCGCGATATCACTGGTCGAAGGTCCGAACAACGGAAACTCGGACCTGAGTTCGGACCGGATAAATACGCCGAACCTAAACCCAGGTCTATGTAGTGGACGAAGTTGGGAATGCAGAGCCCAAGTCCTTGGAGCCTAAAGCGGATCCAAGTGAAGAAACCTAGGTCTATCGAAGATCAAAGCACAAGTCAAGTCGCAATTTACAAAAAATATATATTCATTTAATGAAGCCCGTAGGCTAAGTACAAAGCTCGGGCTCGGCCTTAACAAGTATGGAGGCCATCCCGATTTACAAAAAGAAAAAGCAAAAAACTAAGGCTCGGCGACTTCAGGAATGGCTGGCTCCTCCGCGATCGAGGCCTCTTCCTCAGTAGCCTCGGCAGCCTCAGGAGCAACCTCGGGAGCCGCCTCGGCGACCTCGGGAACAGCCTCGGACGCCTCGGCCGGACCCTCCTGGTCGGCCCCGTCAGATGCCGGAGCTTCTGCCTCCGCCTCTGACTCCTCGACCCCTGCTCCTGGTTGAAGCAGGTTCAGGTCGAAGTCCGGAAGGAGCCGCCGCAGTTGGTTGCGGAAGTCCTTGAAGCCCTGGATCAGCCCGTTCACGCCCTCTTCCTCCAGTAGGTCGCGGAACTCTTCCGACTCACGGAAGAGCCTAACCGCGTCCTGGGCCTGCTCCCGAGCCTCCTGCTCCCGAGCCTCGTGGTAGGCGGCCTTCCGCTCCAAGTTCTTTATTTTCCGCTCGAGCTCTTGGGTTTTGAGGTGAGCGTTCCCCACCTCTTGCTCGCGGGTGGCCAGCGCCGACTCGGCCTCGGCCAGACGAGCCTCCGCGGCGCGCACTTCGGATCTGGCCAGTGTGTGCGCGCCCTTCTCCTCTTCGAGCTCGACGGTCAGAGCTCGAATCTCGTCTTCGGCCGCCCCCACCCTTGCTTGGAGCACCTGGCGCTCGGCCTCGGACGCGAGGCACCTCGCCTCGACCTCCTCGTGCCCCCGCTGATGCCTTCGGGCTCGCTCCCAATAGTCCTGGATGATATGCATCAGCGTCTCCGTCTCGTGCAGATGTTGTAAAAAAGAGACGTGAGAAACGAATCTAAAATAAAACTCGCATAAAACTTGCACAAGTTGCACAAATAAAAAGATCAACTTACCCGGACGGCAGAGCAAAGGGCAGAGTCCATGAAGGCGCCATAGTTCATGGACCGGATTTTGGCCTAGTCGGCCGGGAGTAGCGCGACCCGAAGCACTTCGCGCGCCACCTGGGGGTTATCGAGGGCCGAGTCGCCCTCGAAAACAGCCCATACAGGAGCGTAAGGCACCCGCTCCCGGGGGCCCGACGAGCCCGGAAGGCCGGCCTCGGCTGGCCTAGGCGGAGCCGACCCCGCAGCTCCTTGACTATTCCCCGACTCGGGACTGGGGAATTGGGGTCGGACAGGCGGCCGATCTGACTGCCGCAAAGCTGGGGCGGGGCGCGCGAGCACCAAACCCGCCGAACTCCTCCCTCCCTGGTCGGCGATTGGGGCTTCCTGCCGACCAGGAATCTGTGAAATCGGCGCCGGGCACGGGAGCGCTATCGTGGCCCCACCAGAGCTCGCTCCCCTGGAATCTGCTCCCTCCCTCCGACCAGCCTCGGAGTGTGCGGAGCGAAGAGCGCCCTTCTCAACCGCCGCGGTCGTCGAGACCCTCGCTTTTTTCTTCGGCTCGGTCGGCTCCCCCGAGAGCTCGGCCGCCCTCTTTTGGAATCGGGCGTACAAGACCTCGCTCTTGGTCACCATTTTCGCGATATCTGCAAGGACGAGCAAGATTAAAACATAGAATAATAGCAGAATAAAAGATGACTTCTACTGTTACCCTTACCCTGAGGACGCGCCGAGCTCAGGCCAACATTCACTAGAGCGTCCTCACTTATGAGGCCGCTCAGTAGAATACCGTCCCCGAGGCTGCGAACGGTGTCGAGGATCCCCTGCTCGCGCGTAGAAAGCTTGGGGACTTTATTGACGGACCTGAGTTGGGTCGGCCCCCACCTAGGGTCAAACCCCCATGTCCGTTCAGAGCCCAGAAAGAAGAATTTTTTCTTCCACTCATGAATAGACGAAGGAGCGCCCTGGAAGAGTGGCCGACCCGCCCGAAGGGCAATGTAGAGCCACTCTCCGTCTTCCGGGTTCGACTTCAATACGAAGAGTCGCCGGAAAACGTTTACAGAAGTCGGAATCCCGTACGCCAAACACAGCGACAGGAAACCGACTACTGTCCTCCAGGCATTCGGAGCGAGTTGCGCCGGGACCAACTGGTACTCCATAAGCAACTCGTTCACGAACCCGTGAAGAGGAAATCGCAGGTCGGCCCAGAGTGCCTCCAGGTACACTCCGATCCGGCCTACCGGAGGATTCGTTACCCGATCCCCCAACCTGGCGGGCTCCAGACGGAACCCTCGTCGAGGAAAGAACCATTCCTCGGCCATCTCGACCTCCAGTTCACTCATGGTGGACTCGACATCATTCGGACCGGGACCCATTAGGAAGGAGGAGGAAAGGTTCTGAGAGGATAGGGACCTGTGAAGGATGCCGGAGATAAGAAGCTTCGGACTGAGAAAAGCTGGAGGAAGGAGACAATAAGAAAATAACAGGAGGCCAGGTGAGGATTTATATAGATCCCTCCAACGGCCCAAATCAGCGAGAAAAAACGCTGCTCCCCGTTCGGATCACGACGCGTGTCGGCCCAAAAGACGGAGCGCCACATTTAATTCGGGCTGACGCTTCGAACACAGAAATGCCTCGTCGGATCGTGCGGCCCTATCATAAGCCCACGACGCGAGGACGCTTCGGAGAAGGCACCCTAATAATGAGACATTTCGGGAAAGAAGAGACGGCGCCTATTAAAAGCACCTCGAAGCGCGCGATAATTCGAAACGCGCGATAATTCAAAATTTCCTTCATAATGGCCCGACTAAAACTACTTCCCGCGCTCAAGCTGGTAGCCAGCTGGAACTCAGAAGTCGGGGGGTAGTGTTGGGGGGAAAACCCAAGTCATGCCAGCTCGGAGGCGCTCGACCAAGGAGCGCCGACCAGAGAGGCGCTCGACCAAGGAGCGCCGACCAGAGAGGCGCTCGACCAAGGAGCGCCGACCAGAGAGCGCCGACCAGAGAGGCGCTCGACCAAGGAGCGCCGACCAGAGAGGCGCTCGACCAAGGAGCGCCGACCAGAGAGGCGCTCGACCAAGGAGCGTCGACCAGGAAGGCGCTCAACCAAGGAGCGCCGACCAGGAAGGCGCTCGAACAAGGAAGCACCGACCAGAAAAGCGCCCGACCTCACAACAAGACGCTCCGCTAAGCAACCGGCTCGGCTCGGCACCCGTGCCGAGCCCGTGCCTTAGCCAAATATCCAACCTCCGCCTAATCCTCTAGAGGATCTGACAACCAAATACACGACTCCACCGTACTCTGTTACCATCCTTAAGCCATTAAGGCACGTGACCTCCGCAGGCCTTCGGCACGCCCTATCATTAATGCGTGTGACCCCTGCGGGCCTCCGATGCACTCAACCATTAAATGAACACAACTCAAGATGATCTCTGGATCACTGGACCATCAAAGCGTATGGCTCTCCCTGATCACCGGTTCACTCAGCAATCAATGCACTTGCCATCTACGAACCCCAGGCCCACCACGGCCGGCGGTTCAACCACTCCAACAGGTCTGATCGACCATGACAGTTCGCTGACTCCGGTCTGATCCGGTCTTATTCTCCACAATGCCATTAATGAGCATGATCGTGCCCAATTATCACGAAAAAGACAATTTGCCCTGTCACCTCCCAGGTAACATAATATCTTTCTATAAAAGAGAACCTGGGGGGAGAGAGGACAGGGAGGAAGAACAAACATTCTCCCCCTTTACTCCGCCCATATACTAGCCCCCTCTGACTTAAGCTTCGGAGGGCCGGCGCCGGAGAATCCGGCCACCGGCTTTCTTGCAGGATTCTCCAGGAGGACGCCACCAGCCGACGCACCGCCACCCACTGTTCCGGCAGCGGAGCTCCTCCCCTCTCGGTTCGCGGCCGCCCCCGGGTCCAATTTCCAGCAACAATTATAATATTAAAATATCATTATTATGATATAATAATAATAGTAACATTAGTATTGTCATAATATAAGTACAATATAATATACTATATAATGTAATATAATACTGTATAGTATAATATAATAAAATAAAATAAAATAATTAATAGTGGCAATCGAGTTGAGTTGGAATAGATAAAGGTCGGGTTGGATATAGGAAAGATCAAAATCTATTAACCTAAACCTAACCTATTTATTTAACAAGTCAAAATTTCATATCCGAACCAAGCTATTTTATTAAACAGACAACCCAACCTAACCTATAATGAGTTGACTCAAATTAAATAGATTAAGCATGGCCACCCTTAAATATAATATAATACAATAATATATTATATTAATACAATTTATTATTATATTGTAGTAGTTAATATATTATTATATTGGTATAATAATATAATAGAATACAATATAATGTATCTCTTATTAGTTAATAATTAGGAAAAAATGTATTTTTGTAACAAGAAGTTTTGGGGTACTAGGTGAAGTTTACCCTGCAGCAATTTGGCCAAGAAGGTCAAGAAATCAAAAAATAGGATAGAAGGAGCTCAATGTCGTTTGCTTTTTAGTATCATATTAGACGCATGATTTTAAATTTGCTTACAAGACAAACTAAGGATTAAAATAATATTTCCTACCTTATAAATCAAACAAACAAAAAAAATCTTAGATTTAAAGGAGAAGGCGAAGGGGTCATAGAGCCGGAAGAGAAGGCGGAAGGGTCATGGAGCCGAGAGAAGAAGGTGGAAGGGTCGCAGAGCCGAGGAAAGAGGGTGGAGGTGTGAGGATCTGTACAGGCGTGTATTTAGTCCCACATTGATTATTCATCAAGAAGATTTTGGGTACTTATGCAGGACTAAGAAACCCAAAAAATACCTTTCAACAAGCTTTTTTTGGGTAAGATCCTGAGTTATTATAAATGGTATCAGAGCGAACTCGGCCTATAGTGGACTAAAGGGCACTACAACATGGGTTCATGAAGGCTGACCATGGGTCGATCATGGTGCTTGTGATTAGATTTGAACCCTTAGTCTGACGAGGACATTAGAGCATGAATGGAGGGAGTATGTAAGGATTCATACGGGCATGTCTTTAGTCCCACATCGGTTATTCACCAAGTAGATCTTGGATACTTATACAGGACTAAAGAACCCACAAATTAGCTTTCGGCTAGTCTTTTTGGATGAGATCCTAAATCTTACAAAGGTCTCAGAGTCGAGGATTTGTAATTACCCAGAACTTTACTCAAAATGGCTAGCTAAAAGGTATTATTTGGTTTCCTTGGTCACATTTAAACCCTAACGTCCTTGGCAGGTTAAGGGTCTAAATTCAATTACAAGCATCACAATCGACTTGTGGTACTATTTGGGTTCCTTGGTCTCGTTTAAGCCCTGATGTCCTCGTCAGGCTAAGGATTTAAATTCAATCACAAGCATCACGATCGGTTCCGTGGTCAGCCCTAATGGTCCGTGCTGCAGTGTTCCCTAGTCCACATATGTTATAGGCTGGGTTCGCTCTGATAGCATTTGTAATAACCCAGGACCTCATCCAAAATGGCTAGCTAGAAGATATTATTCTAGCAAATAACCGATGTGGGACTAAACATATGCCTACACGAGTCTTCGCATAGGGTCGCGGAGCTGGGGAAAAGGCAGAGGAGGTCTCAAAGCGGGAGAATGCGAAGGGGTCGTGGAGTCGGAGAAGCTTGCTCCTAGCTCTTCTGTAACGTGCTCTCCACCGCCTCTCTCGACCACCCTTTCGCTATCTTCATCCACCGCCAAGCCTCTGTTGCCGCTTTGATACCACCCTCTGAAACACCGCTGATGCTCTCGAGAAACTCTTCCTTGACGCATGTGCTAGACCCTTAGTTTGCCTATCTTCGCAATGGCCCCCTCTTTGTCGCCACCCCAAAGCCTCTTGCTGCTCACGATGTAAAGGATGAAGGCACCATCAATGTGATAGCCGATTGCCGAGTGGGTTGGACTGGCCCTCATCGAGGTCGGTGGTGCGTGTCCAGATTGCAAAACCGGCTACCGACCGAAAGGCGGTGGAGCTAGCGGCGATGCTGGAGGGAAAAGGGCGACCATCCTTCCATGTGGCACCAGCAGCGAACTAGGCACCGAAGGAGGTTGTGGGAGAGGGAGTCGGATTGGTGGTCAGGGTCAGGTTTCGCAAATCATGATTTTAAGGCATGCGACGATGGGGCATTCAAGAGGAAGGTTGAGGGAGAGGGGTAGATGGAGAGCGAGATACAACAAAGGGTGAGGGAGGTCAAGAGGGTGTCTGAGTCCGATAGTTGAAGATGCTATGGTTGCTGAGATTGCTGGATGTGGTTCTATATCATTGACATAGTGTACCATCTGGTACACTATATGTAAGATATAATTAAGAGTTGAAAAAGTGGTAGATCCAAAACTATTTTTTTAATTTTTTATTTGTTTTACTAGATATAAAATATTATTTTAATTCTTAATTTGCCACATAAGCAAACTTAAAAATTACATGAAATCACATGACACCAAAGAGAAGACATGTAGAGCTCCATGGTCCGACTTCTTGATTTTGCTTAAGCTTTTTGACCAAATTTATTATATAATAAATTATTATTATATATGAATGTGATATTTTTGTTTTAGTATGATATTATATTAGTATTATATACCATTATTTTCATATTGATATAATATGAAGTATAATCTATAATTTATATAATTTATTTTAATCTAAATACTACAATAGTAAATGTAATAACTACAAAATTTTACGGTACTTTAGTCACACAAACAATTTTCCGATAGACTTTCAAAAATGCTTAATTTTTTTGTTTTTTTATGTATATTCTCTAAAATATACAAAATTATATGAATATCTTTGTAAAATTGCTATTTGCGTGCATACCCTCATAAAATACTTATTTTGCATGTATATCTTTATATATATATACACACACACACCCATACCATCTAACGTTGATAAAATATAAATAATTTAAATTTAAAATGACTAAAATACTCTTACAGGTGGATGCGTGGAAAAAAATTATAAAAATACACATGCAAATAACAACTTTACAATGATATTCATGCGATTACGTATATTTAAGATATATGCACTTAAAAAAATCTAATAAAAAATAACCAAATTCAACAAAAATAATTCAATTATTCTTAATTAAAAAAGTAACAAAAAAATTAATATTATCATGTCCCATGATCTTATGTTCATATCAACTCTTATAAAATAAATCAGTAATACTTTTACTAATCTAAGCATCTATATTTAATTTAAATTTGAAATGCTTTAATCTTTTAAAAATAATAAAAAATATATAGATATCATAGATTCAACAATAATAATTATATTAGAATCAATTGAAGAATAGCATTACCAAAATGATCATCTAATATTCCAACTTGACCGAGTCATAATCTTTTGACTTATCGATCCAACTAAATCATAAAAGACTTAGTAAGTTTCAACTGAATTTTGATATTTTTTAATAGATTTTTTTTGAATATATAGCCTTCTAAATATGAGAAAATGCATAAATATCCTTATAAAATTGCTACTTGCAGATATACCTTTATAATTTTTTTTGTATATCTATCCATTAGAATATTTCAGTCATTTTAATTTTATGTTGTTTATTTTTTAATGACGTTAGATGGTATAGGTACATATGCAAATAAGAAAAAAAAAGCATATACATGCAAATAATAATTTTACAAAAATATTTCTATAGTTTTATATATTTAGAAGAGTATACATGCAAATATATATTTTATTAGTCAGCTCCCTAAAAAAAAAACTTTTCACCCTTCCAAAATCAATCCCAAACAAGACCTAAAAGGCCCTTCCCAAATGATTACTCCAGCAACCACACCGAAATGCTTTTACCCCAACGGCCCGCTGCAAGGATCCTCCAAAGTTTCTCCCAAGGAATGATAGTAACCAAATACTAAATATTAGGCACTTACCATCCTTAATCCAGGTTAGGGCCCCAGGAGACAAAAGGAAATTAATAAATTAAAGGGTACAATAATCACCAAATGGTTAAACCAAAGCCCAAAGCTGTCGGGGAAACCACAAGAGCAGCCACTTCAAACTCATAAACGTAGTGGGGTATGCTTTTCACTTACAGACTAGTTGAAACAACAGTTAAGAGAAAAACCTAATATAATACAATGGGATATGAAATTTCTCACATTGTATTTGCAACTTAAGATTGTAATGCCTAATGTGAGAATTTTGCAATACCAAAACGGTTTCCTTGTCAAAATGTATGTGCCTGGTTCTCTTTGGATGCGTTAAAAATCACAAAGAGCTAGGGCATCACCACTTCACTAATGCAAGCATAACTTTTCTATTTTTGCTCATGGTTGGGGATTCAGAGTGCCAACAGCCATCCAACAACAGATTAAAATGACTAGGCATAACTTAAAAACTCAACACGAACAAATAGATACCACATGGTCGTACAACTAATAATGCAGTAACAGAAATGAAGTCTCCCTAACTTATTGAAGGCAGCAATCAGCATTGGCATCTTCATACCTGTCACCTTAAGCCGTAGAGATGTAGAGAAGCACTGGGACAACCACCCCGCTGGAAAAGAACAGAGGTTTTATATACAGAGAAAGTTTGATACAGCACTGGAACATGCTCGGACCAGCTACTACTGTAAATTTGTAAGCAACTGAACATGACTTTTCATGTCTGCACCTCAACTCTCTGAGCTGGATCTGTAGGATTCAAACGGTGTTTTATTTCAGACTTTGGTGTATCTCTGATGGCTTTCTTAGAAGTGGCCGGCTGGTAAGCTGCAATTTTGGTGGCAGGGTGCTTTCCTGCTGACACACCTGCTTGTTGTTGATAATATGGCCGTCAGCAACTTTCGCAGCAGTGGAAAAATGTTTTTGTATATGCAAGTTACAACCAGGTATCGAAATGTTCAAAGCAAATGGAATGGGCGAGGATGACCAAGTGATGATGAACAATGACGAATTAGGCAGTCTATAAGCATGCAAGCATGAACATGAGTTTCATGCTTGCAGGTTGCCACCCTACTCACGCCATATTTACGTGTTTGAGGAAAAACACTACTAATACAAAAATATCTCACATATACACAAGAAAACCAAGACTATAGCTATCTAAATATCTAGACTTACATGTATGCATGGTCAAAAGATGGTGTAATTATGTCTGCTACATTATCAATTCCATACAAATTTATGTTATGCAATATGACTTGCAGTAGCGAAAGAAGAGGAAAGCAGATCCTTAAGCATATGGAACAAGCCAAAATGCATTTGTTACAAGATGGTACACTATTAGCATTAGATTATATCCTGCGAGTCAAGGAATGATGTACCATCCTGAACTGCCCAGTTCGAGATGTACCGAACTGTACCAAGGGCGGACCGGTATGATTCTGCCATTTGGTTTGAAAAATCCAGCAAGACAAGAGGGAGGAGGAGAGAGAGGGAGGGAGGGAGAGGGAGGAGGAGAGGGAGAGAGAGGAGAGAGAGGGCTTTCGTGCAGCCGGAGGAGAGGGGGCTTCCCTCCCTCTCTCTCTCTCCCCTCTCTCTCTCTCCCTCTCTTTCTCCCTCGCGGGCACTGGGTGTGTCGGTATAGGCCCGAAATGGAACGGCATAGTACCATACCACCAGGCAACTAGTATGGGTCCTAATACCGGCATAGTATAGCTTGCTGCAAATAATTTTGCAACAAAAAATGCCATAGCTTTAAGAAGATAAAAAGCCATATTCTGAGAGTATAAAGTGGACTCACCACTGCTTGGAAGAGAGAGCCGCTTCTTAGCTTGAGAATCCAGTTGTGATGGCCTCTCCTTTGGATTGCTATATGACCGAGTACCAAGTCCAGAAGGCTGGGAGATGGCTTCTCCAGAAACCTCCTCAGATGATGGCTTTGATTTTCCCTTAACTGATGGCACAGCAGAAGAGGTTAGCTGGCTCACAGATCGGTTTGATGAAGAGCCACTTCCCTCAGAATGTGATGGGCCTGTTTTCTGGTTTAGTACATTGGAATGAAGATTTGAAATAGGCTTCTTCCCAGGAGGTTTGTTTTGAGCTCTAGTTCCATACTTTCCGTCAGGTGGTCCATTTTCATCAACCATCACCCCATCCTTGAGATTAATGTCAAGGAACCGGTTCTCCCATGGGCGAACAGCCATCCATCGCTCTAACCAGTTCCACCCCCAGTTGTTTTTATCTGGCTCAAATCCTGAAGGAGCTACAGTCTGCCTGGAACCTGCCTGCCACTACAATATAACCAAATTTGAAAGATATGCTTTGGTTAATAGACTGAATGAGAAATAAAGTGTTATACAATCAATTATACAAAACCAAATAACATCTGCTCAAAAATGATTACTTGCTTGAATTAACAAATGCTTCCGAAAGACCTGCTACTGCACAAAAAGAAAAGGAAAAGGAAAAAAAAGTAGGCCTTAAAACCCAAAAAACTAATTAGCCTTAAGGGTTGATATAATTACGCAGCTCTAGATGCTGCTTTTCATCTACTAATTGATCGCACTCTTATGTCATACATCAAATAAATTAGAAGAGAAGAGAGAGTAAAGAAGTTTAAGCTAAAAAATAAAGCATACTAAATACCTGCCTGGTCATGCCCGATTTCCCTTTGTTGAGGACAATGAGAAGGGAATAAATGGTTAAGATATATTAGAGAAGATAGTGCGGGTTGAAAGGATAGTAAAAAGCAACTCCTATTTCTAATGCCAAATATGTAGTTGATTGCTAATGACTACTCAGCACTTTCGAATAACGTGTCAGAGTGCCTCCTCAAACGTGCCTGTTTTCAGGTAGATATGGACAAAACTGACAGAATTATACAATTTTTGGCAAATATTACACATTGATAAAATCTAACAGAAAAAGTCATATCCCCCATTTGCTAACCCATAAGATAGAATAAACACTGTACATTTGTTTTCGGAGAATTAGTAGAAGTAAAAGAATTTTTCATTTCTACTGTAACGATACTAAAATATCTGAAAAATATAAAGATATACATATTAAATTTCAGTTGCTACTTCCTCTGAAAGGTAGAAAATAATGCATAAAGGCTATACCACAACAAAAGATAAAATTAAAAATGTTTTAACCAATCTACAAGATAAAGGCTTAGTGGGTAAGGTGCATTTCTTCTTTTTCTTTTACCTGCAGGGTGCGGGCAGGGGTGTGGGTGGATGGGGGGGTTCGGGGGGAGGGGGGTTGATGCAGATTATTAGACATCTTGAAAGGTCAGGCAACTCAAAGGTAATACAAAACCCAAACTCCTACTGAGTATGTGAATTTAGCAGTGAAGACAACTACTTCGAGAACACTCAGTATTTCAATGAGAGAAAGGCCCAAACTTTTTTTTTTTTGAGAGAGAAAGGGTAGGAGACCCACTCGCATTATAATTATACAAGTCCAAATTTTTGGAGATGCACCCCCTAAGAAACAAACCCAGAACCTCTAGTTGCTAAACAGAGGGGTGGGTCACCACTGAGGCAAGCCATACTTAAGAAAAAGGCCAGACTTTAAATGCTATACTTCACAAATACATGACAGTGTATATTTACAGAAAGGAGTTAGGGTTAAATCCTCGCAGCAGCCTCGAACTGGGGTATTTGAAAGCAAGGATTTAAGTCCCTGTGGGATGGTGGGGCATCCCACCATCCCAAGTGTCTGGACAAGACTGGGATAGGACGGGACATCCACCACCCGAGTGTCAGGATGCAGTGTCATGGAAAAATCAGGACACCGCTGAATTTAAATCCTTATTTGAAAGAGAACCACACATCCTTTGACCCATATGTTTCACTCTGCTCCAAATGAATTTTCAAAACCAGATATATTCTCTGGCAACAGATCTGCAGCTGGAAACTACCTGGTCCAAGAAACTAACCTCCACTAATAGGAAAATGCCCAAAAAGATAGGAAAAAGCAGTATACAGTATTCTTCATATCGAGAGACAAGTCTACCTAAAGGAAATCATATATAACATGCATCCACCTCTGTCCCAAGCCCGGATAGAAAAAGAACATAGATGATAACAAGGTGGCCATGAACACGAAACTGATGGATGAGGGTTTTGACTATGAATGTAGAAGAAAAACTAGAGCGCTGTTTCTTAGGTCACTTTGTTCAATTGGCATAGACTATATTTGCCTCAATATTCTTTTTCCTTTTAACAGGAAGAGAGTTGCAATTCAGCATTATCAAATAATCTAAGCATATAACACAAGAAGAAACCATCACACTATGAAGTTCCATGTCAGCCAAACTCTCAACAGCTATTTTGTCATGAGGATTCTCATGCTCCACTGCAACATGGCTCTGCATCATGTCGAGCATTTGAAATTCATCATACCACAAATTAGATCCATTACATGGTGTTATGTTTTTATTAAGGGTCACCTGATGAGTGAGAGCATATGCCATGGCCCTCTCACGCTTGGCTGCTGCTTCTTGCCTCTTTAACAACTTGGCTTGAATTTCTTCCACAGAACCAACACTGTCACACCAGCCTTCCTGCAGTCAAATCATATGACTGAGTTTCTTTTTATCATTTTTAGTCCGTGATATAACAAAAAAGATCAATGGGATTTAACTACGTTAAGTAATACATCTGATCTACTGAAAACTGATACAAAAGGTAGTGTCAATTTATGCTTTACGCGCGTTCAAGTAGTCTACTAAATGGTGGGAGAACAAGTGGTAGAAAACAAGGGATCGACAACACCAAGGAGCAAGCATTGGAAAAAGCCTATAGACAAACAGAAGAAAAAGAGTGAAATAAAGAACAACCATTTTGTTTCAACAATGATATTTCACGACTCAGCTGCTAGTAATAATTTATTTGTTAAAAGGTCAATATTTTGTTAATGCATATCTAGAAAGAACCATAATGTGATCTGTTGATAGAAATAGGAGATAAAAATAAATGAGGAATGTGAAACAAAAAATCTTTGCCCTGTCACGTACTATTTAGAAAGAAAATAATCCATTCTTTTAAAGCTCAGGCTCATATGCTCAAATTCAAGGCTGTCACCAATTAATTGTTAATTTCAAAGAGAGCATAAAAGATATTCCCACAATTGCATTTGAAATGACTCTCCACAATTATAATTCCTCCATTGGAGCGAGAGCCATCACGAAGACAGCTATATCCCAGCATACTATATTTCAAAAAGTCAAATTCAAATCATTTCTCCAATTTTAAAAAAGGAAACTTCGCCTCTTTTGACCAGTCAAATACACTCAAGACGAGAATTATACTCAAATCACATTCTCACAACTCCAGTTCTCCAGCATTCACTTCCCAAACAAACCAAATGTCTGAAGTCTCACTTCAGAGAATATGACTTTTCAGAACTCACTCCTCCCGAAGTGGCCACTTCCCACTTTGGCCACTTCGGGGCAACCAGGCCCTAAACACTTGCATGCTTATTGTATATACACTATATTAGGCAAGAAAATTATTGTTTAATATTTTGCCAATAGTACCAAACACAATTCCTTATCCATATGAGAATCATAGAGGTTTGACACGGGCAATCGTTTGTTGAAAGGGATGAGTTAAATAGCTAACAAAAGCAAGATTTAAGCTCTACCAACATCTGTATCTTTAACATGTAAGTTGGGATTTTTTGTGGCCATTAAAGAGCTTAAACCAGGTACTTGAGTGACTTTATGGGAAACGATTTTACCCGATTTTTTATCAGTATAATATATGGCTGATAATAAAAGGACATCAAGTATAAGTCAAGCAATAAAAAATAAAGCTCTAATCAGGTTTCTCCTATTTGTTTGCATTAACCGTGTAGGAGAAAAACTGAAACAAAAAAAAAAAAGCTTTCTAATGTCATGGTATTTTAGAAGATAAAAAGGTAGTCAATATCCGACAAAAGGTGATATGTAAGTCAATAGAAAATACGTTGTGATGGTAGCAAATCAGTCAGCAGGTATTAGGTAGCTTTACCTCTGTTTCTCGAACACGAGCCTCATGTACTTGTTGTTGCTGAACCTTTTGCTGCCCCAACTGATTCTCTAATGCTATGCGAACACGCCTGGCTCTGACACGAGCCTGAACTCTTACCAAAGCTTGCATGCAGCGAAGAGTTATTGCAGCTTGCTTTCTGACAGCATGACCCCTAACCAGGGCCTGAAGTCTAACCAGTCCTTTTAGAGCTCGTAATGCTCGTCTAGCCTGAAACGATGAAATAAAGCATCCAATCATCAGAAATAACTCAAAATACAGCAACCACATACATATTATGTTCCAAACAAAGTGCATGAGGTTAAAGTTCTTAAGTGGTGGTTTTGTTAGTCTGATCAGAATGTTTTTGACTGGGAGCACCAACTCCAAATGCTGACATGAAAGGGGCACCAATGATGTTTGTTCTTCTCAGTGCTGATACAACATTTTCAAAATCATAATAAAGAAAGGTGTTTCTCTAAAGTATAGCTCACATCCTGGAACAACTTGTGAGGAGCTCATGCTAGTTACTTTTCTTAGAAGTACTTGTGACAGAACTTTACTACAAAAATCTCATATTCTATAGCATGAATGACTATATATTCACCGCCCATGTTAGGTCAGGTAAAATTTGGGTGGCATCCAGTCAAAATGTACACAAATATTTTCACAATCTAATTGCTAGAACTAACTTTAATTGAACAGAAATAATTTAATAGGACTTCCTAGAATAGATTAAAGTGCTGATCAGCATGCATAATACACCAAGGTACACATGATACCAATGCCTTAACTGGCATCTCATACCTCAATCCATGCCTCATAGTAAACAACCTTCCACGGTTAACGATTTCATAAGCATAATGTTGTTGCTATGCTAATAAAATGTACAAAGTATCATAAATAAAGGATCGGTTTTACCCGCACACAGAAACTCTCTGATTTTCTACTGTATCCATACCCAGACATGACACGACCATGAGGATATGAAACTGAAAGATGGCCTTGCATTCATTTGTAGAATCCCACAACTAAAATTTTCTGATAACAATGTGTCTATAATAAATAAATGCAGGTGCAAAAAATAAAAACATAAACAGTAAGAGAGTATTCATGGTAGTATGATTAGAGATGCTGTGGTACCCATTGAGAATTGAGAGATCAAATGTCTGGAAACTCATGACTTCATGCCCTCACCACTGATATTCATCAGGGAAAACAAAAATGATGGAGACAGGAGGCAAATTGGGGTTATACATATCAAGTCCATGCGTACTCTCCTAAATAATTAAACCTCAGTTATGGGGGATAAGAAATAAATGAAAACAGGAAGTTCTAAGGCCTCACACAACCTAAGGTTGCTCCATTGTGGCATGGATGTCATCGGTTCAAAACATGGAAACAACCTCTCCACTTGCAGGGGCAAGACTGCACATATCTTACCCATCCTAGACCCCCTAGTGTCGAGAGCCTCGTGCACCCAGGCCGCCTTTTTTAGGAAGTTTTAAGGCTTCATATAAATGGTTCATGCGGAAATCTCCTACCTGCCACAATCTATGAAGTATTGATGGATACATGAGTATAACTATGTCCTACGGAATGGTACGTACTCCTTTATCAACTGATTAATGCAGGAACTAAGGTCCTCATGGGTGCCCTCTATAACACCTTCACTCTTACCTAGCAAGCTTTAAAAAAGGCAACAAAAACTGAATTCTACAATGAAGACAGTTAAAATATTGTTTGCAGTTCATAGTCTTGTTCATGTTTATCATAAAATTATTTCTAGTCGTGTAGTTATATGTTATAATATTGTTTCAGCAGATTACTTAATACAAATACAAAACTCTCACCTGGTATTTTCTAATTTGTTAATAATGTGATGTTTATCAGCAACACAAAATATAGGCACCAACATGCACATAATGAAAGAGACAGGATCCAGTACCAGGAAAGCTCGAAAAGCAGTTTGAATAACTGTGGCAGCCCAGTCCTCTCTTGCATTCAGTTCTGGTTGACAAGATGCCTGTACTTGAAGTGAGGTGTTGGCTGAAGAAGATGTGGAATGTGGGCTTGATTGGATATTAACATCTGCTGTCAATGGAGCTGTTCCAACAGGAAATTCATTATCCATAATAGCACCATCAGGATCAATAGAATGTTTCCGCCGGTGCCAAAACCTATTAGCAGCGACCCTTTTCTGCAATGCTCATGAGTTATAAAGCATGTAAGAATGAGAAAAAATTCACCCCAATCTATGGAATGAAGCTTACTCTATATACTTATATATCTCATATTACAAGTGGAGCACATGGATTTTGTAAGTATCCAGAAAAGAATGTAGAAACATGCTGTTGTTATAATAGAATTTGAATAGGAACATATATAATGTTAGCTCAAAAATCACTTACGTATTATTAAAATTGGGAAACCCTAAAATTATAGTTCATTTTCCGTCTTCTTCCCATTGTTCAGATTTCTAGTTATAATTGCCATTCCAAATAAGTAGTATTTCATTTAAGTTGTTATCTACTAGGAAAACAGCTTTTAGGATTTGGTGAAATCAAGGTTCGTTGTTTCAGTACCGGACCCCATACCAGTACCATCCAATTATAATGTCGGTATACGGTACGGTATGCGATGACGAGACATACCGAGTGTCGGTATGGTACGAGACTGCATACTTGTACGTCCAGTATGGTATAGTACTGACCGATACGGCAAACCTTAGGTGAAATCTTCATACATGCTACTAGGTCAGCTTCAAAACTTCACTAGGTGTTCAATCAGATTGCATAAGGCCTAGAAGATTGATGATTTAAGGAAACTTATATAAAGTCTTGGACCTATCATAAGCTGATAAAGAGTCCTATAAGGATTATGACTTTATTTTCATTTTGTGTTGGTGTCTCATGATAATGGGCCACTATATAATGAAAGAGATAGACGGACTTAAGAATTCATATACTGCTATTCCATAACTGGCTATTGCTGGAGTTCTAAAAGCAACCAAATATCAGATGAAAAAAAGGACCACCAAACAGAAAAATGGGATGTACGTTTACAATCTTAAGAAACTTAGTTTGAGGAGCCCAGGCTCTTCTTTCAATAGAATTTGAAGTAGAGGATTCCACTTTAGAAGTTGGCCTTTAATTGGACTTCTTGTCCATGAAGAAACCTAAGTAAGAGAATAGAGCTTTTAAAAATTAACCTCCTTTTTTATACTTCAATATTTTGTCAGAGTTGCAAATGAAATGGTGGAGTTATGTAAACATGTGATAGATGATTGTAATTCTAAAAGATATTTTTAGAGATAAAGACAAATGGTAATTTTCCCAAGATTGTGGTAGATCCTTTTGTTGTTGGTAACCTCAACTGATTTTATATGAGTAATCAGCTAGCTGCTTAAAAGTATGTTACATATTAAGAATTAGTCAAGTCAATGGCAAGCTTCATATTTTTGTGGGTAAAAAACAATTGGCATTTCCTTTTTTCTTTAAAGATTTGATAAGTTCTGAAACAACTCCAAAAGGACCAGAGTTCTGCAAATTAAACAAATTGACTGAATTGGTTTCCCAGTGCCAACGCTGATGCAGAGTATTGATTAAGCAGAATCAAATTGCAATATCACAATGCCAATCAAGACGTGCATATAAAATCCGTTTAGATTCAATATCAAAACAAGCCATGAAAAGACAGTCTAACATTTTCGTCCTTATCTGAATGTTGTGACTTCTCTGGATTTCTTAGCCCGACCCATGATTTAAGCCACTTTGCAGAAATACCCATTATTCTGACACTTCAGTTCTCAGATAACTAGGACCTGTTAATGCAAATACAGCAATGATCAGTATTAACTTTCAGTAATCATTTCCTCCCTTCTAGGGCAGACAACATATAGAAACAAGGATGACTAAATATAGTCATATATATGTAATAATAACATTGACATCAGTAAGAATATGGCTGGAATCTGAGTTACTTGAGGATACATGAAAATGTCTGGACAAAATTGAAAAGCAAGGGCGGCATTACAATCCAAGGTAAAATAGATATATTAAAAAAAAACAAAGATGATTAAACTTGTACGAAAATTGTCACTTGTTGATTGCAGACTATCCACAGGAATGATTTGAAACTTTTTAAGCAAACTGTCATCTAATCTTGTATTATGCTTGATAAATAAGAAATCAATCTTTTAATGAATGGGTTGCCACATGCTGCCTCAAGACAAATTTCAAAGTTCACCAATAAATTCTACAATGATAACCTAAAAGCATTTCCAAGCCAAAAAACTTGCTACTCAATATATAGCATTGATGTATCAATAAATCATTAAGTTTTGCCAAACAGATTTAGGCAAAATGTAATTAGTTTCTCCACTATCATGTGCACTCTTCAGCCATACTAGTATGAACATTCACACAAGCACACTGAAATGCATGCACATATAGACACGCACACACAAAAAAAAGCTACATTATGAGGACCAATAATATCATATGCTGCCAATAGAGAGAAGCATAGAAGTGCCATAAATTATGGTGATGAAATTCAAGATTTTGATTTAGAACTATATAATTTGTCAAATTTCTATCATGCTGACACTGAATATTCATGCCATGCACAGAAGGGTAAGTAGAAAAGAGGGTAAGGGAAAACTAACAAAAAACTATATCTGCTTGACTAATTTATCAAAGTTCACCAAAAATATTACAGCATATGGGCTTATTTATAAATTGTTGGCCTTTCCTTGAGGAAATAGGGTTTTACAAAATCTCCTAGAAATCCCTCTATTGGCTAATAACAATGAGGTGGGGCACATTACTTATTGTTTAAAGAAAAATAATCTGAAATGGGTGCCAAGTTGCCAGTTGACCAACTACTTAATGTTTTCCTGGTTCTTCTCTTTCTCCCTCCCAATTTTCCCTCCCATTTCAGCATTTCCTCATATCTTCCTTCCTTTATGCTCCTTTTCTTTTATTTTCCTTTATTTTTTCCCCTGTTTTTCTCCTCTCTTTTTTTTCCTCTCAACCTCCTTGTCATCTCCTATCTTACCCCTAATTCTAGTTCTAGCCCCTAAAATGGGTGCTGCATCTTTTCCTCAATACAACTTGCTGCACCCCCCACTTTTCTCACTTCTTATATTTCTTCTTGGGTGAGAGAGCCACAAATATAAACAGCCAATCACTCACATGGTTCGACATATTATAGTAAGCTGCCTAACCTCTGCAGAATTTTAAATTAACAAAAGTTAAAAAGAAACAAAATCCTCTAATCACAACAGTACATTATTCTAAGACCAATCGAATTGTATTTCAGATCATACCAGCAAGGAGAAGCTTTTAGACATAGTCCTTTTCTAGGATTGATATAGAACCATGCACCAGTGGAAAACTTCAAGGTTGCAATGCAAATAATATGGTCGCTAAACACTATCAGACTAGATGTTGAAATCTCTTGTTTGTCCATGCTTCCACTAGGAAATCTTTCACTGAAGCTTCGTCTAAAGGTCAGGACCATAGCAATGATGGAAATAATTTATGAAAGATCTTAGGAGCAGGCATGGTGTAGGCTTATATTCACCCTTGACCTGTGTAGCACACTCATCCTCCCGCCCAACCCCCAACCTAGAAAGTCAAATTCAGTTCCAAGATTATATTTTGTGTGAGAAGAGGGGCTGTCATGTACCTCTTCTAGGTTAAGTAGACTCCAAGGATGACGACACCCTTACTCAGATGCCAGAATCAGGGACATTTTTTATGTTTTGGTATAAAAAAATGCCTAAGAAGCGGGTGCGGGTTCAAGATTCCAAGGACATTTTGAAGCACGTACATCACCCTAGTTTAGAAAACACCAACTATCAAGGGCTCAAAGGCCTCATGACTCTTCTCTTCAACGAAGAGGCCTCCCGTGGAAACCTGGTCTAGATATTGGGAAAGTGCTGCTCATATAGGATGGTCTCCATCTTCATGCTTAGATCATTCAAATTAGAATAAAAGCAAGAACTCTCAACAACAAGCGAACCAAAATTATGAGGGAGACTCAAGTTTAAGTTTTGTTTTTTTTTTCTTCTTTCATATTTTCCTCAACTTTCCTCAATTCCTAGCTATTGCATCTGTTGTATTGTCTTTCTACTTGATGTCTTGCCTCTTATCTTATTGTTAGTAAATATGCATTTGCTACCCAGACTTTTTGGACTCATGCAACTGCATACTTTTAGTACTTATGGACATGTTCTCGATGGAAAATCTAGCATAAGTAGGTGTAAGGAACCTTTTGTAAGCTATCTTTATATAATAAGTAGTTTGCATATTTTATTCCATGAGTGACTATAGCCCATTGAAATTGTAAATATAGCAATAATAGCCTAGTCAATGGCACTCATTGCATTTCTTTTTCCATCCACCATGTTCCTCAAATTTCAAGTTGCATTGCACCTTTTTTAAATAGGATAAAGTTAAGATTGTTTAAATCTGTAACCAATTTTTGTACTCATGATACTTGCATACTATGACCAAACTTATGTACTGCATGAGAGGGATATACCCATTAAAAATGATATTAAGGTGTTTTTGCCTAAAATTCGTTTGTAATTCTTGCCATGTTTCTAAGGTTCTTAATTCATGATAATTTTGTAGTATATAATATTCATGAAAATGGTTTAAAGCCATCTCAATTCATCAATTGTAGTCAATTTATTGCATTTATGGTACTTGACCATGTTAATAAGTACTCATATTATGTCAGTAGATAACACAGTCATATTTGTAAATAATCTTATAGGTACATGCAGTGTCTCATATATTTATCTACACGTGCAAATTTCTGACCAACATAACTGTTCATAAGGCTTTGCTCTTATTAATTGTAATTCTAGGATAGTTGCAGATCTGACGTTATCTCCAAACTTATAATATGCATGACCTCAATAAGAAATAGACTGAAAAATTGATGCAGTCCTTATTTTTTCTACATTGCACCTATCAAACCTGTAGATCATTTCTAGATGATAATACATAATGAGCTTTGTACCAAAAATGTCTAATCTTTACATGCTTCATCTTTTAAGATTTTGGCCAAAATGACGAGTCTAACAGGGATTCATACATGTAACAAGCTGAAAAAATCCCCTCTCTCCTGCATGTTTTTGCACATCCATCACTTGGAGAAGCAAAAGTTACTAGTTCTATCACACCTGAGCTAACATCGGCGCATGGAAAAGATTATATCATGAGACTGCTTTTAAATTGTCAAAGGGTTTCTCTCATCAAAAGAGATGCAAATTTATTGTAGTTAAGCTAGAAAAGGATAATGCAAGTTGGGAGGAAACTTGCACTAACAAATCTATTCCTTTTCTTTTATTATCTCCAGGACTTTGTTTATAAAGTAGTTCTTTAACATGTTTTATCAGAAGCATTATGAATCTATTGTCCTTTCATGTGACTGATTTATTATTGTTATGAAGCATTTCCAACAACCAAAGTAGGTGTTATTCAGAGTAGGATGCTCAAGCACACCAAATAATAAAGCAATAGCTAAGAACAAGACCTACTAATTCATATATATGATACTTAAAGTTTGTTTAAGAAAGCCAGAGATGAAATAACTACACAGGTTGCTCGGAAGCAACCTGAAATTACAAATTGACACCACAATGTTTCAGAAAGCTCCATTTCGCATGGGTCCTGCAAAGACTTCTCAGCAACCGAGAGCAAAACAACCAGGAGGTGATTAGACGGGAATAGGTGAGGCAGTTAGTCCATGGTCAAAACTGCCAAGTAATTATTTGATTCAAGTATTACGACATGAGCAGATCATACTGATAAAGCATCAAGCAAATGGACAACAAATGCATCCAACTGCATTCTTAACACATACTATACATCATGTCCCCCTAAATAAACACCAAAATAAAAATTTATCCAAGTCAGATTGGTGCATATCTAGATTCTAGAGCCACATGCTAAAGTTCCCGTACAAAACTCTACAGAGGCATAGAACAATTTGCAACTTGGCAAGCATAAAACAGATACAAGAGTTCCGAAGAGGCTTCTTACTCTAGATGAAAGTGAGAAGAATGGCGCATGTCCCATGACCAATTTTCGGCCCTAAACTCAAAAGATTCAATTTTGAGCCCTAAACAGCAATCAGACCTCACCAAACTTGCATCTAAATGTTGAGAACGATGAATCGACGACGAATCTAAGGATTCCGCAGGAAATGCATCGAGAAATCACAACTCCAAACCTTATTACCCGAAACACCCAGACCCAAATCCCAGGTAGACCTCATAGAAGACCAGATAAACAAAGAAGAAAAGCTCACATTACCAAAAGATCCCACACGATCCAAACAAACTCCACTGGCTAGAAGAATTCAACGAAACGGAGAAACGGAGCAAGGAAGGTGAAGAGAAAGCACGGATCTGCGCAAAATGGAGGTCAAATTACATCAGGAAAGAGAGGGAGAATGCGGGAAAACAAATCTGAATCCGGATTTACCTGAGAGAGCAAGTGATGTTACATTGCTCCCTTTTCCTTTGACTTTTTTTTTATCTTTTCCCTTGACTTTTTTCTCTTTTCCCCTTTTCTTTGGCTGGCAATCAGCTTCTCACTCTCTCTAAACAGTTTCTCTCGCTGTCGGATTCTGAGAAAAAGAAATCCTCACTCGATCCTCTCTTTCTCCTGCTGTCGGGGACTGGGAAGGATCCCCGAAAGGAGCCCAACTTTTTTTCCTGCGGCTCTGCTGCCCCTCCTAATCCTCGACTCATTAATCCTCTCACTTAAACTCCAGTTGTTGGAGGCGTGGCGACATTTCATTGGTTCGAGTTGAAGTCTGTCGACGGCTTTAGGGTGTGGGATCGGTGATCGCCTGCCACGCGTCCCCTTTGGAGGTAGTTTAGTTTGCTTCCGATCCGGAGGAGGCGACCTTATCTCCGGCTGTTAGTTGAGTTACTGAGTAGCATACGTGGTTTGGTTAATAAAGCTCGGGATGTCCACAGAGCGGCGGTCTGGTCGTGGCTATAATGCGCCGAGAGTATATGGGAAAGGTTGTGCACATACAACCACGATAGCCTCCATCGAAAGATGGACGGCGATCAAATAAAGTGCATCATGCATGACATAGGATGTGCTTGTAGATTATTTTATTTAAGGACCATCTATTTTTTGATGGCAACCATCCACAATTGCACAATACTCTACGGCGTCGAGCGTGCACGATCAAAGTTTCGTGCTAGCGTATGCGAGGTTTGAAATAATGGCTAATTATGGTGGGTGTACTGTCTATTTTGATCCATGCTAAATGGAAAGCATTGAAGCATCGATGTTTATAATTTCTTTTTTTGTAAGGAAAACGACATTTTAATCCAAATTTGAGACAGGATTTTAGGGAAAATGTATGACAAGATGAGTTGGCTGCCATCTAAAATAAATTAAAAATATAATATTAAAAGCTTTGAATAATTAAAAATATCTTAAAAAAATTTATCGTTGTTCTATCATTGATAAGGTTGATCAGGTCAATTAGGGCAATACCAGAATTTGGTGGTGTTTGATGGGAGGAAGGCATTAATTGTTGTCAAAAAAAGGCGGTAATTAATTACTGATCCTATTGACCAAAACTTTTATTTCCGATCAATAGTATATGCGTCTTATAATTTTTGGTCCCTAATAATCATTTTATTATTTAAAAATCTCAAAGGTACCTCCATGACCCCCACCAGTTTGGTTACAGTACGTTGATGATTCTTGATTTTATGAGGTTCCCCACGTGAATGCATTCTGTTAAGAAAATTTTTCATACATGTCCACCCAAAATCTCTTCTTTCTTCACGTACGCATTGCCCTCAATCTCTTGTTCCCCATTTAGCTACTTCCTTGCTTCAAACAATCAACTCTAAAAAATCCCTCTTCTTATTCTATTAATGCATAAAAGATGTTCGTAAAGAAGAATCATCTCCACACGCACGTCCACCCCAAACCTCATCTTTCTTCACACACACCTGTCCCAAATCTTTTATTCCCCGTTTGCCAAGTCTCTTCTTCTCCTTTTGGTTACTTCCTTTCTTCAAACGTTCAACTGAAAGCAATCCTTCTTTTTAGTCCACTGATGCATACAAGAGGTCCCTAAAGAAGAATCATCCCCACATGCCCGTCGACCCCAAATCTCATCTTTCTTCACGTATGCCTGCCCCAATTTTTTTCTTCCCCATTTGCAAAAGTCTCTCCTTTCCAAATTTTTTCTTCCCCACATTATATAGGTCAATTGATATAGTAAAATATACACATTGAGAATATGGTGTAGAATTGATGTATCATCAAGCTTGGCATGGGAAGGAGGTGGCTATAAAGGAGCTTTATGGTCAGGTCACTATCTTATGACCAGATATGTTGGTGTTACGATGCCATTCTTTAGGCCAACCCCGACAGTATAGCAGAGTATGAAACAAATGCAGGTCGATTTTCACTCTTTTTCATTTTATTTCATACTTTTTATCACGGGTTTCATCAAAGGACGTAGACCTTTGATTTTCATGGATAGAATATTTATAAAACATAAAGACAGAGGTATACTACTTGGCGCCACTTGCAAAGATACAAATGATGATATATTCTTGTAGCTTATGGTGTGGTGGATACAGAGATTGATGATGATTGGGAGTAGTTTTGTTTGTTTTTGGCTAAATCATTATACATTAATCATTGATCTTCATAACTCTAATAGACAATATTAACTAGCAGTGTATAAGAACAATCAAACAAAAAGGGTTATGAATTATAATGAGAAGAATATAAAACCATTTCATGACTTGTAGAGAATAACATAGATTCAATCATGACAAAGAGTTTTGTTATGCATGGACAAGAAGTTTGGAAGAGATTTCATGCTGTAATTTGATATATTTTTGGCTCTTGTAAGTACTATCAACATATTATGTAAAAGAGACTATACTTCACTATTGATAAATAATTTTGGTATTTCCGCATGCTAGCTAATTCCAAATTGACATCCCATCCAGTTGTTTTAATTTTTTGAAATCCTTGAACCCGATAGGCAAAACCTTGGGAACGTATTTATTGTCCTACATCAAAGTAAGGACAAATACCAAAATATAGGAGACATCCCAAAATTATTTTGTGAGCTCCACCAACTTTACTGGCAAGGTGATGATAAGCTTCACTCATCCAAAAGTGTCCATTATTATTAGAGACATAAAATCCTCCACAGCTTCTTGTAAAATCATACTCTAAGACTTGAAACATGTAAGGAACACTACTCGTTGTTATAAAGAAGTGTTGCCCAGTAGATACAACCCAAGAGGGGGGGTGAATTGGGTCTTTTAAAACTTTTATGCTACTTCTAAAACTTTTTGATTAACTATGCTAAGTTGTATAGATGCACAGTAAAAGTTAAACTTAGCAAGGGTTTGATGTATAGACTTTGACTTGATTAAATATGCTTGCAACTAAAGGATGTGCGGATAAGAATTAAGCAAGCAATTTATCTAAGTAAGTAAGTGTGTTAGTTAGACAATAACTAGAGGCATTACAAACACAAAGGACATATAGTGGTTCGGTGCACCCCAGCACCTACATCCACTTCCCAAGACCTCTTGGGAATTTCACTATAATCCTACCGATTACAGCCGGTTGTTTTACAAGCTCACAACCCAACTTGTTGTTTTACGAGCGCACAACGAACTCGGTCGATTTTCCCAGGCTCACCGACTAGAACCTCCCCGATTGTTTTTCCGGGATCACAATCAAACCCTTACACGTTGGTTTTACCCTCGGCTCACCAACAAACCTATCACCGTTGGTTTTTCCCTTTGGCTCACCAACAAACCTTAACACCATTGGTTTTTCTTTGGCTCACCAACAAACCTTAACCCCTTGATTCAATCCCTTGATTGAATCAAGTTACAAGATATTAAAACAAAGTATAAAACAAAACAAAGCTTCTTAAACAAGCAAATATGACAATATAAACAAATAGAGTAAAGAGAAGCCCTCAAACGAGTTTTGAAGATGGAGGAGCTCGGCTTCTTCTTTACTTGATCCTCCTCTGATTTGGCATAAAGTAGAGGATCCCCGAGGCAGCACACGGATGGAGAGGAAGCTTTCGGATTCACTTGGATGCTCTTCTTCTCTCTATTTCGTTTTGGATGGCTCTTTTGTGCTTATGGGAGATTTCCTTTGTAATCTCTTTGAGATCTCTTTCCTAGATGATCTCTCCCACTTCCATGAGTTCTCTCCTAGCTCTCTTCTTGTTTTTATAGCTTTAGATGGCGTGGAAACAAGAATATAGCCGTTAGAGACAAGAAAAAGAGCCGTTGGACACAGTCTGCATTTTCTGACAATGTTACCGTTGGGATCGGAGTCGACTCGCGCGATCAGGAGTCGGCTCGCCTGTTGCAGGAGTCGGCTCGTGTTTTACCGGAGACGACTCGGCCACTGTTCCAAATTTGAATTAATGTGCTTGCCTCGACTGGGAGTCGACTCGTCTTAACCTGGAGTCGACTCGCCAACTTCTGGAGCTGACTTGGCAATTTCGGAGTCGGCTCATCCACTGAAGTCCGTGGATCCAATTTTGAATTTTGTCCTCTCGAGTCGACTCGACTGTCCTGGGAGTCGACTCGAATCTCAGAGCCCGAACTCCCGATCCTCTGTCTTTTGGCTCGTCCAGTCTTGGAGTCGACTCGAACTTCCTTGGAGTCGACTCGGCTCTCAGTTTGCGAAACACAGCCTTCTGCCATCTTGGTGTAGCGCTGCCTTGGAGTCGACTCGAGCTGTCTGGGAGTCGACTCGAATCTCAGAGGCAGTAACTTGGTTTTCTGTCTGTTGATGGTAAGCTGTCTTGGAGTCGACTCGAGCTGTCTGGGAGTCGACTCGAATCTCAGAGGCAGTAACTTGATTTTCTGTCTGTTGATGGTCGCGGAGTCTCGGAGTCGACTCGTGCAATGCGGGAGTCGACTCGAATCTCAGAGTCCCAAAAATGCTCTCTGACTTTTTCCTTGTGTTCCGCTGAGAGTCGACTCTTGCTTTCTTTGGAGTCGACCTACCAACCATCGGAGTCGACTCGCGTTCTACTGGAGTCGACTCGAATCTCAGACCCGAAAACTGCTCTCTGACTTTTCTGCCTGTGACTCCTAGGAGTCGACTCATACTTCTCCGGAGTCGACTCATACTTCTCTGGAGTCGACTCGAATTCCACTGGAGTCGACTCGAAGACTGTTCTTTTGAATTTTTCTTTTGATTTTACTCCTCCAATTTGAATCCTTTGAACTTTAAACTTGGGCCAATAAATTGTAGCTTTCTTCCAACTTGAGAGCTTTGGAGGCCTTCTTGTGTTCTTCCAACTTGCTATGTTCCTTGCAAAATAAATATCTTTCTCCTTGCAACATAAACATTAGTATCTATACTTCAAGGTTTTGTGATCATCAAAATCAATCTATGAATCAATCTTTGGGTCATCAATCTCCCCCTTTTTGATGATGACAAAACTTGGAGTATATGCAATATAAAAGATATTGATTTCTAGAAGTAATACATAGCTAAGTTGCATGAAGTGGAAAACATATATATTTAAAAACATACTTCATGATAATGCTTTAGATTTAATCAGCTTAACACAATCAACATATTTAAATTTTAAGCTGATTTGTATTCAATTCAAAGTAATAAAGCATTCTGAGTATATAGCATATACTTAGATATTTCTCCCCCTTTTTGACAACATCAAAAAGATAGTGAAACATTAAGTACAAAGATCAGAGCAGAACACATCGAGTGTGAATTCAAGAGATTTTTTAATTTGATACCACAGATAGTTTTCTAATTAAGTGTAGGTGGAATCTTGCTTAGGTTAATTCAAGAAGTACCACAAATGATATTCAAGGAAAAATATGAGTGGAAATCTAACCTCTCTTCACTAAGTATGAAAGCTTGTTCATTTAAGACCTTTTGCCCAATCTATTAAGTATTTTATCGACATGAGAGCAATTTAATTGATTTTTAGAGTAAAAGATCAAAACTTATATACTTGAAAAACATATCATTATGTTGGATCATGACTTCAAAGTTCTTTTTATGATAATAAGAGCATTGGGGCACAAATACCAAAATATGAATTCATGCAATTTATGATATATCTTAGAGCTCTTTTAAGGACTTTCTTTTATTCCTTTAGAAAATAAGCACGATTTGATACATATATAAAAATATGAATTGGCACAATATTGAAGTTCTAAAGAGCAAGCCAATTAGGACTCATTAGTGAATTCCAAAATAGATTTTCTACGAGATACTCAAGAAAATTTAACACGTTATTCTCCCCTTTTTTCATTAAATTAGAGGCTCTTAAGATCAACTATTTGAATTGCAATTTGGTTCATGATTTGTGCAGAAGATATATTAACCAAATAACATGCCTCAAGGTGTATCATAAAGATTTTCAGATTTAAATTTCAGATGATACATATTGGAGAGTATTAGGATTACTTTTCATTTAGTATTCTTTCTCTCTCCTTTAGCTATAAATTTATGCAATTAAGTCCAATAAGACCTCTCCTTCTGAAATTTTCTTTCTCCCCCTCAATTGATCATTCCATTTAAGAGTTTAGAATCCTAAGATAATGTTCAACAAAATTGTCAATCTCAAAAATGTATTTTCTATAAGTTTCAGCTTATTTTCATAAGACTCAAGGTTTGAGATAAGACAACCTTTATAGAACTCATCTCAAGGTAATTAAAGCATGTCTTGCAATATAAGGAGGTTCATCAAAATCAATCCATAAAATTCAAAGTATGCATCAAAATAAAGTGTCTTTGGGATAGGATACTGAATATCTAAAGCTCTCTCTCAAAAGATGCATTCTTCTTTAATCATTTTAATTGTTGAATTTCAGATTTTAGTGATAAACGTGAATAACACTGAAATTCTGTAATATCAAGAATGTAGAATAATCTAGTATTATTCCAAAATTTGTAGTAATTACTCTTTCTAATCCTTTACGAACAAGTTATGCTTTCTCATAATCTTAGAGAAAATGTATAGAAATATTAATCAGAAAATGATTCATTTGAAGCTTAGTTTCTTTCAACCGCATTTACATTTTCTTTCTTTTAGAATCATTTGAGTGAGCTGAAATATTTCTAGCTTTAAGATCATTCACTCTATTGATAGAAGTGTTTAATAATGTAGGAGAGAAAAACATATAGATGATTATTGAAATATATATATTTTTAGAACTCAATTTCTTAATCATAGTTTTTCAGCAATGTATACATGAAGCACAATAAATCTTTTTAATATCAAAATAAAATCATATATTTAGAAATTTTTGTTTGCAATCAAGATCATCGAAAGACACATCATTTGAACCAATATTAGTATACTTTGAAGATAAGAAATGATATGTTTCGGATGCGTATCGGAGCAATCACCAAAGGCATCAAAATTAATTCTGTTTTTCTTAAAGTAAGACTTTATTTAAAAATCACATTTAGTTTAAGCTTTTATACAAAATCAGATTCTGAATTACATAGGATTTTCAATAGAGGCTCTCAAACTCATACTTTGAGATATGTATCTTCCGCATTATAGCTCATCTTAAATGATTACGATTGAAAATACATATTTCAAACATATAAGAGCATATTCAGAATCTTTGTATTAAATGTTGAGTTTTGGTACGAATTTGAACATTATATACCAAATTTAAGCAAGTTGAAGGATAGAATAAAATTTATTTTCCCTAAATAGAGATATCCTTCTCTTCTTCTTTATTCAACTTTCAGATTTTAGAGATGATTGCTAACAACAAATCTGAAATTTCTTTTCAATAAAACTAAGCAAAAAATGTTATGTAGTATTTCAAACATTCAATCAAGTTGTCCAAGTATGGGATACTACAAAAGATATTGAGAACCCATAATTTAAAATATCATGCCACATGCAAAATATAGTGTGTGTTAAGTCATACATTAAAATATTAAGAACAAGCATGTCAAGTATCAAAATCAATTCTTTTCAAATAAACTCCCCCTATTTAAATATAATTTTGCACTGATTTCATCCTTAAAGTGTGTTTCCATGTGACTAAAAATTTGAATTGATTCTGCCTTGTATACTTTCATTTACTTTGTCTTTCATTTTTACTTTCTTATGCTCTATACTCTATTTACTCCCTATCCGGTGGAGTTGGGAAGGGGCACGAGGTACTACCACTAGCCTTCCTCTTGTGCCGTCCCTAATATGCCCTACACCGAATAGTTGGGTCAAATAGTGCCGGGTACTACCACTAGCCTTCCCATTGGCACCATCCCTATGATGAGCAATATAGAAAGGTTAAAATGTTCACTCCAAACTCTCCCTGTTTGAGTGTAATTAATTATAGATTTTATCCCTTCCAAGTGTGCCGAATATATTATGCTTGTTTTGCTTTTTCTTAAGATTGAAGTACTTGCCTTTGCTCAGATTTTTCATCTCTTGAATAATGTCCATTTTCTTTTCTTTATCTCTCTCTTTTTGTTATTCTCAAGTAATTTACATGAAAGAGTAGAATAAAGAGATAATCTTATGTATCATATAGATGTATATTATGCAAACAACATTTTCATTGTGCTCAAGGATTCATAACTTCTCACAAGTTATTTTACATCAAAATTTTAAGCATATACTTGTGTATTTCATGGTTATGACATAGGCAAAGATATATTTTAGTTTGGGCAAACCATGAAACAATTTCTAAAAGTATAAGTCAGTCAATACACATATAGACATGATATCAAAAATTAATAATTAAAGAATTTAATCATGCCATAATAGGATTTAAGTTATTGACTTTGCTCAATTAATTTGTGAGAAAGGTATCTAAAATTACCTATTCATTATATGTTCTTCAAGCCAAACTAGATTTCTTATGTGTGAACTTTTGGCTGAAGAAGATCCTCTCTCTTGTTTGCATGTGAATGTTTAGTGTATCTTACATGAAGATATCCTTCAAGTTGAAATTTCTCATTTTTCTTTCTTGAAGGAAGGTCATTAGTTTCTTTAAGATACAAAGCATTCATCCAACATATATATTTTTTTAACTAGATGACTCAATATAAGATATGACAATAGTTGCATGTTGAGTCACTTTACTCAAGAGATTGCCTAAATATAAGCAAGCACATATCATTTGAACTAAAGAGATAGATTCATTAACCAAGATAGTTTAAGTCAATTTAGTTTAGATTCTATTTGCTTAAGATAATTATCAATAAGATATGTTAACTATGTTTTAATCAATTTATCTTAAACATTTGTTTCTATCAAAATTCAGATTATGATTTATTTGTCATCAATAAAATATGATTAATTAAAGTTAGATTGAAGTCTTGCACAAGGTCACATAATGAGCACACAATCTGGTCTACTAGCTGTAAAATAATTATTCTATCATGCTTCAATACAGCTTTAACACAATAGATCTACTTTGCTCATCCTTTTCAAATTCTACAAGATGGGGTCATAGATATACCTTCTTCATGCCAATCTTCTATAAGAGTTTTCTTGTGGACTAACGTTGGTCAATGAAGATCCCCTTTCCTGTTTGTCTTAATTTGGAGTTTGAGAGAAGATGTTAATTCATTCATCATATTTCAAACTCACTTTGCAATATAACTCTTCATTAGTAGAACCAAAAATGATGTCATCAATGCATACTTTGAGCAAATAAGATATCACAAATTCATCTTTTTGATGCATAGATTTATCACTATTACTTTCTATCAAAAAGGTTGCTTAAGCTTTTATATATCATGCTTTTGATGCTTGTTCTAAATCACATATTGCTTTATCATATATGTAATGTGTATTTTTAAATATGGTGGTTATTTTTCATAGATCTCCTTTTTAATGAAGTAACCACATAGGAGTGACTTCTACACATTCATTTGACAGAATATAAAGCTCATGAAGCAAGCACATGATAATGATGATCTTTACTTCTAATCATGCAAGAATCTTTATCAAGATTTATTTCCTCTTTTCTTGATTTAGTCTTTTAGTAGTCATCAATTTTTCTTCATTAAGTGCATATGTAAAAGATTAACCATATAATTTAATTTTAGTATTTTGATAATAAATCATTAGTCTCATAAAGAATAAAATGAATTGATACTTCTACTACTAGAATTTTTCATGAATGTTCTATATGCATTGCTTGATGAATGATATCCAAGGATAGAAGTATCTTTATCAGATTTGGCATTATTTTCATAATAACATGTACGACTGAAAAATATGAAAGATATGCAATGGTTCATTTTTCAGAAGATCAAAAGAAGTTTTCATCAAAGATAGATCTAATAGAAGTCATATGTATGACAAGCAGTGATGATAGCTTTTAAAAATCATTTTAAGTAGATGACTATCATACAACATTGCCTTTTTCAATTCTTCAAAGATTCTATTAATCCTATTTTACCTATAGTGTTCTTGGTGCAGAAAGAATTGTATTCAATATTATTTTCTGTGCACAACTTAACACAAAAATTGGTTTTCAAAACTATGCCGTGATTCATAGTTTGCAAACCTTTATCATTTGATCGCTTTTTGTGAGTTTGTGCCAATGCAGAAAATATTTCAATTTGAGTGCCAAGAACAAGGCTAATGTAAGCTTTTGAAAAATTAGTGTTGGAAACAACATCTCTAGATTTAGAAATTATTTTTGTTTGTTTCCTTAGTTAGCATGCATAGTAAAACTTTGACCTTTAAGAGGATAATCTAAGTAAGCCTATGGCAAGGTCTTTTGAGATTAAGTACATACTAGCATGAGCTGATTTCATATGCCAAATATGGTTTCTTTAATCTTGGTATTCATAGTGCATATATTCAAAAGCATACCAAGTACACATTATCATATCTATGATCAATAAACAATAATGCCATAGATAAAACTCTCAATCAAGCATATAGAGAATTCATAGAGTTATTCTTAATAAGTTGATTAATCATTTAGCACCTTATCCAATAGTGAGTAAAATGAAATGATTTGATTATATTTCCAAAAGTATTTTCTATATCACAAAATTGATCACTACTAGCAAATCATATCAAATACTAAAGCACAAATAATAATGAGATGCAAGAATTACTGATTTCATTATTATTTTTTTTGTTAATAACTTTTTAAGTTTCTTTATGTTCCATAGGTACCTTGGTACACCTATGTGTACATCCTCATTTTCTCATTTTGGGTACCCAAGCTTGCTTGAGTCCTTGAGAGTTAGGACATATGGTTCCTTTTGGAACCCATATATGTTTAATAGTAATAACTTTACCATTTGATTTAATTATACTAGAACGATAGGTAAAGTTGTTATTCCCATCCTTTTCATTTTTGAAATAAGTTATCTTATTTAATGGTTTGCTTGGTAAATTGATAACCTTTTTCTCTAGAGATTTATGGCTAATTGAAGGAGTCAAGCTAAATTTTGATTTATCAAAATCAGCATGTTGGCTTTCAAACATCATTTTTAATCTTTCTGAACTTATAGTGAATTTGTTAATAAAACATCTTAATTGGTTAATTTCTTTACTTAAGTTTTGATTTTCTTTAATTAAGCTATGATTTTTCTGAATCAATTCTTCTGAAAATGACCTTAAGCTTTCATTTTCAGAATTTAGTTTCTTAAGATTTTTATTCTTTACAGATAATTTTCTACATTCACTATACAACTCATGAAAAGCATTTAATAATTCATCATAAGAGAATTCTTCTTGAAAATCATTTGAGGTAAGAGTAGATTCAGATTTTACCTTGTCTTCTTGTGCCATAAAGCACAAGTCAGTTACCTCTTGTAGTTTCTTGGAGCTAATATCATCATTGTTGCTCCTAACCTTTATTTTTTGGCTTGACTCTTTCTTGGTCAAGGCTTTCTTCCTTTTTATCTCTTTCTTCCTTTCTTCTTGCTTCCTCTTTTTCTTTGTCTTTAGGAAGCTGATTTGCCTCGGAGTCGACTCGGACCTTATTGGAGTCGACTCGACTAACTTGGGAGTCGACTCTGAGCTACTTGGAGTCGACTCGACTGAGGGAGATTCATCACCCTTTTCTGCAGTCTCATTGTTAGTATATAATTGAAGCATATGAGAGCTAATCTGAGATTTATCATAAATATTTTCTAAAGTATCCCAGATCTCCTTAGCAGATAAGCATGCAGAAATTTCATTAAACTTTGTTTCTTGAATAGCACAATATAATATGTTCATAGCATTAGCATTTAATTGTGCTAAGTCCTTCCCATTAATATGAGAGAGTGTGTGAAGGTCATTTATTATGATTTTCCATAGATAGTAGTTTTGTGATTGAATGAAAATGCGCATGCGTATTTTCCAATGTGGGTAGTTTATACCATTAAACAGTGGAGGTGTATCAATTGATTGTCCTTCTCCTAGAAAACTATCTATTTGAGTTGTCATGATCTTTGGCTCTAGTCGGTTAAGACTACAAATAATATTTGAGCACCTGCTCTGATACCACTTGTTGCCCAGTAGATACAACCCAAGAGGGGGGGTGAATTGGGTCTTTTAAAACTTTTATGCTACTTCTAAAACTTTTTGATTAACTATGCTAAGTTGTATAGATGCACAGTAAAAGTTAAACTTAGTAAGGGTTTGATGTATAGACTTTGACTTGATTAAATATGCTTGCAACTAAAGGATGTGCGGATAAGAATTAAGCAAGCAATTTATCTAAGTAAGTAAGTGTGTTAGTTAGACAATAACTAGAGGCATTACAAACACAAAGGACATATAGTGGTTCGGTGCACCCCAGCACCTACATCCACTCCCCAAGACCTCTTGGGAATTTCACTATAATCCTACCGATTACAGCCGGTTGTTTTACAAGCTCACAACCCAACTTGTTGTTTTACGAGCGCACAACGAACTCGGTCGGTTTTTCCAGGCTCACCGACTAGAACCTCCCCGATTGTTTTTCCGGGATCACAATCAAACCCTTACCAACAAACCTATCACCGTTGGTTTTTTCCTTTGGCTCACCAACAAACCTTAACACCGTTGGTTTTTCTTTGGCTCACCAGCAAACCTTAACCCCTTGATTCAATCCCTTGATTGAATCAAGTTACAAGATATTAAAACAAAGTATAAAACAAAACAAAGCTTCTTAAACAAGCAAATATGACAATATAAACAAATAGAGTAAAGAGAAGCCCTCAAACGAGTTTTGAAGATGGAGGAGCTCGGCTTCTTCTTTACTTGATCCTCCTCTGATTTGGCATGAAGTAGAGGATCCCCGAGGCAGCACACGGATGGAGAGGAAGCTTTCGGATTCACTTGGATGCTCTTCTTCTCTCTATTTCGTTTTGGATGGCCCTTTTGTGCTTATGGGAGATTTCCTTTGTAATCTCTTTGAGATCTCTTTCCTAGATGATCTCTCCCACTTCCATGAGTTCTCTCCTAGCTCTCTTCTTGTTTTTATAGCTTTAGATGGCGTGGAAACAAGAATATAGCCGTTAGAGACAAGAAAAAGAGCCGTTGGACACAGTCTGCATTTCCTGACAATGTTACCGTTGGGATCGGAGTCGACTCGCGCGATCAGGAGTCGGCTCGCCTGTTGCAGGAGTCGGCTCGTGTTTTACCGGAGACGACTCGGCCACTGTTCCACATTTGAATTAATGTGCTTGCCTCGACTGGGAGTCGACTCGTCTTAACCTGGAGTCGACTCGCCAACTTCTGGAGCTGACTTGGCAATTTCGGAGTCGGCTCATCCACTGAAGTCCGTGGATCCAATTTTGAATTTTGTCCTCTCGAGTCGACTCGACTGTCCTGGGAGTCGACTCGAATCTCAGAGCCCGAACTCCCGATCCTCTGTCTTTTGGCTCGTCCAGTCTTGGAGTCGACTCGAACTTCCTTGGAGTCGACTCGGCTCTCAGTTTGCGAAACACAGCCTTCTGCCATCTTGGTGTAGCGCTGCCTTGGAGTCGACTCGAGCTGTCTGGGAGTCGACTCGAATCTCAGAGGCAGTAACTTGGTTTTCTGTCTGTTGATGGTAAGCTGTCTTGGAGTCGACTCGAGCTGTCTGGGAGTCGACTCGAATCTCAGAGGCAGTAACTTGATTTTCTGTCTGTTGATGGTCGCGGAGTCTCGGAGTCGACTCGTGCAATGCGGGAGTCGACTCGAATCTCAGAGTCCCAAAAATGCTCTCTGACTTTTTCCTTGTGTTCCGCTGAGAGTCGACTCTTGCTTTCTTTGGAGTCGACCTACCAACCATCGGAGTCGACTCGCGTTCTACTGGAGTCGACTTGAATCTCAGACCCGAAAACTGCTCTCTGACTTTTCTGCCTGTGACTCCTAGGAGTCGACTCATACTTCTCCGGAGTCGACTCATACTTCTCTGGAGTCGACTCGAATTCCACTGGAGTCGACTCGAAGACTGTTCTTTTGAATTTTTCTTTTGATTTTACTCCTCCAATTTGAATCCTTTGAACTTTAAACTTGGGCCAATAAATTGTAGCTTTCTTCCAACTTGAGAGCTTTGGAGGCCTTCTTGTGTTCTTCCAACTTGCTATGTTCCTTGCAAAATAAATATCTTTCTCCTTGCAACATAAACATGAGTATCTATACTTCAAGGTTTTGTGATCATCAAAATCAATCTATGAATCAATCTTTGGGTCATCAAGAAGGCCTTTACAAATCAATGATTTCATGACTTGTAGATATGCACATATTTGTTCTATTCTAAGTACTATAAGCATTCAAATCAAGACCCTCTCTACTGGATAGATTCAATTATTCTAAACAAACATTTGTAAGCTAGTAGATAATAACAATAATGTGAGTAAAAATTGGGTTTGAAAAATATGCAACTAACATAGAATCAAAGATGAGGCTGGAATGATTGATTCACCAAGCTGGAGAGATGAGAGAGTCAAGGAAGGCAAGAGAGACGACAAACGTCCTTGCACATCGGAGACACAATAGGGTACATTCACGCACACTGAAGAGAGGGTGAGAGGGTGAACGGAGGGGAGAGGTGAGGGAGTTGTCGCAGGATGGAATTTAGCACATCAAGGCTAGAGAGATTGGGTATTCATGGATTTTGAGCAGTCAGGAGGGTTAGGCAAGAAGGGTTAGAAAAATATGGAGGGCATTTTTGTCTTCGAGGGATCAAAAATTAAAAAGAATTTAACCTATGTACTGGGTGCTATAAAAATAGTCCACAGGGGTTAAATATTAAGGCGCGGTCCACTAATGGATTGGCTATTAATTTCTTCAAAAAAAATGACAGTTCTGGTGAAGTCTTCCAACCTTTGTGAAGAAAGAAAAATGTGGTGACTTGAGAGAGGGAAAAGGGTGGGAGGAGATACTAAGTGTGAGAATCGGGCCGAACTGGAACTGGTTTGGATCAAAGTCGGCAGGGCAAGCCATTTGATTCATAAATTCAAAAAAAAAAGAGATAAAGCTTTGGAAACAGAGGATGTGATCATGATCCGCTGCTAAAGAGATGGTGGTTGTGGATGACCACAAACACACCACGATGACTCGAGAGGACTCTTTGGAGTTGGCACAAATGACGGCCGACTGTTAGGTCCGCCACCAATGAATGAATGGCTGAGTTTATCTTTCATTGAACCAACCTTATCTCTTTCCGAAAATTTTCTTTAAATCTCCCTTCAATCGTTGTGTTTGAACACCACTAAGTCTTTCCTCCTTTGTTCTTCACTTCCGGCGACCGTCATGTCGCCATAATCGAGCTTTGCTATCCCCAAAACTCCTCTTCTCTCTCTCTAAACCTGATTACCCTGTTTCGAGATCCATCACCTCTCTTTTCGTCGGAAAACGTCAGCACCGCAAGATCCATTGCCACCGCAGCTCGCTAGTGAGTGCTCACTCTCCCATTGCCCATTTTGGTTGAGTAGATATCACACGAGGTAGCTAAGGGGCACTGCCCCATTCATCTTTTTCTCTACTTTTTCTGATCACCCAGCCATCGCCGCCATCCAACCTTAAACCAAAAATATCATCATGTTTTGTTGGTAAATTTTTATTGCTTATTATTAGGTTAAATTACAACCTTCTTATATATTCAAGGCTTCTTCTAGTAGTTGCAGGCTAATGAGACACATCTAAAGTAATGTGAAGGGAGAAAAAGTTAGATACTTTATGAGTAGCTTTTCTTCATGGTAAAACTGAAAATAAAATTATGAAGCCTTATTAGTTTGTTTCATTTAAGCTTCACAATAAGGTCACATATTTTGTGTATGCTTGCAATTTATGTCCTCCATATCTTATCATCAAAATCTTCCAACATTAATATCAAATTCTTCTAATATTCACCCTATAGATATAGAAAAATAAACTATTTTAAATAAACTAGCAATAGTTTTATTATAATATTTCCAATATGTGTGAGAACCCCTATTATTTCTTTGTAGCTGAAGTTTGCTAATTTTATGATATTTGTTCTTGCAGATTTAGGAGTTTTTCATAAAAACATTTCAGCACATACATCATGATATGAATATTCCTTTGAGTGAAGATAATTTAATCTTTCTTATTATGAAAGTTAAAAAATGATAATAATAAGATAAGCATCTATCATTTAATTATCTCACAAAGCAATAAGGTGAAACAATGTAATCAAAGGCAAAGTTTACCTAATGATGTCTCTAAAGCACATTAAAAATTCCCCATATTGACCTTCTAGTTACGAAAGAATCCTGATCATATCTGAGTATAATATTAAATATCATGTAAACATTGGGAGTTCTATTTGGTCCTCAAATGTGCGGATATTCTAATCAGATCTAGAAGCATATATTAATTTTTGATGTGTCATTCTCCTTATGGCAATGGATAAATCTTTTTCAATAATAGCTTTTTCATATTAACATATGGTTGACCCAAGTCAAGTCAGATTTCTTTTAATTAGTCAAAATTTCTTTTAATTAATAAATTTGATCTAACTCAGAAGCCTTAATTTGATCAGGTGGAAATCCAGGTCCAGATAGCGTGGAGGCATGATCGAGACTGGATCTGTTGCATTCAAGTAACCGCGAACCTCACCTCCGGATGAAATTCATATTTTGATCCAAGGGATGATTGAGATCTCTAAATGTTAGATTAGTTTTGGTATTTAATAAGGTATTTAATTATTTTAGAATTTTGGACGATTTACCAAATTGGTGGATTTTGAGAGAGTTAGTGCAAAATTAGTAGGTTACCTTTACTCTTGGTATATTTAATCACAACATGATATGATATATATTATTTGAAAATTAATCTATTTCAATTATGTTTAAATTAAGTCTTGTATATATGCTGCATGAAATTTAATATTGGATTAAGTATGATATAAAATACTTGGGCATAATTTATTACATGGATAAATGTGTTGATACCGTATATAGATAAATGGGAACATGCACATGGATAAATACTTATGCTATTATTGGAAGAACTAGATATAAAAAAAGTGTCGTATGTTGCTTTAGCTTTACTTTCCACTAAACACTCAACTGAAGCATGCTAATATGCTAATGGAAGCAGCTTGAGAGCTACAGTCCCTTGCACCCATGCAAGTTATGGAGGATTTGATAGACCCATCTATCTCATATTCAAATTGTAAACCTTGTGGGAGATATTGTAAAGTTCGCTGCACTAAAACGAATTTGGGGACAACCTCCAAATATATTAATGTTAATATGACAGAAACCTTATTTCCTAAGAAGGAAAATTAGCACATTCTTCTATAATAAATTACTGTGAAGATAATTAGTTGGAACAATCATAGTCTTAGGAGACTAGATACTATAATATATTCTTAGCATCTCATTAACTTCCAAAGGGTTTCGGACTGTTTTAGAATTCAAACCACGAGAGGAGTCCGCCTAGGAGACGTGTCCCACTTCGATTCAGATTAGGATTCACTATCAGGCTAGGATTCGCTAAAATAAGAACCCCGAAACCTTTACTTTTAATCCCGACCGCACTCCTCTCTTCTCCCACAGGAAGCTTCATTGCTTGGCTACATTACGGGAAGAGATGACGAGAATTTTACAGAAAGCAACAGCGATCGGCTCTCCCAAACGACGTCATGAACAGAGCTTTCAATTTCGGCGACACTACCATGTATGTCAGTGCTTTGCTCAAGGGGAGAGGTTTGGAAGCATCGGCAAGGTTTGTGGCTCCCATGAGTGTCCACCTTCACGTCTACGAGTTCTGTGATGGAGGTCTAAGCTTGGCTCGCCCCCCAGAGTCCACCAATTTTTCCACATATCTCCGCAACCTGGTGTATCCGCAATATCTCAATAATATGGTTCCTGAAATCCTTTCCAATACGCGCTACAACGATCTTGATGCCCAGCGCTTCTAGCAGGAGAAGCTCAACGTATACGTTTTCGGTGTTAGCCTGGATGCCTTACTTGCTGGAGTTGAAGAGCTGGAGATAAACGTCGAGATATGTATCCACGAGGCTTCCGTCAAGGCGCTGGAGGTGGTGAAGTACAATGGTGTTGGAACTAAGTTTCAAGAGAACGGGTACTCGATATGCTTGGAGGAGTTTGAGTTTGAGATGGAAGTGACTCAAATGCCTTGCAAGCACGTCTTCCATGGTGGCCGCCTCACTCAGTGGCTGGAGAGAAGTCATCTTTGCCAACTCTGCCGTTATGAGATGGCCATCTAATGCGAGGGGAATGGGAAGGAGCTGGCCTAAATTTTTTGGCATCTATTGCTGTATGTTCGTTTTTGGCCTAAATTCTTTTCCACTTGTTGACTTGCCAGGATGGCCTAAATTTTGGCCTAAACCGCATATCAGAAATAAAACTATTTCTGATATGCGGTTTGGTTATTTTAAAATTTATTTATTATTTTTTTCTTTTTTTGAGTAAAAACTGGCTTATAGTTTATTTCTTTGCATGCCATCTAAATTCAATGTTAAAAAAAATCTTTTTTTCAAACCCTTTTTTTTTTGTGTACTGACGTCTCACTACATCAGCTATGAGTAAATTCAGAATAATCACAAAGCAAAACATGCTCTAGTGCCACCAACACTCGCTCCATACCTTTCCATAGGACGACCCTAGAGTGGTGTGCTGCAAATGAGGTGACCCAGTCCGCCGCACTGTTCACCTTCCGAAAGACATGCATGGCTCAGAAGGAGTCCAGCTCACCTAGAAGATGGCTGATATCATAGACAAGAGGGTGTGGATCTAACTTGACATGCCCACTCCGAATCCAGTCGACCACTGTAGTCGAGTCTCTCTCAAGTAGGACCCGTCGAGCACCCAAGTGCACTCTGGCCTGCACGGGGCCCTCCCATGCTGCTTGCAACTCCGCCACTGGGACAAACTCATCAAAGGCACGTTGTCCTCTAGCTGCAATCAGCCTGAAGTCGTAGTCTGTTATCATAAAATCCACACCGCATCTGCTACTGCTCTCTGAGATGCTACCGTCAAAATTCACCTTGAAGAAATCAGGGGTGGGGGCTCCCAGGATACCATTGGTATCATCGCATACCTAGACGTTGTTGGAAATCCACCCATGCTGCAGAAATTTCAAAAAAAAAATTCAGATCGCAGCGGAAGGCATGCACGGGATCCTGTTCATCGCATGAACGTATTTCAAAATCATCGTTCGTAGTTAGATTAGGATTAATTACTTTTCATAAAAGATTAGAAAGATCAGATCTTCACCTTGTGCGGGTAGATGATCACCGCAAACTGATGATCGTGGTATCTGATGAAGGTTCGCTTGAAGCCGCATACGCATCCGGCCTCTACGGGTATCCACACGAAGCAGAGGACCGATCAAAGCTTCCTTGTCTCCCCGAGGTGCTAGCTCCCTTGCAGAGACAAATTTTGATGGCTGATATCCTCTTTTTGAATCAACCTTTGATTGTGCTTGGGAGGAGGAAGAAGAAGGATGGTTCTAGGAAGAAGAACAAAGGCTACTCGCAGCCTTTTCTTTCTTCTTCGCGTTGGAGCCTTAGAAGAGAGGAAGGAAGGGAACACGCCTCTTCTTATTTTCCCTTTGCTGATGGTGGCTGAAAACCCAAGAGAGGAAGGGTGGCTTATGGCCGGAAGAGGCGGAAAAAGATTACCCTAGGGGTTGGCCCTTTACCTCCTTATAAAGACATATGGAGCTCCTACATTTTAGGAGCTTCATGTTTTTCCTTTTGGAGCCAAGAGGAGGGGCGCACGCCCCTCTTCTCTTCTCTTTGATTTCCCAAGGGAGGGGTGTATGCCCCTCCCTCCTCATCCTCCATCACGCATGCCCCAAGCTTGATCTAATCAAGTGGGGCGTGGGGCCTAATCCTAGGTGGTTTTAATCCTTTTCCAAAAAGGACTAGGTGCACCTATTTGTATCCCTTCAAATTCTAATCCAATTACGATTCAATTGAACCATGACTCAATTGAACTCTTCAATCCTAATCCAATTAGAAGTCATTTAATTAATTAGACTAAAATTAATCAGGACTTAAGAAATCATAATCTAATTAGGACTTGTTCAATTTTAGTCCTAATCCAATTAGGACTCTAATTTGAATCCAAAGTCCTAATCTAATTAGGACTCTAGGAATTCTACTCTAAGTAGGATTCTAATTTAAATTCTAAATCCTAATTCAATTAGGACTCTAGAAATCCTACTCCAAGTAGGACTCGTGTTTAAGTCCAATTAATCAAATTCCATTATTTCTTCTTCAACTAATTATCAATCGAATTGATTATTCATGATTCATAATCACAATTCAACCATCGGATCAGTCAGTGCTTCTAATGTGTGTGACCCTATAGATTCTATTCTATCTGGTAGTGAGATATATTGCAATCTCTATCACAATATCATTGAAAACTTCTTTCAATAGGTTGGAACAATTCCAACTCAACTCATCAGAGATCATCGACCATCGAGATAGTCCCTGTGAGTCTCACCATCCACCAGTGACACCTAGCAGCATGTAGTGGCTACCCAGCAGAATGGAATGATGAACCTCTAGGTGCAATTATCGTATGATACAGCCTTTCTATCGTGGATCCCTACAGGACAGAGGTCATGGATAATACGTCAATCCCTATCGTCTGTCATATGTCTAGATTTATTCGACTTAAGTTCGAGAGTGGAAAACTCTTTCTCCACTGTATATGTTGCCTCGGCCGAAGTCTTACGAACTCAGTCTTATAAATCACATAGGATCTCTCCTTATCTACCAAGATCGATAGATTCTTTGTAGGTGCATACCCTACTCCTACAGTGAACCTACTGCAGCCAATCTACACTACAAGGATCCGTATGTCTAGAGACCATGTATACGTGCAGTCAAACTATAATAACCTCACTGTGAGTAGCCGAAGCACCGCAGGTCATAGGACCAGTCACACTACTGCAACATCAAGCAAGTCACTGATGAGTGGATAGACATCCAAGCGACTTATTGTCTTGGTCACACTCAGTATCCTTGTTCTCTAACAAGCACCTGCACTATCACTTCAGTGTGCCCACACTGTGGACTCGAGTCTCATCCATCCATAAGGAAAGCGACCCGTGCACTGATCTCATCGGATCGATTACCGTCCTCGTGATAATCCATTGATCAGGAGCATTTTAGAAAATAATCACCAATGATACATCACTCAAATTCTCAACTCTTGAGAATATGCATCATCATCTTATTAATTCCTTGGACGATTCGTAGATACATAAACAATATGAATGAAAAAGATGCCCATTTATTATTTAATAATAATAAAGTTAAGTACAAAATTATGTTTCAGAATTAATAATGTATCAGCCATATTGGCTTCTAGGGCATATATCTAATAGACGTTGTAGTCTGAATCCTTCTCTAGCAGCTAGACAAGCACTTAGGCGTTAAAATGAGGGAACTCTTTGCTGAGGAAGAAATCTCATATGAAATATAAAATGATGAAGAAACAAATTCTCGCCCTAAATATAATTTTTCGTGGCTTGTTGGTCAAACAACATATATCTGATATTTAACACGAGTTCACAACCATGCAATCAGCATGAATCCAAGACTCAGATTTTGAAAGCCTCAAAGCCTCTAACATTGTAGCAACTCAAAACCTCATCCAAGAAGGCTAGCTAGAAAGTATCATTTGGGTTCCTTGATCCTGTATAAGTATCCAAGATCTACAAAGTAAATAATCGATATGAGACTAAACACACATCCGAATGAGTCCTCACATACTTTTTCCATTTATTTGTGTTGTTGTTGCTCATATATGCAGCCCAAGAGGGGGGTGAATTGGGTTTTAAAACTTTTTAACTAAATGCAGCGGATAAACTATAGTTTTAATTTGAAAGCTAAAGGTGATGAAGCAAAGAATGAATGATGACAGAAGCAGAAACATAAAGATATAAGCACATACACAAACACAGAAAATTTATAGTAGTTTGGTACAATCCACACCTACATCCACTCCCTAAGATTCTTGAAAATTTATACTGTAATCTCCTTGATTACAGTGCGGTCATTTTGCGAGCTCACAACCCAACTCGTTGTTTTTCTGGGATCACTACGAACCCGACTGGTTTTCATAGGCTCACCAACCAAAACCTTAACCCGTTTGTTTTTCGGGATCACAAACAACCTAACTAATTTTCACAAGCTCACTAACTAAAACCTTAACCCTTGTTGAATCCTCCGATTCAACAACTTCCAATTCAGGTTTGGAAGAATCTTTAGCAGTTTCAGAACCATTGAAACTGTTACAGCAGAATAAAAGCTAAGTAATAAATACTGTAACAATGTAAGTAAAGCTTCAAAATAAATGAAACAATAAATGTAAATCTGAAGCTATGAAGATGGTCGTTGGTTGTAGTTGAATGTTTTGATTGTACAACAGCAGTTTTTGAATATCCCAGCTGATTTCCTCGCAGAATGGATTTTTTCTTTTATGGCTCTCTTGTGAGGATTTGATCTTTGGAAGCTTGAATATTGGGTTTTGGATTTTCCTCTTGTTCCTTTCCCTCGTCTTCTGCCTTTTCTCTTGGTGTTCCTTTGAATTTATAGGCTACATATTGAACAGAAAGTACCAAATAGCCGTTGCATCAAGAAACTATCCGTTGGCGCCAGCAAAAATACTGTTAAAAGTAGCCGTTGGAGTTGTCAGGATAATAGGGGTCGTCCCTCCAAGTTCAGGGATCATCTCATGTGCTTAAGGGGACGGCTCACCAAGCATAGGAGTCGGCTCCTTTATTTGGATCATACAAATTTCCTATGCTAGCCTCAAAGGGTCGACTCATCAATGTCGGGAGTCAATTTATGTAGATAATGGGTCACCTCCTTAAGTAAAAGGGTCGGCTCATTCCTTCAGTTCATATAAAGTTCTTGCGCTTGCCTCAAGGGTCGACTCTTCAATGTCAGGGGTTGACTCGTGTAGATATTGGGTCGACTCCTTAAACACAAGGATCGGCTCATCTAGTTCCTCTCAAGTGATGATTCTTCTCTATTTCTCTTGAACTACATGCGGGTCGACTTTTTAAACAAAAGGGTCAGGCTCACTCAGTTTTCAGATAGAATTTTTAGGATTTTTGATTTTGTTTTTCTCGATTCTTTAGAGTTTGTAGGTGCAATTTTCATCTTGAAATTTAAACCTTCACATTTAAGCCAACTTCATTAGAGTACATATTTAACTCAATTATTTTGTGATCATCAAAATTCATCTTTTAAGATTAACAATCTCTTCCTTTTTGATGATGACAAAAATATTGAGTCTAAAAGAATTTTGCAATAATATTCAGAGCAATTTTGCAATTAGGTTTAGAGCAAAACACAGAGCATTCGAAGTATACAACAAAATTTAGTATGAGAATACTTTTGTAATAAGGTTCAGAGCACGGAAAAAAATATTTAGAGATTTTAAGATGTGCATTTTTGAATCTTAAAACTTTCAATATGTGAATTTTATATGTTTATGAGAAAATCTCCTCCTTTCTAATATGATCAGGTAATCATGCTTCTCCCCCTTTTTATTATAAGAGGTTAAGTTGAGCAGGGGTTTTTAAAATTCTTGATACCCCTATTTCTCAAAACGAATTATTTTTTTCTTCCCTCTTTTTTGAAATTCTTTTACTCTTTTACTTCTCCCTCTTTTGAAATTCTTTTACTCTTACTTCTAATTCTTTTTCTCTTTCCCTTTTTTGAAATTCTTTTACTTCTCCCCCTTTGTGTTATCAACAAAAGGGTGAGATGTTAGAAATCTTTTTACTTTTAGTTCATTAATGAAGCATTAAGAGTTAAAGAGAATAATTAAATAGAAGGTTCAGATTTGATGGTAATGCTATCAGGGCAGTAATTAGGGCAAGTAATTGATGAATCTTAAGCAGTTTGGCCAAAGTTTAAGAAGATTATTATCAGAGAGTTGATTATGCATCAGAGCATTTTAATTTATAAATGGATCAGAGCTCATAAAATGTATCAGAGTCTCTTTTAATCGAGTCTTCTTCTAGTAGTTGTAGGCTAATCAGACACATCTAAAGTAAGGTGAAGGGAGAAAAAGTTAGATATTTTATGATTAGCTTTTCTTCATGGTAAAATTGAAAATAAAATTTAGTTTGTTTTTTTTAGCTTCACAATAAGGTCACATATTTTGTGTATGCTTGCAATTTATGTCCTCCATATCTTATCTCAAAATCTTCCAACATTAATATTGAATTCTTCTAATATTCACCTTGTAGATCTAGAAAAATAAACTATTTTAATAAAATAGCAATAGTTTTATGATAGTATTTCCAATATGTGTGAGCATCCCTGTTATTTCTTTGTAGCTAAAGTTTGCTAATTTTATGATATTTTTTCTTGCAGATTTAGGAGTTTTTCATAAAAATATTTTAGCACATAAAAACATTGCAGGTGGAAATCTAGGTCCAGAAGAAAGGTTAGAATGGCAGATTCGGCTCCTTGGGAAGTACCAAATAAATGACTACTCGAATCAGAGTTTTGAGCATAAAGATTCCACTGATCCGCAAAAAGTGGTTCCAACCCTTGAGGATACGGTAATACTAATCGAGACCGGATCCGTTGCATTCAAGTAATTGCGAACCTCACCTCTGGGTGAAATTTATATTTTGATCCAAGGGATGATCGGGATCTCCGAATGAAAGATTAGTTTCGGTGGTTTGGACCTAGACGAGACTCTACCCAAGGATATTTCAAGTGGTTAACAATGTATAAATTTAATAAAGTATTTAATTATTTTAGAATTTTGGATGATTTTCCAAATTGGTGGATTTTGAGAGAGTTAGAGCAAAATTAGTAAGTTACCTTTACTCTTGGTATATTTAATCACAACATGATCTGATATATATTATTTGGAAATTAATATATTTCTATTATGTTTAAATTAAGCGTTGTATATATGCTGCATGAAATTTAATATTGAATTAAGTATGATATGAAATACTTGGGCATGATTTATTACATGGATAAATGTGTTAATACTATATATGGATAAATGGGAACATGCATATGGATAAATACTTATGCTATTATTGGAAGAACCGGATATAAGAAGTGTCGAACGTTGCACTAGCTTTACTTTCCACTAAACACTTAGCCGAGGCTAATATGACTATGGAAGCAGCTTTAGAACTACAGTCCCATGCACCCATGCAAGTTTTGGAGGATTTGATAGACCCATCAATCTCATATTCAAATTATAAACCCGGCACAAGATATTGTAAAGTTTGCTGCTCTGAAATGAATTCGAGAACAACCTCCAAATATATTAATGTCAATATGACGGACACCTTATTTCCTAAGAAAGAAAATTAGCACATTCTTCTATAATAAATTGCGGTGAAGATAATTAGTTGGAACAATCATAGTCTTCGAAGACCAGATGCTAGAATATTTTTTTAGCATCTCATTAACTTCCAAAGGGTTTCGGACTATTTTAGAATTTAAACTACCAGAGGAGTCCGCCTAGGAGACGTATCCCGCTTCGATTCAGATCAGGATTCACTATCAGGCTAGGATTCGCTAAAATAAGAACCCCAACACCTCTACTTATAATCCCGGCCGCACTCCTCGCCTCTCCTGTAGGAAGCTTCGTTGCTCGGCTGCATAACGGGAAGAGACGACGAGAATTTTACAGAAAGCAACAGCGATCGGCTCTCCCAAATGATGTCATGAACACAGCTTTCAATTTTGGCGACGCTACCATGTATGTCAGTGCTTGGCTCAAGGGGAGAGGTTTGGAAGCATCGACAAGGTTTGTGGCTCCTGTGAGCATCCACCTTCACGTCTACGAGTTCTGTGATGGAGGTCTAAGCTTGGCCCGCCCCTCCGAGTCCACCAATTTTTCCGCGTATCTCCGCAACCTGGTGGATCCACGATATCTCAATAATATGGTTCCTGAAATCCTTTCCAATACACGCTACAACGATCTTGACACCCAGCGCTTCTGGCAGGAGAAGCTCAATGATGAGAGCACAAAAGTGCAATCGTCAGACCATTTTAATTAGCATTTTAGCTAATCATTTAGAATAAAATTAACTAATTAATGTTTTATTTGTGCAAGCATCCCACATTCCATGTCCAGGTTCAACCGAGCCCAACTGCATCGGACTTCTCTTAATTCCCACGGCCATCATCCTGATGAAGTTGAGTCACTACCGGCTGCCATCCCACCGTTGTCTCAGCCCAACTTTGATTCCAGCTCCCAATCGCGCGCATCAGCATATCATTGATTCTGGTATGGCACCAACTTGACCCATGCACGTCACTGCCAGCACCCCATCCGGAACTCCAGCCTCCCAAATTAGCGGCCATCAAGGAGCCACCTCACAGAAGGAGCCCCACATCATCCCGTCCGGGCTCCTCCGCATTCAAGCGTCCGTGCCAGCTCTTCCGAATCCCATCTCATCCCGTGATCCCAGCATGGCCCGAAGAAGCAAGCCGTGATCGTTTCCTCCTCTTCTCCCGTCGCTGCCAGCTCTCCCATGCCGTGAACGCCCTAATCCGGCACCCAAAGAAGGAAACCCATCATCCAGATCCCAGCACCCGGATCCACGTCTCCTCCTCTTCCAAAGCTTCCGGATTAGCACTCCATCCCAGCTGCTCGTGAAGCCCCGTTGATCGCATCTGCCTTCTTCTTCCATCCTGTCGATCCCGCGGCCAGCCTTCCGGATTCGAAGCGTCATTCACGTCCAGCCGTTCGTCCTCCTCCCGCTTCCAATCCGGCACCCAAAGAAGGGAAGAGCAACGATCCTGCGTCCGTGAAGGAAACCCCAGCATCCCGGATGACACGCAGCCCTTCCGTTTCTAGCACCCCAGTGATTTTTGTGGCATCTCCTCTTCCGCGTGCGATCCCGGACGATTCGCCTCCTCCCAGCAAAGATCCCAACTCCAGGGGGGTTAATCTATAAAGGGAGGGGCCATCGGCAGAGGAAAGAGGGAGGTCGGCTGGTTCAAGAAAGAACAGAGGAGGGAGGAGCTTAGGAGGTGAGCTCGGTTGGAGGAAAAAGAATCAAGAACAGAGTGCTCTGTCCTTGGAAAGAAAGAAAAAAAAAAAAGAAGAGTAGTTTATGTTGAAGTCCCACCGTGGGAGAGGAAGGGATTTTCTCATTTTTATTTTATTTTATTTATTTGCAGAAGACAGGAGCATTAGGCTTCATCTTCAAATCTTTTTTACTTTTTGTAATCATTTTTTTTATGAAATCAATCAATTTTCTTCCATACAATCCTTGTTCTAGGTTTAGTTCAATTTCTCTTTTTTTTTTAATGCAATCTTTTAATTTTTCTTTCATGCAATATATAAAATTTTCTCTTATGCAATTTATGTTCCAGATTTCAATCTTCTTAGCACTATTTTCATCTATTTTAATTCATGCCAAAGTTTTTCTTTGAATAGTAAAATATTTTATTAAATTTATAAATGCTCTTCTACTCCAAGTATTTGTCTTTTCGTTATTTTCAAATGGAAAACCTTCTCTGGTAGACTAGAGAATCATTTAACATCCTCAAAGTAATGTTTTTCTTTTATCATTCGAAAATCGATTTCAAATCCGAGTGAATATTTTTATTTTTAAACAACTCCAATCGCCTCCCTGTGGATCGACCTCTTACAACCACTATTCTTCGAGTAGAACATGCAAGAGTAAAATTAATTTAAACTTTGTTTGTCGGTTCTAACAACGATCTGTTTAGCATATTTTTAGGTAAACAGAAATCGGACAACAGAATTTGGCGCCGTTGCCGGGGAGGCAAATCGAGAAGCAAGAACGATCACGAAGATCAAATCGAATTTTGGATGCCCGAAGTGAATGCACTCCGGTAGTAAGTTTTTATTTTTATTTTTATTAATTTTCCTTATTTTGATAATTTCTAGTTAATAATTTCGTAGTTGTTAAATTCTAAAATTTGAAATTCAAAATTTAAAATTCAAAAAAAAAATTAAAAATTTTAAAAAAAAATTCCAAAATTCTAAAATTCAAAAAAATTTTAAATTCAAAATTTGAATTCTAAGATTCGAAATTTGAAATTTAAATTTAAAAAAATAATTAATTAAATCAAAAAAATAAAAAAAAAATTATTATTTTTGCTAGTAATTGATAGGGTGAAATCCTCCGAGGTTATCATACCTCTATTGGGGCTCCTCACGGCGTAATTTCTAGAGCTTATTCAATGGGCATTCGGAGATTGATTGACACATAAGGATTGTGTTTAGTTTACATTCAAGTTATTGCTATATAAAAATTAAAAAAAATTAAAAAATAGTAAATTAAAAAAAAAATTGCTTGCTCATTTAATCAGTACAACCTAATGACATTGCATAAACTTTAAAAAAATTATTGAATATTTGCTGCATTTAATATTAAGCATTTGCATAAAAGAATTTAAGGGCAAAACCCATTAAAAAGATAAGGTCGGAAAGTCATTACCTGTCCTTAGCCCAAAAATCACCACCTAGCATCCATATCCTAAGCCAAATTAAATTAAAATCAAATTAAACATTGGCCTTAGGATTTTCGAGCTCAATTAGGCTCTTGAAAAGAAGCGGCTGAAAGCCACTCCAGTGAGGATTTAGTAATTGGTGATGTCTAGAAAAGTTTTACAACAGTGAGAACTATTACGGGTATTATGGTATCGGTGTATCCCTTCTGGCACCACCACACACCTCGGAACTTTTCTGGTCACTGGTTACTGGATCGCTTAACTGGTAAGCTCAAGCTTAATCTGAAAGGGAGATTAGGAGCTGTCTAATCTAGAGAGAATTTCAGAAACTTTTTAACTTGATAAATCTCTGTGCAACTAGATTTAAGAAGCTACTAAACCTCACTTAATTCTAAGACTAATAGGGTCAAATTGTTGTGTAGTGTTGGTTGTGGTCATCTGTGTCTAGCCCTTCTCTTTTTTTAGGATTTCGTTCATTTTAGGAGTCAAATCTAATGAATTGTTGATAATGTATGCATGGTAGAAGGTCATTAAGGGATAAGTTAACCCCATTTGATCCTGAGATTGACAGAACTTTTCATCACAACATGCGAACTGTAAACCAATCGTCGATCTCTACAATGGGTGAACATATTAGAACTTTGAATGAGTTGTTTGCACCCGCATCCGCTAGTCCCCCTACTTGCATAGTATTACCAATTAATAATGCAGCCCAATTCGAGATTCGGGCTGCAACAGTAAACATGTTACCCAAGTTTTATGGGTTCGAGACTGAACAACCCTATTTCATCTAAACAAATTTTTGACAATCTGTCAAACATTTAGAAATCAAAACTTAGATGAAGAGGGTATTAAATTAAAGTTGTTTCCCATGACTTTAGAGGATCGTGCTGCTGCATGGCTGTATTCCCTTGCTTCAAATTCCATCACATCATGGGAACAATTATCTAGAAAGTTCATGGCTAAGTTCTATCCCATGGTAAAAACTGAAAAAATTAAGGATGCCATCAGAACTTTTAGAGAAAAATCTGAGGAGGAATTTTTCCAACTTTGGAAAAGATTCCATGATCTTTTGGTCAAGTGCCCGCACCATGGGCTTGATAAGGCTGATCTAGTCCACTTCTTTTATAAAGGACTAACTCCGGCACATAGAAACATGATTGAGTCCATGCACAAGGGTAGGTTCATGAACCAAACCCCGGATTAAGCCTATGAATTTCTTGTTGACTTAGCCGAGAACGCCCAAAATTGGAGTAGCTATGGTGAGGAAGTAAATAGAGATGAGTTCGGATCTAGAAAATCAGGTAATTATGAAATGAAAGCAGACCCAGAACTCAAAAATGTCATGTCCAATCTGGTGACTGGAATGAACAACTTAAGCAAAAAGTTTGATGCTTTCACTGTTTCCACTAGCTCGAGTCATATAAAGAGTTAAATCCCATCATGAAAGTGGATCACGAGTCACATAGTTTATGTATCTTGTGTAACAGTTCTGAGCATCTAATGGAGTGTTGTCCTAGTTTACCCAACATTAAGGCTGAGCAGGCAAATGCTCTAAACTCATATAGTGCCTTCAAGAAGTCCACTCCCAATTCATTCAGCTCGGTCTACCACCCTGATAATAGGTTCCACCCAAATTTCTCATACAAGCAAAATGAACCTTTTCAGCATCAAGATGGTCCACCAGGTTTTCAGAAGAACTTTTTCAGGATAGGTCCCTCACAAATAAACCAATCATTGGCTCCACCTATTCCTACTTATAGTGCCCCTATCCCTCAGCAAACTACATCATTGGAAGCCATAATGGCTAACATGATGAAGCAGCAACAAGACCTCATCCAACATCAATAATAGACCAACATGGCTCAAACCCAGACTAACCAATTCCATGCGCAAGCGATTGCAAAACTTGAGGTTAGTCTAAGCCAAATAGCAAACTCTCTAGGGGATAGAAAGAAAGGTAAACTACCTAGTCAGCTAGTGCCTAACCCTAGTAGGCAACAGAATCAAGGGCCGAGAGGCCAGTTTCAGATTGATTCTAATGGAAACCCTACCCATGAAGTCCAGGCAATTACCACTTTACGGTCTGACAAGCAAGTGGACAATACGGTCCAACTTTCTGTACAAGAAAAAGAAGAAAAGCATGAACCGAACCCTACTCAGAAAAAGGCACAAGAACAGGGAACACAAGAAATAGAGGAGAAACCAATAGAGACGTACACACCCAAGGCTTCCTTTCCTAGTAGACTACAAGACTCAAAGAAAAAATCTCAGTACGATGAAATCATGGAAGTCTTTAAAAATGTCTAAATAAATTTACCCTTCCTAGATGCCATCAGACAGATCCCCTCCTATACAAAATTCTTAAAAGACTTAACCACGGTGAAAAGAAAAACCAGTATTCCTAGGCAAGCTGTGATGGCGGCACAAGCCTCATCTCTTATTCAACAATAGATTGCCCCAAAATACAAGGACCCTAGTTGCCCCACTGTTGAAATTAAAATAGGAGAAACCATCATTCGGAGAGCCCTATTAGACTTAGGAGCAAGTGTAAACCTATTACCCTATTCTGTCTACACCGAACTAGGTTTGGGGGAATTAAAGCCCACAAACATTACTTTGTCATTAGTAGATAGAACTGTGAAGTATCCTAAGGAAATTATAGAGGATGTAATTGTAAAGGTAAATGAGTTTTACTACCCTGTGGATTTTGTAGTCCTCAAAACTGAACCAGTGAAAAATTCAGGTAGTCACATCCCGGTAATCCTTGGTAGACCATTTTTGGCCACTTCAAATACTGTGATCAGTTGCCGAAATGGGATAATGACCTTAGTATTTGAAAACTTGACCGTCCAACTCAATGTCTTTCACAGTAGTAATCAACCATCTGAGATGGATGATTCAGAAGAAATTCACATGATTGAAAATATAATCAGCAAGTCCTTCGAGGAATCAAGTTATTCTGATCCACTAGAAAAATGTTTGGCCCAATTCAGTCAAGATTGTGAGGAAGGAGAGACGAATCAGGAGGTTAATGCATTGCTAGATTCCATTCCTGTAATGGATACTAGCAGATGGGCTACTAAATTTGAATCATTACCTATACCTGAATCCCAGCTAGTACCTTCAAGTGTCAAACCTCCCCAGCTTGAACTTAAAGATCTGCCTGAAAACCTAAAATATGCATTTCTAAGGGACAACAACACCTTACCTGTTATTATTGCATCAAATTTAACTGAAGAACAGGAAGAGAAGTTGTTAAATATCCTTCAGAAAAATCAAGAAGCGATCGGATGGTCTATAGCTGATATTAAGGGGATTAGCCCTTCTGTGGTCCAACATAAAATTCATCTAGAAGAGGATGCAAAAATCTCTAGAGAACCACAAAGGCGACTTAACCCAGTCATGAAGGATGTGGTTCTAGCTAAAATCATTAAACTCTTAGATGCAGGGATTATATATCCTATTTCTGATAGCCAATGGGTGAGCCCAGTTCAAGTCGTACCCAAGAAATCTGAAATTACTGTGATCAAGAATGACCAAAATGAGTTAGTCCCAACTCGAATCCAAACTGGATGGCGAGTGTGCATCGACTACAGAAAGCTGAACGCCATGACTAGGAAAGATCACTTTCCACTACCCTTTATTGACCAAATGTTAGAACGTCTAGCTGGCCACTCTCATTACTGTTTCCTTGATGGTTATTCTGGATATAACCAAGTTCCAATTGCACGTGAGGATCAAGAGAAAACCACATTCACCTGTCCTTATGGCACTTTTGCCTATCGTCGCATACCTTTTGGGTTATGCAATGCACCGGCTACATTCCAGCGGTGTATGATGAGCATTTTCTCCGACATGCTGGAGAAATTTTTAGAAGTTTTTATAGATGACTTTTCTGTATTTGGATCTAATTTTAATGAATACCTCCATCACTTGACCCTTGTTGTAGAACGATGTAAAGAGAAAAATTTAGTTCTTAACTTGGAAAAATGTCATTTTACGGTCCAATCAGGTATTGTTTTGGGACACATTGTGTCACAAAGGGGAATCGAGGTGGATAAAGTCAAAGTAGAATTAATTGCCAAGTTACCACCTTCCAAAACTGTTAGGGAAGTCAGATCCTTTTTAGGGCATGCGGGTTTTTACCGCCGCTTTATCAAGGATTTCAGTAAATTGTCGAAACCCTTATGCGATCTGTTGGCGAAAGATACTATTTTTAATTTTTCGCCAATTTGTATAACTGCTTTCGAAAGACTAAAGTCTGAACTAACCTTAGCACCCATCATAAGGTCCCCTGATTGGAATCTACCATTTGAAATCATGTGTGATGCATCTGATTATGCCATAGGTGCTGTCCTAGGTCAGCGAGTGAGGAAGCTTCCCCATGTGATTCATTATGTGAGCAAAACTCTGAATGATGCCCAACTCAACTATTCTACCACTGAAAAAGAGTTGTTGGCTGTTATCTTTGCTCTTGATAAATTTCGTCCCTATCTAATAGGATCCAAGGTCTTTATTTATTTTGATCATAACGCCCTTAAGTACCTTCTCACAAAGAAGGATGCCAAGGCAAGACTCATTCGTTGGATCCTATTGCTTCAAGAATTTGATCTTGAAATACGAGATAAAAAGGGACTTGAAAATATTGTAGCCGACCACTTGTCCAGATTAATTGTTGAATCATCTGGAGAATCCATGCCTGTGTCCGAGACCTTTCCTGATGAACAATTAATGATGACTTTCCATACCAATATTCCATGGTATGCTGATGTAGTCAACTATCTAGTTACTGAACGAATGCCCAGTTCATGGACCAAACAAGAAAATTTCCGCTTCCTAGCTCGTGTAAAATGGTATTTTTGGGATGAACCATACTTGTTCAAATACTGTCCTGATCAAATCATCAGACGATGCATCCCTGAACACGATCAAAGAAATGTCCTTTTCTTTTGTCATGACCATGCTTGTGGTGGTCATTTTAGTAGAAAGAAAACTGCTGTAAAAGTTTTGCAGTGCGGATTTATTGGCCCACACTTTTTCGAGATGCGCATGACTATTGTAAATCTTGTGATCGATGTCAACGATTAGGAAAACTTTCGAGAAAGAATGAGATGCCCCTAAACCCTATCTTAATTATAGAATCTTCGATATTTGGGGTATTGATTTTATGGGTCCTTTTCCTATGTCGTTTGGGCATCAGTACATTCTTGTGGCAGTTGACTATGTATCAAAATGGATTGAGGCTTTCGCGTGTAAGACCAATGATCACAAAGTGGTGATCAAGTTCCTTAAAGAATCTATCTTTGCTCGTTTTGGCACCCCTCGTGCTATCATTAGTAATGGGGGAAAACATTTTTGTAATAAAATTTTTAAAGCCCTTATGAGAAAGTACAACATTAATCACAAGGTCAGTATACCATATCATCCACAAACAGGTGGACAAGTCGAAATTTCCAATCGGGAGATCAAGACCATCCTTGAAAAAACTGTTCATACATGTCGGAAGGATTGGTCTCTTAGGCTAACAGATGCACTGTGGGCATATCGAACGGCTTACAAAACACCAATTGGAATGTCTCCATATAGAACTGTCTATGGCAAGGCCTGCTATTTACCTGTCGAGTTAGAGCACAAGGCCTATTGGGCGATTAAAAATTTAAATTTCGATCTTGACAAAGTGGAAGAACATAGGAAGCTTCAACTCGATGAGCTTGAAGAAATTAGAAACGATGCCTACGAGTGTGCCTCGAAGTACAAAGATCGCATGAAGGTCATGCATGATAAAATGATCATTCGTAAGGAATTTCACCAAGGACAAAAAGTCCTTCTATATGATTCTCGATTACATCTATTCTCTGGAAAACTTAAATCTCGCTGAACTGGCCCATACACAGTAGAGAAAGTGCACCCGCATGGTGCAGTAATAATATGCAATACCAAGGATGGTAAGTCCTTTCAAGTTAATGGACATCGTTTAAAACCATATCTTGAGTATCTGAGTCTAGAAGTCGAGGAGACACTTCTGATCGATCCTGTTTATCATGAATGAATTAGAATTGTCTGGCTGAAGACATAAAATTTAGCGCTCTTTGGGAGGCAACCCAACATGTAAATATCTTCTATTTAAAAAAAATCAATAAATTACTAACATGCAGGTTTGGGAATTTTGCCCCAATTTTCAATTTACCCACCTATATCAGGTAACTTCTCCTCTGTCCTCTTACTGCTTTAAATTTTCTTTAATATTGAGGACAATATTAGATTTAGGTTTGGGGGTATTCTTAAGCATTTGGAATTTTATTAAAAAAAAATTTTTAGTGAAAATTCTTGGAATAAAAAAAAATTCTAATTTCTTTACAACACACAAAGTATATAAAATCTAAGAGCCCAATGACTAGTCGGAAGTAGTGCAAAGTGAGTTCTTTTTATTAAGTTCCTTTTAGTGAGTTATAAGCTAATTAGTGCTTTGAATTTCACAACACATCTGGCCTGTATTTTCTAAGATATAGGGTCGACATTGTGTTGAGAATATGGTAGCAACCTCGAATCCTGATGAACCATCTTTTTCTGATCCAAAAAAAAAATTCTTATTTGGTGGATTTAGTCAGGTACATCGAAAAGGGCTACCTATTGTCAAAGGTCAGCAGGTTTGTGATGAGGAACCCAAGCATAGGTCCGTAGGGGAGTCTTAATGCCCGACACCTCATGCCAACTGGTGTGAGAATTGTCGACTAATTGCTCGCTACATGGAGGAATCATCACAGGAGTAAAATTGCACAATATATACATTATCATTTCTCTTTCATGCAAAAAAAAGAAAAAAAATATGTATATTGACCTTAAGAAAGACAATAGTGTGAAAGCCGTCGTTGAAAAAATTCGAGTAAACTGGAATATTACATATAAAGCTCATGAGGTATTAAAGTAAACATCCACAGCTTTCAAAATCCTGCAGATAAGATGATTTTGAATCAGCAAATGGGTCTTGTCTGACCAATTCTTGGAAACTAATAGCATTAGCGATATTTTGGAGATCCAAAACCTTAGCTTGTGCATGGTCCAAACTTTACTGAGCACTCAAGTATAAATAAATCTTACAACTCCCTAACGGAAAACTTAATGACTTCAACTTAAATTGCATACTAACCTAGAATTTGGGCTACTTAGTAATTAAAACCTTGTGTGCTTTTGAAATTCTTATCAGTTATGTACTTGAAATTAGACTTTCATTTCATAAAACAAATTTTATTTTGGGATTGAAGTTTGTGGGCAACTTCACTGCAAACCCTCACGAGACAACACTCATCCACTAGAGAAACCTAGGGGTTTAACGGTTTGTTGCACGTGCTAAGTGCAATCGTAATGCTCTACGAAAGTGAGTATTTATTTTAGTTCATGTATATTTATATATATATAATAAATAAAACTTTTGCACTCTCATTTTATCATTGTCGTACTAAATTGCTAGAGACTAGCAATAAGCTGGTTGGGGGGTGTGATGAGAGCACAAAAGTGCAATCGTCAGACCATTTTAATTAGCATTTTAGCTAATCATTTAAAATAAAATTAACTAATTAATGTTTTATTTGTGCAAGCATCCCACATTCCATGTCCAGGTTCAACCGAGCCCAACTGCATCGGACTTCTCTTAATTCCCACGGCCATCATCCTGATGAAGTTGAGTCACTACCGGCTGCCATCCCACCGTTGTCTCAGCCCAACTTTGATTCCAGCTCCCAATCGCGCGCATCAGCGTATCATTGATTCTGGTATGGCACCAACTTGACCCATGCACGTCACTGCCAGCACCCCATCCGGAACTCCAGCCTCCCAAATTAGCAGCCATCAAGGAGCCACCTCACAGAAGGAACCCCACATCATCCCATTCTGGCTCCTCCGCATCCAAGCGTCCGTGCCAGCTCTTCCGAATCCCATCTCATCCCGTGATCCCAGCATGGCCCGAAGAAGCAAGCCGTGATCGTTTCCTCCTCTTCTCCCGTCGCTGCCAGCTCTCCCATGCCATGAACGCCCTAATCCGGCACCCAAAGAAGGAAACCCATCATCCAGATCCCAGCACCCGGATCCACGTCTCCTCCTCTTCCAAAGCTTCCGGATTAGCACTCCATCCCAGCTGCTCGTGAAGCCCCGTTGATCGCATCTGCCTTCTTCTTCCATCCTGTCGATCCCGCGGCTAGCCTTCCGGATTCGAAGCGTCATTCACGTCCAGCCGTTCGTCCTCCTCCCGCTTCCAATCCGGCACCCAAAGAAGGGAAGAGCAACGATCCTGCGTCCGTGAAGGAAACCCCAGCATCCCGGATGATACGCAGCCCTTCCATTTCTAGCACCCCAGTGATTTTCGTGGCATCTCCTCTTCCGCGTGCGATCTCGGACGATTCGCCTCCTCCCAGCAAAGATCCCAACTCCAGGGGGGTTAATCTATAAAGGGAGGGGCCATCGGCAGAGGAAAGAGGGAGGTCGGCTGGTTCAAGAAAGAACAGAGGAGGGAGGAGCTTAGGAGGTGAGCTCGGTTGGAGGAAAAAGAACCAAGAACAGAGTGCTTTGTTCTTGGAAAGAAAGAAAAAAGAAGAAGAAGAGTAGTTTATGTTGAAGTCCCACTGTGGGAGAGGAAGGGATTTTCTCATTTTTATTTTATTTTTTTTTATTTGCAGAAGACAGGAGCATTAGGCTTCATCTTCAAATCTTTTTTACTTTTTGTAATCATTTTTTTTATGAAATCAATTAATTTTCTTCCATGCAATCCTTGTTCTAGGTTTAGTTCAATTTCTCTTTTTTTTATGCAATCTTTTAATTTTTCTTTCATGCAATATATAAAATTTTCACTTATGCAATTTATGTTCCAGGTTTCAATCTTCTTAGCACTATTTTCATCCATTTTAATTCATGCCAAAGTTTTCCTTTGAATAGTAAAATATTTTATTAAATTTATAAATGCTCTTCTATTCCAAGTATTTATCTTTTCGTTATTTTCAAATGGAAAACCTTCTCTAGTAGACTAGAGAATCATTTAACATCCTCAAAGTAATGTTTTTCTTTTATCATTCGAAAATCGATTTCAAATTCGAGTGAATGTTTTTATTTTTAAGCAACTCCAATCGCCTCCCTGTGGATCGACCTCTTACAACCACTATTCTTCGAGTAGAACAGGTAAGAGTAAAATTAATTTAAACTTTGTTTGTCGGTTCTAACAACGATCTGTTTAGCATATTTTTAGGTAAACAGGAATCGGACAACACTCAGCGTATACATTTTCGGTGTTAGCCTGGATGCCTTACTTGTTGGAGTTGAAGAGTTGGAGATAAACGTCGAGATACGTATCCACGAGGCTTTCGTCAAGGCGCTAGAGGTGGTGAAGTACAATGATGTTGGAACTAAGTTTCAAGAGAACGGGTGCTCGATATGCTTGGAGGAGTTTGAGTTTGAGATGGAAGTGACTCGAATGCCTTGCAAGCATGTCTTCCATGGTGGCTGCCTCACTCGGTGGCTGGAGAGAAGTTATCTTTGCCCACTCTGCCGTTATGAGATGCCCATCTAGTGCGAGGGGAATAGGAAGGAGCTGGCCTAAATTTTTTGGCATCTATTGCTGTGTGTTTGTTTTTAGAGGCTATAAATTCTTTTCCACTTATTGCCTTGCCAAGATGGCCTAAGTTTACGTTTATGATGGCTGTGACATTGGATTATTTCTGATATGCAATCTGGTTATTTTAAAATTTATTTATTATTTTTTTCTTTTTTATGAGTAAAAACCGCTTTATAGTTTATTTCTTTGCATACCATGTAAATTCAATGTTAAAAAAAAAATCTTGTTTCCAAACCCTTCTCTAGGAGTCAGACAAGCACTTAGGCATTAAAATGAGGGAACTATTTGCTGAGGAAGAACTCTCATATAAAATATAAAATAATGATAAAAAAAAATTCTCGTCTGGAATGTAATTTTCTATGGCTTGTTGGTCCAGCAGTATATATCTGATATTTAACAAGGGTTCACAACCATGCAATCAGCATGAATTCAAGACTGAGATATTGAAAGCCTCAAAGCCTCTAATGTTGTAGTAACTCAGGACCTAATCCAAGAAAGCTAGCCAGAATATATTATTTAGGTTCCTTAATCCTGTATAAGTATCCAAGATCTACCAAGTAAATAACCGATATGGGACTAAATATACATCCGCATAAGTCCTCACATACTCTTTCCATTTATTTGTGTCGTCACGCCCCAGATCCGGAACATGATTTGTCGCACCTATGGCCGTGCTATCGAGGGATACAACCCACGATAACACAAAGCCAACATTACATTTAACTTTCAGATCCATCTCAAAAAAATAATAGAATCAATAAAAATCTAATTTCATCATCTATTAAATGAAACCAATATTGGTTCCACGCATCTAGATTCAAACATAAAAAACCAAATCTATAATCTTTACTATTCTGAAAATTACTAACTATTCTGGAAACAAAGGATGTGATAATGATCCACTGCCAAAGAGATGGTGGTTGTGGATGACCACGAACGCACCACCATGACTCGATCGAGAGGACTCTTTGGAGTTGGCATAAATGACATCCGACCATTAGGGCCGCAACCAATGAATGAATGGTTGAGTTTATCTTTTGTTGAATCAACCTTATCTCTTTCCGAAAATTTTCTTTAAATCTTTCTTCAACTATTTTGTTTGAACACCATTGAGTCTTTCTTCCTTTCTTCTTCACTTACGGTGACCGTCGTGTCGCTATAACCGAGCTTTGCCCTCGCCAAAACTCCATCTCTCTCTTTAAACCAAACTGCCATATTTCTTCCTGTTTCGAGATCCATCACCTCTCTTTCCACCGGAAGCCGTCATCACCGCGAGATCCATTACCACCGCAGCTCACCGGTGAGTGCTCACCCTCCGGTTGCCCATTTTGGCCGAGTAGATATCACACAAGGTAGCTAGGGGGCACTACCCCATTCCTCCTTTTCTCTACTTCTTCTATTCACCCGATCGTCGCCGCCATCCATCCTTAAAACCAAAATATCATCATGTTTTGTCCCTAAATTTTTATTGCTTATTATTAGGTCAAATTACAACCTTTTTATATATTCGAGTCTTCTTCTAGTAGTTGCAGGCTAATCAGATACATCTAAAGTAATGTGAAGGGAGAAAAAGTTAGATACTTTATGAGTAGCTTTTCTTCATGGTAAAATTGAAAATAAAATTATGAAGCCTTATTAGTTTGTTTCATTTAAGCTTCACAATAAGGTCACATATTTTGTGTATGCTTGCAATTTATGTCCTCCATATCTTACCATCAAAATCTTCCAACATTAATATCAGATTCTTCTAATATTCACCTTGTAGATCTAGAAAAATAAACTATTTTAATAAAATAGCAATAGTTTTATTATACTATTTTCGATATGTGTGAGCACCCGTGTTATTTCTTTGTAGCTGAAGTTTGTTAATTTTATGATATTTTATGTGTAGCTTTAAAAAACGCCGGAAAAAACTATTTTTTTGTAGTGCATCTATCTCATATTCAAATTATAAACCCTGTGCAAGATATTGTAAAATTCGCTGCGCTGAAACAAATTCGGGACAACCTCCAAATATATTAATGTCAATATGATGACAGAAACCTTATTTCCTAAGAAGGAAAATTAGCACATTCTTCTATAATAAATTACGGTGAAGATAATTAGTTGGAACAATCATAGTCTTAGGAGACTAGATATTAGAATATATTCTTAGCATCTCATTAACTTCCAAAGGGTTTTGGACTATTTTAAAATTTAAACCACGAGAGGAGTCCGCCTAGGAGACGTATCCCACTCCGATTCAGATCAGGATTCACTATCAGGCTAGGATTCGCTAAAATAAGAACCCCGACACCTCTACTTATAATCTCGGCTGCACTCCTCACCTCTCCCACAGGAAGCTTCATTGCTCGGCTGCATCACGGGAAGAGACGACGAGAATTTTACAGAAAGCAACAGCGATCTGCTCTCCCAAACAACGTCATGAACAGAGCTTTCAATTTCGGCGACAGTACCATGTATGTCAGTGCTTTGCTCAAGGGGAGAGGTTTGGAAGCATCAGCAAGGCTTGTATCTCCTGTGAGCGTCCACCTTTGCGTCTACGAGTTCTGTGATGGAGGTCTCAGCTTGGCCCGCCCCTCCGAGTCCACCGATTTTTCCTTGTATCTCCGTGACCTGGTGGATCCGCGATATCGCAACAATATGGTTCCTGAAATCCTTTCCAATACGCGCTACAACGATCTTGATGCCCAGCGCTTCTGGCAGGAGAAGCTCAACGTATACATTTTCGATGTTGGCCTGGATGCCTTACATGCTGGAGTTGAAGAGCTGGAGATAAACGTCAAGATACATATCCACGACATGTTTTCGAGGTTGCACGAGGTGGAGGATGAGACTGCGGAGCTGATGGGATATATTGCCGATGAAGGAATTGGAGGGGACTTTAGTGGCGTGCCGGCATCAAAGGCTTCCATCAGGGCGCTAGAGGTGGTGAAGTACAATGGTGTTGGAGCTGAGTTTCAAGAGAACGAGTGCTCGATATGCTTGGAGGAGTTTGAGTTTGAGATGGAAGTGACTCGAATGCCTTGCAAGCACGTCTTCCATGGTGGTTGCCTCACTCGGTGGCTGGAGAGAAGTCATATTTGCCCACTCTGCCGTTATGAGATGCCTATCTAGTGCGAGGGGAATAGGAAGGAGCTGGCCTAAATTTTTTGGCATCTATTGCTGTGTGTTTGTTTTCAGAGACTATAAATTCTTTTCCACTTATTGCCTTGCCAGGTTGGTCTAAGTTCATGTTTATGATGGCTGTGGCATTGGATTATTTCTGATATGCAGTTTGGTTATTTTAAAATTCATTTTTTTTCTTTTTTATGAGTAAAAACTATTTTATAGTTTATTTCTTTGTATACTATCTAAATTTAATGTTAATTTTTTTTTTCTGAACCTTTCTCAAGCAGGTAGATAGGCACTTAGGAGTTAAAATGAAGGGACTATTTGCTGAGGAAGAAATCTCAATTGAAATATAAAATGATGAAGAAAAAAATTTCACGCCCGAACTACAAGTTCATGATGTTATACTAGACTCATATATCTACGAGTTTATGTTTTGCAAACCTTTTAGGTCTAAGTTCTAGTAGGTGAAATAAGAGCTGCAAATGGAGTAATTGTAACAGACAGCTTTTCAGAACTAGCTTTGGTATTTTGACTACATCTCCCTAATTACATGGAAAAAAACTCTAAAAAAATTATAGCAAGTAGACAACTCATAGATCTACTTTTTATCCTTTTGTGGCCTATGCAAAAAAAATCATTTGAAGGGCAAAACAGAAGCTCCAATCTATCATATCAAATCAATAAGTTGAAACAAAGAATTTTCAAATTTAAAATTCAAATTTTGAGCCCAATTCAAGGGTATTTTGGATCCCTGTTCTATTGTGGCCGCCACCCACCGAGAACTTCATCGGGCACTCCATCCAGAAATCGCCCCCCTTCATGCCCATAGCCCGCAGGGTCTCCTCTCCTTGGGCATAAGTTGATGGCTTCCTTGTACACACCATCTTCAATAGGGACTCGACGGTCAAAGGCTGCACCTCCAACATGAAGCCTGCGGTCGAAGGCCTCATGCCTATTCCTTTGTGGACGTTGCCCACCGATTCCTTCATCAGCCGTCCCCCATTTGGAAAGCGTCGCTCTCCTGGTCCGTTCGCCCCCATCGAAGCCATGCTCACCTGGGTTTGAACGCGGTCCACCAAACATCCCGTAGACTGCTTCATCTTCTTCCTCGTCGGACGACTCCGGAAGAACTTGTTGTCGATGCCGGTGGGGTGGATCCCGTGCCGGTACCGATGGACCGTGAGGGAGATCCTCATGGGCCGGCACACGTTCCCAGTTGAGGTCGATCCGTATGCCTTGGAGCACCTGTTGGATGTCACGGATGGCTCCTTCCAAGCCGCGAACGGCTGCCCACAAGGATGGTATCCCCTGTTCACCATCACCGGGATGGACACTCGCAGCACTTATCATTCGCCATCAAAGCCAGAGGACCTCGCTCTGATACCAAATGATGCAGGAGCATGGGAAAGAAACACTTCCCTATTGTCCTGCGGCTGGTTTCAAACGACCAAACAAGGAAATAGGAGAGTTCTTGGGCTCAAACAGAGCTTTTGCAGTTTTTTTTCTCCTTCAACAACGGCGGCTAAAAGAAACAATAACATGAAGAAGAAGGGCGCAACCCCTCCAAATGATCCTTATATAGGATCACAACTCACCCTAAGACCTCATAACCGGACCAATAGAAACAAACCAAACCCTAATTTAACATGGACTCCTATTTCCCAACTTATTTCAGACCCCTCCATGCTGGATTTTATTCCGATTCTACATCAGTCCCCTCCACTTGAATACAACTTGTCCTCGAGTTCTCATCTGGATATAAATGTTTCTCAGGCTATGGTATTCATAGATATCAGCGACATTAAAAGTCTTTGAAATTCTCATATCATCTTATAGGTCCGCTACGTAAGCATTGTTATTGATCCTTTTTAAAATTCTATATGGGCCGTACTTCCTTAGCTTCCATTTGCTGTAAGTTCCCACGGAAAATCTTTCCTTGCGCAGGAAAACCATCACCATGTCGCCTTCTCAAAATTCTTTATGCCTTCAATGTTTATTCGCCTTAGTTTTGTACTTAGCATTTGTGTCCTCTAGGCGCTTCTTCACCTCCAACTATATAGCTTGAACTTTCTCTGCCAAATTTCTGCTGCCACACTCTTCCCAAAAATTTTTGGTAGGCATGCCAGATCCAATGCATGCTTTGGTGCCTTTGAATAAACAATGGAGAAAGGCGATCTTCCGGTTTCACTATGGACAACATTGTTGTAAGCAAACTCTGCTTAGGCCAAGGCATATCCCAATGTTTCGGGGTGCTCCCACAAATACAACGGATCAAATTACCAAGTGTCCTGTTAACCACTTCCGTCTGTCCATCAGTCTGTGGATGCGCGGTGCCGCTGAAATTTGATGAAGTGTCAAACATCCGCCATAAGATAAGCCAAAAATGACTCAAAAATTTAGAATCTCGATAAGATATTATACATAGTGGTACTCCATGCAAACAAACAATCTTGGAAGAACAACCTTGCAATGTGGGATACATCTGATGTCTTCTTGCAAGAGATGAAATGCGCCATCTTGGAGAACCTGTCCACCACCACGAAGACTGAGTCTACACCTCTTTGTGTTCGGGGAAGACCCAACACAAAATCCTTTGACAGATCCTCCTAAATAGCATTTGGCACAGGTAGAGGCATATAGAGTCCAGTGTTTTGCGACTGCCCCTTCACTGTTTGGCAAGTATAGCACCTCTGAATAAATTTTCCAACATCTCATCTCAGCTGCGGCCAATGGTACCTTTTTGTAAAACTAGCAATGGTCTTGTCCCGACCCATATGCCCACTAAGATTGCCACCATAAAGGTCTCTAATCAGCTTCTCCCGCAATGATGATCTGGGAATACATAAGGAATTGCCCCGAAATAAGTAGCCATCCTGAATGTGGAAATCTCCCGTTGCTTGATGACTTGTGCACTTCGCCCATGCATCCTTGAAATCCTCATCCTCAGCATACAACTCTTTCAAATATTCAAACCCTACAACCTCTGTCCGCATGGTAGTCAGTAAAGCACTACATTGTCTTAGAGCATCTACCACCCAATTCTGTTGTCTGGATCGATGCTTCAACACAAAGAAAAATTTCTGCAAGAAGCTCACCCATCGAATATGCACTCGATTCAAATTGTCCTAGTTATTGATGTACTTCAAAGCTTAATGGTCGTTGTATAGAACAAACTCTTTCTGAATAAGGTAATGCTCCCAATGCTTCAACACACGGATGATAGCATAGAACTCTAGCTCGTAGGTCATCCACTTTTGTCATGCTTCACAAAGTTTTTCATTGAAGTACCCCACGAGCCGTCCTTCTTGGGTCAAAACAGCCCCTATGCCAACCACAGAAGCATCACATTCCACTTCAAATAACTTCTCAAAACTCGGTAATGCTAGTACTGGTGCAGAGGTTAGCTTCTTTTTTATTAACTCATAACTTGCTTGTTGCTGCTCCCCCTATTGAAATCGGCCGTTCTTCATGCATTCGGTGATGGGAGCGACGATGGTGCTGAAGTGCCGGATGAAACGCCGATAGAACATCGCTAACCCATGAAAGCTGCAGACTTGGCTAACATTTGTAGGAGTCGGCCACTCCCGTATTGCCTTTATTTTCTCTTCATCAACATGTATGCCATCAACCCCAACCACAAATTCCAGAAACACCAAGCATGTTGTAGCAAAATGATATTTTTTAAGATTAACAAACAATAGATTCTCCCGTAAAGCAAGCAAAACCGCCCTCAAGTGCTCTTTATGCTCAATTTCATTGCGACTATAGGTCAGAATATGATCAAAGTAGACGACGACGAACTTTTCAATAAATGATTTTAGTACTTGGTTCATTACTTGTCATGAAGGTGCTCGGTGCATTGGATAGGCCAAAAGGTATGACCATCCACTCGTATAGCCCATCCTTCATCTTGAATGCCGTCTTCCACTCATCACCAAGACGAATTCGGATTTGATGGTAGCCGCTCCGTAGGTCAATTTTGGAGAAGACCTTGGCTCCTTCTAGCATGTCGAGCATATCATTCAAACGGGGCATGAAAAATGATACTGTACTGTTATCCTATTGATCACACGACTGTCCACACACATACGCCAACTCCTATCCTTCTTCGACGTCAATAGTGCAGGCACTGCGCACGGACTCATGCTCTCCCAAATCAGCTCCTTCTTGATCAAATCTTCAACTTGTTGCTGCAGAATTTTGCTCTCCTTAGGACTCATGTTGTAATGAGGCAGATTAGGGAGACTTGCACCAGGCACCAAATTAATATGGTGCTGAATATCTCGCATGGGAGGCAGTCCATCTGGTAATTCTGCAGGGGTGATGTCTTTGAACTCCAACAACTCTTGGAACTTCTCGGGCACCTGCTGCATGATAGGCGTCTCTAACCCCTTAACAACCAACACTATAACCTCTTCAGCCTCCTTGAGTTCCGCTATAAACTGCACACCAGAAATCGCAAGGAAGGACCTCCCCTCCACTTGAGAAGTTTTGGGGGTTGGCTTTTCTTTCATAGGCACCAACAAAATTTTTCTATCTTGCCATGGGAATAAGTATGTGTTATCTCGGCCCCTGAATGTAACATCTGTGTCATGCTACCATAGATGCCCGAGTAGAATATGACATGCATCCATATCCACCACATCGCACACCACTTCATCCTTGTAGTACCGCCCGATAGACAATGGCACCCTGCATATCCTTTCCACTCTTGTTTCAACCCCTTTCTTAATCCATCCAATCTTATAAGGAGATGGATGCCTTTCTGTCTTCAATCCCATCGCACGAACCAATGCGGAAGAAACAATATTTTCACTGCTGCCGCTATCAATAATCACATTACACACAATTTTGTTGACGGTGCAGCAAGTTTTGAAGATGTTATGGCATTGCGATTCCTCTTCATTTCGTGGGGCAAACAGAATTCGCTAAACTACGAAGGAGGCCGGAACTCCCTGATCTTCGTCATCGGTCCGCTCCTCTTCATGCTCCTCCTCCTCATACGGCATCCCTTCTTCATCCTCAGCTTAAACCACATTGACTGATCGCCGCTTCGGACATTCGCTAGACCGATGCCTCACCTCTTGACACCTCTAACATGTTACAGGCATTGGTTTCTTATAGGGGTTGCCACTACCTTTTGGGGCCGCCTGCTGCTTGCTGAAATTTTCGGCTCCTCTTAACGAGGACGTCGGTGGTGGTTGACTCGAGGTGGCTGCCCCATCAACAGTCTTCTACTTTGCTATGGTGGAGCGCGAGGATGATGCTCGATTCATGGGCTGAAACTGGTGCGCCTTCCGTGCCGCCTGCGCCTCCAGTTTTAAGGCCAAACTTATAGCTTTAGATAGGCTATACACCGGATGTAGATCCACCTGATCTCGGATCGCCGGCTTCAATCCTCCGATGTACCTTGCAACTTGCTGATTTTTTATCTCTAACAGATTGTTGCAGGCATTGAGACGGTTAAATTCATCCATGTACTCAGTCACAGTCCTAGGGCCATGTCTGCAATTTTGATACTGATGATACAGTGTCCGCTCGTAGTCAGATAGGAGGAATCGATTATGCAGATGCTGCTTCATCTTGCGCCAGGTGGTGAGTTGCATCTTCTTCTGCCGCAGGCGGTTATGTTACAATTGTTCCCACCATGTAGATGCTCCACTCCTCAATTTGTACGCGACCAACTTCACCTTCTTCTGATCTAGGATCTCCATGTAATCGAAAAGTTTTTCTAATTCGGCCAACCAATCCAAAAATCTTTCAATGTGAAGATTGCCGCTGAAGGTAGGAAGATCCACCTTCAATCTAAAATCAGGGGAGCCCTTGTTTCGAGTGCCCCAATTGACCCCGTACGCCACAAGTTCTATGTTCCACCTAAAGCCCGCATGATCCCTGTTCCGTTGTGGTCTCCACACACCGAGAACTTTGTCGGGCACTCCTCCATCTAGAAATCAGCCCCCTTCATGCCCATAGCCCGCAGGGTCTCCTCTCCATGGGCTTAATTCGAAGGCTTCCTCGTACACACCATCTTCAATAGAGACTCGGCGGTCAAAGGCCGCACCTCCAATGTGAAGCCTACGGTCGAACGCCTCAGGCCTATTCCTCCATTAACGTTGCCCACCGATTCCTTCGTCAGTCGCTCCCCCATCTAGAAAGCATCGCTCGAAGGCTCTCCTGGTTCGTTCGCCCCCATCGAAGCCATGGTCACCTGGGTTCGAACGTGGTCCTCCAAACGTCCCGTAGACTGCTTCATCTTCTTCCTCGTCGGATGACTCCATAAGAACTCATTGTCGACGTCGGTGGGGTAGATCCTGTGCCGGTACCGGTGGACCGTGAGGGAGATCCTCATGGGCCTGCACACGTTCCCAGTTGAGGTCGATCCGCATGCCTTGGAGCACCTGTTGGATGTCACGGATGGCTCCTTCCAAGCCGCGAACGGCTGCCCATAAGGCTGGTATCCCCTGTTCGCCATCACCGGGATGAACACTCGCAACGTTATCATTCACCATCGAAGCCAAAAGACCTCGCTCTGATATAAAATGATGCGGGAGCGTGGGAAAGAAACACTTCTCTGTTGTCCTACGGCTAGTTTCAAACGACCAAACAAGGAAACATGGGAGTTCTTGGGCTCAAACAGAGCTTCTACAGGTTTTTTTCTCCTTCAACAATGGTAGCTAAAAGAAACAATAACATGAAGAAGAAGGGCGTAGCCCCTCCAAATGATCCTTATATAGGATCACAACTCACTCTAAGACCTCACAACCGGACCAATAGAAACAAACCAAACCCTAATTTAACATGGACTCCTAATTCCCAACTTAATTCCGACCTAAAACAAGCTTGATTTGGAAATCAACGGGACTCAACAGAATTCTAAAACAAAGACTCTTAATCAAGGCCCCATGTTGGATTTTATTCCGATTCTACATCAAAACCTTATTTCCTAAGAAGGAAAATTAGCACATTCTTCTATAATAAATTATGGTGAAGATAATTAGTTGGAACAATCATAGTCTTAGGAGATCAGATACTAGAATATATTCTTAGTATCTCATTAACTTCCAAAGGGTTTCAGACTGTTTTAGAATTTAAACCACCAGAGGAGTCCGCCTAGGAGACGTGTCCTACTCCGATTCAGATCAGGATTCACTATCAGGCTAGGATTCGCTAAAATAAGAACCTCGGCACCTCTATTTATAATCCTGGCTACACTCCTCGCCTCTCCCATAGGAAGCTTCATTGCCTACTCAATTGATTAGCATAAAAAAAGGGAAGAGGATTTATCCCGGTAACCTAGCTCGCTTCGTCGCATTCGGAAGGAGAAAGGTTTGTTTTCTAATGTGATATATAAAAAAGTAATTAAAGCTTGCTTGAAAACCGCGTTATTACAGAGCAGTGGCTCTAGAACATTTTACAGAGATAAGACAACTGTCTTAGTACTGCTCTGGGGTAACATTCACAGGCCCCAAAATTGAAGCGGTGATTAGAAAGAATAAGGTCACTAAAACTAGGAAGATAGTAGTGACTCAGCTTCCCATCAAACCCCACGATTCGGAATCATCAGATGACGAAGGAGATGGCTGTGAAGGCAGGGAATCAATTACCTTGTAATAGCTCAGACTCCGCTATGAATTTATCTGACTTTGCTCCTATTGTTGAGGAAGGTAGAGTGAGAGTAGCCCCTCCATCAGGGGTAGCCACTGAGGGGATGCAGGTGTGGGATTCTATTCTGGTAGGATATTTTGTTAGCCCTAAACCGTCTTATTCAGCTGTGAATGCGACTGCCCACAGACTCTGGGATGGTTTAGAATTGGTGGAAGGAATAACAGAGGATCATTTTATTTTCTTTTTCAAATTTAAGGAAACTGAGTAGCTACCTACTATGCTCCAGCTACTGCCATCTTTGCTCCAACCTTTACCTCTATGGGATCCACTGGCATTGGTTCTTGAACTGCAACTGAAAATGTAACCAAAAACTCTGCCTTTGCCGCAGGCTTTGCTGCGAGCTCTGGTACTCAAATTGGCTCGGATGTTGGAACAAGCTTTTGAGCTCCAACTGAATCTGAGTAAACGAGGACAATTGGGTATGCATATCTGGATCAAAGCCAGTCCCAAGCATGATATCGGGACAATCAGGTAGTGTATCATGTAAAAACTGAGTTAGACCCACCTTCTTTATGAACTTAACTTGTAGCGGAGATAGAACGTATAAACCAGAAACGATTTTTTGTTGAATAACAGCTAATCGGTAGCGAGACATACTAAATTGAAGATTATCCGTCAAATCTTTATAGATAAAGTCAGTTATTTCCTTGCTCAGCTTCATTAGCTATATTATTGGTGCGACTTGCCAACGGACCCTGATTAGCACTGGGAAAAGACCATGATAACCTCATCAGATACAGAACACTGCAACTCAGGAGTAATATGAGTGGTCTCTGGGATAATCCTTGGTTCAGAACGGAGTCTCTCAGCCAAAAAGAAGTGCTGATCAGGCTCCTTTCTAGGGCAATCTTCAAAGAAATGATAAATTCCTCCACAGTAGAAGCAACACTCAAAGAAAGATTCATAATTAAGGTAGATTGTGACACTCTCGTTAGCCCATTCTAATTCAAGGCACCTCTTTAAGGGACAAGAGAGATCCAGCTGCACACAGGCCCGAGCGAAGACACAATGTGTCCCCTCCAAGGAAGCATGATCCACTTTAACAAACTGACCTACCACAGAAACTAGCTCAGCCAAGATTCTTGCATCCTACATCTGAAGGGGGAAGCCTAACCCACACAAGAACACTTGTTACTTGAGCTCTGGCTGGGGTCCCCCTCCTGAGGGAAGAAATCTAGCCCTTGATAAACCAAGGTCGGTTCTATAGCACATAAAGCAAGTCCTTCTCGCACGTAAACTCAACCTTATACCAGTCTCGCCCATAGTGGATGATGGAGACATCTCCTTGCAGACCGGACGAATTCAACAAACAATCTTTATTTGTTGCTCCCAATTATGGTGAATTATTTATTCAAAGTTCCAATGCATATTACAAAAGTCTTTTGTTGATTATCTGCAGTTGTTTTGCATTCATTTAGGTGTGGTAGTGGCTAGTCCCCTGGATCCAAAAATAGCGATATGAACTAAATGTCCTGCCCAAGCCAAGAAACTTACTTCGAAAAGTTCTGACAAATGATGATTGAGACGAGATTCGGCATTTTTAAACTACGAAACACTTGGTTTATTCTTCGGGTTTCTTGCCAACAGAAGAGTCTGATGTTGATGTGTCTTCTTCATCAATCCAACCCGTGTTTGAATATTGTGCTGTTCCTATTGAAAGGACAGCTCTCTACAAGACTGGAGCTAGCTACTAATCTTGCTACTATAGCTCTACTGAACTCTCAAAATAAGCCCCTGCGCATATGCTTCTAATGGGAAAAGCGGATCAGATCGCTTATGGGCTTACAGTTCATCTGTTGTGATCATAACAGCTACCGAGCACTTCACTCCCGCATCTGCTTTTCCTGAAGAGCGACCTTCTGATGACCAATCTTTAGGAAGTCGATTGTTGTGTATCACGGGAAGAGACGACGAGAATTTTACAGAAAGCTATAGCGATCGGCTCTCCCAAATGACGTCATGAGCAGTGCTTTCAATTTCGGCGACACTACCATGTATGTCAGTGCTTTGCTCAAGGGGAGAGGTTTGGAGGCAAGGCTTGTGGCTCCTGTGAGCGTCCACCTTCACGTCTACGAGTTCTATGATGGAGGTCTGAACATGGCCTGCCCCCTCAAGTCCACCAATTTTTTCATGTATCTCGGAGACCTAGTGGATCCGCGACATCACAACAATATGGTTCCTGAAATCCTTTCCAATATGCGCTACAACGATCTTGACGCCCAGAGCTTTTGGCAGGAGAAGCTCAACGTATACGTTTTCGATGTTGGTCTGGACGCCTTGCATGCTGGAGTTGAAGAGCTGGAGATAAACGTCGAGATACTTATCCACGACATGTTTCAGGGGTTGCATGAGGTGGAGGATGAGACTGCGAAGCTGATGAGATATATTGCCGATGAAGGAATTGGAGGGGACTTTGGTGGCGTGTTGGCATCAGAGGCTTCCGTCAAGGCGCTAGAGGTGGTGAAGTACAATGGTGTTGGAGTTAAGTTTCAAGAGAATGGGTGCTCGACATGCTTGGAGGAGTTTGAGTTTGAGATGGAAGTGACTCGAATGCCTTGCAAGCACGTCTTCCATGGTGGCTGCCTCACTCGGTGGCTGGAGAGAAGTCATCTTTGTCCACTCTGCCGTTATGAGATGCCTATCTAGTGTAAGGGGAATAGAAAGAAGCTGGTCCAAATTTTTTTGCATCTATTGTTCTGCATTTGTTTTAGAGACTATATATATATATTCTTTTCCACTTATTGTCTTGCTAGGATGACCTAAGTTCACGTTTATGATGGTTGTGGCATTGGACTATTTCTGATATGTAGTTTGGTTATTTTAAAATTCATTTATTATTATTTTTTTTAATGAGTAAAAACTGCTTTATAGTTTATTTCTTTGCATACCATCTAAATTCAACGTCAAAAAAATTCTTTTTTCTAAACCTTTCTCAAGCAGCCAGACACGCACTTAGGAGTTAAAATGAGGAACTGTTTTGCTGGGGAAGAAATCTCATTTGAAATATAAAATGACAAAAAAAAAATTCTCGCCCCAAATATAATTTTCTATGACTTGTTGGTCCAGTAGCATATATATGATATTTAACTAGAGTTCGCAACCATGCAATCAGCATGAATCCAAGACAAAGATATTGAAAGCCTCAAAGTCTCTAACATATTACCCAAAAAAGAAGCCTCGGCATGAATCCAAGACTATGCTATTCAAAGCCTCCAAGCCTCTATGTATTACCCAAAAACAAAGCATCGACGGATATTGGGATCCTAAGCCAATTAGCAAACTCACAAGGATCCTACTAGGCCTATTGTCAATCTTATGCTGATCCACTAGAAAATTACTGGGAATGCTTGGTTGTTAAAACAAATTGTGTAAAACTATGATGCATTAATTAAGGGACATGAAAAATCATCTATTATCTATATAAAATAATGTATTAGAGAATGAAGATAGAATGAACATTAGATTGTTTATATTATTTTATTTGAGTTAGTGATGGATTCCACTTATTATCTCCCTCCTATTTCTTTCTCCTATTTTGCTTAACCTCCTATTATTTCTAGTGTTACAAACCCTCAACGACAACCCCCTCTCCGCCCCACCAAAGAAAAAACTATAGTTAGCCTTAATATCTAGAATCAATTCTATTTGTTTTTTCTTTGAGTTCCAAATGTTCAGGTATTAAATACACCAATTTAAGTCTAAAAATTGCCTTACCTATTAATCTTTTTTGGCAAGATTTTGACTCTTGGTCAAACAAACTCCAATCATGCCTAATCTTGCCCACATGTTCACTTACATATACACTTTATGCCTGCAAAATTTTAGTATTGAATCTATTCTTGTGTGTGGATGTAGCATTTAAATTGGGTTTAATTTTTTCTTTGGATTTAGATTCGACATTTGTACTTTGAGCTTGAGTTTGAATTTGGATATGGTTAAAACCAACAAGAATCTAACCTACTAACACCCCTCACAGGAGCTTTATAACTTTATCCTATACGTGGAGGGTTCCGAAGTTGAGATTTCAACTACCTCAACAAGTGGCCAAAATGGAAACTAATCAGCACATTAGTTTATCTTGGTTGCAATAGAAGCCTAGCAAGAATCCAAACAATCGTAGTATCTTGGTCATTACACAATGACCAAGAATCTATATTTTGACCAATATTGCAATGTTGAATCTAATTATCATTATAGATATAAAAATTATAATTGTGATAGGAATCAATATCTCATGAGATCCCCTTCCTCTCAAGGGCTCTCTATTCTCATCCTCTCTCTTCAACTTCCATTCTTGCCCACTCATCTATGCCATGGTTGCCCATCTGCGATTCATCACACCCAAGTGTCCCTCATATATTTCTCTCTTCTTAACTCTCTAATAATTGACAATCTTTGCTTGAGCTGGCAGGATTGTAGCCCACCCACCTCTCATAAATCCAATTTGGCCCATGTATCAATTAAAACATCCCTTTCCAATTAATTTTGTTCCGATAAATTTTAATTGATTTAGTATTTGTTTACTGGAAATTTAGATTCTTATTTGCCTCCATCTAAACCTATCTTTAGCTTATGCTCCAAATTTTAAAATATATTGTAACAATTATTTTGTGGGATTTTCTAGCATTGGCCCATTAACCAAGTGACCACAAACAAATCCCCCCGCCGCAAAAAAGAAGCGGCTCTTCCCACGGCTACCACAAAATAAACTCCTAAACAGATGCATAACCATGTTTAGTTTTCTTTATTTATATATATATATATATATATATATATATATTGAAAGAATATTTATGCAAAATTTAATATATTGGATTTTTTACTTTTGTTTTTTTCGCGCCTGTTGGCTACTGCGGTAGCCGGAGACCGCGATATTCTATCTTGCGTAAAGTAGGAAAATAACGAAGAAAATGTTACCGGATAGCAAGAGAGGAAAGCAGATCGAAGCTTCCTCGGTTGTCGTTTTCCGCCAGCTAACAGCCTTGTCTCGGCGAAAAGGGCTCCCCCAACTGCCGAAACTGGGCGGAAAATTAGGTAAACATATCCTCTTGCAATAAATAAACTTCTTTCTTATCTCCGATTCTGAGTGTAGGTTAAAATTTCTTCTCTTTACGGTTGCTCTTCTGTGGCAGATCTGCGAAGAAAGAAAGCATAGAGGCGATGGCCGCTCGTTTCGGGCTCCTCCCCGCTCTCCTTCTGGCCTTCTGCCTCCTCTTCCCTTCCGCCACCCTGGCCTCCTCCTTCGAGTACTGCAGTGAGTTTTTCGGATCTCTCTCTATCGCTCTGTGATTCTGTCTTTTTGGGGGTTTCTTGGTATTTGTTGCCTTTGATTTGTTCTAAAGGGGTGCATGGGGTGGGATTCCAAGAACTCCTCCTGCGTACTTTGGCGCTGTTAACACTGGTTTTTGTTGGTTGGATTGGAAATTTGGAATTTTTTTTTTAAAAAAAAATAATCCTATGAAGAATTGTTTATTGGACTCTCCGCTTTTATAATTTAGTTACCGAGTTATTATTGCTTTGCAAGATGGTACGAGATGGTCAGTTCGGTGGTTATTTTGAGATATATGTTTTGGGAAAAAAATATTTTAACTTGAATTTGGTTGAAGGGGATCTATAACGTGCCACCTTAGGTGGGACTCTGGTTCGTTGATTATGCTGCTGTTTTTTCTTTTTTGCATACTGATGATGAGAAAGTTATGATGCGGTGATGCCTAGTGTTGTGCTGTTCATGTTGGTAAACGGAACTTTGATTTTCTTTCTATTAAAAGTTTTTCTGATAAAAACATTGTTTTTGTGAAAAGTTGTATTCAAGAATTCATGGTCTCCCTTGCTTAGGAGGAGTTCCTTGGGTTGTTGTTGGTGAATATCATGTGTGTTGGATAGCACTGGAAATTTGCCGTGTCCTCATCACCTCGCTCACCTTAATACAAAGCAAGGTGAAAGGCGTTTTAGGCCGAACTACTGATTTTATGATGCTTGAGAAACCAATGGTTGCATCCTACTACTTGTAGGATGGTCCCCGGACGGACCGTGTAGCACATGGATTTGATCATTCTCATAAGAGAATGTGGAATTGTAGTTGTGCGAATTTCACATATCACTTCTTGAACTTGACATTCTCTCTCGGTGAGAAACCCTACCTTTTGGGAGATTGAGGCAACAGTTCCTAGTGTATTTGAAACTTAGAAAAGAATTTAGCTAATTTTGTGGAGAATTTAGCAAAACTGAACTGTATCAAATTGTGCCCGTAATTGCTGACGTATTTACAGATCAAGGGAAGGAGATTTCTGTTCTTGTTAGAAATTTGATTAATTTCAACTAAATCAAATCTTCATTTTGTTACCTCCATCTCTTACCTTATTATCAGCAGATGAATATGGTTCTGAAGGCCCAAAACCACATTTCTGTACTTGATTTTATTGTCCAAAAAAAAATGCTCATGCGCAGGGCAAATAATTTCACCTACTCCCTCCATCTTCTTCACAACTTCAACCACTTCTAAATGCTTGCATTCTTCTCCCTTGTGCTAGCCTGGGGTTGAGCTTGAAATGATGTTAATTGTCAATTTAGTTGATTCACAGGGTCATCTGTTCATATGATCGAGTAATTCTTTTGATTTCTTGATTTTCATATTTTACAGTATATTTTTGTTGGTTTACTTTTTGATAAATATAATAGTTTGGCTTGTTTTGTTGTCAATTCTTTCCAAATCTCATTCCCATTTCATGTTTTCTTATTTATTTGTTTGATAATTGATGGATTTTGGGATTTTAAATGTTCAGTTGTATGTTGAGGAGTGAATTCTGTTCCTTTTATGTGTAGACAAGGGAGCTGACTATGCAGTTAATGTCAGTGGTGTTGACATATCTCCATATCCAATTGAACGGGGCGAGCTAACTACATTCACTATCTCAGCATATACTGGTACAAACACAGTTTTCTTCTTTAGTTTGTTTGTTCATTCATTCCTCATTTTCTCTTGGCATGCCCATTGTAATCTTGCTTTGCTTGTAATTCATCTTCATCCCTGCAATAAACACATTTTGCAAGCTTAATTTGAAAGGAAAATTTATTCGTAACAATCAGGCATAATGCTTTTAATGCATGAATAAAAATTGACATCATTTTGATCAAAGATCTCCAATCGTGTCTTGTGAAGGAATTCTTATGTGATTGATGAGTTTTACATTTACTTCCCTCCACCCAACAGGTTAGTGAAGTCAGGCTGACTCATCAATCTTGGACTATTTCAGGCTGATCTTGAGTTATATATAACAGCGCTTTCAGTACTTAGAGTTTATTTGACCATTAGATTGACCCTGAAGCATTTGGGAGTAGATATGTACCTATGGTGGCAACGCGTCATGTTGGGTTGAATCCAACTCAACCATCAAGACTAAATAGCATGACCTATTTCCAACTTGACCCACTAACAGGTCAGTCATGCTCAATTCAATCTTGCTAGTGAAACAAGAGAGCCTGACCATGACCAACCGAGTTTGATAGGGAAGAGTAGGAGAGGGAAGGGAGTAAAGGAGGGAGAAGAGGAAGATACGTGAGGAAGTGACTGAAAGTTAGTGGAGTGTGGTGATCTCAAGCTGGTGGAGATGAGAGGATGGTAAGGAGATGGCAAGCAAGGGAGAGGAGAAGTTGTGGAGTATTCAGAGTAGAGAAGGAGCCAGGTGGAAGAGTATTATATGCTTACAGGTATCATGATTTAACGAGTCAAAAACTTAAAGTTCAACTTGATTGAGCTAGCCCATGAACAAGCTAGGTTGGGTTCAGTGGATTGAAAGCAGGCTAGGAAGAGTTAGGTCTAAAATTGCCAGCTTTGTAATTAGGATCAAACATAGTAGGAAAGACAGAACTTGATGGTTGGATGGAGGACAAGGAATTATTTGGATTAAAGCTTTCAATGAGCATAGCGAGAAAGTTTCAAAACATTCTTAAATAGCAAGGCTTAGTCTTGCTGTTGACCTTGATATGGACATTTGTCTAGGCTGGGGTTAGCAAATATCATCCATCACAAGCCTAGTTGGGCCTTAGATATTACGGGCCGAGATTGACTAGAGCTTGTCATATTATTCCCTACTATCCTGCTCCTTCTTTCTATCTAACTTGCAGCCTCCTTCTTTATTTCTCATGTAGCCTTCCCTTCTCAATGTGAGTATTAAAACTAATAGTTGGTCAAGCCTCACATAGGTGTGGCAATGATGATTTTTTACTGAAAGACTGTTGCTGGTGCAGGTAACTTGAGAAAGAAGTAAAGTTAAAGTACTGTTAAAAATGGTTTTTGAAATTACTTTTTTTTTCTTTTCTTTTGCAAGATATGCAAATTGTTCTTAAAAAGAAATCCTTTGTATTTGGTGCAAAAATAAAACTGTTCTCCCAAGTGCAGGAGAATCGCACAAGTAGTATAACTCGGAAGTCCGAGGTCGATTCCTCAGGGAACGATCTTTGGGTTATTAGCTTAATTTCAGATTATTTGATTCAATAAAATTTGTGGATTAAGATGCTATTTTGCAAATAGAAAATCAATCAGTAAATAGAGAATCAAAGTTTGGATAGATTAAGGTGGTGTAGGGATCTGGAATCCCCTTTGATAATTTTGCATTCAAGAAATAAATTCTTTGGTTCTTGATTAAAGATGTAAAAGTAGAATAGATCAAAGCATGGAATATATTTTATGGTCATGTGAACTCTATTTCTAAGCATTCATCGTGCCTATTACATCAACGATAAATCAAATATTAAAGCAGTTCATATGTCGATCAACATAAACCATTAAAGAACCATCTACAAAATAATTATGCAAGAATCCATGATATATTGAAAATGTAAATCTGTAAGAATAAAGGTTTAGAATTTACTTCAAAGAAAGCAATACATCAAAGGTTCCTCCATCACCCTTCACCTAGGAAATCAGCCCTCCATTAAAACATTAAACTCTTCCTCTCTTTTTTTTCTTTTCGGAAACAGGGCATACCCTGTTTCCTTCTCTTTTCTTTCCTCTGCCGCCACCCAACTCCTCTGTTTTCCCGATGAGAGCTCCCCCCTTTTCCTCCCAGCCGAGAGAGCTTTATAGCTCTTCCTTTGCACGCGATGGAGATCGACGGAAGGGCTGGATCTCGGCCGATGATTTCGAACTGCTGGAAGCTCGCGAACGGTTGCTTGAATTACGGGAGAGATGGACTCGGACGAGACGGATGCCGGAGGTGATTGCGGCCGTTTCCAATGCTGAGAATGGAAGCTGGGACGATTGCGCTCGGGAGGATGCTGTGAATCGTGAGCTGATGGGAGGCTCGAGCGGCTGGACTTGCGTGGGAGATGATCGCGGGATGAGCTGCAGATCTGGAGGACGCCCGGAAGGGAGCTGATCACGGACGAATCAGTGGAGGAGGCAAACGGATGCGTGGGAGATTTGGGATGCTTCACGATTGCGCGAGTTTGGGAGAGGCGGATCCCGGCTGGGCGCGGGTTGCTCGGACGCTGGGATTGTGCACGGACGGAGAAGGGAGTTGATTGCGGGGATGGATGCTGGCTCACTCGCGGAAGAAGAATGGGAGCCGATCGCGGTTGAGGAAGACGGGCGGATGAGGTGGGCGGTGATCGCGGACGGAAGGGCTCGGGCGGATGCTGTGAAGCTGGGAGATCCGTTTGCAAATCTTCTTGGCTTGATGAATCTAAGCCCTTGGATGTTTCATTACACATTACCTCCAGATGACTGCCATGTGTCCCTCTGGTGCAAGTGTGCTTGACCAGGTTCAATTCTGTTTCAGTGTAATCAGGCTTGAAGTCGACCAAATGCACATTTAAACTCTGATTTACGATAATCTGTACCAAATAAAATATAAAATTAATGCAGCCCTTTTATCATTATTTGTTAGCAATAATATTAATTTAAGCAACGTGTAGAACGCACTTTTGTGCTCTCATCACACCCCCCAACTAGCTTATTGCTAGTCCCTAGCAATTCAGAGTAAATAATAACATGAGGGTACAAAAAGTGTTGGTTGATCCTTTGATGTTTTATTAGAACTAATTGCATAAAATTAAGATAAGTACTCACTTTCGTAGGAGTCACGATTGCACTTAGCACGTGCAACAAGCCGTTAAACCCCTAGATTACCCTAGTGGACGGGTGTTGTCTCGTGAGGGTTTGCAGTGATGTCACCCACAAACATCATTCATAAAATGATATACAATGAAATTTAAGTCAATGCACACGTGATATATATTTTTCTCAAGCATGGCAACTATCAAAGCAAGGAAAATATGAAAGTGTAGTGTGCATAAAATAGTATGACTTTCTCGGAGTACTAATACCTCCACCGCAACATGGCACCGCTTGAATTTTAGGTGTACTACTCAAGTTCACAAGAGTTTACTACAATTTATTAGACCCTGATCCATCAAATTTTCAGAATATCTCATGTTGTCTAAATTTGTCAAAAATGGTTCGCATATAAAGAAGGAGCTATCAATCCCAACTAAACATCCAAAGTACACAGAGTTCCAAATTAATGGAGTCAAACCAGCCATTACCACATGTCACTGGGTTCAGTCTGACCAACCCTATTCATGCTTATTTTTATTTTTAAACACATATGACGATTACAATAATCCAACCTCCTTAGGCTCTAGTAAGGTCCATGTAGCGAGTTTTCGGCCAATGACTCCTGATCCAGTTGGCTCAAGGCATTAGGTGAAACACCCCTCGGGCTTAATTACTCGAACCAGACTACACCACGAGGTCAGACTTGTCATTTTTTTTTTTTTTTTTTTTGCAAGAAAAAGAGAAGGTAAACTGAACCATATAACGTGACTGCATTGTGGCTATAGGTCAACCAAGGTCGGAACATAAGGCACTTAGGTGATCTAGCTAGGGTATTCAACTTCTTTCTTTATGTGAAAACCAAATCATGAACCTTATAGTACGGACAAGGATACTCATACTTCTTTTACAGATATGGCTTAATAAAAATGCATTAAACAAACTTGAACTCCTGAGGCCTTCCTATAATCATTAAGTACATGTGCGGGGATCTAATAATAGATCTCTGATCAGTCATAGTATGCATGTGTTCTTTGCCTTAATAGTTGCACAAACTCAATATGAAAATACATATGCATTGGTAATAAATCAAATGCAAAAACAAATTTTTTTTTTTTTGGCAAAGTATTACCCTCCCCCCAACTTAAACATTGCATTGTCCTCAATGTAATAGATACAAGAAACATTTATATGAGAGACAGTAGAGAAAATAATATTGGAGAGAAGATGAATACCTTGAGCTGTTGATATCCAGAAAATAAGACCTACAAAACTAGAAAAAAAATAATTCTAATGAATATACACATACCTTTGCCTTCATATTTAGTCATAAGAAGGCTCCCCCAAGGAAAAGGAGTCCTCTTCATCTGCAAAATTCTCAAGAAAAGGTTTTAACCTGTGTCCATTTACCTTAAAAATTTTACCATCCCGTGGATTCTCAATCTCAACCGCCCCATGTGGAAAAACAGTTTTTATAATGTAAGGACCTGTCCATCTCGATCGCAACTTACCAGGAAACAGATGTAAGCGGGAATCATATAAAAGAACTTTTTGCAATGGTTCAAAAGATTTTTTTAAAATTGATTTATCATGTAAGATCTTCATTCGTTCTTTGCAAATTTTAGCATTGTCATAAGCATCTCTGCGAATCTCATTAAGCTCGTTTAATTGCAATTTTCTAGCTAGACCGGCATCTTGTAAATCAAAATTCAATTTTCTAATTGCCCAATACGATTTATGTTCTATTTCTACAGGCAGATGACACGCTTTTCCGTAGACTAGCCGGTAGGGAGACATGCCAAGAATGGTTTTGTATGCAGTACGGTAAGCCCATAATGCATCTGATAGTTTCAAGGACCAATCCTTTCGTGATGGGTTCACCGTTTTCTCTAAAATACGCTTGATCTCTCGATTGGCTAACTCTACCTGGCCACTGGTTTGCGGATGATATGGGGTAGCAATTCTATGGGTGACACCATATTTTTTCAATAAGGTTTCGAAAGGCTTATTACAAAAGTGTTTTCCACCGTCACTAATTATGATTTTAGGCATCCCAAATCGTGAAAAAATATTTTCTTTTAAAAACTTCAGAACGGGTTTGTGATCATTGGTCTTACAAGCAACAGCTTCTACCCATTTGGACACATATTCGACACCGACTAAAATATACTCATATCCAAAAGATGGTGGGAATGGGCCCATAAAATCGATGCCCCAACAATCGAAAATTTCGATAATAGTAATGGGTTGAAGAGGCATCATTTGCCTACGAGTTAGGCTTCCAATACGTTGACATGGATCACATGTCCTGCAGAACTCGTGGGCATCTTTGAACATAGTAGGCCAATAGAAACCACATTGCAAGACCTTTGCAACAGTTTTCTTAGAGGCAAAGTGTCCACCGCAAGCATCAGTGTGGCAGAAAGAAAGTATGCTTTGTATATCATGATCCGGTATGCATCGTCTAAGGATTTGATCGTTGCAATATTTAAATAAATAGGGATCGTCATAGTAATAATTTTTTACTTCGCGCAAGAAAAATTTTCTATCTGTCGACCCCCAATGCTCTGGCATCCGGTTTGTAACAAGAAAATTTACAATATCTGCATACCATGGTATACTAGAAAGTGCAAACAACTGCTCTTCAGGGAATGAGTCCTTGATGGAAAACTGTGGCACTGAATCATGAAAAACTAATCGTGATAAATGGTCAGCAACCACATTTTCTACTCCTTTTTTATCTTTGATAGTGATGTCAAATTCTTGGAGTAGAAGTATCCATCGTATTAAGCGTGGTTTGGCCTCTTTCTTATCCAACAAATATTTTAGTGCTGCATGGTCCGTGAAGATAACAATAGGAGCACCAAGGATATAAGAGCAAAATTTATCTAAGGCAAATACTACTGCAAGCAATTCCTTCTCGGTGGTGGTGTAATTCATTTGAGCATCGTTTAAGGTTTTGCTTGCATAGTAAATAACATATGGCTTATTATCCTTGCGTTGTCCTAGGACAGCTCCTATCGCATAGTCGCTAGCGTCGCACATAATCTCAAACGGTAATGACCAATCGGGTGGTCGCACGATGGGTGCAGTGCTAAGCATAGACTTCAACTTTTCAAATGCCTCCTGACAGGTTTCAGTCCAATTGAACGGTGTATCAAGGGATAGGAGGTTACATAATGGTCGAGATATGACACTAAAGTCCTTGATGAATCTCCTATAAAATCCGGCGTGACCCAAAAATGATCTAACATCTCTAACCGTCTTGGGTGCAGGTAGCTTAGCAATTAAATCAGTCTTAGTTCTATCTACTTCCATTCCTTTCGATGAAACAATGTGTCCTAGGACAATTCCCTTTGGCACCATGAAGTGACATTTCTCCCAATTCAGTATCAAATTCTTTTCTATACATCGAGCTAAGACTGCTTGTAAATGTGACAGGCAATCATCAAATGAGTCGCCAAAAACGGAGAAATCGTCCATGAACACTTCCAAAAAATTCTCGTTCATGTCTTCAAAGATGCTGAGCATGCATCTTTGGAATGTTGCAGGTGCATTACACAACCCGAATGGCATTCGTCGGAAAGCAAATGTGCCAAAAGGACAAGTGAAGGTAGTCTTCTCTTGATCTTCTGGTGCAATTTCAATTTGATAATATCCCGAATAGCCATCAAGAAAACAATAGAAAGCATGTCCTGCAACTCTCTCCAATACTTGGTCTAGGAAGGGTAGAGGAAAGTGATCCTTTCGTGTGACCAAATTAAGCTTTCGGTAGTCAACACACATGCGCCAACTCGTCGGGATACGAGTTGGAACTAGTTCACCTTGTTCATTTTCTACTACCGTCAAACCCGACTTCTTAGGAACAACTTGAGTAGGGCTTACCCACTTGCTATCGGAAATTGGGTAAATAATACCCACATCAAGCAACTTGAGGACTTCTGCCTTAACCACATCTCTCATCGTAGGATTCAACCTTCGTTGCATTTGCCTTGTGGTTTTGGCATTGTCCTCCAAATATATCCGGTGCGTGCAAATTAAGGGGCTAATTCCCTTCAAATCGGCAATAGACCACCCTAAGGCTCCTTTATGATTCTTTAAAACATCAATTAATTTTCTTTCTTGGGTATGATCAAGTCCAGACGAGATGATTACAGGAAAAGTATCTTCGGGTCCAAGAAAAGTATACTTAAGTTCCTTTGGTAAGGGTTTCAATTCGAGCTTGGGTGCTTGCTCATGGGATGGTACTATTTTCACCTCTCGAGGCGACAATTGTTCAAATTTTTCTACTTTTGGTCTCCACCCATTGATCATCATGGCGTTCGAAAAATTCATACTAGGTTTGACCAACAAATCATCTTTATTGGTGCCATTAGAACACCAATCAATTAAACTATCGCCGGATGGATCGTTAAATGCTTCAGCTAACAAATATTCCTCCGCGATAGTTTCAACCCAATCAACCTCCTTACTCTCTTCGGGATCATTAGGTTGTTTGCACACATTAAAAATGTTCAGTTCTAAGGTCATGTTACCAAAAGAAAGCTTCATGACGCCATTCCTACAATTAATTAATGCATTAGAAGTCGCAAGGAATGGACGTCCTAAAATGACCGGAATCTGAGACTGTGAGTTCGAAGCCGGATGTGTGTCCAATACGATAAAATCGACAGGAAAGTAGAACTTGTCTACTTGGACTAATACATCCTCGACAATCCCCCTTGGAATTTTAACTGACCGGTCAGCTAATTGCAAAGTGACGGAGGTTGGCTTCAACTCACCTAAACCAAGTTGCTCATATACAGAATATGGCAACAAATTCACACTCGCCCCTAAATCTAACAATGCTCGCTTTATCCTAAAGTCGCCTATGATGCATGAGATGGTTGGGCAACCTGGATCTTTATATTTAGGGAGAATGTTGTGCTGCAAAATAGCACTCACATTTTCAGTTAAAAATGCCTTCTTCTTAACATTTAATCGACGCTTGACAGTACACAAGTCCTTCAAAAATTTGGCATATGAAGGTACTTGTTTGATTGCATCAAGAAGAGATATGTTGATTTTTACTTGCTTAAAAAGCTCAAGAATTTCAGAATTAGGTTCGAGCTTTTGCAACGGCTTTAATCGTTGTGGAAAAGGTGGAGGAAAAGGGCATTCAACTTTCTCGGTAGAAGTTGGGACCTCAACTTCATCTTTGTCCCTTTCATCAACTTTAGGAGCATCAGAATTAGAAGTGACTTGCGGTCTCAATTGGACGGTTTGATCAATGACTTTTCCATTACGCAAAGTCATGATACTCTTTGCATGTTCTGTATGTGAACTAGAAGGAGCCATATTATTACTACCGTGCACTTGTGGGTTAGGTTGGGGTTGAGCTGGAAGCTTACCCTTCTCTTGGGTACTTAGGACGGTAGTCAACATTGACAATTGGTTCCTTATGTCTTCAAAATTTCGAGTATTTTGAGCATTGATATTAGCTTGACCTTGTAGAAAAGTTTGTATGGATTGCAAGGTATCCTCGATATTTGGCTTTTGAGAGGGTGATGGTGCATAAGTAGGATGTGCAGGTGGAGGAGCTGAATGGTGTGACTGTTGAGGATGATCATTTCTCCACCTAAAGTTTGGATGATTCTTCCAACCAGGATTATAGGTATTCGAGTATGGATCGTTATAAGGCTTTTGGTAGGAGTTCATCGCATTTGCTTGATCGTGCAAGACTTCTTTGAATGCTGGTATGGTGGGACAATCTGTAGTGGTATGACCCGACATATCGCAGATACCACAACACTCATTTCTAAGCTCTATTGTCTTGACAGGCTTAACTTTCCTAAGCTCAATTTCTTCTACCTTCCTAGTGAGGGCTGCCATTTTAGCATGAAGATCATCCTCAGTTCTGAGGTTGTAAAGGCCTCCCTGTACAGAGCTAGTAGGCTTAGGTAAAGACTTGGTATTTCTATCTCCGTTATCCCAAAGTTGGGCAGTCTCAGCAAGGGAATCCAAATATTCCCACGCCTCATCAGGGTGTTTTTCTAAAAATCTACCATTGCACATGGTCTCTACAAATTGTTTTAACTGTGAAGATAAACCTTCATAAAAGAAGCTAATGGTTCTCCAAGTTTCGAATCCGTGATGAGGGCATGAGAGAAGAAGGTCTTTAAATCTTTCCCAACATTCATAAAATGTTTCATTATCTTTTTGTTGGAAATTGCTAATATGTCTTTTTAAAAAGTTGGTCCTTTGTGTGGGGAAGAACTTCTTTAAAAATTCTCTCTGCATATCTTGCCAATTTCTTATTGATCTAGGTCGCAAAGAGTTTAGCCATGTTTTGGCCTTATCCTTTAGAGAGAAAGGAAACAATGTCAACTTGAGGACATCCTCGGTGACATTTGGCACTCTAAATGTAATGCTCAATTCTTCAAAATCCTTTAAATGAAGATACGGACTCTCGGACTCTAACCCATGAAACTTGGGCAGCAATTGGATTATCCCTGGTTTGATGTCAAAATGACCTACATTATCAGGAAAAATTATGCATGAAGGCTGACTAGTCCTAGCCGGTTGTAGGTATTGTCTTAGAGTCATAACATGGGGTTCTCGTTCTCGATTGTGGTGACTTCCCGCATCTTCATTTAGATCAGCCATCTCACAAGGTGTGAGATATTGCGAAGGAATTTCAGAAGTATATCCTAAGGGATGATCTAAAGTTGTACGACTTAATCGACCGGTGTCGTCCCTATTCCACTTTAACATGCAAAATAATTCCCTCTCTTTTTTTTCTTTTTTTCTTTTTTTCTTTTTTAAAAAAATAATAAGTACCAACTAAAGATATCCTAAAACGACACCTTAATTCAAAAATTTACTCTCAATTAATCATGCAACAAAACATTACACCTCAATTTCTAATGTTTTTCTTAAATTTCTAGACAGCTCCTAACTGGTTTGAAGAGGACACCAAAGCTTCCAATCCGGTCTAATGAACCTAGTTGACCAGGTAAGCTCCCAGGTAAGTGGAGGGGTCACGATGCGTTCGCAAAGGTCCCACTTAAAACCCACTTGCCTCGAACAGATGAACTGTCTCCCTTATAGGGACAAAGCTTGCCTAGACATCAACTAAGCCACAGAGCGAAATTGGTGCAACTTTCGATGGTCTTCGTCCTATTGAGCTCGAATGTCCTTAGGGGCCAACGTCTAGTTGATTTTAGTTAAGCTTGGGACATTTATGCACTGGGGTGATTTTTGGGCTAAGGACGAGTGATGAAATCCCGACCTTATCTTTTTAAATGGGTTCAGCCCTTAGAATATTTTATGTTGATGCCTTACACTATATGCAACAATCAAGAGATTTTTTTTTTAAATATTTTATGGCATGACATTAAATTTCATTGAATAGGTGATCAAGCAAATTATTTCTTTCTTTTTTTTAAATTTTATGAGTTGAAATTTGAAATTTGAAATTTGAAATTTTAGGTTTTTCCTCTTTCTTTTTTTTTTTAATTTTCAATTAGCAACAAGGGTTAATGAGATATAATAACAATAAAATTCTGATTCTAAAAAAAATTAAATGCAGAAAATTCAAAACAGAAAGCAGCAAGGTTTTGTATTAATCTAATGTTCTTAAAAGTCTCAGAATGTCAATCAGACCGTTCAGATTATTCAACAATGTGTCGTGCACTAGCTGACCAAATTTGAGTCAAATCAGACGGCTAATTTCTATGATATCAGAGTTTGATGCAAACTGTGCAGGGAATTAAAAATAGTAGTAAAGATGCAATTTTTTTTTTTTCAAAAGAAAAATACTAACTACTAAGGTAAAAATTAAATCTAAAATTATACTAATAACTCAGCCGTCCCCCGGCAACGGCGCCAAAAACTTGGTGCAAAAATAAAACTGTTCTCCCAAGTGCAGGAGAATCGCACAAGTAGTATAACTCGGAAGTCCGAGGTCGATTCCTCAGGGAACGATCTTTGGGTTATTAGCTTAATTTCAGATTATTTGATTCAATAAAATTTGTGGATTAAGATGCTATTTTGCAAATAGAAAATCAATCAGTAAATAGAGAATCAAAGTTTGGATAGATTAAGGTGGTGTAGGGATCTGGAATCCCCTTTGATAATTTTGCATTCAAGAAATAAATTCTTTGGTTCTTGATTAAAGATGTAAAAGTAGAATAGATCAAAGCATGGAATATATTTTATGGTCATGTGAACTCTATTTCTAAGCATTCATCGTGCCTATTACATCAACGATAAATCAAATATTAAAGCAGTTCATATGTCGATCAACATAAACCATTAAAGAACCATCTACAAAATAATTATGCAAGAATCCATGATATATTGAAAATGTAAATCTGTAAGAATAAAGGTTTAGAATTTACTTCAAAGAAAGCAATACATCAAAGGTTTCTCCATCACCCTTCACCTAGGAAATCAGCCCTCCATTAAAACATTAAACTCTTCCTCTCCTCTTTTTTTTCTTTTTTTTCTTTTCGGAAACAGGGCATACCCTGTTTCCTTCTTCTCTTTTCTTTCCTCTGCCGCCACCCAACTCCTCTGTTTTCCCGATGAGAGCTCCCCCCTTTTCCTCCCAGCCGAGAGAGCTTTATAGCTCTTCCTTTGCACGCGATGGAGATCGACGGAAGGGCTGGATCTCGGCCGATGATTTCGAACTGCTGGAAGCTCGCGAACGGTTGCTTGAATTACGGGAGAGATGGACTCGGACGAGACGGATGCCGGAGGTGATTGCGGCCGTTTCCAATGCTGAGAATGGAAGCTGGGACGATTGCGCTCGGGAGGATGCTGTGAATCGTGAGCTGATGGGAGGCTCGAGCGGCTGGACTTGCGTGGGAGATGATCGCGGGATGAGCTGCAGATCTGGAGGACGCCCGGAAGGGAGCTGATCACGGACGAATCAGTGGAGGAGGCAAACGGATGCGTGGGAGATTTGGGATGCTTCACGATCGCGCGAGTTTGGGAGAGGCGGATCCCGGCTGGGCGCGGGTTGCTCGGACGCTGGGATTGTGCACGGACGGAGAAGGGAGTTGATTGCGGGGATGGATGCTGGCTCACTCGCGGAAGAAGAATGGGAGCCGATCGCGGTTGAGGAAGACGGGCGGATGAGGTGGGCGGTGATCGCGGACGGAAGGGCTCGGGCGGATGCTGTGAAGCTGGGAGATCCGTTTGCAAATCTTCTTGGCTTGATGAATCTAAGCCCTTGGATGTTTCATTACACATTACCTCCAGATGACTGCCATGTGTCCCTCTGGTGCAAGTGTGCTTGACCAGGTTCAATTCTGTTTCAGTGTAATCAGGCTTGAAGTCGACCAAATGCACATTTAAACTCTGATTTACGATAATCTGTACCAAATAAAATATAAAATTAATGCAGCCCTTTTATCATTATTTGTTAGCAATAATATTAATTTAAGCAACGTGTAGAACGCACTTTTGTGCTCTCATCAGTATTCTTGGAGACCCTTCTTAATGTGTTGGTCCAGGTAGTTTGAGTCCAAAAAGAAATCTTGACTTTCATAAGAATAGCCTCAAAACTTCTGTGGCTAGCCCCAGGTTTCCTCCTTAATGATCAGATACTGATTGAAGAGGGCTAGTTGACCATTCTAAAGATTATTAAAATTACGAATTGGCTAGATCCCCTATAAATACCTGTCAATGCCCTTAAAAAGCACCCAACTTATAAGCAACCTAAAGAGAGCTACTTTGATGGTAAACACATAGCCAAAACCTTTTAGTAGAAATGATGGCACAATGGACATCAATGTGACATGTGCTAAAAGGTATGAACTTTAATTTAAAATACCATGGTGCTAGTCAGCGAAAATGACCCTAATAGATGAAACCTTCACCTACGGGTATGTTTTGACAGGCTGGTTTATGATAATTAATCTGTTTCTCACTCTTTATGCTTGCATGTCTATCTATTTGTCATCACGTAACCATTGTAAATTATCATAATAGGGGTATGACATGGTCATGATAATTTTGAGGACAAACTAAATGTGGGGTAGTCAACAGGGGAGGGAGTGAGGGTGGGTGGAGGGAGGTGTTGTGATTATAAGAACCTAGAGATGTGGTATAGGTTTTTCAAATCATGCTGACATATAGAGGACAGCCTTATGCAGTGGTAAGGTTTGCTTAATTGTGACATGGTTATTACGGGTTCGAAACACAAAAATAGCCTTTCAGCACGTGGGGGTAACGTTGCATAAATTTGACCCTTGCCATACCTTATAGTTGTGGGAGCCTCGAGCATTGGAGGTTGCCCTTTTATGCCGACATATATGCTTTCCTGTAGTGAAGTTAGAGTACAATCAATGATATTTGGCACTCAATGGCATTGATAAAAAAATCAATGAAAATCCACACCATTGATCATAATCTACAATATCTAAATTTCTTAAAAACCATAAACCATGTTCTAGAGGTCGTTTGCGTGTATGCATGTTGTGGATGCAAAATGGACAGTTTTAGTGATATGATAGCATTATTTAATTTCATCTGTGGTTTAGAATTATCTAAATCAATAAAATTTTGTTAACATGTTTTTCAAAATGTGTATATCAGGATAAATGATTTGGATTCTCAAGTTGTATGATCTATAATGTACCTCATCTTACCAACTATATTGAGCCATCCATTTTTTGTTCACTTGATGCATAAGCAACCACATGATTTTTGGTTTCTAGAGAATTTAGACATTACAAATTATGGTTAAATGTATGGACCTCATTTTGACAACAACCACTGAATTTTCTTTGATAATACTTGGGCAGAAATAGTATCAATAGCGTTCTAGCTTTAATATATACATATGATGGAGGGAGAGTTCTGAGACAATTGCTGTCGTGGGTGACCAACTTGGCAGTGAGTAAGCCTCAGGATATGTAGGTGACCTTTGATTAAACCATCACATGCACATATATGTAAATGCATGGAATAGGCATAATATTTTACATGCGTCTAGATATATATTTTTGTATGAAATAATCACATACATGTCGATTATGTGTGCTTGTGAAGTGTCAACATGCACATGTTCATGCTTGTATTTAGTATTATATAAACAATAATGTTTATATGAAATACTATTTATAATTTTGTAAATTTATTTTATGAATGATGCATAAATATGAATGAGGGAGTGATATACATCAAATTGGACTCCAAGGGAAAATAAAACAAACTTACTTTAAATGTTTCATTTAAAACCCTAGACCTTAGTTCTAGCCTCCAGCAAGATGGACAATGGAAGCAGCTCAGACATCACACTCTGTTGGACGGGTTACCTCCTTGATGCCTAGGCAATCACGTGGGTAATAAACTAGGTCCATTGCTTGGGGTCACCTAGGCTTTTTACTATGGTTAGGGTGTATCCATCAAATAGAACTGAAGTTTGTACCGATTTAAAGTCAGTATGGAAAATCTAAATATGAAATTCAGACTGTTAAGCAAGTTCTACAATATCTAAAAATGCCCCGAGAGCAAAACCAGAAATTCTTGATATCTTGCAATTATGCATTAAGTGGTATCAGAAATACATCAATTTAATGGCTTACTACAATACAATGATATATTTTGATTTAGAAGCATTCAAATCAGTCTAGGTTGTTTTATGTGTGTTTTAAATAGTCTATGTTAAGCTCAATGATTTTGATATTTTAGCTCTTGAAATCTGCTAACGTTGTCCATTTTATGTCCATTTCATGAGACCTCCAAAGTCCAGAGCACATGTATTTTTTTGCTTTATGTATTTTGATATCCTTGAGATGTTCAATATTTCTGGATCTTCAATTTTGAAAACTTCATATTGCATCAATGATATTCAGGTTTCAATGGTTTAGAAAGGATACCTTTTCCAATCTCTCTTCTTTCTCGCTTCTCTCTCTCTCACACACATGAATGCACACACACACACGGGATATGTGACAAAAATGCAAAATATAGCGCTTTTTATATCAGGAATTTATCTGTTTTTTGAAATTATATCTCACATCCATTTAGGAATATATTTTTGAAAATGAGATAATTCTCTATTGCCTTATATAAAAGGCACTATATTTTGCTTTCTGTTACATCCCCTGTGTGTGCGTGCACATGTATATGACAATAAACTGTTCAGCTCTTTGCCTCGCCGGTTGATTTGAAACCCCAATTTTTGATTTATGGGTTTAATGATGTCGTTGATCAGACTTATGGCAATGGGTTGCTTGTGTTTTGCTTTGTTGTATTTCTTCTATGATACATTCATTGTAAACTAGCTGTTTAGCTATCACGTGCAGTAAAAAGTTAAGGGAAGTGATTGAAATATTAGAAGTCCTTGACCTAGCTATCTGTGGCGATAATGCAGTGACTACTTAAATGGACCCATGAAATCTTATACAATTTATTGCATAGCTATGGACTTGTGTAGGCTCACTACTTGAATAATTTTCCATACACAGGATGAGTAATCATTGTTGATGGTTTGATGCAGGGGATGTCATTTCTGAAGGAAAATTGGTGATTGATGTCAAGTATATATGGTTTCATGTTTACCAGGAAACTCATGACCTTTGCAGTGAGACATCATGCCCAGTCTCGGCCGGTGCATTCGAGCTATCCCATAAACAGACACTACCTATGGTTACACCACCAGTAAGATGCTGTAGCATTTTCGCACATATATTCACGTTCAATTAAAACCACTGAAATTTGCTTAAATTATTAAAATTTCTACGATTCAAAAGATCCTTGAGAGAAATGTGGTTTGGCTGTAAGTGTTCTTGAACCTTCTATATTTTTTGAAATATTTACGCATATTGATCTGTTTGAAGAAAAATATAGGAAACAATGTCTTATCATAACGATGCCACAGCTTTTGCGTATTGTTGTATAATGCTAATTGAGACCTCTTTGTTGGTTCATATGCAGCCCGATCACATATTTTAACAGTATATAGGGAATGTGGTGCAGTCAGGGGACTTCATCTACATAGTGGTTGCATAGCCACATATGCAGTCACAAACACTGTTTTTTTAAACAACATTATGGCTTCTTGCTTGCTGAATGCTGACTGAAGTCCCTGATTTCATATAGACAAGGTTATCACGGCGACTAGGCAGTCCCTAGTTGATAGAATCAACTTCATTTTTCTTTCAACTCATACAAACAAAAAGTCAAATACACTATTATAGCATGGTAGGAGTTGAGATTAATCAAAACAATTCACACATTAATCAGCAGTCAAATATAGGAGTAGTGTTAAAGATATTACCAAGGATTGAGATACTATACTGACTCTTGGGATGGTGGTGCGTACCAGTACTTTGCCGGTATGCAAACTTGAGGTTTCCTTTTTTGTGTTCTTTTTGATTTTTCCATTTTTCTGGGGTTTTCACGTGTATTATTATTATTCAGTCAATTTTTTTGATGTGTGATATGGATATTGATTGAATTGAAGTTCATCTAATTGCCTATTGTATTTATTTGATTGATGTTTTTTGTTTTGTAGCACAATCAACTATGCAGTGAAATACCTCTAGCATAAGGAATAAATTTTTTCCCTAGTCCCTATCATTCATGGTCAAAATTTATACTATTTAAAGTTTTTAGACAGATGGATGTAAAACTTAGAGGATTCGCGGTCGGCAACTTTGGCAACTAAATATTTGGTTTTTGGTCAAAAGATCTATGGATTTTCTATTAGAGTCGACATGTGTTTTTACTAAGTGGATAAGAGGAAAAACATGTTATGGATATGCTCTAAGTCCTTACCTTTTTGTGCTAGTTATGGATAAGGTTAGCAGGTATATTCAAGATGATATTTCTTAGTGCGTGCTACTTGTGGATGGTAGTTGATGAAATTAAGGCGGGGTTAATTGTAAGTTGGAATTATGGATGAGTGAGTTCGTAGCTCAGAATTTTAGGTAGGATGAAGATGAACACATGGAATATAGTTTAGGAAAATTAGACATAGAGATAAAGATGGAGTGTAAATTGAGGATCATGAAGTTCGTAAGAATGATTTTTTTCGGTATTTAGGATCGGTTATTCATAGGGAAGAGAAAATGAAGATGATGTTATGTATAAGATTAAAGCAGGTTGGACAAAATGGAAAAGTGCAACTAGGATATTTTATGATTGTAGGATGCCTGTCAAGTTGATGGAAAGGACGATTTAGATGGTTTAGACATGCACAATGCCAGGTCAAAGAATCTACCAGTATGCATGAGTAACTCAATACATGTAGAAGAAAAGAGGGGAAGCGATAGACTAAAAATCACATGGGATAAAGTAGTAAGGAAGAATTTAATATATCTACATCTTCTAGAAAGTAAGGTCCTAAATGGTGCAGAATGGAAGACAAGGATTCATGTAGCCAACTTTAACTAGTTTAGGGTTAAGGCTTAGTTGTGTTGAGATGAAATAAGTTTTCACTATATTTCCATATTTTTGTGATTGAATAATTTTCGCATGCTTCTTTGATTATTGAGTTGGATAATATTATTTCTAGTATAATTTTCTATTGGGTTTAATGCGTTTCATTTCTCTCTTAGACTTCACTTTGGGTTGGCCAACATGGTCTTCTTCCTTTTTGTAAAAAAAAAAAAAAATTGCCATCTTGATTCGGATGCGCTTGGTGTCGTCCTAACCAGTCTTTATACTAGCTCATATTGGTCTGGATTCATGCGGACATCCATGTGCCGACTTTAATGCCCGATTGATTTATCTTTTGTACTTTACTATAGGTTGGCCAATATGACCCATCTTTTTTTTTGATTAAAAAAAAGAAAAGCCATCTTAAATGGAGCGGGCTTGATACCAACTGAACCAACCTTGGCATTGGCTTGTACCTGTCAGAACTGATTAGGACGGTTGGTTCAACCGGTTCCCAAGCTTTGAAAAAATAAAAAATTGCTGTCCCAATCAGAATGGTTTCATATTGGTGGGCTATATTGGCTTTGGTACTGGTTGGTATAAATTAGATGGCCAATACATCCCGATTTTGCTTGTTTTGACAACCAAACACCCATCCTAGTGTCGTTCTGGTGATGGAAATGTGCACTAGTAGTGGTACTATTCCATTTCGAGGCACTTAAATCCGTTGATATCACATTGTTAAAGTTAAATCTGCAAAGTAAAAAATTTGACTAGTCTTTGAAAAAAATCTAATGCTTATAAGTCATAATTGAATCGCGTATTTGCAATAAAAATTGCAACTAGGAGAAAAATGGGGAAAAAATAGAAAATATAAAAAATATTGATGAAATAGTAGAAAAGAGGAAAAGGAGGAGAGAAAAAGATCTCCCTGGACGAGAAGAGAGAGGAAGAGTAATATGAGAAGCGAAGAGGAAAAGGAAAGGAAAAGAATAAGTATGTAATTGAAATAAAAAAATTTGGGTCCTCGAATAACAACAGTTATGGACTGCCTCCTGGAGGGTTGCTAAGCTCCATGAAAGCTTCCGGTCCATGGTGCATGGGAAAATTGTGTCAAAACGAATACTAAATTGTCTTAGTTGAACTTCTAGTATAACTAAAATAAATTTATTGCAATCACAATAGTGAAAAGAAAATAAAGCAATACAATACATAACAAAAAAAATGAAGTATATGTATCCTTTAGTGTAAGAGTGCCTAGTCGGTCATCTAGGCACTTTAGGCTCTCTAAGTGTCTAGGCGGACCACTGAAGTGCCTATGCGCACTTTTGACAACATAGCAGATAGAATTATGAAACTAAGTCATATAATGTTTAGTTTGCCAGGACTACTAAAATCTGATACTACGTAAAATAGAGGAAAGCAAAACATTGGAGGATAAACTATTCCTGGGTTGCTGTCTGTTTTTTCCAAAAACCTGAAAGCATATTCGACCTTTCATATTTATCATATCAGTGAATTATCTTCTAATAAATTACGTGAACTTGAAAATGTATAAACAGAATTTCTAACTTGTATCTTCTGTGGCCATTGTTCAAAAGCGGCAGTTTGGTTTCAAGGCTCTCATGAGTCGTATTTCTTGCTTGATGTACTAAAGATGCTTCTAAATGTTTGTGCATGCTCTCTGTTTGACTCTCGGTTAAAACCAGCATCTTTTAAATGATTTTCAAGTCTTCCGCATAAATTTTCTTTTCACACTGCTTTTATCTTAAAGTGGCATGTGATGATTATCTAAATTTGTTTAATAGCACATCACTGTGGTGAGGTTCAAGTCTCTGTCTTCTCTTATTTTGCTTTATGTTTTTCTCCCGTCGTCCTTTATATCCATGGGGTTCTACGATATCCTAAGCACAGATAAAGAATTGGAAATGGAAGAGCAATAACTGGAGGATCATTTTTGCCCCCAGAGAATAAGATTGTGGGAATCATTTTAGAAATGCTATTTTAAACTTTCTGACAATGTGTTCTCATTGCAGGGTTGGTACACACTTACAATGACGATGATGGGAGAAGATGGGAAGCCACTGACATGCATCAACTTTGATTTCAGCATCGGATTCATGTCATCTGTCGCAGATAGCTGAATGGGGTCTAAATATAGTTTTCAATAGTATAATATGTCATGCTAGCCTGTGGTTCTGACATCACAGAACTGGATAGATTTTAAGAACCATATAATATCCATGTTGTATGAATGCAATCGACATTAGTATGAATGTTGCACATTACAAAGGGAATATGAATCAAACGGTTTAGATGTGAATAATTCTTCCATCAGTAGTTCTTCTGTTCAATGAAGGCACTCAAAGGTGTTGAAGAATTTGTGGTAAATACTTGCACTCGTTCATCCATACCGCAGAGCATGCTGTTATATGTGCCTACATCCAGTTATCTTGTTGAGTATAACTGGAGAATGTATAATATTTTTACATGGAGGCCTTTCTAATAAATGTCTTACAGGAAAGATCGCCTTGTGTACTCTTAAGTCTTCATTCTTCCATTGAAGGGAGCATGTTTAACAAATCTAGTTGGCAGAAATATGACTGCATTGCAGTTGGTTCACACAAACAGAAAGAACCTCAAATTAGATACCTGAAACTCAGTATGGATAAATAAATAAAGAGAGCAATCCATCGTTTAGTAGAATAATGCAGACTCTCTTATTAAGTGTGCACATCAAAAGACCTGAAAAAATAGCCTCTTAAGTAAATTTTTCTTCTTCCTCCTGCATTCTTCCATTTCTCTAATAAGAGACCATTCCTTTCCTTACAGATTGCTCTTTTCAAATAAATCCAGAATTTCTCTTAGACCTGGTTGCTAGAGGAAAGTAAACATGTCGTTTCCTTTTCTTATGTCACAGCTGCTCCATCAGTCCAAACAGCTTATTTATTAGGAATGAACTATATTCCGTTTGGGTTTAAATAAGGCAGGCATCATCAAGCAGGCAGTGGCATGTTTAATTCTAGACAGAACATATTACTTCAGAAAAATGCTGATCACTATTTGATATACGAACTCCATTCAATCTCTAGCAATAATAAAACGGCAACTGAAAATCTCGTATCCATACTGTGTGCACTAACAAGATTTTAATCCAGATGTCTTCTTAATAGGCATATTACCCTACTATCAATGACTGACAAACAGGCAATTAATTGGCTAGAAAGAATATTGATAAGTATTTCAGCATCAACTGATTTTTCTATTTCAGATTTCACTTCCTTCTCACCTTCCTCGAACACTGCTTTTCTATTATTTGGCTTCTTTCATTTTTTTTCATCATATGCACATGTAGCATCAACGGTTGCATCTTCTGTTGCCGGAGCTTCATCCACAGCATTATTATCCTTGTTTTTCTTTCCTCCTTTCTTTGAGCTTGATTTTCCTTCTCTTTTTTGTTGGCTTTTCGCCTTGAGGGGTCTCTGTTGCCTTTGCCTTTTCCCTACTAATTCTTGCTGAGCGCCTGGGGGTATCACCTGTTTAAAACCCATGTCAGAAAAGATGTGAAGAAAGGAACCACATTTGCAAGAACATGCATGCAAAGCTTGTGCATATGCATGGAAGAGATGAAGGATAAGTTAGCAAGCAGAGAGAGAGAGAGAGAGAGAGAGAGAGAGAGACCGGTTCTTGTTTTTAATCTCTTCACCAGTTGGTGACATAAAAATCATCTCATCTCTACGCGGTGTTCCAACTTTCTTGGGCATGAACTGCGAATGCAGGAAAAGAAAAATTGTTACGAAGTCAAGAAAATAAAAATATAAACTGCTCCACGTGCATTCTCTATGTGTCAAAAAGTAACAAAAAATTCTACAAATATGACACTGAAGTGCCAGATTTTACTCCACAAGCAAAATCCAGCAAAAAGTGTGAGAAAATTTCGAACTGAAACAGTTCTCTGTTGGAAAGAATATATTCAGGAAAGAATATATTCAGGAATTGTAAGCTCCTTTTTGTTGAAAATTTCATCAGTTATACATATAAATGATGACAAATGTGGTATTTGAATTTTGTAGGCTCCTTTTTATTTGTTCAAACTATTATGATCCCAATTTCCAATTTAAGAAACAACTCATTGTTTTTGAGGTCTAATCAGTATGTACACTTTGAACATATACCTTCTGAAGAATCAAGACTTGACAATATAGAAGCAAATATGTACAGAGTTTCTGCTTTTAACGACAATAATAGTAAATTATATTAAACGCTTTGTAATTTATAAAAATAAAACAATTTCCCAACCAGCGGATTGTTCCCAAACAGGCCCTTGAGGAGGGAAATGACAAGGAGTCTATTGTATAATGAATACATCATGGAGTGTTGTATAGAGATCTATGATAAAACCGTAGTAAAAGTTACCAATTAACTATTCTAGCTTAATGCAGCCTAAACTTCCAATAAAACTAAAATTCTTGCATATTTTAGGCCTCATGGATTTCGAGTCATAGAAGAATGAACACAATATTCCTTATTAATAAAAAATGAAAACAAATATAATCATGCATCTGTCTCTGTCTATGAAAGGGTTATTTTGCTTCTAGTAATGTATGGGACATAAGTCAATTTGCTTGTTTAACGAGAGGAAACAACAAATGTTAGCATTTAATGAGATAAATTCGAGCAATGCACTGATGTTCCTAGTACATTTAAGATTGGTTTAGATAAGCACACTCCCAGGATAGCATAGTGGAGCCTTATGAATGACAGAATAAACAGTAAAATATGGGAAGCACCAGGAGGATGGAGAAGATAATCTACTCAATCAACAATGGAAGCACTAAATTTGATTATGTAGAAGCTTTGCACACCATATGCCAATTCAAATTAGTTGTTTTACATAATCTTAAGATTAATAAATTTGACTATATAAAAGCTTTAACAATATGCCGATTCAGAAACATTGCGTTACACAATCTTAAGAATGACTAACACAATTTTCAGTCAAGTACAAATGTCGATAGCAAGATTGCAGTAAATGTCCAAACTTTTAAAAATTAAATGGGACGTCTTAGCCCGAAACATTCAAAATATCAAAAAGAAAGAAACATTGCTTTTTTTTTGAGGTTACAGCGAAGCTAGGATAGCCTAAGGGCACAGCTTGTATGAGTTTCAGAAACTAACCAGGGAAGGCCTGGGGCTGATGTTGCCCATCATCACAGTTCACAGAAGGTGCATCTTTGGGAATTGAAGCTCCATTATCTTTGGGAGTTCCATTCTATAGCACCTCGCTGTCCACTTTTGAGGCCCCATCCTTCTAAGATCAGTCTCTTGGGAGTATCACCTGTTTGAAATCCATGTTAGAAAAGAAGTGAAAAAAGGAATCACATTTGCCAGAACATGCACGTAAACCCTCTGCATTTGCATGGAAGAGGTGGAGAGTAAGTTAGCAAGCAAGCACGAGAGAGAGAGAGAGAGAGAGAGACCGGTTCCCCTGGGAAATTCAGAGGATGACGGATTTCTTGTGTGCGAACATTAATAATGTCCTACTGTCTTTGTTCTTAACCTCGTCGCCTCTTGGATATATGAAAACTTTCTCATTCCAACGCATTGCTCGACCCTTATTGGGCATGAACTGCAAACACAGGAAGGGACAAATTGTGTAACCAAGCCAAGAAAATGAAAATGTAAGATGCTCTACATTTGTTCTCTAAGTGTCAGCAAGTAACAAAATTTTCTACGAATATGACGTCGAAGTACCAGATTTTACTCCACAAGCAAATCCAGTAAAAGAGGTTGAGAAGGTTTCCAACTGAAATAGCTCTCTTGTTCGAAAGAATACATTCAGGAAGTGTAATTACCACAAAATAGGACTTTCCAAAGCATTACTGGAAATGAAAAAGAATGAACATCGCATTTCCATAGACAATTCCAATGACAACATGCTGCACAGAAGAGACTTTAACCCTTTTCCCTTGTACATTTAAGGAAAGATAGGGTGGAGGTTTTGAACACATCCCAATTTGTACATCTCCAATATACATGTTTGGGCATACACATATGCACAGATACGCATGTTTGTGTCAGTAACTTTTCTTTGGTTTAAAATATTATGATCCCAAGTTTCAACTTGGGGAGCAATCTTGTATTTGTGATCCAAGCCAGAATATACACTTTGTACACATGAGGGCTGGTATGGATATCTTATGAAGAAACAAAACTTGTTAATATAGAAGCAAACATGTGCACAATTTCTGCTTTTAACGATCATAATATTTAATTATATTAGAGACTTTGAAATTTATAAAAATAAAATAATTTCCCAATTTAGGGCTTGTTTGGGAATGATCCTCTAGATCAAGCAAGATTGGGAGGGGAAGAGAACATCTGAGGGGGGAGAGAGGGAAGGGAGAAGGAGATCACCAGAGTCGTGGACCCGATCTTGGCAGGTTGAAGAAAAAAAGACCGCTTGTGGTCTTTTTTTTGTTTAACTCAATGGAGATATGGGCATTTGACCACTTAATCCTCTCCCTCTATGCTCTCACTCCCTCGTTTCCCACTCCGGCACTCTTTTCCGCTCTCGATCTAGCCGATTTGAAGGAAGGGAGGGGAGAGAGAGAGTGGGGGAGGCTTATCTCGAGGGCGATAATGTCGGTTGGTGTCGTAGGGTTAAAGAGGGAGGAGAGAGAGAATGAGAAAGTGAGAGAGTCCTCTCGAAGGCTCTCGAAGATTTGAACTATCGGGGGGAAGGGAGGGGGATATTTTATAAACCGCATTATCCTGAATTGGTGTTAGTTCGATTCAATATGGGTTGAACCATTCGGTTCGGTATGGGTCGAACCATTCAGTTCGAATTGGTTTAGCGAATGTTGATGCCACCGCTACCAAGAAATATCTTTTTATAATGGATTTATTTCTTGTTCCCCTTAAAGGCACTCTTTGAAAGAAAATGTTACCAGTGAGGTCATGGACAAACCCTATCTTCCTCTTTCAAAGTTGAAAACCCTATTAAAATAAAATCCAAATATGGGATAAATATGGTTGAATATTTAAAAAAAATAAAATTGAAATTATCGGCATCTTGCGGTACCAAAGAGCTTGATTGTTACAAGCAATGACAAATCTTTGTGACTAATAAAAATAGGATGCCATTGAAGAAGGAACGGTGAAGAAGGAACGGTGAAGAAGGAACGGTGAAGAAGGAAGTATAAATGTAAACAAAAATATAATGAATAAAAATAGGATTCCATTGAAAAAGGAACGGTTAAAAAGAAAATATATATGGAAACAAAAATATAATGACAATATCTTCCTCATTTATTGTTTTTGTTTGAAATGAATGTAGAAAGTGGTTGAAGGGGTTCCCTAATGTGCCCCCTAGGTGGGCCTCTAGTTCTTTGATTAAGCTGTTGTTTTTGCCTTCTTGCATATTATTGATAAGAAAGCAATGATATGGTGATGCATAGGATCATGCTATCCATGTAGGTAAACGGAACTTTACTTTATTTCTATTGCAAAGCTTTCCTGATACAGATATGGTTTTTGTGAAATGTTGCATTCACACCTGGTCTCCCTTGGTTAGGAGTTCCTAGGGTTAACATCACTAAACCATTGTAAATTTTCATAACAGGGGTATGACATGGCCATCATAATTTTGAGGACAAACTAAAATTCTGGTGCCAAGAGGGGAGGGGCTGAAGGTGGGTGGAGAGAGTTGTTGCGATTATAAGAACCTAGAGATATAGTATAGTTTTTTGAAATCATGCTAACATATAGAGGGTAGTCTTGGTGCAAAGGTAAGGTTGCTTAATTGTGATATGAGTATTATAGGTTCAAAAAATTAAAATAGTCTCTCCATGGGCTAAGGTTGCATACACTTAACCCTCTTTAAACATTGCAGTGTGGTGGGAGCCTTGTAAATTGGGGGTTCCCCTTTTATGCCGACACATATGATTTTCTATAGTGAAGCTAGGGTATGATCAACGATATTTGGCGCCCAATGCTATTGACAAAAAAAATATAATATCTCTTATTAAATAAAAATCCACATCATTGATCATAAGCTACAATGTCTAAATTGCTTAGAAACCATACATCATGTTCTAGAGGTCTTTTGCGTATATGCATGATGTGTATGCATCATATCAAAATTTTAACGATATGACAGCATAATTTAATTTCATCCATGGTTCAAAATTATCTAAATCAATAAAATTTTGATAACATATATTTTAAAATGTGTATATCAAGATAAACAGTTTGGATTCTCAAGTTACATGACCTATAAGGTACCTTATTTTACCAACTATATTGAGCCATCCATTTTTTGTTCACTTGATGCATAAGCAACCACATGATTTTTGGTTTCTAGAGAATTTCGACATTACAAATTATGATTAAATGTATGGACCTCATTTTGACAACAACCACTGAATTTTCTTTGATAATACTTGGGCAGAAATAGTATCAATAGCGTTCTAGCTTTAATATATACATATGATGGAGGGAGAGTTCTGAGACAATTGCTGTCATGGGTGAGTCTCAGGATATATCGGTGACCTTTGACTAAACCATCACATGCACATATATCTAAATGCATGGAATAGGCATAATATTTTACATACATACATACATACATATATATATATATATATATATATATATATTTGTATAAAATAGTCACACACATGTCGATTATGTGTGCTTGGGAAGTGTCAACATGCACATGTTTATGCTTGTATTTAGTATTATATAAAAATAATGTTCATATGAATACTATTTATAATATTGTAAATTCATTTTATGAGTGATGCATAAATGCAAAAGAGAGAGGGAGATGCATCAAATTGGACTCCAAGGTAAAATAAAACAAACAAACTTTAAATGTTTCATTCAAAACCCTAGACCTTAGTTCTCACCTCCAGCAAGATGGACAATAAAAGAAGCTCATCAGAAATAACACTGTTGGATGGGTTACCTCCTCGATGCCTAGTCAATCATGTGGGTAATAAACTAGGTCCATTGCTTGGGGTCACCTAGGTTTTTTACGATGGTTAGAGTGCATCCTTCCAATAGAACTAAAGTTTGTACTGATTTAAAGTCAGCATGGAAAATCTACATACAAAATTTAGAATGTTAAGCAAGGTCTACAATATCTGAAAATGCTATGAGACCAAAAACCAGAAATTCTTGATATCTTGCAATTATGCAACAAGTGGTATAAAAAATATACCAATTTAATGGCATACTACAATACAATGATATATTTTAATTTAGAAGCATTCAAACCAGTCGTTTTATGTGTGTTTTAGATAGTCCATGTTAAGCTCAATTCTTTTGATATTTTTGCTCTTGAACTCTGCCAGGCTGAACTATCTAGTTTGGATTGGCTTGATGAACGTTGATACCGCTACTACGAAGAAATATCTTCTTATGACGCATTCACTTCTTGTTTCCAAGAAGCATCCTTTGAAAGAAAATGTTGCTGCTAAGGTCATGGACCAACTCTATGTTCCTCTCTCGAGTTGAAAACCCTATTAAAATGAAGTCCAAATATGGGATCAAGAAAGTAATGATGTAGCAATGCAAAGGATCATGTTGTCCATGTAGGTATTTGGAACTTTGTTTTTGCGAAAAGTTGCATTCAAGTCTTCATGGTCTCCCTTAGTTAGGAGGAGTTTCTGGGGTTGTGTTGGACAATCTCTATCTTCCTCTCTCAAGTTGAAAACCCCATTAAAATGAAGTGCAAATATGAGATCAAAATAGCTGAATGTTTAAGAAAAAAACTATATTCAAATAATAGGCATCTAGTGATCCCAAAATGCTTGATTGCTATAAGTAATGACAAATCTATATATCTATTAAAAACAGGATGCCATGAAAAAGGAACGGTGTTCTACCAAAAAAAAAAAAGGAAGCATAATAGAAACAAAAATATAATGATATTATCATCATCATCATTTATTGTTTTTGCCTGAAATGAATGCGTAGTAGGTGGTTGAAGGGATTCTGTAATGGGCTGCTTTTGCTTATTTGCATGTTGATGATAAGAAAGCAATGATGTGGTGATGCATAGGATCATCCTGTCCATGTAGGTAAACAGAAGTTTGTTTTTTTTCTACTGCAAAGCTCTTCTGATACAGAAATAGTTTTCATGAAATGTTGCATTCAGGTCCTCATGGTCTCCCTTGGTTAGGAGGAGTTCCTGGGGTTGTTGTTGGTCAAAGTCATGTGCCTATACTTGTTGGATAGCACTACCAATTTCATCACCTTGTTCATCTAAATACAAAACAAGGTGAAAGGTGTTTAGGCCAAACTACTGATTTTATGATGCCGGAGAGACCAATAGTCTAAAAATCTACCCCTGCATCCTTCTACTTGTAGCATGGCCCTCGTATAGACTATATAGCATGAGGCTTTGATATGAGAATGCAGAATCGTAATTGTGCATGTTTGACATATCGCTTCTTGAACTCGGCATTCTTTCTTGATCAATTTAGAAATCCCAACCTTTGGGGAGATTGAGCCAGCATGTCATTGCATATTTAAAACTAAGAAAAGAATTTATGTAATCTTGTGGAGAACTTAGCAAAAACTCAACTATATCAAATTATGTTGCAATTGCCGACATATTTATAGGTGAAGAGAAGGAGATTTCTGTTGTTATTAAGAAATTTGATTTCTTATTATGGGTACATGAATATGGTTTTGAATGCCCAAAACCACATTGTTGTACTGAATTTGTTGTCAAAAAAAAAAAAAACTCATGCCCAGGTCAAATAAGTTCAACTACTCCCTCCATCTTGTTCACAAATTCAGCCATTTCTAAAGGCTTGCACTCTTCTCCCTTATACTAGGCAGGGGTTGAGCTTGAGATGATGTTAATTGTTCATGTAATTGATTCAGAAGGTCTGTTGGGGTAAATAGTGGATGCCTTAACCTCCAACCAAACCTTCCTCCTTGACCTTGGACATGAACCAAGGCCAACAACTCTGGCCCCAACCGAGCAATCAATCAACCGAGGTGGAGGACGTCAGCCCTGACCGAGGAGCCTATCAGCCGATGAGCTATTAGCTGAGGAAAACAATCAATACGTGTCGATAAGGACTGATAATCCTAACAATCGACTGCCCTGACAGCCCGCAGTTACGGCAGCACTGCAGCCTGGGCCCCACCAGCGCTGTCCACCGCCCACACGGACTGGCACCCACGCCTCGGCCATACTACTGGCCATCATTGCACGCCACGTTAGCCGAGGTATGATAAAATGAGACATCCTATATAAAGAGACAGCCTGGGGGCCTTAGGTACACACGCTATATTACTCACAGAGACCACACTCTGCTGAAATTCTATTTTTTCCATATTGTTGCCTTTTTATTCTAACTTAGGCATCGGAGGGTCCTCCACTGAAAACTTTCCAGCAAGCGGACTTTTTACAGGCTATCTCCAAAGAAGATCCAACCTTCGCGCCTCGGCTGGCCTGCTCAGCTCATCTCCAACTGACCTCAGGGTCATCCGAGCTGCTCTTTGACCTTAGTCGGAATTCGACGGCAATAGATTAGCTCTAGAGGAAGAGCCTTAACCCCAGCAACATCGATATCTAATAAAGGGAGAGACAATCAGCATGAAGTCATGAGGAGCACATAGTGCATCACGCACCTTGCAATGTTGCGCTCTAACTTCCCAAGGGTAGTTGCAAAGCCTGAAGCCTGCTCCACTAGAACGCCTGTTGCGCTCATGGGCAATGAGCAGCTCGACCGGCTCGTTCAACAAGTGTAGACGTTGGCCGCAGTAGTCCAGGGCTTGTAGCAGGCAGTGGCGTGATGGAGCTGGTCCAGTCGAAATCTAGCCAGTCTAGCCACCACTCTCAGTCGTCGGTGCACAGCATGCACCTAGTCATCCACCACTCCTAATGCCAAGATTCGGAGTGGTCTCACCAAAGCCGATGTACTTTGCAGAGCAATCCTAGCTGACATAGAAAATGACACACTCCCGGCCCCCATTTTTGTGAGGATTCTATCCAAAGCCTCTCATCTATTTGTCTCTTGGAGCCCCTGCCCTAGCGGGATGCCGACCTCGATAAGAGAATCAAAAAAATAGGCTGGCAGATTCTAGCTCTTAGAGAATAGTCCCCGAGGGCAAACAATAACCTCAACTTTTACTCAAACCCCCCTTCTCCAGGCATATCATAAAGGAACCGATCCCACCTCAGTCAAAATGCCCTAAGTGCTGCCGTACAATGGCACCACAGATCTCCTAGATTACTTGGAGAGCTTTAAGGCTCTCGTGATATTGCACAGAGCCACCGATGCCATATTGTGTAAGGTGTTTCCTACAACCCTTTGCAAGGCAGCTCGATTCTAGTTCTCTAGGCTTCAGTCCAAATCTGTCCATTCCTTCCAGCAACTCGCCCACCTCTTCGTGGCACACTTCACCTCCAGCCAGAGATGACACCACAATTCGGATGCGGTGCTCGACACCAAGCAGCAAGAGAAAGAGTTTCTCAGATACTATGTCAACAGCTTCAATGCGGCAACCTAGATCAGTCGGTTGCGATATCAGCAATGAAGAGCGGCTTGCGGCCGTTGAGCTTCCTCTTATTCCTGAAAAAGCACTTTCTCATCGACTTCGCCGAAATGCTAGCGCGAGCCGATAAGTATGCTAACACGAAGGAAGCTATGGCCTCCTATCGCGAGTTTGCTGATGGAAGAGCCACTTGAGGAGAAAAGGTGGGATGTGAGGAGCGAAGAGAGTCATAGAGTGTCTCACCTCGGCCCAAGAGGGGCTCGCGATGGCCCAAAAGCCCTCCTCGGAAGTTTGAGAAGTACACTTCTCTCACTGCCCCAGGGACATAGATCCTCATGAAAATTGAAGGCTGAAGCTATCTACATCCTCCGCATTCGATGAAGGGCCCGACGACCAAGAGAGGCTAGAAGAAGTAGTGTCGCTTCTATTGAGACTGTGGTCACAACACTGAGGAGTACGTTCAGCTCAAGGATGAAATTGAAGCACTCATTCGACATAGGTGACTGGACCGATACGTGCGCCCTCTATAGGACCGAGAAGTGCTCGCTTTGGCCTCTGATTTGTCGCCCCCTAGAGCCTAACGACAATTGCTCGACAGCAGGCGTCATCAACACCATCGCTGGCGGGCCTGTCGGGTCCCCAAGTGCCTCAGATAACCGAGCTTCTCAGAAGGATGACCACCAAGTGGCCATAAACCCTGTACGTGGATGGATTGTCAGGCCCAGGGGGAGGCGGAGCTGGTCCCATGCTCACTAGTCCTGACGGAGTAATCATGGAGCATGCTCACTGGTCCAAATTCTCTACCTCGAATATTGGAATGGAGTATGAGGTGCTCATCATTAGACTTAAGCATTCAAAGGAGCTCAAGATCCAATAACTAGAGGTCTTCAGCATGCAAGTTGGGGCACTTTAACGGCGCCCCAATCCCACGAACTTGAAACTCTAGCAACCCTCACACCCATCATTAGTGTGGTCCATTGTAGCCGAATTTATCTTTAATAAAAAAAACTTCATCTCGTATTTCTCTTTCAAATTGGATGACGACGACAAACGTATTCAACTTGGGTCACCTCGGGGACACCTAGACCCCAACAAGGGAGACACCGGGGCCTCCTCAAGATTGAGCCTACTCAGAATTTATCTAGGACCTAGTCTAGAGATGAGAAGACCGACTCTCGTACCAAAGTCTTGGCATGCCACTCGACCTCCTCAGGTCGTAAATGGCCCAAGTAGAAGACTAGCCCCCGCGCCAAAGGCTTGGCATGCTACTCGACCTCTTCAGATTGTAAATGGCCCAAGTAGAAGGTCATCCCCTGCACCAAAGGCTTAGCATGCCACTCGATCTCCTCAGGTCGTGAATGGCCCAAGCAGAAGACCGGCCCCCACTCCAAAAGCTTTGGCATGCTACTCGACCTCCTTAAGTCATAATTGGCCCAAGTTGAAGATTGGCCCTCGTGCTGAAGGCTTGGAATGCCACTCGACCTCCTTAGATCATAAATAGCCCAAGCAGAAAATCAGCCCCTATGCCAAAGGCTTGGCATGCCACTTGACCTCCTTAAGTTGTAAATGGCCCAAACAAAAGACCGGCTCCTGTGCTAAAGGCTTGGCATGCCACTTGACCTCCTATAGAGGGGGTCACCCTTATATAGAGGTGCAGATGGCCCTAATCAAGGCATTGATTCAGCTACTCGAGCAGATTAGGCCATGTGTCAACACAGGGCATGACAGGGGGCGATCCACCGGATCGTTGCATTAATAGCATCCGGAGTCGCCCCACAATGATGTTTTCTTGGGATGGCCTAGATATGTTGATGCTTTGGGAAGACATATCAGCTCATTTATTGCCCATGACAAAAGTCTCACCCCCGATCGAAGTGACAACTTGACTTTCATCATTCGAACTAAGATGCGGCTCGGCTTCGGAAGTGGGGGGCAAATGTTGGGATAAATAGTGGATATCTCGACCTCGGGCCAAACCTTCCTCCTTGACCTTGGACATAAACCAAGGTTAACAACTCCGGCCGTAATTGAGCAGCCAACTAACCTAGGTGAATGACTTCAGGCTAGACCGAGGAGCCGATCAACCTAAGAGCCATCAGTCAAGAAGAACAATTAACACATGTCAACAAGAATTGACATTTCTAACAACCGATTGCCCTAACGGTCGGTAGTCGTGGCAGCACCACAGCCTGTGCCCCACTGGCACTGTCTGCCGTCCACGCGGACTGGCACCCACGCTTTGGTCATACTACCAGCCATTGTCTGACCATCATTACATGCTACGTCAGTTCAGGTAACGACAAAATGGGCTCCCCTATATAAAGGGCAGCCTTGGGGACCTCAGGTACACACGCTATATTACTCACAGAGACTGCACTCTGCTGAAATTCTCTCTCTTCCACACTGTTGCATCTCTATTCTGACAGGTATCAGAGGGTTTTCTGCTGGAAACTCTTCGGTAAATGGACTTTTTGCAAACCATCTCTAGAGGAAATCTACCCTCCGCACCTCGGCTGACCTACTCAGCTCGTCTCTAGCCAACATTAGGGTCATCTGAGCTGCTCTCCGACCTCAGCCTAGATTCAGCGGCAACATGGCCATTTATTCATATAAACGAGTAATAGTTTTGATTTCTTGATTCTCATATTTTACAACATATTTTTGTTAGTTTACTTTTTGATAAATGTAATAGTTCGATGTAATAGTTTGGCTTGCTCGGTTATCAATTCTTTCCAAATCTCATGGCCATTTCATGTTTTCTTATATACTTGTTTGATCATTGTTGGATTCTTGGATTGTTTTAAGTGTTCAGTTGTATCTTGAGCAATGAATTCTGTTCCTTCGATGTGCACATTTTCGGAAAAAGGAGCTGATCGTCTACGCAGTTAAGGTCAGTGGCATTGAGACATCTCCATATCCAATTGAACGGGGCGAACCAGCTACATTCACTATCTCAGCATACACTGGTAAAAGCATATTCTTCTTCTATAGCTTGTTTATTCATTCGTTCCTCATCTTCTCTTTGCACATCCATTGTAATCTCGCTTTGCTTGTCATTCATTTTAATCCCTGCAATAAGCATAGCTAGTGAGCTTCATTTGAAAGGAGAATCAGGCATAATACTTGTTGGGGGGAAAATGGATCGCCCCGAAACACGTGAACACATCGCCAGCACGTGACTGGAGGCGCCTGACCTAGAGGCGCCCGACCTGGAGGTGCCCGACCCCGAGGCGCCCGACCTCGAGGTGCCCGACCTGGAGGCACCCGACCTGGCGCCCGACCAGGCGCTCGACTTCGAGGCGTCCGACCTGGGCACCCGACCTCAGCATTCTTGACCTCGGAAGCCCGACCTTACCATCCACCCGCTACGGTCACATCTTTCTGTAGCTCAACCAGGGACCATGCCCTGCTATCGCTGTCAATAATTAATGTGCACGGCCTCCGTAGACCTCCGGCTCACTCAACAGTTAATGCGCATGGCCTCCGCAGATCTCTGGCTCACTCAACAATTAATGCGCATGCTATACACGGATCTCAGGCCCTCCATGGCAACCAGTTGACTCCCTCGACTACGTCTGATCACCCACGATGACTCCTTGGCTCCGCCCTGATCTCCCACGGCAATGCGTTAATTCACACGATCGTGCTCAATCATGACGGTAACTCATTTGCCCCGTCACATCACAGGTAATTCTGTACCCCCCTATAAAAGAAAAACCTCTCCCTCTTAGAAGAGGTCCGAACTCTGAAAACTTCAGGAGATAATCTCTCTTCCTCTTCACAATAGCCCCCTATGACTTAAGCATCGGAGGGCCAGCGCCGGAAATCCCGGCCACCAGCTTCTTGCAGGTTCCCCGGAGGACGCAGCTGCCGACGGACCACCACCCACCACTCTTGCCGAAGCTCCTTCTTCTCATCCAGTGTCGCCTCCGGGTCCAAATTCCAGCAACAATTGGCGCTAGAGGAAGGGCCCGAGTCGCGGCCATGAAGCTCAGGAGCAAAGGAGCTTCCAACGCTTTCCAGCATCCTGCATTAAGTTCCAGACACTCAATCCAGAATTCGCCGCCAAGACCTCCGGCGGACCCAGTCCCCCAAGTCCAACCGGAGCAATTCAATGTTCTGGTACAGCAAGTTCAGACTTTGGCCACAGTAGTCCAAGGCCTGCAGCGTATGGAGGCTCTCCCTATGCCGCCTCCATAGGTCCAGGCCCAGCCGATTCTTCCTCCAGATGGATCGGTGGCCAACAATGGAGAACAGCGCTACTATCAAGGCTCAACCCGAGCGTCTCCCCGGAGAGAACCGCTAGAGAGGAGCCTAGACAAAAGGCCACAGCCCTCGGAGGCAAAATCAGCTCCAGGCAAACCAGCGCCGGAGCAGACCACCGTGGCAGTCCCCCAAGGTAGAAAACTCGACAAGAAGGTCAAGAGGCTCGAGCGGCAGATCGAGGCGCTTCACAATCAGAAGACAAGGCGCGAGGGTGACTTTGAGTTTTCCACCAGGTCACCTTTCTTCCGCCAGATTGAGGAAGAACCGGTATAGGATCAATTATAATAAGTCACACACTCATATTCCGAAAATACCGAAACAAATAAATCTCACGGTCGAACTACCAGAATGGTCTAGAAATCCGAGTCCCACCACGATTCAAAATGCCCCAAGTAGAACCCTACAATGGGACTACCGACCCTCTCGACCACCTGGAGAGCTATCAGGCCCTCATGGCACTCCAAGGGTCCTCAGAGGTCGTGCTCTGTAAGGCCTTTCCTACGACACTTCGAGGAACGGCTCGGCTTTGGTTCTCCGGGCTGAAGTCGAGCACTGTATCCTCCTTTGAACAGCTCGACAGGCAGTTCACCACCAACTTTGCTGCTAGCCGACGTCAGCGGCGAATGTCAGACTCCCTCCTTGATATTAAGCAAAAGGAGGGAGAGTCCCTCAAAGACTATCTCGACCGCTTCACCGCCGCAACCTGAGAGGTCCGCAAGCTCGACCAGTCAATAGTCATGTCAGCGCTAAAGACTGGAGCTCAGTCCTACAGGTTCCTCTTCTCTATTGAGAGGAACTTTTCCGCCAACTCTACTGAGATACTGGCCCGAGCTCGAAAGTATGCGAAGGCCGAGGAGGCCATCGCCTCCAAGCGGGGTGCAGTCGAACAGGCCCCGAAGAAGCAGAAAAAGCACCGAAGGAACGCGGCCGTCCGAGAAGCCAGTCTCCTCACCGAGACAAGAACTTTTCTCGGCTGAGAAGTCCACCTCGACAGTGGCCGCAACCCCGACCGAGGTCCCCACCTCGGCCGCAGCGCCCCCAGGGAAGTACGAGAATTACACACCCCTCAATACACCCCGGGCAGAGATCCTCATGGAGATAGAAGGACGAGACTACCTCCGACATCCACCCCCGATGCGGAAGACGGAAGCTCGGCGCAACCCCAGAAAATATTGCCGCTTCCACCGGGACCACGGCCACGACACGGAGGAGTGCTTCCAGCTTCGAGATGAGATTGAGGCGCTCATTCGCCGTGGAGTACTCAACCGGTTTGGGCAGAACCGGCGCAAGAAAAGGAGGCTGCTAGAAAATGCCGCACCGCCCGAAAATCAAAATGACAACAGGCCCATCGTCGGCACCATCAACACCATTGGGAGAGGCCCGACCGAAGGAGGCTCGGTTGAAGAGCCAACCGGGGGAGAAGCCCCTCTGAAGCGCCCATGTACTTTCGAAGCTATCTCGTTCACGGACGAGGACTTAGAAGGGATTGAGACTCCCCATGATGACGCTGTGGTCATCTCCATGATCTTGAACAAATTTGATGTAAAGCATGTCTTGGTTGATAATGGAAGCTCGGCGAATGTTTTGAATTATGATGCCTTCCAAAAAATGGGGATGACAGAAAGCTAGCTCCGGAGAATGAATGCTCCGCTGGTCGGATTCACCGGAGATTCGGTCCCGATTGAGGGCAAGATCAGCCTTCTTGTCACGATCGGGCTCGCCCTTCGAGAAAGCACTATGAGGATGGATTTTCTTGTGGTCCGCCTGTCCTCGGCCTACAACACCATTCTTGGACGGCTAAGGCTTAACGCCCTCCGAGCTGTGGTCTCGACCTACCACCTGCTCATGCGATTCCCAACTGACCGAGGAGTAGGTGAGGTTCGTGGAGACCAGTCAATAGCTAAACGACGCTATATGGCGACTCACAAAGCAAAGCAACCGGTTGAAGCACCAAGCCAAGAGGAGTAACCGGCCAAGGCGCCAACCCAAACATTAGATCAGACGTTGCCCATCGAAACCCTGAAAGTGCAGGACATCCCCCCGGAAAGAACGGGTAGAACCTGATGAGCTTCTTACCCAAATCTCCTTAAAAGAAAACTGCCCAGAGCTAACCGTGCAGGTCGGCTCCGACCTGAGCTCCCACGAAAGAGACCACCTGATCGAGTTCCTCCGGTCTAATATGGACGTCTTTGCCTAGTCGCCCGCGGACATGCCGGGGATAGACCCCAAGGTCACAGTTCACCGACTCCAGGTGAAACCGATCTGCAAACCTGTGAGGCAGAAGAAACGGGGCTCCGCGCCGGAACGACAACGAGCAGCGACCGAGGAAGTGGACAAACTTCTCGAGGCCGGCTTCATCCGGGAGGTCTCCTATCCAGATTGGCTCGCCAACGTGGTCCTCGTGAAAAAAGCTAACGGAAAGTGGCGCATGTGCGTAGACTACACCGACTTGAACAAAGCCTGCCCAAAGAACAGCTTTCCTCTCCCCAGCATCGACCAGCTCGTTGACTCCACCTCGGAACATCAGTTGCTGACCTTTATGGACGCCTTCTCAGGATATAATCAAATCCGAATGGTACCAGAAGACGAGGAGGAGATGGCCTTCATCACCGACAAGGGCCTTTATTGCTACAAAGTAGTGCCATTCGAGTTGAAGAATGCTGGAGCAACATATCAAAGGCTGGTCAGCCAGATCTTTAAAAATCAAATAGGTCGAAACATGGAGGTCTATGTGGACGATATGCTGGTGAAGAGCCGAACAGCAGAGCACCATGCAGCTGACCTCAATGAGACATTCTCCACACTCAGAAAGTATCAAATGAAGCTCAACCCCGCTAAGTGCGCATTTAGAGTCACCTCGGGCAAATTTCTCGGCTTCGTAGTAACCCAGCATGGAATCGAAGCAAACCCTAAGAAGATCCAAGCGCTGCAAGAGATGGTGCCACCAAAGACAGTCAAGAAGGTACAGCGGCTCACTGGGCAGATTGCAGCTCTAAGAAGATTTATTTCCACATCGGCCGAGCGGTGCCTCCCATTCTTCAAAATCCTCAAGCGACCAAAGAACTTTCTATGGTCGAAGGAATGTTAACAAGTTTTTGAAGAGCTTAGGCGCCTTCTTGCTTCCCCTCCATTACTTACAAAACTCCAGTAGGATAAGCTCCTCTATTTGTACTTGGTCGTCTTCCCGGTCGCGGTAAGCTCAGCCAAGCTCGGATGCCCCAGCCAAGTTTGGGATGCTTCACTACGCTGACGTCGAGCTCGGTCTCGATCTCCCTCAAAGACCCCGACCAAGATCGGGATGCCCCATTGTTCGACAGGTCAGGATGCCCCGCTGAGTCGACAGCGAGCCCAAGCTCCCTCGACCTCGGAAAGCGTCACGGGGTCGACAGCGAGCCCAAGCTCCCTCGACCTCGTGCTTGATCCCCCGACTAAGATCGGGATGCCCCGTTATTCGACAGCGAGCCCAAGCTTCCTAGACCTCGGAAAGTGTCGCGGGGTCAACAGCGAGCCCAAGCTCCCTCGACCTCGTGCTCGATCCTCCGACTAAGATCGGGATGCCCCGCTGAGTCGACAGCGAGCCCAAGCTCCCTCGACCTCAAAAAGCGTCGTGGGGTCGACAGCGAGCCCAAGCTCCCTCGACCTCATGCTCGATCCTCCGACTAAGGTCGGAATGCCCCGGTGAGTCGACAGCGAGCCCAAGCTCCCTCGACCTTGGGAAGCGTCGCGGGGTCGACAGTGAGCCCAAGCTCTCTCGACCTCGTGCTCAATCCTCCGACTAAGGTTGGGATACCCCATTGAGTCAATAGTGAGCCCAAGCTCCCTCGACCTCGGAAAGCGTTGCCGGGTCGACAGCGAGCCCAAGCTCCCTCGACCCCGGAAAACACCGCCGAACAACGCCAAGTCAACAGCGGACCAAGCCTCCCTCGACCTCGCGCATAATCTCCCGACCAAGCTCGGGGAGCTCCATACCACCAATCTCCAGCTCGATCTACACCTACTCCAGACTCCTCCGGACGAAGGCCCGGCTAAGTCCGAACATCGACTTAAACCGAGATGGCCTACAACGATGACCTCGAGCTCTGCCCGGTGATGCCCTGACCGAGCTCGAAAATGCTAAGTCACTAGCCATGAGCTCAAGTTCTGCCTGATGACACTTCGACCAAGTTCGAAACCAAAGAGCATGAAAGCTCCAACGATAGCCCAACCTCAGCCTATGTTGTCATCGAGCCCGAGCTCGAAGCTTCAACAAGCTCCTTCTGGAAGCCGAGCCCAAGGACTTGGCAAAATCTTTCCAGAGGATAGGCCTAAAGGCTCAGCAGGACTTCTTCAAAGCCCGAGCACAAGGACTTAGCGAATCCTCCTAAAATCTAGGCCTAAAGCCTTAGCATAATTCCTCCAGAAGCGGAGTTTGAAGACTTAGCGAATTCTACCGAATTCTACCGGAGTCTAGGTCTCAAAACTTAGTCGAGCTCGAAGATTTGGTGAAATGCGCCAGACGGGAATCCAACTCAAGCAGCCAAAATAAAAATTTATCTACTATGCAAACAGAAGCAGGCATAAACACTCACAGAGTCTGAAAAGAGGATATTTTCATTAATAAAAGCTCGAGGGCTGAATACAAAACTTGACCTTGAGGTCGACTCACCTGGTCGGACAGTGGCCACAGAGGTTGACCTCGTTTACAAAAGAACAAAGAAAAAGAAAGAAAAAAAAGAGGCTAAGTCCTAAGGGGCAGCGGCTGCTTCAGCATCGACCTCGGGGTCATCCGGGTCCTCAGCAAAAACTGTCTCGGGACCATCCGCGGCAGCCTCGGACGGGGCTTTGCCAGTGGCCTCGGGAGCGCCCCTAGTGGCTTCCCCAGAGAGAATCTCCTGCGCCGCTTGCTCGGCCGCATCAGCCTCGGCCTCAGTAGCCTCCTGCTCAGCCTCGAGAATTGCAGGAACGTCGAAGGTCCCGTTGTCGGAGCTTTCGAGCTTGCTCTCTACGCCGACTCCCATTCTTGGCCGAATACCCTTGAGGTCGAGCTGGGGGCAAAACCGTTGCATCTGGCTCCGAAAGTTCTTGAAGCCGCGAAGGAACCCATCCACGGCCTCCTCCTCCATCAGATCGCGGAACTCTTTCGACTTCTTGAAGAGTACCACCGCGTCTCGGGCCTACTCCAGCACCCCTTTTTTCTCGAGCTTCGAGCTGTTCGACCTTCAGGCAGAGAACCTCGCCCTCATATTTGTAGCAGGCGGCCTCGGAGCGAGCCTCGGATAGACGCGCCTCGGAGGCGCACAAATTCGACCTTGCTAGAGTGTGCGAGGCTTTCTCCTCTTCGAGCTGGTCGACCGCCGATCGCCGCTCGGCTTCGGCAGCCTCCATCCACGCGATGGCCTCCATCCGCGCGGCCTTTGAGTCGGCAAGCCTCTTCTCGGCTTCTTCTTGTTGCCTTTGGCTCCTTCGAGCCTTATTCTGGCACTCCGACGTGATGAGCACCAACATGTCGAGCTGATGAAGGTGCTGTAAAAAAAGAAGAGAGGGAGAGCAAGGAGAAAATGAAAGTCAGTAAAGGTCAACGAGATGTCAACGATCAAGACCAGAGAGCAAAAGCAACAAGTGTGGTTTACTCGAACCGCAGTGCAGTAAGTCTGGTCGACAAGGCTCCCGGGATCGATGGCCTCGAACTCGGCCCGATCAGCTGGAAGCAACACGCGGCGAAATACCCCGTGCACGACATCGCTATTATAAAGGGCCGAACTGCCCTCATCTTTCGAGGACTCGGACCCCCTGGAACCCTCTCGGAATGGCCTCCGACCGCGGACGAGCTCGGGACATTGGCCCTTGACGAGCTTGGCCTGCCCGAGCTCGGAGCTGCGGGACGAGAAGAGCTTGGGATCCCGAGACCACTACCCGGTTCGGGATCCGAATGCCGCAGGCGGATGACCGGGCAGCTCGACTACTGGGAATTAGGGGCCGGGCAAGGCGGGGCCACCGAGTCCCTCGCCCCCTGGAACCCGGGCTCGTACGTTCGGCAGGAGGGGCTTCCCTCTAAACGACCCCGGAGGTCCCGACCCCGGAAATCGCCGCCTCGGCGGAAGCAGAAGTAGAGGCCGACTTGGCCTTCTTCCTGGGCTCGAGATGAGCTCCGCCGACCTCGGCCACCCTCTTTTTGAGCCATGCGAAGAGTACCGTGTTGCTGGTCACCATGTTAGCAACGTCTGAAGGAAAAAAAAAATTTCAAGTGTCAGATCGACACCAAAAAAAGAAAGAAAGAAACAAGTAAGACAAAAGACAGCAAAACAAAGAAAGAGCAGTGCGACTGCTCTTACCCTCGGGGCGCGCCGAGCTCAAGCCGACGTTCACCAAGGCCTCCTCGCTCAGGAGGTCGGTCAGAAGGATATTTCCCCCGAGGCTATGCAGAGCGTTGAGAACCCTCTGCTCGTCCGCTGAAAGCTGGGGAAGCCTATTAAGGGCCTTCAACCGGGGGTGCCCCCACCTCAGGTCAAATCTCCATGAGAGCTCGGAGGAAAGAAAGAAAATTTTTTCCTTCCACTCATGAATGGAGGAAGGGGTACCTCGGAAGAGTGGCCTACTACCCTAAAAGGCAAGGTAGAGCCACTCTCCATCTGCCGAGTTGGACTTCAACATGAAGCACCGGCGGAAGACGTCCACCGAGGTCGGTATCCCGTGCGTAAGGCAAAGGGATAGAAACCCGATGATGGTCCTCCACGAGTTCGGAGCAAGTTATGCTGGGACGAGCCGGTACGCCACCAGCAACTCGTTCACAAACTCGTGTAGGGGGAACCTAACGCCGGCCTAGAGTGTCTCAATGTACACCCCGATCCGACCTGGAGGAGGTCTCATTACCCGATCCTCCGATCCTGCAAGCTCGACACGAAACCCGGGCCGGAAGAAAAATCGGGAACGGACCAACTCCAGTTCCTCCTAGGTCAGGCTAGACCCGACCTCACCTGGACCGCGATCCATTCCAGAAAGAAAGACGAGGAAGAAAACAAAGGATGAAGGAGGAAAAAAAGAAGAAGAAGAAGAAAAATCCACCGAGCCAATGTGGGAAAGTGATCTACTGTGGAGTCACCGGAAACCGCCTCAGGGCACCATCGGGAAGACTCGGTCGTGATTGGGAAAGGAAGAAAGGAGACAAAGGAAGGAGAAGAGAGTAGCAGCTACAGCGGCCAAATAAGAGCCTTCTAGGGCTAAGTTAGGGGGTTTATATAAACCTTCCCAATGGCCCAGATCGGCAAGACCGGATCCCGCCTTCTGTCCAAATTGCGCCACGTGTCAGCTCCGAAAATCGAAGCAACATACCAACCTGGATCGACACCTTAGAAGCGAAATCGAGGCGACGTCCCGTCGGATCTCGTAACCTCATCATGAGCCTACGGCATGAAGCAACCTCGAAAGGCGAAAGGGCGTCGCCCCATCTTCCCTCATTAAAGATGCTCCGAAGCACGCGAAACGCCGGAATAATTTAAAGCTACCTGGCCCCCACTAGTACAATAAAGGCAACTACTACCCTTGCCCGAGTTCGTAAGCGGCTCGAACTCGAAAGTCGGAGGGTAGTGTTGGGGGAAAAATGGATCGCCCCGAAACACGTGAATGCATCGCCAGCACGTGACTAGAGGCGCCAACCTGAAGGCGCCCGATCTGGAGGTGTCTGACCCCGAGGCACCCGACCTCGAGGTGCCCAACCTGGACACGCCCGACCAGGCGCTCGACTTCGAGGCGTCCGACCTGGGCACCCGACCTCGGCATTCTTGATCTCGGAAGCCTGACTTTACCATCCACCTGCTGCGGTCACATCCTTCTGCAGCTCAATCGGGGACCATGGCCTGCTACCGTTGTCAACAATTAATGCGCATGGCCTCCGCAGACCTTCGGCTCACTCAATAGTTAATGCGCATGGCCTCCGCAGATCTCCGGCTCACTCAACAATTAATGCGCATGCTATCCACGGATCTCAGGCCCTCCACGGCAACTAGTTGACTCACTCAACTACGTCTGATCACCCACGACGACTCATTGGCTCCGCCCTGATCTTCCACGACAATGCATTAATTCATACGATCATGCTCAATCATGACGGTAACTCATTTGCCCTGTCACATCACAGGTAACCCTGTACCCCCTATAAAAGGGAAACCTCTCCTTCTTAGAAAGGGTCCGAACTCTGAAAACTTCAGAAGATAATCTCTCTCCCTCTTCACAATAGCCCCCTCTGACTTAAGCATCGGAGGGCTGGTGCCGGAAATCCCGGCCACCGGCTTCTTGCAAGTTTCCCGGAGGACGCAGCCCGCCGACGGACCGCCACCCGCCACTCTTGCCGGAGCTCCTCCTTCTCAACCAGTGGTCGCCCCCGGGTCCAATTTCCTGCAACAATACTTTTAATGGATCAATTAAAATTGACATTCTTCTGATCAAAGATCTCACCAACACGGTAGTGAAGCCAGGAAGACTCACCAATCTTGGATTATTTCCGACTGATCTTAAGTTATATATAACAGCTTGCGGGCCAGCGTTGAGATTGAAGGTAGTTGTGTTTCAGTACGAGTCTATTTGACCAGCATTATACCGTCCCTGAAGCCTTTGGGGATAAATATGTACTAGGTGGCAATGGGTGAACTTGGGTTGAGTCCAACTCAACCGTCAACACTAAATAGCATGAGCTTGACCCACGAAAAAGTCACTTAGCAAGGAGCTGGTCATGGAGGTAATTGTCAATGATAAATTGGTCAATGCAAGTGAGTCAAAGTCCAGCATATGCTAGCCTTTTATCTAATCAAGAATCAATTTATAGGTGAATTTTGTCAACCAAATATAAGGACAAATACAAATGAATCAGGGTTGGGTGCAACAGTCTAGAAGACTATCCTAGTAAATGCCATCTTATTTTAGTGGAACTATCCACCTAAGTTCGCAATTTCGGTACTGAATATCTTATTGGTGCTTACCAAATAGGTATGGTACGGTACAATACATATTTGTATCGAAATAACTCTCTAATTATTTTTCTCAATATTTATCTCAGTACGGATCGATATGCACCTCGGTATGTCTCAGTACAAATGGTACACTACGGTACGGGGTGGTACATCCCGGTATAGGCGGTACAAGGCTTGTATCGACTCGAAGTTAAATTTTGTACTTATTTTCTTTTAGTATAGTATGGTACGTATATCCGGCGATATAGCAGACCATGCCACTCACCAATACCATCTAAGGTAACTAGCTAAGATCAAGCTGAAGTGTAGAGATCAGTGCATCAACATATCTCATTCTAGAGTTTAGATGGCGTGAAGTTGTTGCAATGAACGTTGGACCTCTTTCTCTCGGGCTTTTTTTGTTTTTTTACCATCCCAACAGTCAGAAAACAAGTGGCCTGATATGTTTTTGTCGCTGTACGCCGAAATTTCTAGGGAACAATTCTACCATTCCACAGGGACCTGCCATTGAGGCTTGGAATATTTATTGCTGGAATTCAAGAGCATTTAGTTTGGGACATTTATATACATCTGGATATTACAGAAAGATGCACTAGGATTGCTCAAAGACATTTTTTAAGTTAACTCGTCCATTATCTAAGTTAGTGAAATCTTTCTTTGGGGAGTGACTTGGTGAAGATTCCAGTTTATTGCCTTTCAGATCCACAGTTTTCACAATTAAATTTCTTCTTTGATGAAACCATGATTTATGTTGGCATGTTATGGACGGTCTTGTGTCACTGCATCTATCCGTAGGGTGATTCTGAATTTGTTCCAAAATGAAGATAATTATTTCGTCAACATTCTTTAAAGTAATTGCCACCAAAATTTGCTCATCAAACAAGAACATTTTTTTAAGAAAAAAGTTATTAATAATTGGCTCCTTGTAAGTTGTTGAGCTTTCAGAACTTCGTGTTTGGTCCTGGAATATGTATTGCCTCTGCTTATGTTCTTGTGGCATTTTCTCTCTACTACTATCTCCAACGTGTGCCACAGAGAAAGAAAATAAAACAAAATTAAGGGACAAAATTCAAGTCGGGACGCCTGAAAGAATCTGAAATCCATAGAATCCATTCGTAGGAAAAGCGCCAGTTTGGAAGAAACAGCATCCCCATCCATGAAGTCCAAATTCATGCCTCATCCTGCTAGCCAGTCAGCAGGAAAATTTGCTTCATTGAAAGCATCTTGGCATTGAACTACTCCAACGTAGATGAGAAGTGCAGAATATCCATCTGTAAAGGATTAAGATTGGAACAAGCTTTTCCTTGTGTCCAGCTTATAACTAGGCCAGAATCGCCTTCAAGTTATATTCTTCTGCATTCTAAAGTGAACATGGCCACCAGAAAACCTTCCCAAGCTGCTCTCAATTCGGCCGTAAATACAAGAGTCGACCATAATGGCCTCTAATAAAAAAACCAGCAGCACCATTATTACCTAAGCGAGCCATCAAAATTGTCTTTCAGTAACTCATGGGGAGGGGGCACCCAGTGAATCTGTAGTGGTGATAAAAAGAGGGGGCTAGTAGAGATGCAGGTGACCTGGTGCCATGACAAACTGAAACAGTGATCTGCTGAGGCTTCTACAAATTCAGATGCCAATATGACAAACTAGTATGTGACAAACCTAGAATTAGAAATAGCTGGCTGAAAAATTCTGTCATTCCTATGACTTCAAGGCATCCATCCACCAAATTCTACAATAGCTTCCTGAAAAACTGAATTTCTGGCAAAGATGAGGCCCAACATTGAATAAGAATCATCAAAAGAGAATGAGACAAAGGTTAAGGCAGAGATATATTCCTGGGTCAGTCGGGCTATTGGGCAGCTAGAGAAGGCATGATCAATGTTTTCTTCAGCATCACAAGAATCACAGGAAACTACGTTAAGGTCCAAAGACTTCTCTTCGCTTCCTTTCGAGTTCTCCGGAGACGGGATGGATCGCAGAGAACGGCGCGCAGGGCTCAGGTCACGGGGAGGGGGACTGAGGAGACAGAAAGGGCGCGCGCCTCAACTCAAATGATAGGAGTTTCTCATCTACATCCTGCAACAAATAACAAGAAACCTACATTTTTCATAAATTTTGGCACATTTTTCATATTATAACAGATTTCCACCATTGCAAAAGATGTAAAATATTCTTTACATTTGTTAAGTGTGCCTTAAATTCCTTGATCCACCCCACTTCATGATTCAGTTCGACAAAGTTGGAAGGAAAAAAAACTGTTTGGGATTTTTTTATGAGGTCTGTGTGTTTTTCTTTTCTCTCTATCATCTTGAATCTCTCTGTTCTTCTCTAGTTCATCTAGATCTGTTCCAACAACATTTATGCCACTTTTTTTCTTTTTTTTTTTTTTTGAGAACAATAGTGGGAATGACACCATCTGAATTCGAATATGGAATCTCTTCCAATCCATGCGTTGAGAATGCTTCCAACTCATGGACCTAAGTGCTGTGGCTATTGTCTTGTTTATTGTTATTGCGCTCAGTATGAGACGTTGATGGAAGAATTAACGGAATGTAAGTCTGCCTTCTGTCTTTTAGTGGGGGAGGGATTAAAAATGGGATTTGGACAAACAGGTGAAACATAAATTGATGCTTTTAGTTTACTGTTTATGAAAGATTGGATAAGATAGAAAAACTCAGGTATTTATAGCTCTTCTTTCACATTAAGCATGATGGAGATATGGCATGATTCCTGACCTTGGTAACCTCACTCCTATCATTTGACTTGAGGCATGATCAATGTTCTCTGACAACAAATGCTGGTTTTTGTAGAAGGAAAAGGTCTAGTTTTCATGTACAACTGTCACACAGGCATATAAGCAGGAAGCATCTTGGCACTATGCTTTCTCTAGTCTTTTTGTACTTTTGATTGGTTCCTTTCTAAAGCTATCTAGCATCTAGCATTCATCAGCGAGATGGTCAATCAAATCAACAAGCCTTGCCTAATCTGCCATGAAAAAAGAAAACCGCCTTGCCCTTTTGGACCCTTTTCTGTTTGTTCCTTTGCTTTATTGGTTTTTCTTATCATTGGACACCCATGGAACATCACAGTCTTCATAAAAGAAATAAAAAAAAAAAAAGAAGGGAATGCTATAAGCATCAGCTGCAACTTTATATGTTTTGTTCATTGGCTTACCAATATTGGCTAAAAACTTTTGGATTTTTTGCATGGATATCCTTCTAAATATCGGATTTTGCATGAATACCCTTCTAAAATTGATATTTATATGTATACTCTTGTAAAACTCTGTTATTGTACAAATGCCCGTAATATAACAGTTGTTCTAACGGTGTTAAGAAAAATCATATTTATATTAATTAAAAATAAAATAAAATTTTAGAATTACGATATTGTCCCTGTCTTCTTTTTCTGCTATCAGGATCGCAATCTATTTATATATCTACCCATTAAGGGTATTTTAGTTATTTTAATTTGAAACCATTTATTTTTTAACGTCGTTAAATAGCATTAGTACATATACAAAAATAAAAATAAAAAAATGGTAGAATCGCAAAACAAGTGTTTTACGAGAGTATACATATAAATATAACTTTTGTTGAGAATGTTAGGCAGGAACATACATGTGGAGGCAAATTTCTCATCGACTCTTGTAAAAGGTTTGGCACTCCAATAATCAGGTCATTTTTTGATAAATTATAGCCAACAGTCATTGCTTATATCGATTGGTGGCTCCTCATATTCTCTGAAATTCTTGACCCCACCAGACTGATAGCAGAAAGCCAGAAGGGTCCATCATGTACTCTCTCAGTCAGTGGTTCCCACCCTCTCCCTACGATCAGTTGGATCAGGAAAGGGCCAGATCACAGGGCAAAAAAAGAAAAAGAAAAATTAATTCACAAAACAGAGTAGATTGATAATGGTGAGGATTGCCACCCTAGGAAGGAGGTACATGCTGAGTGGCATTAGTCCTTGAAATTTATGATGAAATTTTCTTGGATTGAATATGCACATCAGTTACCCTGATTAGTTCATCTATTTTACCTCAAATTAGATACCAGAAACTCTAGACAATATTGGATAAATAAATAAAAAGAGCAATCCATCATTTACTAGAATAATGCAGATTCTCTTAAGCGTGCACATCGGAAGACTTGAAAAAATAGCCTTAAGTCAATTTTTCTTTCTTCCTTCTGCATTCTTCAATTTCCCTTAGAGTTCTTTTCGAAGAAACCTCAATTTCTCTTAGACCCGGTTGATAAAGGAACATAAACAAGTCATTTCCACTTCTTATGTCGCAGCCGCTCCAACAATCTTAACAGCTTATGTATTGGGATTTGGGAATGAACTACATCCCATTTGGGTTTAAATAAGGCAGGAATCATCAAGCAGGCAGCAGCCTGTTCAATTCAAGACAAAACATACTACTTCAAACTGGAAACACATCTTCCTAAAAAGGAGAACAAATGCTGGTCGCTATTTAATATATGACCGCTATAAGTAATAACCTATAAAGCACGAGGAGCAAACCTGCTAAATGAAAAAACTTGCCAGCCAGGAAAGTGATCACAGTGATTTTAAGTCCAGTTTCATGTCATGCACGAAACCTGTAACACCATACTGTGAAAAACAAAATACGTAGGTCTAGAATATTAAGTTCACTTGTTAGGGTAAATAGTATCAGAACATATTCCCAAAATTACATCCCAGTGGTGACAAAGAAGGTAGCACCAGTAGCACATACAGGAGATTCAAACAGGATACAACATTAGCTCTGAGCCAAATCCCATCACCAACTATATGTACAGATTAAGTCTAATTAAACAGAGAGTAACAGACTAAGAACCTAGCTTTTATGAGTTTCAGCAATTAACCGGGGAGGCCTGGGGCTGATGTTGCCCATCATCACAGGTCACAGAAGGTGCATCTTTGGGAACTGAAGCTTCATTATCCTTGTGGGTTCCATTCTCTGGCACCTTGCGGTCCATCTCTGTCTCAGCTGAGGCCACTTCCTTCTTATCAGTTGCCGGAGGCAGTTTCTCAGCATCAACTAGTTTTTCCGTTTCAGGCTTCTCTTCCTTATCACCTTCCTCTGGCAGTGCTGCAGCAGGATCAACCTTACTGCTTTCTTCCAACTCCTCGGATTTCCCTTCAGCTTTTTCTTTGACATCATCCAGTGGAGCTTGTCCGACAGCTCCCTCTTTCACTGCAATTTCTACAGAATTAACCTCTTCTTTGGACTTGTCCTCACCATCTTCAGCTTCTTTCATTTTTCCATCAAATGCACGTGTATCTTCAACTTTTGCATCCACAACATCACTATCTTTATCTTTATTTCCTCCTTTCTTTGAGCTTGATTTTCTCTCTCTCTTTTTCGGCTTTTCGCCTTCAGGGGTCGCTGTTGCCTTTGCCTTCTCACTAATTCTGGCAGAGCGCCTGGGGGTATCGCCTGTTTAATCCATGTCAGACAAGAAGTGACAAATATGCAAAGCTTGTGCATTAGCATGGAAGAGGTGGAGGGTAGGTTAGCACGCAAGCGAGAGAGAGAGAGAGAGAGAGAGAGAGAGAGAGAGAGACCAGTTCCCCAGTCAAATTCAGAGGATGATGGATTTCCTGCGTGGGAACGCAAATAAATATCCAACTGTCTCTTGTTTTTAACCTCTTCGCCTGTTGGAGAAATAAAAACTATCTCATTCCTATGCGGTGTTCCACCCTTCTTGAGCATGAACTGCAAAACAGGAAAAGACATTATGTTACTAAGCCAAGAAAACAAAAATGTAAAGTGCTCTACACGTGCTCTCTATGTGTAACAAGTTATGAAAATTTCTACAAATATGACATCAAAGTGTTAGATTTTACTCCACTAGAAAATCCAGTAAAAAGAGATTGACACAGTTTCCAACTGAAACAGTTCTTTGTTGGAAAGAATATAATCAGGAATTTTAATTACCATAAAATAGAACTTCCCAAAACATTACCAGAAATGGAAAAAATGAACATCACATTTCCATGAACAATTCCAATGACAAAATGCCGCAGAAAAGAAACTTAACCCTTTTCCCTTATACATTTAAGGAAGATAGGGTGGAGGTTCTGAACACATCCCAATTTGTACATCTCCAATATACGCATGTGTGTGTATCTACATATATACATATAAATGATGACAAATGCAGTACCTATGTAAGTTACTTAATTGGGGTTTTAACTATTATGATCCCAATTTTCAACTTAGGAAGCCCTCTAGTATTTGAGGTCTAAGAAGTATGTACACTTGATCACCTGAGCGCTAGTGTAGATATCTTCAAAACAAAACTTGTTAATATAGAAGCAAAAACATATATGTAACTTCTGCCTTTAACTATCATAATAGTGAATCATATTGAAGACTTTGTAATTTATAAAAAAAATAAAACAATTTTCCACTTCAGAACTTGTTTGGGAATGATCCACTGGTTCCTACAGGATCGGGAGGGGAAGAGAGCATAGGACGAGGAGAGAGGGAGGTAGCATGAGAAGGGAGAAGGAGATTCGTAGCGGCCGGGGGCCGGCGGATCTTTGATCAGTCCGTAGTGGGTGCTGAACTCAGAGCAGCATGGGAGGGCATCATCTATGCGAGGGATGTGTTAGGTGCAAACCACATTCTTCTGGAGGGAGACTCTGCCACTGTGATCGAGTGGATTCAGGGTCGGGGGCTCGTGGCTAGTGGGATGTGGCTGCTCCACGACATCTGCAATATTCTGGGAGAGTGTGTATCCTATCGGGCTACACATGTCTATAGGGAGGCGAACATTGCTGCGAACTGGATGGCATTTTATGCGGTCCATCATTCCAGTGGTTTTATTTGAGAGAACCACGTGTCTGTCCTTTCTCCGTTGCATGCTGTACTTTTTTCTGATTTCATGGGCCCCACTCCCGCAGTGTGTGAGTTCCCGCTGTACCACAAAAAAAGGGAAGAGATTGCCAAAGTAATGGGCCTGATCCCGGTGGAATTTTAAAATATTAAATTGAAAACCTTTACAGGTCTATTTTTTAATTCAATAGGGATTAAGGCCCTTGACCCCTTGCCCTCTCCCTCTATGCTCCCACCGCCTCCTCTCCCCTCTAGCAATCTCTTCCCCTTCCGATCCAGTTGGATCTAGCGGACCATTCCCAAACATGCCCTTAAGGAGAGAAATGGCATTGAGTCTACTGTATGATGGATATGCCATGGAGTGTTGTACAAAGATCCATGATAAAGCATTATTAAAAGTTACAAATCAACTATTCTAGTTCATGCAGCCTAAACTTCTAATAAAACTAAGGAAAACCCTTCCATATTTTAGGTTTCATGGACTTCCACGATTATAGAAGAATGAACAGAAATGATTTCGTATTACCCACATGAAAAAAAAAAATTATAATTATACATCGACCTCTCTTATTGCAAGGGGTATGTGCTTCTGGTAAAGAATGGGAAATAAGTAAATTTGCCGGTTCAAGGAGCCAACAACAAATGTTACTATTTAATGACATGACTACGACGCAATGCACAGATGTTCCTAGTACGTTTAAGATTGGTCAGATAGGCACATTCCCATGATAGTATAAAAGAACCATAAAATGTCAGAATAACAAGTCAAAATGTGGAAAACACCAAAAAGAAGAGAATGGAGAAGATAACCTGCTCAATCAACAGAAGAAGTAATAAATTTGATTATTTAAAAGCTTTCCATCCCATATGCCAATTCAGATGCATACCATATGCCAATTCAGATACCTTGTGTACCACAGTCTTAAGATTGACTACCATAATCTTCGGTCAAGTACAAAGTGTCGATAACAAGATTGCAGTGAACGACCAAAATTTTAAAAATTAAATTGGACATCTTAGCCCAAAACGCTCAAACTATCATAAAGAAAGAAATGTTGCTTGTGAGGTTACAATAAAGCTTGTTTAGAAGGGTTTGTTTTATATGGAATCGGGTGTACGACTAAATTCATTAGACACTACCATCATTGCAGTTTCCTTTTGAGGATGTTGTTGGATTAACTATTTCCTGGACCAAAACAAATTAAATCAAAAAACTTTTCCAATTTCAGTCATAAGAATGGCCCCAAAATGCTTAAGACATGGCTTGATTAGTGAAGAATAGGGGTTCACAATTAGGGCCAGCAGAATCTTTGATGTTTACCTAGTAATGAAGCTAGGATAAAATTCTCTTTGTACAGAACTGCTAGGAAACCAAAAGCTAATGAAAGAGCATGGTTGGGATTGTAAGATAAAACATACATTTTCCATTCAAAACCCTTTTTGGACAATATGTAAAAAAGAATAAAACCAAATAAGAGGATGTAAGAAAGGCTGATAGGTTGTTTAGGTCTTCAGTTTTTGCCATAAATGAGTGTAAGGTCACAACCAGTTATTTCGAAAATATTTTCAGGTTTTTTGTAGAACATATTGCAATAGGAAAGAGAAAAAATGTAGTCTAACGGGGATTTGACAAGCTAAAGTTCCTTTTTGGTTTAAAAGCTAGATGGAAGGTTATTAACGATATGAGGGCGGAGATATGCTGATTTGGTATAAATACTTGAAATAAAATCTAATAGTTGTTTGAAGTGGGGTGATGTCCTAAAAGCTATTTGCGTTTTAATACTAAGAATAACTGAGAAATCATATCGATCTCCTATCCACACAATCATATACAGTATAGGGTTATGTGTCACATATCGGCCATAGAGCTAGAAAAAGTTCACGAGTACTCCAGGGGTTTATCCAAGTGGACAGGGCATTATCTATAAGAAGGATTAGATAGTCCTATGTATTTGAAACTTGCTCATAGCTATGTGGGTGAGGTTGGGCATCGCACACAGTGACAGCATGGAGTTCCTCCACCAAGGTCAGACCTCACACTGACACTTGAGTGCAAGGTATGTTGTGTTGGTACCATAACTCAAAATGATTTTCCAACGGTATGGTACAATATGGTATAGTATCATTCCATTCCGAACCGTACCAACAAAGCTAGAGCCGTCGAGGGAGGGGGAGAGGGAGAAGGAAAGAGAGAAAAAGGCAACGGCATTAGTCGGCATCGCGGCATCAAAGAGAGGGGAGAGAGAGCAAGTAGGCGAGGTTGTGGAGAGCCCTCTGGGAGGCTCTCAAAGACTTGAACCATCGAAACACGGGGGAGGGTGAGGGTTTTTATCAACTGAACCGTCCCAATTTGGTGTCGGTTCGGTTCGGTACGGGCTAAACCGTTCAATTCAGATAGGTGCGACGAACACTAAATTTTATACTTGCACGAGATTTGGCAAGGCATCAACAAGGAGAAGTGATTGAATTTTTGTCAAGGGTCAAGGAGGATAAGAAGATCTAAGATAACAAGTGGAGCTTGAGGGAAATATTCGGGAAAGTTCGTTGTAGAGTTGATTGGGAAAGTAAGAATTCTTAACGCAACCTAAAAATTTTTTATTAGTATCATTATTATCACATGTGGAGAGCTACAATACTCATAGATGTATAAGAGCAACTGATAGAAGGATCAAAACACCTTTAGTTTCACTTATTTAAAGAAAATGGAAAAACCAAAGCCATACTGATTTATACATTGGTTAAATGACCAAACTACACCTCCATTTCCTTCTGTGCTAATAAACACAAATAGCATATAATTACCTCATTTCTACATGTGAGCACGCAAAAGACCCACATATACAACAGCGCTTACCTTAGAAATCCATGACAGACAATCTAGAAAGAGGATAGGGAACTAGGTTAACACGGAGGGGAACGATGAGTAAATTTAAGAAGGTTCAAATCAGCATCAAAGGTTACACTTCACAAGAATGACTGACCAATAAAAGATTTAGAATATCAATCCAAGTAGTCACTCACACCAAGAAGTCCACTGAATCATTGTATAGATGTCCATGCATATGAATTTAAGTGTCACTCATGCCACTCAACATGACACATGATGGATTGCGCTAGCACCTAATTGACAACTGACAATGGCACAGTGCCATTCACATGCCAATGCCCGGAATGCCATGGTGCCAATGCATGCCATGCATGCCAAATACTAGCATGAAACTTGTCACTATATGGATCATGCCAATACCAGCCATGCAACACTTTCCGTGCTTTCTTACACATACGAACACATAGAGTGCCCTATGGACTTCAATATGGTCATGACATCCTCCTAGTTATTCCCTTCAAACCATAAGCTAAGAATCACATCTCCCAATTTAACAATAATTATCATCTAGTTTGATTCTTTTGCACATCGCTGTCATCCTTTACTTCCTCCATCAAGATTTCTGGGAGTTTTTGAAGAAATTTCATTTTATTTATGTTCTAGTTTAGTTTTTGCCCAAGAGAGAATCCTAGAGAAAAAACTATGTAGTCCAATGCCTTAGCATGGTGAAGGCAAAGCACATATCCTTGAAACTCTTCATATTCCAAATAGCATTGGGATTAAATATGATTAAAAATAATAAAAAAAATCCACTTGTTTCATCCATTTGCACATGCTATCATCCCTCATGCCTCATGGTTACACTAAGTAACATCTAACTAGAGGTGAAAATGGACCGAGTAGTATCCATGTTTCCATATCCATAAAGAATATAAATTTAGCTTCCAACCAATATTTATATCCGTAGTTTTATGCGTCAAAGAAAAGCAGATAAACATATGCATACAGAAATATCCGATTGGTGATTCCTTTTGCACGTCCATTTAATTTTATATAGCCCTCATAAACTTTAAAGGGAAGTACAGGTTGAACATCAACGTCTCTAATTTACTTTTTCTTTTCATACAGCTATATCCTTGATTTGATGGTTTTCATCCTTAAAAGTCATCAATATGTCTTTAATTAACTTTCTTTTCATACTGCTGTATCTTTGACTTGGTATATTGCATCCTTCATAGTCATTTTCTAATCCAAAGAATATAACTTAGTAGAAGTATCAAAATCGACTAAAGAGTCAGGTGATTAAGGCCCTGTTTGGGGGAGATTTTGGAGGGCCAAAAAGCACTTTTTGGCCCTTTAAAAGTACTTTTAGATAAAAAAAAAATGTGTTTGGTAAAATTTTCGGAAAGTTATTTCAACTTTTGCGGGAAGCTGAAAACAGCTTTTGGGGAGAAGCTCCAATTTGGAGCTTTCCGAAAATGTTGTTTTCAGCTTTGTTGGGAAGCTGTTTTTTGGACCAAAATACCCCCATTTAAATCTCACTTTTTTTTCCAAAACCCTCATCCCACCTCTTCCTCTCTCACCCATCCTCTCCCTCTCCCTCTCTATCTTCTTCTTCCTCTCAACGCCGCCGCCTCTGTTCCTTCTTCCTCTTCTCTTTTTTTTTTTGTTTTGGGAGCTCGTGGCTGCCCACGGTGGCAGCCACCATGCCGGCCACCACCCATGGCCGGCGATCCTTCTATATTTGAATAAAATAAAATAATAAATAAATAACTAAATAAAATAAATAAAAAGAAAAATAATGAGTGAGTGGCAAATAATCTGATCTAAATAAATAAATAAAAATATTAGTAATTATTTAACCAATTTTATCACCTAGCTAAAAAATTTGTTAAAAAGATAAATGGTCATTAGAAGGATGAAAAATTAATTTACACTAATAATTATAATATTTTATATATTTATTATTGTATTATACTATAAATATAATATTATATTACATTATATAATAGTACATTGATATGTTATGTAAAATAATTTAATATTATATTAAATTATTATTCTATAATACATAATGTTATAGTACTATATTATAATAATATTATATTACATTACATTAATATTATATTATATCATATATTTATGTATTAATATGTATTATATTTTATTATGCTCTGTTGTATAATACTGGTAATGTCCTTTATAGTCATTTTGTCATACAAAAGTACTTTCTCAGTTTGTTTACCAAATACATGTTAAAGTGCCACAGCACTTTAGAAATGTAGTTACCAAACAGCAAACAACTTTTTATAAACACTCTGCTTCAGACAGCTCTACTTCCAAAAGCTCTACTACTAACAGCTCCCCCAAACAGGGCCTAAAGGGATTTAGAAAGATATCTTTGTTAGTTCGATCATTTATTTGTTTTAGAAAAATATTAAGAGAAAGTCAGGAGGCCTATATATTTAATCTGAGTTAATAAAATGTAAAGTAGAAGAATATCTTACCCATAAAGTTTAACTAAGTTATGTCCTTATTTATAATCGTACTGTCAATATGCCTTATCTGTTTAACACAAATGTGGACATAAACTTTAGCATCCAATTAATATCCATATCCATATCTGTATTTGCCAAATAAAAATGATAAGCATATGGTACACTGCTACTCAATCTGTATACCATCTTTTTTTAGCCTCATATATAAGGATGCCACCACTGCCAAGAATTATTTCAATGCATTCATTTCTTGTTTCCATAAAGCACTCTTCAAAAAAAATAAATAAAAGTCACTAAAAAGGTCATAGACAAACTCTATCTTCCTCTCTCAAGTTGAAAACCCCATTAAAATGAAGTCCAAATATGGGATCAGCATGGTTGGATATTTAAAAAGAAAAAAACTATATTCAAATAACAAGCATCTTGTGATCCCAATGAGCTTGCTTGCTACAAGTAATGACAAATATATGTACTCAACAAAAACCGGATGCCATGACAAAGAAATGGTGAAAAAAGGAAATGTTAATGGAAACAAAAATATAATGACAATATCATCATCACATTGTTTTTTAGAGTATGTATCATCTAGTTGACTTGCAGAATATAGTATATACTCTAGGTATGTTTACAAAAATGATAAAGCTACAAATCATAAGATTTTTCTACTTTTGCCTGCTAATCCTCAGATAGACACTAGTCTCCACATGCCACATCCAGATATAGTGAACACCAAGCGTGCGCAATAGACTACCCAGGATAGTCTAGTCATTCATGATAGTTACCCCTTAATATGGCATTCATGATTTCCCTTATTGTGAATTTCAAATAGTCAATAACAACCAAGAGCAGATGTGCCTCACAGATTTTCCATGCCCTTCACATGGATTCACAACTAATCATTCTTACAACTTCAAGAAACCTTGGAACCCATTATGATACCATAAAATGGAGAGGAGAGCTGGTAGCCAAGTGAGTTACTAGATAAGCACTAGCACAAAATCCACCATGAGGAGAAAGAGCAAAAGAACTTCTCAAGATAGATAACTTTCTTCAAATTTAAAATGGTAAGCGACCTTCATCATGCATGGCCTAGAGATTATATAGCATAGGAGGAACAAGTCTCTAACTCAGTGCATTTAATCAAAAACGAGTTTCCAAAATGCTCATCCCAAGGGACACAATATAGGTAACCATAGACAACTTTGAACTTGAAAATTAATGACAACTAATAATGACTTAAAATACAACCATAACCAATATATTTAAAAATCAAAAAAATCATGGAGCGTGCATCATGACATGGGCTTTCCTTGGGCATAAGCTAACTAAGTGCACCTACTGCAACCAAAATTTGGTTTGCCCCTTGGTAGGCTTCTTTAGGTTCATGAACCTCCAGTGTCATGCTCCTCTAATCAATAAGTTGCTGCTCTTGATTTCAACTCTTCAACAAGCACTTGGTGATGTAAATTCATGAATATTTTTTGTTGTGCTACTTGGATTGTTTTATTCATAAACTTCTCTTCCATAGCACTTCTCTTGTATCCAATAGTTTAATAATTATGAATGATCCTCTTCCAAGTAGGATCCTTGTATCATTTGAATAAGTGAGAGGAAAAGAAAAAAAGTGATTAAGCATTCTTCTTCGACTCCTTGGCAATGGTGGTTCTTCTTTTCCAACCAAAATCTTCGAGGGATCAAACCATTAGTTTTCATGAATAATTCGAGATATTTTTCTTCACTATGGATGCCTTCAACTCTTCCACATGATTGACAATCATAGTTAAGACCTACGTTCTTCAAAATGAACAAAAACATTGATGAAGAATTGGACATCACCCCCATCACAATTTCTCAACTTCATCAACAAAGATATGTTACCTTTGCTAAGATCAGAATCACTAGCAAAAATAAGTTCACGTGAATCATAGGAAACTTCATCTAAATAAATGTCAAAATTAGGAGCAAACCCAAGCAATAAGTTGTAGATCATGAATCTCACTATAGTAAAAAGATGATTTTCATCATTGCATTCCTTTGAAACATGAAAAGCATCCTCATGATATAAGACATCTTAACATGTACAAGGTCTTGCTGATGCTGCACTTGTCTCCTGAAGTCATGCATTTCGTTGTCCCACCAAATGGGTTTATGAACCGAAGTTTCATTGGTTCATCCATGTCCAGTCCATGCCTACAATGATGGGCCATTGCGATCAACCAATATCTGGTACCAACTTGACATGGGAACAAAAAGGAGAGGCAACACATGTGAGATGTCAGATAAGCATCAGCCCCTTATAGAATACACAAAGGGAGAAGCAAGAACAAGAACTCCCTAAAGAAAACTTTTACCTTCAACCTACATAGTACAAAGATTGTATAGCATAGGACAAAACAAGTATAAAGATTGTATACCCTAAGAAGGAACAAGTATCCATCTCTATGCATTAATTCGAAAAAAGTTCCCAATATAGTCTCTCCGAGTTTCCAAGGGCAACAAAACAAGCAATCATAAACATGGTTTCCAAGTATCAGAAATTAGTTGCAACAACGAGCCATACCCTTAATATGAACCAACCAAAATATTCAACATCAAAAATAAGGACTTATGAAAGGTGCTTCATGACATGGGCTTCATTGCTAGGGCTTTGGGCTTCAACAACCAACTAATTGTTCCTACTTTAGCTGCTTTGGGCTTCCGAAGGTTGTCAAATGACCTATGCTATCCTACACGTCAACCCTTTTAAAATCCAGGGCAATAAATACACGGCTATTGCCGCGGATCTCGGGACATCGAGATGGACCACCTCCATAGACCTACGAGACAACAAACAAGGATAACAGCTCATGGGTTTGGCTCCAACCGGGCCCTCCGATGCTTAAGTTAGAGAGGATTTGCAGTGAGAATCAAGGAGCCAAAAAGAGAGACGTCTCCCCTGGTTAAGGTGATTTTGTCATTACCTTTTTTGGAGAGCCTTTGGACCTATTTGTAGCTAGAACCCCAAATCTTCTGGAATCGAATCCCAACAAACTTAGGGTTGTGCTGTAACAACCTACTGACGTGGCGTAATAGCTTTAAAGGCGTGCTATAACAACCTAGCACATGGTGAAATTGCAAGCTTTGAGGTGGAAGGACCGAACTGCTTCTTTTGCAGAGAAGGCTCTACTCGGTCCAGATCAGTTGCCGAGATCACTGAGTTGGGTCGGCCACTTCTGGTTTACTCGGCCTAGCCTTCGAGTCGGCCTGAAGAAGCCCAACCAGAATGCCTCGGAGAATTTTCAGGTGCGTTGGATCTACCACGAGTCATGAGCTAGACGAATCCTTGCACGCCACATCACACTAGTCATTTATCGTCCCACCAGCAACAAAGTGGGTTCTTGATAAAACATATTCCTAAAAATTAATAAAATCATATGTTTTCATATACAGAGTCCTACATACATGCATGCATACATAAACACCAGCAGTAAGGTTGTCAACTATTTAAGTTATACAATAATAAAATTCTTTGGTTCAATTACTTTAGTTTTACTTAATAAGTTTTCAGTTAAGTGATTTAACGAATTTAAAAACTTTTTAGGAACATAACATGTTCAAGCATCAGCTAATATTTAAGGAAACATTTTATAAATGGACTCAACTTCTTTCTCTCTTGATATAAATATATTTTTTTACTTTAAGAGAAATAAGTCAAAAACACCAGCAGTATACATAAACACCAGCAGTATACATGCATGTATACATAAACACCAGCAGTAAGGTTGTCAACTATTTAAGTTATACAATAATAAAATTCTTTGGTTCAATTACTTTAATTTTACTTAATAAGTTTTCAGTTAAGTGATTTAACGAATTTAAAAACTTCTTAGGAACATAACATGTTCAAGTAAGGAAACATTTTATAAATGGACTCAACTTCTTTCTCTCTTGAAATAAATATATTTTTTTACTTGAAGAGAAATAAGTTAAAAAATGCAATGCCTTCAATAAGAAACCAACAAAATGCCAACCCAGAAAAAAAGTTGTCCTTAGGTCGCTAGGCACCTACTTAGGTGCTAAAATAGGCACTTAGGCAGCCACCTTGCTTGACGGCCTAGAAAGTGCTAGGTACCTAGGTGATTGAGTGGTCCAAACGCCTAAGCGACAACCTGTGACCACCTTGGAGTGTCCCTTAGTAGACTTCTTTAGGCTTGATCAATGGGCACCACTTATGTCGCAATACAAATTTAGTTAGAACATGGTTATGTTGCTTGAGTGAAGGACTATTTTCATTAGATATTTGGTGGTGTATTAAGCTCAATGGAATACATGGAGTTTATTGACTCATACAAGACTTTAAGAGAAAATTACCAACATGAAAGAAAGTATTAGCCAAACAATTGTTTTACCAGCTAATTATAATTCCAAATGGATGCAACATAAAATCTATAAAACATGCAACAAAAAAAAAATCCAAAGTTGCGGACATTATTGGCAGAAACAGAAGATGAGAGAACAGGTGCAATTATAATAGTCATGCGGCACCAACATGGTAAAAGTTAACGATGCAACAAGCAATAGGACATTACTATGTATCCTATATAAAACTTCATTATAAGCTGAAAAAAAATTAATTGTCCCATTCCTTTACAAAAAATGATTAATTAATTAACCCATTTTGAACATAATGTAAACTTAAATGACTATGCAATCTGCCTGACACTCCTGAAAATAGAAATATCAATAATCATTTATATATTGTCCATAAAATGAAACTCCCTATATAGACGAAGAGTTTTATGTTCTATTATGCTAAGAAAAAGGGCATCCTAGTGCACAAAGCTCCCACCACTCCATGGTCTAGAAAAGGTTAAATGTACGTAGCAAAGTTCGCCATCTCGGTACTGGATCCTGTACCCGTGCCACACTAGCACAGTATCGGTACGGTATAGTACAAAAAAATTTTGACTTACCGAGTGTCGGTACGCCACCCATATCGGGTACCAGCACCGAACCGGTATAGTACGCCCCGTACCGCCCGATTCGGGCCGATACAGCATACCATTTACGTAGTCTTACCCTCATGTGTAGAGAGGCTATTTTTGCATTTTGAACCCATGATACTCAAGTCACATGAAGCAACCTTACCATTGCACCAAGGCATGCCCACTTATATTTTGCTGACTCACCAAAAATTCCATCCTAAGAATAATTTAGCTCACTCTTATCTGAAAGAAAAAAGAATAATTTAGATTAAGTTTTGACAATATAGGCAGCATGTAACGAGATAAACAAGCCAATCTTGAGCAAGATAGGTCCAGCTCAAACTCTACTTGTTTCAACTCAAGCCAGCTCTTAGCTTGTTCTGGGTTGATGGGATGAGACGGTAATGTAGTAGCTAAGATTGATGGAATAGTTAACCGAGATGTGGACGGAGTGGGATGGTTTCGAGTATCATGATGACAAGGTCGAAATGGGGGTAGAGAGGTAAAGAATGTACCAAAGAAATTTAACGTGGAGATTGACAGCTAGAGTAGGGACTATCTAGGACTAGGTTTAAATGTTACCACTACTTGTTATTGAAAAGAGAGCAAGAGGAGAAAAACATAAGTTTCTGAAAGAGAATCAATATGTCAAGAAAAAGCTAGGGTCAGTAATGGGTTTTTCCCCCTCTACATCTGATGCAGGACAACAAGGGAAGAGAAGAGAGAGAGAAAAGGAGAGAAGAGGAAGGAGAGAAGAGGGAAAAGAGAGGAAGGGGCGGAAGGGAGCTAGGGACACCTAGCTCTCGCTCATGGCTTCACACCATGGTAGAAAGAAAGAGACTCAATTTTTATTCATCATAGCATAAACCTAAACAATGTAGGTCCAACATATTTATAGACCCAGAAAATGCAAACAATCCCCTAAAAGAAACTAGTTTCATAAAAGACCTTCAAAATAACGAAATACCAAACTAAGCCCTAAAGGCTGTCAAATAACAAACTACCCTAATAAGCCCAAATAACATGAAATCAATCAAAAATAAAATCAAGCCGACTGAACTGGCTGGACCCTGTAGCGACCATAGACCCGAGTGATGGGTGACCTGGCACTAGTATCCGCACCAACTCTTTTCGGGTAGAAAGAAATCAACCTCGACGAAAGCGGCTCGGTGTAGCCCCTGTAGTACTCTAACAAGTTCAGATCAATCGGCTGAAGCTCCTCGCATGTGAGCCAAGTGGAATCGAACGCTAATCATCCTCGCCAACGAACCAAGAAGCATTGGATACCTCCATTACTGGTAAAAACTGGCCTAGCAGAAAGCGACGATCAAAGTGTGGCAATCTGTCTCGCCAAATGGCGCGAATCTGGTCTGATCACAGCAACTCGGCCGGTCTGACTGGCCTGCGAACTAGAAAGAGGGGAAGAAACAGCCCTACAAGTTGTGGGCCTACAGATGAAGTGTTTTGGGAGCTCTGTGGGCCGATGTGACAGTGGGTCTGTCAGGCCCGCAGACTACAAGAGGGAGGAAAGGGCTGGATGGCTGGTGCAGTTGGGCCTCCGAATTGGGCTCGGAAGTGGGCGAGCCCGAACAATGGCTCGGCTGCTTGGGGGGGGGGGTTGTGGGAGTTTGGGATGAATGGGCTGAAGGCCTTTTGTGGTGGCCTAATGAAAGGGTGGATGAACTGGACCGGTGGGCCGAAAAATAGAGGGGTTTGTAGGGTTTGGGCCTGTTGGGCCCGAGGATTGAGAGGAGTGGGGGGTTCGTGGGCGGGAGGTGGTTTAGCGGTAGATTTGATGCCAAAACCCTCTGATTTCGAAAGGAGAGAGGGAAAGGGGGGAGAGAAGGCGGCAGTGGCAGGGTGAAGCGGCGCTCCACCTGGTTCCGAGTTGCAGCCACCAGCTCCCATATTTCGTGGGCTTCAGCAGGGTCAAAGAGAGGGGGGGCAACAGGGCGGTGGGGTGCCGGCTTCCTAGTGTCAAAGAGGGGGAAAGAGGAGGGCAAGAAGGGGGAAGCGGAAAAGGGGGGTTCGGGATCAGGATCTAGAGCCAAGGGAGAAAGAGGGAGCCAAAAATGGGAGGGAGAGGGATTTTGGGGGGAAGAGGAAAAGGAGGCGACGGCGGGGTCGTCGACGTGGAGGGTGTGGAGACAAGGAGGTGGGCATGGAGGGTGCGGCGAAGGCAAAGTGGCATGGGCGGAGATGGAGCTCGGGCAGCAGAGCTCCGACGGCGGGGCGGTGAGGCTGGAGCGGCGTTCAAGGGCGGCGATGGCTCACAACACGGACGGAGGCGCAGCAGCAGCAATCGGCAAAGGGGAGGAGGGAAGCAACAGCACGTGGTGGCGATGGCGGAGAAATCGGCGGGAGGAAGAAGAAAAACAGGTATGTTTTTTTTTTCCTCAACAGTCACGTGTCGTCACGTGCGAACGAGCACATGCGGCGCACGTGCGGCTGAACACATGCAAGTCATGTGCGGCCTTTTTTTTCCTTCTCCCAACCCTTCTAGGATTTTGAGGGGAGGAAAAAGAGGGGATACCTTCCTACGGTGGTGGCCACAGGTGGCGTGCGGCGGCCACGGACACGGGAAGGGGCTCTCTCTCTCGAATCCAGCAGAGGACCATTCTGCAGTGGGGGGAAGGTGTTCTTCGCGACAGGGTTTTCCCTTTCTTTCTTCTCGATCAGAATCCACTGGTAGAAGAGAGCACACGGTGAAGAAAGCGCGCGGGAGAAGAAGGCTTGGAAGGTGGAACCGTGGAGAAGACATCCTGATTCCCCACGTGAAACACAACAGGAAGAGCCTTTTGGCTTGAGGAAGATGACTCCCGTGAAGGAACCACGTGAAAGAAAGACGCCCATGGGAGTAACAGCGCGAAACATCGGACCGCAAGATCGAGGAGCTTTAGCGACGAAGGCAAAGCTCATGGCTCTGATACCAAACCTGATGCAGGGGAAGAGAAGAGAGAGAGAAAAGGAGAGAAGAGGGAAAAGAGATGAAGGGGAGGAAGGGAACTAGGCTTCACACCTAGCTCTTGCTCATAGATTCACACCAGGGTAGAAAGAAAGAGACTCGATTTTTATTCATCATAGCATAACCCTAAACAATGTAGGTCCAACATATTTATAGACCCAGGAAATGCAAACAACCCCCTAAAAGAAACTAGTCTCACAAAAGACCTTCAAAATAACAAAATACCAAAATAAGCCTTAAAGGCTATCAAATAACAAACTACCCTAATAAGCCCAAATAACATAAAATCAATCTAAAATAAAATCAAGCTGACTGAACTGGTTGGACCCTATAGCGACCGTAGACCCGAGTGACAGGTGACCTGGCACTGGTGTCCGCACCAACATTTCCATTAAAATATTACTTGATAGGAACTTGTCGAGTGGCATGCAAGATGACTAGAGTTTGAAGGACTAGAATAGTTAGTCTATTAATATACAAACAAAGCAAATGTTAAGAAAAGTAATTAAGTTGGAAGTTTATTAGGTATTTACATATTAAGTGACAAGAATAGCAGCTATTAAAGGAAATTAAAATTAGAATTAGATCTAACTTTGTTTTGAACTTGGAGACTTAGGAATTATTGGTCATAAGATGCTGATTGAGATGTGTTTTGATCTATAAGGATCGGATTGTCTCTTTCTTGAAAGAAAATTGAATGTCACGAACAAAGTAATGTTTGTACAAAAAAAGGCTGTGGTGACACAACAAATGGAGTTTTGATTGTTATAATTAAGAATTATTGAAAAGGGTTGAATTTAGTATTTGAAATTTATGATGATACTTTTGAGATCTAAAATGTGACCTCCAATATTTAGATTACATAAAGGACTTAAAGAATTGAATTTAGTATTTGAAATTTAAGATGGTAATTAAAATGTGACCTCCAATATTTAGAATGCATAACTTAAAGGTATTATGAACAAGATCTTTTTTTTTATTAACTTGTACATGCAGTGAAGCTGTTATAGAATAATCATTCTAAGTGAATTAAAGTTATTTGAGATTCTCACACAACTACAAAAGATCTACAGAGTGATCGAGGCTATTTCATAAATAGACTTTCATGATCACAAGTATGGATCCAATATCAGGTTTTATGTGCCAAATAATTCAGTTATGCCTCATATTTTAGGCAACACAACATCTAGTCTTCGAGGTTAAACAAATAGTATTGCTTTTACCTTTAAATAGAGGATTGATTGAAGAAGGTTATTTAGATCTTGGAGAATATGTTTGTATCATTGATCTAAGGAGCTTAGGGGATCTCTTTGATGGAATTTGTTTATAATAATAATCATCACAAGCTACCATTCAAAGGACATCTTATAAGGCAATATGTGGCAGAAAATCTAGATATCTACTAGAATAATAATTGTTAAAGAAGGTCGTTGGCACCTAAAATTGTGCATTAAACAGTCGAAAGGATTTAGCAAATTGGAGAGTAGCTCCACATGGCTCGTAGTGCTTAAAAGACTGATGTTAGTGCAAGAAGGTGAAACCAAAGCTTTAAGTGAGTAATCATGCATTTCTAACAAAAATTTTTGAGGTCTGAGATTGGGGATGAATTGAGCCTTAGATTGTAGATTCAATTTGAGAAAATTGATGAAGATGCTTCCAGAGTTAATTTTTACCTACTTATAATGACTTCTATATATATTAACAGTGAGAAGGCAAGTGCCGAACCCTAGCTATGTTGTTAGGTACAAAACTTGCAGGTCAGGGAGAATTTCATACATCATAAGAACTCAAGGTAAATTATGCCATCTTCCCTAAATAAGGGATTGTAGAACAATCATTCTAAAAAGGAAGTCACATGGGAGTTAGAGATTAATAAGAGGCTCTAGTTATATAGTACACCCTGGTAGCACCAAAATGTATAGGGATCTAAAGGAAATCGTTTAGTAGAATAATATGTAAAATAGAAATTATACAAATTGCTGCACAATGTCTGGTGTGCTAGTAAGTGAAAGCTAAGCAACAAAGATCATGGGGACAATTGCAATCTCTACCTATTCCACAATGAAATTTGACCCTATGACTATTGTATCAAATCGGGATAGTAGATTTATATCTCAATTTTTGAAAGGTTTGCATGGGGTCTTAGGAACTAAACCTAATTTTAGTACCGCTTTCCACCCTCAAATAGATGGACAATCAAAGAGGGTCATTCAAATATTGGAGGACATGTTGAGAGACTACATAATTGATATGAAAGATTCCTAGGAGGAGCATTTACCTTTGGTAGAATTTGCCTACAATAACAAATACCAGGCTAGCGTACAGATGGCGCCTTATGAGGCATTATATGGAAGAAAATGTAGATCACCTATATGTTGGGATGATGTTGGTGAGAAAAGATTATTAGGACCCAAACTTGTGTAGCAGATAGTGGAAAAGATTCGATTAATCAGAGAAAATCTCTGCACAACCAAAAGTAGACGAAAAAGTTATACAAATGTTAAAGAGGCGAGAACTAAAGTTCCTAGTAGGTAACTATGTATTTTTAAGGTATCCCCTACAAAAAAAATGTAAGATTTGGGATTCGAGGTAAGATAAGCCCTACATATCTGGATCCATTTGAAATACTAGAAAGGGTTGGTGAAGTGGCATATTTAATTACTAGGCTACCTCCACTTATTAGTGTACAAAATATTTTTTATGTGTCTATATTTAGAAAATATGTGCCAGACCCTAGTCATATTGTAGAATATGCACCCTTGCAACCCAAAGAGGATCTAACATAAGAGAAGTACCCTATGCAAATTGTCGATCGAAAAGACCGGGTATTATGGCGATGTTTTATTCCATATGTTAAAATGCAATGGAGTAATCATATGTACAAGAGTCTACTTGGGAGTTGGAGAAAAAGATGAGGCAAAAATATCCTCAACTGTTTGAAAATTCAGGTATGCAAATTTCGAGTATAAAAGTTAATTAAGGGGGAGAGTATGGAATACCTAGGCCCACGGCCCAAGCTTTCATCGGGCCTACCTGTGAGGTGGTACCCTTCTGCAGCTGAATGAGAAATATAGGGGATGAATTCCTTGTTCCTCTTTCTACTCGAGACACCCCACCTCGCCCTACCTCCACCAGCTCCTATTCACCACCTCCTGTCCACAACCTCCGTCCACCACCTCAAGACTGAAAATAAAAAAACAAGGAAGTCCCTTATTTACATGCGATTGACCCACTCCCACCACCTCAAGCCCTCCCTCCTAGCCTTGTGCATCCCTTCTTTCACTCTTCTGCTTCTCCACTTCTTAATCGAGCCATTATCTCTATCACTCTTATGTCTCCTCTCTCCCTAATGTTTCCCTTCCTTCTCTATCTCTCGACGGAATGAAGTCCCTTGCCACCGTTGTCCTAGTCATCATCAACACCATTAAGCCCGGCATCGCCATCCACCACTTTTTGGTCCCTCTTAGGCTCCCTTCACATCACCCAACGAGTCTATGCCTGCGCCTTCCCTCAGCATTCAATGCCACCCCCATCCTTTCCTTTGCTCTCATCTCCTCCTCCACAAGTTTGGATCCCAACACCATGGTAGCCAATTCCCTAATACTATTGTACTTCAATGTGAGAGTCTCAAAGGTGTTAGATGAGCCTATAAGGAGTGTCACTTCTTGGAATGCACAAAATTTCGAAGTTGGTGAGTTCAAGGATGGCTTGGATAAGGAGGGAGTGCAGAAGCTCATGATTTTGATGCAAATGGAAGGAGTGAAGCTAGATGGTTTCTGGTCTCCACTATTTTATCTTTGCATGACTAGCTTGTGAGAGGGAGATCCATTGTTTATTGTGAGGAATGAATTGGATCTAGGCTTGGATTTCCATTTAGGGGGTTGCCTAATCGATATGTAAGCAAGCATGTGGGTTCCAAAAGGTAGGTTTTGATGAAATGACATCAAAGCATTTAATCACTTGAACAGCCATGATTGCGAGCTTTATTGGAAGTTAAAAACTAAAATATAAGATCCTCACAAGTTCTAGAGAAGATTGTATTGGAATAGAAAGGCTCTCTTGTTAGACTTAGCATTCTGTTAGTAACTTCTAAGTTCTTGGTAAATGAATTGAGAAAAATCAATTGAAAATTTGGAGGATTTTAGAAATTATTCTTAAATTTATATTGTTGTATCATGAGTTATTGGTCTGGAAGAGATTATTTTGGAATAGTTGGATTTAACTATAGTCTGCACTCACAAGGTAAGTAACCTCAACCTAATCAAAATAATTTTAAATAGTATATTTATTTTCAAAATATATTTTGTAATATTTATTGTTAATTGCATTGATAATTGTATAATCTTCCTTGTGTATTTGTAAATTAGATCAAACAGCAAATTATCATGTTATTGCATTCTTAAATATCCGTGACATCCATGTGCTTTCATAATCATGAGTTACTGCCATATTAATGAAAAATAATTGAATTATTGGAAACTTCTGCATGTACTTCTAGATTGTGTATTTTTGAAGTGTTTGAAATATTTATTTGAAATCATGCCTATATATTAATTATTTAAACTTTTAATATTTATGTATAATTGTGGATCTATAAATTATTGAGATATATTTGTACATTAAAAACATAAAACGTAATAATAATGATTAAATAATTGGATTTTATGTGTGTTGATTGGACTCTAATTCTAGCTACCTTTGGAACCTATCAATAAGGATTATACGTTGGCATTTGATTGATTCGGGACTTGATTACTTCGGACCTACTCCATAGGGGTTATGTATCGTACGCTAGACCTATTCCCCCGAGGTTAAGTACAGTACTTTAGACCTACTCACCAGGAGTTAAGATGGTACTTTAGACTTACCCTGCGGGGGTTAAATGTCATACTTTGGGCCCTATAAAGAGATTGATATGTGGTTGTAGTTATATAGACTGATGATGTGATAAAATATTTTAGAAAATAACAATCATATGATACAGAAAATATTCGCAAAAGTAATCTTGGATTTGATATTGGTTTTCTAAAATGCTCTTTTAATCATATTTGAATTATTGATTTGGAAAATGACATATTTGCAACATTTTGGAATTATATGAATGACTTTGATTATGGAAATACTATTTTGCTAAATAAATTATTTGTATCACACACTCATTATGGTTTTATTTGTTATATTTGCTTGATCCCTTTGATTTATGGCTTTGGTTACTTATTGGGCTATTAGCTCACTCTTTTGATTTCCATGATTTACAAACTTTGAGCCGTAGGAGAGAAGAGTAGAGATTGGATTGTAGGATTAGAGTAAGGCACCAAATTTAGCTGTATCAAACCATCCTTTACTATTTTCTTTAGAACCCTCCTGAATACTGTTGTATGTAAAATTATATGAATCTCTTAAAACTTTGTAACTGGTTATGTTGTTAAGTTATAGTTTTACCTGAAAATGTAAACTGAGAATATTTTGGGAATTGGTTTGGTTAGTTTTGGAAATTGTATAAGATTTTGAACATTTGATAATTATCCTGCCTGTTTAGTGGATTATTGTTAGTTTGTTTATATTTGTTTAATTGATAGGCTGTTGCCTTGCATGTTTGTAAGGCCCAGCCCTATGTGTGTGTGCGGCAGATTGTCACATTCCTATACTTGAACTTGGTTTAGGGACATGACATATAAAGAACAAAAAAATTCACACGTGAAATTCAAATTACTGCATAACTCAAAAGGTATATATTGTACTATTGAAGTAGAATATCAAGGTTCAACTACCTTAAATCTCCTATGTTCTGTAACCAGATTTAAAACTTTCTATCAGACAAATGGAAAAGTGGGGGAAAAGCGTTTTCAGCAGGCACGAAAATGTAATTAGTGGAGAAAGAGCACAACCCTAGTAAGAGATTCGTGTTTAGCCATATTTCCATCCACACCGCTGGCATCAAAACATCAGAGGTCTTTACTCTTGCAGTCATATTTCCAGTATAGAATCAAAAAGATCAACGCAGGCCGAACAGTCTCATCAACTGGGACTACCTACCATCAGCAAACAAGTCATACCTAACCCTACATCGCCCCAACACCCAAGCACCTCATCTAGCCGGTTCAGGAAGGAAACACTACAATTCGCCGCGATCAAGCACGCACAGCCTCAAAATCTCCCTAACGCAACAAAAAACACAGCTTCAAAACCCTAATCCTAACCAAAACCGCACCAAAACCAATCTTGATCAAGAAACCACCGGAAACAGACAAGAAAAAAAGCTCGGAAACCCTAGTAGGAAAAGCAAGTACTCCAGAAAAGACAAACGGAACCAAGATCTCAGCTCAAAAGCATAAAAACAACCAGAGAACCAGAAATTAGGACAGGAGAAGAGAAGCACGCAAACCCAAACCAATCTTGATCAAGAACCCGCCAGAAACAGACACTAAAAACGCTCAGAAACCCTAGCAAGCAAAGAAAGACCTCCGCAAAAGGAAAACGGAACTAAGATCTCAAATAAGAAGCATAAAAACAACGGAAAACAAGAAATTAGGACAGAAGAAGAGAAGCACGAATCAGAGGTCCCAAAAAAGGATGGAAAGAATCGAAAGCGAACCTTTTTCCTCCAGCCCGGTGGCGCCGGAAGCTCCACGGAGACGACCTCCTCCGCGCCGCGCTCCTTCTCGGCTGGCGATTCCTCGACTGCCTTCTTCTCTCCGTAGTTGGCTGCCATCTGCTCTGTTTTCGAGTTTTCCTCGGACGAGTTCCCGCTCTCGGATGCGCGAATGAATCGGCATAAGCCGAGGGGTAAAACTATTTATAAATATTTATAGGAGGAAGACGGTTTTAAAAGCCCGCAGCGTCTCGCCCGGTGCCCCGCACGCACCGACCCCGCAAACGGCGGTCGTGAAGGAATCCAGAGGCCGATTGGAACCGGCATGTTCGCATCCGTCGTGATCGCTTCCGTTTAGGCTCAGGTGGGCGCTCTATGGTACACGTGGCCGATGATGATCAGATATGGGGGTAGGCTCAGCTTTGGTACTGGAAAAAACACCCGCCTCATACAACGAGGCTAATCTCAAAGATGACACGTGCACTTATGCGAACGCTGTGAAACTAACGGCCTAGAAAGGAGGAGACAGGAACCGTTACAAAGAGTGTGGGATGAGGTTTATTGGCTATTATTGGCCATTATCGGCCATTCTTAGTTTCGCTGTCTCTCGAATAATTTAACTCTCGAAACTATCGGACAATATTTCAAAACTAAGCTTCATGTTTCACAAAATAAAATCTAGATTTCAGATACTAGATAATAATCCTTGGCAGTTTCAGCCTTGAAATATTATAATTTCATACGATAAATGGTAAGTTTAATTTCGAACAATAAAAACTTCAGCTTTCACATAAGAAGGTTTCAAAGGCAATGAATTTTCATGGTTTCAGGTCTGGTCTTGTTTTTAAAATATTAATTTAAGTTATAAATTAGTTAGCATAACTACTCTATATTAAATGGACGGAATTCACATTTAGAGGTGCGACAAGTAGCAAATCTGCTTAATTATCATTATCAAGGCATTTAACTATTAATGGATATAATTTGTACTATATTTTTTTGTGTATTTTATATACATACATATATATATATATATATATATATATATATATAGACACACACATGTATGCATATATATATTATTTATATTATTTATCTATTGTAGGTACTTGTAATGCTCGACATGTTGTAAAAATAATAGATGGAAAGAAGGAAGAACTTATCAGTTAAGGCGTGATTTCACTGTCCTTAAGAATAAATCACGCCCCTCGGAGAATGAATCACGGTGTAGCAGGTAATGGTGGCCTATCCTCCAGGATACAACAATTGGATCACTCCAAGCGTACACTCGTAGATGCAGTGATTCTGTCGAACATCCCAGAATCGCTCAGAAAGACAGAATAGAGAAGAGTATTAAAAGACACGGCGTTTACCAAGAGACAAAACAAAATAGTTTTAATATTTAAATGGCAAAAGGAAACCAGACTCAAGCCTACACCCCCCCGGGGGGGGCCTGCGCGCGATGATCAAGCGCGACGCGCCCGGTTAAACGTTTTCGGATCGAATTTGCCAATTTTGGCTTGGACCTCTATTGGGCTCGTGCGCGCGTGGGCTACTTACTTTCTTTGCTTCACCAGGTTAAAAGGTTGAATACTACATAAAGATCTTTTAAATTTTATCCCTTTCTAATGTAGGACTAAAGAAAGTACACTAGGCAAAAAGCAAAAGACAAAGAAGGGCAGACTTGAAATTTTGAAATATTCCAACAATCCCCACATATTTTAAAATTCAATAATAAGTTAACAAGCGCGAGAGTTCAATGCATCAAAATGGTGTCTTTGAGACTATGAACCATTTTTAGGACTAGTAAGTATGACTTACAAAACTTTTGGTGAAACATGAAATTTCTATGAACCAAAAGTCCTTCACGTAAATCAGTGACCCATAGCCCACATTGACCTCTCAAGTTCTGGGCTTGTTCTAAACGGGTTGGTGCAAATAGGCCATACACCTTACCTAGATATTCATGATTGCTTTAGAGAACTGCCTAATTCTCATAGGAAGTGGCCCCACTCCCACACCCATAAAGATGGATCTATCAAGTGTGTACTGCAGGTAGACACACCATCCTAAAGGACTATAGTATCCATTAAGAGCTTTACCTCATCCTTATCTACTGCAGTTTGCACTATCTACACCATAGGGAGGGAATTTCAAAATTAAATATGATAGTGTACTCACAGTCAACTAGCGACTTGTTATTACCCATATGAACATACTTCATGGGATCTCCAATCACACATGTTGGGTTTCTGTCGTTATTGACTTTGATATAGGCATTGTCCCATCCCCCTCGATGTTTCACTCACTAGTTTTCTACCTAGTGGTTTTGTCAAAGGATCGGCCAAATTCAACTCTGACTTCACAAACTCAAGAGATATAATCCCATCATCAAGCAGCTGCCTTATAATATTATGTCTCAACCTTATGTGTCTATTCTTCCCATTATAAACTTTATTTTTAGCTCGATATATAGCAACTTAGTTATCACAAAGAATAGACATAGAAGGTGTTGGTTTGTTCCATAATGGAATATCCCCCACAAGATTTCTAAGCCATTCAGCTTCAGAACCTACCTTTTCTAAGGCAATAAACTCGGACTCCATCGTAGACCGAGCGATGCATGTTTGCTTGGATAATTTCCAAGATACTGCACCCCCACCAAGAGTAAAGATATATCCACTCGTGGATTTCACCTCATCTGAATCAGAGATCCAATTTGCATCACTATATCCTTCTAGTACAGCTGGAAATTCACGATATAACAAACTATAATTAATGATTCCTTTCAAGTACCTTATTACTCTATGAATAGCACTCCAATGATCCTTACTAGGATTATGAGTATACCTACTTAATCTTCCTACTGCATAAGCAATATCAGGACGAGTACAGTTAACTAAAAACATTAAACTACCAATGATGTGAGCATATTCTATTTGTAAAATATCATTTTCTTTATTTTTTCTTAAATGTATACTAGCATCATATGGAGTAGATACGGGTTTACTATCATAATGCTCAAATTTTCTTAAAATTTTCTCAATATAGTGTTCTTGTGATAGCATAAGTCCATTAGAACTTCTTGTTATCTTAATCCCAAGAATTACATCAGCTTTACCTATATCTTTTATATCAAAATTAGAAGCCAAAAATTTTTTAGTATCTATAACTATATATTTAAATCAATTCCCATTATAAGCATATTATCAACATACAAATATATGATCACAACAACGTTATTAACAATCTTACTATAAACGCACTTATCAGCCTCATTAATTAGAAAGCCATTAGATACTAATTTACAAACTTTGTGCTCATTATCAGGAACAACACAACCTTCTGGTTGTTCCATGTAAATTTTTTCATCTAATTCTCTATTCAATAATGCAGTTTTTACATTCATTTGGTGAATTACTAAATTATGAATGGATGCTAATGCAATAAGTACTCTAATAGATGAAATTCTAGAAACTGGTGCAAAGGTGTCAAAATAATCAATATCTTTTCTTTGTGAGTATCCTTTCGCCACTAATCTTGCTTTAAACTTATCAATTAAATTATCAGGTTTTAATTTTCTTTTAAAAATTCACTTATAACCAATTGATTTAGCACCTGGAGGCAAATCAACTAAGATCCATGTATGATTAGACATAATAGACTCTATTTTATTATTAATAGCCTCCTTCCAAAAAGGTGCATCAGCCGAAGTTATTGCTTCTTTATAAGTTTGAGGTTCATTATCAACAAGAAAAGTGTAAAAGTCATTTCCAAAATTTTTCTCTTTTCTAGTTCTTTTACTTCTTCTTAAATCAACTTCATAATTCATATGCCTCCTTTTCTTGTTTATTATGAGGCAGAGAGTTAATTTTTTTTTACCTAGTTTCATAGGGAAGATATGTTCAAAGAAATCAGCATTTTTAGATTCTACTAGAGTATTGGGTTCCATAATATTAGATTCACATTTTAATACCAAGAATCTATAAGCAGCACTATTTAATGCATAACCAATAAATAAGCAATCAAAAGTTTTAGGTCCCAACTTTCTTTTCTTTGGTTCAGGTAATAGAACTTTGGCCAAACACCCCCACACTTTAAGATATGTAAGGTTAGGTACATGACCTTCCCATAACTCATAGGGTGTCTTACCAGATTTCTTATAAGGTATTCTATTTTGAATGTGACAAGCAGAAAGAATAGCTTCCCCTCATAAATGAAGAGGTACTCCTGAGCTTATTAACATAGCATTCATCATTTCTTTTAGAGTTCTATTTTTACGTTCAGCAACTCCATTAGATTCAGGAGAATATGGTGGGGTAATCTCATGAATTATACCTTTATCTTCACAAAATTTATTGAAGAGATTATACTCATATTCTCCTCCTCTATCAGTCCTTATTCTTTTAATTTTCTTATTAAATTTATTTTCTACTTCAGTAACATATTGCTGAAATTTTTCAAAAGTTTCATCTTTTGTCCTAAGTAGATATATCTTAGTATATTTAGAATAATCATCAATAAAGGTTATGTAAAATCTTTTTCCTCCTCTAGTTGGAGTGTGTTTCAAATCTCCTAAATCAGATTGTATTAATCCAAGCAATTCAGTTTCTCTTTCTATTGACTTATGACTCTTTTTAGTAGATTTAGACTCGACACACACTTCACATTTATCATTCATATTTCCAATGGTAATGTTATTTAACAAGCCTAGGTCTTTCATTTTTTTGATATAAGAAAAATTAACATGTCCTAATCTACCATGCCATACATCAACAGAATCAATCAAATAAGCAAAAGATGATGCATTTTCATTCATAGTTTCAGTTACATTCAAGACAAATAAACTCTGGTTACAATAACCCTTCCCAATAAAAACATTGTTCTTAGTCATTACAATTTTATCAGACTCAAAATACACTTTAACTCCAGCCTTTTCTAATAAAGAAATAGATACTAAGTTCCAACGGATATTAGAAACATGCAGCACATCATTTAGGGAAAGGATTTTTCCTGATGTTAGCTTGAGGAGTACTTTTTCTTTGCCAACCACTGGCGAGGGTCTCGAATCATCCATAAACACTTGTTCTTCGCCTTCATTCAACGGAGTGTAGGAAGTAAAGGCACTCCTATTGTCACAAATATGTCTGGTAGCCCCAGAGTCTACCACTCAGTCCTTTGCTCCCATAACCATGTTGGTTTCAGACACAACTGCTGCAATAATATCTGTCTCCACCAAGTTAGCATTTGGTTTAGCAGATATATCATTCCTTTTTCTAAACCTACATTGATTAGCATAATATCCAGATTTTCCACAAACAAAACAAGTTCCTTTTCTTTTAAAACCAGGACCTTAGAATTTAGGTTTCTTATCATTTTTGAGATAAGGCTTCTTGGACTTTGAACGAGACCCACCTGGTTTGCTGACTATTACATTGGCTTTGAAGGTCATTTTCTTGGCCAATTGTTCTCGGTCTCTGACTCAATTTTGTTCTTCAATTCTAATATGAACAATAACATCTTCAAGACTCATATGTTTCCTTTTGTGCTTCATGCTGTTTTTATAATTTTTTCAAGACTTAGGTAATTTTTCAATCAGACAGCCGGCTAGGAAAACTTCTTGAAGTATTATGTCTTTATTTTTAAGATCAGTGACCAGCCTATGAAAATCATGGATTTGGGATGACACATCCCTATCATCAGATATTTGAAAGTGCAAAAATTTTTTTATAGCATATTTCTATACTCCAGCATCTTCCAACACATATTTTTTATTCAGATTTTTCCAAATTTCTACAGCTTCTTTGCATGAACAGTAGACATTAAAAAGTTCATTGGATAGTGTACTCAGAATTGTGTGCCTACAGATCTTATTTCCATATTTCCACTCTTTGAATTTAGTGTCAAAATCTTCAGACCCTTCTATCAGTTTTGACTGATTTAAATATCGAGCAAAATTAAGCATATCCAGTGTAGAATAAACACATTCTTGCCATCTCTTAAAATACATACAACTGGATCACTCCAAGCGTACACTCGCAGATGCAGTGATTCTGTCGAACAGTCCAGAACCGCTCAGGAAGACAGAACAGAGGAGAGTATCCTCTCGGAAACATAGAAAACAGAGAGAGGCTCTCGGGAACACAGAAAATAGAGAGAGGCCTCGAAAAATCAGAGAGAGGATAAGATTTCTCTTATCTTAATCCTCGGATCTGATAGGGTTTAAAAAGAAAACAGTTTTTATCAGACTTCTCTTCAGATCCTCGGAAGAGGCGTTTTTAAAAGACACGGCATTTTACCAAAGAGACAAAACAAAACAGTTTTAAAATTTAAATGGCAAAAAGAAATCAGACTCAAGCCTACACCTGCGCGTGGGGGGGGGGGGGTCCCCCCTGCGCGCGATGATCGAGTGCGACGCGCCCGGTCAAATATTTTCGGATCAAATTCGCCAATTTTGGCTTGGACCTCTATTGGGCTCGTGCGCGCGTAGGCTACTTACTTGCTTTGCTTCACCAGGTTAAAAGGTTGAATACTACATAAAGATCTTTTGAGTTTTATCCCTTTCCAATGTGGGACTAAAGAAAGTATACTAGACAAAAGGTAAAAGATAAAGAAGGGCAGACTTGGAATTTTGAAATATTCCAACACGACATAGAAAAAAAAAATAAATTACTTAATTATAGGACAAGATCGCCCAAATAGGTGAAGCAAGTTCTTTTTTCTTTGAGGATGGAACCCAACCAAGTTCTACTTATGTGATACCCAAGCCAAATTTGTATATTTCTTAAGTTACAAATATTATGTTTGTATTATATGCTATGCTATTTAATTATTTTCTTGTGATGCGCTTTCGATAATTGTATTATGATATTTTATATTATATTGGGACCCCCCTCAATGGGAAGTTATTTGCAAATTATTTAATGTTGGGGATTTAAGTAAAAAGCCCTAATTTTTGGAGGCATAATAAGTTAATAACATGTTGTGTAACCTCTTGACTCAATATCTGGGAGAGAGAGAGAGAGAGGAGAGAGAGATTGAGAGAGAGGAAGGACATCGGAAGAAAAAATGATGATTCTAAGGCTCCATCATTCAATCAAGGTAAGTTTCATGGAATTGCTTTATAATCTTGTTGATGTTGGCATGACTTTATGCATATTAGAATAGATTCATATAGGATATAGGTTTATAAACTCTAGAAATTTCTATCATTTCCATTGCCATTTCAATGGCTTTGAAGTGGTGAGTTTGGAACCAATAAAATGTTCTCTTCACAAGTTTTCCAACCGTTCAAGAATCGTGTCCTTTGGATTTGTAGATTGAAACACATAGGGATTCGAAGTTTGGGGGTTTGTTGGTAAACCATGATGAATTGCTAATTTTAAGATGCTGGAGAACCCCTTGTCATCGATGTTTTCGATCAACGAATGGATGCTTTGAAAAGTTTGACGCACAAAATTTCTATTAGAACAAAAATCACCTTCATATGATGTCTGGATTGTGAGATATAAGCTTGGAAATTTAGCATCATGAAACTATCGAGCTGAACGGAATTTGAAAATTTTGAGGGTGGATTTGGCCTTCTCAAGCCACCAATACTAGAGATTTTTGAGGAGTTTTGTGAATAATTTTATGTACTTTCTTGTATAATTTTTTAAAAAAATTATTATTCAAAAAATAATTATTATTAATTAATCTCAAAAAAATTACTACAAAAAGCCATGCGTTGCATGTGGGGGCACCTGCACGACTTCTGGGTATCCTTTTGTTTTGAAAATAATTATATTTTGTATTATTTTTATTTTATGGGTGGTGTACACTAATAGCTAATGTCTACATTCTTTTTGAATTTTTTAATTATATTTTCATGTATTAAAAATTGGAATTTGTTAATAATATTAAGTTTTGGGGTGAGTGAAAGCCTACCTATTGCCTAAGGACCCTAGGACAATGCATTAGCAAGCATGGCATAAATCTACACTCAAGCTTTGCATGTGATTTTGATTTTTTTGCATAATTTTTGATAATAGGTGATGAGCGTATTCTTGTATTTCTATTGAATTGGATTGATTGTGTGTATCAAGCAACCCAATATTTCTTAGTGTTTTCTGTTCACAATTTCATAAAAAAGTGAATTTAGGAAGATTCCAACTAGTCTGTTTACAACATTGCTTACTATTTTGATAAATAAGTCAAGTATGTTATCCTTACTATTCTAGTTATTTTGTCCATGAAAAAAATACAAGAATGTTGTATGTATTTTGAGACTCTTGAATATTAGTTATTTTGGACACGACCTATTTTGAGTAATGAATTTGGAAACTTAACTACGTAGTTTATCGATTTGCATTTCTATATATTCACTATATGGCTATGATTTGACCTATTTTGAGTAATCAACCATTTCAGAGTCAGTCAGTAGTTACACAGGAGAATGTAGCAGGAAATCAAGATTGGGTGCTTAAGTTGATTAAGGAATATGTAGGATTGTCATGCTAGTAGAGAGCAACCACAACAACCCTCACATGTAGTGCAATAGGATGCTAAGCATAGGATAGGTATTGCAGAGTTCAAAACTCCCCCAGCCTCTAAGGGCACCACTAAACTCCATGAGGCTGATGCTTAGATTGATGAAATGGGAAAAGCCTTTTAGAGCAATAGAGTATATTGATGTGGAGAAGGTTAGATTTGTCACCTGTATGCTTCAAGATCAAACACATCATTGGTGGAAGTCTATGGAGCTCACATAGCTAAGGAAGTTGAGCCCTTTACCTGGTAAAGGTTTTACATAGCCCTTTGTTCCAAGTACTTTCCTTCTAATTGATCGAGAGGCTGGAGAGAGAATTCCTTGATTTGGTTAAGGGTAGTATGATTGTGGATGAATATGAGGTTAAGTTTGACATATTGTCCCAGTTTGCTTCCACCCTAGTTATGAATGCTGGGTCTAGAATGAGGAGGTTTTCGGAGGGTTCTTGCTACAGCACTCTCAGCAAAATTTGATGCTTTGGTAGACAGAGCCAAGAACATGGAGGTGATTTGGAAGGAATCCCAATATACAAAAGGAGGGAAGCAAAGAAAAAGGGTTAGAGATTCTGATGCTCGTAGCAGGAAGAGTGGATATACTCCCTAAATGTTTCTACATACCCCAACCTAGTAAGAGAGTTCTATAGAAATGTAAAGTTTGGGGTAGAAAACTTGAAGTCCATAGTCAAAAGGATTCACGTTCTTCTGGATATACCGAGTTTGGGAAAGATTCTACATATGTTGATTGTTGGACCTTCAAAAGACTACCTTGAAGGGTGTCGGATAGGACTGCAGCTTATTTTGGATAAAGAAGAAGTTGATGAAATGGAAGAAGTCAGAGCAAGCCAATTTTCTATGGAGATGAGACTTCTTCATCATATGATCAACAGGATCTTCTTTTCTAAGATGGAAAGATTTGATTTTATTTCTGAAAGAGATATTATGGTAATGTATTATGTGCTCAAGGTGAGTCCCCTGAATCTGCTCTCACTTATGTTCCACCACATGGTGTTGTGCTTGAAAAAAAAAATTTAAGAGCACTGCTACACACCGACACCTACAATGACCGCTTCCTGCATCAAATGGGATATTCCAAGATAGACGATCATTGGGTGCGACATGGTGGTACTGGGAGACATGATGAGCCTAGAGAAGATGAGCCTACAGAGGCTGGACCTAGTGAGTCTGTAGCCTCCACTGATGAGCATACCGAGCCACCTGCCCCCATGGAGATGCATTCAATAGAGGAGCATAGACATGAGGACTTCGCAGAATCATTTGACTTTTAGCCTCTACATCCAGAGAGCAGCTCGAGTCACACTGTCAGATTGGATGAGGAGCAGATGAGGTCCATTGTTGAGAGGGTAATTGCCAGACTAATGGCATCTAGGGTTATTAGTTAGGGGGAGCAGCAAGCCATTGCGTCACCACATGGTGCACTTTCTATGGATCAAAGATTAGAGCCTCATATTTCTTTGTTGACCTAAATGGTTGTTGAATTGATGCATGACATCTCTGACATTCGGTTCTTGGTGACTAGTCAGTTCAGAAGGACTGCAGATATTGAGGGGGAGACAAGAAACTTGCGTGCTTCTATGAAGAAAGAAATCAATGAATTCACTGCAAGTGCACAAAAGATTGCGAGCAGATTCTAGATATGCTTAAGGAGGTTCGGGATGAATCAAGGCATCTCACAGAATCGCTTATTTTGGAGCTAGAAGATCCAGCAGTTATCGCCCTTGCTATAGCTCACCCTCATCCTCATCATCCTTATGCTCTTGTTTTGTATGGATTCCTAAGTTTACCTGAATTGTATCTAATTCTTGTACTTCATGCTAATACAATTTGAAAGAACCGTACTTGTGTTAAATCTCTGTTACTTAATAAAAATTTATAGTTTTAGTTCATATTAAGTGACATGTGTTTATCCATCCATTTTGTAATGTGCTTCAATGTTGCAATTTTCTTTAGTGTATGGTTATATTAGTACGAATGTTTAAGTGTTTCTTTATGTTTATCTTGTGAAATGTTCCTCTCTTATGTTTTCTTTTTTATCATAGCAAAAAGGAGGAGAAAAATTAAACCAAAAAAACAATAAATCGAAAACAAGAGTAAACTTATAGAATTAAAAAATAGCGTACATCAAATGAGAGAATTTCTTATGGAGATATGGAAGCAAGAGAAGTAAATATAAAATCTCTAAAAATGATAATTTGAAACCCATTTTGAAAGATTCTATATATACATCAAAAAGGGGGAGAACTACTTATAAAGCCAACTTTGTGGTAGAAGTAAATTCAATCAAGAATGCAAGTGAGTTTTGCCCGGAAAACTACTTATAAAGCTAACTTTGTTGTAGAAATAAATTCAAACAAGAATAAAAGTGAATTTTGCAAATATTAACTTAGTTTCAAAAGGTGTTATCTTTGTTTATACTATTCTCTTTTGGAACTCAAAAATTTTGTCATCATCAAAAAGGAAGAGATTGTTAATCCTAAAGATTTGATGTTGATAATCCAAAATATTTAAGTAAAAAGTTCATTAATTAGTTGCCTTTTTTTTTTAGCAGCTCACACCTTGCGGGTGTGGTTGCAGCCAACAAAATCTGAAAATACCGTAGCAGAACAAGAGCCTGGCACTGTATCACTCTTCCTCCACATGAACCCCCCAGAGTGGTGGCCTGCGTAGGAGGTAGCCCAATCAGCTGCGCCATTTGCTTTTCTGTACACGTGTGTGGCCTAGTGGGCATCACACTCCTGTAGTAATCTTCTAATGTCAAGTAGCAGCGGTCTACCCTCACCTCCCCGACCCTGACCCCGAATCCAATCAATCACTATGGCCGAGTCGTCCTTGAGGATGAGTCAGTCCGTACCAAGTGTCCGTCGGGCATACAAGATACCCTTCCAGGCAGCTCTGAGCTCCACACACACCATCGAGGAATCCATGATCCGCTGACCCCCCGCCACCACTAGTCTGGCTTTATGATCTCTGATGATGAAACCAACGCCTTCGCCGCTTCCATCATCGGTCATGCTGCCATCAAAGTTCACCTTCAGAAAATTAGGAGGCAGGGGCACTCAGGATACGTTCACATATCTAGGCACTACAATAGCAGTATGGATGCCCCAGATGTCCCTAGTCAACTCAGTAGGTGAAGCCTTCGCTGAGCTAATAAACTCCTCCGCATGCACTAAAGCTCTGGCCGCCACCACCCCCAGGCTTTAGTATGCTTGAATGTTTATAGAAAGCCAAGAAGAAAGACTTTAGTAATTCTCAAATGAAGATTAATTATCCAAAGCTCTACACAAAGAAACTCAACTCCAACAAGGCCATGAAGCAACCCTTGAATGCTCACATGCAAATACAAAAAATTCTGACTTGGGCTATCTCAAGAGTCGACCCTTAGATTGTAATGAGTTGACCCAGCACACTGATACAGACTGATACACGCTTAGGAGTCGACTCCAACAGATCACGAGTTGACCCCAAAATAATCTCAGAAGGCAGACAGAAAGCTGTAAATTGCACCATATTGGCAAGTCAACCCATGAAGAACACAAGCCGACTCTTGTCAAAAGCCCTAAAAGCAAGTGAGTCGATCCTTGAACGACCATAGAAAAAAGATAGAGAGCAGTACAACTCAGTCTATTAAAGAGTTGACCCCATAAAGATAACAAGTCGACCCCTATCACTATACGAGTCAACTCTTAAACTAAAAGAGTCAACTCTATAATGGTCACAAGAAAAAGACATAACGCAGCAAAAATAACAGTAAATTTGAGTCAACCCCTGAAGATCACGAGTCAACTCCTGAAGAATATGAGTTGATCTCTAAAAATGTCGAGTCGACTCTTCTGCGCCTAACTATAATAATGACTATTTTTTTATAAATCAGAATGGTTATTTTTATCTCACAATGGCTCTTTCGACCTGTCTAATGGCTAGAATTGTCTTCCAACCACTCTTAAGTGGTTTAAATATATGAGAACACCAAAAGCAAGCATATAAATGAGAAAGAGAATGAATTGAAAAGCCAAAAAAAAAGAGGAGCTTCAAAAAAAAATAAATTCAAGTGTATTCATTGAGAGCTGAAATTTTACATCCTCTACAATTGGAAGAGATGGTGAAGTGCATTCAAGTTCAATCAAGGCCAACCATACTCAAAGCTCTATTTATTCGTTGTATTTATCTTTAAGGAGCAGTATTTTATTGTTTACATATTATTCTTTACACGTTGCTGTTACAAGTTTTAGAGACTGAAACTTAGGAAAAGGTCCTTCCAAATTTTGAATTGGATTGTATTGAGCCTAGGAATAGGCTCGGTGGTGGTTTTGATTGATTTCTAGTAAAAATCAACTAGGTTAATTGTGAACCTAGATAAAACAATTAGGCTATAATCTTGGAAAGATTATAGTAAAAATTTTTAAGAAGGTTGCCTTGGAGAGTGGACGTATGTGCAGGGTTGGCACTGAACTACTATAAATTTTATTATATTTGTGTTGCATGAATTGTCTACTTGGATCACTTGCATATTTACTTTTGTTATTACTTGTTGTAACTCATGTTCACTCTTTGAGTTTTATTCTGTTGCATTTTACTTAAAGTTTTTGGAGAGCCCAATGCATCCTCCTCTTGGGCTAGGCAACACCTAGAGAGAGTAGAGAGAGAAAACTCATGTAGACAAAGAAATAAGAGAGAAAGTGGGGGAAGAGAGAGAAAAGAGAGAAAAAGAGAAGGGAGAGAAATGAAACCCTTTCATCTCCTTTTTTTTTTTTGGCTTCTTGGCAAAAATAGAGGACTCACACTCCCCCGTTTCTAAACAAAGAAAACCTCAAAGTTAGTCGTGGTTGTGGCCAACAATGGTGTTGGCCACGATGGCGTAGTCGAAGATCTTGTAATCGGTGATTGGTGGTGATGGAAGAAGCTGAAAATGGTTACCAAAATAAGACTTTGACTCTTTAAGCCGTGAAACAATGGTATCCAGTGATCGAGGCTCCAGCTACAGCTACAAGCCGTTGAGAGGAACCAAATGAAGGAGAAAAACAACCGAAAAAAGAAGAAGATGGGCTGATTTTTCAAAAATAGAGGAAACATGGCACCGCCATTATTAACCAAAAATCTAGTGATCACTGGCCGAAATCAAGGCTCCATAAACTCAAAAAAAAAGCGGAGGAGGATTAATCGAAGGATCTCAGCTCTCACATGGCCTCCGGCAATGTTTTGACTACGGTTACAATGCTGGTGGCGGCCAACAATTGGGGAAGAAACTGAAGAAGAATGTGGCGACGAACTTTGATCAAGGATTGGGGTCACTAGGGAAGACTGAAAGGAGGCTGGAAGGCTCTAAATAGAGCTCAAAGGATGTTGGAATCTACCCTAGAATTGGATTCTATCCAACAAACTCGGGAGGAAGAAGACTCCAAGTCTTCTCTCATCGCACATGTGCTTTTTTTTTTTTCAGGCCAAATTCTTATTTTTGGGCTGGTCAAGTGGACCGAGCCTAGCTCTTTGATTGTGCTAGATATTACACCTAGCATCTATAGGATGCTTTTAAGTTCCTTCTTGATGCTGATCGCTAGCATTTGTTTCTTTTGCTTATTAGTTTGTCTTCAGTTTGCATCACATAGTATTATCTTAAACACTGTGAATACAAGTACCATTGGGAGGTTAAATAAACCCAACAAAGATAAACACAAATAGTCCCATAGGCAAAAGATTAGAGAAGAGACAAGGTGAAGTGCTAAAACCTACATGCATTTGTAGGCTTATCTCATCTACATGCATTGTAGTCTGGACACGTGTTCGATTAACCGTCTAAACTGGTCAAGAGTAATTGGTCGCGACATCTTCTTCATATTACATATCTTTTTCTTCTTGTTTTCTCTGGGCACTATGGCCGTCATCAACAACATCGTTGCCATCTTTGGTCAAGGCGGCAATTATAATTAGCCATCAACATCTCAATAAGTGGGACAATTCAACACTCCAATATATGGTACTTCTTTGATGGCGTGCTAATATTCCTCCATCTATCCCCTTTGCTGTGCATATCCAAAACTACATCCACATAAATTTTGTTCTCCACCATAAACAGCACTTGGGATCAGTTGTACGCAAAGATAACTTTTGGAATATGTTATGCTTACTCTTTATCCCCTAACCTTTGGTCAACAAGCATAAAGAGTTATTAATTACCCAAAAGACCAAAAAGCAAACAAAAGAGAAAAAATTATGAAAGAAGGAACAACTTCTGATAGAAATCATATGGAACATGGCGACTGGTGTTGGTAGTTCATAAGGAGGTAGTCACTGGAGAATCCCCACCCTTACCACTACCAAATAAGGTCAAGTTATGATCAGAATGCAATAAAATTGAAGTACCTCAATCAGACAGGAACGTCTTCAACTAGTAGCTCTTTCTTCTTCTTCTCTTCTTCTTAACTCTTCATTTGTTTAGAGAGTCAAATGTTTGTTAGGCCTATAACATGTACATGTAGAAGAGATCTACATGTGATGTAGGCATAATACTCCTCAAAGAAAAATGTAAGTATAATTGTAGCAGTACCTTGCTAATTGAACTTTGGGGAGGAAGAGAAAAGGGGAGAGATTATCGAAGGGCCTAGGAGAAAGAGACAGAGAAAAGGGAAAGAGTATGGGAGACAGGAGTGAGTAGAAAAAAGAAGAGAGAGAGGAAGAGAAAGAGAAGGAGAATAGAGAATGGGACGGACGACCAAAGAGGAAAGAAAAAAAAATAGATTTCTACATATAAGGGAACAGGGTGATGACATAGCTCTTTTCCCTCCATGTTGGAGGAAGCAAGGAGCAAAGAGCAGGAAACACCCATTTCTTTCTTAGAAATGTGGATTGATTCAGTGGTTGGGAGGCAGCCAAAGACCTAAAGCTAGTCTGTCTCTCTCTAACCATCCAGCCATATGCATGGATGAACGTTTGTCTGTATGTATGTATATTTCAACTTGGGACTTGTTCAGGCTGAATAGGATGGATATGGGTTTGAAATGGTTGGAAGTTAGGTTTGAGTCAATATAGTGTTACAATTTTTATTGACAACCATAATATAAATATATTGTCAAATTAATGAAGATAAGAAAAAAAAATTAGACTGTATTTGTGTTCCTGTATACAAAATAGTTGAAACTAGTAATTATTGGATCATTATCCCTTTCTATTGCATTCTATCTTGGCGTACCCAAATGATGGAATGGAGATTGTTGCCGCCGATATTCAGATTGTTGGTGTAGATTGCCTCTATCGATATGCAAAATAGCAACAGATCAGAGAACTTACTAAAGCTGGCTTTTGGCTAAGGTCTGCGATGCTTAAGTTAGAGAGAATTTGGTAATATGGGATGAAAGAAGAAATCTCCTAGCAGAATTGGAGGGGATAGAATCTTGTACTGTTTGTGCAGAAGATCCAGATCTATTTATAGCCATGGAATTCAGAGTCTCTTGGAGTCGCTTTCTAACCATCTGAGATCATACTGTAACTGATCAAGATTGTGCAATAACCATCGAGAGACGTGTTGTAACCATCTAGAGTTGCGCTGTAATCACTTAAGGATGTATTGTAACCGTTTAAGGATGCGTTGTAACTGTCTAGGTTTGTTATTATAAGCTTTAACTTTCAGCTCAATGGAAGGAGCACATTTTCGCATGAAGCACTTTGATCACTGCTTGGGGTGAAAAAAGCTCAAGTCGGCGCAACATGGCTCTCGAGTTGAATGGTTATTTGGTTAAGCTGTGAGATATTGTCATTTGGCATATCAGGCGATGTGTGAGTTTGGAGATCTACTGCTTTTAGACTGCTCGGCCAGACTTTTAGACCGATCGGAGTTGAATTGGCTCGATTACATCCAGAGGTTGCTAAGAGCTGTCTTGTCTCGATTTTGATTTTGTTCTTAACTTTGATGCTTCTTCATTCCTGTCAACCAAATGCAGCAGTAATATTCTTTTAGTTGCATCACATCAATTTTGAGACATCGTATACATATCTCTTACCACATACCTCTAGTACTAAACTACTTATATCAGTACATGTAGAAAAGAACATAAATCGGTAACTAGACAACAAGAAGAAACCCAAACTAAATGGAAGAAATCTGAAGCCATACGATGATGATATTTTCACAAGCTTTATATTAACATATTATTTCTCCTTGTACATTCACAAGGATAAACAAATAGTGCTTGCATCCAACAAAAATTTATTCTGTCCCAATTTTTCTTTTTTTCTTTTTTCTTTTGAAATGCTTTTAGCGGGGGGAGAGCTCTGCTGTGGGCAGTATAATCTGTTTGTTATTGTCTGTCTGATTCCATTTCGTACTGTTTCTGCTGTTATACCATTTTGTGAATCAAAAAACTGAAAAATACAAATAACTACACTCCTGGTATGATACCATTTTGCCTTTTCCATCCGCCCGGCCCATCTCATGAGGCGGCCCGGAGGATTGCGTTCCATCAACGGTACGGTAGGCTTCATCCTCCTCGAAGGCGGCCTTCTCCTCCACCGTCCCCTCCAAGCCAGTCTCCACTCTCGTGCCAAAGCCTTCCCTCGGCCCTTATTCCCTCGTCTCCTCTCTCACGCATTTCCGCATCAAACTTTCGCTCATCTTTCCCCCATTCCCTCCCCCCTTGCTTCCTCTAGGGTTTGCTCTTGTCGGCACCGGTGCTCCTGTTCCAAAACTCTTAGACCGAGAGAAGGATCCAGAGATCCCACCGTCATGTCTTCGGAGGTCGTGATCCAAGATCCAGAATCATTGGAGAAGAAGAAGGCCGCGATCCGGAATGCCGGCAGGAGCAAGCTCCAGGTGCTTTTTTCCGTTTTGTTTTGTTCTGGTAATCCTTTTTGTAATCATTTCAGTATCAAGTTATCTGATCTTTGGTTTCTTTTTGACTTGTTTTAGGTGATTGCTGATTTTGATGGTACGCTTACACGGTATTGGATCGATGGTTGCCGCGGCCAGAGTATGTCTCTTCTCCATTCAGTGAAAAAATGTGTTTAGAGTTTAACGGGTTTGGTTTTGATTATTCTTTTGTGTTTTGGAGTAGGCAGCCATGGCTTGTTGCAGCAGGGGAACCCGGAATATGATGCCAAGAGGCAAGCATTGTATGAATACTATCACCCATTGGAGTACTCACCCACAATACCCATTGAGGAGAAAACAAAGCTAATGGAGGAGTGGTAGATGCAAACTTGCTTCACATACCCTTAGATTGATTATCTTCCCTATCGCATTAATAGTTCGATTTTCTATTAATGAGAGGAAATCTGCCAATTGGTTATGGACTAGATCGGCTAGATTAACTTTCGTGGTTGAAGTTCTTCTTGCCTGTTTTCAATTTCCTTAAATATGGATGGCCATCAATTGTTTTATGGATAAAATAGATTTGACATCACATGCATTAATGTAGTTGGTACTTCTGCTACAAGTGTACCTCAAAGAGATCGGGTGACTAACCCTTATTTAAATTTGTGTGCATGTTGACTTGTGGTTTTTATGCGTGTGTGCATATGTTAACTAAGTGTCATTGGCTTGTACTAAAAGATCTACCAATATTTAGGATCATGCCCCATATCATACATGTAGGGAGCATCCATGTAGGATTATGACTATTTTTGTCGTTTTCTCAACTAGCATGCACAACCCCTATTGTTATATGAATAATATTAAACTAATTTCATGCTAACTTTTCTTCCCTGAAGAACGTAATTTACTCATATGCTTTGTGTCTCTGTCTCCAATTTTTTTGAAGAAGGAAGCCACACCTCACAATGTAGGAACTTGTTTGAGTCATTTTCTAGTTTCTCTTAATTTGGAGTCTGGTGACTAATTTTTTGGATAATTGAAACTATAATCATCATTTTAAATACATACCTTCAGAACTATAGTTGGTCTGGCTATAGGTCTATATAAAGAAGGTCTGGCTATAGGTCTATATAAAGAAAAGCAAATTCTTGGGTGCAATATTCAGTTCGCCATGTCTCTGTAAATCTTCATATCTTTAAAATTTTGACACCATTCACTTATTCTTTCACAAATCATGATATCAAATGCATCCAACAGAATATTTCATAGTCGAAGTCTAAGTTTACAAAACTTGACCTTAATCCTTCGTTTGCCACAATATTTTTCTTCTCCAATTTAGGTAACCTCAAAACAGTAGTGGTTCTGGCCATAGTTCTATAAAAGAGCAAATAGGTGTGTTTGCAATATTTAGTTCACCATGTCTATGCATATCCTTGCATCGTCGCATTGTTCACTTGTTATCTTCTTTCAGAATTCATGATTTTCAATGTGTTCATAGAATGATAGGAATATCTGACTGTTCAATGCCAATTTTTTGTGACTTGTTCTTCTAATCAAGTTTTTTCAATATTGTTATTCTTGCCACATGCATTTTAGTTGTGTTTGCAATATTTAGTTCACCATGTCTATGCATATCCTTGCATCATCACATTGTTCACTTGTTATCTTCTTTCAGAATTCATGATTTCCAATGTGCTCATAGAATGATAGGAATATGGGACTGTTCAATGTCAAGTTTTTGTGACTTGCTCTTTTAATCAAGTTTTTTCAATGTTATTATTCTTGCCACATGCATTTTAGTTGTGTTCGCAATATTTAATTCACCATGTCTATGCATATCCTTGCATCGTCGCATTGTTCACTTGTTGTCTTCCTTCAGAATTCATGATCTCCAATGTGTTCAAAGAATGATAGGAATATGTGACTGTTCAATGCCAAGTTTTTGACACTTGCTCTTCTAATCAAGTTTTTTCATTATTATTCTTGCCACATGCATTTGTGCTACCATTCCTGCGCTTAATAGAAGAGGCATGATATTTTTTTTTGAAGACGTATGCTTTATAAAAGTTAAAAGCTCCCAATAATGTGATTATATATCACCTTTGACAGCTCTTTCATATTATGTTTGGATAAGAAAGTCTCATTCTTAGAAGTCTCAAATTTGGTAAAGCTAGCATTTTCTATCTGTTTGGATGCTTTGAGTCCACTATATGCCTTGAAAGTGCCAAAAGACATCAGTGTCTGTCTTTCCATATGAGGTGAAAAGCAACATGAGCACAGGAGCACTCAAAGCTTCTCAATAGTATCAAACATTGAACTCCAATGCAAGGGCCTCACAAACAGTAGTTGTCTATATGATTTTCAAGTTGATCATATTAACTCAAGGATGAATAGCTGTCATATTTCAGGATGGTGCTTCCCAGTTTTTCAGCATAATGCCCAGTAATTGGTTTCATTGTATATGGAATGACGTCATGTCATCACGTACATCTTCCCTCATTCTTGGATGTTGATCAAGAACCATCTTGTCATTCTTTCCATGTGCAGTCTTCACTACAGATATATCCTAAAAAGCCTTGTGTTTGTGCAACTTACAAGTTTCCAAACTCATTTTTTACTGCACACTTCTTATGTTTCTTGTAGTAATACTTGAAGTGAATCTGAATTCTCAGTCAAATATCATGAGGAGTGATCTTCAACTTTTGTGAAGGGCAGAATCTTCTAATCCAAGAGCTTCATTGTGATCCCAGTAAGGCCTAGGCTTGTCTCATCAGCTGGTTATAAATTACATGCAAGATAGGGAACAGGAAATTACTGAGACTTCAGCAAATTCTGGCCATGTAGACTGTGGATAAAAAAATATTAGAAATTAAGATAAATGGGCACACCCCTCCAAAGCCCCCTGGTGGGGACACAGACCACCGTTTCCAGCATGTGTATAGGCGTCGCCGGCGTGCATAGCATTTTGGCTGCCCTAGTTTTATTTTCTTGTGTATTTTCTTTTATTTATTATGTATTTTCGTCTTTTGTTAGTTGTTGGCTTGTTATGACTGTATTTAGCTATTGTAGTGAACCATGATGTTGTTGGATCATGGGTAGTTACATGATCATTTGTGGAGATTATGGGTAGTTGCTTAGGGGGCTATATATGGAACCCCCATGTCTTCTGTTGTGGGTAGAGTATTTTTAATGAAAAAGACTTGTCTTTGGCATCTGGTGGACTCCAGAACCCCTCTTCCTCCTTTCCCTTCTTATTTTTTTTTCCTAAACCACCTGTCCTGCATCAGTTTGGTATCAGAGCAAACCAGGGCTTTGCCTCTATGCCAACGCCCTGATCCTGTCTGTCTATTTCCCTCCCTTTCCCTTTCTCTGCCATTTTCTGGGCTGCAGTGGGACAGACTACAAAAAAAAAAATCCCTTTGCTGTCTCCTTGTTCCAGAAAACTCCCACAGAAGTTTCACCCTGCGTATGGCGGAGCAGCGCTGGATTCCTGGATTCAGGTGGGCGCACGAGATTTACGCTGTACCCCGACCACCACGGACGCCGGAGCGCCTTGAAGGACCACGCATAACTCGTGTGACCAAAAAAGGAAGGAGCCTCGCCTCCTTTTTTTCATCTCTGTCTCTCAGTTCCGCCGTAGCAGCCGCAGACCCCACTCACAGAGAAGAGATTCGGGGAGAGAAACGTTGCTTGGAGCGGGAGGCCGGCCGCCGTCCACCACTGCAGGCCACGGGATTCACTCTGCAGCAGTAGCCACAGAGTCCGGAACCACCTCCCGAAACCGTCGGGAGGTTGAAGGAGCACTGGTTAACGGGTAAGTCCCTCACCCGTTACCCAGTTTCTTAGCCCGGATCCACTCTAAAAAAAAAGAAAAAAAAGAAAAAAAAAGAGAAAAAAAAAAAGAAAAAAAAGCACGTGAGTTGCACGTGCCCCAACCCACGTGAGGCACACGTGCTCCATCGCACGTGAGTCGCACTAGTTAGTCAAAAAAAAAAAAATGTGTACCTTTCTTCCCCGAGAACTCCATCGCAGAGCTGCCGCTGGCAAGCCGCAGCACCGCCTCCTTGCCGACGAACAACGCCCCGAGCTTCTTTGCACGCTGTGCCGCTTCAGTCCTCGCCGCGCCGCCGCGCCGCTTCAGTCCTCGCCGCGCCGCTGCGTCGCAGCTTCACCCCACCCCGCCACCTCTTCCTTACCGTTCTTTCGGTCACACCGCCACCTCCCCCTTCATCTTCTCCGCTGCCTCCATCCCCCACCAACCTTCGAGTCCACCTTGTTCTTCTCCCTCCCAGCTCACTGAGATCTTCTCCCTCCCATACCTCACCCCTAAAAACCCTAATCCCCTTTCTTCTTCTCCCTCTCATCTCACCGAGACCCCTTCTTCCTCTATGCCGCCACCCCCGATTTCCGTCGCCGCCTCCGCCCACGTCGTTTCGTCGCTTCCATGACCCCCAAACGAAGATCTCCTCCCTCAACGGACTTCGTCTTCTCTTTCTCTCGCCCGGTGTCTCCTCCCTCAGAGTTTTTTTTTTTTCGCTGCCCAGAGGGATCCGAAGCCACTCCAGAAGCTTCGAGTCCTTTCTATAGTATTCTGCTCGGGCGAGTGGGCCGACTTATCAGCCATTGGCCCATTTTCACTTGGGCTCAAGTGAGTCCTTGGCCCATTGCCTCGCAGACCAGGCTTTCAGGCTTCTACAGTTGGATCTAGACCCTGCAGCGTGTTGGGCTTCCACAACAATACCCGCAGTCAGCCGTCTTCCAGCAGCTTCTTCTACAAATCGTCGGGTTTCGGTTCTGCATCCTGCACTTTGACGTCCAAACTCTTCCACTGACTCAGATCTGTAAGAAAAAGGTCGTATCTTTTCTTTAAATAATTTTTCAGCCTTTCCCTATAAACTAGTTTATCTTTAGATTGTTATTGCTTTCACTTCATGTTGTCGGTTTGAGATAGGACCTTAACTTTATAAGAGCCTGTGCCCCTTGAAAACACATATTGAGCCTTACAAATGATCTTCAAATCCTTAAAAGGCAACTAGAAAATTTTACTTGAATCTGGTGAAACCTTAATCGATTTGAAGAACCCCACTTTTATTAGATTACCCTGCGAAGAATTTTGCATGACCCAGATCAAGGTTGGCAGTATCTAAGGTCCTGATATTTAGTTATCACTTACGCAAATTCGAGAGCCACCAAGACTCTGACATAAGCCTTTTAGTCAAAATTGTTGATTTTAATCTGAATGCTATTTTTATATCTAGGAATTTTCGTATTCTAGAGCATGACAACTCGCAGCGGTACATCTTACTCACATGATATGTCTACTAACCCAAATCAACAGGTGTTAGATGCTATAGCAGCATTAGAAACCAGATTAGGGGCAAGGATCACTGACCTTGAAACTAGGCTGAACACCCGCTTGACTTTGGCTGAAAATTCAATCACCAACCTCCAAGTTATTCACAACGATGGAGAGTCTGAACTTGGTGAGTTTGAACTGCCCCGCCCTAGAGGCCTTGGGCAACAACACCAAAGGGACTATCTAAGAGCGCGTGAGACACCAGATGAGCATGTAATGCGCAGTATTAAGATCGATGCACCAAGTTATGAAGGTCGTCTCGACCCAAAAATCTTCATTGACTGGCTCGCTGATATGGACCATTACTTTGAATGGTATAATCTATCTGAAGATCGCAGAGTTCGTTTTGCAAAAATGAAGCTCATTGATCCCGCAAAGTTGCATTGGAACACAATAGAAAATATGCTCGCTAGAGCTAGGCAACCCCCTGTGGTACAATGGGATGAAATGAAGGAGAAGTTAAAAGAAAAATCTCCCAACATCCTATAAGAGTCGTCTGTTAGATCAGTGGCAAAGACTGATTCAAGGAAACAAACCTGTGTCTGAGTACATCGCTCGCTTTGATGAATTCTTCATGCGATGCGATGCACGCGAGAGTGTGGAATTGACCCTTTCTAGGTTTAGGTCCGGATTGCGAGATGACTTACAAAAAGAGCTTATTCTACGCGAGGTCAATTCATTAGAACATGCCTATCAACTTGTCCAAGACATCGAGCGTTATACTAATAAGACAACCTTTAGGCGATTTGATCTTAAGGAGGCCAATCATAAGTTCACCCACGGTAGTCAAACTAACACTTGGAGTAAGCCTAATATTAGAAATCAAGCGACAGAATCCTCAAAAATTAATGATCAAAAGAATAAGGAAATTTTAAGTGAACCACCCAAAATTTCTTGAGATAAGTGTTACAGATGTTTTGGTTTTGGGCATAGAGCTAGTCAATGTCCTACTAAGAAAACACTGGTCATCGAAGAAAATAGAAATGATGAAGAGGATGAGTTGGTCTATGAACCAAAGATAGACCCTGAAGAGTCAGATGAAGGTGAGGAACACGGCTCACTTGAGGGTTCCACTCCTTTAGGCGTAGTTAGGTGTGTCCTTACACAACCTAAGCAAGAAGATGATGACTGGAGGCGTCGATCCATATTTCACACCTATATCAAATGTGGCGAACATAGCTGCAAGGTTATCATCGACAGTGGGAGTAGTGTCAATGTTGTATCCACAAGAACTGTCAAGAAGCTACAGTTAAAGACAGTGCCTCATCTTAACCCTTATAATGTGTCTTGGGTGGATAAAACCGCTATACCAGTCACTGAGCGTTGTCTAGTCCAAATCAACTTTTCTGAATATAATGATAAGGTCTGGTGTGATGTTATTCCCATGGACATTGGACACATCATCCTTGGTAGACCGTGGCTTTATGATTTGGATATGACCATTTATGGCAAATCCAATTCCTGTTCTTTTGTTCACCAAGAAAAGAAAATTTGACTAAACCCTTTGCCTCCTAGGCCTTCTATTGCTGGAAAGAAGGATGTGAAGGTTGAAAAGCGCCTTCATATCATTAGTCCTAAGAAATTTGAGAAGGCAGCAGCCCAAGAATCCATAGTCATTGTGTTAGTGTCCAAAGAAGTTCCTGATTTTCAAATAGATTTTCCGAAGGAAGTTCATCATATTCTGGAAGAATTTAAGGATCTCTTTCCTGAGGACCTTCCTGATGAGCTTTCCCCTATGCGTGACATTCAGCACGCCATAGACTTGGTCCCAGGGGCGACTCTCCCGAACTTGCCTCATTATAGACTCAATCCGATTGAACACGCTGAATTGAAACGGCAAGTTGATGAACTACTCCAAAAGGGGTTCATCCGAGAGAGTCTTAGCCCGCGTGCAGTGCCTGCACTTCTAACGCCCAAAAAAGACGGCACTTGGAGAATGTGTGTAGATAGCAGGGCAATCAATAAGATAACGGTTAAATATCGATTTTCAATACCACGATTGGATGACATGCTTGACATGATGGCAGGTGCCACTATCTTCTTGAAAATTGACCTTAAGAGTGGTTACCACCAAATCCGTATCTGCCCTGGTGATGAATGGAAAACAGCTATCAAAACCAAGGATGGATTATACGAGTGGCTAGTCATGCCCTTTGGGTTGACAAATGCACCTAGCACATTTATGCGAATTATGACCCAAGTGCTATGACCTTTCATGGAAAAATTTCTTGTAGTCTATTTTGATGATATCTTAATTTATAGCAAAAACAAGGAACAACACCTTGAACACCTATGTTTGGTCTGCAATTCACTAAGGAAAGAAAGCCTATATGCGAACCTTAAGAAGTGTTCATTTATGACTGATCGTGTAATCTTCTTAGGGTTTGTTGTGTCTTCTGAGGGTGTTTCAGCAGACCCACAGAAAGTCCAAGCTATTCTTGAATGGTCCGAGCCTACTACATTATTTGAGGTGCGAAGCTTCCACGACCTAGCCACCTTTTATAGGAGGTTTATCAAGAATTTTAGTATGATCACTGCCCCGATTACGGATTGTATCCGGAAAGGTGAATTTCATTGGACCGTTGCGGCCTCAAAGGCATTCCGAAAGATCAAGACTAGAATGACAGAAGCCCCGGTAATGCGCCTCCCCGATTTCACTAAAGTTTTTGAAATCTCTTGTGATGCATCTGGTATAGGTATAGGTGGTGTCTTAAGCCAAGAAAAACATCCTATCGCATACTTCAGTGAGAAGCTAAATGATGCCAAATGGAAATATTCCACCTATGACAAAGAATTTTACGCAGTTGTCCAAGCGCTACGTCACTGGCGTCATTATTTGTTACCTCAAGAGTTCGTATTATATTCCGATCATGAAGCTTTGAGGTACTTGAATTCCCAGAAACGATTGAGTTCACGACACGGAAAGTGGGCTGAATTTCTTCAAGAATACACCTTCGTGTTATGTCATAAAGCGGGAATTGACAACAAGGCAGCTGATGCCTTAAGCCGACGTGTAGCATTACTCTTGTCAGTCAGCATAAAGGTTACTGGATTTGATCGTATGATTGCTGATTATGCAACTTGTCCAGACTTCGCTGAGATCTATGCTAGTGTGTTAGAAGGTCACACCAGGGACAATAGTGACTACCTTGTGGTTGAAGCTTTCCTGTTCCGAGGAAACAAGCTGTGTATCCCTCAAACATCCCTTAAAGATTTTCTTGTTTGGGAACTCCATGCGGGAGGAATAGCTGGCCATTTTGGTAGAAATAAGACCATTGATATGGTCGAACAAAGATTTTATTGGCCTAGTTTAAAACGGGATGTCGCGAAAATTGTTAGTCAATCTCGTACTTGTCACTTATCCAAACAACGCAAACAAAACACTGGCTTATATACCCCCCTTCCTGTCCCAGACCGTCCTTGGCAGGACATTAGTATGGATTTCGTGCTAGGGCTGCCAAAGACTAGAAGTAAGCATGATTCCATTCTCGTGGTAGTGGATCGGTTTTCTAAGATGGCACATTTTCTGCCCACTTTCAAGACTTTTGACGCCTCCAAAGTTGCGAGGATCATCTTTGATGAGGTCGTTAGGCTCCATGGGCTTCCAAAATCGATAGTGAAATGTCAAATTTGTTAGTTATTTTTGGAAGATCCTCTAGAATTTTATGGGTACAAAGCTTAAATATTCCACAACCTATCATCCTCAGACAGATGGACAAATTGAGGTGGTCAACCGCAGTCTAGGAAACCTTCTACGATGTTTAGTGGGTGACCACTTGGGTAATTAGGATCTTCTCCTATCCACAGCTGAATTTGCCTACAATAGTTCTGTGAATAGGACCTCTGGTTTGAGCCCTTTCAAAATTGTCTTAGGCTATGTTCCGCGAAAACCTGTTGATCTTATCCCAGTAGCACGTAACAATCGATTCTCTAAGACCGCTGAGTCTTTTGCGCAACACATGCAAAATTTACATAAAGAAATTAATAAGAAAATTGAAAACAATAATGCGAGATATAAAATGGCTGTTGACTTACGTCAACGTTATCAAGAATTTCGAGTGGGTGATGATGTAATGATCAGAATCAGACCTGAACGGTTTTCACCAGGAGCCGTTAGGAAATTGCACGCCCGAAGTATGGGTCCATACAAAATTCTGAAATGGGTTGGATCTAATGCATATGTAGTGGATATTCCAAGTGATTTTTGGATTAATCCAGTTTTTAATGTAGAAGACTTAGTTGCCTACCGAGGTCCGACAACTATTCCTGCAGATCCATCAATGAGCCGGACACTGACCCCACATCCAATTTTGAGAACATATCTTCTGCTCCTGCCTTGCTTCCTATACCTTTTTCTCCGCAAATCACAGACAGTGGAACAGATTTTGGACGATCAGATTGTTAGTACGCAGAACAGTGGTTATCAACGATATCTGATCAGATGGCATGGTCGACCTCGATCAGATAATACCTGGATCAGCAGAGATGAGCTTCAGACCTGTTGGAGCATTACCAGACATCCGTTTCGCCAGAGGCGAACTCTTCTCAGCTGAGGGGAGTTGGTGGGGACACAGACCACCGTTTCCAGCATGTGTATAGGCGTCGCCGGCGTGCATAGCACTTTGGCTGCCGTAGTTTTATTTTCTTGTGTATTTTCATTATTTATTATGTATTTTCGTCTTTTGTTAGTTGTTGGCTTGTTATGACTGTATTTAGCTATTGTAGTGAACCATGATGTTATTGGATCATAGGTAGTTACATGATCATTTGTGGGGATCATGGGTAGTTGCTTAGGGGGCTATATATGGAACCCCCATATCTTCTGTTGTGGGTAGAGTATTTTTAATGAAAAAGACTTGTCTTTGGCATCTGGTGGACTCCAGAACCCCTCTTCCTCCTTTCCCTTCTTATTTTTTTTCCTAAATCACCTGTCCCGCATCAATTGGTAGACTCCAGAACCCCTCTTCCTCCTTTCCCTTCTTATTTTTTTTTTACCTAAACCACCTGTCCGGCATCACCCCCCCTCCATCCCCCCTCTCCTACCCCTGCCTCCACCCTTCCCCTCCACACTCTTTTGATTGGCCAACCTAAGATTAGTTGTGTGCCTTTTCATAATCAAGGCCCAAAACTCTCTCACAAAAACTAGATTGAAATGGAGAGAAGGAACAATGTGAGGTGCAAAAAGGCTCATACAAACTGAGGTCAAGTGGAGAGAATGCATGTACATTATCAGATTTGTGGTCATGTTCAAATTGGTCCAGGATCAAGTCTGGAGTATGCCTATTTCTTCTGGCTAAATCCAGAATGGCCCAGTTTTGTTTCATGTTCAGGCCAATATTATAGGGTAAATGTAGATAACTGTTATGCATATAAAAAGTTCTGATGTGAGGTGACATAACTGATGCACCTTATTTTTTTCTTTTGGTCTCATGACTGATGCTTCTTGCACAGTAAAGATCACCATATTTTGAGCTTTACATAATATCATCAAAAGAATATCCTCTCCTGCCATTTAACCAAATTTATAATTCAAAAACAATTGGTTTGCAGGACTTTGATACTGTGGGCTTGAAGCAACAAGTAAATTTGTATTCGGACAGTATCAACTGTTGGCCTCTCAGCAAGTTCTGCATGCTTATTATTAGTGTGTAAAGGCTGTAAACTTTTATATAGAATAATGCAATAATTAGTTTGATCTATTATAAGAATTTCTTCCTGAAAATTCATAGACTCTTCAATTACCTTTTGATTTGTTTGGTTGCTGGATTATGAGGAAAATGGGACAGTTATAAAACTGTGTTTTTAGATGCTGTAGCTATAGTCGTTACACAGTGTTGTAAAAATGTTATTTCTTCTTTTAACGTATGATGTTTAATTATTGTATGGATGGACTTGGATTTAGTTGTGGTGGTTGTGGTCTTGTGCAGACTCATTAGTAACAATTTCAATTTTTAGTAAGGTGGTGATTCCTATCAGCTTTTCTTTTTGTTTGCTGCAAGCCAAAGAGATCAAACTATCTCTATATTTTGTGATATCTCTTTCTGTTCTTTCTCCTGTTTGGCTGCCAGGCTCCTTCGCTTTTCTTTAATTGAAACTGCAGAAAGTTAATATATACAGTTACTGGAGAAAGTAGAAGAATGCTATGTGACTAGATTGGCTGCCTGTTGTGATAGCTAAGGAAATTATCGACAACAACTGGTGTTCTCCATGTTTCTTTTTTAAAAATTTTAGTAGTGTATGTAATGCATAATTTTTTTGACTCATGTTCTTTGCTAGTCAGTTGTATTCATATAAGGAGATACTTTTCGTGTTAAAACGTGAATGTCCATTCATCTATGAGAAGTCATGCTAGTTTTTACCACTTGATATGCTTAAGGCTGAAGCAGTATTTTTTGAAAAAGAAGATGGACCTTAGACGATTTGTTGCAATCATAACCTTTTTTTGTTATCTCCTTTGTCCTGAGCTGATTAGTACTTTTGGTTTCGCACTGAGCCCTTCAACCATTACACCTTGACAACCTAGTATATTTTCACAAATAAAGTTGAATCTCACAACTTATCTATGTAAAATAGGTGCGAAAGTGGAAGGAATAGGAGATAGTGTATGCCGAAGAATTAGGGGAAAAAGTAAACCAGATAGGATTCTTTTTGGTTGAAGAAAAAAGACAAAAGGAAGGAGAGGTAAAGAGGGGAGCATGTTAAGTTTAACTGGCTTTGGATATAGTGGCTTCACAAGGCACTAGATTTAATTTCAACAAAAGTCTGGTGAACACATGGCTTCCCACACCTGATCAAGTAACCTCAACTGCATTGGTAGCTCTTCTATGTAACAGCCATAAGAAATAACATGCTGTTATCTATGCATGCATTTATGCATATACATGTGTGCATGTCTATATGTATGCACGAATGTACACATGCACACGGAGAGAGAGAGAGAGAGAGCCCATTTGATTGCTGGAATGGGTGTAATTCCATGTAGCAGTAGGATGTATATGATAGTTATGTTTAATGTGTTCTAGCATTGGATCAGGAGAATGTAGGAGAATAAGCAGTTGGGTGGATGATTTTCACTGAAGGTCGATGGATGGGTTATATGGGGTTAAAAAACTGGATTGGCTGTAACTGGTAGGTGACATAAATCAAATAGGTTCTTATTTATTTAAATTCTGGGAAATTCTTGTGTTTAAATCTTATCTAAGTAACATCATTGATATCTTCTTTAGAGCATATTTTGGTCAGTATACAGATACTCTGTAGTCTGTACCCATAATATCTCCATCCTATTTAACAATCCCCTGCTTTTCTTTCTCTTAAAACATATTTCTACCATAATTGACATTTTTTGCTTTCCCACTTCCTCAGAAATCTTATTTGATACCTACAAACTTTCTATACTATTACTGTGTTTTTTCCACTCTCCTACTTCCATCTTCATTAATCTTCTCTTCATGAACGAATTACAGAATACCTTTTCCTCTTTCCTTGTCCATGAAAAAGGAGTTCATGGTATGCCTTTGATTTGGTAATTCAGTCCCAGTCAAATTATGAACTGAACATCATGAAATGGTTCTTCTTAAAGCTTGAACCTGTCCCGACTGAGTCGGAACCTAGTCACACAAATGTAGGACTCATTCTTTTCTGAGTCTTGTACTTATAAAAATCACATTTACTGAAGTTTGTTGCCATGATTACTTTTACCACCTTACAGATATTGTGATCTCAGTCCAATATAAGTAACAATTATTTCTTTTGATATTTGATTGTTGTTATGTTTTTGTAGTACCATTACAAAAATTAACTTATTTCCTGTGTGCATAGCTTGACTCTTTAAGCTTCTGAAGGCATTAGAAAGTTTGCTCAATATTCTCTATAAATTATTGCGTATTAGGTTTTTTTCCTAAGATCCTACGTATGTAAGCGAATCATGTCATTTTCTCCTTTGACTCTCAGTTAAATGCTATTTCCAAGTGAAATATATGCTTAAGCACCTAAATTTCTTGTCCTTAGTGAGTATGCTGTTTTCTTCACTGCAGGTGGGAGAAGACACATGGTCTTCTTATTGAGGGGGGTCTTACCTATGATGCAATAGAGAAATCTGTAGCTGGAGCTAGAATTGCTTTTAGAGATGGTGTCACTGAGCTGTTTGAGTTCTTGGAGGTAGTTTTTTTTTGTTTGAAATCTGGGTACTTATATATTTGGACACATCTGCTGCCATGTTCAGTAAAACTTTAGCGGTGCTAGTTTCTGTAGTTGGTGTTTGAAACTAAAATTAAGTTTGCTAGTAGGTGTCTTGGTAGGAGAAGGGTTAAATATGGAGGGGCCTTCTTTATGAAATGGGTACAATTTGCATCACATAGAAATCATGGAACAGGTAGAAATTTAATTCCTTTACAGAACAATCAACAGCTATTCAGAAGTTATTCCCTTGTGTGACCTAAGGAATATTTCGAGATGCTTATGAGCCATAGTTTTGTTTCATCCAGGGACATTTATTCCGGTGCACTTAGGAAGTATCTGCAACCTTTTTTTACACTGCAGAAAATTTTCGCTCTCTACCAGCCAAAAGTTTAGCATGTAATCAGTCATGATCTTGTACTTCTTAAGAGAAAAAAAATCAGGCTCTATTGTTTAGGATTAATATCAAGCATGATCAATTTGGTTAGTTTAATAGAGAGAGGAAACACTAGAGAAATTTTTGATATTATAGTAATGAATGAATTTATGGGATATTAATTCCTTGAATTGATAAGAAGCAGATGCTACCTCCATCTTTGACTTTGCAAAATGGTCATAACTGAGGATCTTATTAATAAATATTGTAGAAATGAAGTCAAAGCATTTATTATGGTCTGAATATTATAACTTCATCTAGTAGATTTAACCTGGAAACCACATTCTAAGAAAATACAGTGATAACACTAAATGACTAAGAGCCCTTTCCACCCATCTGCAATCTTTATTCAGTGTTTCCTTCAACAAAATATTGATAAGCAAGGTCAAAAAGAGCATATCCAGTTCTTGATTTCCTGTTTTAGTTAATCAAAGCATCTTATATTAAACATAATTTGTGGAAGCTGTTGCCAAAAAAAATGAAGTAGATGGAAGTCTTAAATAATCCCTAATAACTGATTTTGATGGACCTAGACTCTCGCCAACAGTGTTGCAAAAAAGATATAAAGAAGAGACAGTAAAGAGAATGAACTAAGTCATAAACCAAAATAATACATAATGGATTTTTCTGTTTGCTAGGAAAATAATAGTTTTTCATTATAAAACCTTTTTTTTTAACAGTCTATGAAACAAGAAAGCAAATTGGATTGCACTTTGTGAACTGCTTCTCTACGCTTTTAAGTTTTAACCATTTAACTATGTAAATGTACCCATAAATTAGCAACATCTTCAAATCTAACATGAACAGGGTGTTTTCATTAGACAACTAATTAGACTAACTTCTGTACTACTCCTAGAAGTTTAGGACTCTTATGGTGAAACTAACAAACTACAAAAAAGTTGGTTCTAAGGTTTTTCATGTGCCCAACTTGATGGCCTGGCAAGTGCCAACAGAACAATTATATCAAATCAATGCAATGGCTATGCAAAAGTACATAATAGTAGTCATATAATTAGTCAGTGAATTTGTGGAAAGCGAGATAGATATGGCATCTAGTTAGAATATATTGGCTATGAAGTTGTTCTTGTGGTCGAATTGATAAACCTGCTCCGCTCCCCATAGGGTGGATTTCTTTCTTCTATTTCCTCAATCCTTTGATATGCATTACCTTATATGTTTCATCATCATTTGTGACTAGAATCTATATTTTAGTCATGCTAGTCCTTGCTGCTTGGCACGTACTGTGCCAGTCTAGTACTGACATTTAGCACTAGTTGGCATGGCACCTATATAATCCTTTGTTAACATTTTTTTGATTATTTTTGGAATTCTTTTTTATCTTTTTGGAATGGCTCAGCACATATGCTCTCATAGCATGATATGGTATGGATGTATCTTGTCATCAGAGTGACCAGCATGCACCCCAGTACTAGCTTTTAAAACTTTAACTTATCATTTGTATGAACTTGTTCATTTAAGGCTTTGGCATCATCCCTTGTTCTCAAAACTGAAGATAACAGCATATAGTATTGGACTTCCGTATTTGTCATAGCAATCAGCAGGATTTTGTAGTCTGTCTGACAGAGGGCTATTTAAATCTCTTTTATCATACCAACTATCAAGGTGATTTTTGTGAGTTAGCTCCATCAGGTGTCTAATACAATAATAATATTATCCATTTTGGTTTCCTTCACCTCCTTTTGACTGATTTGCTGACACATTATTCTCATCAAAGATATTTTAACCTGAGGATGTCTTTAACTCTACCTGCTAAGAACTCTTAGCTACCCTAAACTTACTGTTAGCTCTCCCCCTCTGTATAACAGTTGGTTGTGAACTTTCAATTTAATTAATTTATTTAAAACATAAAAAAGGTTATAGGCCACTGACATGGATTACTAGGGGCCATATGAAAATAGCATCACATTCACTTGTATCAGAATTACTTAAATCACATGGTTGATTATAAACCTCCCATTATAAAGAATTTTTCTTGCTCTGATCATGATGAGTATGACTTTTCGAGGTAATCCTAAAGAGTCGTGCAAGAATACTCGTGTCAACTTTGCCTTAAATGTAATAAATTTGTAACCATGTTAACTTTAAGACCTGTTGACATTCATAGCTTCTCTTATGTGATCTTTTAAACCCCTCCTATACCTTAAGGGTCAGTATGTAACAAGTACGATTATCAAAAATGTTTAAATTAGGGAAGTAACTGAGCCGATCTTAGGTCTGAGCAAGCTTGCTTTGAAATTAATTTCAACCTCAATTTGGCTTAATTTCCAACCAAGCTGAATATGAGCCTAATTAGCCTGCTTGATAATCCTAAATAGAGCTGAAATCAATTCAAGCTTGAAGCATGCTTGGTTCAAGCCTGAATAATTTTTTTTTGTTTCAAAGAATAAAAAAGTACACTAGTTAAAGCTTTAATACAAATACATATGTATGTATGAATCTATGTATGTGTACATATAAAATACAAAAATATTCGGTCCTTAATTAGCCTGATTGGAGCGGGTAGATTTTTGGCTTGGCTTGAAATTAATCTCAAGCTAATTTCAAGCCTGTTTTGCTGGTTCAAGCTTCATTTTTTAGCTCTGAACTGAGCTGGATTTGAGTTTTTCTGAAGCTGAGCTCGTGGCAAGCTTGGCTTGCTCAGTTTGTTTGACAGCCCTGGGTTAAATGGTCATCAAATTCTTTTCCGTTGTTAAATCTTTCATCCCTATTACTGAAGCCTTGTTGTATAGTATATGATTAGTGATTCAAACTTTAAAAGTTAGGATGGGACGAAGATGTTATATTTGATTACTGAGGAGCCTAAGGGAGAAAAAGACTGTCCGCCACCAAGCAACGGAGCTGTTTTTCTTTTCTTTTCTTTTTTTTGGTGGGGTGATCTTTCTTCACCAAACTGGCTATTGAATGGGTTGTTAACCATGAGAAAATATACTTGGTTGATGCTAGGAAGAAAGAATACTCCAATTGTTTTTAGCATATTATATTATGGTTATGGAATGTTTGAATTATAAAAACACAATCTAACTACTTCATGATGTATCTAATATATTTATAGCTAATTTATAACAAAAAATTGCATGCATAATAAATTTCAGTTCATATCGCTAGATCAATTTTAAATTGTTAAGCAGCTTATTAGTACTTTTAACCAAGGTTTGCAGTACTGAGTGTACCGTACTATACCGATACCTAACCAGTACACAGTCTCATACCGTACTGACACTTGATACGCTTCGCCATCTCATAGCATACCGCATACCAACACTATAATAGGTTGGTACCTGTACGGAATCTGGTACTTAACCTTGCTTAAGTATACAGTTATGTCAACAGGTTTGGTGCAGCTGGTTGTCACCTTGAAGTGTCATCCATAGCTCTCAAACTGAAACCCAAATGCTTCAGCTTTGGCCAAAACCGATATCAAACCAGGCTAACTTTGGCATTTCAGCAAAAAATAACCTATAGAAACATCATTGCACATATGAACTATGTCGGCCATTTTTTTGTCATCTCTTCATTTCTTTTAATCCTGGATGCATTTTCTCTGGATTAAGCATTGATTTTGCAGGTTTGAGAAGATATAGAAGACTGCAACATTACATCTCAAAAGAAATTAAGAGAATAATTTTCCACATAGATTTGGCTATTCTAAAATTCAAATTTCATATGCATCTATGTTGTTGCATGTTTCATTGTACTATAAAAATGATATTCATACTTTGAGGATGATTTTCTAATAGTAATCTTTTAGAAAAAATTAAATTTTTGACTGTCTAATGCGGCCTGAACAAAATGATACAGCTAAATGTCCGAAACAACATTACATTCTTTTTAAATATTATTTTCTTTGATTAGTTTACCGTTTTTGTTATTTTTGAATATTTTCCTAGTTTTAACTGATCTTCTTTGTTTTGACTGTTGAAGCTGAAGATGGCACCGCCAAAACAATGGAATTTAAATTATTTTCCAAAGATCTTCATACTTGCTACCATATTCTAGAATACCAATTCATATGGTGCCCAAATGGTTATCTGTCTTATGAAGAAAATGATTCAAAATATTTTGGTATTCATTGTTTTTCCAGTTCTGGTATGATACATGTATAGTGATCCACATGTTTATTTGGGTTTCTCCCAGTAAATTCTTACTAATTAGGAATCTTTCAGACTTAACCATCCAATAATTAAATATTTAAGCTAGTGTGTCCCTGTCACACCCTTCCAGAGAATGTTCTAAACTTCTAATTGGTTACAACTTGCATGAAATCCATGATAAGGTTGAGTGCATCACTTGCGCAGAGGTCTTGAAGGTACCTAGCCCTGTGTTTATTTGCTTTCCTTGCTGAATGGAAGGCAATTTTTTGGAGATTATGTGTGCAGATTTGACAGAGCCTACTGCTTCATGAGCCCAAATTTTGTCAAGTGTTGGAGACCACATTGTCGCTCATGCCTTTGTAGTTCTCCAAAATCCTGGAGTCCACGTGCTACTATCATGATTCAACTGAGTTTCTTCATCTTTTAATGAGTTTTTATTACTACTTTTCTATGAAACGTTCTACTTCAAAGATCAGATCCATTTTTGAGGTAATCTATGCTCTAACAAAACTTAAATTATTTCCGTGGCATCCACCTTCACTATCATGATGTGATTAGGATTACATGTTGTTTTCAACCTACATCCTAGACTGCAGACAATTGTTCATTCCTGTGACTTTCCTCAAAAAGTAAGCTTTTCTTGATTCAAGTAAAAGAGTGTCCTGAATTTGTATCACATTAATTAAAATTTCATAGGCTAATTTAATAAATTGACCAATTCTCATCCATCTTATGCCTAAATGCCTAATGCTATGTTGTTTTTTCTTCAACAATTTTCCATGCTCTGCTGCTAAAGCCTATTCTTGCAATAAATTTTCGCTTAGATAAGAAGAGAATTTCTGAATTGTAAAATGGAGAATAATTCATGCTAATTCTTTGTTAAAAAAAAAATCTAATGTACTTTTATCAATAAAATGCAGGAGAAAGGTGTGCCTATCTTAATTTTTTCTGCAGGTCTTGCAGACATTATAGAAGAGGTCAGTTCATAACCTTCTGATCTTATTATATTTACATAAAACTGGGTTCAAATTTTTGAAAGCGAAAATGATTGTCAGTTATTTCTTCTTGTATCTAACCAGGTCTTCAGACAGAAACTTCATAGATCTTTTAAAAACATCAAGATCGTTTCTAACAGAATGGTGTTTGATGAAAATGGCCGTCTTATGGCCTTTAGAGGTGTTCTTGAGCTCTCTGATATCTCTTTTTAATTCAAGTAGTTTTACAATCCTCAGGTTTTTGGCATGCAGAAATTTACTGTCTGGGTTTGCATTTCTTGAACTTGTTTTGACAAATTATAGATACTTGAATGCGTTTACTTCATCGATTTCTTATGGCAACTCAATTTTACAGTTTCAATAAAGGTTACATAGTTAAACTATTTGCAAGGGGAAAAAATGCAATCTGACAACTGTGGAAGGATTTCGAGAAAGTGTCAGTTATTAGAACTATCATGATAAATCTTTGATGAATAGGTAGAATATAACTAAGTGCGGAGAATTTTAGATTATTGGAGATGTATAAAAAAACAATTTAAACTACTTCTGAAAGTTACCAAAAACTGATTTTTTTTTTAAATTAAGACGAGATATGATCAAGAAAGCCTATTTCACACACAAAAAAAACAGAAAAATCAATAACTTATTAGTATTTCAAGATTCTTGTGCTAGGTCAGGTACAGCCAAGTGGGTCTCTTGGAAAAAATTAGTAAGAAAGCACTCGGGAAGTGGGTGTGGGGAGGAGTTTCCAAGGAGATTCGGAAAGCAGGTGTGGCATCTTAAATGGAATATTCCTGCTACTAAGTGGAGAATTTTGTGACCTTTTTGAACATATGTTGGTTCTTTCTGTAGGGTTCGCAAAGCGTAGCAACTTATTTATTTTCTACCATAACTTCTTTTCGACACTGAGGAGTGGCACCTATGCTGTGCTTTTTATTGATTTATATTCTATTCTGTTTTTTTATACTCTTTAAAATACCGATCACAGGGAAGACGATTCATGTTTTAAACAAAAATGAGCATGCCTTGGATATGGCTGCCCCTATTCATGACAAATTGGGAGATCCTAATGGAGTGGATAGCGATAGCATCTTGTTAAAGAACAGGACCAATGTACTGTTGCTTGGTGATCACATTGGAGATCTTGGCATGTCTGAGGGTGTGAACTATGAAAACCGGATTTCTGTTGGATTCCTGTGAGTAAATAATTTCCTTTATGTGTTCCCCCCTTTAAAATATTATGGGATATATTGTTATTGAAACAAGGATGCTTGCATGTCATGCTTAACAGTTCAGCACAATTATTTTGATCTCTGTTCTCTGATCTGTAATTTTCTTGATAACTAGTTGGACTGTCAATTTTGCATCAGTTGAAAACGATAAACTAGATAGATAATCATTGAGTTTTCTGTTAGACATGGACTGTCAAACTACTAATTGCTTGAGTAAGACTTGAGGCATGACACCATTGGCAAACCTAGAATCCTTGTTATCGTCTTGAGTCTTGACAATGACTTACAAAGATTTCTGCTTGATATTTGTGGTGCTGTAAAACAGACTGCATCATTCGGTATATGGGCATATATTGCAGCTTAAGAAAGTTCTGGAGCCATATAGTCTAGATCTGTCTAAACACGATATCTTGCTTTCAAGGTGGATAGATTTGAGACAACCTGTGCTAAAATCTTTGTCAAGGTGCATGCAGCTTACAACCTGTAATCTGGCACCTATACTTTCCTTCACTTCATGTCATCTAGATATTCTTAGCTTACTACCATGGTTCACTACCATGACATCTTCTGCTAGGACCCTCCCATTTGATCGGCGACATTTTGTGTTGGCACTCTGGTCAGCTCTTTCTTGTTTGGCACAGATGGCATTAGAGATTACTTCAGTTTTTGCTACCAGATATATACTGAAAAATATCAACATATTATTATCCCTTAAAGATTAAATATGATACATTCATTCTCATGGCGAGCTTAATGACATTGCTTTGATTTTGACTTCATGATTGTGGATTTAAGATTTTACATACAGCAGGCATTCAATATTTGGAATGCATTTATACTGATGACTGATTGGTGCTGATGTAATGTATGCAAGAATCATTTCATGTTGCATCTTACACCTTTGTTATTTTGAGAACTAACATAATCATACAGGTACTTCATTAATTTTTTCTCCAATCAATTTTAAAGAAGGTTTTCGTGACATTTTATTGTGTTTTATAGTGGTGTCACTTTCTATGGAGGATTCCAAAGGAGTAAGAATTTTACTATTTTTGAAAAGATTTTAGTTATCTTCACTTGAGAATCTGGGTAGTTTGTGGTGGAGTTTCGGGTTGTTTAGGATTTCCATTTGGAGTCAAGTAACAAAGCCAAAGTTCTAGGTTACTTGTAAGTTGGGAGTCCTTTCAAGGTTAGAAAACATTAGTTTAAGTTTAAATGTCTATAAATAGGGGCCTGTCAGGAGTGGCGAATTATATTTGGTTATGGGTTATATTGAATTTTTTAGCTAATTTTGAGACTTTTTTCCTCATTTCTTGTTTTTTTTCTACTTCTTTTTATTTTTTACTCCAACCTTGTCTACTTCTTTTAACTCTTGCTTCTTGATGTTTTTGCTAGTTATAAAGAAGAGTATTTTAGATCCTTCTGTATCTAAAATTTGTTTTGACACATTTCAAATTTATCCGTGGCCCTAAAACTAAGGAGTAGTATTAGTTGTGATCCCTCACCTTAAGTGGAAAACTGAAGCCGATCTTCTCTTACTACTGGACAAAAACAAAAGATTTTTCTTTTTTATATCTCAGTTACTGCTGGGAATTCCAAATATATATCATTTCTATGGTTTTATTATTGAGGGTTTTTTGCACGTATACCTTCCTACATGTACAAAATTGCATAAATACCCTTGCAAAGTTGCTATTCGCATGTATGCCATCATAAAATACTTATTTTGCATGTATACCCTTCTTTTTCTTTCTTTTTTGCATATGCGCCCATGCTATCTAATACCATTAAGAAATGAGCAGTTTAAAATTAAAATGACTGAAATACCCTTAATGGTCATGTATACCCTCATAAAATACTTATTGCATGTATACCCTTCTTTTTTTTTTTTCATATGTGCCCATGCCATCTAATGCCATTAAGAAATGGGCAGTTTAAAATTAAAATGACTAAAATATTCTTAATGGTTAGATGCGCAAAAAGAAAACTTTATAAGGGTATACATGCAAATAGCAATTTTGCGAGCGTATTCATGCAATACACTAAAAAAACCCATTAAAAAATAATCAAAACTCGGCCGAAATTTGCCAAGTGTTTCATGACTCGGTTGAATTAACAAATTAAAAGAAGAAAAAATGGCTAGGTCACATTATAAATATTTCTTTGTTCAAGTTGGAATATTGAATCTCCATTTTGGTAATGTTATTCTCGCATTTGATTTTAATGTAATTATCATTACTGAGTCTATGAATCATTATTTTAAGAAGATTAAAGCATATTCAATTTAAATTAATTATAGATCTTTAGATCAGTAAAATATTTTTTAGTAATTTATAAATCATGAGCTACTGTTTGTTTGTTGAGGTGAGAATTCCATAAAGGCATCAAGATTTATTCTATAAAAATTGATATCAACCTCGGATCATGCGACATGTTAATATTGTTATTTTTTAGTCACCCTCCTCAATTAAGAGCAACTGGACTATCTTCACTGGAATTGATTTCTACCATTTGAACATGTGTCTCAATGCCTTTTAGATTATTCCTGTGACTTATTTAATTTAATTTGAAATTGGAATACAAGGACCAGATCCGCATACATTTTTCAATTAAAGAAGTCACAATGTTAATCTAATAGGCTTTTGGGCACATGCTCAAATGGCAGAGAAGATAATTCGGTCACTCTTAATTGAGGAGGGTGACAAAAAAAGATCAATATTATCATGCTGCATGATCCTATATTGACATCAAATCTTATGGAATAAATTGCGATACCTTTGTGAAATTCTCATCTCAACAAATGAACAACAATTTACCATTTATAAATCGATAAAAAATATTTAACTAATCTGAACATCTACAATTAATTTAAATTTATTATATTTTAATATTTTAAAAATAATAAAGAATATATAGATGCCAGAGAGTTAATAATAATATCTACATCAAAATCAAATAAGAGAATAGTATTATCAAAATGGTTATCAAATATTTCAACTTAATCGAGTTAATATCTTAAACTAAGAAAAATTAAGAATGTGACTTGGCCATTTTTTCTTTTTTTTGACTCGTCGATTCAACTGAGTTATGAAATACTTGAAAAGTCTCAACCGAGTTTTGATCATTTTTAAATTGTTTTTTTGAGTGTTGTATCCTCCTAAATATGCAAAATTGTATGAATATTCTTGCAAAGTTGCTGTTTGCATGTATACCCTTATAAATTTTTCTTTCTGCACATCTACCTATTGAGGGTATTTCAATCATTTTAATTTTAAACCACTAGTGTTTGGACAGTGTTAGATGACATGGGTACATATGCAAAAAAGAAAAAGTAGAGTATACATGCAAAACAAGTGTTTTACGAGAGTATACATGCAATTAGCAATTTTATAAGGGTATTTATGCAATTTGTATATTTAGGAGGGTATACACTCAAAATACCCTATAATTAAATATCGACCAATACATATTCCCTATTTAGGAGACTCACTTGGTTGTTTTTTATTGAGCTATCCATCATCATACTTGTTGAGAAGCCAGGATCATATCAAAGTTCATTTTTTTTAATGAATGTGTTCTAAGTATGTAGCTGATAGCTTGGTGAAGTTTTATCAAATATCAATGAGTTCCAAGACCAGCTTTCTGTGATTCATCTTGAGAAAGTTACAAAAATTCTGTTCAATCTTCTTGAGGCTAATATTGTTAAAGAACATGGATGATTGCAAGTTTATAAAATGGATACATTGATTTCATAACCAAGGTCTTAAATACTGTAGGATGGGACTGCCCTATTTTTTCTGTGGAATGGGATGCTCCATGTGGATGCCTCATGTCCAATACTCGGGGTGGTGGATATCTCATCTTGTCCTGCCCATTTTCCAACTCATTGCGTCCTGACACTCTGGATGGTGGGATGCTCGCTGTTCCACCAGTATTTAAAATCTTCATGACCTCAAGAAGCTTAACTTGTATTGGTGATTGTGATTTCTTGATTTGTGCTCTTGAATCTCCACAAAAATTTGTTGGTGTGCAATCTAGTCCAATCTTGAAAATAAAACATGTACTTGCAAAGAAGTCAAGGTTCTTTCTATTGTATCAAAGAATAATTTGACTTATATTTTGGTGATTCTATCAAAGATCACACTTTCTTATGTTGTTGTCTTGGTGGCAAGAATAGGTTGCTTAATAATAGAACTCCTGCAACTTTGAAGTTTGGTTATCAGTTGTTTAGTGCAGTGTTCTGAGACCCTGTTGACCTGTCTGGGTTGGCCTGATCAACCCACCACCTGCTGAGTATTGCGGGATGGGTCATGCTGAAACCCGAAGTTCCCCAAAACCTGCCCAAACCGGTGACTCGGGCAGTTCAACCGTTCTAACTGCCTAGGTTAAATGACTAATTGACTTGCTGGTTAAACACTGCATGAGAGAAAAACAGAATAAAAGTGATCCATTCCCATCCTTATTCTCTCAATCACATGCCCTTCTCTTTTCTCTCAATCTTTGGGTTGTCACCATCACCATCTCCATGGTTGCTGGTAGAAGCCAGATCGTCTTGAGATTGAGAGGAGGGATGGAATGTTGGTGAGCTAGGATGGATATTGGACAAAGGGAAAGCGACATCAAATGGTGGGAAGGTGCATGGGATCTTGTTGTTGAAGGCAGCAATCTGGGATTGGGATGAATTATGGGGTGCTTGGCATCAGACTTGAAGGTGTGGATAGGGAGGGGCTTGATGTCTCTAGCATCTCCACATCAAAGGAGAGATAAGCAAGTTGTGGTTGGCTCAAAGACGGCAGTTTGACATTGGAAGTAAAGGTGGTGGGTGTTGGAGCCACTAGAGGAGAGAAGGTGGGCCATGGGGGGAGTGGTGACCGGGTTGAAGAGAGGGTTAAGAGAACTATAGAATATAGTGAATGTGGTACTGGGTAATATAGTTCCAGTTCTATAATAGCCCATTTTACTTAGACAAATATGTATGGATATCAAAAATTGTAATATGAACATCGTAACAATGCGCTAAGTGCTGAATAGTACTGAAATAGGTGATGTACTTTAGGAACTAATTCGCAAGACCTTTTCTACTGTATTTTTGGATTTGAAAAATGTTTTATCATAATAGAATTTTTGAAATCTTCAGATTTAAATAATAGCCTAGCTTTTTAAAGTTAAAATTTAACTTGATGCTAGAAATTTGTAGTTTGAACTAAAACTGATAAACCAACTTTTAATTCTTAAGGAATTTGATTTTTTGAGTAATTCTATTGAACTCAGATAGGTGTACTTCCTATTTACATGTAGTGATGTCTTAAGTGAATGGAAATAGAAATGAAAATAAAATGGAAACAAGGACATTTACTTACATGAATAGTAAAAAGTGCTACCTGTGAGGCCATTATTGATATTTTCACTTGCTATGTCATCACCTCCTTCACTTCCTTACCCCAACCGACCTATCTTGTGACCTTGGGAACAGACCTTCTAAGGGAACTACACTAGGTAGGTGAGTCAACTAGTGGGCCCTATTTACCCGCCCTACCTTGCCTATTTCGAGGCAAGGGACTAAGGAGATGAAAGGAAAAAAATGAGAAGGAAGAGGAGGAAGAAGAGGAAGGATGAGAAGAATTTGGAAAAGGGATATTGAAGTATATTAGATTTTTTGAATTCTCATGTTCTAACTCTGGAATAATTTTGAATTTAAGTTAAATTATATTCCTACAAATCTGCTAGTCAATATTAGGCCTATGATTTCTTAAAATCCTAAAACTTAGCTACTTTGAAAAACTCATATGGATCCTTGAAATAAATTATTCCTTGCATTTGGATTTCGAAGAAGAAATTAATTCTTGAGCCTTTTTCCATGCCGGGTATTTTAACTTTGAAAACACTCGTTACTTTTCAAGCCCTAATTTTTTTTTAAATTTTGTGAAATCTATAAACAGCTCTTATAACAGTTTCAAAGGCTTATAGTGTATTGTTAAGATTTCAATGCATCCTCATGGGAAATTTTAAGTCTTGTGGTATTTGAAATGATGCATCAATTTCTAATTGGATCACTCCAAAGTCATATGACATCAATTTGATATTCTCGAAGTTGTGTTCATCTACTATAGCTGGAAATCATGTCCATTTGACATGTCTATTCTCTATTATTGCTTATTCTTATTGAAACATTTGTAGTGGCATATCTGAAAATCATATTGATCGTAAGTGAAGCCATAATTAAAAGATAAAAGTGAACCTTGAGCCAGGTGGTAGAAGACTGATTTCACTTGAATATGGAGGAGGAACGTGTAGCTAAGGGATATGAGTGGCCTCGTCTATGATTTGTTCTGACTTCTGAATACCAAGCTTTCATAGAAATGCCAAATGCTAGACATAGTGTAGGAGCAAAGGAGATAGATGGTGTGGAATGAAAAATGACCATTTGCCTTCTGAAAACACATTTCCAGCTTTCCTTTATGTAATTTGCTGGTTCTCTGTACCACAATACATTGAGTTTTGGCCATCTTTGTAGGAGAATTATAGAGCTAACTGTTTTTATGTTTTTCTTGGAGAAGAATTTGTAGAGGAGAAAGGAAACTCCCAGTTGTACGAATGGCAAGGAATCTATCTATTTTATTATATTATTTGGATAGCTTGGTAGTTTATGGTAGTATGGTAACAGCCTCTGTGTGATCTAATGAGAGATATGGACCTTTTCCTTTTCAGGAATGACAATATAGAAGAGTCTCTTGAGAGTCATCGTGAAGCATTTGATGTTGTATATCTGGTGAGCCACTTCGAGGCATAATGCAATTTTTTTATCACCAACAGTGCAATTTATCCTTCCACTTCATTCCCCTTCACCGTTTATGCCTTTCCATCTTTATGCAGAAGGACGCATCCATGAAGGGAGTCGTTGAGCTTGTATCTCACTTATGTTCACCCAATTAATGATTTCGGTGCCTTAAGTGCACATTTTGGCCTGCTTTAACATGTTTGTAGTCTTCCCAGTTTGCTAACTAGCTTAGATTATAGAACTTTCTTACAGAAAGTATGTCCTCTGGATGACAATATAATACTTAAGACTTCATGGTATTCATTAAAATCATTGTGTGTAATTTTTTCCAAGGAATTCTATTGCTTTGAACATTAGTTGCTTTAAAGAACAGGGTGAAAGTCTCCTCCTTTCCTACTCTTTAAAATTTCTCTGGTATTTGAATTGACCCATTGATATCTGGTAAGTTTGCTTTATGGTATAAAGCATCAATCTCTTTATATCCTCGAGCTTTTTTTTTTTTTTTAATTTAAAAGTCCACTCTAATGTACCTAGAAATCGCATCCATAACTTTAATGTGCAGCCAAATCCAAGCTCTCTCAAAGCTTTAGATCCATTCACCAAAGGTAAAAGGCTGACCCATAGCAAGCTTGATATGAAACAAAAGAAGTCATCCTACTAGTGGTTTTACTCTATATAAGTTCATTAGATCATTTCCTTTTTTAAACCTAAAAATCTCACCTATATGGAACCAAACTCAAGATCCTCAAAAGTTCAGATTCGTTTACCAAAGTTAAACAACAAACCAACAAAGAACTTTAGGTTGAAAAAGTTAGGTCATTTTTAGTCTTTTTTTTTGCCATTCGCGACCACACTTGGTGTATGGCCCCTGAATCAAATCCTCTCTAGAACATGTAAAACAACGAAACAAAATCCAAGCTCTCTCGACACTTCAGCCTTCAGACTTATTTACATGAAGAAAATGATAAATTATAATGTGCTATAATAATGCCATAGCAAATTCAAAACCCGCCACCAACTAAGCCATCCACTCCTCGATAAACTTCCTGAAACTGACTCGCTGAGGGCGTGAATAAGCCCAAAGTTTTCAAATTCTCCAGCTTCGCCGAAGTCATAGTAAGTCAAATGCAGGCCAACTTTAAAGGTGAAGCAAAAAAATGACATGAGCATGGCATGTCTCGATTATGTAGCAGAGGAAGATGAAACCAGATGGTTGCATGCCACCAGGCCCACCACATGCTACCTTGAGTGCATCCTAAGGTGGCTTCTAAACAGCAAAATTAGAGCCATTTTCGGGCTTGAATTGCTTGGCAATTAGGCTTCCATATGAACTATTTTGCGAGATGATATGTAAGTCTACATCAAATTTTACTTGTTCTTGACGTAAAGGGCTAGTATCCACTAGCATAGGCCAAAATGCAATAGGAATATTTGAAATCCATGGATCCTGAATTACATTCATAGATGTCCCATTACTCACAATCTATGCGAGATTAGATAATATCAATGGTGCAAATGAACACAACTTCCTCCATATTGGTAAATTGGTACATGGACTCCATATTTTGCTCGTATGAGAGAAACCTACAACCCCTCCTGGGTCAACATAAATCTCACCACATGTTTGGCTATCATAGCTTCACTCTGAAAAACTAGAGAAGTAATACCCAATCCTCCTGTTCCAATTGGCTGGTAAATACAATCTCAAGACAATAGATGTACTCTTCAAGATGAATCTGAGGAGCCCCAAAGGAAATTCCTGATTATAACCTTCTGATTGTAGAAGCACACTCTTAGGAATAATGCAATGAAACATCAAATAATTAGAAGAGCAGAGAGAATAGATTTAATTAATGTAATCCTACCCATCATAGAGAGAGCTTTCCACTTCCACCTTTCTAACCCCCTCAAAAGTTTCTGCTCCAGGCTACTGTAGTCTGCCAAACTCAAATCTTTTACTAGATATCAGTACCCCCAAATAATTTCTGTGTTATCAGATTCTCAAATGTGCAAATAATTCTTAATTCGATGCCTTGATAAGATATTAACTCTTGGATTGAATCTGATCGCTGATATTTTGAATTAACTTTTTGTCCTGATTCCCTGCAATGCTCCAATAAAATTATTTACCATTCTTTTACTAATCAACTCTGGAGACTTGGGGAATCTAAAGCATCTGTTTTTCTTTTCAATCATGCATCTACATGCATCTATAACCGCTAGGGGGAGTTCTCTTTATATTTGATGCCCTCAACTCTCATTTCGTACTATTTAAGTTCCATCCCGAGTATTAAACGTCCAACAATCTTGTGGGTCACATCAGAATCTTAAACCCATCCAAAATTTCCTCAACTGTTGAGTAGGCATGCAATAATATAACATCAAAAGTTTTGCAAGCTGAATCATCAAAGAGACCCACACTAAGAAATTTATTCAATAAATTGTTTTAACAAATGAATTCCAGTAATAGATGTATTGAAAGCTTGATTGAGATAACAGTGTGAACAATTTACGTCGAGATATTAATTAGAAGGTAAATTATATGTTAGTACTATTAAATTCAGAAAAAACAAGTGTTGGACTTAGAGAAGTTTATTCAGGACTTGTAGATCTGGGCTTGGATGGCCCAACCTACAGATGGTGCAATAGACCAACAACCCAGAGGGCCTTACATGTGTGCAGGAATGGCTTGATCGAGCCATTTCTAAAGCCAATTCTATTGGGGATTGGATTTTCTTGTTTCATAATTTTTACCCAAATAGAGGAGTTTGGCAAGGAAATTGAGTAGTTACAAAAGCTTGAGGCTATCTCTGGTGGGCTTGCACCTTCTGATCTATGTATGACTTGCTCCAATCTCTTCTTGCCAAACATGCATCCTTCTACGAAAGGCGATCTAACCAAATCTTGTCTTTAGGATTAGACTCTAGTGAGATTCTCTGCTCTGATACTGACATTTGGAATCAGTTTCAAAACTATTTTAATGCTAGCTGGAATACTTCTCTCCCTCTAATTCTGCAGCTGCTCATTATTCTATCACCGATGAGGAAAATGCTCGGCTTGCCTGGCCTTGTATGCTCGAGATAGAGTCCATTGTAGGTGGTATTTGGTGACCCACAAGGAATCGCTACAGTGATCTTAAATCATCGGCGATCCTCATTCAGGAATAATCTAATCTCTAATGATCTATGATCACTGCATTTGATTTGCTATGTTCCAGTGATTAAAGATCCTCTCTCTGGGTTTCGTGATTTATCTATGTAATATATCATACAATGCAAGATCACGGCACATATAGTACCAAAACTACCCATGTAAATCATAAGAAGACATACATGGACATAAATCAAATTATCAAAACCTTTCATTTTAAACCAATTCGACAAGACCAAAAATCTATCCAAATCTATCAAAGGAACTCTAGAAGATTGTCAATTTTTTTTCAACTAGAAGAATTCTTTTAATGAGATTATCAAACCTGTCCCAGTTAGAGGATTTTTTTTTTCCTCCAAAGATCGGCACTTTTAGAAATTTTTTCTCGGTGGACTGCATACCTTTGTGCTCTAATGCTTTGAATCACTTACTTTAGTTCATGTCAATACAGGCTCTCATAATTGAAACAAAAATAAACTCTGATACAGTTAAAACAGGATCTAATTTATTCAAGACAATTCATGTTTTTGTTGCATATGCTCAAGAGTTTTGCCATCATCCAAAAAAGAAAGATTATTAAGTCACATAGGGTTAATTTTGATGATAATAAAATACTTGAGAGTTACTAACTTGGTTAACTTTGCCTTGGAAAAGAAATGAGATGAGTTGCAAGTCGACAAATATGAGGAACCGTCTCCTCTGCTGGAGTCGTCAACCCCTTAATTAGGAAGCGGAGCTTAGGAGGACAAAAACCAACTCCAACTCAAAAAGAGCGACCCTGATCTGAATGCTGAACTATCAAGATAGGAGTCATCTTTGCATTGGCAGGACTCATCTTCCGAAGCAAGGGAACTAAGAGATCAAAGAGGCAGTCATCTTCGATATCTTAGGAGCCACCTCCATGGGGCTTGAACAAAAGTACTACATCAAGGAGTCATCTCTAACACAAAAGGAGTCATCTCTAGAATGCAGGAGTCCATAGTGCTGCAGGAGGAGTCGTCTCTGAAGTTTAGGAGCCAACCGACATGCTTGAGGATCCCCTTCCAAGAAAAGAGCTATAAAACTGGAGCCGCCGCCTATTCCTAAGAGTCGACCGAGGAGTTGTCTTCAAATGATCAGGCCATCGTACCCTATATTGAAGAGCTGACTGATAAAGGACAGGAGCTACCTCCAAAAGATTGCGAGTTGTCTCCAGTACCAACCTTGTCTTAGGAGTTATCTTTAGGAAGCAAGAAGTCGTCTTCAATATTTTAGGAGTTACCTTAAAGCACAGAGGAGCCATTCAACCAAAGGATCAGGAGTCACCTCGAAGTCACCAGGAGTCTTTTCCTAGGGGCTAAGCAAAGTGATCAACATGAAGAGCGAACACTACCGATATCAGGAGTCATCCACAGCCATTCAAGATCTAAACTAAAGACCCTTCTTAGTCAAAAGCAGATCCCTCTTAGGAAAGAGTCACCTCCTCACTGGTAGATAAAGCATCGTAACAACTAGAAATGGCAACCTGCACTCCACGTTGGTTGCTTTAATGAGGAGTTAGAGGCTTTCAATGGTTACAAATGGCTATCACAGGTTAAACCAACAAGGAAATGAAATTTAAAAACAAGGGAGAACAATGAGAAAATTTCAAGAGCACAAAAATACTCTCAAGAGCACTAAATGCTAAGAAGAAAACTACATTTATTGCATATCTCAACTCCTCTTTGACAAAGGAAGTATTTATTGAGATATTATTGATGTAACTGGCCTCTAGAGTGGTTTCACCATATGGTAGATGTTTTTCTTTTACTGGGTTGTATTTTTTGAAATCTAGGGAAGGATCTCAAGGGTAGGCTTGGCTAACGCCTATAAGTTAGTTGGTGTGCTTGAGAGTTTTGGGGAGGAAACTGTGTGTAATGATTTTGGCCATATCCAAAAGTTCGCTAGATGTGTAATCGTGAGCATTACATAGTGAAATTATCAAGTAGTGGCTTGGAGAGTAGATGTAGGAGCCCAGGTTGCTCTGAACCTTTATAAAAATTTATGTTCTCTACATGTGCCTTTTTCACTTCTCCTTTTACTGTTCTATTAGTTTATTTCTTGCTTAGCACTTTCAAAACACTATACTTCCTGCCCCTAAATTTCAGCCCAACATCACTATCTTGGAATGATCTTGGAAACCTATTCTCTAGGACGGGTTTAGTATCACTGGGTTGGGTAATGATTTTAGGAGTGGAAGTGACTTGGGATCAACTACCACATAGGATCACTAAGATGCAACCAAATGCAGTGATTTCATCAACCCCACCTATATCATTGTTGATGTTGCGGTCATCACCTCATCCCAAATACCACCTTGATGGTTTTCTATTAAGTTTTTCATCTCCTATTGGCAAATAAATAAGTACGATATATATCCGCATAAGCAATTTTCATTTCTTTGATCCTGGAGATTTTATGCCTCCTGACCGAAAAACTACTCTCATTCTTCTTATACTTAAGTTGTACAACCCTTCAAAGTTTGCGTATTTTGGACCCATCAATCTCTGTACTACTCCTTACAAGGTAATTGCAAAGGTTCTTGCGAATAGGTTCAAGCCATTGCTAGCAAAATTTATTGCACCCGAACAAAATGGTTTTCTGGTGTCGAGATCGATCTCAAATAATATATGGCCAGTGCATGAATTGAGGCACTGAAAAAAGAAAAAACTTGAAAGAAGCTGGGAGGAAGAAAAAAGAAAAAAAGTGAGAAAAATTCTCTATCTCATCTCGGAAAGCATAAAAGTATTAATATTGATTGAGACTGAGCCATTTATAGACTCTATCTGGTGATTGATATGGTGCGACATTTTTTAGGTATACGATGTTTCGAAAACAACGTATTCCTATGGAAACCAACATTTTTTTCCGAAAAATCGTAACTCTTCTGAAAGAATTGTCTGAAGGAAAAAAAAATATTTTAAAATATTTAAACCATCTAAAATTTAGAGAATAATGCTGATTTATTTATCTTTTTAAATTTAAATCTTTTAATAAATTTAAAACTACAACACCATGTCGCTGCACCGCCTCATTTACTTCATTCTAATGACAATCTCCCCCTCTGGAAAGCTGACTTGGAGCAACGTAGAGCAGCGTGGCAGTCTTCTTGAGGCAGCGGAGATGTACTGTACTCTCTCAGCACAGCCAGTTGATGCTACCTACTTCTCTGTTACCTTCTCTCCCTACGTAACGTGGCTTGAGAGGTTGCTACCAAGAAGTTTGGGTGTTAATTCCACAGTCACCAGGAACCTGGAAATATCTTAAAAGAGACTTCAATAAAATCACTGATCATGTCGACAGGCGGCTTGCCTCCTGGAAGTGGCGTGCCCTCTCCATGGCAGGTAGGCTGACACTTCTCAAAACTGTTGTTATTTAGCCATATTTTCTATCATCAATGCTCCGGTGCCAGTCTCTGCTTTTGATGCTATCGAGCAAAATATTACATCGCTTCTTTGGGCTTGCCCTGGTTCTAATTCTCGACGCGTTGAGAAATTATTAGTATCAGCTAAATACTATTATTTGCACCAACTAATAATTTCTCATCTCGGTGTCAGCTAAATATAATTTCCCTCGTGATTTGGATTTACGTAGACGACCAGCTCATTGCTCGCTGGGCTGGAAAGGCTATATGTGAAGTAGCACGCATGCTTGTGGGTTCCTTTCATTGGTCTATTGGTAATGGACTCTCGGTATCAGCTCCAACATCCATGGCTTACTTCCTCCTCCAAGTAAATCTCCTTTTGAGTTTGAGCTTCTTGATAGCCGTGGTCTTAACACCTCTGAAAATTGCATCAGGTGTTTTCCTACTGTGGAAACCATATCACATCTTTCTTGATTGTCCCCACCAAGCAGTATGAGGTGAATTTGCTAACACGCTTGCCACCACCTTCTATTGGAACAAGAGGCATGGAATGGTTAAGCATGTCAAAATTTGAAGCTATCTTTTTAGTCTCCTATTGAATCTGGTGGGTTAAAAACACTTGTCTACCTCCACTAATGCACCTTCATCACCTATCTATGGGGATCCTTGGAGTGCCTGCATTTCCCTACCTTACCATTTACCGTTCTTACTTTCCGGTATCCGTCCCAATATGGTTTCTTGAAGGTCGACTTGGATGGGGTCAAGGCAAGGCAAAGGTGGGGCAGGGTTTGTAATTATGGACCGCACGGGCAAAATCCAGCCACTGTGATATGCTTGTCATTTTTTTTTTTTTTTTTTTTTTGGTAAAAACGGCATTTCATATAACTCTCAAATGGGTACAACTGGCTAAGTCAGAAGAAAGAAAGTGGTGTAAGGAAAAAGGAACATCGACAGCTCTAGTTCAGATGAACTCTTCGGAATGCGGAGCAACAAACGAGGCAACCCAATCTGCAGCTTTGTTTGCCTCCCGAAACACGTGTGCTGTCTGAAATGACTCTATCTTTCTAACCAGTCTGCGAGTCTCGCCAATCAACGGATGTCCATCCCTATAACGGTCGACTCTCTGTATCCATCCAATCACCAGAGAGGAGTCACCCACGAGGTACACCCTATCAGCTCCTAGAACTCTCCTCACATAGGATATGCCCTCGCAGGTAGCTCGAAGCTCCACCTCTATAGCAGTCATGCCGAGGATGCGTCGACCTTCTGCCGCAACCAACCTGCCATAATGGTCTCTAATCACAAATCCCACTCCTTCATGCACTCCGTCCGCCGCCATGCCGCCATCGAAATTGACTTTGAGATGACCAAGCGGTGGGGGTATCCAAAAACAGAGGACAAACCTGGGCACTATGACAGCGTGACGGGTATCGTAGATGTCTCTGGCCATCTCAGAGGATCTCGACGTGGTAGCCGTGATGATCACTGCTACATGACGAAGCGCCCTGTCCACTACCGTCCTCGGCGCTGATCTACTGCCCTCAAAGATCCAGGCATTCCTGTCCAGCCAAATATGATAGGTCAGGTATGCCCTCCGGATCCCCTCCTCAACAGAGCCCGGTCTCCTCATGGAGTCCCTCAAATAGTGTAGTGGTCCTCTGCTGACTCCAATGCCTGAGGGAGAGGAGTAGTGGATCACTCCTAGATCTGTACAACCCTGGGGCATCTGAGGATGACATGGGAGCTGGTCTCGTCAGAGTCCGGGCACATCTCACAGTGTGGAGTGATCCGCACACCTCGTCCCGCAAGCATCCTTCTGGTTGGTAGGCAACCCCAAGCCATCTTCCATATGAACAATGCCACCTTTGGGTGAATCCGCATTCTCCAAATCCAACCTTCATCAATTTGCTGAGATGGTTCCCTCCTGAACAGTGCATGAAGGTCTTTGGTCCGCACCCTAGATCGCCCTGTCGGCACCCATACCAGTCTGTCAGACTCCTCCCAGAGCGGAACGGGGATGGCCAAGATCAGGTCCGCCAAGTACTCTCCAAAGGCCTCCCGGACCAGCCCCTCTCTCCATCTATCCTCATCAGTAACAAGCAGATCACTGACCCTAAGTCCAGCTAAATGGGTCATGTCCACCATGATCGGTAGTCGGCAAATCAGCATCTCTGTCACCCAACTGTCCTTAAGAACATCGACGGACTGACCGTCACCAATGGCCTATCTGGTTGCCGGTAGCACAAGTGAAGCTCTGGCACACATCTCCCTCCAAATAGGTGAACTGTGACGTCGAGCTTGGGAGCTCATCGACGCCGAAAGGGCCCTATACTTGGCCTCAAAAGTGAGGACCATATGCTGTTCGGCTCAAATAAAAATCTAGCAACATGTCTCGCCGCAAGGGCCTCCCTCATCGCAAGTAGAGATGGCACCCCCAATTCGCCAGTCCTAGTCGGCTGACATAGAACCTTCCAAGATATCAGGGTGGCACTCCCTTCCTGAGTATCTGCTCCAGAGTCCTTAGTGGTGCCATCGGAAGTATGGAGTTCGATAGTAGGTAAATCAGAATGGAGGAGAGTACTGACCGCACCAGGATGACCCTACCCATCATGGAAAGTGCATACATCTGCCACCCCTCTAGCCTCTGTCTAATATTGAGCTCAATGGAAGAACAATCCCTGCTGTGGATGCGGTGACCCAAGATCGGGACCTCTAGGTACCTCAACACCCCCTCTTGCTTACCAACCCTCAAGATCTCCATGATGGAGGCCTTCTCTCGAGGTTTGGTCTTCGAACTAAAGCATACAGCTGACTTTGCCAGGTTGACCCGCTACCTAGTGGCATCACAATAATCCCAGAGGATCCTCCTAATAGTCCGCATGGCCTACCTCGTCGCACGAGCCAACAATAGGCAATCGTTAGTAAAGAATAGATGCGAGATTGGGGGAGACTCCTGTACTGATCTGTCTACCTCCAAGGCCTGTGTGTCTACAGTGTGCTGGAGAGCTCTAGACAGCATATCTGCATATATAATAAAGAGAAATGGACTCAATGGGCACCCTTGTCGAAGCCCACCAGTGGACTCAAAGAAACTCGAAGGAGAGCCATTCACCAGAATGGCGAAAGAAGGAGACCTGACACAGCCTAGCACCCATTTGATCCATGTCTCACAGAAACCAAAGCCCTGTAGAGCATAGAAACAAATTCCTAGCTCATCCTGTCGTAGGCTCTCTCCATATCTCGCTTTATTCTTGTCAAGCTCCTCCTGCTCGGGGTTCTCCTGAGATCAAACATGAATTCCTAAGCAATGAGGACATTATCAGAAATGTTTTGTCCGCCTACAAACGCTCCTTGCTCTGGGCTGATAAGTCTTAGGAGGATCTGTTTCAATCTGACTACCATGATCTTGGCCGTAGCCTTATACAATGTGGTGCAAAGGCTGATCGGCCAAAAGTGTTCCGGCTCCGAGGCATCCTGCCGCTTCGGAATCAGAGCAACAAAAATTCTCTTCCAATCTGAGGACATCACCGCCAAACTGAAAAACTGCTGAATAGCCGCCATCGCATCCAGCCTTGTCATTCTTTTACTGTACCTGTGGCAGAACTAAGGGGTGCACGGCTCAATATCAAGGCTACTATTATGGAGTTTCAGTGTCCAAATGTTTGGCTTGAAGGATATCATGGATTGCTTCCGAACAGAATAGTAGGTAGTAGGGGCCATTGCTTTATCATCCCATCCTTCATGAGATATGGCAGCTTTCTTCGTCTCTTTCTGATTTGAACTCCTTATCATCCTATTCTTCATGACATATTACAGATTTCTTCCTCTCTGATCTCAAAGCTTCACATATGGATTGTTTGAACAGCCACTGCTATGAACCAGAACTTTGTGATGGGATGATAACTACAGGATGATATTAGGGGTCCCATGCGTGCTGACCGCGTTGGTGCTTCTACTCCAAGAAAAACCTAGTTTTCTCTTGTATCAACAAAAAAGAAAATCACATATAAATGTGTAATCTACAGCTGCTTCTTTGACATATAGTTGGGGGAATTTGCCTGTTGAAATCCGTAGAACAGAGAGCACCTCTAGTAAATAAACCGGGCCTCATGACAAGCATTTAGCTTTTTGTAGATGGGCATTAAGATAACAAAACCATTAGAAGCTCTATATCTTCCAGTTGTTATGGGCCTATTCATAACTCCAAGATCTGAATGATTCCCTAGGTTCCAAACAGTATCAGTAAAGAAACTTTAAGAAACAACAGCTTGTACAAGTCGTAAACATTGAGTCCGTCCATTAACAAAGGATACTAACACACCACTACAGTTTGTCGGACACTAGGGTTAGACAATTTAACAAGAGCACAGAATCAGCTAAAAACAATTCAAGAAAAAGAAAAATAGAAAAGATAGGACCCCTCTTTGATGGGCTCTCTCGCTTTAACCCATCCATCTCAAATAAAGCAGCTACCTGCTATGTGACTTTAATCCAAGTTAAACAAAGGACAGCCAGCCCTCCTCCAAGCACTCACTATCCATTCTCTATACAATTACAACTTCAGGTGTTATGTTAAATGCTGCTACCAGCTCCAATGGCCATGAAAACTCAGGAACTGCCTCTGCTGCTGCTAGTGGCAATGCTGCTGTACTCACCTCCTTGGATGGCTCCGTGTAGTGGAACTCAATCTGGAGTCGATGATGGAGAGGTGTCGAAGACATCAGCCCCTTCTTAATATCAGCCTGCAGTTCCCTAATTGGAATTGCAGCTAAGAAGCTCTTGATGTACTCCTTGCAGGACTCCTTCCCCTTGCAGACAAGCTCCCCCTCTGAAGCACCATTTACACTCTGCTGCTCTCCTGTTGAACCATCCACACCACCATTACCAGCTCCTGTGGTCTCACCGTTAGCAGTCTTCTTCTCACCAGGAATTTTGCGAATTGTTGTGCTTGCATCAAATTTCAGGATGTAAGCCTGGTCACACCCTTCATAGAGCCTCTCACCAAGTGTGTCTATTATGTAATAGGCATCATGTTCAACTTTTAGAACAAAAAAGTGATCGTTCCAGCTCACTATGTAGAGATGAGGGCCACCGACAGTGGGAAAATTTGACCCAGCTTGGCTGATCTCGTCCCAGATGCTGTCAAAAGACATGGCCCCATGCAGGAAATCAAAGCCACTGGTATCATCATTGCCTTCAGGATGAAAGAACCCGATGAAAGACTTCCTTGGAACAACAGAGAGCGGGCGGATCTTTGCCTGAATAACTGTTTCAAGATCAAAATGCTTGTCAGGGAAGCACTCCCGGTATGTCTGGTTCTCACAGAGGTTCCTCCACTCGCTAGAACCTTCTCGAATGAGGCTGTCAAACTGAGACCTGATAGGCATTGTATCCTGGTAGGTTTGAAACCAATCAGCAATTACAGCAACTAGAGCTGTGCATGCACTCTCACCAGAAGCTTGCTCACTCCTCTGGTCGATAGACGCAAAGAAGACCTGGGTGGAAAGCTTCATGTGACCATCACGACTCACTAGGCCCTTTGACTCCCAGCTACCAACCACAAAATTGTCATCACCAAAATCAGAAACTGATGAGCTCATAACACCATATTCGTCCACTTTTTGCCTCTGCAAACAAAATCAACCAAGATATTTAAGATTCCTCCTCACTACTTCCTGTATATAGATGAATGAGACAACAAATAAATCGGGTAGAATCCAGACAACAATAAATATGAATGCATATTCAACAACCCTCTCAATACCTAAATCCAATCTAAGAGGCCATGTTTTAACATAGTAATATCAAAAAAAGAAGAAGAGAGAGAGCACATCAAATCTGAGATCGAAGAATGATATGAAGTTCAGATAAGCACATCCTTCTTCCATCATCATGTAGATAGATTATGACGAAAGGCAATAAAAAAAAATATATATGGCAGCAAGGAAAGCATACCCCTTCAGAAAGAGATTCATCAGAGGAGCTCAGCAGCCGACGGTCATAGTCAATGTCATCCCCTCCCTCTTCTCCATATGTTTTCTTTAACAAGGGTTCCCCTTTGGCCTTGGGAGATCTAAAACTTAGCTTCCTCTTTTTCCATGGGAGAATACTCCAATTTGAAGCCTGCAACATAGATTGTTCAGGGACAGATGATGTCAGCTCCTCTGCATGTGAATAACCCACATCAGATCTTCGATGACTGTAGTAGACCCAGTCTTCATATTCTCCATCTGTCCTCATGTCAAGGTACAATGAACTCCCAACATGGTTAGCAGATGCCAATGTGCCATAACTGAATGACTTCCTAATACTGGAGTCCTCTTTGTCATCTTCTAGTTCTCCTTCATCAAGATCGTCATCAACAGAGTCCGTGTCAAATGGGTGTGTGTATTCTGCATCATCACTCCTAGCAGAGCACTTGCCCTCACTACCTTCATCATCCTGGGTTGTCTTTCTAGACTTCCGAGTCGACACAAACTCCGTAAGAATTTTCACCTTTCTCAATCCAGCTTTAAGAGCAGAAAGCTCATCTTTGTCTGAAGAGAGAGCATCTCCGGTAGTAGGTGACAATGGAGCAGGCACCATAGGCCTCTGTACCATCTCTGGCGATTCTTGGGATGCTCTCAATTCCAAAACACTAAGAACCAGCTGCAACAAAAATAGCTCCCATGTCACAAAATCTATGATTGGTAAAAAATGGGAATTAAATATGAGCATAATAGGACCAATGGGTTAAAATGAAAATATAATAATGCTACAAACTACAAGAATGATCACCACAACTATGTTAAGCAGCATTAGCCTTTTTCAGTAAACTTAACCGATCAAATGAGCAATCTCGGTCAGATACATAAGAAGAATGCTTAAGAAATATCATATATCATATAACATAATCAGGCAAAACAGCACAATAAATAAAGTGACATACATTAAGTGATGGAGGAGACACATTAGCAACACCAGGCAGCAACAATGGAAGGTTCAACTCAATCTCTTGTTCAGCTGAAGATGTGAACTCAGCCAGGTTCAAGGAAGCCATTCCGAGAACAGATGCCTTGTTTTTCAATCCCTGGTTCAAGCCCTAAATCAGAGGAAAAATGAGGTCAATGTTCTATATCAACAAGATGTGCATGCACCACATACACACCCACAGACAATCAGGCCGAAGAATAAAATAATAAGCATATTTCTAATACAAAAATGAGTCACCAGCATTTCCCTCGTCAAGTTGGTAAAATGGATGGAAAAGCCCCAAGTAAATTAAAATCAATGTTGTTTAAGCCCCATTTGGCCCCATTTGGCATTGCTTTTAGAGGGCCAAAAAATGCTCCTTGGAGGGCCAAAAGCGCCCTTGGATGATTTTGAAGTATTTGGTGAAAATATTGAAACAGCCTTCTGACTCTTCTAAAAGCTGAACAAGGTCTGCTAGACAAAAACTGCAATTTGGAGCTTTTCGGAAAAAGCACTATTGAGATGTGTTGAGAAGCATATTTTTTAGACGAGAAACCCATGTTAGAGTCCCAATGACGATTTTTAAATTAATTTAGAATATACTTTATAATAATAATTTTTGATAGTACAATAATACAATACAATATAATAAAACATAATATAATATAATGTAAAATTATATTTTATTATATTATATGATTTTATAATACTATTTCATTATTATCATCATTATTATTATATACAATTATAATAATATAATATTTCTATCGTATAATAAATATAATAACAAAGTTTATAATAAACTAGAAAAAAATATATCATATTACGTATATTATAAAAATATTATTGTAATATAATAATATTACAAAAATATTTTTATGATAAATTTAAAAATTATTATTTAATATATTATTTAGTTTAAATATCAAAAAAATATAAATTAAGAATACCTAATAATAATAATTTTTTATAGTACAACAATTAGACAATTGAAAGCATTATGTAAATATCCTTTATTATAATTTCTTGATTTTAAAAGTGCTTACTTAGTTTAATTACCAAACACACGTTAAAAGTTCTACGGCTCTTCATAAATATAGTTACCAAATAGCAAACAACTTTTTATTAAAAGCTCTACTAGCAAAAACTTTACTACCAAAATCTCTACAAAACTATAGTATACCTTACCGTACCGAACCGAACGATACCGGGCATACCGTACCGGTTCGGTACCGGTACGGATGGTGTATCGAGGGACTACATACCCTACTGTACCGACACTATGCTAGAATGGCACCGGTACGGGGTCCGATACTGGTACGGCAAATCTTACTACAAACAAAAGCACTACCACCCATAACAATGTCAAACGAGCCTCGAAAGATCTTCGCTTTATAGAGAACAATTTTAACCTGCATGTCTTGACTTTCCAACTAGACTCTAATAAATATCCTAAATCATATAACCTAGGGTTTGAAATATAAAATTTAAATGCTAAGCATTTTAGTTCTACAAAAATTTTACTACTTTCTTCAGCATATCTTGATTTCCTTCATGATTTAGTCATGACCATTTGCAATGCAGTTTCAAGTAATCCTGTTTTATGCATAATAACAACAACAAGAAGGATCATAAGAATTTCGTCACATGTTTCTTTTGAGGAAGATATATCTTGATTTTTAGATGAAGATTACCATCAAAAACCCAAATTGTATACAACTAGGCATCTAACCTTTCGAAGCTCCAACATGAACAGTACATAATAATGAGGAAATACAAAAAAAAAAAAAAACAGGGGGAACATTATAGTGAACAAAAAATGAGTGCGCAATCTATAATAGTAAAAAGTATTTGCTATCAACATTTGCAAGCTTATGTGCCCACACGGTTGCACATGATTGGCCATGCATCCCAAAAATCACATTCACAGACCCTGCAGGAGCCAGGCCGGCTGCTGCTAAATCAGCAGAAAGGTCCGTGCAAATAAGCGGCCATGCATGGGTTTTGGAGGGCTGACTACAAGACTATGATCTTATGTGATTATTTCTATTTTACAATTGCAAAAGCTTTTGTAGCCGGATATGTCCTTTAACAATAAAGATTAATTAATCCCTGAAAAGACAGAATTACGAATTTCCCTTTGATTCTTTCCCTCACTGTAAACATATAGTTTCTATTTTTCAGCCCCTTTCTTTAAATAACCAAACATCTAAACATATAGGAATTAGGACTGGGACGCCTCAAAAATTTAGGGAAAAAACTTTGGACATGCATAGCCAGATACAGATGATGATTCAAATTTATTGAAAAAGATACCAATCGAGAATAATTTATAAGGCCTTACAATGATTAGCACCAAAACAGAAGCTCTATATGAAGGAACATATATTCATAAATACCTGTATCAAATAAATCAGAGCATTATAATGGAATTATATCACCTATAAACAGATCAGGATAGAAACCCGTTTCACATGGATAAAGCCAAACAAAGAATATAGCTAACGTAGACGAAGAGACATCTTAAAACAAGATTTTTCAATCAAGAAAAGGTTGGACGAATAGAAAGATTCATAAAGAAAATTATCCCCAACAAAAGTGCGAGTAAGATTAAAATTCAACCATCTTCTCAACAAAATCAAATAGTTGCGGTAACAAATAGACTAATCATAATACCCAAAATAGACAGAGAAACTAAACCTCTTACACTCTAACAGAAAGATCAATAACAAAGAAAATCGAAGCACGAGATCAGAAAATGTGTCAAATTTAACGAAGTGATCATTCAAGACAGAAAGATCAATTGCAAAGACAATCGAAACACGAGATCAGAAAATGTGTAAAATCTAACAAAGAGATCAATGAAGACGTCAAAGTGCTCAAATTAGAACTCACATTGAAGACTGCAAAGGCGATCTCCCATGGATGGAAGGAGTTCTCCCTGTGGGCCGTGAGCGTGCACACGCTCTCGAACTCCTCGTTCCACTCCACCGCCCCATCCCTCACCTCCTCTTCCCTCGTGCAGTTCCTCTTCACCGACCGCCGCAGCGAGCTCAGCTTCCCCTTCGGCCCCTTCCATCGCACCTCCGCCGTCACCCTCACGGCCGCCGCCTCCTCCTCCTCCACCCCCGCCACCCTCTCCATCCGCTGCACCACCATCCTCACCTGGAACTTCTTCGTCATCAGCGGCGGCCACGGCCGCCACCTCATCATCCTCGCCACCATCCCCGCCGGAACCCTAAACCCTCCGCCACCACCACCACTAAGAAACACCGAGTCGCCTCAAGAAATCCAGATTTCCACCAAATTGAGACCAAAAATCTAAAGAAATCCGCGTTTGCGCAGCGAAATCGGCGGAGAAAAGGTTGCAGATCGCCAGGAGGTTTTGGGGCGAAGATCTGGGGGAAAGACCGTCAAAGCCAAACAGAAAAAGGGGGAAACGCGATGAAGAAGGGAATATACGAGGAAGGAGACACGGATTTACACAAACGGTAGCGTTTTGTGACCCAAATAAGCCACCTTAGATCACCGGTAGGGTAACACGGTCATCGTATTTAGTATAATAATTTTAATTTTTAAAATTTTAAAATATTTATGAATAATCTGTTTGATATTTTATATGTATCCAAAATTACTAATATCAAAATCTATCGATATATTAAATAAAAAATATTTATTAATTCTATGAATTATTAATTTTATCAAAATATATTTATTATTATAATAAAATTAATAATTTTATTTATGTTTAAATATATTATTTTCAATACTAAGATTTATTTTGATTACAAAAATAAGAAAAATAATAGTACTATATTAAATAATTATATAAAATACGATATTATATTTGTACCATAATTAAAATTATTTTTAAATAATAATATTATATTTAATATAATATAATAGAAGATATATTATAAATAAAATATATATAATATGAATATAAATAATATCATATATATTTATCTTATATTAATAAATTATTTTTTGATTAAATAGAAAGATATTTTTATTCTCAAACTTCAACTCTTCCCAAGAATTTTAGATGCCTATAAAGATAGGAACATAATACAACTAAATATAATAATTTTATTATTTTTATCTATACTATCTTTCATCTTGGGATGATCAGCTATGTTTAAACGTTAAGAAAGAGGTGAAAGAGACAGAGGAGGTCGAGATCTCCGAAGCCATGGCCGGCTTTTTTCTCGTCTTTTTTACTTTGTTTAAATCTGCACTCCTAGTTGACCTAGCAGCAACGGCCATGTCTGCGGGCCAATTGGGTTGGTGTTGAAATTACCAAACTAGGCCTATAGGAATCCATCAATCGCTGTCCAAGCGGGATTCCTAGAAACGTCCAACGGCAAGAAAGGGACATTTCCGGAAAGGGAGTAAAATCTCCGAGCGTTCCGCGCAAGAATTTCCTTCCATGGATGGGGGACCGGGATGGTGGATCATGATCGAACCGTGGATGGTCGAGTCATGACGTTGGGATATCTTTCTGGAGATATCCAAATGAGGATATTAACCGGATATCTTTCCAAAGGATATATCATCGGGATATCAGAAATTAATGGATGCAGCTGACCTGGCAGCAACCGAGAAAGGTTGAGAAGGAATGTGCTTTTTATTTCGTAGCTAGAAAACCTAAAAAAAGAAAAATTAAAAGTTAACGATCATTCATAAATATATAGGAAAGTATGGTGATGAGAATCCTAACGAGAGAGGAAAAAGGCAAGGGTGCATAAATGACTCATTTCTATGATTGGTAATATGTTAAATTGATAAATTACTGACCGAGTAAGAAAAAAATATGATTACATAAGAGATGGAGGTCTGGTGAGCATGCGTCATTCACTTTATGTGATTCAATAGTAATAAACAATTTTAATTGTATATAAGAGAGGAGATATTATGTGTGATAAATCTTGCACAAAAAAATATTGTCAATAGCCAATGTGTGTATTTGTTGTCAAATATTTGAAGCGTGTGCACAGGATGCACGCAATGAATGCTCTCAGATAGTGTTGAAACTAGATATCAATATATCTATATCTATATTTATTTTGTTTGACGTCCACCTATATAGATACAGATTTTAGTTAGATGTAAAAATTTATATCTATATTTATTTTTAAAAACTATGGATACAAATTAGATGGTGGAAGTATGGATATAAATACATATATAAGTAGATAATTAATTTTTATGACTATAGAATCAAAGATATTACTAAATGGATAAAAATCAAGTTAATAACATATTAATATGGCCATATATTTTACTTAAAAGTTTATAAGTACTATATAAAATTAAATAGGATTATAAATAAAATCAGATATTTTGATACAGATCGGATAGTTGTCTACCCATGTTCTTATCCATTTTTTTATGGATATTAGTCGGATGCTCAAATTTTTATTCATATTCGGATAGATTTGGATATAAAAATAGATCTAAATGTATATTATTTGGTCCACTTTTATCCATACTCTCATGCCAAAGGTGGGTTTGCACCTTGGGAGGGTATATACTCTCTCACATAATAGGACCTAATAGATGTGGCTGTGTACAAACAATAGATTTAGACCAACTCTAAAGATGTTTTAGAAAGTAAATATTGCAAAGATGAACAAGAAGGAGCAAGCCTATGAGAATGATGTCTAGCAACTCTGCAATTAGGTTCCAAGCATAAATACTAAGATAGACCAGCTATAGGAGTTGGTCTCTAGATTTGAGGCTACTGCAAACAATCTAGCTATAGCAAAGGTATGGATTTTAACTATATATTTCAATGTGCATGTGATTTGGAACATAAAGACACTCTTTTCTTTCCATTTTGTACATTAAATTTTCTCTAAGTCTTTTTCCATCATAACCTATATTTGTTTTGACAATTGTAGAACCTAATATTTCTACTTGATCTTTTTAATATGCTAAGCTCATGATGCTAGCTGCTATCATGATTCCCTCTTTATAGGTCACTGGTTACACTCACTTGCATATTTTGATGATCTTCCATCTACTAGACCTAATAGTAACATTAACAACTACTATTTGATGTTTTTAAATAATATTTTTATTATCATATATGACTCATCTATTTCATACTTTTATTTTCCTTTTAGGTTCTATGAGTTGATGGGTTCTTCTAAACTACTTTTACAAATTGGGCATATGTGATCGAGAACTTATTTTTCTACTTTATTTGAAGATGTGAGTTTGTGTATATTTTTAATTTGTTTATGTATTTTATTCATGCAAAGGCATTGGATACATTTTGGCTTTAATTGCTGCAATATAAATAGTTGTTAATTTGGAATGTTTATTCGACGTGCATTTGGTGTTGGAATAGCTATATGAATTTTATATATTGAAAATTAATATGCATTTAAATAGTTCGAATAGGACTAGCTTTCCAAAAATAAACGTGACTATTATAAATAAACATGAAGAAAAACTAAAATTCTATATGAGGTAGATCTTGACATCTACATCAACTTTGCCTTCTATCTCTCTACCTAATTCTTCACGGATTGAAAGATATGTCCGATGAAATTTTTTCTGAATAAAATTTTTTTGATTTGGCTGACCTATTTTGACATCCAAAAAATAGAATCTTAGCCCATTTTAACCCCTTAAGGGGTTGGCGCTAAGTCGTAGATCTTGAAATATTACTTGATTTTTTTTGAAAAAAGATCGTCTCAGTCTGGCGTCATATAACCAAATTAAGTCCTCTAAAAATTTGGCTCATGATTCAACTTTTCAATATGATGGATCTTGCTTCTATACCATATCTAACTTTACTTATAGTGGCTAAATTAGTCCACATTAAGTTTGGTGGTCCTACTAGATCAGAGCTCTTCTTGTTTAGAAAATTTAGCTCATACTAAATTAGAATTGAAGGTAGAAAATACCTATTTCCTTGCCTCACGATTGAACTACTTGGCTTTACTTGAAGATGGTTTCCAGCTTTGCTCTTTTTTGCTCCTGATCTTAATGAACCATCTATATCGCTTGTATTTTAAAGGCAGTGATCATAAATTTTTTCTCGTTCTTTATGGGATGATACTTCCTCTGCCACTTGTAGAGGACTACATCTGGATCTTAAAAGTACAGGCTCCCAAGAATGACCTAGCAAATATCCAAAAAAACTACTGTGCAAATTACCTAGTCAATTACCTCTTAGGGCTCGTTTGGTTCGCGGGAAAAGAAGGGGGAAAAGTGTGGTCAACGGGAAAGTAATGAGATGCCTCTTATTTGGTTGGAGTTTTCAAAGGAAAGAGAAGGAAAAGTTGAATTCCCATGGGAATATGATTCCCACATTTCATGGGAAAGTCTTTCCCATGAGAAACATGGGAAAGTTACTTTCCCATGAGGCAGGAATTACTCCATTTTTACTTTTTTCCAAAAAGTCCCTTCAGCATTAAAGAAGCATTAAAGAGACATTAAAAATCTAATTTTTATTAAGGGCATAATAGGAATTATACATAACTTTTCTAGAAAAGTGGATGGCCAACCAAACATAAGCACTTTAGAAATTTGCCATTTTCCCATGGTCAACCAAACATGCCAAAAGTACTTTCCTAGGCATCCTTTTCCTAGGAATTTGTTTCCCAGGAATCATATTCCTAGGAGGAAAAATGCTTCCCGCGAACCAAACGAGCCCTTAGTAACTACGAATTTGAAGGTATACTACTTAGTAATCTCCAACTCGATATCTTTCTGAATCTAGAAGAAAGGGTAAGAATGTGGATGAGGCTTCATCTCTTGCTTCTGAACCAAGCTTTCAGTTATGGAATTTTTTTGGCTTCTAGGATCTACGATAGCCCTGATGATGCTCTGCTTCACCTAAATCTTCAAGTGGAAGAGATCATCTCACATATCTAGGCCTGCTTCAGTTGTTGTCTTGTATTTTTTCACCATCAGGCTGAGTTTTGAGTCTGCTTGCTCGAGTTTTGGCAGCTTCTCAACCTCTATTATATTGAGGATCACCTTTTTTTGTTTTTGAAATTTTTGTCCTTTGACTTCTTTCTCTTAGACTGCAACTTAGAGTGAAGCTTCTAATACTTCTTCTTGGTGTTCCCACCGATGTTATTTTGGTTGTAATAATTTTTCTAAGTTATGTTGGCTTGCTTTTAGCTCTGCTCCTTTTGGGTTGATCTTCCACTCTCTTTTTTAAACTTGTCGCCCTTCTTGCCTTTCCTAGGATGATTTTTCTCTTTGATCCCTATGGTCTTCATGCTGGCTTTGCTGATGTCTTCAACTTTGAAGAGCTTTAGATTCTTTTTAATACTCTCATGGAGACCTGCGACATACTTTATGAAGACCGCATGATCACTAATGGAGATTTTGAGTGAGATTGCTTGCTTGTCGAACTCAATGGTATAATCCTGAATACATTGATCATACTTCTACTGCAGGTACTGCCACTACTTGATCCACCGTCCTCCTCATGGTTGATTGAGTAGAACTACTTCTTGATTAGACCCCTGAATTTGCTCCATATTAGGTTAGAGACATCGTTGTTTATTATGTACAAATTCCACCAGATGAGGGAGTGTTTGAAAAGATTGATGGAGGTAAAAGCTATCTTCTGGATACTAGAGTATCCATAGATAGTGAAGTAGGTCTCTAACTGGTCTAGCCAATTATCCAGCTTCTTTGCATCGAAGGTTTCATCATATACAAAGATATCAATTTGACCTTTGTGTTGGATCCCGTTTAATTAAACCCTGATCCCGTTTAATTAGAACCCACATCTTGACAAGTGTCCCTTGAATTTCGTAAATCTTGATAATCACAAGGGCATTACGGTATTTTCACAGCAGTGAAGAGTTACCTTGATGGGGGGTGACTCTTCACGGGTGTAACCACCTGCAGCATTTGGTCCCTGGAGAGGGCTATAAATAGCCTGTTAGACCCCTTCTCAAAACATGCATTAAGTGCTCTCTCTCCAGAAGATTACTCGCTAACCTTTGTTCAGATCACCGGTGATCGAGACTGCGCACGCATTTCAAAGCCCAGAGCGCAATTAAAGATGGATTTCGCGAATCAAGGTATGATTTATAATTCATTAAGTTAATCAATTCCATCAATGGTATCAGAGCGGGTGGATTGGATTCCAAAATAAATCATACCCGTTTGGTTCGCTGGACAGTAGTGCTTTGGACACTGATGTTATTTACCCATATGAAAGAATTTTTTCTGACCGATGTGGGACTAAATACTTCATCTCCTATTCCCCTCCTTTCACCTCGAATAAAGAAAAATGAGGAAGGGAGACAGTGGCCAACATGGCCACCATCCCCGTCCTAACCGGTGGCCAACAGGGCCACCGTCCAGCCGCCGCGTCCCCGGCCGCCGCTACGGCCCGCCCCTCGGCGAGCCGGCATCGGCTGCAACCCGCCGTGGCCGCCATGGCCACCGCGGGCAAAGAAGAAAAAAAAAAAAATCGGCCGCCATGGCCTGCGGCCCGCAGCCACCGCGTCCCCGGCCGCTGCCAGCGGCGCCAGCAGCGCCACCCACGGCGCCCGCAGCACGGCCTCCGGCCGACGCCCCTGCGGCCCGCGACCGCGGGCTGTGGCCGCACCCTGCGGCCGAACCCCGCGGCCTCCGCGGCCGACCCCGGCCTCCGGCCCCGCCTTGTGGCCGCCCCGCGGCCTGCTGCCATGCCTACGGTCGGCGGTGGCGGTTGCGCCGCCGTCGTTTAGGAGAGCCTTCTCCTCTTTTCGTTTGGGGAAGATGAACAGTGAAGGGATTAACGGGTTTCGGGTTTTCTAAACCCGCAACCCGAATCCGGTTAATTTAAAAAAAAAAAAAAAGGTGAAGGGATTAACAGGTTTCGGGTTATTGGGCTTCGCCCCGCAACCCGAAACCCGAATCCTTTTGACTAAACTGTGAGTTTTGCACAGAAACCCCTGACAATATGTTATTCTGAACAAGGGGATTCCGAAATTCATCTATGGTCCCCAGACGAAAGATAAATTACAGAAAGGTCCTAAAATATATTTATTTGATCCCTGTACTTAGGATTTATTACAGAACAGTACACCGATTATTACATATTGGTCCCTGTAATGAATTTATTACATAAATGATCAATTTAGATGCTTTCTTATGATGATACATGATTGTTTAAATTATTCATATTTTTCATGATAAAAGGATGATATATGCATGAGACGAGCCAAAGCATCTTATATAAATGATTAAATTTTTGCATATTTGTGGTGACGAGCCAAAGCATCCCATAAATTTTAGAATGCTTTAGTTTAATCAATAAAGAGTCTTTTTATCATCATCTCATGAAATTGAATAGTTGCATCATATATAATGAACCGGCCCCAAAGGGAAATCATTATACAAAGTTAATGATGGGATGAAATAATGTTATTAGTATGATATTTATGATGAAATCTTGTTGCCCAAAGGCCTTGAATTCCTCATTAACATTGAACAATATCTAGTAAAATTTTATCCATTGAATAACGGTGTCTAAGAAAAGCTTGTCAAAAAGGCATACGTGCCTAAGAAAGGTTGGTACTTAAGTGAGCCTAGTGCTCCACCACCGATCTGGAGCTGATCTGGCTGTTATTCTTTGGATTTTTCAACTAGATATATAAAGTTCATTAAATATCATACTTAATACATTAGTTTTATCGTAAAGGGGTAAATCATGTAAAGTTAATTTTGATTTACTCACTAAATTGCTAATATGGGTTAGTGATTTAGATAAGGTTTTAGCGTAATTATAGCATGCATATTGATAGTAAGCGTATGTTTTGCAGCTTTGTTTCCGACAGTTTTTTCACAATCTACATCATGCATCCCAATACTTAATGGTTCAAATTTCTCGGAATGGAAAGAAAGGCTGACATTTACTTTAGGGTGCATGGATATTGATCTGGCACTTCGTGAGGACATGCCACCTGTCCCCACGGAGGAAACTACGCCAGAGGAGAAAAAGTTGTATGAGAGGTGGGAGCGGTCAAACCGCTTAAGTCTTTTACTCATACAAAATCATATCTCCAGAAAGATAAGGGGCTCAATTCCAGATTGCAAAACTGCAAGAGAATTCTTAACAGCAGTAGAAGAGCAATTTGTGAGTTCAAAGAAAGCCCTAGCCAGCACCTTAATATCAAGGTTTGCTTCCTTAAAGTATAATGATAATGGTGGCATACGCGAGCACATTATGGAATTACGTGACATCGCTGCCCAATTAAAATCATTGGAAGTAGACATGTCAGAAACTTTTCTTGTACACTTTGTCCTTAATTCTCTGCCTATGGAGTATGCACCATTTAAGATCTCATACAACACACATACAGAAAAATGGACTATGAATCAACTTCTAGCCATGTGTGTTGATGAGGAGCAAAGAATAAAACAAGAGAGGCAAGAGAGTGTTTATCTCACCTCTCATAAGGGAAAAGGATATAAAGAGGTCGGCAGTACCAGTCATCATATTCCTGTTAAGAAGAAGAAAATAAAAGTGTCAGCCAAAGTGACTGACAAAAGGCAAATAAAGTGCTTCTTCTGTAAGAAACAAGGACATTTGAAAAAGGACTGCATCAAGTACAAGAAATGGCTCGAAAAGAAAGGTACTTTTCTTTCCTTAGTGTGTTATGAATCAAATTTTATTGATGTACCTCATAACACATGGTGGATTGACTCTGGTGCTACTATCCATATGTGTAAAACTTTGCAGGGATTGTTGAACAAAAGAATTCCAACGGAAAGTGAGCGAAGCATCATAATGGGAAATAAGATGCGTTCACATGTGGAAGCTGTTGGAACGTTCAAATTGACCTTAAAGACTGGCCATATTTTGTATCTAGAAAATACCTTCTATGTACCTGGATTTTCAAGAAACTTGATATCTGTTTCTAAACTTACTTCCTTTGGATATACCGTTTCATTTGGACGGTCTTTTGTAAACCTTTCTTTGAATAATATTGTTGTTGGTAATTGCTTGTTAGAGGATGGTTTATTCAAATTAGACCTTGATACATCCTTTGAGCTATCCCTTTTATCCCTGCAAAATAAAGATCATTATGGATTAAAACGTAGCCTAATAAATGAAAATTCCTCTATGTTATGGCACCGAAGATTAGGCCATATCTCCATAAAAAGAATCAAGAGATTAGTAAATGATGGAATTTTACCAACTCTTGACTATGGTGATTTTGAAACTTGTTTAGACTGCATCAAGGGAAAGCAGACTAACAAGTTTAAGAAAGGTGCCATTAGAAGTACAAATTTATTGGATCTCATACATACAGATATATGTGGGCCCTTTTCGACCCCATGTTTTACTGGTCATAAGTATTTTATCACCTTTATTGATGATTACTCACGCTATGGGTATCTCTACTTGTTGTATGACAAGGCTGAGGCATTAAATGCCTTTAAGCTTTTCAAAACAGAGGTAGAGTTACAACTTGATAAAAAGATTAAAGTTGTGAGATCAGATAGAGGTGGTGAATACTACGGTAGGTATATTGAAACTGGACAACATTTAGGTCCATTTGCTCGATTGCTTCAAGAGCAAGGTATAGTTGCACAATATACTATGCCTGGTACTCCTGATCAAAATGGAGTTGCGGAAAGAAGAAACCGAACATTAATGGAGATGGTAAGAAGTATGATTAGTCACTCAACTCTCCCAATTTCTCTGTGGGGTGATGCCTTAAAAACCGCTGCGTATATTCTAAACAGGGTTCCTACTAAAGCTGTCTCAAAAACACCCTATGAAGTTTGGACAGGTAGGAAACCTAGTTTAAGACATCTACATATTTGGGGGTGTCAAGCTGAGGCAAGGGTGTACAACCCACAAGAGAAAAAGTTGGACTTTAGAACCATTAGTTGTTATTTTATTGGTTATCCAGAAAAGTCCAAGGGATACAGATTTTATTGTCCTAATCATACTTTGAGGATTGTGGAGACAAGAAATGCTAGATTCCTTGAAAATGACCAAATCAGTGGGAGTATAACACCTCAAGAAATTAATTTTGAGGAAAAGCAAACTCCGTATGGTGTGCAAGATTCAAATAAGCAGCCAATGATTCCTCTACCTATCATTGATAATGATTTGGAAGAGGATGAGTCTACTATTAATGTTCCACTTGAATCTGTGCCAGTTATCACTGAGAATGTTGCTCCTCCACCTATAGAACTAGTGGATCAAGAAGCAACTTTAAGAAGGTCATCAAGGGTAAGGAGATCTCCAATTCCACCAGATTATATAGTATACCTTCAAGAAAATGATTATGACATTGGCAATATAGATGATCCAATAAATTTCTCACAAGCCATAAATTCAGTAAATTCCTCCAAATGGCTAGATGCTATGAAAGATGAGATAGATTCTATGGCTAAAAACAATGTTTGGAATCTTGTTGAACTACCTCCTGGGGCTACTGCAGTACGCTGCAAATGGGTTTTTAAAACCAAAAGAGACTCCAAGGGTAAGGTAGAGCGACATAAGGCCAGACTTGTTGCCAAAGGATTTACCCAAAAGGAGGGTATTGATTATCATGAAACCTTCTCTCCAGTTTCAAAGAAGGATTCTTTAAGGATAATTATGGCTTTGGTGGCTCATTTTGACTTAGAGCTGCACCAAATGGATGTGAGAACTGCATTTCTTAATGGAGATTTAGAGGAAGAAGTTTACATGAAACAACCTGAAGGTTTTGTTTCAGAAGGTCAGAGTCAAAAAGTTTGCAAGCTAAATAAGTCTATATATGGACTCAAGCAATCATCCCGACAGTGGTATCTTAAGTTCAATAACGTCATTTCTACATTTGGCTTTGTAGAAAATGTTGTTGATAGATGTATTTATCTTAAGATCAGTGGGAGTCGATTTATTTTTCTAGTCCTATATGTAGATGACATTTTGCTTGCTAGCAGTGATTTGGCATTGCTTAGAGAGACTAAGCAATTTCTCTCCAGCAATTTTGATATGAAGGATATGGGTGAAGCCTCATATGTCATCGGCATTGAGGTTCATAGAGATAGATCTAAGGGAAAAGTTTGTCTATCTCAAAAAGCCTACATTAAGAAAATGTTGGAGAGATTTGGTATGGAAAATTCCAAACCAAGCCCAGTGCCTATTACTAAAGGTGAAAAGTTGAGCCAATCACAATCTCCGAGGAATGAAATTGAAAGGGAGCATATGAAAGCTTTTCCATATGCTTCACTAATTAGGACTTTAATGTATGCTCAAGTCTGTACCAGACCTGATATAGCATATGTTGTGGGATTACTGGGGAGATTTCAAGCTAATCCAGGAATGGAACATTGGAGAGCTGCAAAGAAAGTATTGAGATATCTTCAAGGAACTCAAGATCATATGCTCACATACAACAAATCCGATCTTTTGGAGATAGTTGGATACTCAGACTCAGACTTTGCGGGATGTCCAGATAGTAGAAAATCAACATCAGGTTATATCTTTCTACTAGCTGGTGGTGCAGTCTCGTGGAAGAGTTCGAAGCAAAAGATGACAGCTGCTTCAACAATGGAGGCTGAGTTATTAGCATGCTATGATGCAGTTACACAGGCTATTTGGTTGAGGAACTTTATCGCAGGCCTACAGATCGTGGACACTATTTCACGGCCCATAAAGTTATATTGTGATAATTTAGCAGCAGTTTCCTCAATAAAGAATAACAAGATATCTAATGGAAATAAGCACATGGAGGTGAAATATCTTGTTATAAAGGAAAAATGTGAAGACCATAAAGTTTCAGTTCAATACATCAATACTGTGCTTATGTTAGCAGATCCTTTGACCAAAGCAATAGCTCCGGGATTGCACAAGGAGCATGTTGGTCAAATGGGCCTTTTCTGTATAAATTAATTGATGTATTATTGTGCACATTTTAGATGGTTGTAAATCACATATATTATATTTTCTGCTTTAATGAATTCATATGGTTTATGCATACTATGGTAGCAGAAATTGTGACCAAAGAATGAATTTTATGAGAAGTTCATTCATAAGGGTTTGGTTATGATGGTTTAGTAATATAGTGATCATGGAAGGTTATACGCCGATCAAATAGGTGTTATTTCCGCCATTGTTCGTATTATTATTCTCAAAGTAATCAAACATAAAGCTTGCCCAAATTGATATCAGGATAGAAAGAACACGCGTATACAGATTATAAAATTCAAGTACTAAGGATATTTCACTTGTCAATATGGTCCGAATGGGAGAATGTTGGGATCCCGTCAAGTTGTGGCCCACATTGACAAATGGCGTCAATATGGTCCAAGTGGGAGAATGTTGGATCCCGTTTAATTAAACCCTGATCCCGTTTAATTAGAACCCACATCTTGACAAGTGTCCCTTGAATTTCGTAAATCTTGATAATCACAAGGGCATTACGGTATTTTCACAGCAGTGAAGAGTTACCTTGATGGGGGGTGACTCTTCACGGGTGTAACCACCTGCAGCGTTTGGTCCCTGGAGAGGGCTATAAATAGCCTGTTAGACCCCTTCTCAAAACATGCATTAAGTGCTCTCTCTCCAGAAGATTACTCGCTAACCTTTGTTCAGATCACCGGTGATCGAGACTGCGCACGCATTTCAAAGCCCAGAGCGCAATTAAAGATGGATTTCGCGAATCAAGGTATGATTTATAATTCATTAAGTTAATCAATTCCATCACTTTGACTTTAAAAGGTTGAAGAGGAGGATTCTAAGTGCTTATAGGATGCTCATCCTCTTTCCTAGAGGATATATCCTCATTTCCAAACATGTGAGCTAGTCTCACTACAGGAGTTGTTAGTACTTATGTTGAAGGCCTTATCAATCGAGACATGATCTTCATGAGTTGGATAATCTTTTTCTCTAAAAGATAGATATTGACTTCTACATCAACTTTGCCTCCTGTCACTCTATCTAATTTTTCATGGATTGAAAGATATTTTCCATCAAAATCTTTTTCAAAAAGGATACTTTTGATTTGACCATCCCATTTCGAGGTCCAAATAATGGAATTTTGGTCTATTTTAATCTTTTAAAAGATTAGTGCTAAGCCGCAGATCTTGAAAAGTTATCAAGTTATGACCTCCAAAAATGGCACGCAACTCGATTTACTAGATGTGGTGAATCTTACTCTTGGTTTGTATTCAGGTCTACTCGTAGTAGCCAAAGTGGTCTACATCAAGTCGATGTTCCTCCTGGATCGATTTTTGCTAAAGATGTGGAGCAATTAATTAGTAGAAAACTATACAGATAGAAAGCCTTATTCAGTGATAGTGGTTCTACTTTAGTGCCCAGAATAACATAGGAAAAGCCTTGTTCAAACTAGAAAATATAAACACTTGCCTTTTGGTTAATTTATTAAATAGATCTATTTCTAATACTCTTTAGTCAGTTCATTGTGATATTCTAGGGCTATTTGGATTCCATTATTATATATATTTATTGATGATATTAGCAAATTTGCATGAATTTATCCTATGAAGCACAAATCTGATAGCATTGCTTGTTTAGAGATTTTCAAAATATGGTTGGAAATTAATTAGGCAATAAAATTAAAATTTTTCAATGTGATGGTGCTAAATAATCCATACTACGCAAGGTGAGTGATTTTGCTAATTTGAATTGAAGGGCGAAATCAAGTTTGTCTATTTCCATGTTCATATACGATGTTAGTACATTCATCATAGTTTGCAGCTCTATTGCAAGGTGACCATCAATATCATTACTATCATCAATATCATCAATTAGATAACCTATAGGCCTATTATTCAAAAGCTTATACGAAAATACCTTAATGAAAGGAATATAGGAGTTTCTCGTGAGGTATTTGACTAAAAAGGATTGTGCAATTTCTATAGAATTTATCACTAAAATACTCCTAGAAGGGGATGGGCCAAGCAAAGGAAAAAAAGGTTTTGCATAAGATAGGAAATAAAAACTATTAGCCCCACAAGAGGTTTGTCCTCATATTTATGAGCCAAATGGTTTACCAGAAAGAAAACCTAGACACATTGAGGAAATGAGTATCACAATATTATTTAGGGTTAGAATGATAGAATATTTATAGGAGAGCAGGGTGGCGTAAGGGCTAGGAATTAGGAGGGGGCGAGAAAGCCCTAGATCTATGGATTGATATTATGTACTAGATGGATTGATCCTATTGAATAAAATGTAAGGGTAAATAATGGTCAAGTGTATAGGTTCAAGAGCTATGATTTAATAAGAATGTGTGTATTGTGTTTGTTTGGATTTCAGGGGATATGATAGAAGATTTTAGTTTACGAGGTAAGATTAAGGCTCTCTATATGCAGTGGCTATAACTGATACCATATCAAGGGTTTTCATGGGCTAGAGAGGGAGAAGAAGGGATTCAAGAGGCATAGGGATAGGATTGAGTAAGAGTGTGTTTGTTGTATTTCTCTAAATTTCAAGGATTAGGATACAAAATCATTATCTAAGGGCTAGGATTATAGCTTTTTGGATCTAGTGGCTAGAATTGATATGAGGGAGAAAATAGGGGTAAGAAGGTGTAGGGCTAGGATTTAAGGACGATGCGTTTCTTTACTTTGGATCAATAGGATGAAGAGAGAGGGTGAAGGGCTAGGATGAGGAGAGAGATCATCATTCAAGGATGGAGATGGATGCTAATGGACGGATAAGCTGACAGGCAAGCCGTTCTACTCAGCTATATTGGAGGAGCGTTGCACGGTGCTGGAGTTGAACTACAACCATAGAAAATAATTAGGAGGTTGCCAGAATGGACCCGATTGGGAACCCTCCAATGCTGAAGTTTGGCAAAGTTTCGAGAAAAAAACAAGAGAGATAAAAGTATAAGAGTATGGTATTCGAATTTTTTTTCTATACCTAGGGGGTCCCCGTGCCTAGCATTTATAGAGAAGAAGGTGTGAATCTACATGAATAGGATCGCATTATTTGCAGATGAGCATTGAGCACTTTCTATATCCATTGATCACAACAGTTATAATATTTCAGGTGCCTTGTGATCAGGCGCTTTTCTTATTTGCTAATTTGGTTGGTTACATTATCCTATTTAAGTATGTAAGATTGTGTCGACCTGTAGCGGTAACAATCATGGTGATTGTTTGGAGATGTGATTAGTCATTGATTTCGCTAGACATATATCGTCGTCTGATTGGTAGGTTGAGTTGGTAGGCGAAATTCTAGAAATGGCAAATGCGAGCCATATTAGAAATATTCATCAATCAAATATGCTCATATGGATATTACTATAATATATGCTTGTTCTATTCCAGAAGCCACCATTTGATGTCAAAATATTCACGTAGCAGCCATACGTTCTTGTTGCATCAAATCTAGTATCCAATCATATGATCTCCTTGTTATAAAATATCTATTAGCATACAAAATGTACGGCCTATGAAATTATTCCATATAATATAGCATCTAAAAGAAGATAACTGGTATCCTTGATGCCACGAATTTTTTTATATCTCTTTGTTATATAATTATACTGATTTGATTGAAGAATGAGCTATCATGATTGAGCTCCAAAACTTACATCTTCGGTTATTAAGGAGTAGAATAAAAAAAAAAAAGAAGACATGGATGAGTGCGTAAGCTACTAAAAGTTGTATGAAAATAATTTTTACACCGTCTCCTCTTACGGATGTAAGCTTTACCTCAGTCCACATCCACATAGTTATATATATTTTTTCTTAACCAAAGTTTATTAATAATTTTTATTTTTTTATAAAAAAATTTAATCAGATTCAACTTCAAACTAACATGTACAAAGATAAATAAAAAAAAGATAAATTTGGTGGGGCTCATCTAAGTAAACATTTTACCTATAAAAATTCTGGGCTACCATAATCTCCGCCCTCCCTCTACCGGTCTACGTTGTTGACATGTCGGCGCTGATCTCCCTTGTCAAAAGAAAATGGAAGGCAAAAAGCTTCTTTAAATGAGGACGGCGCTAAGCCTTGAACGTGGACGGAGATTACATATTAAAAAAATTAAAAAAAGGGAAAGGAGGAATTGAATGGAGTCATGATGATGGTTAGGACTGGGGAAGAAGGTGCTACGAGTCCGTAAGTTTGCTCTGACTTTCGGCTGCTTGGTGGGGACATCCATCTTGACCCATCATGCGACTGATGGCATGATGGCTGAGAAGAAATTGGAGTACTTACTTTTTGCCGAGCAAATCCAAAAACCAACCCCACCAAGATGGTAGTCGGGTGAAACTGAACCTAATCATCTAACCGCAGAATTTCAAGTTCGGTTCGTTCAGCGCGCCGATTAAAATATGATGACACTATTTAGACTTGAAGTTTAAGAATGCTTATTGATCCACTGATAGTTTTGGTAATGTCAGATGTGACATATTCACCTTCGGATGGAGAGGGTATTAGTAAAATGGTGTCTACCCACGTCGAACATTCCTCTAGCGCGGCAGAGGCCCAGTGGAAACTGCTACGCAGGGGTGGGCTTGTCTCTTCCTCCCCCTACCCTTTTTGTTTAGCCAAAAAAAAAAAAAAAAAAACCCAAAGACCAACCTCATAAAAAGCACATTCAAACCTAATGCAACCCTTAGTCCAAACCTAACCAGACTGCAGAGTTCTCAACCCAAAACACAACTTAGAGTTGGTTCAGGCTAGGTTGGGTCTTGTTGGATTTTACCTTACAGGGGTTTTTATTTGATTTATGATGAATTGGGAGGTTAAAACGGATGCAGGTATCTTAAGATGGCAGCCTTGTCATCCAAAACTTGTGGTTGGTTCCAGGTTGGCCTAGGTTAAGTTCAGTTACTTAAGCCTACAACCTGAACGGACCCAATCCTACTTGAATTAACATATTCTAACTAGAGCTGATCATGTCTCACCTAAAACTATATTCTTGTAGTCAAGTTTTGGGCCGAGTCTATTTATAGATGATATTTTCTATGCTTAGACTTGGCCCATGATCAACTTTAATTCTAACCCATGCCCGACGAACAGAAGCTTCTATGTTGGCCCAGCCCAATCCAAAGTATATTTTAAGTTGGTTTATCCTAGTACCCCACTTTAACTACGTAAACGTATATCCATGGGCCAGGTGCAGCTTGATTTGTAGCCTGCAGGCAAAACTCAATCCTGACAAAAATGAAACCAAGTATGGACTTGCCTAAAAAAAGCTACAACAGGCTTTCAGCCTTAATGCCTGAAAATATTTTAAAGTGTTTCAATTCAGTCCCCATACACAATGGGCTTGCAGTAGTCTTAAGCAGCTTTGGGAAAACTTTATAGGATTCAAGTATTCTGTCATGCTCCTAATCCGAGATTGTGAGCATGGCAACTGCTGCACACTTATAGAAAATTCTCTCCATGAGCATGCAAGACGTTTCAACGCTATATCATCAATATGCAACGAAACAATTTAAACTAATAATATACGATATTTATTTTATTAACTAACTCAACTTACAATGCCTCGCAATTCTGACATTAGTTTAAGGTAATGCGTCAATTTAAATAAACTCTAATCTAAGATAACTTGTGCCACAGTTCTTTTGGTCATTCTCACAAATTGAAAAACTTTAGATCGAGCTAATTCTTCGGATCTGTAAAAATAATAAAAAACTGTATAATGAGCTATACAGCCCAGTAAGTAATGAATACCTTAACTAGACAATTCATATAATAACATAAAATATAAATACAAGTTACGATGAATTGGTATAAAAACATAAGCAATTCCGTTTCAAATCAAAAAGCCATATCTTTCAAAGATCTGTATACATAAGCATAAATCTGATTCAAAACTCAACAGCCTTTAACTACGACTTCACTTATACCCTGTGGCTAGGCTAGAAACAAAACCATACGTATACTCTGCGGAGTAGGCCAGAATACCGTCCTTATACCCTGTGGAATAGGCCAAAATACCACACTTATAACCAGCGAAGTGGGCCAGAATACCACATTTATACCCTGTGGTGGGGCTAGAATTGTCAATGCATAACTTTCAATTGGCAGGGTTCAGAACATAGTCAAGTTGAGCGTTCCAAATCTGATGCACATCAAAGTTCTTTTTATAAAATAATATGCACATACAGTGCAAGAATAGTAAATATAACAATAGTTTAAAAAATATTACTCCAATTTATATATCTAATTTTCATTTGAATCACCATCTCGTAAAATTCATAAATCTCATATAAATCTATTAACAATTTATTCAATGTAAAAATAATATTATATAAATAAAGATTCTTGAAAAGACATATCATTACTTACCTTGCAAATGCAATCCAACTAATAGATTCAATTAATCCCAAAAATCCTTCTCAGATCCTAGTATTTAAAAATTATATTTTTATTCAGAATTTATCATGATTATTTCAAGAATAGAGCCCTAATTTGAATACCTTCACAAGGCTGACCAGGCAAGAGTGCTCGACACTTTTGTCGATTCGATCAAATTGAAATTCATTGAATCCTGTTCGGACTAGAGTATAGATGGTTTAACAAAGATCGAGGGTGATCAAATCTAATAAGGTTGGCAAGAACTAGGGTGGGAGCTGACACACCGCCCGACGACTTGGGATCAGAACCCTTCACCAGGGTCAATTCAAAATCACTGTGAAGAGTCTCTACTAGATCCAATTGTCCTAAAGAGAGAAACTACGGTAGAGAGAGAAAGTATGGTAGAGAAAAAAAATATAGAGAGAAAGAATAGATAAGAGAGAGAATCTCAGTCCGGATTTATTTAGGTGTCTGGGTTTGGTCGTCAATGGCATAAGTCAACTTAGATCAATCAACGTGTCTAGCATGAGTCAAGAGAGAGAAAGTGGGAAGGAGAGAGAAAAGAGAGTAGGAGAGAGAGAAGCTGAACTCTCGCTTCCTCTCTCTATTTCTTTTTCTTTTTTTCTTTCTTTCTTTCTTTTCTCTCTTTTTCTTCTTTGGTGAAACAGGAGAACTTCTCCCCACGGCTAGCACGAGAACAAGACCGTGTTCGTGCCTTGGTCTCACAGCCGCCCACTGTGGATGGCGATCAATGGTAGTCGGTGGCCGGCGGCGAGGGAGAATGGACCAAAATAGAGCACCCTTGTTTCAGATAGTTTTTTGGCAATTTGCTGGCCTAAACTCGTCTAAACATAGCTAGAAAGAGAGAGGAATAAGAAGAGTACTTACCTCAGTCCAGTGAGGTGGTCCGGTGGCTCCTTTCGATGACAAGTCGAGAAAACAACTGGAGGAGAAGCTGGGAGTCGGTGACTCGATCTCAGAGAACTCAAAGGAGGGAGGAGGAGCTCTATAAATAGAGTTTTTCTAGATTTATCTGGTGGTATCACGATCGCTATGAACCTCTCATTTTTATCACAATTGGGGAGGAATCCTCATCGCAACTGGAGAGGAGGAAGAAGACTCCAGTCGGAGTCTTCGTCCCTATTGTCTTTGGGTTGGGCTGGTCAAGTAGACTAGGCCTAGTCCACTAGGTTTCACATTCTTTCTCCTAAAAAAAAATTCGTCCACGAAATTTTTCTTTCTTGCGCTTTCCAAAAGGTTAAGATACATAGTTCTAATCTCACCATCAAGTTTTCGATAATCCTACTTATCAATACAACTTCATCATTAGTTTTTATAATAAGAATAAGGTCCAATACCTCCAGACTTGATTCTTCAGGCTTGTCTCTTATAAATAAAAAACAACATCTTTATTCTAAATAAGAATATCAAGTTTGTTTCTCAAAATATTAACTGCTCTTGATTAACCGATCTATCACAAGATTAGATCACAAACAACCCTAATCCACTCCTAGAAGAATATTCATCAAAGTTGATTGATAACCTCATTCTCATTTAATTAGATGGAGGGTTGATATTAATTGAAGAAGTTCAGGCTTCACATTTAGGAGAAAAGAGGTCTACACCAAAATATTTCAGATCTAAGATCAAAATCAATGATCCATTAATTCCAGTCTCAAGATGTTAAGAATTTTTTTAGTGTGACATAAAATTGGAAAACCTAAGATAGTGCAGCAACAACAAAAAAAAAAGAATATTTTTTCTTTTGTTTATTAAGAAAATCTTATTACACAAGAAAATAGATCAAGTCTTTTGTTATTAAAACTTGCCAAATCAAAGAGATAATACTTCTGACCAACTTAGAAAAATAATTTAGATCACTACTTTTTTGCTGCACACTCGGATTCAAACCATCAAAATTTTTAGATTCAAACCCCGGGTAGATCTTTACCGCTATCTGATGATCGTGGTATTGTAGGAAGATTCGTTTGAAGCCGCATACATGTCCGGTCTCTACGGATATCAATACGAGGCAGAGGACCAATCTAAATGCCTGAATCTTTTCGGGATGTTAGCTCCCTTGTAGAGATGGTTGAATCTCTCTCTCCTCTGTAGCAACCAACATTTTGATTGCTCTCCCTTAAGGAAGAAGAAGAGCAGAGGAAAGAATAAAAAGGAAGCACCCTTGCAGCCCTTCTATTTTTGGTGGAAGAAAGAATCATAGAAGAGCCACACGCCACCCTATATTTTTGCTTGTTGCTTGCGGCTCCAAGAGGGGAGAGGAGAGGGCTTATTCACGGCTCAAAAGAGGGACTTTCTCTCTTTTGTTTAGGCAGAAAAGGGAGAGAAAAAATCCTTTGGTGGCCACCCCTATCACCCTTCTATTTGGCGTGTGGAGCTCCTAAAAATTAGGAGCTCCATCTTTATCCCTATGGGGGGCGTACACCCCTCGCTTTGCTGCACCAAAGAAAAAGAAAAGGAGGGGCCGCGCACACCCCTCCTCTTGTGTGGTGAGTCCTAATCCTCTAAGGAGGATTAGGTGGCCCAATCATAAGCATCCTAATTTAATTAGGACCCATTAAGATTATCACTCGATTGAACTCTTCAATCCTAATCCAATTAGAAGTCATCTTATTTATTAGATCAAAATTAATTAGACTCTAGGAATCCTAATCCAATTAGGACTCATATAATTTTAGTCCTAATCCAATTAGGACTTTAGGAATCCTAATCCAATTAGGATTCTAATTTAATAAAATCAAGCCCAATTAATTAAGTTCAATGATTCAATTAAATTGCAATCCAATTGCAACTATTCCTTCTTCAACTCACTAATAATTAGTGGGTTAAACTAATTATCAATCAAATTGATAATCTTAATCTATTGTGATTCCAAATCACAATTCAACCATGGGATCGGTTAATACCTCTAATATATGTAACTCCATAGGTTCTATTCTGTGTGGTAGTGAGATATATTGTGATCCCTATCACAATATCATTGAAACTCTTTTCAATGGGTTGGAACAATTTCAACTTTTCTAATTCGGGTTCACTGATCATCAAGTGAATGCCTTTGAGTCTCACAATCTACCAGTGACACCTAGCAGCATGTAGTGGCTATCCAGCAGAATGAAATAAATGAACCTCTAGGTGCAGTTAGTGTATGATACAATCCCTCTATCATGGATCCCAAAAGGATGGAGGTCATGGATAACTCGTCAAACCCCATTATCTGCCATATGTCAAGATTTATTCGACTTTAGTTCAAGATTAGAAAACTCTTTTTTCAAAAACTACCTTGGCCAAGGATTTACGAACTCAGTCTTATAAATCACATAGGATCTCTCCTAATCTATCAAAGTCGATAGATTCCATCTAGATGCACCCCTACTCTTATAATGAACCTATTCCAGCCAATCTGCACCATAAGGATCCAAATGGATTGGGCCCATATTTATGTGCTCGTCCAACTACAGCAACTTCACTGTGAATAGCCGAGGTATCGCAGGTCAAAGGACCAGTCATACAACTGCAGCATCAAGTAAGTCACTGACGAGTGGATAGACATTCAAGTGACTACTTGCTATGGTCACGCTCAGTATCCTTGTTCTCTAACAAGCACTTGTATAATTGCTCCAGTGTTTCCACACTGTGGACTCAAGACTCGTCCATCAAAGACACTGTGGACACAATTGCTCCAGTGTCTCCATACTGTCGGTGGGTCGTGCCCAATTTGTCCTTCCTTTGTAACTCCCCTTCCAATCTTGGTGTTTTGTTCCCCTTTTTGACAAGGCAGTTTATCTAGCCCTCTGAATCTTTAATTGTTTGATCGGAGCTCAGCTTGTCATCTTGGTGTTTGGTTTCCCTTTCTTGAAAAAGCAGGTCATCCTCTAGATCATCGGTCATTTGTTTGGAGCTCAGCTTTTCATCTTGGTCTTTGGTTTTACTTGCCTGAAAAGGTGGGTCGTTTAACCCTTCGGGTCTTTGGTCATTGCTTGGAGCTCGGCTCTTCATCCAAGTGTCTGATCCCCCATTCCTAAAATGTTCATTGTTTGGCCCTCTGGGTCATTGGTTGTTTGTTCGAAGCTCAGTTCTTTATCCCGATGCCTGATTTCTCTTTCCTAGAAAGGCAGGTGATTTGGCCCTCCATATTTTCTACCATTTGATTGGAGCTTAGCTCTTCAAAATGGTGCCTAGTTCCCCTTTCCTGAATAAGCGAGTCGTTTGGCCCTCTAGGTCTTCTGTCAATTAGGGTTTTTAGATAGCTAGTGCTTAGTGGACCAGGACTTAAGAGCTTCCTCCCATCCGAGTCTAATTTTGGCTAGATCTTTCATCAACTCTTGGCCGATAGAAGGCCAATGGCCTCTTAGGAGGCTCATCCTGACCTGTGGCACTCAAGTGTGGCACTGCCAGTGGTCGTTGCTAGACTCATCTAACATTTCATCCGTGATCAGTGTTTTGGTATTTTTTCTAGGCCCACAGAGATAATAGATTGGTGACCTCTTGGGGAACTCGTCAAACCTGCACCACATAAATATGGTGCAGTTGATGGCCACTTGGGAGACTCGTTCGACATTATGTCTATGATCGATGACTTGGCATTTTTGCCAGGCCCATGAAAATTGGGATTGGTGGTTTTTGGGGAACTCTCCCAATCACTTCGCTTTTAGAGATTTCTTGGTCGAAGATCGATGTATCCAACCTGTTAGCAATATATCATATAAATAAACAAATAAATCTATTAATTCAATTAATGGAAAATCTTAAAGGGAATAATATACATGCATATTATTCGTCATCCAAATAATTTTATTTCAATGCAAAATAAATCTAATCTAGCACAAAATAAATCTATGCATTTAATAAATTTATATCATAAAATTTCAAATCCTACAAATCTACTAATATTGAATTAAAAATAAAAGTAGAAGAAAGTAGCCTGATTGAAGGCAGGTCGAAGCGCGTAGACGCTGTCCCAAAGAAGTATTTGCCCCCACGTACGGGTCTTCCGGCAATCCTTCTCGAAGATACGACGATCCTACAACTTCTTCTTCGGCACGTCTCGGAAGAAGTCAAAGTGAATCCGATCAGACTTGTAGATCCAGCAAAGAGCATAATGAAAAGAACTAAATAAACTGAATGAAAATGTAAAAATAAAATTCGAAAGTGGCTAAGAGGAAGAAGAATTTTTTCAGAATTTTTCTACTATTTTTCTCAAATTTTTCATGTTTGAATAGGATGAAATAGGGGGGTTTATATAGGAATTTATTACAGGGGCAATATGGTCATTTGTGGACCCGTCCGCGGTAATTAAGCGCCTCATTTAATTCCGCGCAAAACACCGTGGGGTGTTTTTATTTTCAAACGCGCACGCGGCCCGAGACTCGGCCGCGTGCGCATTTAAATCTTTCCTTAAAGCACCCGGCCGTTTTCGTTCTCAAACGCGGAGGCCAAAGGGGCTGGCACGCGTCCGTTGGCAATGTGCGCCAGCCCGCTGCGCGCGTCCATTATTTTCAAAGAAACCAACGAGTGTTTCCAAGTTTAAATGAGCACGCGGCCCAATAAACCTAAATGCCATTAATTTTTCCCACGATCCCCCACAAAAATTAATAATTTTTTTTAATTTTAATTTTTTTTAATAATTTTAAAATCAAAACAAAATGCTAGATATCTTATATTATGTAATAGGTGTAGGTACCTTTCGGCTTGAACCTTCACTTAGTGACAATTGATTACATCTGTGCAGCCAAGGTGGTCTTAACCTTGAACCTCGGTCCATGGCTCAGATTAAATCAACAGCACACATAATATAGCCCGATCTGGGTTCTAAGCGGGTTGCGCTAGTATGACCATGCGCAGGTATCTATAATGTGCTTTTTAGATAATCGCCCATTTCTCATAATCGCGGCCTCACGACTGCACATATAGGTGAGTCCTAATAAGGAAGCTAGCAAGGAAGTTCCTGCCTCTTGGGTCTCGGACTCATTAAGAGTTATACAAACGAACTCATCCTACCGCTTGCTTTTATGAGCACTAGCGCCATAGGGATGAGGAAAATATGAAATAGTGCTCCTCTTAGTCACACTCCGGTTTGTTTCTACCCATTGAACCTTTTAAGGTTGGGTTCCCACCGTGGTGATCTATCTTTATGGGCTAAGCCCCATCCCCCTCGACGACTCTAGAACCACTGTTCTAGATAAACCTTTTGTAAGCTAATCAGCCAAATTGTTTTCTGATTTTATAAAATTTAAGGCAATAACATTATTTTTCAATTTATATCTTAATGATTTATGACGTACTTTTAAGTGCCTGTTCATTTTTACATTGGCATTTTCTTGGTTGCATTTATCTATTGCAGATTTACAGTCACAATGTAAGGAGACATGTGGTAAAGGTGACTCATCTACTGGAAGATCTATTAGTAGATCTCTAAGCCACTCAGCCTCAGTGCTAGTAGTGTCTAAAGCTATCAGTTCAGACTCCATGGTACTTCTAGATATTAAAGTTTGTTTGGTAGATTTTCAAGACACAGCAGCTCCTCCTAGAAGAAAGACATATCCTGTGGTCGATTTAATATCTAGGTGCCGCTGATCCAGTTGGCATCACTATAGCCTTCTAGAACAGCTGGAAATCCACTAAAGTGCAAACTATAGGACTTAGTACCCTTAAGATACCTAAGGATCCTTTCTAATGCTGTCTAGTGATCTCTATTTAGATTAACAGTATATCTGCTAAGTCTATTTACAGCATATGCTATGTCTGGCCTAGTATAATTTGTTAGGAATCCTAGTGAGCCTATGATTTGAGCATATAGACTTTGAAGGATAGGAGTTCCTAAGTTCTTTTTAAGATGAGTAGAGGGATCAAATGGAGTAGACTGACAATCGGTATAATTAAATTTATTGAGTATTTTATCAATATAATGACTTTGGGATAGCTCAATACTATTTCCACTTCTAATTATTTTGGTATTTAAAATTAAGTCAGCTTGTCCCAAGTCTTTCATATCAAACTTATGACTTAAGAATTGTTTTACTTCATCAATTATCTGAAGATCTGTCCCAAAGATCAGTATATCATCTACATAGAGGCACAAGATCACAAATTTGTGTCCAACTCTCTTGTGGTATACACATTCGTCTGTACTATTGATTTCAAATCCAAATGTCAGTATGGTTTCATCAAATTTCAAGTGCCATTGCTTGGGTGCTTGTTTAAGACCATAAAGAGATCTGACTAGTCTGCAAACTTTATTTTCTTGGCCTGGGATTTTAAATTCCTCTGGCTGGTCCATATAAATTTCTTCATTTAAGTCTTCATTTAGAAAAGCTGTCTTAACATCCATCTGATGAATCACTAATTTATGAATGGAGGCTAATGCTATAAAGACCCTAATAGTAGTAATCCTAGCTACAGGTGCATAAACATCAAAGAAATCTACACCAGATCTCTGAGTAAAACCCTTGGCAACTAATCTAGCCTTAAATTTATCTACAGAGCCATCATGCCTAAGTTTCTTCTTAAAGATCCATTTGCATCCTATTGTTTTACAACCAGGAGGAAGATCAGTCAATTTTCAAGTATGGTTTTGGATAATTGATTGCATCTCATTGTCCACAGCTTCTCTCCAAAAAGGTGAATCCAAAGATTTCATTGCGTCCTCAAAGGTAGTTGGAGAGTCTTCTATTAGGAAGGTATAAAAATCATCTCCAAATGTTTTCTCTACCCTGGATCTTTTACTCCTCCTAGGTTCTGCTTCTACTTCTATTTCTCTTGTCCTTATTCTACTAGAGCTACTAGCTATACCGCTATCTACTCTAGTCTTAAGTGAAAAGGTGTTTTCAAAATATGTTGCATCTCTGGCTCTATGATAGTGTTGTTACTAATATCATTTACTTCTGAACTTATCACCAGAAATCTATTGACATTACTATTGGCTGCATCCACTGTTTTAGGCTCTATTTTCTTTCTCTTAAAATCAGGTATTTTTACTTTTGCCAAGCACCCCCACACTTTGAAATAGCTAAGATTAGGTTTTCTATGTTTCCAAACTTCATATGGGTTTAGATCATTATTTTTAGAGGGAATCCTATTTAGGATATAACAGGCTGAAACAAGAGCTTCCCCCCACAAATTTTCTGGCACTCCTGAGCTTATAAGCATGGAGTTCACCATATCCATTAAAGTTCTATTCTTCCTTTCTGCTACTCCATTTGATTGGGGAGAATAGGGTGCAGTCACTTCATGAATGATTCCATGATCTTCACAAAATTAAGTTATATCATTGGATGTATATTCACCTTCCCGATCTGATCTAAGAATTTTAATTTTCTTTTCTTGTTGGTTCTCAGCTTCGATCTTAAATATTTTAAATTTGCTGAGCACCTCATCCTTGGTTTTAATTAGATAGATATAACAGAATTTGGATAGATCATCTATGAAGGTCACAAAATATTTGTTACCTCCTCTAGAAGTTCTACCAGAGTCACAAACATCACTATGGATCAACTCTAATAGATCTGAATCCCTATTAACAGATTTAAAAGGCTTCCTAGGGAGTTTAGCTTCTATACAAATTTGACATTTCTCATGGTTCTTAAGATCACTTTTTGGTATTAGATTTAGGTTCATAAGTTGCTTAATTGAATTATAATTTACATGACCTAATCTACCATGCCAAATAGAAGGGGGTTCTATATTCATAATCAAAGGATTTTCATTTATTGAAGGAGCTATTACATTCAACTTGAACAATCCTTCACTAAGGAATCCTTTTCCAATAAATATTACACAATGAGAAATTACAACCTTATTGGACTCAAAGACAAGATGAAAGCCTTGCTGGACAAGCAAGGAACCACTAGTGAGGTTTCTTCTAACAGCTGGAACATGTTGGACGCCGTGCAGTGACAGGACTTTTCCAGAGGTAAGTTTTAAGTCCACACGTCCTACTCCTAGCACACGTGCCTCCGAGCTGTTTGTCATGATCACAGCTCCTCCACTTGAGATCTGGTAAGAGAAAACCAAGAGCGATCCGAACAAATATGAATACCAGCTCCGGTATCAATCCACCAATCAAGTGCTTGTAAAGTCATGTTAACTTCAGGAGTGAAGGAAATAGACCTGAAAGCTGTCTCAGAGGAGCCAGCCCCGGAAGTCACCATGTTGACTTGAGCACTGGCTGTGTATGGACCCTTCTTCTTAGATTGAAGAGGTGCAGTCTTCTTATAGAAGCATTGGGGAGACAAATGGTTGGTCCGACCACACACATAACAGAAACGAGCACCACCTTCCTCTTTCTTTTTCTTCTGCTCCTGGGATTGAATAGGTTTCCTATTGTAGTGGTGGTTAGAGTTTCTAGGGTTGTAGGGTTTCTTTTTAAAATTCTTACGAAAGGGTCGGTTCTGATTTTTCTTAGGAGGGGCCTCTACATTATATGCATTATTCTTGGGTCCAGTAGAGGTATTACTCCTGAGCCTGTGCTGCTCTTCAATCCTAATGGAGTTCAAGACTTGGGTTAGGGTGAGAACTCCTTGGGTATGGCTAAGGATCTTAGCAAAATCAGACCAAGAAGTAGGTAGTTTATCTATCAGACAGGCTACCTGGAATATTTCATCCAAATTGGTTTCATTAGCCCTAAGCTGGTGGATCAGGATTTCAAAATCATGAATCTGGTCATTCATAGGCTTTGAATCCACCATCCTAAAATTATTGAAGTCGGAGGCCTTAAACCTCTTTACCCCAGCATCATCAAGACCATATTTGCTATCTAGGATGTCCCAGAGTTCTTTGGCACTCTTGGCTGTGTAATAGATGTCATACGCCTCTCAGAAAGAGCACCCAAGATTCTATGGATACAATGATAATCTATCTCATCAGGTGTCCTAGAAGGTGTGCTAGTGGAGGCAGAATATTCAGTGTTGGAAGAGGTGGTTGGGTTGGATCCGTTATCAACTTCTGTAGTACTTTCACCTATGGCTGAGATTAACCCTAATGTCGTGAGCCAGAACCGCATTTGGTTCTGCCACCTTCTAAAGTTATGGTCATCAAATTTTTCCGGTTTGGCACTAAGATGGTCACTAGTATTTGAGGCTATAGGATCAGGGTTACAGAATAGAGACAGAAACCTGATTGAAGGCAAAAAATCTATGTCAAAAGATTGCACTAATATTTATATTGAACTTTGGATGTCTAATTGATATATCCAAAAAGCTAATAGCCAGATCAGCTCCAGATCGGTGGTGGAGCACTAGGCTCACTTAAGTACCAGTCTTTCTTAGGCACGTATGCCTTTTTGACAAGCTTTTCTTAGACACTATTAGTTAGTGGATATAATCACTAGAAATCACACAAATTCAATATTTAAAATAACCTAAATGCAAATTTAAACGGATTAACTAATTTTTGAATTTTTCGTTTGACCTTTCCGAATTAGTAACAATTGATTACTAAATTTAATTCTAGCAAACAATTATTGTAAATAAAATCTAATTTATCAATTCAATGAATTATATATATTAGAATTGATTTATTTACTTATTAGAATAATTAATTACTAATTTTGTAGCAAATCAATTATTGTAATTAAGATATCAATTCAATAAATTAAAAGATTTATTTCTTTATTAGACTAATGGATTGAGATCTAATAAGTCAATTCAATAGATTTATTATTATGTATCAATCAATATCCGAATTTTCCGTTTGAATAGGATCTGGAAATTACTCCTTGAGGAGTCCAAATGGAGGTATAATAAACCTCTTGGAGGTTAACTAAATTATTACCTCTTTAGAATAATTTATTATTAATGATGTGCTAGCAAAGACAATTATTGCAATTAAAATCTAATATGCCACAATTGTAATAAAGAATTTAATGAATTATATATTACTAACAATAAATAAAAACAAATACTTCTTTGGATTGTTAGCAATATATCATATAAATAAACAAATAAATCTATTAATTCAATTAATGGAAAATCTTAAAGGGAATAATATACATGCATATTATTCGTCATCCAAATAATTTTATTTCAATGCAAAATAAATCTAATCTAGCACAAAATAAATCTATGCATTTAATAAATTTATATCATAAAATTTCAAATCCTACAAATCTACTAATATTGAATTAAAAATAAAAGTAGAAGAAAGTAGCCTGATTGAAGGCAGGTCGAAGCGCGTAGACGCTGTCCTAAAGAAGTATTTGCCCCCACGTACGGGTCTTCCGGCAATCCTTCTCGGAGATACGACGATCCTACAACTTCTTCTTCGGCACGTCTCGGAAGAAGTCAAAGTGAACCCGATCGGACTTGCAGATCCAGCAAAGAGCGTAATGAAAAGAACTAAATAAACTGAATGAAAATATAAAAATAAAATTCGGAAGTGGCTAAGAGGAAGAAGAATTTTTTCAGAATTTTTCCACTATTTTTCTCAAATTTTTCGTGTTTGAATAGGATGAAATAGGGGGGGTTTATATAGAAATTTATTACAGGGGCAATATGGTCTTTTGCGGACCCGTCCGCGGTAATTAAGCGCCTCATTTAATTCCGCGCAAAACACTGTGGGGCGTTTTTATTTTCAAACGCGCACGCGGCCTGAGACTCGGCCGCGTGCGCATTTAAATCTTCTCTTAAAGCACCCGGCCGTTTTCGTTCTCAAACGCGGAGGCCAAAGGGGCTGGCACGCGTCCGTTGGCAACGTGCACCAGCCCACTGCGCGCGTCCATTATTTCCAAAGAAACCAACGGGCGTTTCCAAGTTTAAATGAGCACGCGGCCCAATAAACCTAAATGCCATTAATTTTTCCCACACAACCTACAATACTTGGCTATTTTTGAAGCACAAAAGCAAGCTTCATTTATTATTAGTAATAAAAGAGTACAAAATTCAAATTTACAACTCTTATTGATGGGACACTTAGAGATTATTAGAGCTCTATGCCTGAGGTACTAGAGTCCCATCAAATTGCTCAAGTTGATAAGCACCAAGCCGAATGACTTTCATAATATTGTATGATCCTTTCCACAAGGGTGAAAGTTTCCCATGATCGCTTTGCCGGGTCATCTCAGTCTTTCTAAGGACAAGATGCTCTAGTTGGAAGAGCTTTGCCTTGATTCAAAAGTTTTAGTATCAGGCTACATATTATTGGTAGACAACCATCTTGATCTGAGCTCGTTTCCTGACTAGTTACTTCAGCTTCTTCATTGGCTTGGAGATGTCCAACCAAAGTAAGCCGATGGTCGATGCTGAGTTCAAAATAGAATTCCTTGAATTAGATATTGTTTAATTATCAGTCGTTGTTGGTGATGTGGACCTATGAATTCTGAGTTTGGAGCTTGGCTTGCTTTTCTCTCAGGACTTCACTTTTGTTGTCAATCTCCTTGATCCGTCGATTAAGGTCAGTTTCCCTCTTGAAGAGCCTTTCCAAATGAGGGAATTTTGAATCTCTTGGGTCGTAGCTCATTTCGGAATGAGCACTAAGGCAATCATCTTCTCAGTATCGATTGGAGTTATCAAGGTAATGACCAGTTTGCCATGCTGGGCTGTCTTGGCGGTCTAATGGTGCAACGATAGTTTGTTGGTTTGAACATTGCATACTTCAAACTACCTCCATCAGAGTCTACACTTGCTGTATAAGTAGATTGAACTAGTCATAGCCATTACCACCTTAGGAGCTAGTTGTGGAGTTGGAGACCATTAAAGACTAAGTTAGGAGTTGTTAGACTCCTTTTGGGGTTTGTTGGTGGAGTGGTGATTGTTTCGTTTGGACTTTATCTCTCTTAAATCTCTAGGAGAACCTTAAAAGAAGAGGATCCTTCCTCTAGCATCATTTTGTTGCCGCTCAAAATCCGACCTAGTGGGTGGACAAGCTGATGGGTGGGGTTGCTCTGCTCGATTGGGCTGAAGGAGTGTTGAGTGATGCTGGAGCTAATCTATGATTAAAGAAATTGATCAAGGGATCACCGGTATGTATCCAGCTAAGGACCCTCTGATCCTTAGGTCAGGTAGATTTTTGAAAGAAAACAGAAGAGGTGAAAAAGAGGTTGACGTATAAGACTAGTATTCAGGTTTTCTCCTTATACCTAGAGATTTTTCATGCCTAATATTTATAGAAAAGATGGTGTGAATATATGCGGTTAGGATCATGCTATTTAAAGATGAGTAGTTGAGCTCTTTTCTTATTTGTTAATTGGGGTGGTTATGATATTTCTTTTCAGGTATGTTATAATCCGACGCTTTCTTTATCAGCTGATCTAATCAATTACAATTATTTTTTTCAGGTGCATTGAGATCGCGCCGGGCTGTAATCGATCATGTTGATTATTCAAAAATTTAATTGGCCATTGATTTCTGATTGGCAAGCTAAGCTGTCGGACGAGATTTTAGGGACGGTGAATCCAAGATGTATCATATGTGATGCCTTCTAAATTACCTTCCATGCTAGGAAAGGGGAGTTGGCACTCAAGGTACAAACAAACAAAGAGACGGCGGTGCGATGGATACGTTACATCTTTAAAGGATGACAAATGGTGGGCACCCCCGTGGGCCATAGCGAAAAACGGACTACCTGCAATGCATTTGTTCCTCTAGGCCATCACTTTGTATGCATGTCCAGGTGCAAGTATTGAAGGTTAGATGTTCACAGGTCCACCTCTACAGCTCCGGTTGAAAACTTCTCCTCTCAAAGAAACTTCACACGGGGTCTTCAAATTCTGTAATCAGTGTTGTACGAATCGCAGCAATTAAATCCGACACGGCGGTCATCGAACGAAGACGACAGGAAAAGGTCACAATCCTTTTCCCTGATCATGCGGCTAGCTGTCACTTGATGCGTCCCTAAACTTGGTCATTAGTCCAATCATGATAGATTGGAAGTGATCATGGACCAGTAGGTTCGATCCTTTCTTAAATTACTTGTGGTTCAGCCCATTGGCCAACTATACTCCATATTAGCATATGTGATAGATATATATGTGATAGATAGAATGAGAATGTGTGTGTGAGAGAGAGAGAGAGTGTGTGTGGCTATAAAGGCCCGGTATTCTATTCCAAAAGCTTGCAATCCGAGGGAATCATCGGTCTGAGAACATACTTGGTGGAGACTTGAAAGCAATTCAAGCTTGCGGCCTATGGAATCGGACCACTTCAAAATCACTTAATAGTTAGGGGAATGCCAATGTTGAGTAGTCCAATAAGAGAAAATTATGCGAAAGTTAGGCGAAAGGTACGGTGCTTAGCTAGTCCGTGCCGGTTGTACCGAATGGGCCGCGGGACCATCGTATCAGTGGGAAACCTGAGGTTGAGGTTGATCCATACGTCCGGGGATGGGGAATGGGGATGGGATCGAAGCGCCCCCTACCCTCACGTCTCTTCAATTCTCTTTGGCCAAATCAACCTTATCTTCTTCTCTGTTCTTTTTTGGTAGGAAAAAATAAAAAACAACCTTATCTTGTGCAAAGGGACAAGGACTTTCCTCATACCTCCCTTGTCTTTGAACTTGATGCTAGCCTTTGTTGAGCTCTCTTCCAGAAACTAAGAGAAAATTAACATGCATGCACACGTAAAATACATAACGCCACGCACACATGCAAGTATGCCGGACATGTCGCAAATGCACATTTACAAAATAAAAGATCTTGATGGATTTCCATAGAGCATTAAAAGCCCAACAATTGGTGGCATAAAGTTTTGACAGAAATAGGTAAAGTGATACCTAAAGTTAGGTGAAATTTGAAGATGGATTTCTAGAATGAAAATATGAACAATTGGATATAGTCTTTAACATTGGAAGCATCTAAAATTTGGAAGTTAGATATTATGGAGTTCTCTTATCTCTGTATAAAGTCATCTAGAGATTTACAACTTTCATTTTACAATGCAATATTTTCATTTGATTTATAGGCAGAGGAATAACTGGATTCCATCTAAACATGTTATATGATGCTTAATTAGATCAAGATCAATTGTTCACATGTTATAAGTGGAAAGTAATTCCGTATATACATTCACATGTTCTTTGACATGAGGTATGCATTAGAATGCAAAATTTAGACTAGATTGTAGGTTAATTTGAACAACATAACGGAATATCTAGGGGCCATGGTATGTGGGCTCTTGAATTTTCAAGTGAATAACAAACCTTTGTTCTTAAAGTGATAATGAGTTTATTTTATTTGGATTTTTCAATAGGTACCTTCCATCACATGTAGAGTCATAAGAGGTAGTGAAATTTGACCACACAAGCTAATTCCATTATAATAACCCACTTTTGAAACTCTATCTAAGATAAATAAGAGTCCATAAATGTAATTCCATGCCCCTTACTCTCGTGTCACTAACTCTTAAAAGACTTAGGCCCTATTTAGTAAAACTTTTGGTGAGCTAGAAAGTACTTTTTGACTCTCCAAAAGTACTTTTGTATGGAATAGAGGTGTTTGATAAAAAAATTGAAAAGTTGTTTTAGCTTTGTCAGAAAGCTAAAAACGTCTACTTGGAAGAAGCTCCAAAAAAGTACCTTTAGCATGCATCTAGAAGTTGTTTTAGATTTATAATTTTTTTAGACCAAAATATTTATAATAAAATTATATAATTACAGAAAGTGTCTCTTTATATTATAATGCACGAAGGAAAAAAAATCTGCAGAAGCCCCAATAAACAAGAAACCTTAATCGGCCTTGGTTTTCTTTCTTGCCACGTGATTAAGATATTATTTCTTTTCTTCATTTATTTATTCATTGTTTTGAACAAGAAAAGCATTGGAAAGAAAAGAATCATAAAATCTCACTTTTGCAATTATAATTGTCTGCCTCTATATTTTTTTCTAAAAATTAGCTTCTAAAAATATTATATAAATAAAATATTAATATATAATGCTAATTATTATAATATTTTATATCTATGTTATAGTATTATGCTATAGTATACAATATTATATTAACTATATTAGAATATTATTATATTATATTACAGTAATGTTATACTTTATTATATATTTATATATATATATTATATTTTATTATGTCCTGCTGTATAATACTATGCAATATCCTTTATGGTAATTTTGTTATACCAAAAGTACTTTCTAATTTATTTGCCAAACACATATTAAAGTTCCACAATACTTTAGCAATGTAGTTACTAAACAATAAATAGTTTTTTTATAAAAGCTCTACTGCCAACAGCTCTGCCAAACAGGACTATAAGAATATGGACCAATGCATAGGCTCACATGGATACATTTGGTCATAAAGGAGGTTGACCTGTTTGGATACTAAAAGGCAGATTTTGCCATGTGATCCAATCAGATGGTAGGTCGTTTACCATCCAATTCAAAATTAAATAGATTCCTAAATTTGCTAGCTCAAACCAATTCTAAATCTTGAAAGGATCCTTTAGTTATTTATACAATAGACCCCTATTTGATTGTTTTAAACAGTAGATGGTTGCTCTGAATTCAAATTTCAACCAATTATCTTATCTTGATCCTCTTTCTAAAATTCTTAATCAAGGCTTTAAGCTTATTCAACTCCAGGGATGCCTACTATAAATAAGCCCTATTGCCACCTCTCCAAGCATTATTCACTCGCTCTCAATTCCTTCCACTATTAGCGAGTGAGCATTAGAGGGTCATTGTTGAAAACTTCCACACTGAGAGGAGTATGGTGAACTCTTCAGCGAAGTTCTCCCCTTCAAGTTAATGGTGGTAGTGGTATGAGAATAGGCTTAGGTGACTGCTTGTTGGACTTAGATAATCCTACCTTCACTTTCTATCATTTGCTATCTTCTCTGCTTAGGGTACATTTGGTTCACTACTGGATTCAGAATAGATTGGAATAGAAATCACAATGGCCATATTCCTTGATATATTTGATTCATGATTGGAATTAGAAACAGAATGGGATTTGACTACTAGGAGAGAGTCAGGATTGGGTTTTGGAAGATTGGCACATAATTTCCATTCTTCCTAAAATCAAAATTGGAATGGAACTCCACCAAACAAATGGTTGGAATAGGAGTCATTTATTTCTATGCCCATTGCCGAGCCCAACTCTCCGCAACCAAATATGCCCTTAATCTTTCATGCATGTATCCTAGATAGATTGTGCACCAAAAGCATTTTGTCCCTATCGGATTTTTTATTAGGCAGCTTTTGTGGATGGAGCCTAGTGACCTTTGCTCCTTCCTCCCTCACCAATCTCCATGGACTTTGTTGTTCATGGTAGTGACAACTCGTGCGTGTATTTGAATAGCTTTCTCCGCCCTATAGACTAATCTCTATTTCGTTCATTTTAGGGTCATCTACATGAATATCCTAGGCTAGGTATACTGTCCTAGGAAGGTGAATCCATATAAGTAACACAAATCTTGGAATTAAGCTAAATGATATCTCAACTGTTAACTGTTGGGTGGCAATTACATAGCTTTAGTGTTGTGGTGGGATCCTGATGCAGGTTAGGAGTAGGGAAGCCGTTGGTCCACAACAAATGAAAAAAAGCATAGTGAAACCAAAAGTAAACGTAAAAAGTATTCTAACTAAAAGTTGAAGCTAAATTAACTAAGATAAGGATAAATAAAATTTAGGGATAACTACAAGGCTTTACACCTACTTTCCAATTGAACTTCATTCTTCCTACATCTTTGGTCTTTATAAAATCATGGTAGAAAAAAATTGGCCTTGAGCTAGTATCTCCTACAGCATAGTAAGACATATTCTTGAGTAGCATCTCACTACACAAGAATTGAGATAACTCCTAATTAATATTTCATTGCTTCTATGATGAAAAGTGAATATTTATAGGCACAAGAGGCCCTTAGTTAGACTCGTGGGTGTTAGGAACCCCGCCCATGCCGTTGATACTTCAAAAAATCAGATGGCAGCGGAAGAGGCATATGCGGGATCGACGTTCATCTCATGAACGTTGTTTCATGAACCGTTCGTAGATAGATAAGGATTAAAAACTTTTTAAACTAATTTGAAGATCAGATCTTCACCTTGTGCGGGTAGATGATCACCGCAAATCTGAGTTCGTGGTTTTAGGAAGAGGGTTCGCTTGAAGCCGTTCAAGTGTCCGGCCTCTACGGGTATCCACACGAAGCAGAGATCCGATCAAAGCTCTCTTGTCTTTCCGGGGTGCTAGCTCCCTTGCAAAGAATTCTTTTGATGGCTGATTTCCTCCCTTTCAATCAACCCTTGATTGTGCTTGGGAGGAGGAAGAAGAAGGATGAAACTTGAAGATGAATCAAAGCCCTTGCAGCCTACTTCCTTTTCCCTGCGTTGGAAGGAGGAAGAGAGGAGGAGGAGGCCGCCAATGGCTTCTTCCTTTCTTCCCTTTGCTTGCGGCTGAACCAAGGAAGGGAGAGGGGTGGCCACGGCACAAAGGAAGAGGGCTTCAATCCTTTTTAGGGCGCCAGCCCCTTGTTCCTCTTTTAAACCCATCTAGGGCTCCTATAATTTAGGAGCCCTAGAGTTATTTCCTAAGAGGGGGCGCCGGCCCCCTCTCTTCATGCCGCACCAAGGAAGCAAAAGGGGAGGGGCTTGCGCCCCTCCCTCTTGGTAAACCCTAATCCACATTTAGTAGGGTTTGGAATGCCCTAATGTGGTCAAGCCCTAATCCAATTAGGCTTAGCCCAAGGGTGAACCAATTTGGATCCAATCTAGGTAAGTCCTAATCTAATTAGAACTTAAATCAATTTTGACTCAATTGAACTCTTCAATCCTAATCCAATTAGGAGTCTTATTGATTCATTAGATTAATAATTAATTGTGACTTAAGAAACCCTAATCCAAATTAGGACATTTTTAATTTTAGTCCTAATCCAATTAGGACTCTAATTGAATCCGAAGTCCTAATCCAATTAGGATTTCTAGGAATCCTATTCTAAGTAGGAATCCAAAGATGAATTCAAAATCCTAATCTAATTAGGATTGTAGAAATCCTACTCCAAGTAGGAATCCCAGTCCTACTCCAAATAGGATTCCCAGTCCTAATCCAATTAGGACTCTAGGAATCCTACTCCAAGTAGGATTTGTGTTTTAAGTCTAATTAATCAATTTCCATTCCTTCTTCAACTTCTTATCAATCGAATTGATTACTCGTGATTCATAATCACTTTTTCAACCATCGGATCGGTCAATACTTCTAGTGTGTGTGACCCCATAGGTTCTATTCTGACTGGTAGTGAGATATATTGTGATCTCTATCACAATATCATTGAAAACTCCTTTCAATGGATTGGAACGATTCCAACTCTACTCATTAGGGTTTATCGATCATCAAGATAATCCCTATGAGTCCCACCATCCACCAGTGACACCTAGCAGCATGTAGTGGCTACCCAGCAGAATAGAATGATGAACCTCTAGGTGCAGTTATCATGTGATACAGTCCTACTATCGTGGATCCCTACAGGACGGAGGTCATGGACAACTCATTAAACCCCATCGTCTGTCATATGTGAAGATTTATTCGACTTAAGTTCGAGAGTGGAAAACTCTTTCTCCACTGTGCATACTGCCCCGGCCGAGGTCTTACGAACTTAGTCTTATAAATTACATAGGATCTCTCCTTATCTATCAAGGTCGATAGATTCCTTATAGGTGCATACCCTACTCCTACAGTGAACCTACTGCAGCCAATCTACACTGAATGGACCCATATGGCTAGAGACCATGTATGTGTGCAGTCAAACTACAATAACCTCACTGTGAGTAGCCGAAGCATCGCAGGTCAAAGGACCAATCACACTACTGCAACATCAAGTAAGTCACTGACGAGTGGATAGACATCCAAGTGACTTCTTGTATTGGTCATGCTCAGTACCCTTGTTCTCTAACAAGCACCTGCACTATTACTTCAGTGTTCCTACACCGTGGACTCGAGTCTCGTCCATTCATAGTGAAAGTAATGTGTGCACTGATTTCATCGGATCGATCACCGTCCTCGTGATGATCCATCGATCAGGAGCATTCAGAAATTAATTACTAATGATGCATGGCTCAAATTCTTAACTCTTAAGAATATGCATCATCATCTTATTAATTCTTGGACGATTCATAGACACATAATCAATATGAATGAAAAAGATGCCTTTTATTTATTCAATAATAAAATCAAATACAAATTATGTTCCAGAATTAATAATGTGTCAACCAAAAATTGGCTTCTAGGGCATACATCTAACAGTGGGTACCCCTCTAATATCACTTAAACATATATAATGCTAAAATTATGACTTTCAGAAGCAAATTCGTCCTCTACCAACAGTTATAAGACTTTGGACTTAACTGATGGCATGACAGTGGCTATCCTAACACCAATTGTGACTATTATGTTGTTGCTGGCTGCTAGAGTTGAATTAGATAAATTCCTATTGATGCTGTATAATTTTTGTTAGAAAATGAACTGATGGCATGTTTTTTTCTGTTAGATTACCGTTAGGCACCATACCCTGATTTGATAGTTGACAGACTTAGGCAACACTGATGCAGCTTCAATTCTTTGCCCATAATTTCCTAATCCAATCACTGCTTGAGGTGATTCAAATTGTGTTAAAAAGCTAACTTTATAGTAGTCTCACTTAAAAGTTCTTCCAACTTCTTTGGGAGGCTACATGTACAGGTTGTTAGTAGAAGCTTGTTTTGCCTCCAAGCATGATTATGACCTGCATCAACTCCCTCAAACTCAAAAAGATTTGACTTCGATGAATTTCTAGGTTGTGAGCCCTCATAGAGATCTGTATTGAATAACCACAAGTCTTCTTTGATAGTCCACGATATTTCTTTGGATGAGCTCTCCATGTCATTTCATCAGAATATTATAGATGGTCTAATAACAATTGGATCATCAATTTTATTATGATTTGGTTAATGGTGCAAACTAAAGATATTGAACTTCACCAATGGTGTCCCTAGCTCATCTGCCATCCATATCGAAGAGATCTAATAAGATCATTCCACACCTCCATGACAATGCTCTAGGGGGGTAACGACCAATTTTCAGGTGACAGGTCCATTGTGGAGTTGGATGGAGGAGGAACAGCTTCAGGTGGCGCTCTGATACTATCTCCAACCTAAAATAACAAAAACAAAGAAGTCCATCCATTGGAGCGTGTCTAACGGAGGATCCTTCGATGCCTAAGTTAAATACAACTCTTAGGAAATAGGAGATGGCCTAGGAAGAGCAAAGAGGCAGCACAAGAGAGTGAAAAGAAAACTTACTTGGAGGGCCTCAGGAATTCAATATATAAGCAAGGGCCAAAACCCATCAATAAGTAGTTTGGAGGCTATACGCTGGTTGATAAGGCAACAAAATGCATATCTTGCCTGCAAATCTCTTCCACATTTCTTAGTAGAAGAATTTACTCTGGTACCACGCTTGTTAGGAAACAGTTAACAATATGGTTAGGTTGTTGCCAGCCATGGAGAAAGTTTGAGATAAAGAAGACTCTCCGCATGCCCTTTGGGTGGGCCACTTGCCAAGCTTTGAATGGTCAACCTATGGCTAGGTGACTAGCTTTCATTAGTCAGTTTGCCTTGTCATCATAGGTCAATTCCAGTTGCATCACTTGCCCTCCACTTTCGAGGCCAAGGTAACTTGTTCACTGGGGCAAAGGAAGTAACTTTTTCTTAGGCAAAATCGATCAACTAAGACGACTTGCAAAGTCGATTAGCCAGGGTTGTCTTGTTAGTTTCGAAATCCTTTAAGAGACTGCATTTATGATGGCATGCTAGTGCTTGGCTTTCTCGAAGTAGCATTGTTGCCCAGTTATGCATCCCAAGAGGGGGGTGAATTGGGCTTTTCAAAAATTTTAAGTGAAATACAGTGGAATAAAACTTGATGAGTGAATGTGTGTTGCAGCAAGTAATTAATAAAAATAAATATGCAAGTGATCAATACAGACAATTCATGCAATATAAATACAACAAAATTTATAGCAGTTCGGTACCAACCCTACACCTACGTCCACTCTCCCAAGACACCTTTTTTGAAAACTTCCATTTTAATCTTTTTGGGATTCTAGTCTGATTGTTTTACCCGAGCTCATAATCAACCCAGTTAATTTTTATTAGCAATCAACCAAAACCGCCACTGAGCATATCTCCGGGCTCAATACAATCTAATTCAAGGTTAGGACGAACCTTTTCCTAAGTTTTAATCCATGAAACTTGTCACAATAGAGAGTAAAGAATAATATGTATACATAATAAAATATTGCTCCTTAAAGATAAATACAACAAATAAATGGAGCATTGAATCAATTAGTTGCCCTTGAATGAACTTGAATATACTTCACAACTCTATCATTTGTAGAGGATGTGATCTTCTAGTTCTCAATGAATATACTTGAATATATTTTTTTTTGATGCTCTCTTCTTCTTTTTTAGCTCTTCAATTCATTCTATTGCTCATCTTTTTTCTTTCTTTTTGATTTTTTCATGCATTTACACTTAGGAGTGGTTTGAAGACTCTCTTAGCCGTTAGACAGGTCGAAAGAGCCGTTGTGAGATAAAAATTGCCATTATGATTTATAGAAACTAGCAGTTACTGTTGTCAGGTGTAGAGGGTTTGACTCAATGTTTTTATGGGGCTGACTTATGATCTTCAGGAGTCGACTCGTGATCTTCAAAGATCGACTCGAACTTGCTGTTATTTTGATGCACTCTATCTATCTCCTGTGACTATTGTGAAGTTAACTCTTTTGGTTTAGGAGTCAACTCGTCTAGTGACAAGGGTCCGCTCACTTGCTTCTGGGGTCGACTCTTGTCTGACTGGAGTCGGCTCATGTTATTCATGGGTCATCTCACCAATATGGTGAAATTTACAGCTCTTTGTCTTTTCTTTATGGTTATTGGGTCGACTTGTGTGCTCCTGGGGTCTACTCTTATTTGACTGGAGTTGGCTCGTGTTCTTCATGGGTCGACTCACAAATATGATAAATTATACAGCTTTCAGTCTATCTTTTGAGATTGTTTGGAGGTTGACTCGTGATTTGCTAGAGTCGACTCATAAGGGCGTATTAGTCTGTATCAGTGTGCTAGGGTCAACTCATTGCAATCAAAGGGTTGACTCTTAAGATGGCCAAAGTCAGAATTTTCTACATTTGCATGTGAGCATTCAAGAGTTGCTTCAAGACCTTTTGGGGGTTGGATTTTTTTGCGTAGAGTTTAGATAATTAAACTTCATTTTAGAGTTAGTGAAGGCTTTCTTGCTGGCTTTCTGTAAACATTCAAACATAGTCAAGGCAACTGATTAGTGAACTTTTTACTCAAATATTTTGCATCATCAAAATTAAATCTTTGGGGTCAACAATCTTTTTTTTTAATGATGACAAAACCTATGAGTGACAAAGAGAATAGTATAAACAAAGATAACATATTTTGAAATTGAGTTAATATTTGCAAAATTCACTTTCATTCTTGATTTAATTTACTTCTACCATAAATTTGTCTTTATAATAGTTCTCCCCTTTTTTGATGTTCATATAGAATATTTCAAAATAGTTTTCAAATAATTAATTTTATAAATTTTTTATTTACTTCTCTTGCTTCTATACTTCCATAAGCAGTTCTCTCATTTGATGTATGTTATTTCTTTATACTATAATTTTACTCTTGGTTTAACTTTTCTCCCCCTTTTTGTCATGATCAAAAAGGAAACATAAGAGAAGAACATTTCACAAGATAAATATAGAGAAACACTTAACTATTCATACTAAAATATCTATACATTAAAGAAAATTGCAACATTGAAGCACATTACAAAAAGAATGAATAAAGACATGTCACTTAATATGAACTTAAATTATAAATTTTTATTAAGTAATAGAGATTAAATCAAGGTAGGCCGAATTGGACCGAATTGTCTGATTCGACCCATACTAAGCTGACTCGGTGGAGAACCGGGTCGGTTCGTTCATTAAAAATGGTTCTGGCCCCGAACCATCTGGAATGGATTCCGAACCAATCGAAACCGACCAGAAAAGGTCTGAATCGGCCGGAAATGACCGGAAACTAGCCGAAACCATTCAGAACCGGCTACTTTCTTTGCACCTAGTCGACCCAGTTCGAAACTGGGATGCCTCCTCCTTTGCTTCTTTTGTTAAAAAGAGATCTTGGGAAGGTCTTCTCTGCTTCATTTAGGCTTAAGACGCCTAAACAACTCCTCCTTTCCTCCAATATGTGAAACCACATCAATTCAGCATAATTGAAGAAAGATTCAAGTCTAAATAAAGTATGCTTCCTCTTCTCTGTCTCATTTCTTCTATTTTTATTTCTTTGGGCCTTAAAAAAATAGCTTAAAATTTACAAAATTGAGGGAGATCATGCTAGATTTTTTAATTTAGGCTTGATTTTATTATATATTATAGATATATAGATTATCTACCAATGACATAAAAATTTTAATTTTTGAATTATATATAACTTTTAAAAATTAAAAGCATAATTTTAGATTAAAAAATAAAAAACTATATATAAAAAATTACAAAAATATAAAATTAGAAAAAATATTAAGAGAACTATAAACTACTTTTTATCAAAATTTTATACCTATTTATTTAAGTTTTGATGCGATCATGTGCACCATGGCATAGGCATAATTTGAAAAAAAAAGAGAAATAAGTAGTTTTTAATTCATGCCCATAAACCTAGAAAAATATATGTAGCATCTATTATTGGATTTTTTATAGATCTAGCTAAAAATATTTTTTTAAAGTATTTATATTTAAAAATAATTTTTTAAATTTAAACAATAATTAAAATATATAATTAATACCAAAAATTATGAAAAATAACTAGCATATATTACATAATTTAGAAGTATTTTTTGAATAGCAAATATATTTTTTATATTTATGATATTTAAAGTTATTTTTTAAATTTAAAAATTGTTAAAAATATTTAAATAAATAAAAAATATGAAAAATAGTATTATATATTGGATAAATTAGATTTTTTTGAGATAAAAAAGTTATTTTTATCATAACAATTTTTTTTCTATTTTTAAATTATTGATAAACTGACGTCCTTGATAAACCTGTAGGATTGGAACCATGCAGGCAAGCCTAGTATTTGTAACAGAAGAATGAGGTGACCAGGTATAGGGATCGATTTGGGCTTTCATACTATGAGTTGGGCTCTGGTCTGCAAACAGCTAGGCAGATCTAGAGTTTAGGAGGACCTCCTTAGTTAGAAAGGCTGTCAATAGAGGTAGTGGCCATATTGCATCTATGATGGAAGCATTTTGTAGCAAATGAAAGTCATCCAGAGAGATTTCATCAAAACCAACTATCCATGATTTACATCCACATACCTTTTGCTGAGTTACGCCCCGTTCAATGCGACGTTCGCAGCGAAATTCGAACGGAACGTCGTTCATCGTATGAATGTGCCTCGGATCGTAGAATTCAAAAATTTTTCTGGATCCAAATCCAGAAGATCTTTGAACTCATTAGGAAGGGAAGATTAGGATCTGAGGAGGGTTGATTAAGATTTATAAAACTGAAACAAAATCAAAAGTTATTAGATTTGAACATCTCATCTTCAAAAATTCTGCAGGTGTAGAGCACCGCAGCCTGATGATCTATTCTAGGTTTCCGTTTGAGCCGCACATTGTCCGGCCTCTACAGGTATCCACACGAGGATCTAATCATCTGAGATAGGATCTTACCGGAGTGCTAGCTCCTTGCAAAGATCTCTCATGACTGTCATAATATTGGAAGATAAAAATTTGCAGCATATCTCTTTGAAGAAGAACGCTTTCTTCTTCAACCTTGCTCGCAATGGAGGAAGATGAGGGATGAAGCTTTAAGCGTGGATCTTCCTTGCCTTTCTTCCATGGATGAAGAAGAAGACGAGGTCCCCTTGCTGCCGTGGCGAAGGAAGAAGAAAGACGAGGAGGCGTGGAGAGGAAGATGAGAGAATTGATTCAAAATGTCTCCCTTGCTACCTTTTTATAGATTGGGTTTAGGGCCTCTCCTAATCTTATTAGGAGTATGGGACTATAACCCACCCTTGGATTAATGCCAAGTGTCCAATCCTTGTGCTCATAGATGCATGACATGTGTCCACTTAATCAATTAATTAATTTTCTAATCACATTAGGATTCCAAATCTAATTAGGAGAATTAATTGATTTGGGAACATGCATCCTACGATGCCATGTGGATTTTAAAGTCCGCATAGTGTGAACATGACTTAAGTCATATTCATCCTACGACGACATGTGGTTTTTAAAATCCGCACAAACCTTGGTTTAATCAAATTGACCCAATCATGAACCCAAATCAATTTAGGTCGAACCCAATTTGATTTGGCTCATTAAATCAGCCCAATTGCAATCCAATTGCAATCAATTCCACTTAATTCTTCTTTCATTAACTTACTAACACTTAGTGGGTTAATTCAATCACCAATCATATTGATGATTGATTTCTATTGTGATTCCAAATCACAATTATGATAGTCTGACTAATTAAATTCTTTATGTGTGTGACCCCGTAGGTTCTATTCTGACTGGTAGTGAGACATATTGAGATCTCCATCTCAATATTACTGAAACTCCTTTCAGTGGACTGAAACGATTTCAGTTCTACTCTCAGGGTTTACTGATCTCCAAGTGAATGCATTCGAGTCTCACAATCCACTAATGACACCTAGCAGTATATGGTGGCAACCTAGCATAATGGAATGTCTGAACCTTTAGATGCAGTTAGCGTATGATACAGTCCCTCTATCACAGATTCCGACGTGATGGAGGTTATGGATATCTCGTCAAACCCCATCGTCCGTCATATGTCAAATTTATACGACTTCTAGTTCGAGATATGGAAAACTCTTTTTCCAAAATACCTGGTCAGAAATTTATCGAACTCAGTCTCATAAATCACATAGGATCACTCCTAATCTATTAAGGTCCATAGATCTCATCTAGATGCAACCCTATTCCAAAATGAACCTACTGTAGCCAATCCGCACTACAAGAACCTGAATGGCTAGGGCCCAAGTTCACATGCTTGTCAAATTACAGCAACCTCATAGTGAATAGCTGAGGCATCGCAAGTCAAAGGACCAGTCATACAGCTGCAGCATAAATAGTCACTGACGAGTGGATAGACATCCATGTGACTACTATCTTTGGTCATGCTCAGTACTTTGTTCTCTAACAAGTACTTGCATAATCACTCCAGTGTCTCTACACCGTGGACTCGAGACTCGTCCATCTGACTAAGTGATCTGTGCACTAATCTCAGCGGATCGATCACCGTCCCTCGTAATGGATCCATCGATCAGGAGCATTTAGAAATTAATCCCTAATGACGCATGCCTCAAATTCTCAACTCCTTTGAGAATATGTGTCATCATCTATTAATTTTTTGGACGATTCATGGACACATACAAAACATGAATGAAAAATAAATTGCCCAATCTTATTTATTAATAAGAGTCAAATTACAAATTTGTGCCCCGGATTACAAATATGTGTCAGCCACGTTGGCTTCTAGGACATACTTCTAACACCTTTTCTGCAGATATTTGAAGCAGCAAAGAGTTGACACAATGTTAAAGAAGGATATGTGGCAATCTATTGGATTTTGGTTCCACTTCAGCCATATCCCAGTAAATGTGGCAGACAATATGTACTATAGATGTGCCATTTCTTTCATACAGGCTGCCAATCCTGATGTAAATCCTCCAAGACTGAAGAACATCTATGGTGAGCTTCTTAACAATATTAAGCAGGAGCTAAAGAAGTGGATTGCTTCATACAATAGCAAGTGGCTCACATATAAGCTAACAGTGATGTGTGATGGTTGGACCCATCCTACCAGATGGAGCATTATCAATTTTTTAACATATTATGATACAAAATTTTTTTCCTACAAGTCTTTTGATGCTTCTGATCAGGTACACGATGCCACGTACATCCTCAAATTGATGGAGGTGGTGATTGATCAGGTAGAAGAGGAGAATGTCGTATAGGTCATCGCTGATAATGGGCTACAATATAAGACTGCTAGGGAGATCTTGAAAAACAGCGGCCATATATTTTTCTGATAATGGGCTATAATATAAGACTGTTGGGGAGATCTTGAGGAACAGCGGCCATATATTTTTTCATACCGCATGTGTTGCACATTGTATTGACTTCATGTTGATAAATATTGAGAAGATTCATAGGGTGCAGCAAACAATGGAGACATCCCGAACTATCACCAGATATATTTATAACCATACATGGGTCCTTTAAATGATGAGGAGGTGTGCAGGACAAGAGATCTTGAGAATAGTATGTTAGATGTATACCCTAGAAGCTAATCTGGCTAACATATTATTAATTATGGGACATAGTTTTTTACTTGACTTTATTATTATTGAATAATAAATGGGCATCTTTTTCATTCATATTGTGTATGTGTCTATGAATCATCCAAAAAATTAATAAGATGATGATGCATATTCTCAAGAGTCGAGAATTTGAGCTATGTGTCATTGGTGATTAATTTCTAAATGCTCCTGATCGATTGATCATCATGAGGACGGTGATTGATCCGATGAGATTAGTGCACAAATCGCTTTCCTTTTGAATAGATGAGTCTTGAGTCCACAGTGAAGAGACAATGAAGTGATAGTACAAGTGCTTGTAAGATAACAAGGGTACCGAGTATGACCAAAGCAAAAAGTCACTTGGATGTCTATCCACTCGTTAGTGACTATCTTGATGTTGTAGTAGTGTGATTGGTCCTTGGACCTGCAATGCTTCGGCTATTTATAGTGAGGTTGTTGTAATTTGACTACACGTATACATTGTCTCTAGCCATATGAGTTCTTGTGATGTAAATTGGCTGCAGTAGGTTCACTATAGGAGTAACGTATGCACTTACATGGAATCTATCGACCTTGGTAGATAAGGAGAGATCCTATATGATTTATAAGACTGAGTTCATAAGACCTCGGCTGGGGCAGTATGTACAGTGGAAAAGAAATTTTTCACTATCGAACTAAAGTCGAATAAATCTTGACATATGACAAATGATGGGGTTTGACGAGTTATCCATAACCTCCATCTTGTAGGGATCCACGATAGAAGGACTGTATCATACGATAACTCCACCTAGAGATTAATCATTTCATTCTGCTGGGTTGCCACTACATGCAGCTAGGTATCCCTGGTGGATGGTGAGACTCACAGGAATTAGATTGATAGTCGATGATCCTTAGTGAGATGAGTTTGAATTGTTCCAACCCATTAAAAGAAGTTTTCAATGATGTTGTAATAGTGATCACAATATATTTCACTACCAGATAGAATAGAACCTATGGGGTCACACACATTAGAGGTATTGACCGATCTGATAGTTGAATTATGATTTGGAATCATAATAGTTCAAGATTATTAATTTGATTGATAATGGGTTTAATCTACTAAGAGTTAGTGAGTTGAAGAAGGAATAATTGCAATTGGATTGCAATTTAATTGAATCAATTGGACTTAATTAATTGGTTTTGATCTTATTAAATAAGAGTCCTACTTAGAGTAGGACTTCTAGAGTCCTACTTAGATTAGGACTTCAAATTATTAGAGTCCTACTTAGAGTAGAATTCCTAAAGTCCTAATTGGATTAGGACTAAAATTATATGAGTCCTAATTGGATTAGGACTAAAATTATATGAGTCCTAATTGGATTAGGATTCCTTAAGTTCTAATTAATTTTGATCTAATAGATAAAGATGATTTCTAGTTAGATTAGGATTGAAGAGTTCAATTGAGTCATGATCCAATTAGGTCCTAATTGGATTAGGACTCTTATGGATAAGTCTTGGAGGCCGCCTAATCCTCTTTAGAAGAGGATTAGACACCCATGAAAGAGGCCCCACACCCCACTTAATTTGATTAAGTGGAGCATGCATGAATGAGAGGAAAAGAGGGAGGGGTGTACGCCCCTCCCTTGGCCAAATTCGTGAATGAGAAAAGGAGGGGCGTACGCCCCTGCTCTTGGCTAAGAGATAAACATGAGCTCCTAAATTGTAGGTGCTCATGCCTAGGGCTAAGGAAAAAATAAGAGGAGGGCATGTGGCCCTCCTCCTATAATTCCTCATCACATACGGCATCCCCTCCGCTCCTTTTGTTTTTCAGCTGCAAGGAACAAAAAAAAGGGGGTGTGGCGTGTGGATCTCTCTCCCCTTTTCCTTCTTCCACCGCATCAAGGGAAAAGGCAGCAAAGAGGCTTGGCCTTCTTCCTTTTTGATCCATCCTTCTTCTTACTCTTGAGATCAATCAAAGAGTTGATAGATCAAGAGAGAATTTCAGCCATCAAAAGCAATCTCTGCAAGGAATGTAGCACCCCGGAAAGATTCAAGCGCTTGGATTGACCCTCTACCTCGTGTGGATACCCGTAGAGGTCGGACATGTGTGCGGCTTCAAACGAACCTTCCTACATTACCACGATCATCAGTTTGCGGTGATCATCTATTTGCATAAGGTAAAGATCTGATCTTCTAATCTAATGCAATTAATCCTAATCTATCTACAAACAATTTTAAAATACGTTCATACGATGAATGACGCCATGCGTAATTCTTCCGCTGCAGATCTAATTTTCTACAGCATGCACGACATACTAAGAGTGGTATCAGAGCCAGCTTGCATAGATTATAATTAGGATTAACGGTTAAAGACTTGATAGATCTGAAAATTTAAAGATTATGCTTGCTGGATTTTTCTGCATGTAAAATTTTCAGATTGCTGATTTTTCTGCATGCTGATTTTTATGCATATAGATTAATGATTCTATTGTTTTTTCTAATGTTATAATAAGTAATTAAATTCATGTCTTGCATGATAGCAACTTATATGATGACATAATTTGTTAAATATTTAGATCTGTAATTTTAATTAATGCATGAGATGCATGTGGTGATGATCATGGATGGATCCTTTACATGTGCTGAAATGTTCTGCGATGTTCTGTGATGTTATATGATGACATATAAATCAGAAATTTAGATGCTTGCGTGCATCTTAAATCGATGTATTAGAGACCTGCGTGTCTCATGAAAAAGGGAATGTAAATATTGTTTTAATTAGCATAATTTTTTGGGATGTAATCTGTGATGTGTTTGCACGTCAATGGTTAATCGGTGCATACCTCAACAAGCACGACTTGTGCGGATCAAGATCAAGAGTTGATTGGAGATGGATCAAGGAGTTGATCGTAATTGGACCTAAGGTGCTCAAGATCGAACCAAAAGTTGAAGACGATCTAACCAATTGATGTGCATGTGCTTGTAATATGACCCTCATTCTGAATCCATGATCATCATCAGTTATTTTATTATTGCTTATGCTTAGCGGGTAGATAATTATTTGCATGAGATGTAGATAATTAATATCATAAAAGAGATCTAAATTAAATCTCCTCGAATAAATATTAAGTCTAGCGGTCTTTCACCGTAGAGAGCTGTTAATGCTTTTTCGATGTTGACTCATCTCGGCTGGTTACAGTGGTCAGTTGCATCAGGGGGGCGGGACCTCTCTATTGGCATGAGATGTTGCGGGGTAAAGATAGAGTTAGGCTTAATAACTGTTAGGTGAGGGTCCCAATGATAGCTTTGCTTATGCAGTTATACGGTGGGTCTGACTTAACTAAGGAATGGGGCTAATAACTGCTTCATGACTTAGAGACCGAATAACACTACAACTTGCTTGAAAAGCAATGTACAAAGAGTTGTACACTCATCCTTTTATGTTTCGCCAATAACTATTAAGTGATGAGGCATGTAAATCGGTGGGACCGCAGTACCCACTAGAAATTCTAGTCGCGAAGGGTTTCCGTTTCTCTACCCGAGAAGTGTGAGAGATTCGAAAAAATAGTAGAAGGTGTATTTGTTTTAAAAGATCCTAAAATAAATTAAGATCAAGTGTAAAAATCTAACTAGAATTTTTACTCTCTACAAATCATAATGTCAGCTTCTAACTCTTTGATCCAAATTTTCGAGACCAACCGATTATCTGAAACCAATTATAAAGACTGACTAAGAAATTTGAAAATTATTTTGAATTACGAAAAAATAGGCTATGTACTCAATAATGATATCCCCACGTTACTAGTACATCCGACCACTGATCAGCGTGCTACACATGATAAGTGGATGGATAATGACATTAGAGTCAGGTATTACATCATGGCATCTATGTCCAATGAACTACAATGCCAGTATGAGAACATTTAGACTGTTAGGAACATATTAGCTCACCTGCAAGAGTTGTATGGTGAACAAAGTTGCACAACTCATTTTGAAATGTCTAAGAGGCTCTTCAAAGCAAAGATGCGCGATGGCAGTTTGTCCATGATCACTGTTTGATTATGATCAAGAATTTAGAGAAGCTTGAGAAGCTCGGCATGACCATGCAAGTGGATTTGATCTTGCAATCCCTTCTAGATTCATTTGGATAGTTTATAGTAAACTACCATATAAATAAGATTGAATGCACAAAGTCTGAATTGTTGAATATGTTGGTAACTGCTGAGGGAGCTTTGAAAGGTTCAAGGAGCACTGTTCTCACTGCTGAGTTGGTTTTTACTTTCAAAAAAAGTCTACTTGGAAGAAGAAAATGTCTGCGAAGAAGTAGAAGAAAGAAAAAAAGCCAAAGAAAAAGGTTCAAAAGAAAAAAGTTGATGACAAAAAAAAATATTTTCACTGCAACGTCGACGGCCATTGGAAGAGGAACTGTTCTTCATATCTCGAGAGCCTGAAGAATAAAAGGGCAAATACACCTTCAGAAGGTATATTAGACTTGCTCGTTATTGAAACTAATCTTACGATTTCTTCTATTTTCGGTTGGATTATAGATTCTGGTTCTAGTGCTCACTTGTGCACTACTATGCAGGGTCTAAAGAAAAGTAGAAGGCTAGCAGAAGGTGTAGTAACCCTTCGGATTGGCAACGGAGCAAGAGTTGCCGCTGTGGCTGTAAGCACCTATTCTCTGCGACTATCGTCTGAGTTTAGTTTGATACTTAGAGACTGTTATTATGTACCTGCTGCTAGCAGGAATTTGATTTCTGTTTTATGTTCAGCATAGGATGATCATGTTTTTACATTCGACAAAGACTACTGTTCTATTTATTTTAGAAATAAATTGGTTACACGTGGTTTCATGATTGACAGTCTCTATCACTTACATATGGATGTATCTGTAAATGTATTTGAGCAAGTAGTGAGCGTCATAGGATTCAAAAGATCCAAAGATTAGATAAACCATAAGTATTTGTGGCACCTCAGACTTGGCCATATTGGAGAGGATAGAATAAACAAATTGGAGAAAGATGGGTTTCTTGGCTTATTGACTTTCGAGTCATATCTAGTTTGTGAATCCTACCTTTAAGAAGAAATGGCCAGATTACCCTTTATAGGACATGGAAAGAGGACCACTGAGATACTTATCCTAGTACACACTGATGTGTGTGACCCATTCGTTGTGCTAGCCAGAGGTCATTTTTCATACTTCATTATCTTTACTGATGATTTTTCACGATATGGGTATGTGTATCTTATGAGACACAAATTTGAAGTTTTTGAAAGGCTTAAAGAGTTCAGAAATGAAGTAAAAAAATAAACTAGAAAACCTCTTAAGGTTCTTCGATTAGATCGAGGAAGGGAATACCTTAGCGGAAAATTCCAGGACTATCTCAAGAAGAATAATATAGTCTCACAATGGACGCTTCCTGGTACACCTCAACTCAACAGAGTGTCGAAGAGGAGGAATTAGACTCTATTGGATATGGTCCGGTCCATGATGAGCTTCACTGATTTATCCGTATTTTTTTAGGAAGATGTCTTACTTTTCGCGATTTACTTATTGAATAGAGTTTCCTCTAAATTCGTTTCTACCACACCGTATGAGATATGGCATGGTAAAAAGTCGAGTCTTAGTCATCTCAAGATTTGGGGATGTCCTGCCTACGTTAAGCGACTACAGGCGGACAAGTTAGAGGCTAGGACCATGAGTGCTCATTTTATAGGATATCCTAAAGAGTCATTATGATACAATTTTTACGTCCCAGAGGATCACAATATTTTTGTGAGTCGACATGTTATCTTCTTGGAAAAATAGTTTATACATGATAGAGGCAGTGGGAGAAAAATTGAGCTTGAAGATAAAGTCTCTGAAAAGCAACGAGTCATGAAACCTACAGAACCTATTCATACTAAGCTAGTACATGTAGTACCTCCTCCACCTTTTAGATCTAGTAGGATCTTCCATCCTTCTGAAAGATACTTAGATATGTTTACAGAGGATACTGAGGAAATGTTCCTCATAGGATATAGGGAACATGTATAGGATCCCAATACCTACAACGAGGCAATATTAGATATCAATTTCGAGAAATGGCTGGAAGCTATGAAGTTAGAGATCGAATCCATGCATTCCAACCAAGTCTGGATCTTAGTAGATCCACCAGAAGGTCTAGTACCTATTGGTTGTAAATGGATCTACAAAAGAAAAATAGGTTCGGATGGAAAGGTAAAGACCTATAAGGCAAGACTAGTGGCAAAAGGATATAGTTAGCGCGAAGATATTGATTATCAGAAGATCTTTTCATCTGTAGCCATACTGAAGTCCATTCGAACATTACTTGATATTGCAGCATATCATGATTATGAGATCTGGCAGATGGATGTAAAAACTATTTTTCTAAATGGATATCTTGAGGAAGATATCTATATGAAGCAGCCTTTGGGTTTCACTTCCAGTGATAGAGATCACAAGGTTTGCAAGCTGCAAAAGTCCATCTATGGACTAAAGCAAGTATCTCGGAGTTGGAACACTCGTTTTAATGATGCGATCAAATCGTTTGATTTCATCAAGAACGAAGAGGAACCATATGTTTATAAGAAGGTTAGTAGGAGTGTTGTCGTGTTTTTCGTATTATACATGGATGACATCCTCCTGATTGGGAATGATATTTCCATGCTAACTTCGGTCAAGGTCTGGTTGTCTAAAGAATTCTCCATGAAAGACCTTGGGGAAGCATCCTATATTTTGGAGATTAAGGTCTATAGAGATAGATCTAAGAGGATGCTTAACCTATCATAGAAAATATACGTAGAGGAGGTGCTGAAGATGTTCAGCATGAAAAACGCTAAAAGGGGTCTCCTACCCCTTAGGCATGGGATTCATATCTCCAAGAAGATGTGCCCCAACACATCTGAAGAGATTCAATGCATGAGCAAGATCCCTTATTCTTCAGCTATAGGAAGCCTCATATATGACATGCTATGTATATAGCCTGATATAGTCCTTGCTGTGAGTGTCACGAGAAGATATCAGTCGAATTCAGGCGAGGAGCAATGGATAGCTATGAAGAACATCCTTAAATACTTGAGAAGAACTAAGGATATGTTCTTGGTCTTTGGAGGAGGATCAGAGTTAAAGGTAAAAGGATACACAGATTCAGATTTCATGACTGATATTGATGATAGAAAGTCTACATCAGGATATGTGTTCTTGTGCAATGGTGGTTTGGTAAATTGAAAGAGTTCCAAACAACCGATCATTGCTGATTCTACCAAGGAAGCTGAGTATATCGCCGCCTCTGAAGCTGCAAAAGAAGCTTTCGGGTTCAAGAAGTTTATTGCAGAGATAGATATAATGTCATCAGATATTATAATACTGTGGAGTGATTGATTATAACCCTATTTGATTTTGATGAGCTCAAAGCATTTGAGTATATCTTATGTTGTACTAATGAATTCAATCTAGTGTTTCAGTCAAATACTTGTAAATTTATGGTTAAGTGTCTCTAGATTTGGTTCAATACATTTTGGATAAGTAAAGAACTCAATTTGAACCAAAGTCTGAGACTCGAGTCGACTCCGGAAGATTACGAGTCGACTCCAAGCGTATCAGAAGCACTGGCACAGGCTCGAGTCGACTCCTGTACATTACGAGTCGACTCCGACTGAGAACAGACAGACGGACAGAAAGATCCATCTCAGAACCTGTCAACGAGTCGACTCCTGAAGAGCGCGAGTCGACTCCGATGCTTGCCGAGTCGACTCCAGGGTAGTACGAGTCGACTCCAGGGAGTTACAGACAGAGAGACAGAGAAGTTATTTTGGACCCTGAGAGCCGAGTCGACTCCCGAAGAACTCGAGTCGACTCCGATGGTTGGCAGGTCGACTCCTAAGGAAGCGAGAGTCGACTTCCAGTGTGATACAAGGCAAAAGTCAGAGAGCAAATTTCGGACACTGAGAGCCGAGTCGACTCCTGCAAAGTCCGAGTCGACTCTAAGACAGCACGACCCCAAAAGACAGAAGACGATATTTTCGTCTCTGAGAGGCGAGTCGACTCCAAGACAGTTCGAGTCGACTCCAAGGCAGCGCAACCCCAAAAAGACAGAAGACTGTTTTTCGGATACTGAGAGCCGAGTCGACTCCAAAACAGTTCGAGTCGACTCCAAGACGGCACGAGTCAAAAGACAGAAGATCGGGAGTTCGGACTCTGAGCGCCGAGTCGACTCCCAGGATTTCCAAGTCGACTCGAGTGAGCAAACTTGAAAAATGCATCCCTGGATTCCTTACATCGAGTCGTCTCCAAAAGTGCCAGGTCAGCTCCGGACATTGGGGAGTCGACTCCGGGTTAAGTCGAGTCGACTCCCAGTCGAGACAGCACTTTAATTCAAATCCGGAACAGTTGCCGAGCCGACTCCAGAAAAGCATGAGTCGACTCCTGCAGCAGCCGAGTCGACTCCAGATCGCGCGAGTCGACTCCGATCCCAACGGAAACATTGTCAGGATGTGCAGAATGTGCAGAACGGCTAGGAGATTGTGTCTAACGGCTAGTTTCCGTGGGGAATGGCTTAAATAGCCACAGAGAACTGTAGCAATGTAGAGAAGTGACATTTCATTCAAAGAAAACAAGAAATCTTCATCTACCAAAGGAATTCAAAGGAAAAGAAGGAAGAGGGGCATTAACTCCATCCAACCAACTCTTTCCAGCATTAAAGAAGTCTCCTTCAGTCATCAAGTTTTCGAGACACTCAAGAGGAGACCCCGAGTTCGAGAAGCCCTCCTCTACATCTTCACAAATTTGTTTGAGGGCTCTTAACTTCTCTCTTATTTATATCGCTGAATATCTGCTTGTTTAAAAGCTTTATTTTTCTGTTTGTCTTTTGTTCAAACCATTTGTTCCTTACTTGATTCAATCAGGGGATTGAATCAAGGGTGTAAAGGTTTGTTGGTGAGCCTAGGTTGAAACCAACGTGTAAGGGTTTGATTGTGATCCCGGGAAAACAATCGGGTGGTTCTAGTCGGTGAGCCTCGAAAAACCGACCGAGTTCGTTGTGATCTCGTAAAACAATAAGTTAGGTTGTGAGCTTGTAAAACAACCGGCTGTAATCTGAGAGGTTATAGTGAATTCTCAAGTGAGACTTGGGGAGTGGACGTAGGAGCAAGGGTTAGCTCCGAACCACTATAAATTTCTTGTGTTTGTGATTGCTTTGTTATCTCTTACTTTCACTTCATTCACTGCACATAGCATCTAATTAATCCACTTTCAAAAAGTATTAATTAATTATTCACAAACCTTTTAATTGCAATAATTATTTTAAAACCCAATTCACCCTCCCCTCTTGGGTTATCTATCTGGACAACAAGTGGTATCAGAGCCGGAACTCTTTTACCCAAAGAGTAAAAGATCAAAATGACAACCCCATTTGGATCTTCTCATATTGAGGGCCAGTCCACCCATAGACCTCCATTCTTTAATGGATCCGACTACTCATATTGGAAGGCTAGGATGAGAATATTTATCCAAGCCCAAGACTATGAGATGTGGACCACCATACTAAATGGACCATACATCCCATCCATTTATGTAGAGGGTGTCACTGTACCCAAACTTGAAAAGGATTGGGATGACAATGACATAAGGAAGGCACAACTAAATGCCAAAGCAATGAATGTGCTTTATTGTGCTTTAGATAGAAATGAATCCAATAGAGTCTCTACTTGCATTTCTGCAAAAGAGATTTGGGATAGACTTGAAGTGACCCACGAGGGCACAAATCAAGTAAAAGAATCTAAAATAAATATATTAGTTCATAAGTATGAATTATTTAAGATGGATTCTAATGAAACAATCACTTGCATGTTCACTAGATTTACTGACATTGTCAATGGCCTAAAAAGCCTTGGCAAAAATTATACTAACAGTGAACTTGTCAGGAAGATTCTTCGTTGTCTACCAAGGTCATGGGAAGCCAAGGTAACGGCAATCCAAGAAGCCAAGGACTTAAACAAGCTGCCACTCGAGGAGCTACTTGGATCCCTCATGACGCATGAGCTAACAATGAGACAACACAATGAAGAAGAGTCCTCCCACAAGAAAAAGGTAATAGCCCTAAAATCTGTTTCTACTAACAAAGATTTATCTTGCAGCAGTAGCAGTGAAGAGGAAGACAATGAGGGAGATGATGATGAGGCTCTTCTTGTAAGAAAATTCTGTAGATTCATCAACCGGAAGAAGTCCTTTCATCAAAGGAGAGGCCCCTCAAGTTCCTATCACAAGAATAAAGGTAAGGAAAGAAAAAATGAGGGGATCGGATGTTATGAGTGTAAAAAGCCAGGGCATTTCAGAGCGGATTGTCCTTTGCTGAAGAAGGGGAGCAAGTACAAGAAAAAGAAAGTCCTCGTCTCTACCCTATCGGACTCCGATACATCATCATCATCATCGGATGAGGAACAAGAAGAAAAGGCCAACCTATGTTTTATGGCTAACGACAATGAGGTAACATCCGAAACACATTTAGACTTTACCTTCGATGAATTATATGATGCTTTCAATGAATTAATGGACGAGTATAAGACAATAAACCTTAAGAACAAAGAATTGAGACTAACTAACCAAACTCACCTCCGTAAGTACGATACATTAGTTAAGGATAAAGATGTTATCATTAAAGAAAATTCAGAACTTAAAACAAGCAACCAACTGTTAATTCAAAAGACTAATGCCTTAATTAAAGATAACGAAAGACTGACCAAAGAAATATTAGAACTTAAAAACAGTAAACAAATCATAAAAGAGAGTCTCATAAAAGACCTAAATGGACTAAAAACAGAAAAACTAAAATTGGCACTAGAACTTGAAAAGTACAAGCCGTTTGTAGAAAAATTTATATATAGCTTAGAAAAATTAGAAATGATACTTAATAGTCAACGAGCTGTGTTCAATAGAGCTGGTTTAGGGTATAAACCTAAAAATAAGCAAAAGCTCTTTAGTAATTTCTTTGTTAAAGCAGAGGAAAGCAAAACTAAGAAAATAACATGTTTTTGCTGTGGAACATTAGGACATAAAGCAAATGTGTGTGATTATAGAAAAGAAAAAACTAAAAAAAAAATAAAAAGGGTTTGGGTTCCAAAAGGAACCAACATTACTAACCATGAAGGACCAAAGAAAACTTGGGTACCTAAAATTATATGATTTGCTTGTGTAGGAGTGTCTTGCCGCCAAGGTCGACAAAAATTGTTGGTACTTGGATAGTGGCTGCTCAAGACACATGACGGGTGACAAAGACCAATTCTTCACCCTTGAGCCTAAGAAGGGAGGTACTGTGACATTTGGAGACAATAACCAAGGTCACATCATTGGTATAGGTAAAGTACAAATCACCCCTTCAATCTTTATTGATAATGTTCGATATGTTGATGGTCTTAAGCATAATCTACTTAGCATTAGTCAATTGTGTAATAGAGGTTTTGATGTTTTGTTCAAACCATCTTTATGCATCATAACCAACTCAAATGACAACAGTTTAGTTTTTAAAGGAATAAGACGTGGAAATGTGTATGTAGTAGACCTTGAGGATCTAGCCAAACATAACCCCTGTTTAGTTGTTAATGAAACTAAGGATAATGATGCAAGTTGGTTATGGCATCGTAAGTTAGGTCATGCTAGTATGGATACAATATCAAAACTAGTTAAAAGAGATTCCGTGATAGGTTTGCCAAAACTAAAGTTTGAGAAGAATAAAATATGTGAAGCTTGTCAATATGGCAAACAATCAACGAACTCCTTTAAATCCATAAATTGTGTCTCTACCTCTAGACCTCTAGAACTACTATACATGGATCTATTTGGACCGACTAGAACCACAAATCTAGGTGGAAATAAATATGGTCTTGTTATTGTAGATGTTTTTTTAGATATACTTGGGTCATGTTTTTAGCTCATAAAGATCAAGCATTTTCAGTATTTAAGAAATTTCATAAGGAAGTAACTAATGCTAGAGATGCTTCAGTCATAGCTATTAGAAGTGAACATGGAACGGAATTTGAAAATCATCTATTTGATGAATTTTGTAGTAAAAAGGGAATAACTCATAATTTTTCTGCACCTAGGACACCACAACAAAATGGAGTTGTAGAAAGAAAAAATAGAACCCTAGAGAAAATGGCTAGAACCATGCTATGTGAAAGTAACCTCCCTAAGTACTTTTGGGGAGAAGTCATTAATACCTCATGTCATATACTAAATAGAGTTTTATTGAGACCCATTATAAAGAAAACACCTTATGAACTTTGGAAAAATAGAAAGCCCAAAGTAAACTATTTTCATATTTTTGGATGTAGGTATTTTGTTCATAATAATGGGAAGGATAACCTAGGTAAATTTGATTCTAAATCTGATGAGGGTATATTTTTGGGATATTCTACAACTAGTAAAGCCTATAGAGTTTTTAATAAAAGAACCCTTGTTATTGAAGAGTCGATACATGTTGTTTTTGATGATTCTAGTGATATCTCTTCTAGCAAGAGAGTTGATCTTGATGATGATGTTGAAGTTCTTGAAGAAAAGATTGATGAGATGACATTACAAGAAGATGAACAAAAATTAATTGGAAATGCATCATCAAGCCAAGAGGCAACTGTGGATCATGAGCTGACTAAGGCTTAGAGGTATGCTCATGGGCATCCTAAGGAATTAATTTTAGATGATCCATCTCAACCTGTTAGGACTAGAGCGTCTCTTAGGAACTTAAATAATCATCTAGCATTTGTCTCATATTTTGAACCTAAACGCATAGAAGAAGCTGAAAAAGATGTAACTTGGATAAATGCAATGCAAGAAGAATTAAACCAATTTACTAGAAACAAGGTTTGGAATCTAGTTGAATGACCCTCTGAATATTCAATTATAGGTACCAAATGGATATATAAAAATAAACTTGATGAAAATGGAATTGTAATTAGGAACAAGGCTAGACTAGTAGCAAAGGGCTATAATCAAGAAGAAGGTATAGACTTTGATGAAACCTTTGCTCCTGTGGCTAGACTTGAGGCAATTAGATTGTTACTAGCATTTGCATGCTCTAAGAATTTCAAATTATTTCAAATGGATGTAAAAAGTACATTTTTGAATGGGTATATTAATGAGGAGGTGTATGTAGAACAACTTCCTGGTTTTGAAAATCATCAATACCCTAATGATGTGTATAAATTGAACAAAGCACTTTATGGTTTGAAACAAGCACCTAGAGCATGGTATGAAAGACTTAGCAAATTTCTACTAGATCATGAGTTCTCTAGGAGAAATGTATGTACAACACTATTTTTAAAGAAGAAAAATAAAGAAATATTAGTAGTGCAGATTTATGTTGATGATATTATTTTCGGTGCTACTAACAATCGCCTCTGCGAAGAATTTGCTGACTTGATGCAGAGTGAGTTTGAAATAAGCATGATGGGAGAGCTGAATTATTTCCTTGGGCTTCAAATCAAACAATCTGACGAAGGGATCTTCATCAATCAAGCTAAATACATCAAGGAGATGCTTAAGAAGTTTGATATGGAGGGAAACAAGTCAATCAGCACACCCATGAGCTCATCATGCAAACTAGACCAAGATGAATCAGGTAAATCAGTAGATCAAAAGATGTATAGAGGTATGATAAGATCTTTATTATATCTTACTGCAAGTAGACCTGATATCATGTTTAGTGTATGCATGTGTGCTAGATATCAATCTAATCCTAAGGAATCTCATTTAATTGCAGTCAAGAGAATCTTTAAATACCTAATAGGAACAAAAAATATAAGTTTATGGTATTCTAAAGAATCTAGCCTGAACTTAATAGGATACACAGATTCAGATTTTGCTGGTTGTAAACTTGATAGAAAAAGCACCAGCGGGTCATGTCAATTCTTAGGAGAAAATTTAATCTCATGGTTTAGCAAGAAACAAAACTCGGTTGCATTATCTACTGCTGAAGCCGAATATGTTGCTGCCGGGAGTTGTTGTGCTCAAATCATGTGGATTAAACAACAACTTGAAGATTATGGAATTAAACAAGATAAAATTCCCATTAATTGTGACAATACAAGTGCTATTAACTTAACTAAGAATCCAATTCAGCACTCAAGAACCAAACACATTGAAATAAGACATCACTTCATAAGAGATCATGTACTGAATGGTGATGTTACACTTCAATTTATTTGCACTGATGATCAACTAGCTGACATCTTCACAAAACCCTTGAGTGAAGAGCGATTTAGTGTGCTTAGGAGAGGATTAGGAGTGATTGATCCATCCTAGTGATGTTCTCTTCTAGTTCATTGATTTTGATGACTGGCGTGTGTTAAATATAGAGTTTCTCATCAATGATCATCAAATCAGATCATAAACTTAGTGATTATCCCTTGTTTGGCACGAAAATAACATGATTTTTAGGTGCGTGCCAGAGTTCGAGTCGACTCGGATACGTTTCAGAGTCGGCTCATGTGGGGGAGTCGACTCGCACATAGATAGGAGTCGACTCAAGATCGATGGCATCATAGGGGGAGTCGATTCGCGCATATTTTGGAGTCGACTCGAGGTAGAGTCGACTCGCAACTTACTGGAGTCGACTCGCGGTCGGAAATCCGATGTTTTAACCCTAATCGAAGCGTTTAATCGACACTTCTATTCACCGCCTCCACTGTTCACAAACCCTAGAGCCGTCTCCGACCTCATCTCCGACCTCCATTAGGGCTTTTCCATCGAGTTTCCTCCGACTCCTCGTGTCCTTTCCCACTCTCTAGGTCTAGTATGCCTCGTAAGGTAGTTGTCTCGAGCCGGAAGAGGCCCCAATCCGCGAGCGGCGCCGAGCGACGGTCCAAGGCTCGGAATGAACCCGTGAGGCCACAACCTCCGGTTCCTTCCCCGCCGAGGCCGGTACCCTCGCGTCCGTGCGCCGGAAAGGCGGTCTCCACCGGGAGATATGTCAACTTCGACTATCTCTCCCGGGAAGGCTTCACAATAGGGCATAGGTTGAGGGCCCAAGGATTAGAGTTGTTTTGCTCCCTAGATCTCCCTACTTACCCAAGGCTAGTTAGGAAGTTTTACGGGACAGTTTCTAGGGGTCATGGTGGGATACAGGGAACCGTAGTGGGTGTCCCTCTATTTATTTCAGAGGATTTTATTGCACAAATCCTTCATCTTCCCCAAGCAGGGGTAGTTCCCTCTCACCCGGCCGATAGGACTGAGGCCCTTACGGCCATATTAGGAAGTCCACCCCAGTCCCCACTAGATGAGGTGTCCGCTAGTCAGCTATCGGTTGAAATTCGGCTCCTCTTGAGTATTATATTTAGGACCCTCTTTCCTAAGACCGGCCGCTTTGACTTTGTATCCGAAAGGGACCTAGCCCTAATGTACTACATTCTTCAAGATACCCCAATTAACTTCCTTAAGCTGATCTACAAATACCTATGTGAGCCACTAGACAAACCTAGGCTCACCCTTCCCTATGGGATGTTATATACCCTGATCTTTAGGGAGTTCGAGGTCCCCATTCCTGAGGGGGAACCCTCTCGCGCACTGCGATACACAGATCGCATGGGTGAGGGAACCCTTCACAGGATGGGATTTCATAAGGTAGAGGGAGCCTGGGTCAGGAAACCATCTTCTTCCACACCTACTGACCCTACTATTCGACACTCCCCCAGCCCTGATCATGATTCCGATTTTCCCACCTATCCCTCCACTTCAGCACCATCCACTTCAGCCGGACCCTCCTCTTCAGCACCACCTACTCAGCCACTAGAGGTCCGGATCTCTCCTGAGCAGCTCCGGGAGTTGCGGCAGGAGATCGTGCGGGATCCTCGAGACGACCTACTGAGGGAGCTCCGAGGTCCAGCGACTGCCCCCTCTACTGCATTGGTTCCTTCATTGGCAGCCGTGACCGAGATGTCGGCTCATCTGAGGGAAGAGATTTACAATGTCAGAAGCCTTATACAAGCCCAATTCTCAAATATGAGCGATGTCACAAGCAACACAAGAAAGATGCGAGATGACATCCGACAGGACTTAGGCAGCCAGAGTCAGGGGGCCGAGCGTCTGGCAAATGTATTGATCTCCAAGTTGGATACTCTCCAGGCGAATCTGAATGAGCTTACCTCGATCCATAGTAGGGCCACCTCGGCGATCATCACGCAGCTAGAGAACCTCACAGATGGGGTTAATCTACTTATGGAACAATCCAGACTGAGCAAGGGAGCCACATCCTCCTCAAAGAAATCCTAGCTTGCTTTTTTTTCTCTTTTTGATATGTACTTACTACTTTTTGATTGTATCTACAAGTGTACTTAAACTTACATCAATACAATGAGTAGACATTTTTCTTCAATACTGTGCAAATTTGACCTCTAATTGCTTTTGTGATGTACTTTCTTCCTTTTTGCTATGATGACAAAAAGGGGGAGAAAATATATTGAATAGACATGTAAAGGCAATCAATGAAAATCAATAAAAAGAAAACTTTTAAAACACACAATAATTTGTTCTTAGTGGATTCGATACCTCGAGGCTCATTATCTCTCTGTTAGGGCTCCTAACGGAGTAATCTCCAGAATCTATTCAAGGGATATTCAGAGATTAGTTGAATCATACTCAAGAACAAATTGGCAGATTTTCCCTTTAAAAATCAAAAATTTAAGTTCAAAAGCTTCAATACACTAAAAGAAAATTCAGAGAATCAAAACAAAGTTGAATGCATGTGTTGAGGGGGAGAATCTGAAATTTTAAGAAAGCAAACTCATTAAATATATATATAAGCCAAACAATTGATTGCATGACATGAAGGCTTATATAATTCCAAATGAAAGGGGGAGCTTTAACTTCAAAATTTACTGTTTCACACCTTTCAGTTTTGGATAAATTAAAAAACTAGACACTTGAATTCATTTTAAAATTTTACTATAAATCTCATTGTTTGTTGAGCAATTCACTTTACATATACTCAATGTTTTGTCATCATCAAAAAGGGGGAGATTGTGGAGTGATTGATTATAACCCTATTTGATTTTGATGAGCTCAAAGCATTTGAGTATATCTTATGTTGTACTAATGAATTCAATCTAGTGTTTCAGTCAAATACTTGTAAATTTATGGTTAAGTGTCTCTAGATTTGGTTCAATACATTTTGGATAAGTAAAGAACTCAATTTGAACCAAAGTCTGAGACTCGAGTCGACTCCGAGAGATTACGAGTCGACTCCAAGCGTATCGGAAGCACTGGCACAGGCTCGAGTCGACTCCTGTACATTACGAGTCGACTCCGACTGAGAACAGATAGACGGACAGAAAGATCCATCTCAGAACCTGTCAACGAGTCGACTCCTGAAGAGTGCGAGTCGACTCCGATGCTTGCCGAGTCGACTCCAGGGTAGTACGAGTCGACTCCAGGAAGTTACAGACAGAGAAGTTATTTTGGACCCTGAGAGCCGAGTCGACTCCCGAAGAACTCGAGTCGACTCCGATGGTTGGCAGGTCGACTCCTAAGGAAGCGAGAGTCGACTCCCAGTGTGATACAAGGCAAAAGTCAGAGAGCAAATTTCGGACACTGAGAGCCGAGTCGACTCCCGCAAAGTCCGAGTCGACTCCAAGACAGCGCGACCCCAAAAGACAGAAGACGGTATTTTCGTCTCTGAGAGGCGAGTCGACTCCAAGACAGTTCGAGTCGACTTCAAGGCAGCACAACTCCAAAAAGACAGAAGACTGTTTTTCGGATACTGAGAGCCGAGTCGACTCCGAAACAGTTCGAGTCGACTCCAAGACGGCACGAGTCAAAAGACAGAAGATCGGGAGTTCGGACTCTGAGCGCCGAGTCGACTCCCAGGATTTCCAAGTCGACTCGAGTGAGCAAACTTGAAAAATGCATCCCTTGATTCCTTACATCGAGTCGTCTCCAAAAGTGCCAGGTCAGCTCCGGACATTGGGGAGTCGACTCCGGGTTAAGTCGAGTCGACTCCCAGTCGAGACAGCACTTTAATTCAAATCCGGAACAGTTGCCGAGCCGACTCCAGAAAAGCATGAGTCGACTCCTGCAGCAGCCGAGTCGACTCCAGATCGCGCGAGTCGACTCCGATCCCAACGGAAATATTGTCAGGATGTGCAGAATGTGCAGAACGGCTAGGAGATTGTGTCTAACGGCTAGTTTCCGTGGGGAATGGCTTAAATAGCCACAGAGAACTGTAGCAATGTAGAGAAGTGACATTCCATTCAAAGAAAACAAGAAATCTTCATCTACCAAAGGAATTCAAAGGAAAAGAAGGAAGAGGAGCATTAACTCCATCCAACCAACTCTTCCCAGCATTAAAGAAGTCTCCTTCAGTCATCAAGTTTTCGAGACACTCAAGAGGAGACCCCGAGTTCGAGAAGCCCTCCTCTACATCTTCACAAATTTGTTTGAGGGCTCTTAACTTCTCTCTTATTTATATCGCTGAATATCTGCTTGTTTAGAAGCTTTATTTTTCTGTTTGTCTTTTGTTCAAACCATTTGTTCCTTACTTGATTCAATCAGGGGATTGAATCAAGGGTGTAAAGGTTTGTTGGTGAGCCTAGGTTGAAACCAACGTGTAAGGGTTTGATTGTGATCCCGGAAAAACAATCGGGTGGTTCTAGTCGGTGAGCCTGGGAAAACCGATCGAGTTCGTTGTGATCTCGTAAAACAACAAGTTAGGTTGTGAGCTTGTAAAACAACCGGCTGTAATCCGAGGGGTTATAGTGAATTCCCAAGTGAGACTTGGGGAGTGGATGTAGGAGCAAGGGTTAGCTCCGAACCACTATAAATTCCTTGTGTTTGTGATTGCTTTGTTATCTCTTACTTTCACTTCATTCACTGCACATAACATCTAATTAATCCACTTTCAAAAAGTATTAATTAGTTATTCACAAACCTTTTAATTGCATTAATTATTTTAAAACCCAATTCACCCCCCCTCTTGGGTTATCTATCTGGGCAACAAATACTCTACTGCGATAACAATGGCGCCATAGCTCGGTCTAAGGAGCCTAGGTCTCATCAGAAGTCCAAGCACATAAAGCGACACTTTCACCTCATACGCGACTACCTCGATAAGAAATATGTCGAGGTATAGAGAGTAGACTCTGTGGACAATATGGAGGACTCGTTCACTAAGCAGCTAAGTCAGCAAAAGACTGAAGCCCACCTTGAGAAGATGGGACTTAGATATATGGCTGATTGGCTTTAGTGCAAGTGGGAGATTGTTAAATGTATGCCCCAATCTGGCTGAAAAGAAATCATTGCATGTTCTTTTAATTTTCAGCTAACTGAAAAATTGTTTACGTTGGAAGACTTGGACAACTTCGGTATATAAATTCATTCATTCAAAATATAGGTTCAAAACTCATTATCACTAAACTTTAGTAGGTATAAAAAGAGCTCCAAATAATGGATTAGTATACATAGATCCTAGGTTAACTAAATTCTATGTTACATAATGTCATTTTATCCTTAAGTATTAGCTAATACAGATCTTATGATAAATTTCATAAAAATTAGGATCCAACATCAACCCCAATCCTATACTCCAACTCATGCACCTATATAGTTTCAAAACCCCTATTAGACAATGACACTATATATCATGGCTTGCAATGCAATTGCAGTCACAGTTATCCAGCAGGAAGACGGATCCATCCTAGTATTGCATGATTCTAAAGTAAAAGGAACCGAGAAGAATGATAGGTGTGATGTATGGGAAAGATATGTATAAAAAAAAATGATGCTTCATCATCTAGATTTGTGCATGTTCAAGAGGTTCGAGAAATGAAGGATAAAATTTGAGGCATAGGTGAAATTGTTTCTGATCTTGTAGCACTATTGTAGAAATGGTTTACTAATGAGCAGATCTTACATGCAGCATATCATTAAAAAAATCGATAGGTATTATATAAATTTAGTTGATTTGAAGTTTTCAATTATGATGAAGATTGTGAATTATGTAATTTATCTTTCTCTATTGTTAATAGAAGCCAGATGCTACGAGTGCTCCAAATGATTCCCCGTAGGATGCTCCTTACGTTTGAGTCATTATATCCATGATACGAAGATGGTAAGTTTATTAACCTTAACAATTTATATTTTATCTTTTTACATATAAATTTTTCAATAGTTTTAAGATATTGTCCTGACAAATTTTTGTTTGTTAGTATATTCAGGGCAAATGAGAATTTAAAATGATAGTTTCTATGCAATGTTTTTGAGTTTTAATATTATAACCTACTATGTTTGGACTTAAGTAATTATAAATTTGAGTTGAACATGTGGATGCTTGGATGTTAAAAACATGGTTATAGCCATTCGTAGTTACATAAATTAAGCTCTATATTTTGATTTAATGGAATATATTCTTAATTTTTATGGTTGCATGTGTTTGATAATTTTAACTAGATTAAAACTATTGTAATGTACAAAACAAGTATTTAGTGTATCTAAATCCTATCAAAATCTTGAATTAAAAAGGCAAAAAGGATCTATACCTACAGTTTTATCTGTAGTAAAAGATATGAAGAAACACTTAAAAGGTTTTACCTACGGAAATAAATCGTAAGGAAAGCTTTACCTACAAAAAATAACATAAAAAATTTTTTTAGCTATAGAAGCAAAGTCATAGGTAAAATTTTTAGCTATAGAAAAGGAATTGTAGGCAATGCAACCTACAGAAGAACAAATTGTTGGTAAATCGCACATACTTATACTAACGTACAAAAATCCATAGCTAGAAGCCTATGGCGATATTGTTGTCTATACCAATGGATACACGATTCTTTGGTATAATCCTTTTTTTTACTAACGTTGATGGTTTTTTAGCATGTACCAATGGATTTTGTTTATCGGTAAATGACCATTTTCCTGCGGTGAAAGAAAGTAGGAAATGCTGAGAAACATAACACACAATATGAAGGTAACAAGGAACAAACTAGGCATTTGAGATGTAAAAGTAGTATCCTGTTGTAAATATATGTACGATTAGTAAAAGAAAAGATATAGTACTCTCTACTTTCATGAGTTTTGGTAGGATGCGAGTTAGTGTACAGCTAGTACGTACCAATTTGTTTGAACCTGCCAGGCTGCCACCTTTGAGAAAAATTACAGAGTATATTACTGATGGATAATTTTGGTTGGACGTAAACCAGGCGCAACCAAGGTAGCTAGAGTAGTTTGATGTCGGCACTTGCAGATAGATCTGTTCTGAATGTGACACTGGTAGGGGCTCTCTAGACTAGCTCGTGTTACTGTCAAGCCTCTCACGACCCTGGTTCTAATCCCAGCTTCCATATTTCTTTCTTCTTGTTTTTGTTGTTACGTCTCTTTTTTGAATGGTGGTAATATAAAACTCAGCCTAGATACCTGGTAAGTTCATTGTCAATACTATTTGATTGGTCGAATTAACTCTTTGAATACATAAATTAATGAACTTTGCATGAAAAACATAAATGAACTATGCATTGTTAGAAAATTAGGTGCCCAACCAAAATAAGTTTTTAAGGTTGTGAACCAGTTGGATATATATTTTGTTCAAGCACGTTACAATCAGTAATAGATGATTTCAATCTATGAGCTGGTGAAAATTATGACCCCTTGATTCTGTGCATGGGTCTTCTGATTTGTCCACCCCAAGTGGCGAGACCATAAACAAACAAAGATTTTCTGGCGAATCGTCTACCTTGAATACCTTACTGATGACCTAATGCTAACGTTCCCAAAGTCTGCCCGTGTATACAGTTAACATGTACCTGTGACTTGTCATATCACCATGGCAAACAGCAAAGATGAGAAACAATATAAACATTGGCTCCTATTCTTTAAAAAAAATGAAAAAAAAGTACCCTCCCCCCCCAAACTATGATTGACAGCCAATGTTACCTAGGGCAGTAAATGAACCGAGACATGCTTCGGGTCTTACTTGTTATATGAAACTGCTAATGTAAAATAAGCTCCGTCAAATTTCTTGAGCTTCTAGTCGTTTTGCAAGCCTAGAGTTTTCTTGATAGCTTGCTTCATTCGCAGCTTAATGTTTCTAACTAAAACAGATTGAAAATGTATGCACAAATTATAAAGCAGATATGAAGGTACTTTTGACAAAAAAAAAAAAAAAATCTATATGAAGTAATTAGACAGACTAATCTGTCAATTATATATCCTTACCTATATCACTTGCTAAAACGCTGCCTTTTTTTTTTTTTTTGTGGCCTGCTGAGGAGGGTATTTCGGTGACTTCATCTTAAGGAAGTTAAGATGAAGTCACCGGAGTTTTGACATCTCTCGCTCTCTCTCTCCCTCCCCCTCACATTTATATCTTCTCCCCAACCCCACATGTTGTTGAGAAAGAGCGAGTAAATAGACTCCTACCCACTCATTCATTCAATCATACCCTTTCCACCTTCTCTCCCCACCACTCCCAAACTGTTGCCCCCACCCTGGTTTTTTCATCCCGCACCGTCCCTTTAGCATCCCTCCCAACCAAATCCCCTCAAAACCAAAACAAAAGAAAACAGACAAAAGAGAAAAAAAAAGTGAGGGAATAAATAAGCTCTTATTTCATATTATATACGAAGCCATCATCGTAACTTCAATCCTCTACTGCTTCCTCTTCTTCTTCGGCGCATGTACAAGGGCCCCTTTTTGGCTCCGGAGATCGGAAAATGTCGGCGCAAATCACCACCGAGCATGTTTGCTACGTCCACTGTAACTTCTGCAATACCATCCTCGCGGTATCGATCATACCTCTTTCCTCTCTCTCTCTCTCTCTCTCTCTCTCTCTCTTCTCTCTCACTCGTACTTGGCTTTATCAAAGTCTGGATCGATCAAGAGTCATTAGCACTTGCAGATCATTCTGAATTTTCAGGTGAACGTTATTTTTTTCATTTTGTTAGGTTTTCGTAGTGTTTGTGATACCGTATGTTTTGAAAATTGGATTACAGTACCTAGGTCCTAGAAACTAGCTTAATTGTTCATTACTTCGAATTATTTCACAGTTTCCGGGAGATAATTTAGGTAATTGTGCTCTTAACTTGAAGCGCTTTGGAAAAAAACGAGCGATCATATAATTTGGTTAGACTTTTGGTCTTGCCGAATCAGTTCATATGGAGATTGAGGCAGGCCTTGGTCATTTTGGGATGCAGTTACCCCATAGATGCTAGAGAAGGTGATTTTCTTAGTACAATACCAAGCGTGGACGAAGTGAGTTAACTATCTTACATCAGGTGTTCCATCAAGGCTATAGCAGATTTTCTCGAAAAGATCTCATGTGATAATAACTTAATTTCCTGCATGAATATATCCCATGCTTTAGCAGATGATATGGCTTGTTTGTAGGCAACCACTTGGACTACAAGGCAATCTAGTCTCAATTTCTAAATTGTAATTAACCCATGGGTGAGGTTCAAATTCGCAGTATGGATGGTGATCTTGGCACTTGCCTATGTGGTTTTTTGTTTAGCAGATGTCATCTCTTCAATTTAACCAACTTTCTAGGGATAACTTTTTGAAGTTTGTTGTTGTTAAAGAGAATCGCACACAAGCATCTGAGCAAAAATGGCAAGATATTTATACAAGGGAACGGTTAACATTAATAGTTAAGAAAGTTGTTATATGTTTGAAAGATACCCCTACAGTTGTTATATGTTTGTTCTTTATACCAGAACATGTTGCATTTTCTGAGTTAAACAAGTTTCAGTCCAACATCTTTTCTTACTAATCATTGATGTTCAAATCGTCAAGACAGCATTTTTAGCTTTGAAGAATTGAGAGAAGTTTCTATCTTTGAGCTATCTAGTTAAAGATTGGAGGAAACAGGATGACAATTTGATTGTGGAGGCTCTCCTGTGTATCATGGGTTTTGTTTAAGTGTAAAATCATACCCAGTTTCAGAACTCTATCAAATAAACAATAGATTTTATCACATAATTCCCTTTATAGTCATCAATAAAAAAATTAATAGATTTTATCACATGGTAAACAATCCTTTGTATTCTACCGAAGATTCTTCTCTTTAGACATCCTTCTGTTTGCCCCTCCTTTAGCATTCTTTTGAGAGTTTGGTTGACCAATATTTCTCAAAATCCCTCACTTGCTTTACCACAAGTGTTGAAGTTGTGTACCCTTTCCTTTGTTTTAGAGTTTCCAGTTTATTCTTCAAAACCAGTGAGCTTACATTTTGGATCTCTCTCTCTCTCTCTACCATCTTGAGAGGTGCGTAAGTGGGTCTGCGGTCATGTCCTTTTCCTCTCTCTTTCTTGATGTTGTTATGGCTTTTTACATGCGTTCATTAACTTTGGAGCAGTCAGAAGTGAAATGGGTCAAGAGCGTGCAGAGAGGAGAGGGGAGATGGATGGCTTGAGGCTTTTAGCAGAAAAAGATGCTGCTATTCAAAGAAGCAGCCTTTTCCCCCTCTTCTTTTTAGTCAGAGCCTCTCACTCATGTAAGGAGATCGTATACGCTAATGAGTAGGGGGTGTACACTTGCTGCCTTTCCAGAGAAAGAGTCCTATAGGTCCTCGATCTCTTGAACTCATAAAGAAAACACTAGAAAAGGAATTTCAATTCAATTATAATTGTTAAAGGGTGATATTTTAGAAAGTTGAGATACCACCCTTGTATAAAAAAAATAAAAAACGCCCATATTGTTATTAACCAACCGTCCATCCTTTGCCAATGAACTATTTTTCCTTCGTAATTTCTTTCTTTATTACTTATCCGTTTATTAACCAACAGTTGGAAACCCAACTTGGTTTCAGTCTCTTTCTTATCATCTTTCCTTTTCATTCTTCCCGGTTTTTTTCTCCCTCTGAGAAAGATCGTGTTTCTTTATTCCTCTCGCAGCTCTTCAAATCGCTTCTCCGTTTCCTCTTGTTATTCTACACAAATGCTATCCCCTCCACAACTACCCCAGCTCTTTTTAGCCTTTATTTTTCATATTCTTGTTCTCCTTCACTACATTTTATTTTTTTCCCTCCTACTTGTAAAAATACAATAGTAAATTTGGGTTCAGAGTATCAAAACCTAAGCTTCTGAGACTGAATGATACTACTGATTCTCCATGTAGTTTAATAAGTTTTTCATATCAGCTTATGCTCACAAGTAGCTTGTTATTTCAGTAAATCATAAATAAGGAATACGAATGTAATTTTGTTGATAGATTATTAGTGCTGCAAGGGTGAATTTGTAGAATTTGTTATGAATTTTAGTAGATATACGACAAAGGACTTTTAAACTTGTATTTTCTGTAGAATGCATATCCATAACATATAACGTAAAGTGTGTGTGTGTGTGTGTGTGTGTGTGTGTGTGTGTGTATAAGCTGAAGTTTGTGCCAAAAACTAAATTTGGAAGTCAAATTAAAACTAATTTTTTATTGTTTTCCATTCCACTATCATGATGATTCAGGTTAGTGTCCCAGGCAACAATTTGCTCAACGTTGTAACTGTCAGATGCGGGCATTGTACTAATCTGCTGTATGTAAACATGAGTGGTTTGCTTCAAACAGTCCCTCTTCAAGAAATTCAGGTTAAAATATCCCTTGCCATCCTCATCCCTACTCTAATTATGGGGTTCTCTTTATTTTCTAAATTAAAAGAATAAATTTCTGAAAATTGTTAAGGCTACTTGCTTATGATTAAGTTTGTAAACAATCCAATGCTTTAGACCTTGCTTCTCTCCACTAGACGATGTTTTAATAAGAGTGTTGTTGTTAATTTAGTTCATTAATTATATTTTATCTCATTTATCCATATATTTAGGATATAATACGAGGACCCAAAATGACTTCATTTTATTGAACGCATTACTATTGGTTTAAATGCAAAAAGAGAAATCTTGATAATAATAAAGAAATCCACTGACACTTCTTGAGTTTAAGGTAAGTAGGATACATCCTTCTAGTAATATGAAAAGCATAAGAATGGCTTTCTTTATCATAGTGGTCATAGCACAGTGAAAATGGTAAAATAAAAATGTGATTTTTATTCTATTTTGAAGTGATTGTTTCAACCAAAGCCTTCTTGTACATTAGAAGACAAAGCTAAACTCTGCTAAAATCATTATTTCATTTGGTGGGAGAGCAACTTCAGGCTCACAATGTGGGGTCCGAAGATCAACGTGTGGAGTGTGGATCATCATCCAAATGCAGCAGGACTTCTCTAATGTACTCAATGCTGAATGATCAACAGCAAACGCTACCAATACGTCGTAAGCCAAGCCTCTCTAAGTCCTTCATATCTGAGTTTCATAAATAATACTACCACTGGATCGTTGTATTGTTGATGACTTGATCAGGACAAGTTTGCATATTGACACAAATTTCTTATGTTTATTGTTCATGGATTTCAACATTTTATGTTGTCCACTACTGAATGTAGGTGCATATGCACGTGTGTAAGCACAGAAGCACTTGCAAATGCATAAGGAGACATGCATTTCACATTCATAGGAATACGATCATATGTATGTATATACATACATTACATGAACATCCAAGCTTATACTTATCTTTCTCTGCCCCAAGAAAATTTATGTACTTCTGTTTGAAGTATGTGTACATATGTGTGTGCATACATCTGGGTATGTGTTTATGTGTGTTCACATGTTCAGACGTATTTGTCTGCATATGTGGTGGATTTGTGTTTCCTGAAAAGCAAATGGTTGCATGCATATATGTAGGCCTTTTAGCAGCAAAAAAATTGCTAAAGAATTATCTTGATAGGCTAATTGAAAAAAAGAAAAAACAGAGAGAGAGAGAGAGAGAGAGAGAGAGAGAGAGATTTGTATACTGACTCCAAACATGCTTATTGAGGGAACAAAAAAATTCTCTATAAAATAGAAATTTTTTTAATGTAACAACTTTTGCCTCTATATATCTACATAATCTTTTAGAGTTTTCTGCTTATGTATATGGAAAAAATATGTTATCAGTTTAACTTTCAAATCAAGACCTATTTTTCCTTTTTCCTTTTTTTCCCTAATGAGTAGACGGTATTGCTGAAATCAGCAAATTACAGTATTCGATAAGCAATTGTTAGAAATGACTGATGATCTTAATCCTTTCGTTTCCTACTTTTTCTTCCCAAACCAGCCCCGGAGAAGAGACAGCGTGTTCCTTCTGCATACAACAGGTTTATCAAGTAAGTTTTACATATGTAACCTAGTTTTCTAGGAGTCCAATTTTTACTCGTCAGGATCCCCAAAGTCATTACATAACAAGATGAAGTTAAGCTGGATATTGTACTTTTCTTGTCAACAATATATATTTATTCTTTTTCCTTACAGAGAAGAGATACAAAGGATAAAGGCTAACAATCCAGACATTAGCCATAGGGAAGCTTTCAGCACTGCAGCAAAGAATGTAAGTGTTCAAAATCATGTTACTAGATCTTAATTAAAATATGAAATTGAAGGTTAATGTATACTGCATATGATAAGATGAGGTAGAACATGAATAAGTTTAATAACTTAGAAAACCATGTTAGTAGAGCCAAGTTGGGTAATTTAAGTCTAAGAGAGTATTTAATCAATCATATTAAACAAAATAAAAAATCTTGAGAAAATTTAATCTATATATTTAGGGCCATTATTTTTTTTCACTAGGTGTAATATACAACTTCATATATAATAATTAACTTTTCACTTTTTCCTGGTGAATATTTTTATATATTCTTTCTCAGTGCTTCTATTTATGAGGAAGATCTTGTTTCTTTTTTTGTATTCTTTTCTTTAACAATATTTTACTGTTTTAAAAACTCGTAGTTGATATTAATTAGCTATCAACAAAATGTTTGCTTCATTCCAATAATATATGATAATCCAATCTATAAAAATGTTGACAAAACAATATTGCATAGGCATGTACTTAGTATATCTTAAATTTCTGCTGCAGTTATGATCCAACCGGAATATAATTGACTAACGAAATGGCAATCTTCCAAAAGTTTACACAACCCATAACTTAGTTCCCTCTATAGAAAGAGTTTACTTAACAGTAAAAGAATAGTGCACTTCTTGTTCTCCACTACGAATATTTTAGTCCTAATCAGCATCCTTTTAGAAATGTCAAACCTATATGTTAAAAGTTTACACCTTGAGGCAAAGCTTAAAAGCTTTTTTGAGCCTTCTGCTATGGATTAGCATTGACACGTAAATCTATTCAAAGTTAGATATAACCTACAAATAATTTTTGAGGTAGTGAAATTCATGTAAGTCATCAGAAATCATTTATTTAACTTAAACAAATGAGATAATCTTTTTAGAATTAAAACTCAAATGACTTATTTTCCTTTGCTATACTCTTAGTTTTAAAGTTAATTAGCGGGGGCTTTACCTCCTTGAGCTACCTAATCTTTGGTGAAGGCAAATGGCTCAATTCAAAATATTACTGACGGTGCATATATTTGCCTCCACCTCTAGCCTTTTAAAGTTCGATAATCAAATCATTAGAAAGAGAGTGATATCAAGCCTTATCTCACATAAGAAGTCCTCTCATGAATACTTCATGAGCACCTGACACCTTGAAAGCATTTTATGTTATACCCACCTTGTACCAATTCTGTGATATTTCTTCCTACCTCTCAAGTTTTATGTATGACAATACAGAAAATAAAGCATCAGAACCCATTATAGGATATATAGCCAATCAAACATCTGAATTCTCACTACGGATGCATTTAATATGCTCCTACTATCTTGAATTTTAGGTGAATATCCTCCAATACTTTCATGTAATCCTCCAGTATCTTTAGAGCTTATCCCATCAACACCACAGCATCCAGAAATAAAAATGAATAACAGGACACTTCCTTCCGTCTATGCATAGAATAACCTTAAAAAGAAAATATTTTCACATAATTAGAATGATTACCGTTATCATATTTTTAACAATTTAAAGTTGATGAGGAAAGTCCTTTCGATCTGTCTTCTGGTGAACTACTACAGTGGTCAAAAAGGAGTTATTCTAGCCAGGCAGAGGCCATCTATGCTCTACTCACATTTTTCTTACAATGATTTGAAAAGAGTTCTGTTAGGAAAATATGAGAAGTACACTGCATGACAATGCAAAGGTTCAGACTCTAACCATCTGACATCAACATCCCATTATGCAGAACTCTTCAAATAAATGCACCTTAACGGGGAAATAACATATGATGCTAGTGTAGCAGTAGTCTACAAGATAATGAAAAACAACCTTTAATGCTAATAAAGAAATAGAGGACAACAAAAAATAGAAAATAAATTTCTGGAGTCTATTCTATTAATTCTATTCAGGACCACTGCACTAAAGTCATTTTATAGTTGCCATACACTGAATTTCCCACTATTAAGTTCAATGTACAATTTTCTGCCACAACTCTCATTCAAATTTAATGTTTTTTATCTGAAATTTCAGAGTTTACTAATACTTTATAGAAAAGTCTACGACTGCATCAAAGTATTGTATCTCTGGCTTACTTTAAAACGGAAACTCTAAAATCAAAATGTACGTATGCCATTATTCCCGTTCAACCATAACTTTTACCATCTTAATTATAAAACTCAGAAGTTCATTTATGATTTTTGGGACAGTTTCAAACTTCCGAAGTGGGATTCATCAGATGTCCGTCTGTCCACTAGCTATTTATTAACTCATGTCCATTGGATGATCAAAGCTTATTTAATCAATTCATGGACTATCTAGGCTGAACTACTACTTATTTTCTCTTATATATGGATATTTGTATTGTAAAATTCCCTTTTTTTTGAATAGTTAGAACTACATAACTTTTTGGATCATTGCAGTGGGCACATTTTCCTCACATCCATTTTGGGCTGAATCTCAATGGTAATAAACAAGTAAAGCTTGATGATGCTATTGCTGCACCAGGTGGCCAAAAACCTCAGCGTTTCTATTGAGAAGCTTATATTGCCATGAGGTTCTGCTATATTTATTTTTGAACTTTACAAGTCAAAGTATGAGGTTGTAATCCTAAGATCACTATATTAATGGTCCTGTATACTAGAATTTATTTTGTGGAAAGAGGATAATGTTTAAGCACTTGGTGATTGGATGTGTAGTAAGTTCAAATTTCACCTCTAAGAATACCCATCAAACTAGTAAAATTATTCAAACATTTTCTTCAACGAGACATTTGCATAAACAGCAGGCTCATGCTTGCCAATAAACCCATTGGCCAACTCTCCAGAGAGAGAGAGAGAAAGAGAATATTAGGTTTCCAGTTTAGTTCCATTTGGTAATGCATTTCTAAGATATCCTGTACTTCTGTCTAGTGATTCTTCAATTTTTGTCAATCTCTTGACCGCTGTTCTACTTATCAGTTACTTTCTGATATCACTTTCAATTCTTAGACCACTGGCCTTCCATAATATCAATCCATAATTTAACAACATGGGACCTTGATTAATTTATTGAATTTAAAAGAGAAATGTGAATTGGAAGGAATTATAACATGCATTATAACATTAATGTACAGTATGCCAGATCCTAAAATGTCTGAAAAGCAAGTGAAGGCCATGTGTCTGATGAATGAATGTTTACAGATAAGCCCTTTATTTATCTTCAATTTCTCCAAGCGAACTAAGTGTGACAAACTTCTTATGGTGTTTTGTTCAGATTTATCACTTGATCTGAATGCTTTTCTTATCATCTAGATAGAAAAATTAAAGTCAAAAATGAAAATAAACACCTTGAATGATGAGCAAGTGTTATATATACTATCAACTTATGATGAGTAGAAGTATACAGAGATGGAGTTCACTAGGATACAGTTTAAGTCCTATTTTCATAGGACAGGGGGTCTATATATATATGGTTTACACCCAAGCCTAAAATTTAGAAGACTACTGAATGTCCTGAATTTTTTTTGGGATTTGAATATCAACCCACCCCCCAACACACGCGCACACACTTTATTTACGGGAATTAACCCATCGAACCCTGCTTCTTCAAGTAGCAAGCAAATAAAGAATATCCCAGTGGAACATGCATCTTTGGTACTTTAGCAAGGTTTATTCATGATATCGACTGCAAATGATTGGAAAATTAAAATGGGGCAACATGACAGGAGTAGTGATTTTTTTTTATTATTATTATTTTATCCTCCTTTGGGGGTTGGTTTGGAGTAAGGAGCAAATGGCAAATGATTAACTAAAAAATGAGAGCTCTTCTTCGAGCAATGAGGCAAAATCTTTTGAATCACATATTTTTCTCCATTTTGGAAGAATTCAAGATATGGAATGTTCTTCTAATTAAGCTATCCTACTTATATAGGTTTTAAAATATGGTTTAGATAGTAGACATGGAAGCGAAACAACTTTAGAGTATGCCCCTACAACAGTATCTAATAGATTGTTTAGCATATGGTTTCACAAAAGGCTTATCATAATAAGCTAACCTCATCTTCAATGTATATTTGGAAAGAATGCAGATGCTTTAATTTTCACCAATCATTTTATCATTTATAATAAGCATTTTCTTTATGAATTGAGAAGAATGACAAAGGCAAGGAGTGATTTGATCACCGGAATTATACTTCAAGGATCACTATATAAATAGATATAAACTGGATTGAAGAATCCTTCATTTGGTGAAGAAGGTGGTTACCAAAATTTTATTAATATCTCAAATGGCTCCCCATACAATGTATTAGATGCTATACATATATATATAGGACATGACCCCTAAGTTTAATTCAAGTATTAAACTCTATACAAAATTATATTCAAAATAGGACTTAGTTATAAAAAAATATGCTAGAATTATTCTACTTCAGATATAAAAACTGATTAAAAAGTCGATACTCTCTCTAATAAAAAAATTATAAGAAAATCCGGCGACCATATGAAATAAAATGAACAGATCTATTGCTCTAGGGTACCTATGGTTTGAAATTATAATTTTAGTAATTTTAGAAGGATAGTATTATCACCAACCTCCATATCCGCAGAAAGAAAAGATATACAGGAACAGGCAAAAGATCTGAACCACCATAAGATCTGACTTCTGATTTCAGTTCAATATAATAAATTATAAGTTTATGATATATACTTAGGATAGATATACTTATCATATCATAAGATATCTTTCTCTTTCTAATAGATAGAAATATTAATCGCAACACTGAGCTTTGTACATGCATAAGAATATGTACGCATTGATAAAGTTGATATAGTATGGAATACTATAGAGATACCACGTGCGAGGTGCTAACAAGCTCCACAGTAGGATGCCCTTTGCATAATGGTACTGTACAAAGATTAATATATAAAAGAAAAAGAAAGAACACAAACCGCAAAAGGGAAGATAGATAGATAGGTAGATTGATAAGGTAACCAAAAAAGTGACGAGCATGCGATAGATGAATGCATGTGAAGAAGACAGGATAAGATGAACAACATCTACATAATATTATAACATGACAAGCACACAGCTATGTTCTCTTATGTGTTCATGACCAGAGAAAGAGAGAGAAGTTGTGGGGTGGCAATGAAGAGTCACTTTCGACAGGGTCTCAGTGTGTGCAAAGCGATGCCAGTCGATCAGGACTCAGAAGACTCCAAAACACTCTCAACGCTCCACATGAATATTTTCTTTTCTTTTTCTTTGATCCTCCCTTCTTTTTCCACCTTAGGCAACATTGGGCAGCAAGTTGCTATACGAGGACAAACCAGACCATTAGCTAAGGCTGCAAAGATATATGGGCGGGACCTACCCAGGATACCAATGGAAAGGGTATTGTTCATGGCGTGCACAGCATGGTTCCTGCGAAGTTATTCGTAGCCTTTTGTTTTTTTTCACGCGGTGAAAGGCCCTCGTCGTTCGGAGGGCGTATTTGTATTTGGAAAGATTAGAAAAACCAAAAACCTTCGCTATCGTAGGTGACCGAGACCGTTACGATGGCAACCCATCTTCTCCGCCAAAAATCTCGCGCTCTTGGCGGGGCCCAGATGGAGCAGCGCGTACAAAGAGAAAGAGGAAGACGCTGCGCCTTGCATTAATTCCCACGCACCGTCTTCCACAGGGCAGTGTATGCACCACAACCGACCGACCAACCTTTGCAGTACTCTTGTTTTGTGCTTGGGAAATGCCGATCCCACACCATAACGCATGTCTGATATGGTTTTTTTTTTCTTTTTTCTTTTGAGGTTTTGATCAATAATGTTGCTGGGCACCCCACCATGGTAGTGTGGTAAGAGAGTTGGTGCAGCTGACAAGGATCGCTAGCCCCAAAGCACATAGGCGCCTGGATATTATTATGTATATTTCCCAAAAAATAGCAAAGCTGCATGCCTTAGAATCCAGTTTTTAATGTGAATCTTCCATTCACATTTTGCTTTCAAAAAAAAACGTCTGTACGTATATTGATAACATCTGTTTACCAATGTTTGATTCATATAAGCACGTAGATGGACAAAGACAATTGCAAATGGAAGATTTCTTGGCAGGTATATATCATATACAAATAGTTGCCAGGAAGGCAGCTCGAGGCATGCACGCATATATATATATATATATATAATGATATGTAATGCATGCATGCGTAGTCATATATGCTTGGATGTAATTTATGTATATCTCTAAGCATATGACTATCCATGTATGCATCACATATCGTGATATTAATCTTTGATAAAGCATGCACAAGTAGATGGAAAAGGACCCTTTCTTATTTCAGATTCTTTGGTAGAGTGGCTATCGTAAGCTGAAAGCATACCTCGAAGCATATCACCTAAGCCACATTATTTCCTCCACTTGCTGCATTCGGCCATCCGCATTTAATGAAGGATGCACTCCCATGAAGGGAATCTTGTAGTCCACAACTAGTGCAGTCCCGTGTATGTGTACATGCCTTGTGGTACCAAATTAATTATCTTGTCCTCTAAATATGGGAATGCCAGCTCCATTGTTTTTCCATGTACTCAAGAATTTTTAGATTTCGCAAGTTATTTGGACTTGGAATTTTGAAGTTTAGTTATTATGACGCCTAGCCAAAATTTTGATTGGCAAGCAATTGAATTTTCATAGTTAGTAGTTTAATACTGCCTAAGACCCTACCCATATGCTTTTTCCTTATAAGAACCTGGCTGCTACAGCATCGTGCTATCAAAGCACTTATGATGTAATATAAATTTGATGTACTACGCAAGGAACGTCATTCTATATAGTGCGCGCATTATACTACTATAATAATTTCAGTACTAATCTATTATAAATGTCAAATGTAGAATAAGATCGAATTTACTTATAACAATGTTTGAAAAATCAGTACTAATTAGTAAATGGAAATAGGAAAAATGGAAATAGCAAAAGTTATGCCCATGGGAATAGTTATGCCAGGAGATATGATATTTTTGTTTGGCTCCACTTTTTAGAATAGTTGTTGGTTGATTTTTTTCAGAAAAAAGAGTAAAAACAATGTATAAAAGACACCTTTATGCTAAGGAAACTCTCCTTGGAATAGTTATTCACTTATTCTAGTCCGGTATAACTATTCCTTGGTTCAAGTAATACGGCTGTTTTGCAGTAGAAGCATCAAACACCCCTTTCATTTACTACCCATATAACACTACATCTATCTCAAGGTTTTATATGAATGGTTGGTCCGATGGAATCATTCCCGAAGCAGCAACCATGCTAGATGTGCATTACGGCATTGCTTTGTCGCTAAAGAACGAGGCAACGAGGCAGGTGATGCAAAGTACCTTTTATCAGCTGCGGTAAAGATTCAAACATTGCCCGACCGGGGGTAAAATTCTCGCAGCTGATAGAATCTTGTTCGTGTTCCCATTTCCGCAAAGCATGTCAACAGGAAAGGTTTAAAACAGGGTGAGTGACGCTTCATGGTTATCACTTTTGTCGCGGCTCGTCTTCTGAAATCCGAAACGTCATTTCATGGCCTTCTGTTTCCGTCTTTCCCACCGAGCTGATCAGCTACTGAGGTGAGTGACAGTGGGAGAGAGAGAGCTATCATTTCAGTATAATCTCTCTCTCTCTGTGGCGATTCTTTTTCTTTTGGATCTTTTGGCTACAAATCTGAAATGTCATATCATACCCACAGATTTATACATGAATTACGTAAATATTGTGGATGTTTAATATAATATATGAATATCTTTTTCACCGGTGCTTGTCTACCTTGGGATTAGATGGATGGGAAGGTGCACTTCCGATCTACCTCAATCCCAAAGAAGCGGTAGATTCGTTCCCCGTTCTCTCAATCCCAAAGTGCGGGCTGCGTTGAATTCATGAATATGGTGGGGCCCATGGATCCGCATGCTCGCTATTTGAGTGGGTTCAAGTTGTAAGCTTTCGCGCGAGCTGGACCGTCGGATTGCGGAAGCGTCCGGATGGGCTCGACAACGACGCGGAGACGGAGAAGTTCCGTTAGTTCGGACTGGAGGCCTCTCTTCACCATATTGGAAAACCACTATGGCGTCCGTCCTTTGTCTCCGCGAGAAAGATGAAGAGAGAGAGAGAGAGGATGGAGAGAAAAGCTGCGTTCCTCTCCCTCTCTCGGCCCGCACCTCCGGCTAGCCCCCTTCCGGCCCTGAGCTCTCTTCCGTCCTCTCCATACATCGGAAGGTAAATCCCCATATGGTTCGCGTTTGTCCATCTTCTTCCCCGAGTGGACGAAGAAAGAGAGATAGGAAGGGAGGGAAGCTCTGCTAGCTCCTCCGTTCATCCGCTATCACCCCCGGCCAGCCTCCGTCCTCCGCCTTCTCCGTCAATCGAACAACTGCCTACTTCTGCATTAGCTGGTGCCAGCTCAGAGTTGTTGACCGCCAGCTGTCCGATGAAATGCCGAACCCCCAAAAAACAACCGTACAGTAGTCGTTGGCCGCCAGATGTCCGATGAAATGCCGAACCCAAAAATGTCTCGGAGTGTGAGGCTCTTGAGGGACACGCTCGTTCATGGACAATCCTGTGAGGATTCTTGGGAAGTGCGAGGATTCACGCAAAGTGAGTGGAATTCGTCTTGGAGCTAGCAAGCAGTTCAATATTGATATTGAGAGGGAAGATTGGAAGCTTGCTTGTTCTACAAGTTTTATGGGACCTTGGATATTGTAGATTGTGATCTTAGTTAGCACTTATGTTGAGACCTTGGATACTGCCAATTGTGATCTTGGTCAGCACCTATGCAGGGTAGCTTGGCTCAAAGGGTTTGATACAGGCCAAAACTAGGGACATCATAGTATGGGAATTCTGATATGGTTGAGCTTGTGTTCTTGTCGCTGTATTGGATGAAGTGAGCGTTTAGAAAGAAAGGTGCTGACATTGTCACTTCAGACCTTGTGATGACATGAAGTTATTGTTTATTATTGTGAGATTTTATAATGTTTTGATGGATGAGTTGCCAAAAAAATGTGGGTGATGCATCTACTGAATTTGTTTGTCAAACCTCATAACAATTGTCTAGAGTTGTCTGAGTTTCTTGTTGGCACTTGTTTTTTTATTATTTTTTTTAGAGAATACTTGTTGGCATTTGCTTTTTAAATACTATATTTTTATTTTGTTGTTGGTTTCTTGAAATTTTTCTTTTTTTGCATCTTGAAAAGATCGGTTTTCTTCCTAGTGTAGTGACAATGCTATTATAATACAGGTTGAAGATTGTGTTGCAACCTACCATGTATCCACTTAAAATGATCGACTCATGCTTGTTGTAGATAATTTTCAAGTTGTGTACAATTGTATCATCATCCAAAAAGACAATGGAGATAAATTATGCTTAGAATGTAAATCATTATGCTTGGATTACTTTGATTAAAACTGGTATTTTTATTTCTTTAATAATGCTGTCTCAAGTTGAGAGTTGAGATGAAAAATGTGAGGCTTAATGTTGGTTCTACAGCAAGTGTCAATTTATGAAATGAACTCAAATTTCATATTGCAAAATGGCAAGGTGTGTTTCTAGTTTTCTGAAAATGTTGCTTAATGATATCCATATATGATTCATACAAATGGTCTCAAACAATTGGAATGAGCTCAGATGTTTTACAACTGCTGACAACAACGATGACAACCTGAACAAGGTTGTATCCTAACCTCAAGGCAAAGCATTAAGCTTATAGGGTACTTTAATCTTGTTTAAGAAAATAAAATCACATCTACTTCCTCCCTATTGTGCCATTTTATTACAAATAACAATACAAGAAGTACAAATAATCAATACATATTATATCCAAACAAATATTAGACTTTGCCCCAGCCATTCAGAAAAGCATTTTCGGGAGGCTGGCCTGAAGAGGATCTGCTCCGAGTATCATATTCCCCAAGGCTTCTCCCTAGAGTTGCTAGGCCCTTCTGGTCAGGTGACATTGCATGGGAAGGATAAGCTCGCCCTTTATGAGAAAATTCTCTATGAGAAAACTCTAAAAGCCGGACTTAGACTCCCTATTTTAATTCTTTTCAGCGAGCTCCTATGTAGGTATTAGCTTATCCCAACTCAACTCATCCTCAATGCCTGGAGGATGATTGTCAGTTTTTTTTGTCGTCACCCTTCACGGCTTTACTCCTATGGAGTTGTTTCGAGCTTTCTTCCAGCTAAAGGAACATCTCCGAAATAAGGATTGGTGGTGCCTCTCTAGCAAGAAGGGTTGCCACTTTCTTCCATCCGGCCCTTCCTCCATTGCTGAAAGGGTCAATTCCTTTATATGACCTCGAAAAAGAGTTGGGCCTTCCTGACACAATGAACTACACCAAAGAAAAAAGTGATGAATCTGTCCCTATTTTGTCCCATGAGGAGTAGGCAACGGTCAATACCTTTCGTGGCACATGGTGTCGTCCTTGGTCGAACAGCTTTCCAAGGCCGCCTTGGTGAATACTGACCTCAGTTCGACCTCTATTGAGGATAACTTCTTAGTCTGACTGAACTTATTTTTCTTTCAAATCTTAATTCTAAGCTTCACTAACCTACTTTCTCTTTTGTTTTTGCAAGAATGAAGTTTGATCTCCGCAAACTCATGTCCAAGGCCACTAAAGAAACCCCCAGCAAAAGAAAATCTGGTGAAGATGAGGTCGGTCCTTCAAAGAAGAAGAAGAAAATGACATCTGCTACCCTGCCAACCCCTAGGATAAAGCCTAAGCTCGATGAGTACTACTCAGGCCGAGAAGCAACCTGATAAGATGGGGTTACCAGAGGTAGAGGTGGTGGCCCTGAATTCTGCTCGTCCTCCATTCCTGAAGGCTGCTTAGAAAGTGGTTCCTGAAGGGGCCTTCAAGGGCACATTAGCAGCCATGTCCGAGATTGAGCATGCACTGGCATCTGTGTTTGAGGCTGCGTTGGATTATGTGGCCGTTCCAAAGGCCATCCTAACCTTAATGGCCATGGATCAAGTCACACCAATTTCAAAGTTCACTTCTACACTAGCACCTGCTTCAGCCAGCTCCTGCCAACGAGGCTCCAGAAGCATCGAGCTTCCAACCACCCCCGTCCTCATCTCAAGAGGCCAAGCTGGATACCTACCGACCAAGGTCATCGGCTAGAGCTACCGACTCATTCTCGATACCTCCTACATCGCAGATAAGATGATCAGTGGGTCCATGCTTCTCGCAAATGAGAGGTACCTCCGAACAATGACAGTGAGGGAGCTCACGATGCAACTTATATCAGAGCGATTGAGATAAGCAGAAGCTCCAGGATTTAAATTCATTATGTCCGACTCTTTTCTTTGTTGTTTAAGCTGCTTTTATCTTTTTGACTACAAAACACCTACACCATTTGAGCCATTATAGTTGTCCTCTCGGCCTACTACCAGAAAGTAGAGGGAGCTGAGCGCGAGGTCTACAGGGCCAAGCATGGGAAGGCTTTGGCAGAGTCAAAGTGGGCGATGGCCTTAGAAACAAGGGAGCACATTGAGGTGCAAGCTCATCTCACCAAGGAGAAAAGACTCTGATTCAAGGCTACACTCTCTGAAGTGCAAAAAAATGCTCAAGAAGTTAAAGAAAAAATCGGAGGAGAAGGCAGCTCAGCTTGAGGAGGAGATTGCTTAGCTAAAAGAAGCAGTAATAGAGGCAAAGGGCAGAATTTCTTAGCCTAAGAGAAATTCACCTGGGACAAAAACAAAGTAGCTCAAGCGAAGGAACAAGCTGCCAAAGTCGAGGGGAGAGCTGCCTGAGCTGAAGAGAAGGCTATCCAAGCCAAGAAGAAGGCTCAGTAGGTGGTTGAGGACTTCAAGGGCACAGAGGAGTTTTGTCGCGAGATGTTGGAAGCCACCACAAACTCCTTCAAAAAGGACTTCGAGGCTTGCCGAGAAATCATCAGTATGAATAGAATAGATTTCTCTTTCTTTTTGGCTCAGTCATGCAGCGAGCTTTCTTTTGTATTCTTTTCTTATTCTGACCTTCTATAATTCTTTTACGAGTTTAATGTAAAAAACTTCTTCTTCCAAGGTTTGCTCTATTTTCTACTTTGGTGTTCAAGCATTGTAGCTTGGACCAACATCAGTGACTTGTCTGCAGGCTTTGTAGAGCTCATTCATCGAGTCCTTTTAGTTGGTATGTAGGCCAAACATTGGCTTTTAAGTAACTTAACCTTCGATTTTAATATGATTGAGGTTAAGGACTAATAATTTTATGCTACTCAGTAACCTCGTGAATAGCTGATTGAGTGATATCACTTCGATTGTTCTGAGATATTTTTGTTGGTCTTGCCATTATGAGAAGGTGCTTTATCATTATGAGAGTTATAATTATGCAGCAGTGGGCTTCCGAAGGCTAACCCTCAAGGAACATTTTCCAAAGGGGAGATTGATCATTAGGGACTTAGAGATAATGCCACAGGTTCGACAATCAGGCTAGATAGGTCTCTCTCAGCCATCCAAGTTCTGCAAAAAAAGAGAGGGCTGCACCCCATGGATGTGATGAAGTCTATCATGTTCTTCTTCCTCCCCACTTTTTCTTTCTTTGCCGCATGGATCTCTTAGCAGCAGACTAGCTCCCAAATCACCTAGAGGCACTCCAGCTAGCTCTCTAGAAGGCCATGGAGAGAGTTACCAAAGTCAAGACTAAACTAGGGAATCTGCAAAGTAGGATGGCTATGGAGAAGGCCGTCGATGCCCATTGGAGGGTGGCGATGGAGGTTGAACTGAGAGGATCCTAAGTCAGGGAGGAGGAGGTGGAGCTTAGGGTCTCCAAGCTTGGAAGGGAGCTGAAGGTTGCTTGCCATCGAGCTACTGAGGATGAGAGGAAGGTCATTCAAGAAATGGAGTTCAAGCAAGATGTTGTCAAGTCCTCGCTGGGACTGCTTAGATAAGGACTCCTTGACTTCCTTAATCTTCTTAGGGAGGTATAGCATGAGGTCAATGTTGGACTCCTTCTAGATATTATAGTCGATGAACATCTGGCCAACCTCAAGCTGCTTTCCAACGAGGATGAAGAAATGACTAAGAGAGAGCATGGCTTCTTGATCAATGGTTGTTTCATCCGATCTATCTGATCTATAGAGTCTTATAGAGTCGAGTCCTCTACTCATTTTGTATAGTTGTTCGGCTACCGATTTGACCCATTTTACAATTAGAGAAAGAAATGAAAGCAATTTTATTTTACACTTCATATACGCTCGAACTTGCATGTAAGAAATGAATATTGGCCCATTAAGTTGCATAGGTCGACTCTACACTTGCTCGTCCTGATTACCGCTAAGGTTAGTGTGTTCAGATACTGAGGTGCTTGATCGTTATAGGATGGTCATAGGAGCCTTGCCCCTCATTCTCAGCCATGCTTAGCCGAGGTGGGAGACTTTGATCCTTTTGAGGGAATATCTACAGGATTGGAGGACCCAAAGATTTATATCACAAGCTGTTGAGATCTGAGGACTATGTTGCTATCAATAGGGGTGATGGAGATGGGTGTTCTGGGTTAGTTTAGATTTTAGCTATTTTGGGTTTGTTAGATCCATTTGGTGGCCAGATTTGGTCAACTTTATAGTTTCTTGGAGATTGCTATCTCTACCCAGGCCATGCCGACCTTAAGAGGTTAGCTCATCAATTTTTAAGCACAAGGGCTAGTAAAACAGAAGTGTCTCCACCTTGGCCATTCCAATCTAAAGAGATCAATTGGCTCTCTAGGTCTCCAATGTGAGGGCCAGTGGAATGGAGGTGTCGCTCTATGGAAGTACACGAATATTGAACTCTTGGCCGCATGGGCTTCATAGTTGGTGGTCGATGTGCTCAACTTGTGACCAACACATGGGCTTGTAGGTTGATGGTCCTCGGGGAGATGCACTCGACTTGTGGTAGATGCATGGACTTGTGTGTCAATGGTCAATCCACTCAACCTACGACAAGCACGTGGGCTTGTAGGTTGGTGGTCATTAGAGAGATGCACCCGACATGTGTTCCTCCACCTAGGCCATCCCAACCTAAAGAGATTGGTTAGCTCGCCAGCTGTTTACTGCAAGGGATGACAGAATGGAGGTATAGCTCCATGGAGTACCTGGAGGTTTAACTTCCTAGCTGAATAACTTTGTAATTAGTAGTCAGCACACATGACCTATGCCAAGCACATGGGCTTGCAGGTCGCTGGTCATTGGGGACACACGTTTGACTTATGATAGCCACATGGGCTTGTGTCTCCATGGTTGATGCCTAACCTGTGACAAGCATATGGGCTTATAGGTTGGTGGTCATTAGGTAGCTCCACTTGGACCATCCCAACCTAAAGAGGTCGGATAGCTTGATAGGTCTTCGGTGCGAGAGACGGAGAACAAAGGTGCACCTCCATAGGAGTACAGAGGTTTAACTCCCTAGTCATGTGGGCTTAGTAGTTGGTGATTGGCGAGCTCAACTTGTGACAAGCACATGGGCTTATAGGTTGGTGGTTATTGGGGAGATGAACTCAACTTGTAGTACATGCATAGGCTAGTGTGTAAGTGCTCGATATGCCGGACCTATGGCAAACCTTACAAAGCTTTATTCAATTTGAAAATATGATTTGAAAATTTATAATTTTTAAAACTAGATGGTTGTTCTACATAAACTTCTTTAGCTATATACTCATTTAGAAAAGCATTTTTAACTTTCATTCGAAATAATTTAAAATTTATATAACAAACAAAAGCAAGTAATAATCTGATAGCTTTTAATCTAACAATAGGAGCAAAGATTTCATCAAAATTAATACCTTCTTAGTTGTAAACTCGTGCAGCTAATCCAGCTTTGTTTCTAATTATATTACTATTTTCATCTAATTTATTTCTGTAGACCTATTTAGTTCCAATTATAGGATAGTTTTTAGGGCTACTTACAAGTGTCCATACATTATTTCTTTCAAATTGATTTAATTTCTCTTGCATGACATTTATCCAATAATAGTCTTGTTCAGCTTCTTTTATGGTTTTTGGTTCAATTTGTGATACAAAAGCAAACTAATTACAAATGTTCCTAATATACGATCTAGTCCTAACACCATGTAATGGATCACCGATAATCAAGTCTTTGGGATGATTGAGTATACCTCCATTCCTTGGGCAGATCATTATTATCTTGATCTTCAATTTGAGAATTTTGCCTTTGTTAATCTTCATTATCCACTTGCCCATCATCTTTGCTTCTATCTTCAGTTGGTGTATCCCTTAGGGTGAGTTCTTCCATCTCCTTTTCTATAGCATTTGCATCATCATAGACATCTATCTTCCTTGATGGAAGATTGTTAGTTTCATCAAAAATAATATGTATGGATCTTCTACCACTAAAGTTCTTTTGTTAAATACTCTATATGCTCTACTAGTAGAAAAATATCCAAGAAAGATAGATTTATTTGATTTAGCAACAAATTTTTCAAGTCTATCCTTTCCATTATTAAGAACAAAACATTTGCAACCAAAAATATAAAAGTATCGAATGTTAGATTTTCTTTCTTTCCAAAGTTTATAAGGTGTTTTCTTTAAAATTGGTTTAATCCATAATTTAGGATATAACATCCTACATTAATTGCCTCATCCCAAAAATATCTTGGAAGATGGCTTACACACAACATGGTTCATGCCATTTTTTCTAGTGTTTTATTTTTTATTTCTACTATATTATTTTATTGGAGTGTCCTAGCTGCAGAAAAGTTATGTTCAATATCATTTTTGTTACAAAACTTTTCAAAATTCTAATTATCAAATTCTGTCTATGGTCATTTTTGGATTTTAAAACTTTTAAACCTTTTTTGTTTGAAATCTTTTTGTATAGTTTTGAAAAGGCTTCATCTTTATGAGCTAAGAACAAAACCCATGCAAATCTTGAAAAGTCACCAATAATAACAAATTCAAAATGTTTTCCATTTAGATTTGTGGTTCTAGTTGGCCCAAACAAATTTATATGCAAAAGCTCTAATGGCTTAAAAGTTGAAACCACATTCTTTGCTTCAAATGAAACTCTAGTTTGTTTTTCTAATTGGCATGCATCACAACTTTAACTTTTTCAAAACTTATTTTAGGTATTCCTATAATAAGATCTTTTCTATCTAACTTTGAAATTAGGTCCATGCTTGAATGAGCTAATCTACGATGCCACAACCATCAAGTTTCATTAGCATTGGCATTCATTGCTACTATGTACCTCATATTTTGCATGGGAAGATATCAAGATCAACCATATAAACGTTTCCATATCGATGTCTAATGAATTTAATTCCATTATCAATGGGACTAGAAACAATGCACATGGATGCTTTAAAAGTAACTTTAAAACCTCTATCACACAATTGACTAATACTAAGTATGTTATGTTTTAATCCATCTACTAATAATACATTTTCAATAAGAGTGGAAGGAGTGATACCAATGCTTCCTGCACCCCTCTATCCTTTGTCTTTAAGATAATGAACTGTGATTGATCTCCTGTTATGTATCTTAAGTAGCCACTATTCAGGTACCATCTTCTATGTGACCCACAGACTGCTAGACACACCTGCATCATAGAAAATCAAGTTTTTGATTTAGGTACCTAAGCTTTTTTGGATCCTTGATTGTTAGCAATTATGGTTCCTTTAGGAACCCCTATATTTTTAGTTGTTATTTTTTTTAATTATCCTAGAATTGCAAGTGAAGGATTTATGGCCTATTTTTCTATAGTCATAACATGTTACATTACTAAAGTAATTACTTGATGATTTAACAAACATTTTTTCAAAAGTTGATTTTTCATTTTCAAAACATCATGTTGGCTATCAAAAATTATTTTCAGTTTTTCAAAACTTAAGATGAATTTATCTACAATGGGTTTTATTCTATTGACTTCTTCTTTCAGTTTTTGATTTTCTTCTATTAACAATAGCTTTTCTTTTAAAATTTCATCCTTTTTATTAGTCAAAAGTTGATTTTTCATTTTCAAATTTTTGATCTTTAGTCCTAGCTTTTTAATTTCTAGTATATCATAGAATGCTTCTTGAAGCTCATCAAAAGTGAAACCATTTACATATTCAAAATTTACCATATTCTCATGAGCCATGAAGTAAAGATTTGTTGTTTCTTCTGCTTCCTCCTTAGAACTTGACTCATCGTTGTCGTTCCAAGTCGCTATCATGCCTTCTTCTTTGGCTTCTTGGGAGATTTCTTAAGCAGTGGGCAATCTGCTCTGAAATGGATAAGTTTCATCCATTCATAGTGTGAGAATCTGTGCGGGCGTGTATTTAGTCCCACATTAGTTATTCACCGAGGAGATCTTAGATACTTATACAGAACTAAGAAATCCAAATAGTACCTTCCGACTAGCCATTTTGGATGAGGTCCTGAGTTGTATCAAATGGTATCAGAGCAAACTCGGCCTATAGCCTATGTGGGCTAGAAGACACTGCATCACGGGTTAATGAAGGCTGACCACGGGCCTATTGTGGTGCTTGTGATTAGATTTGAATGGATTTGAACCCTTATCCTGACGAGAACGTCAGGGCTTAAACAGAAAAAATATGTGAGGATCCGTGCGGTCATGTGTTTAGTCCCACATCGGTTATACATCGAAGAGATCTTGGATATTTATACAACACTAAGAAATCTAAATAGTGTTAGGGTTTCCCAGTGCCCTAGGGCGCAGCGCAAGATACGGGATTATAAAATTTTCTTATAAAACCCATTATATGAAACCCTAATAAGCCAAGATCGCCTTAATAGTATAACCAAATAATGTAGAAAATATAATCTTGGTATAGAAGAATACCTATCACGCTATATCCAATATATCTGAAGATGTCCTAAGGTGCCCAAATGTTCATCCTCCGATGTTGATCCACACAGGAATGGGTTCAAGACTCTAGCTCCACCAAAACTTGATTCTAATTGTTCAATCCTTCCAAAGAATTTAATTGGCTGATTTTCCTTCACTTCTTCCTTTCTACCTCTAAAACATTCACTAGCCTTTTTGTCCTAAAGAAGACCCTCTTGTCTTGGGTTAGGACAAAAGAGAGAGACTTGTAAGAAAGAAGGGATAAGGGAGAGAGAAGGAAAGGCTTTTTCTTGGATGATCTTTAGAACCCCAAGGCACCTCCTTATTTATAAGAGATGGAGGGATGCATCATAAAGGGATGCATCCCATCCACACACCTCATCATGATGAGGCATGTGCCAAGAGATGCATCCCATCATGATGGGGTGCTAAGGAGAAGGGTGTATCAACTTCTTTCTCACATCTCCCTCTTAAATCCTGATGATCCAAGGGCCCAAATGCAGTGAACCAAAGCCAATGGTCCAGATCTAGGTGCCATCTAATGGTCCAGATCAAGACATCATCATCCAGGGTGCCATCCAATGGTCCATGTGGAGTGATTGATTAAAACCCCATTTGATTTTGATGAGCTCAAAGCATTTGAGTATATCTTGTGGTTACTAATGAATTCAATTGAGTGTTTCAGTGAAAATCCTGTCCAAGTATTTCTAGACTTGGTTCATAGTATTTTGGATAAGTTAAGAAGTCTGCATGAACCAATGTCTGAGACTCGAGTCGACTCCCGAGTATCACGAGTCGACTCCAAGCGTATCCAGTTCACTGGCACGAGCTCGAGTCGACTCCAGATCAGTACGAGTCGACTCCGACTGAGAACAGACAGAAGGACAGAAAGCTTCAACTCAGAAACTGTCAACGAGTCGACTCCCGAAGTGCGCGAGTCGACTCCAATGTTCAACGAGTCGACTCCAGGGTAGTAAGAGTCGACTCCAAGAGAAACACAAAGAAAAGTCAGAGAGCAGTTTTCGGGTCTGAGATTCGAGTCGACTCCAGTGGAACGCGAGTCGACTCCGATGGTTGGCAGATCGACTCCAAAGAAGGTAAGAGTCGACTCTCAGAGGAATACAAAGAAAAAGTCAGAGAACGATTTTCGGACTCTGAGATTCGAGTCGACTCCCGCAGTACGCGAGTCGACTCCGAGACTGAGCGACCATCAACAGACAGAAGACCATGTTACTGCCTCTGAGATTCGAGTCGACTCACAGACAGCTCGAGTCGACTCCGAGACAAGCTTCACGTCAAAAGGCAGAAGACCAACTTTCGGAAACTGAGAGCCGAGTCGACTCCAAGGAAGTTCGAGTCGACTCCAAGACTGGATGAGCCAAAAGACAGAGAATCGGGAGTTCGGGCTCTGAGATTCGAGTCGACTCCCAGGACAGTCGAGTCGACTCGAGTGGACAAAATTCAAATTTGGATCCACGGACTTCAGTGGATGAGCCGACTCCAAAATTGCCACGTCAGCTCCAGAAGTTGGCGAGTCGACTCCAGGTCAAGACGAGTCGACTCCCAGTCAAGACTGCAACTTTAATTCAAATTTGGAACAGTTGCCGAGTCGACTCCGGAAAAGCGTGAGTCGACTCCTGCTACAGCCGAGTCGACTCCTGATCGCGCGAGTCGACTCCAACCCACCAACGGTCATATTGTCAGGCTGCGCAGAGTGTGCAGAACGGCCAGAAAAAGCAGAGTAACGGCTAGTTTCCGTGGGGGTTGGCTTAAATAGCCACAGAGGACTGTAGCAAGGTAGAGAATAGACATTCCACTCCAAGCATTCAAGTTTTCAAGCTCTCCAAGTGCTCTTAAACGAAAAAGGGGAGATCTACATTTACTGCTCCAACAACTTCTTTCCAACAATCAAAGCTTCCTCCTCCTGCATTCAAGTCGACCACTCTTTCAAGAGGAGACCGGAGTTCCAGAAGCCATACCTCTTCACCAGCTTAAAAGCGTTTGAGGGCTTCTAACTCCTTTACGATTATATTATTTTAAATCTGCTTTTTGAGAAGCTATTTTCTGTTTTCTTCTATCTCTTGTATTTACTTGATTCAATCGGGGGATTGAATCAAGGGGTTTAAGGTTGGTTGGTGAGCCAAGTTAAAACCAACGTGTGTAAGGGTTTGATTGTGAGCCCGAAAAAACAATCGGGGTTTGGTTCTAGTCGGTGAGCCTGGGAAAACCGACCGAGTTCGTTGTGAGCTCGTAAAACAACAAGTTTGGTTGTGAGCTTGCAAAACAACCGGCTGTAATCCAAGGGGGTTATAGTGAAATTCCCAAGTGAGACTTGGGGAGTGGACGTAGGAGCAAGGGTTAGCTCTGAACCACTATAAAACTTTGTGTTTGTAGTGCATTGTCTCTCATCTTCTTCCCCGGACACTACTCACAGCACTTAGCTTTAATTAAACAACTTGCTATAGCTTTAAATTAATCATCCACAAAGTTTTAAATATTCAAGTTAATTTAAAAACCCAATTCACCCCCCCCCCCCTCTTGGGTTGTCTATCTGGGCAACAAGTGGTATCAGAGCCAAAAACTCTTCCACTCAAGAGTTAAAAGATCAAAATGACAACCCCATTTGGATCTTCTCACATTGAGGGTCAGTCCACCCAAAGACCCCCTTTCTTCAATGGATCTGACTACTCATACTGGAAGGCTAGGATGAGAATATTCATCCAAGCCCAAGACTATGAGATGTGGTCCATTGTAGTAAATGGGCCCTACATCCCATCCATATACGTAGATGGTGTTAAGGTACCTAAACTAGAAATGGACTGGGATGAACATGACATGAGGAAGGCACAATTAAACTCTAAAGCAATGAATGTCTTCTATTGTGCCTTAGACCGTAATGAATTCAATAGGGTCTCTACTTGCAATTCTGCAAAAGAGATTTGGGACAGACTTGAAGTGACCCATGAGGGCACGAATCAAGTGAAAGAGTCCAAAATAAATATTTTGGTTCATAAATATGAACTATTTAAAATGGACTCTAACGAAACAATTACATGCATGTTCACTAGGTTTACTGATATTGTCAATGGCCTAAAAAGCCTTGGCAAGAACTATACTAACAGTGAACTTGTCAGGAAAATCCTTCGGTGTCTACCAAGGTCGTGGGAAGCTAAAGTGACGGCAATCCAAGAAGCTAAAGACTTGAACAAGCTTCCACTTGAAGAGCTCCTTGGATCCCTTATGACGCATGAGCTTACCATGAAACAACACAACGAGGAAGAGTCCTCCCATAAGAAAAAGGTAATAGCTTTAAAATCTACTTCTTCTAACAAGGACTTGTCTTGCAGCAGCAGCAGTGAAGAAGAAGAAGATGAGGAAGATGGTGGTGAGGCTCTTCTTGTGCGCAAGTTCAAGAAATTCATCAACCACAAGAAGTCCTATCATCAAAGGAGAGGCCCCTCAAATTCCTACCGCAAGGACAAAGGTAAGGAAAGGGAAAGTGAGGGGATCGGGTGCTATGAGTGCAAAAAGCCGGGACACATCCGAGCTGAGTGTCCCTTACTAAAGAAGAGCAGCAAGTACAAGAAGAAGAAGAAAGCCCTTGTCACCACCCTATCGGACTCCGACGCATCATCCTCATCATCGGATGAAGAACAAGAAGAGAAGGCCAATTTTTGTTTCATGGCCAACGAAAATGAGGTAACTTCTGATACGCACTATGATTATTCATTTGATGAACTTTATGATGCGTTTAACGAACTAATGATTGAATATAAGGATGTTAATGTTAAAAACAGGGAACTAAAAGTAACTAACCAAACTTATATCCGTAAGTATGATTCTTTAATTAAGGATAAAGATGCTATTACCAAAGAAAATCTAGAACTTAAGACAAGCAACCAACTCTTAATTAAGAAAACTAGTACCTTAACTAAAGATAATGAAAAACTAACTAAGGAACTTTCAGAACTCAAAAACCATAAACAAGTCTTAAACAAGGATCTAACAAAAGAACTAAATGATCTAAAAGCCGAAAATCAAACATTAACTAAAGAACTTAACAAATACAAACCCTTAGTTGAAAAATTCACATATAGTTCTGAAAAGTTAAACATGATACTTAACAGTCAACGAGCCGTATTTAATAAAGCGGGTTTAGGGTATAAACCGAAAAATAAACAAAAACTTCTTAGTAACTTCTTTGTCAAAGCTGGGGAAAATAAAACTAAGAAAATGATCTGTTTTTGTTGTGGAAATATAGGACATAAGGCAAATGCATGTGACTATAGGAAAAGGAAAACTAAAAGAAAGATTAAAAGGGTATGGGTTCCAAAAGGAACCAACTTGACTAACCATGAAGGACCCAAGAAAACTTGGGTACCTAAGATGACATGATTTGCTTGTGTAGGAGTGTCTTGCAGCCAAGGTCAACAAAAATTGCTGGTATTTGGATAGTGGCTGCTCAAGGCACATGACGGGTGATAAAGACCAATTTTTCATCCTTGAAGCTAAGAAGGGAGGTGCTGTGACGTTTGGAGACAACAACCAAGGTCACATCATTGGTATTGGTAAAGTTCAAATCACCCCTTCTACTTTTATAGATAATGTCAGATATGTTGATGGTCTTAAGCATAACTTGTTAACCATCAGTCAATTATGTGATAAAGGATATGATGTTATGTTTAAACCATCACTGTGTATTATAACAAATCCTAATGATAATAGCATAGTTTTTAAAGGGATTAGACGTGGAAATATATATGTTGTAGACCTAGAAGATCTTGCAAAACATAACCAATGTCTAGTTGTAAATGAAACTAAAGATAATGATGCTAGTTGGTTATGGCACCGTAAGTTAGGTCATGCAAGCATGGACACAATAACTAAATTAGTTAAAAGAGACTCCGTAATAGGTTTGCCAAAATTAAAATTTGAAAAGAACAAAATATGTGAAGCATGTCAATTTGGCAAACAATCTAGAAACTCCTGTAAATCCATAAAATGTGTCTCTACCTCTAGGCCTCTAGAATTATTATACATGGACCTATTTGGTCCAACTAGAACAACAAGTCTAGGTGGAAATAAATATGGTCTTGTTATAGTAGATGATTACTCTAGGTACACATGGGTCATGTTCCTAGTACATAAGGATCAAGCATTTTCTATGTTTAAAAAATTCCATAAGGAAGTAACAAATGCTAGAGAGTCTTCAGTCATAGCCATTAGAAGTGACCATGGTACCGAATTCGAAAATCAATTATTTGACGAATTTTGTAGTAAAAAGGGGATAACCCATAATTTTTCTACACCTAGGACACCACAACAAAATGGAGTTGTGGAAAGGAAGAATAGAACTCTAGAGAAAATGGCTAGAACGATGTTATGTGAAAGTAACCTCCCTAAGTACTTTTGGGGAGAAGCCATTAATACTTCTTGCCATATATTAAATAGAGTTTTATTAAGACCCATTATAAAGAAAACACCTTATGAACTGTGGAAAAACAGAAAACCAAAAGTTAACTATTTTCATGTTTTTGGATGTAGGTGTTTTGTACATAATAATGGGAAAGATAATCTAGGGAAATTTGATCCTAAATCTGATGAAGGAATATTCCTAGGTTATTCTACAACTAGTAAAGCCTATAGAATCTTTAATAAAAGAACCCTAGTTATAGAAGAATCTATACATATTGTTTTTGATGACTCTAGTGACATCTCATCTAGTAAGAAGGTTAATTTTGATGATGATATTGAAATACTTGAAGAAAAGATAGATGAGATGGGATTACAAGATGATAATCAAAAGTTGATTGAAGGAGAATCGTCAAACCAAGAGCCTATAGTGGATCATGGGCTAGCTAAAGCTTGGAGGTATGCTCACGGGCATCCTAAGGAACTAATTCTAGATGATCCATCACAACCGGTTAGGACTAGAGCATCCCTTAGGAATTTGAATAATCATCTAGCTTTTGTTTCACACTTTGAGCCCAAACATATAGAAGAAGCCGAAAATGATGTAAATTGGATAAATGCAATGCAAGAAGAACTAAATCAATTTACTAGAAACAAGGTTTGGGATCTAGTGGAGAGACCTTCTGAATATCCAATTATAGGTACTAAATGGATATATAAAAATAAGCTAGATGAAAATGGAATTGTTATAAGGAATAAGGCTAGACTAGTAGCAAAGGGTTATAATCAAGAAGAAGGCATAGATTTTGATGAAACCTTTGCTCCCGTAGCTAGACTTGAGGCAATTAGACTTCTATTAGCATATGCATGCTCTAAGGACTTCAAACTATATCAAATGGATGTAAAGAGTGCTTTTCTAAATGGGTTTATTAATGAGGAGGTGTATGTAGAACAACCTCCTGGTTTTGAAAATCATCAATACCCTAATCATGTGTATAAACTGAACAAAGCACTTTATGGACTAAAACAAGCACCTAGAGCATGGTATGAGAGACTTAGTAAATTCCTATTAGAACATGAATTCTCTAGGGAAAATGTAGATACAACATTATTTCTGAAAAAGAAAAATAAGGATATGTTATTAGTACAGATTTATGTTGATGATATCATTTTCGGTGCTACTAACAATCGCCTCTGCGAGGAATTTGCTGATTTGATGCAGAGTGAGTTTGAGATGAGCATGATGGGAGAGCTGAACTACTTCCTCGGGCTTCAAATCAAACAATCTGAAGGAGGCATCTTTATTAATCAAGCAAAATATATCAAGGAGATGCTCAAGAAGTTTGATATGGAGGAAAACAAGTCAATCAGCACCCCCATGAGCTCATCATGCAAGTTAGACCAAGATGAATCAGGTAAATCTGTAGATCAAAAACTTTATAGAGGTATGATAGGTTCTTTACTGTATCTTACTGCAAGTAGGCCTGATATTATGTTTAGTGTGTGCATGTGTGCTAGATATCAGGCTAATCCTAAAGAATCACACCTAGCTGCAGTTAAGAGAATCTTTAAATACTTAATTGGAACTAAGAACATAGGGCTGTGGTACTCTAAAGAATCTAGCCTAAACTTAATAGGGTACACAGATTCAGACTTCGCTGGATGTAAGCTAGATAGAAAAAGTACCAGCGGGTCCTGTCAATTTCTAGGAGAAAACCTAATCTCATGGTTTAGCAAGAAACAAAACTCGGTTGCATTATCCACTGCAGAAGCTGAATATGTTGCAGCCGGGAGTTGTTGTGCTCAAATCTTATGAATTAAACAACAATTAGAAGATTATGGCATTAAACAAGATAAAATCCCCATTAATTGTGATAACACAAGTGCCATAAATCTCACTAAAAATCCAATTCAACACTCAAGAACTAAACACATTGAGATAAGACATCACTTCATAAGAGATCATGTATTGAATGGTGATGTGTCACTCCAATTTGTGTGTACTGATAATCAATTAGCAGACATTTTTACAAAACCCCTAAGTGAAGAGAGGTTTAGTGTGCTTAGAAGGGGATTAGGAGTGATTGATCCATCCTAGTGGGAGTTTTTCACTAGATTAATTGATTTTGATGATAAGAATGAGGTTAAAATAGAGTTTCTATACAGTGATCATCAAATCAGTCCTTAATTAGCTGATTTTCCCTCATTTGGCACGATTATGGCATGGTTTTTAGGTGCGTGCCAAGGTTAGAGACGACTCGAGTAAGTTTCAGAGCCGGCTCCTAAGGGGGAGTCGACTCGCACATTTGCGGGAGTCGACTCGCAAAGTTGGCAGCTGAGGGGGAGTCGACTCGCACAATGTCGGGAGTCGACTCGAAGTCTACATGCGCTAACAGAGAGTCGACTCGCGCATATTCTGGAGTCGACTCGAGGTCGAGTCGACTCGCGACTCAGGGGAGTCGACTCGCAGTCGGGATCCGACTTTTTAACCCTAGGGTTGTCGTTTCGCAAACACTTTTCCTCAAGCCGCCACTGTTCACAAAGCCCTAGAGCCGACTCCTAGGTCATCCCCGATCGTCTCCAAGCCCTTTTCCCGTCGATTCTTCGCCGGACATTGAGTTTCCGTCCGTTCCTAGGTCATTTCCGGTCCGTCCCGAGCTTCCTCTGTCGGTCCTTCACCGTCCTCTAGGTATTTTTCTTCCCGTTTAGGTCAAGATGCCTCGTAAGACCGTCGTTAGGAAGAGGTCCCGTCCCGAGGCCGGTCCCGAGCGGCGCTCCAAGGCGCGGCACGATCCCGCGAGGCAACCGCCTCCGGATCATTCCCCGCCTAGGGTGGTTCTCGTTAGGCCGTTGGCCGGGAAGGCCGTCACCTCCGGAAGGTTTGTCGATTTCGACTATCTCTCCCGGGAGGGGTTCACCATAGGCGATAGGCTTAGAGCCCAAGGCCTAGAGTACTTCCTCACCTTGGACCTTCCCACCTATCCTGGCCTAGTTCAAGAGTTTTACAGTACCGTCCATCGGGGAGATGGAGGTATCGAGGGCACGGTAGTAGGTGTCCCGTTGCGTGTCACAGAGGACCTCATTGCCCATATCCTTCACCTTCCATTAGTAGGGGTGGCTCCCGCACACCCTGAGGATAGAGTTGCGGCCCTTACGGTCGTCTTAGGGCATCCACCTCAGTCCCCCCTAGATGAGGTATCTGCTAGCTCCCTTCCTATTGAAGTGAGAATCCTTTTGAGCATTCTGTCCAGGTCCATCTTCCCTAAGACAGGGAGATTTGATTTTGTGAATGAGAGGGACTTAGCTATTATGTCTTATATCCTTCAGGACACCCCGATCAACTTCCCAAAGCTCATTTATAGGTATATGTGTGAGCCCCTAGATAGACCTAGGCTCTCACTCCCATACGGGATGTTATTCACTCTTCTTTTTAGGCAGTACGAGATTTCCATTCCTGAGAGGGAACCCTCTCGTGCCTTGCGATGGACTGATCGCTTATGTACGGGGACTATGCACAGGATGGGGTTTCGGAAGAGAGAAGGGAACTGGGTTAGGAAGTCCACTCTCACTGCTCAGACCACCAGACCATCACCCAGTCCTGAGCCAGATTCAGACTACCCAGACCTTCCAGACCATCCAGACCTCCCATCCACTCCTCCTGCTCCTACCACCTCTGCCGGACCTTCCTCCTCAGTTCCACCATCTATGGAGGTTCGTATTGATACAGAGCAGCTCCGGGAGCTGCGGCAGGAGATCGTCCGAGATCTGAAGGACGAGCTGCTTCGGGAGATCCGCGGCTCGGTGCCTGCTCCCTCTTCTGCGCCCACTTCCTCTGCCCTGGTCCCTTCCTTGACAGCCGTGACTGACATGACGGCTCATGTACGGGAAGAGATCTACAATATCCGGAGTTTGGTCCAGGCCCAGTTCCATAGCATGAGTGAGGTCACGAGCTCCACTCGACAGATGCGAGAGGAGATAGGTCGTGACATGCACACCACCACCGAGGGGGCCGAGCGCTTGTCGAATGTACTCATCGACAAGCTGGACGCACTACAGACATCGGTGACTGGACTTCAGGCGTCGGTGATAGAGCTCTCCACTACACATAGCAGAGCCACCACGTCTATTATCACGCAGCTCGGACATGTGACAGATGCAGTTACCCTCCTCATGGAGCAGAGCCGATTGAGAAGAGGAGCACCATCCTCCAGAGGAGGTGCCACATCCTCGAGAGAAGGAGCCACACCCTCCAGAGGAGGAGATGCATCCTCGAGAGGGGGAGCTTCATCCTCGAGGAGGACATAGATGTGTTTGAGTTGTGTTTTGTCTTGCTTTGCTTTACTTATTGTATTCTCACATGTATTCACATTCATATCAATACAATGAGTAGACATTTTATCTTCAATTATGTGCCATTTGATGATTGGTTGTGCCATTGATTGTGTGTGATTACCTCCTTTTTGGTATGATGACAAAAAGGGGGAGAAATATGTATAAAATATGTAAAAAGGGGGAGAATCTGAATTTTAATCAAGCTAAATCATTAATGACATATAAGCCGAACAATTAATTGCATAATATGAAGGCTTATATAATTCCAAATGAAAGGGGGAGCTTTAACTCCGAAATTTAATGTTTCACTCCTTTCAAACTTGGATAAATTAAATTATCAGACATTTGAATTCATTTATGGATTTTACTTCATTGTTTTATGAGCAATTCACTTTACATATACTCAAAGTTTTGTCATCATCAAAAAGGGGGAGATTGTGGAGTGATTGATTAAAACCCCATTTGATTTTGATGAGCTCAAAGCATTTGAGTATATCTTGTGGTTACTAATGAATTCAATTGAGTGTTTCAGTGAAAATCCTGTCCAAGTGTTTCTAGACTTGGTTCATAGTATTTTGGATAAGTTAAGAAGTCTGCATGAACCAATGTCTGAGACTCGAGTCGACTCCCGAGTATCACGAGTCGACTCTAAGCGTATCAAGTTCACTGGCACGAGCTCGAGTCGACTCCAGATCAGTACGAGTCGACTCCGACTGAGAACAGACAGAAGGACAGAAAGCTTCAACTCAGAAACTGTCAACGAGTCGACTCCCGAAGTGCGCGAGTCGACTCCAATGTTCAACGAGTCGACTCCAGGGTAGTAAGAGTCGACTCCAGGAGAAACACAAAGAAAAGTCAGAGAGCAGTTTTCGGGTCTGAGATTCGAGTCGACTCCAGTGGAACGCGAGTCGACTCCGATGGTTGGCAGATCGACTCCAAAGAAGGTAAGAGTCGACTCTCAGAGGAACATAAAGAAAAAGTCAGAGAACGATTTTCGGACTCTGAGATTCGAGTCGACTCCCGCAGTACGCGAGTCGACTCCGAGACTGAGCGACCATCAACAGACAGAAGACCATGTTACTGCCTCTGAGATTCGAGTCGACTCACAGACAGCTCGAGTCGACTCCGAGACAAGCTTCACGTCAAAAGGCAGAAGACCAACTTTCGGAAACTGAGAGCCGAGTCGACTCCAAGGAAGTTCGAGTCGACTCCAAGACTGGATGAGCCAAAAGACAGAGAATCGGGAGTTCGGGCTCAGAGATTCGAGTCGACTCCCAGGACAGTCGAGTCGACTCGAGTGGACAAAATTCAAATTTGGATCCACGGACTTCAGTGGATGAGCCGACTCCAAAATTGCCACGTCAGCTCCAGAAGTTGGCGAGTCGACTTCAGGTCAAGACGAGTCGACTCCCAGTCAAGACTGCAACTTTAATTCAAATTTGGAACAGTTGCGGAGTCGACTCCGGAAAAGCGTGAGTCGACTCCTGCTACAGCCGAGTCGACTCCTGATCGCGCGAGTCGACTCCAACCCACCAACGGTCATATTGTCAGGCTGCGCAGAGTGTGCAGAACGGCCAGAAAAAGCAGAGTAACGGCCAGTTTCCGTGGGGGTTGGCTTAAATAGCCACAGAGGACTGTAGCAAGGTAGAGAATAGACATTCCACTCCAAGCATTCAAGTTTTCAAGCTCTCCAAGTGCTCTTAAACGAAAAAGGGGAGATCTGCATTTACTGCTCCAACAACTTCTTTCCAACAATCAAAGCTTCCTCCTCCTGCATTCAAGTCGACCACTCTTTCAAGAGGAGACCGGAGTTCCAGAAGCCATACCTCTTCACCAGCTTAAAAGCGTTTGAGGGCTTCTAACTCCTTTACGATTATATTGTTTTAAATCTGCTTTTTGAGAAGCTATTTTCTGTTTTCTTCTATCTCTTGTATTTACTTGATTCAATCGGGGGATTGAATCAAGGGGTTTAAGGTTGGTTGGTGAGCCAAGTTAAAACCAACGTGTGTAAGGGTTTGATTGTGAGTCCGGGAAAATAATCGGGGTTTGGTTCTAGTCGGTGAGCCAGGGAAAACCGACCGAGTTCGTTGTGAGCTCGTAAAACAACAAGTTTGGTTGTGAGCTTGCAAAACAACCGGCTGTAATCCAAGGGGGTTATAGTGAAATTCCCAAGTGAGACTTGGGGAGTGGACGTAGGAGCAAGGGTTAGCTCCGAACCACTATAAAACTTTGTGTTTGTAGTGCATTGTCTCTCATCTTCTTCCCCGGACACTACTCACAGCACTTAGCTTTAATTAAACAACTTGCTATAGCTTTAAATTAATCATCCACAAAGTTTTAAATATTCAAGTTAATTTAAAAACCCAATTCACCCCCCCTCTTGGGTTGTCTATCTGGGCAACAGTCCAGAAGTAAGATGCCATCACCGATGGTCCAGATTCAGGCGTTGAGCAACGGTCCAGATCGTTCATCCAGAGAGCCATCCAGTGGTCCAGATTCAGGCGCTGAGCAACGGTCCAGATCTTTCATCCAGAGAGCCATCCAGTGGTCCAGATTCAGGCGCTAACCAGTGGACCAGATCCTTCATCCAGAAAGCCATCCAATGGTCCAGATGAAGGCGCCAACCAGTGGACCAGACCTTCATCCAGGAAGCGATCCAATGGTCCAGAAGTGAAGGCCCTATCAAACCCAATCCAATTGGGTTTAACCAACTTAAAGAAAACATTAAACCTAATCAAATCAGGTCTAATTAAAGCCAAATGGGTTTCAACTCTTGGCTAACCCATATTAGGTCATGATCTAATCATATTAGATCAACCAAATCTAAGAATCATATTCGAATTTAATTTGAATCAGGAGCTAGGGTTTGCAACACGTGCTAGCATGTTCATCTTGCAAACATGATCTAATCCAATTAGACCCTTGATCAATTCCCTTGTGTATGACCCATTGGGTTCCTTATCTTAGCCAGCAGTAGGTGCAGGTGCAAGTTGACCTAACCTGATTAGAATACCTCTAATCCAATTTAGGTTCAATTTAGTGCTAAACCTGACTTAGCAATCAGAACCTTTCTGATGCTTTGATCTAATCAAACTCTTTGATCCGATCAACCCACAAGACATGATTGACGTCTAGCAACGTATCATGTCTACCCGGAAGATGAGGAATGTATTGGACAAATCCAAACATACCCTTCAGTGGAAAGTTACTGTGCAATTCAATCCCTCAGTCATACTACATCCTGAATAAGTGCTCGAGTATGGATCAATATCAAACTCAATCACTTATTCATGTCTCTCTCAATTTTTTATATGATAATTCAAACAATGAAACATTAGAAACTCTTTCTAATATTCATTTTGCTTTGATCAAAGGCTTCGTGAATCATCATAAGATTAGAGTAAGTAGGATGTTACCTTCTCTTACTAGAAGTGACTGATTTCTTGTTGACCTACTCACAACCTTCGTACAAAATCCACCATATCCAGAATATCCCGTACACAACGCAATGTCATGAATGAGGGTAAACCAAAACATAGCTTCAAGTGCACAAGGTACCATGGTGATCTCAGGTCTAAGGATCACTTGCACAACTCCCACTATGAGAACCATCTTTTGATAATTAAGTAAGAATCCATAAGATGTTCTCATGGCTGGTCATTTCAGTGAACTCATTCCTCTAATGAGCACCCACATCTTTGTATTAGTGTCTCACACAAGTGATTGTGAGATCAATCACCCTCTACATTGAGCATACATAAGATGTGCCAGTCTTTCCGGTAATATTGATCCCCGACTCAATATACCAATTTGACTGGGAATATTCTAAATTAGGATTTTAGGATTTTAGGTCTCACTGGTATGATCTCATCATAACCCTTAAAACCAATGTCCTAATTTATGGGGTTCATCATCCAATAATAAAATAGATAAGCAGCAAATGATAAAACACAATGCCTTTATTGATATATATCGAGTGTCAAAGTACATGATTTGGAGGATTACAAAGAAAAACCCATCAAATGATTGGCTTATAGGGCATCTACTCTTTCAATCTCCCACTTGCACTAAAGCCAATCGCCCTTATATTTTAACCCCATACAATCGAGGTGACGATTGAATTGCTGCTGTGGTAGAGCTTTAGTAAATGGGTCTGCTATATTGTTCTTTGTGTCTACTCGTTCAATCTTGACGTCTTGTCTTTCGATTATCTCTCGAACAAGGTGGAAGCGTCTCAAAATGTGCTTGGATCTATGATGAGACCTTGGTTCCTTAGCCTGTGCAACTGCTCCAGTGTTATCGCAATAAACTGGGACTGGTCCGGCAATCTCAGGAACTACACCCAGCTCTGTGATGAACTTCTTCATCCAGACTGCTTCCTTAGCAGCTTCAATAACAGCTATGTATTCTGCCTCAGTAGTTGAGTCAGCTACAGTTTGCTGTTTGGAACTTTTCCAACTCACAGCTCCACCATTCAAAGTGAAAATATATCCAGAGATTGACTTGCTATCATCTGGATCAGATTGAAAGCTAGAATCTGAATAGCCTTCTAGTTTCAATTCTGATCCTCCATAAATCAGAAAAACATCTCTAGTCCTTCTCAAGTATTTGAGAATGCTTTTCACAATTTTCCAATGATCCTCCCCGGGATCTGCCTAAAATCTACTTACCATACCTATGGCATAAGCTACATCAGGCCTGGTACATAACATAGCATACATGATCGACCCTACTGCTGAAGCATAGGGAATAGAACTCATTCTATTCCTCTCTTCAGATGTCTTAGGAGACATCTTCCTAGAGAGTTGTATGCCATGTCCTATGGGTAAGAAACCTTTCTTACTTCCATCCATGCTGAACCTCTTCAGCACATTATCTATGTACCTAGACTGGGACAAACCTAGCATCCTTTTAGATCTATCTCTATAGATCCTTATACCAAGTATATAGGATGCTTCACCCAAGTCTTTCATGAAAAATTTCTTTGATAGCCAAGTCTTGACCGATTGCATCATTGGAACATCATTTCCAATGACCAATATATCGTCCACATAAAATATCAAGAAGACAATAGCACTCCCACTAGTCTTCTTGTACACACAAGGTTCATCTATATTTTTAATGAAGCCAAACTCTTTGACTATCATGTCAAAATGGATGTTCCAACTTCTAGATGCCTGCTTTAATCCATAAATGGATTTCTTAAGCCTACATACTTGATTTGCTCTCCCTCTTGAGACAAATCCCTCTGGCTGTGTCATATAGACCTCTTCCTCAAGGTGACCATTAAGAAAGGCGGTTTTGACATCCATCTGCCAGATCTCATAATCATAGTATGCAGCTATAGCAAGCATAATCCGAATAGATTTGAGCATAGCTACTGGCGAAAAAGTTTCATCATAATCAATGCCTTGTTTTTGCCTGAAACCTTTTGCCACTAGCCTGGCCTTGTAGGTTTCTACTTGGCCATCAGCTCCTATCTTCTTCTTGTATACCCATTTGCACCCTATTGGAATCACTCCCTCAGGTGCATCAACTAAAGTCCACACTTGGTTTGTATACATAGAATCTATCTCGGATTTCATGGCGTCCAACCATTTGTCAGAGTCCCTACTCTTGACAGCTTCCGAATAGGTCAGAGGGTCATCGTTATCAACGATGTGGGCTTCATCATTCTCAATAATAAATCCATACCTCTCAGGTGCATTTCGCACTCTTTCTGACCTTCGAAAAGGAGTAGTGTGTAATGGCTGTACCTCTTCCATGGGTACATCTGGTTGAGGATTATTATGTGTCTCACCTTGTAGGTCTTGAACTTCATCAAGTTCAATTCTTCTATCCTTGCCCTTTTCTAAAAAAAACTCTTTTTCCAAGAAAGTGGCATGCCTAGCAACAAATACCTTTTGTTCGGTAGGATTATAGAAGATATATCCTAAACTATCTTTAGGATAACCTACAAATATACATTTGTCCGATCTAGCACTTAGCTTATGTCCAAAATTTCTTTTGACATAAGCATGACAACCCCATATCTTAAGATACTTAAGATTAGGTTTCTTTCCTTTCCATATCTCATATGGAGTGCTAGATACAGACTTAGATGGTACTCTATTTAATACTAATGCAGCAGTTTCTAGGGCATGTCCCCAGAAGGAAATTGAAAGATTTGTGAAGCACATCATGGACCGTACCATATCTAATAAGGTACGATTCCTTCTTTCAGCTACACCATTTAATTGTGGCGTATATGGAGGTGTCCATTCAGAGAGTATACCCTTTAATTTAAGATAGTCTAAAAATTCACTAGAAAGGTATTCTCCTCCTCGATCAGATCGAAGGATTTTAATACAATTTCCAGTTTGTTTTTCGACCATACTTTGATACTCTTTAAATTTATCAAAGGCTTCGGATTTATGTTTCATTAGATACACAAAACCGAACCTTGATAAGTCATCAGTAAATGTGATGAAGTAAGAGTATCCATCTCTAGCTTGAGTTGACATAGGACCGCACACATCAGTGTGTACGAGTTCTAACAACTCACTTGCCCTTTCTCCATGTTCCGAGAATGGAGACTTGGTCATTTTACCCATAAGACAAGATTCACAAGTTCCTAATGATTCAAAATCATAAGGGTCAAAGAATTTATCTTTATACAACTTATGTAACCTTGTCTCACTAATATGACCTAATCGGTAATGCCAGAGGAGGGTATTATTAATATTTTCTCTTTTTCTTTTATTATCTTTGCCAATATGAAACATAACATTATTAAGACATAATACTAAAAGACCATTTTCCATAGTGCCATGACAATAATACTCATTAGATAAAGAAATAGAGCAACCATTGCTCTTTCCATTTATTTTGAATCCTTTCTTAAGCAACAAAGGAATTGAAATTACATTTCTAATGATTTTTGGCATAAAATAACAGTCTTCTAGCTTCAAGAACTTTCCGGAGGGTAGCTCCAGTATGTAGGTGCCAACAGCTTCAGCCTGGATGGATTCTCCTCCAGCGCCATATAGCTCGAAGTCACCTTTCTTCAGTCTTCTAATTTTCTGCAGTCCATGCAAAGATTTGCATATGTGAGAACCACAACCGGTATCCAATACCCATGCATTAGAATCAGAAGAACTTAATGTCATATTGGCATGTAATAAAAACATACCTTTTGATGCAACACTTGCATCAGGCTTCACACTTGCAAGAAAGCTCTTGCAGTTCCTTTTCCAATGCCCCGTCTTGCCACAGTGGAAACAGGTACCGGGTCCAGAGATTTTCTTTCCCTTCTTCTTTTTGATGCGACTCTTAGAGTTTAGTTTTTTCTTTGAACCCTTGTTGCCCGACTTCTTCTTTGAGCTCTCACCAACAAGAAGGATCGGACCCTTGTCCTTCTTGATGTGAGACTCTGCTGTTTTCAGCATATTTAGAAGCTCAGGCAGGGAGGAATTCAGTTTGTTTATGTGATAATTCACGACAAACTGCGAGAATGAGTCGGGTAGTGATTGCAGGATCAAATCCTGACTGAGCTCACTGTCCATAGCAAAACCAAGTTGACTTAATCGAGTGATTAAGTCTATAACCTTTAAATAGTGGTCTTGCACAGATGATCCCTCGATCATTCTAGCACGGAACAACTGTTTAGATATCTCATAGCTAGCAGTTCTGCTCTGCTCACCATATAACTCCTTTAAGTTAAGGAGTATGGAGTGAGTATCCATGCTATCATGCTGCCTCTGCAATTCATTATTCATAGAAGCAAGCATGATACATTTGACAGTCAAACTATCATTTTTCCACATACGATATGTGGCCAATTCCTCCTCAGTTGCATCTTCCCCTGCTGACCCTAGGTCAGGGGTTTCAAGAATGTAGGAAAGTTTTTCTTGTGTGAGAACAATCTTTAAATTTCTCAACCAATCCACATAGTTGGGACCAGTCAATTTGTTTGTATCTAAGATACCTCTAAGTGAGAGTGAAGATGCCATTTTTGCAGAATTAATCTATAATTACAAAGAACACTAATATAAGCAGACCAATCATGATGACATGTATTCAATCAGACAAGGACTTTTATCTAATTGTTACTCCCACTATTTTTGTCGAATATCATAACCCTCAAGTATGATGAACGAGAAAATACTAATTTTCTTAGTGGGGTTGAGATCCAAGTTCCTTATAAAAGACCTTGTGGGAATCACAACAAGCCCTTATAAGTTCAAAGGTAGGAAACTCTTTCCAATTGCATCCCATGCAATTTCCAACTTTATTCTATCCTCTAGCACACATATAGTCTTGTGGGAATCACAACAAACTATTGTGTCTAGTTAAGTCAAACCCTTCATTTTTATACAGTGATATTTGAATAATGCTGCCCTTGTGGGAATCACAACAAGGCAACATATTAAAATATGCCATATGCATCATATGCACCAAGATATTACAATATCAATCCCTAATACTAGCCTTGTGGGAATCACAACAAGCTAGCGTAGATATTGACATAATAATATCTAAGCATGAAGGAAGGACCTTTATAGTGTTATATCAGCAATTAGCTTTTCCATGGAGGTCAATCAAATAGTTGGCCAGGTAAGCAGATGGGAGGCTCTCCTTACTTAGTAAGGTTCTAATTAAATAACCACCTGTAGCCTCTTTCCTAGACACCAACTTAGTCAATTGATTCAGAATGGCTCAGCTTAAAGCAATTAATACTACGACTTAATTATGAATTTAGTGAGGGCTTTCAAATAGTAGTATCTTACTAACATTAAGCTCAACCATAAAGGACAATCAAATAATTGGCCAGGAAAGCAGGTGGGAGGCACCCCTCACTCAGAGAGTGAGGTCCTAATTAAGTAACCACCTGTGGCTTCCTTCCTAGACACCAACTGAGTCGATTGTTCCAGAATGGGTCAGCCCAAAGTTTTCATACTACTATATTGGTCTCATTGCACATTCTATAATTTAGTACTAGCAATTATACTGTGCTACAACATGAATATAACACTATCTCATAGCATAAACTAATCATGCATACAAACAACCTAGCTATCTCATAGCATCAAGATAATAGCATGTATTATCATTTGGTTAAACTGATTAAGGGTGGCTCTGATACCACTGTTAGGGTTTCCCAGTGCCCTAGGGCGCAGCGGAAGATACGGGATTATAAAATTTTCTTATAAAACCCATTATATGAAACCCTAATAAGCCAAGATCGCCTTAATAGTATAACCAAATAATGTAGAAAATATAATCTTGGTATAGAAGAATACCTATCACGCTATATCCAATATATCTGAAGATGTCCTAAGGTGCCCAAATGTTCATCCTCCGATGTTGATCCACACAGGAATGGGTTCAAGACTCTAGCTCCACCAAAACTTGATTCTAATTGTTCAATCCTTCCAAAGGATTTAATTGGCTGATTTTCCTTCACTTCTTCCTTTCTACCTCTAAAACATTCACTAGCCTTTTTGTCCTAAAGAAGACCCTCTTGTCTTGGGTTAGGACAAAAGAGAGAGACTTGTAAGAAAGAAGGAATAAGGGAGAGAGAAGGAAAGGCTTTTTCTTGGATGATCTTTAGAACCCCAAGGCACCTCCTTATTTATAAGAGATGGAGGGATGCATCATAAAGGGATGCATCCCATCCACACACCTCATCATGATGAGGCATGTGCCAAGAGATGCATCCCATCATGATGGGGTGCTAAGGAGAAGGGTGTATCAACTTCTTTCTCACATCTCCCTCTTAAATCCTGATGATCCAAGGGCCCAAATGCAGTGAACCAAAGCCAATGGTCCAGATCTAGGTGCCATCTAATGGTCCAGATCAAGACATCATCATCCAGGGTGCCATCCAATAGTCCAGAAGTAAGATGCCATCACCGATGGTCCAGATTCAGGCGCTGAGCAACGGTCCAGATCGTTCATCCAGAGAGCCATCCAGTGGTCCAGATTCAGGCGCTGAGCAACGGTCCAGATCTTTCATCCAGAGAGCCATCCAGTGGTCCAGATTCAGGCGCTAACCAGTGGACCAGATCCTTCATCCAGAAAGCCATCCAATGGTCTAGATGAAGGCGCCAACCAGTGGACCAGATCCTTCATCCAGGAAGCGATCCAATGGTCCAGAAGTGAAGGCCCTATCAAACCCAATCCAATTGGGTTTAACCAACTTAAAGAAAACATTAAACCTAATCAAATCAGGTCTAATTAAAGCCAAATGGGTTTCAACTCTTGGCTAACCCATATTAGGTCATGATCTAATCATATTAGATCAACCAAATCTAAGAATCATATTCGAATTTAATTTGAATCAGGAGCTAGGGTTTGCAACACGTGCTAGCATGTTCATCTTGCAAACATGATCTAATCCAATTAGACCCTTGATCAATTTCCTTGTGTGTGACCCATTGGGTTCCTTATCTTAGCCAGCAGTAGGTGCAGGTGCAAGTTGACCTAACCTGATTAGAATACCTCTAATCCAATTTAGGTTCAATTTAGTGCTAAACCTGACTTAGCAATCAGAACCTTTCTGATGCTTTGATCTAATCAAACTCTTTGATCCGATCAACCCACAAGACATGATTGACGTCTAGCAACGTATCATGTCTACCCGAAAGATGAGGAATGTATTGGACAAATCCAAACATACCCTTCAGTGGAAAGTTACTGTGCAATTCAATCCCTCAGTCATACTACATCCTGAATAAGTGCTCGAGTATGGATCAATATCAAACTCAATCACTTATTCATGTCTCTCTCAATCTTTTATATGATAATTCAAACAATGAAACATTAGAAACTCTTTCTAATATTCATTTTGCTTTGATCAAAGGCTTCGTGAATCATCATAAGATTAGAGTAAGTAGGATGTTACCTTCTCTTACTAGAAGTGACTGATTCCTTGTTGACCTACTCACAACCTTCGTACAAAATCCACCATATCCAGAATATCCCGTACACAACGCAATGTCATGAATGAGGGTAAACCAAAACATAGCTTCAAGTGCACAAGGTACCATGGTGATCTCAGGTCTAAGGATCACTTGCACAACTCCCACTATGAGAACCATCTTTTGATAATTAAGTAAGAATCCATAAGATGTTCTCATGGCTGGTCATTTCAGTGAACTCATTCCTCTAATGAGCACCCACATCTTTGTATTAGTGTCTCACACAAGTGATTGTGAGATCAATCACCCTCTACATTGAGCATACATAAGATGTGCCAGTCTTTCCGGTTTGATCCCCGACTCAATATACCAATTTGACTGGAAATATTCTAAATTAGGATTTTAGGATTTTAGGTCTCACTGGTATGATCTCATCATAACCCTTAAAACCAATGTCCTAATTTATGGGGTTCATCATCCAATAATAAAATAGATAAGCAGCAAATGATGAAACACAATGCCTTTATTGATATATATCGAGTGTCAAAGTACATGATTTGGAGGATTACAAAGAAAAATCCATCAAATGATTGGCTTATAGGGCATCTACTCTTTCAAATAGTACCTTCCAGCTAGCCATTTTGGATGAGGCCTTGAGTTGTTACATGTAGCATACAAGCAGCTGCTCTTTCTTCTTTTTCTTGCTCGACTCTCTTTAGCTAGTGGCCTCTTTCTCATCCTTTGCCTTCTTTTTCTCATGAATTTTTTAAATTTTCTGATGATTAAGGCCATCTTCTCATTGTCCTCAGCATCCTCCAAGTCCTCACTCTCCTCTTCTTCTTGAGCTACTAACTTAAGGGCAATCGTTTTCTTTTTCTTTGACTCTTCCTCACTCTTATGCTTTATGGTAAGTTCATGAGTCATTAGAGATCTCAGTATCTCTTCTAGAAGAAGGTTGTTAAGATCTTTTACTTTTTGGATTGCTATTACTTTAGCCTCCAATGATCTAAGTAGTGACCTGAGAATTTTTCTCACCAAATCAATATTAGTATAAGATTTGCCAAGACTTTTTAGACCATTTACAATAATTGTAAAACGAGTAAATATTTTAGTAATAGATTCATTTGATTCTATTTTAAAGAGATCATATTTATGTACAAGTATATTAATTTTAGGTTTTTGGACTTGGTTAGTGCTTTCATGAGTTACCTCCAGCCTATTCCAAATCTCTTTAACAAAATTACAAGTTGAATTCGATCAAATTCACCAGCACCTAAAGCACAATAAAAAACATTCATGGCTTTAGCATTGAGCTGAACTATTTTCTCATTATATTCATCCCATTCTCTTTCGGGCTTAGGAAGAGACACACCATCTATAACTTTGGTGGATATGTGAGATCCATTAGTTATGGCACTCTACATATCATAATTTAATGATTGTACAAAAATGTGCATGTGTCTTTCTAATATGTATAATTTGTACCATTGAAAAGAGGAGGTCTATTGGTGGAATCTCCCTCGGCAAGAGAGGATCCAATTGGGGCTGACATTGATCTTTAACTCATGATGGTTATGTCAAAGAGGGGCTAGAGTACTAAACCTCTGATACCACTTATTGCCCAACTACGTAGCCCAAAAATATATTTATTGTTTCATTTATTTTGAAGCTTTGTTTACTTTGTTACAACATTTATTACTTAGCTTTAACTCCGTTGTAATAGTTTTATTTATTCTGAAACTAATAAAGGTTCTTCCAAACCTGAATTGGAAGTTGTTGAATCAAAAGATTCAACAAGGATAAAGATTTTGGTTGGTGATCCGGTGAAAACCGACTGGATTGTTTGTGATCCCGGAAAGCAAACAGATAAAAATTTTGGTTGGCGATCCTGTGAAAACTGACTGGGTTCGTTGTGATCCTGAAAAAATAACTAGTTGGGTTGTGAACTTGAAAAACAATCATACTATAATCAAGGAGATTATAGTAAAATTCTCAAGAGTCTTGGGGAGTAGATTTAGGTGTGAGTTACACCGAACCACTATAACTTTTCTATGTTTGTATCTGCTTGCCTCTTTATACTTCTGCCTTTTAAATTCTACCCTGACTCATTCATTGGTTCAGCACTTGTATCTTTCAAATTGAAATTATCATTTGTCCACTGCATTTAGTTAAAAAAAAAATTATAACCTAATTCATCCCCCCTCTTGGGCTGCATATGTGGGCAACAAGCCTTTAGGGCTGACTCGTTACCTTCCAAGGTCAACTCTAGGGTTGAATAGGACATCCTCCTTCATATTCTCTTCTCGAGATATCTATAGAAGTTCAACCATGTTGAAGGCAAAGAAAATCTCCTTCACCTTTTGTAGGTACTTCACCATAAAAGGTCTCGAGTTTCATATTCTCCTCAAACCTGATTAATGATGAGCTAGGAGTTGCTATAGGTCCTAAGTTGAGTTACCCCAATGCTTCATCTTTAGCTTCATTGTTGGAGGTCTTGAAGGTAAACCTCCGGGTGTACTCAATCACAACATCCTCAAGGCCGATGAGGATCAACCCAGCTCCACATCCTCCTACATTGGAGGATCCATCAACATAAAGCGTCAAAAGAGTTGTACCTCTGATTCGTGCTACTTGGGCTTGGCTTTAGCTTTTGCTTTGTCCTTGGATTTAACTTTCTTTTGCATATTGCACTTGATGACAAAATCGGCAAGTGCATGTGCTTTAATAGCTGACCTAATCTGATAATTTATATCGAAATCTCCTTGCTCAATGGCCCACTAAGCCAAGTGGCCAAAAAATTTTGACTTTTGTAATACCTACTTTAGTGGTTGATCAATTATGATAGTGAGGAGTGGTGGAGACTTAAGGTATTGCTTCAGTTGATTGATCTCCAATTGGCATTGATGAGAGCACAAAAGTGCGATCTACATATCACCTAAATTAGTGTTATTGCTAACTGATAATGATAAATTTACTGGTTTAATATTATATTTTTGTTTGGCACAGGTTATTACAAATTAAAGTTTAAATGCGCATTTGGTACAGATTGCACGGGCCCAATCCTGCCATGATCTGATCGAGAACATTTGCACCCAAGCATTCGAGCCCGCGTGCGATCTCCCATTGATCCTCGCATTCCTTCCTTTCCGGATTAGCACCCGTGCCCTTCCGAAATAGAGATCCAATTCTCCACGATGCTCGCGAGCCGCCCGTTCCAGCACCCTGTGCATCCAGCCGACCGTCCGCATCCCAGCAAGAATCCCGCGGCAGCATCCTTCTTCCGCTCGTCCAAGCTTTCTTCCATATCTGCCCATCCTCCCCACAGCGATCTCCAGCTTCATCCCGCGTGGAAACAGGGGAGAAGAAAGGATTCCGTGCCCGTCCGCCTCTTCCACGTCTCCTTCCTTCCGTTTCAGCCTCCCACGTCTGATTTCAAACCGTGATCCCAGCATCCCGCGGCTAGCTCGTTCCTTCCTGCGATCAAGCTTCCGTTACTCCTCCATCAAGGGATCCATCGGCGGGCCAAAGAGGTGGGCGACCTATTTAAGGAGAGGAGAAGAAGGAGGAAATGGGAGGTTCTCGGTTGGTTCAAAAGGGGAGAGGGGGGGACCCGAGAAGAAGGAAGAAAAAGAAGAGGAGGGAGGGGCTCTCGGCTGGGCAAGGGGAGGAGAAAAACTAAGAACAGGGGATGCTCTATTCTTGGAAAGAAGAAAAAAAAAAGAGTATTTTATGTTGAGTGTTCCACCGAGAGGACTTGTTTCTTATTTTCATTTTTTTTCCTTCTCACTTTTGTAAGCATTTTTCTTTTTATAAAATCTATTAAATTTTTCTTTCATGCAATCCTTGTTCTAGGTTCAATTTAATTTCCGCTTTTTATGCAATCTTTTAATTTTCTTTCATGTAATATATGAAATTTTCTCTCATGCCATTTATGTTCCAAGCTTCAATCTTCTTAAGCACTGTTTTCATCCATGCCAAAGTTTTTCTTTGAATAGTTAAATATTTCATTAAATTTATAAATGCTCTTCGATTCCAAGTATCTGTCTTTTCGTTATTTTCAAATAGAAAACATTCTCTGGCAGACTAGAGAATCATTCAACATCCTCGAAATAATATTTTTTTATTATTCTTCGACCTCTTACGACCACTATTCTTCGAGTAGAAAAGGTAAGAGTATAATTAATTTAAAACTTTGTTTGACGGTTCTAACAACGATTTGTTTAGTGCATTTTCAGGTAAACAGAAATTCGACAACAAAATTTTGGTGCCGTTACTAAGGAGGCAAATCGAGAAGCAAGAACGATCACGAAGATCAAATCGAATTTTGGATGCCCGAAGTGAATGCACTCCGGTAGTAAATTTTTTTATTTTTATTAATTTTTCTTGTTTTGATTATTTTTAGTTAATAATTTCGTAGTTATTAAATTCTAAAATTTAAAATTCGAAATTTAAAATTTTGAAAAAAATTAAAATTAAAAAAAATTAAAAAATTAATTAAAATTAAAAAAAATTGCTAGTAATTGATAGGGTGCAATCCCCCAAGGTTATCATACCTCTATTGGGGCTCCTCACGGAGTAATCTCCAGAGCTTATTCAACGGACATTCAGAGATTGACTGACGCATAAGAATTAGTTTTAGTTTACATTCAAGTTATTCCTATATAAAAATTTAACTAAAAAAATTAAAAAATTAAAAAAAATAAATACAAAAATAAAAAAAATTTGCTTGCTCATTTAATCAGTACAACCTAATAACATTCCATAAACTTTTAAAAAACATTGAATATTTATTGTATTTAGTATTAAGTATTTGCATAAAATAATTTAAGGGCAAAACCCATTAAAAAGATAAGGTCGGAAAGTCATTACCTGTCCTTAGCCCAAAAATCACCACCTTGTATACATATCCTAAGCCAAATTAAATTAAAATCAATTAGACGTTGGCCTTAGAATTTTCGAGCTCAATTAAGCTCTTGGAAAGAAGCGGCTGAAAGCCACTCCTGTGAGAATTTAGTAATTGGTGATGTCTAGAAAAGTTTTACAACAATGAGAACTGTTACGGATATTGTAGTACTGGTGTATCTCTTCTGGTACCACCACACACCCCGAGACTTTTCTGGTCACTGGTTACTAGATCGCTTAACTGGTAAGCTCAAGCTTAATCTGGAAGGGAGATTATGAGCTGTCTAATCGAGGAGAGAATTTCAAAAACTTTTTAACCTAATAAATCTCTGTGCAACTAGATTAAAAGCTACTAAACCTTCTTTAATCTCAAGATTAAAGAGCCAATCCGTTGTGTGGTGTTGATTGTGGTCATCTTGGTCTAGCCCTTTTTCTTCTCTTTTAGGATTTCGTTAGGAGTCGAGTCTAATTAGTTGTGGATAATGTAAGCATGATAGAAAATCATTAAGGGGTAAGTTAACACCATTTAACCTAGAGGTTGGAAAAAATTATTGTCACATCCAACGAATTATTGATCAACCACCAATCTCCACAATGGATGATCATATTAGAACCCTGAATGAATTATTCGCTCCTGCATCCGCTAGTCTACCTATATGTATAGTGTTGCCAATAAATAACGCAACCCAATTTGAAATTCGGGCTGTGACAATAAATATTCTACCCAAATTCCATGGGTTTGAAAGTGAACAACCCTACATTCATCTAAATAAATTCATGATAATTTGTCAAACTTTCAAAAATCAAAATTTAGATGAAGAAAGTGTAAAATTGAGATTGTTCCCAATGACCTTAGAGGATCGAGCCGCGGCATGGCTATATTCTCTGGCCTCAAATTCCATCACAACATGGGAACAACTATCTAGGAAGTTCATGGCAAAATTTTACGCCATGATTAAAACAAAAAAAATTAAGGATGCCATAAGAACTTTCAGAGAGAAATCTGAAGAGGAATTTTTCAGAACTTGGGAACGATTCCATAACTTGTTAGTCAAATGCCCATACCATGGGCTTGATAAGGCTGATCTGGTCCACTTCTTTTATAAAGGACTACCTCCGGCATATAGAAATATGATCGAGTCAATGCACAAGGGTACGTTCATGAGCCAAACCCCGGATCAAGCCTATGAATTTCTTGTTGACTTAGCCGAGAACGCCCAAAATTGGAGTAGCTATGGTGAAGAAGTAAATAGAGATGAGTTCGGTTCTAGAAAACCAGGTAATTATGAAATAAAAGCAGACCCAGATCTCAAAAATGTCATATCCAATCTGATGACTGGAGTGAACAATTTAAGGAAAAAGTTTGATGCTTTCACTGTTTCCACTAGTTCGAGTTCATACAAAGAGTCAAATCCCATCATGAAAGTGGAACATGAGCTACATAGTTTGTGTATCTTGTGTAACAGTCCTGAACATCTAGTGGAGTGCTATCCTAATCTGTCCACTATAAAGGCCGAGCAAGCAAATGCTCTAAATTTATATTGTGCCTTTAGGAAGCCCACTCCCAACTCGTTCAACCCAGTTTACTACCCTGATAATAGGTTCCACCCAAATTTCTCATACAAGCAAAATGAACCTATTCAGCATCAAGATGGTCTACCAGGTTTTCAGAACAACTTTTTCAGGATAGATCCATCACAAATGAACCAATCTTTGGTTCCATCTGTACCTCCTTATAATGCCCCTATCCCACAGCAACCTTCACCATTAGAAACCACGATGGCTAATATGATGAAACAACAACAAGATTTTATCAAGCAACAACAACAGACAATACAGCCTAAGCCCAGACTAACCAATTTCATACGCAAGCAATTGTAGAACTTAAGGTTAGTCTAAGCCAAATAGCAAACTCTCTAGGGAATAGGAAGAAAGGTGAACTACCTAGTCAACCAGTGCCTAACCCTAGTAGACAACAAAATCAAGGTCAGAGAGGTCAGTCTCAAATCGATTCTAATGGAAATCCGACCTATGAAGTCTAAGCAATTACCACTTTAAGGTCTAGCAAGCAAGTGGACAATAAAGTCCAACTTCCTGAACACGTAAAAGAAAATAAGAATGAATCCAATAACAACCCTATTCAAAAGAGGGATCAAGAACAGGACAAAAAGGAAGAACCCATAGAAACATACAAACCTAAGGTTTCCTTTTCCAGTAAACTTTAGGACTCCAAGAAACAATCTAACTTTGATGACATAATGGAAGTCTTTAAAACTGTTCAAATAAATATACATTTTCTCGATGCCATACGATAAATTTCCTCTTATACAAAATTTTTGAAAGACCTCACCACAGTCAAAAGAAAAACCAGCATTTCTAGGCAAGCTGTTATGCCTGCACAAGCCTTATCTCTCATTCAACAACAGATTGCCCTAAAATTCAAAAATCCTGGTTGCCCTACCATTGAAATAAAAATAGGAGAGACGATCATCCAAAGAGCCCTATTAGATTTAGGAGCCAGTGTGAACCTACTTTCCTACTATGTGTACCAAAAGTTAGGTTTGAAGGAATTAAAGCCCACAAATATTACCCTTTTCTTAGCAGATAGGACGGTGAAGTATCCCAAGGGGATTGTAGAGGATGTAATAGTAAAAGTAAACGAGTTTTACTATCTTGTGGACTTCGTTATCCTTGAGATCGAACCTGTAATACATCCAGATAGTCACACACCTATAATTTTAGGTAGACCTTTCTTAGCCACAGCAAATGCAGTGATAAATTGTTGAAATGGCATGCTGAAGTTATCTTTTGGCAACATCAAAATCGAGCTTAATGTCTTCAACATAAGTAAACAACCACCAGACGATGAAGAAATCAATGAAGTTGACATGATTGAAAGTCTGGTTCAGGAGACTTTCTTACAAACTTATAGTAAGGACCCTTTAGAGGCTTACCTTGCCCATTTCGAGGAAGGGATCGAGCATGCGCTCCGTAATTCTGTTCCCCTTATGAGCATAGATCATCATCGGCCGACTGTTCTTCCTCGGACTCTTCCAAAACCATTCTTAGATAATGGTTGAAAAAAATGAATCTACATTTTGTCTGGTTGAAGACATAAATTTTAGCGCTCTTGGAAGGCAACCCAATTTATATAAATTGTAAAATTTTACTAACATGCAGGTTTGGAGGATTTTGGCCCCAATTATCAATTTACCTACCCATATCAGGTAACTTCTCCACTGTCCTATTACTACTTTAAATTTTCTTTAACACTGAGGACAATGTTAAATTTAGGTTTAGAGGTGTTTTTAAGCATTTAAAATAAAAAAAAATCAAATTTCTGTACAATACACAAGGTATATAAAATCTAAGAGCCCAATGACTAGTCGGAAGTAGTGCAAAGTGAGTTCTTTTTATTAAGTTCCTTTTAGTGAGTTATAAGCTAATTAGTGCTTTGAATTTCACAACACATCTGACCTGCATTTGTAAGGTATAGGTTCGACATTGTGTTGAGAATATGGTAGCAACCTCGAATCCTGATGAACCATCTTTTTCTGATTCACACAAAAATAAAATAAAATAAAATAAAATAAAAAATAATAATAATAAATATATATATATAGTGGATTTAGTCAGGTACATCGAAAAGGGCTACCTATTGTTAAAGATCAGCGGGCTTGTGATAAGAAACCCGAGCATAGGTCCGTAGGGGAGTCTTGATGCCCGACATCTCATGCCAACTGGTGTGAGAATTGTCGACTAATTGTTCGCTACATAGAGGAATCATCACAGGAGTAAAAGTGCACAATATATACACCATCAATTTTCTCTCTCTCAAAAAAAAAAGAAGAGAAAAATAAATAATAGAGAAATTTGTATATTGACCTTAAGAAAGACAATAGTGTGAAAGCCGTCGTTGCAAAAATTCGAGTAACTGGAATATTACAGATAAAGCCCATGAGGTATTAAAGTGAACATCCACAGCTCTCGAAATCCTACAGATAAGATGATTTTGAATCAGCAAATAGGTCTTGCCCGACCAATTCTTGGAAACTACTAGCATTAGCGATATTTTGGAGATCCGAAACCTTAGCTTGTGTATTGTCCAGACTTCACTGAGCACTCAAGTATAAATAAGTCTTACAACTTTCTAATGAAAAACTTAATGAGTTCAACTTAAATTGCATACTAACCTAGAATTCGGGCTACTTAGTAATTAAAACCTTGTGTGCTTTTGAAATTCTTATCAGTTATGTACTTGAAATTAGACTTTCATTTCATAAATAAATTTTATTTTGGGATTGAAGTTTGTGGGTAACTTCACTAAAAACCCTCACGAGACAACATTCGTCTACTAGGGTAACCTAGAAGTTTAACGGCTTGTTGCACGTGCTAAGTGCAATCGTAATGCTCTACGAAAGTGAGTATTTATTTTAATTCATGCATACTGATATATATATTAATACTAATAATATAAAAATAAAAATAAACAACACTTTTGCACTCATTTTATCGTGTTCTCATTAAATTGCTAGAGACTAGCAATAAGCTAATTGGGGGGAGTGATGAGAGCACAAAAGTACGATGTACATATCACCTAAATTAGTGTTATTGCTAACTGATAATGATAAATTCACTGGTTTAATATTATATTTTTGTTTGGCACAGGTTATTACAAATTAAAGTTTAAATGTGCATTTGGTACATATTGTACGGGCCCAATCCTGCCATGATCTGATCGAGAACATTTGCACCCAAGCATCCAAGCCCGCATGCAATCTCCCATTGATCCTCGGATTCCTTCCTTTTCGGATTAGCACCCGCGCCCTTTGGGAACATAGATCCAATTCTCCACGATGCTCGCGAGCCGCCCGTTCCAGCACCCTGTGCATCCAGCCGATCGTCGGCATCCCAGCAAGAATCCCGCGGCAGTATCCTTCTTCCGCTCGTCCCAGCTTTCTTCCATATCAGCCCATCCTCCCCACAGCAATCTCCAGCTTCATCCTGTGCGGAAACAGGGGAGAAGAAAGGATCCCACGCCCGTCCGCCTCTTCTGCGTCTCCTCCCTTCCGTTTCAGCCTCCCACGTCCGATTTCAAGCCATGATCCTAGCATCCGTTTCTTCTCCCAGCGATTCCACGAGCCCCAGCTTCTTCCGTCCAATTGCAAGGCATGATCCAAGATGCTGCGTCCTCCTCTTCCGAGTGCCAGCATCTCATCTCGTGCCGTTCTGCATCCTAGCTTCCTTTCCAAATTAGCAATCGGATCTCCCAAGCACCGCATCCGTGATCAACTCCCTCCCATCGATCACGCGACCCGGACGATTGCCTCCTCCCAGCAAAGAATCCGTGGCATCCTCTTCCGCGTGCGACCCGGATGATCGGCTTCTCCCAGCGATCCCGTAGCGCCCCCTTATCCAGATCCACCTCCCGGAATCCCACCCTCCCGCGCACAATCCAGCCGTCCGCAGTCATCTTCCATTCCACATCCCGGACGATCCCCTTCTCCGTGATCCCAGCATCCCGCGGCTAGCTCATTCCTTCCTACAATCAAGCTTCCGTTACTCCTCCATCAAGGGATCCATCGGCGGGCGAAAGAGGTGGGCGACCTATTTAAAGAGAGGAGAAGAAGGAGGAAAGGGGAGGTTCTCGGCTGGTTCAAAAGGGGAGACGGGGGGGACCCGAGAAGAAGAAAGAAAAAGAAGGGGAGGGAGGGGCTCTCGGCTGGGCAAGGGGAGTAGAAAAACCAAGAACAAGGGATGCTTTGTTCTTCTTCTTTTTTTTTTTTTTTTTTTTTTTTTTTTTTTTTTTTTTGATGATGAAAAAAAGGGGTAGGGGGGAGGAAGGGACAAGCCCACCCCCGCGTAGCAGCCCCACTGGGCCCCCGCCCCGCCAGGAGAATGTTCGATGCGGGCAGAAATGGCCGTGTGTTGGGCACCCCGACCGGTTTTACTCATACCCTCCCCACCCGTAGGCCCGGCTCAGCTACTCCTCTGAGCTCTGGCTCGAGTCCCACGTGTGAGTACGTCACACCCGGCACCACCCCGGCTACTAGCGGTTCAAGAGCGGTCCTACACCACAAGTCCAAGCAGTGGCCAAAGTAGTGAGCTCCGGTCCACAATTTAATCGTCGCCGCAGCGATTCGAACTTGGGACCTTGTGGTTAGAATTGCTGCCCAGTACCACTAGGCTACCACCTTGGTGGCGATGCTTTGTTCTTGGAAAGAAGAAAAAAAAGAGTTTTATGTTGAGTGTCCCACCGAGAGGACTTGTTCCTTATTTTCATTTTTTTTCCTTCTCACTTTTGTAAGTATTTTTCTTTTTATAAAATCTATTAAATTTTTCTTTCATGTAATCATTGTTCTAGATTCAATTTAATTTCCGCTTTTTATGCAATCTTTTAATTTTTCTTACATGCAATATATGAAATTTTCTCTCATGCAATCTATGTTCCAAGCTTCAATCTTCTTAAGCATTGTTTTCATCCATGCCAAAGTTTTTCTTTGAATAGTTAAATATTTTATTAAATTTATAAATGCTCTTCGATTCCAAGTATCAGTTTTTTCGTTATTTTCAAATAAAAAACATTCTCTGGTAGACTAGAGAATCATTCAACATCCCCGAAGTAATATTTTTTTATTATTCAAAAATTGGCTTTGAATCCGAGTGAACGTTTTGATTTTTATGCAACTTCAATCGTCTTCCTGTGGATCGACCTCTTACGACCACTATTCTTCGAGTAGAAAAGGTAAGAGTATAATTAATTTAAAACTTTATTTGTCGGTTCTAACAATGATCTGTTTAGTGCATTTTCAGATAAACAGAAATTCGACAATAGGCATTCCTCGATTCTTTTAAAAATTCTAGCATTTTGCAAGATCTTGGAAAGGAAGAGACACCTTTCTACTAATCTGGACACAAACCGGCTTAGAGCAGTTATCTGACTAGCAAGATACTGGACCTCTTTTATCTTTTTTGGGACAGTCATTGCTAACACTGCTCGGATCTTTTGCGGGTTGGCTTCAATTCTCCGTTGGGTCACCTAAAGCCCAAAAACTTCTCCGAGGTGACTTTGAAGGTACATTGGTTGGATTAAACTTCATACTGTATTCTATCGAGGTATGCAAGCTTCATGGAGGTAAGCGATGTGATGTTCAACCTTCTAGCTCTTCATGAGCATGTTGTACATATATACCTTCATATTTTACCAATTTGATTCTTGAAGACTCGATTAACTAGATGTTGATATATAGCTCTAGCATTCTTCAGTCAGAATGGCATCATCTGATAGTAGTTAATCTCTTATCGGTGACGAACATCGTTTTCTCCTTATGCTCGAGGTATATCTTGTTCTAATTGTATCCTGAAAATGCATCCATGAAACTAAGAAGCTAATGACCTGAGCTAGCATCAACACATTGGTCAATCCTTGGTGAAAAACTATCTTTTGTACAGGCCTTGTTGAGATCGGTGAAGTCAATGCAGACTCTCCAATGTTTGTTGGCTTTTTTTGATAAGCACCATGTTAGCTATTTTTTTTGGATAGTCAACTTCATAGGTGATTCTGGCCTTCATGAGCTTGTTGACCTCTTTGTTTATAGCTTGTTGTCGCTCAAGGGCAAACTCCTCTTTTTTTGATGTATCGATCGATGCTTGCGCTTTACATTTAACCTGTACATCATAATAGAAGGATCTATACTGGACATATCAATGATCAACCAGATGAAAACATAGGTGTCAAAGCAAAGGCGTAGGATGGGTTCGTTCTTTATTTTCTCATCGACCAATGAGCCAATCTAAATTACTCAACTATCTTCCTTGTTGAGAAGTGGAACAGAGATAAGTTCCATGACTGGTTTTTCATGTTCTTCCTTCTGCTTGTGCTAGACGTCCAAACCTTCAATTGGCAATGTCTCCAATAATTTGGTATTTCTTTTGATGGTGGCTATGTAGCACTGCCAAGCCACTGCCTAGTCACTTGTTACATCGCAGACTCCATTGCTGGTGAAAAATCTTATCATCAAATATTAGGTGGATACCTCGACTTGCATTGTGTTTAGTCCGAGCCGATCAAGAATTGCATTGTATATTGAGAAGACCTTGACAACTAGGAAGTCTAGCGTGATAGTCACTTGTTGAGGTTCTTAGCCTGCTGTGACCGAAAGGGTGATTACTTCCTCCACCAGTACAAGGTCTCCCTAGAAATCGATCATAGTAGAGTCAATTCTCCTTAGCGATCTATAGTAAATTTATTTTCCAAAATGCCCCATAGAAAAAGATATCTACAAAGCTTCATTATCTACAAAACTCTTCATACATCATAATTAGCTACTGCAAGAGAGATTACAATTGCAACGTCATGGGAGGTCTGTACCCCCTTTAGGTCAATATTTGAGAAAAATATGACTTCCTCAAATATTTGGGGTTGATCTCTTAGGTCGAGTTGCTAGAGCATAATTTTTTGGGCCGACGAACTCGACCCTCCTACTGCATATCCTTCTGAGATCATATTGATGACCTCCGCCATGGCTCGGTGGTGTTCTAGCCTTTAGGGTGAGCGCTTGTCCCATTGTGCTCCCTTTTCTCAATGTCAGTTCTCCACATACCAACCAAGATGCCCTTGGTGGATAAGAGCCTCAATCTTATCCTTCAGTTGGATGCACCCTTCGGTGTTGTGGTCATGATCCTTGTGGTAATGATAGTATTTTCTAGGATTCCTTATTGCTGATAGGGTCCTCATCTTCTTCGAGCATTGCAAGTACTCCGACATTCTATCTCCATCAGGATTTGGGTTCTAGGTGTATTGAGAGGAGTATATCTATCCAATCTTGGTGATGGGCTCCTTCGTTGCCGATGGCTATCCCCTTCACATCTAGGCCTTCTGGTGGGTTCTTCTCTTTCTTCTTCACCCCTTTTTCAATCCTTTCTGCCTTTGTTCTCCTCCCTACGAGCTACCATCGCCTTCTTGACCTTGATGTACTTCTTAGCTCGGAGCAGAGCTTAACCAGATCCTTGGGAGTCCTCCTCTCTAGGGAGAAGTAGAAGCAGAAAGATTTCAGTCCGCTCCTTGCTGCTAGTACTACTTGTCTAGATCATGAATCTCCAACATCTCCACATTGAAGAAGTTGATGTAATACCTAAGGACTCATCTTTCCTCTACTTCACTCCGAACAGATCGGTGGTGTCCTTCTATCTCTAGTTGCTCCCAAAGTAGCCACAAACTATCGACTGAATTGATTAAAAGAATAAATGGACCTTGGCCGAAGGCTGGAATACGAAGCATGTTGCTTTCCTCAGAGTGGTTGGGAAAGCTTGGCATAAGGATGTTGGATTCCCTGGTGGGTAGCTTGCATGATTTTTTAAATTTTTTCTGCGGAAGCAATTAAAATTAAACACTTTAATTTTAACACATGCATGAGATCTGATCTCAACCATAAAATAGTTCCAGGATTTTAAACATCTATGTAAAATATGAGTCCATGATTATATGTCTAACGTATAATCATGAAATTTCAGCAACATGTTAAGATCTAATCTTAATATCTAAAGAGATTATATTTCACACCTGATTTGCTGGAAGCCTTTGATGATTCCTTGATCACACTCTGCAGCCACACACACGTCCGGCCTCTATGGATCGTCCACGTGAAGCTCCAAAAAGATCGACGTCCACAGGAGTGCTAGCTCGCGAGGAGGTGCTGCAATGGCTAAAGTTTTCTCTCTTGAAGCAATCAACTCTTGATTGTTCTTTAAGAAGAAAAAGGATGAAGAGGAAGGAGAAGAAGAGGTGGCCGTCACATGCTTCTGAATTTCAGGACCCAAACTTTCTCATAAGGATCACCCTCTTGTTTTTTAAAAAAAAAACCCTAGGCATGTAGAGATCTTTTATAGCCAAAGACCCCATGCCATGCACTCCTTTTGTGCCAATTAAATTGCCATCTTTTGGCAATTAAAATCCCTATCAAATAGGTGTTTCCACGGCTAGAAAGAGGAGGGGATAAGGCCCCTTTAGTGCATTTTGAATCCCTAAGAAATATGGATTCATGCGCCCAAATAAGAACCATTTTTCCTTCTCACGCCAACTATTGGTGCCAAGAAAATAGGGATTCATTTTTCTTTTTTAATTCTGAATTTTTGAACTCAGAATCCTTATCAAATAAGGACTTCTAATTAACTCGGATCAAATCCAATCCAATTGAGACAAGTCATATCAATTGGGTCAAGCCCAATCTACTTGGATCGAACCCAAGCCAATTAGGTCAAATCCAAATGTAGCCCAAATTGAATCTAATTCAATTTGGCTCAACCTAAGCCCAATCATTTAATCAAATTGAGTTCATTAGCAATCTAATTGCTAACTTATCCTTCAATAATTCAATAATTATTTTACTGCAACTTTTGCTTAGGATAATTTGTCAATCGAATTGACCAATGTACCCCTAGATATTCTTAATCATCAATCAGCCGTTTGATCAATTCAGAAACTTCTATGCGTGTGACCCTATAGGTTCGAAACTAAACCGGTAGCACAAGAACAACCTTTTGTACTAATCAAAATGACCATCTAGCAATGGTATCCGACGTCCAGCTAGGCCGAATGATTGCAAAGCAACATTTAAGAACCCTTGGACTATGGTTACCGTATAATTCATCTCTATGACTCCGAATGCATAGGATGACTTCAGAGTTTACTGTCAACTCTTTAATCCGTTCATCTAGAATGTGCTTCAACTTTATAAATTATGTGACTCCTCACAAGGACTACCCCGACCAAGGTTTTGCTAAATTGAATACAAGAGCATTATCTCCTGTTACCGGAAGGGGTCAATCCCATCTTGACTCACACACCGACTTCGAAAGTACTTGACTGTACCCAAAAATCTTCCATCACTAAATTAGAAATTCAGATAGTCCGGAACCAAAGTACAGTGAGTTGCTTACTAGTCATTGTGGTGATCTCAGGTCGGAGGGACACTTTTATCCATAACCATTCGAAAAATCTCTTGATAGCAGAGCGCTCCGAAACATGTCACGTTTAGTGAAATGTACTCCTATACTTCACCTGTGTGGCATAATAGTGTCTCTACACTCCTTGATTAAGAGGACAACCAACGAATATGGCACACAACGACCTATACTTGATAATGCCATTATCCTAGTAATAGCATATCGTTCGGTCGTGAACAGATTTAAGAACTCGTAGACAAATCCTCCTTTATCACTTAAAAGAGTTCCAAGGACTTCATCACATCACTTGTGTACATGAACATGTATTAAAATATGCGATGAAAAATGCCAAATAACTTTTATTATTTATTAATTCATATACATCTCAATCATCAACAGGCTAACGATTGACTTTTAGGACACATTTTCCAAAAACTCCCACTTGGACTAAAGCCAATCAGTACAGTATCGTATACCCATCTTCGATATAATTATTGAACTCCTTCATGCCGAGGACTTTAATAAATGGATCAGCCAGATTTTTCCTTCCTTCGATCTTCTGAAGATCTATGTCACCTCGTTCTACTATCTCACGAACAAGGTGATGTCGACGCAGAATGTGCTTGGTCCGCTGATGTGCCTTTGGTTCCTTTGCTTGAGTAATGGCTCCAGTGCTATCACAGAAAAGTGGAACTGGACCATGAATGGAGGATACCACTCCAAGCTTGTTGATAAACTTTCGCAACAATACAGCTTTCTTTGCAACATCGGATGCTGCGATGTACTCTACTTCGCACACTGAATCAGCTACAGTATGCTGCTTGGAATTTTTCCAACAGACAGCACCACCTTTTAGGGTAAAAATGTAATCCGACATATTTTTACTATCATCTTGATCTGACTGAAAACTGGAATCAGTATATCTCACTAGTTTCAAGTCAGCATCTCCATAGACTAGCCATTGGTTCTTAGTATTTCTCAAATACTTAAGAATAGTTCTCACAACCTTTCGGTGGTTGCTACTTGGATCAGACTGGTATCTACTTACTACCCCTAGTGAGTATGCCACGTATGGTTCGGTACATGTTATGGCGTACATGATAGATCTCATTGTAGAAGCATATGGATCCTATTCATACACTCTCTCTCTTGAGGAGTTGTCGAACAATCCTTTTTAGAGAGATGAATTCTATGGCTTATCGGAAGATAGCCTTTCTTGGAATTTATCATGTTGAATTTCTTCAGCACGGTATCTATGTATGTGGATTGGAATAACCCAAGTAATCTTTTAGATCTATCTCTATAGATCTTCATTCCTAGGATGTAGGATGCTTCTTCCAAATCTTTCATGGAGAATTATGATGAAAGCCATACTTTTATTCCTTGTAATACAGCGATATCATTTCTGATTAAGAGAGTATCATCCACATATAAAACAAGAAATACAATCACGGAACCGTTAGCCTATTTATATATTCAAGGTTCTTCTTCATTCTTAATAAAGCCATATGTTCTAATCACTTTATCAAAACGCATGTTCCAACTTCGAGAAGCTTGCTTTAATCCATATATGGATCTCTTAAGCTTGCACACTTTAGATTCATCTGCAGATGTAAAACCTTCAAGTTATATCATATACACCTCTTCATTCAACTCTCCATTTAGGAAAGCGATTTTCACATCCATCTACTAGATTTCATAATTTAAATGTACTGCTATCGCAAGCATAATCCGAATGGATTTGAGCATTGCCACGGAAGAAAATATCTTGTCATAGTCAATACCATAACATTGACAATATCGCTTGGCAACTAGACGAGCTTTGTAGGTCTCCACCTTCCCATCTGCGCCATTTTTTCTTTTGTAAATCCATTTACACCCTATGGGTTATATTCTTTCGCGTGGGTCAACCAATATCCACACATAATTGACCTTCATGGACTCCATTTCGGACTGCATGGCTTCAAGCCATTTGTCGAAGTCATACCTTTGCATAGCATCCATATAGCGGACCGGATCCTCATCATTCTCATCAAGCTCAACATGATCCCCGTCCCAGATCAAGAAACCATAGTATCTATCTGGCTGACGTGGTACTCTACTAGATCGCCTCAAGAATGCCTCTATAATTAAATTCTGGATTTGATCTAATCAAATCAGACTCCAAAGGTTCAGTAGATGGTGTTGGTTTTTCTACATGTTGAACTTCCTCAAATTCAACATTAGAGCCATTAGTTTCTTCTCCAAGAAATTTCTTTTTCAAGAAAACAGCCCTATTGCTGACGAACAACTTTGTTCTTCAGCAAGGTAGAAATAATACCCTTTGGTCTCTTTTGGATAGCCAACAAAGAAATATTTGTCAGACCTAGCTTCGATTTTATTTGCTTTCAAATGCTTGACATAGGCCGGACACCACCAAACTCTAAGGTGAGTGAGTACTGGTTTACGCCCTGTCCACATCTCATGTGGTGTTTTAGTCACAGACTTACTCGGAACATTATTAAGAATATAACAAGCCGTTTCGAGTGCATATCTCCAGAAGAATATTGGCAGACTAGCAAAGCCCATCATGGATCGAACCATGTCTAACAAAGTTCGATTCCTCCTCTTTGAGACTCCATTATATTGCGGTGTCCTAGGAGGGGTCCACTGAGAGAGAATCTCATTCTTTTCTAAATATGTCATGAATCCACTGGTGAGGTATTCACCTCCTTGGTCTGACTGAATAGTTTTAATACTCTTTCCAGTTTGTTTCTCTACTTCATTATGGAATTGTTTGAACATTTCAAACGATTCAGACTTATGTTTCATAAGATAGACATACCCATACCTAGATAGGTCGTCTGTAAATGTAATGAAATAGGAATATCGACCTCTGGCATTTGTGCTCATGGGCCCACATACATCAAAATGTACAATGCTCAAAATATCATTGGCTCATTCACTTTTTTCAGTAAAAAGTGATTTGGTCATTTTTCCAAGAAGACAGGACGTGCAAGTGGTCAATGATTCACAATCATCAATATTGAGGATACCCTCTTGAGTTAACCTGCTTATCTTTTTTTTGTTAATGTGATCTAGCCTACAATGCCAAAGATAGACATCGGAGACACTATCTATTCTAAGGTGCTAACTTGATGTGTACATTATATTAACAGGTCATGATAGTATGTAGATGTCATTGCTCAATCATCCATTCATTACAGTAACACCATTCATAATGATATCATAATAATATTTCTTTATTGAAGCTTCATAACCGTTCATAGCCAAAAGGCCTACATAAATCATATTCAATAAGAACGATGGACAATAGTGACAAGCACTCAAGATAATTACATAAGAATTGAAAACAAGTTTGAGACTTCCTAAAGCTAGAACTGGAACAAATCTTCCATCTCCAACATTCAAGAATCTTTCACTGTCTCCAAATCTTTTACTGATCCGAAGTTCCTATAACGAATTGCAAATATTAAAAGGACTACCAGTATCCAATACCCAGGTCGAATTATCACAAACATAGAAATTACAAGGTGTTATCATATAAATACTTTGATCAGCAACCGATTGTCCTTTTCTCTTGCTTGGCCTGTTCGGATCAAGTAAGGCAAGGTACTAAGGACAATTTTCCTTCCAATACCTCTGCTTCTTGCAATAGAAGCATTCTGCCTAACTCTGGTCAGCCTTGATCTTCTTGGTCTGACTCTACTGAGATGTCCTAGCATGTTGCACCTTTTTATTTTTAGTTTTGTTTTTCTTCTTCCCTTTCTTAAAGGGTCGACACCCTTCCGAAGATCCTCCCACCACATTTACTGACTTCTTCTAGAGCTGATGATCCTTCTCAAAGGTCTGCAGTAATTCCAGCAATCCGTGGTAATTCACTGCAGTCTTTGTCATTCTGAAATGAGTAAGGAACGGACGGTAAGATCCCGGCAGAAAATTCAGTATCGCATCTTTTCCTAGTTGATCGTACAAAAAAAAACCCGAGCATGTTCAAGTACTCAATCAACTCGATCATGTACAGTATATGATCAGTAACTGAGGCCCCATCCCTCATTCGGGCGCCGAAAATGGCACAACTAATCTTGTGCCTTCCAACATCGTCGGAAATGCCAAAAGACTTATTCAACATTTGAAGCATATCTTCTGGCTGAGCGTTCTCAAATCTACGACTGAACTCATCATTTATAGCAGCTAGCATAATGCATCGGACTGTGATTCGGTCATTGAGCCACTTCTGGTAAGTGTCTCGGACCGTTCTCCAGGCATTAGGAGCAGGCTGCTCAAGTATCGGATCTATCAGAACGTACAGAATCCGCTCATGCTTAAGGACAATTTTCAGCTTTATAAGCCAATTATTAAAATTTGGTTCTGTCAGCTTATCACTATCTAATAGCGATCGACGCGACAAATTTGTGGCATTTCTGCATAAAAGGAAAAACATAGACTCTTATTAGTATACGAATTAATTAAATCTAAAGATTTGGACTTTAATCTAGAGGTTCTCTCACTATTTTATACGAATTGGTAGCCTCTACCTTCAATTCGAAGAATTATCCTAATCCTTTAGCGGGCATTAGAATCCAGTCAGATCGCATATAGGCCCGAGTGTGGCTCGACCAACCCATGTGCATCTATGGGTAGGTTCTTAACCAATTGTTTCATCCAAACAATTTCTACTATCAATTCTGCCCCAGGCACCTCTTCAGCAGGCGTATGGCACCTCCACTGAAAGTCCTAGTCAGGTCCAACCATTAACATGATAGAATTCATTGTAACCCACTAATAGATGACCAAGCCCGAGTGTGGCTCGGCTAACCTGATTACCTATAGAAAGTACAACTGACTCATCATATTATGGATGATAATTTCAATGGCAGATAAGCACCAGGCGTGTGGCGCCTAATTATCAAACTACTGGACCCATTATCACTCAACTTAATAAGAGGCAGTGAGGTAGTTATCTCCATAATTATTTCATTTTAGGGACCTAATAATTTTAGAGGATTTGATTTAATGGAGAAGACAATGACCGTTTAATCTTGATCCTCCTACTGACTTCGCCAAGTCAGATTAAAATGGATTAGATTTAAGCCGGTTCATAGGCACCTAAATCAGTCACACTGATTTTTCTTACAGGCATGGGTTAACTCGAATCATTAAGTGATATAGTCAAAACATGATTCACCAAGTCGGCCAGATAGTGAGATCGGTGGGAGAGATTTGCCATTAACTCGTCAAAGATAGGATCAGTGCGAGTAGCTCCCAATTAATGACCACCGGTCGAAGCTGCCAAACTTATCTTAGCCACCGACTGGTTAATGAGTTTCGATTTGACCATCCTAATGACTCGGGCTCAACTACTGAGCCTCAATCAAGTTTCATTTGGTCTAATCAAAGACATGGACTTGATCAAGTATAACTATTGTATTTGATTTAGAGTATCCTTGACCTAATCTAATTGCAATTTAGTTAGATTTGATCAACAACTCTAATTAGTCCATCTTTGATTTTAACCCTAGGTCTAACCTAGTTTATAGGACCTGATTTGAGCTAACCCAACCTCCAAGATTTATGCAATGTACTTAGAGTTCAATTCTCAATTAAGTGTAGGTCAATGAGTCGACTCTTAAGATTCATGAGTCGGCTCATAATCTAAATGAGTCGACCCCTTAAGAGAATGAGTCGACTCTTCAGTTTAATAGGTTGACCTTTTAAGGAGATGAGTCGAACCTTGTTTCATGAATCGACACTTGATCTAAATGAGTCGACCCTTGTTTCATGAGTTGACTCTTAAGTTTAATGGGTTTGAAGAATATGAGTCGACCCTTGTTTCATGAGTCGACCCCTTTGCTAAATAAATCGACCCTTGAAGAACATGAAGCGACCCCTGATATTGCACAAGTCATTTAATCGCATGTTAATTGCAAACTTTAGTTCTTAAAACAAATTTTTAGATCTAAGTTTGTCAAACAAACATGCTTAAATCAGATTTAATTCATGTTCATACATCATATATATATATACCAATATGAATTTTACCTAGACATTTACATCACATGCAACTTTATTTTTAGATTTGATTAACAATGCAAAAACAGCAAATAATCCAATCATAAATCCTTTTAGATCTCATCTAAACTTATTTATGATCTTTGATTTAATTACAAATATTAAAACAACTTTTAATCTTCCTTTCGCAGTTCATCTTCAAGGGATTTGATCACAATGGCATCCCTACACGCCATAGGAGACCCCATTGAATAGGAAGAGAGGGTCATGAAACCCTTATTTCTCCTATGACCGGATGGCCAGGTGATCCACCCAATCCGATTACTTGACTACTAGGATTAGAAAACATGTTTTAAATATAAACGTTTAAACATCACATGAACCTGTGGCTCTGATACCACTGTTGGATTCCCTGGTGGGTAGCATGCATGATTTTTTAAATTTTTTCAGCGAAAGAAATTAAAATTAAACACTTTAATTTTAACACATGCATAAGATCTGATCTCAACCATAAAATAATTCTAGGATTTTAAACATCTGCGTAAAATATGAGTCCATGATTATATGTTTAATGTATAATCCTGAAATTTCAGCAACATGTTAAGATCTAATTTTAATATCTAAAGAGATCATATCTCATACCTGATTTGCTGGAAGCCTTTGATGATTCCTTGATCACGCTCTGCAGCCGAACACACGTCCAGCCTTTATGGATCGTCCACGCGAAGCTCCAGGAAGATCGACGTCTACGAGAGTGCTAGCACGCGAGGAGGTCTGCAATGGCTGAAGTTTTCTCTCTTGAAGCAATCAACTCTTGATTGTTCTTCAAGAAGAAAAAGGATGAAGAGGAAGGAGAAGAAGAGGTGGCCGTCACATGCTTCTGAATTTCAGGACCCAGACTTTCTCATAAGGATCACCCTTTTTTTTAAAAAAAAAAACCCTAGGCATGTAGAGGTCTTTTATAGCCAAAGACCCCATGCCATGCACTCCTTCTTTTGGGCCAATTAAATTGCCATCTTTTGGTAATTAAAATCCCTATCAAATAGGTGTTTCCACGGCTAGAAAGAGGAGGGGATAAAGCCCCTTTTGTGCATTTTGAATCCCTAAGAAATAGGGATTCATGCGCCCAAATAGGAACCGCATTTCCTTCTCACGCCAACTATTGGTGCCAAGAAAATAGGGATTCATTTTCCTTTTTAAATTCTACATTTTTGAACTCAGAATTCTTATCAAATAAGGACTTCTAATTGACTCGGATCAAGCCCAATCCAATTGAGTCAAGTCTCATCAATTGGGTCAAGCCCAATCTACTTGGGTCGAACCCAATCCAATTAGGTCAAACCCAAATGTAGCCCAAATTGAATCTAATTCAATTTGGCTCAACATAAGCCCAATCATTCAATCAAATTGAGTTCATTAGCAATCTACTTATCCTTCAATAATTATTTTACTGCAACTTTTACTTAGGATAATTTGTCAATCGAATTGACCAGTATACCTCTAGACAATTCTTAATCATCAATCAGCCATTTGATCAACCTAGAAACTTCTATGCATGTGACCCCATAAGTTCGAAACTAAACTGGTTATACAAGAACAACTTTCTGTACTAATCAAAATGACTATCTAGCAATGGTATCCAAAGTCCGGATAGGCCAAATGATTGCAAAGCAATATTCAAAAATTCTTGGACTATGGTTACCGTATAATTCATCCCTATGACTCCGAATGCATAGGATGACTTCAGAGTTCATTGTCAACTCTTTAATCAGTTCATCCAGATTGTGCTTCAACTTTACAAATCCTGTGACTTCTCACAAAGACTACCCTGGCCAAGGTTTTGCTGAATTGAACACAAAAGCATTATCTCTTATTAGCAGGAGGGGTCAATTCCATCTTGACTTACACACCGACTTCGCAAGTACTTAACTGTACTCAGAAATCTTACATCACTAAATTAGAAATTCAGATAGTCTGGTACCAAAGTACAGTGAGTTGTTTGCTAGTCACCGTGGTGATCTCAGGTCGGAGGGACACTTATACGCATATCCACTTGGAACATTTTTTGACAGCAGAGCGCTCCGGAACAGGTCACGTTCAGTAAAATGTACTCCTACACTTCATTTGTGTGGCATACTAATTTTTCTACACTCCTTAGTTAAGAGGACAACCAACGAATGTGGCACACAACGACCTATACTTGATAATGCCATTGTCCTAGTAATAGCATATCATTCGATCGTAAACAGATTTAAGGACTAATAGACAAATTCTCCTTTATCACTTAAAAGAGTCCTAAAGACTTCATCAAATCACTTGAGTTCATGAAGATGTATTAAAATTTGTGATGAAAAATGCCAAATAACTTTTATTATTTATTAATTCTTATACATCTCAATCATCAACAGGCTAACGATTGACTTTTAGGACACATTTTCTAACAAAGACTGCATCGGTAGCCCCTTATAACACCATGAGAGCCTTAAAGCTCTCAAAGTGGTTCATCGGATCCAAGTACCAGTGTACACCTCGAAATGTGGTATCTTGAAGCTTCTCGGTAGTGGTTCATCCATAATCACCTTAGAGAAAGGTGGATCGACAATAATCTCTAGATCTTTTCTCTAGTCGGTTTACTTTTCTCTTAAGGCTTCGATCTTGATGTTCATCTTCTCAATTCTATGATCAAGGCCAGCCTCTTTCTTGGAGAGCCTTTCTGATTGGGGAGATTCCAAATCTCTGGAGCTGGAACCTATTTCGAATGAGTGCTAGGAAGATCATCTTCATGGTGATGGCCAAAGTCTTTGGGGCAGTGACTAGCATGTTGTGTCAGGCCAATCTGTCGATCTAGTTGTGTAGCAGTCGTTTGCTGGTTCAGACGTTACATACTGCAAATTACTTCTATCAGATTCTGCACTTATTGGAGGAGCAGGTTAAACTACTTAGTTGTTATTGCCTCGAGAGCCGATTGTGAGTCGAAGACCATCGAGGGCTAGGCTAGAAGTTGTGGGACCCCTGCTGGGACTAATTGGTGGAGTGGTGCTTATTCTATCTAGACTTTATCTCTCTTAGATCTCCAGAGAAATCTCAAAAGAAGAGGTGCCCTTCCTCTAACACCCATCTATTGTTGCTCGAAACCTGACCTGATATGTGGATAGGCTAACATGTGAGCTACTCTGCTTGGTGGAGCTGGAGAAGCATAGCACGGCGCTGGAGCTATTTTGCAACTATAGAAAATCATCAAGGGTCACTAGAGCTTATCCATTTAGGGATTCTCTAATACTTAAATCATACAAAGCTTTGAGAGGAAACTATAGAGATAAAAGAAAGGTAGTAATATTTGAATATGGTGATCCAAGTTTCCTTCGTCGCACCTGGGGGTCTCTATGTATGATATTTATAGAGGAGAGTATGCAAATCTAGTGATTAGGATCGCGAGATTCGTGGTCAAGCAGTTGAGCTCTTTTCATATCTGCTAAATGGGGTGGTGAGGATATTTCATTTCAGGTGCACTGTGATAAAACGCTTTTCTTATATAGTAGTTGGTTTTGATATTTCTTTTTGGGTAGATTAAGATTATGTTGAGCTGTAACCATCGCTGATTATTTAGAGATTTAATTGGCCATTGATCTCGATGGATACATATCGTCATTTGATTAGGCAGGCTTAGCTATTGGGCAACATTTTAGGGATGGTGAATCTAAGCCATATCAGAGGGGGACTAAAAAAGATTGCCATAAAGGTTCTGTTGCTTCGGCCTTGGCTTGGGACATTGTGGTGGAAGGAAGTATAAGCCAAGTACGCCGAGGAGCATGAAGGATTGAACAAAAAATGAGTTGATCCGACGAGCTAAGACTTCGAATAATTTGCGAAATTACTGCAAAAAAGACATGAATAGGCAACTGAGCAAGTTCGAGGTCGATAACGATAGAAGAAAAAGACTTGATCTTTAACAGACGAAACTCTATAAAGTAGGTGTAAAGCCAGATTCGAATAACCCATTAGGGTCCTCCACAACTAGTAGTTCTGGAGCAAAATTCTTTAAGACCCCGAAATAAAGATCCAAGGATGATAGGAACAAGAGAGATTAGTTTATTTAGGGCCAACACAATAGCAAGACAAAGGTGAGGTTTTACCACTTTTACTAATTTACAGTAGAGTAAATACTTACAAACCCAAATAACATAATAGGCTACCAATTTTTGGTGGATAATGGAGCCATTACGATTACCATTGGAATCATTGTAAGAAGTATAACCGCCAGATTTACCCAGGTAAAGGCTGAAATTATCAACAGGGATAAAAACTTCAAATGCAGTCGAGAATTCTTCCCCTATCAATCGAAGATTGAAAAAAAAACCTAAGTCAAAAAGGGCTGGGATTGACTTGCCATGATTAAAATGGAAGGTATTTGTAGAAAGAGACTAGATGCACATTATGGTTAATAGAGGCGGACGATTTTCCACCATTAGAATGCTAGATAATTTGATGATATTATGAAACCCATTCCTATTCGAGATTGATTCTTTAAGGATGGAAATATGGTTAACCCAACGGTCCTATGAAGAAAAAGTGGTGGGCCAAGGTCAATGTGGGTTGGTACCATCCCACATCGTGGTCCTAAAACTAGACTGCTGGTATAAGAAAGTCTCTTTGTAGTGAAGAGAAAAGATTGAAAAAAATGAGAGTGGAATATTTGATTCGAAGATGGAGGAAAGAATTTCTGAAGATTCTAGGTTTTTCTTTTGCTCTTCGAATTTTTCAGCTAAGGGTTGGGAAGAAGATGAGCTCAGCTTCATGGTTAAGGTGAAGGATGAATACTAAGGAAAGAGAGATTCGACTCAAAGATAAAGTTGAAAAGAAATAACACGAGATATTTTATAACAAGGCCGGAAAGATGGTCGAGTATAGAAAAAAATACAAGATTGCTGATTTCTCTAGTGCATGTCGTGCAATTTACCTTTATTTAATTAAAAAAGATATTCAAGAAAATTGTAGCATGTTGCGGAAAACACTAAATAACCTTAATGGAATGATGAAAAGGAAGACTAAGTTAACCAGGATTTAAATAGCAAAGAGTGCCATTATTATAATTGAAGTGGTGCTAATTAGAGTTTGGCCATTTGGAACCAGATTAACATTTGGTTAATGAATGGCTAGGTTGTGAAGTCCTAAGAAGAGGATATTATTCAAATTGTACTGAAAAAGAGATTAGTTGGAATGTAGCGATAAAAGTAGGATTTCATTCTTATATTGGTAAGAGGTTTGGCTCAATTTGGCATCTGAACCTGAGGGTACAATTGAAGTAAATAACTTGAATATTATCTTCAAGGCCATATCCAAATCAAGCCAATAAGGTAGAATCCTCGTAGTGCACTTTTGCCAAAATAAAAGTTGATATCGGTTACATCCTATCATCTTCCTGATCATTGAATAGTAGGATGTGGGAGGCATTGCTTGTACCATATATCCATATGTCGCCAATGGACCAACTTGATTAAATTAATCATATGGTAAGTATGCCCAATAAATGGATTGGACAATATCAAGGTTCAATGATAGATTTGGGTGGAAGAGATCCACTTACCGCATGTTTCGGGACATAATCAGCTAGAAATAGTAAAGTGGGTAAGTAGTGTTAAGGTTTTGAAACCTCAGGGAGGAAGGAAGAAAATGGCTAATGAATAGATGAACTCCTCTGCCTTACCTTCAGTGAGGTCTGCTTTCATTTAAATAAAGAGTTATAGCCCCACTGTTACAATGGAGATTGCTCTGTTTTGATAAGAACAAAACAGAGTAATAAAACAGAGTTGGTTATACGGTTTGTTTGGATGAGGTCGACGATGGGTTTGTCACATGGGTTTGGTTTGAAGTAGTCTGACTAACATCCCCCTACAAGCGAAGCATAGAGGTGTCGATGATGAGCTTGGAACGAAGATGGAGGAACTAAGACCATGGCAGGCTCTTGGTAAATATATCAGCAATCTGAAGTGTAGAGGGAATAAACTGAAGCACGATTTTGCCAGCAAAAATAAGTTCGCGAACAAAATGATAATCCAGAGCAATGTGTTTGGATCGTGGCTGTGTAACAAGATTAGAGGCCATGAAGATCGCATTTCGGTTATCACATAGAATGAGCGGAGGCTGTGGCAAAGAAACTTAAAGATCCTGCAATAGATGAGTAATCCAAACCACTTCAGCAGTAATAGTGGCCAATGCTCGGTACTCAGATTCAACACTTGAACGGGCAACAGTATGCTGTTTCTTAGCACTCTAGGAGATTAAGTTGCGACCAAGAAAGATAGCAAACCCAGACATAGAGCGACTGGTGTTCGAACAACCAGCCCAATCAGCATCAGTATAAGTAAGAAGATCCATACAAGAGGTCATAGAAAGAGATAGACCAGAAGTGATAGTGCCCTTGACATAGCGAAGAATATGCTAAACAGTTCGAAAGTGATCTTCAGTGGGAGAATGCATATGTTGACAAACAGAATTGACACTTTGATAAAGATCAGGGTGACTAAGTGTCAAATACTAAAGAGCACCAACAATGCTGCGAAAGGTGGTAGGATCTGAATAAGGAGAACCAGTGGCAGAGAGACATTGACCAACCACCATAGGAGTGGGAAGAAGAGAGAAAAAGAAAAAGAAAAAAAAAGGGATCAGAGGCGGAAGTTAATCCTTTAAAGCTCTGATACCATGTTGAGGTTTTGAAACCTCAGGGAGAAAGGAAAATGGCTCACGAATAGATGAACTCCTCTACGTTGCCTTCGGTGAGGTTTGCTTTCATTTAAATAAAGAGTTACAGCCCCACGGTTACAATGGAGATTGCTCTGTTTTGATAAGAACGAAACAGAGTAATGAAACAGAGTTGGCTACACGATTTGTTTGGATGAGGTCGACGATGGGTTTATCACATGGGCTTGGTTTGAAGTAGTCTGACTAACAAGTAGGAAATAAATGATCATTACTTGTAACCATATGAGAAGATGGTTAAGTGCAAAAACTTATTTGTAATGAAAGCAGTAGAACCTTTTCACAACAATGATATCTTTCATATTATCTTTTCTTTACTTTGTTTTAGTTTTTACAGAAGATTTAGATAGCATTTCATGATCTCAAAAAACCTTGAAGGTTTAAGATAATTGAACCCGAACCTACCTTCAAATTTCGACCACAGGCCGGTGGTATGCCATACAAATCTCCGCGTATGATTTATTTGGTGTCCGAATTTTAGTATGAAAATATGAAAACTAGCGATCTTATGGTTTTCTCATAAAGCTATTGAAATGGAAAAGACTACCAAAGCAAATGTTTGAATCAACAGAAGAAAAAATTACTCATACCATGGTTTTTCTGGAATTCAAGACCTCCAAAAGAATTCCTGGAAAAAGACATCCAAATGACGGTGCTCAGGAACACCCACCGCAGCCAAATGATAAGCAGGAGATGCATCACCATGTCTTCAAATCCCGCATAAGTCCTGATTATTGTATTTCCCTTCGCGATTTAGCTTGGCAAGGAAGACGCCTTTTCATCGGAAGGGTTTGAATTTTGGCCCAGACGGCCCCGCGACAAACCCAGCAAATTGTCTTTCCCTTTTTTCGCTTTTTTTCTAAATAATAATAATAATAACATTTATTTATTTATTTATTCATTTATTACTTGTTTTCATTTAAGCAGAGGAAGGAGAAAGCGACACCTCCTTGCGCCGCCCCTCTTTCTCTTTCTAGCGTGGCAGCGGCGAAGAGCGAGAGAACGGAGATGGGAGGCTGCACTGTTCATTCCTATCTCCTCCTCTTCCTTCTGTCACTCATCCCACTCCTTTTCCTCTCTTCGAGCCAACAACAGCAGACGACTCCTTTCAAAGGTACTTTTCTTCCTCTTCTTATTTATTTAAGAGGAGAAGATGAAGAGAAATTAAAAAAAAAAAGGAAAAAACGCTCCAAATAGTTTAATTCAAAATTTTCAGGCCTAAAAATAGATGCGCTTCGTTACCTTGATTTCGCCGCTCCATGGATTGGGATTCTTCCCGCAGCTGGCTTGACTTCTCTAGGGTTTATGAAGTTGCCAGGCTCTTGATGTTACTCATGCAGTTTCCGAACGAATCACACATTGTCTAGTTTATGACGTTTCAGGATGTTTTAGGGCAGTTCTGGCCATGTTAGTCGCTATTTCTTTTGAGTTGGCGGAGAGTAAGTTGTCGAGATTGTCGCCACCTTAGCAAGTCTTAGGAAGTCGTCGTCAATCCTACCCTACCCTACCTTGTCCTTTATGTTCATTCTTGCTTCCGAATTTGGTCCTGCTTATACGGGTTAATCTGGTTCTGTTTTTTCTTATTTTCTTTTCAGCAGTTTTTTTGATAAGTCTCTTAGAATTTGGTTGATCGGTCTTCCAAATCAAGCAGATCAAAAGTACCATGTCTCTGTGTGTCATGATTTATATGATGGATCTTGGACAGGGGTCAGAGAGAAACATCTTAGCAGAACTCTCCCTTCAAAAATAACCCCCCAATATTTTTTTTTTTTAGATTTTGCAGAATCTGTTAAAACCTCAAAAAGGAACGGCAAAACAAGGGAAGTGATAATATGGAAACAGTTTTCTCCACATTGTTGAAAGGTTTGGCTTTTTCTTTTTCTTTTTTTTTTTTTGAATTTTTTTAACAAGATGATGGGGAATCAGTTAAAAGCACATGCAAAAAGTTACCATGCCTCATTAGTCTTTCCTAATAATTTGTGTTATCTTCTTGTATTTTCTTTTGTAATATTCATTCGACAATAGGATCCCCCACACGATCCGACTTCCAATCTATATAGTCCTTAGGCATGTCTGTGTATGTTCAAAGGCAAAATTAAACAACATAGGGAAAGAACAGAACAACTTCATAGCCTTAATCAAAAATTCCTACTGAACTGATTCCCCCAACCCTTTTGTTGTTTTTCAGATGTTAATTCTGACAATTAGTTATGAAAGTAATCATGAAAATAAGATCCAATAAGAATTCTTTTCTTGTTAGTGGAGGGCTAAATTATGTCATTACTGGAGTTTTCTAGCTGTAAATATAGAGTTTGGATATAACTGCAATATTTTCACACATTTTGTGTGATCCCTGGTCCAGGTGTCAATCGGCTGATTAATACAAGAACTTATGGATATATAATTGCAGATTGTTGCAGAAATGGTTGGAAAGTTGTACTTTAAATGTGAGAAACACATAGCTTGTGAGGGTCTCAAATATTTACTAGTATCTTTTGTATTTTTGTGGTGGAAGATTTTGATATTAGAAATAGTGTGTTGTCTTCCCTATGGATGCCTTACATATACTGCTTGGCTACCCCTTGCAATAAGATAGGTAAGTCTAAAATGATATGGTTGTATTTTTTTCCTTTGGAATCTATTAAAGGATTTTTTCCAGAAGCAAATATTTTCTCTTATTGCCATAATATTTTTAAAAGAACTTGATTGCCAACGAGTTCTCTGGGAACTATCATCTCACCCTTGGGAAATTCTTATTTGTTTCTTGAGAGGTTCTAACATTGATTTAGAAAGTATTGGTGTAATTAAGATCATCAAAGGTTTTATTGGAGATGTTAGGTCAAAAGAAATGCTTGAATCTTTAAGATTGCATTTGGTTTGGGCTTCAAGGAGAGTTAGATGGAACCAAGGTATGGCGTCTGGGTACTGGGCTCCATACTGTTGCTACACTATTACTGTGTCGATACGGTATGGTACAGGGCTGGTTCAGCGTACTGAGGGTCGGTACACCCCCTGTACTGTGTACCGATACCGGGCTGGTATGCTATGGTACGTCTCATACCGTTTGGTTTGATATTGTACGTCATATCATGGATGGAACAAAGATTCCTTTAATCCATTTTTCACTTTAAACCTGTTGACAACTAACCAATTTATTCCGAAGGCACAATGAACATTTGAAAAAAGATGGTAAGCTACTTTCTACCTAATCTGGAGTAAACTATTCCACCATATAGGTTGGTGTGTTTTATTTTGGAGAAAAGTGTGTTAGGAGCAAACTAATCCATTTTCTCTAGGTTCACTAATTTTGCAATCAGATTGCAGCCTAAGGAGAAGCTCTATTTCATGGAGACTTTTGTTAAGGATATTCATTTGGCTACCAAATTCTTGGTTTGCATGTTCGTAACCTGTGACCTAAGATTGGCATGCATATTCTTTTGTTTTTGGAGTTCTTCTTATGTGTTTCTTTAATTTCCTGGTGGTTTATCCTTCTTTTAGGTGCGACATAATTTTGGAACCTTTGAGGTAGTTTGTTCAATAGCCAAGCTGTGGAGGTTTTGGTGTGACTATTACCACTTCAAGTATCCGATTTTTGCTATATTGGACTAGGGTTTGACTAATTATGTATTATGTTGCTCCCTTCTTTTGTAAACTTGTGGAGTTTGTTCTTTTGGTGGGCTAGTTTTAGAATTTCAACAAATCTTGAATTGGTGTGGTATTTTAGATGGATTGATATCCCTAAAATCATGAGTTGTGCTTCTCGGGATGTTGGAAACATATGGGACATGCAGGGTTGCTCAGTCTTTGGAATTATAGGATCTTTCTTATTGACTAATAACAACCAGCAACCTGTCATTGATGTCTTGTCTCACAATTCCATTTGCTTGGAGACCTTTCTGTCATGTTTGGTTCGTAGGAATAAGTAGAACAGAATGAGAATCACGATGGAATGGGGATGGGAAATAAGTAGGGCTTTAACTGATCAAATACAGATTGAGTATTAGTATATCCATATCCATAGCTATTTTTATTTGATGAATATTGATATAGATATGGATATTAACTGGATATTGAAATTTATATCTATATTTGTTTTAAATTGATATATACATATGTATATCTATACACACACCCAAAAATTGAGTATTGACAGCACGAATCTAGATGATGATATAAATAAGATAGTTAAATTTTATGAATCACCAGATCAAATATATAACTATATGGACAATGATATTGCAAATAGAAATGGATAAAAAGATATGGATTGGATTATTGCCTATCAACATCCTTATCCATGTTTTTTTTGGATAGATGTGGATATGGAGATTTTAGTTAGATACTCTATCCATATTCGAGGGTCCACTTTGATCCATAAAAACAAGGAACTCGAATTAATGTTACTATTCCATTGTTTAGGAATGAAATGAAGGAATACATAGTCAAGGAAAGGCGATTCCATTTTAATCTTTGCGTTAGCCAATTATATTCTTGAATGGAATTAATTTTTTAATAATTTAAACAAGGTCTGTAGAACCATCCCGAATCACCCGGTTCGGGGCATTTTGGGCTGTATCGGCGGCGGACTGGGACGGTTCCACCATTGAAACTGAGACGCCTCGTTGGAGGGGAAGAAGGAGATGAGAAAGAGAGAGAGAGAGTGGGGAAGGGAGGGAGAGGGGGAGAGAGAAAGAGAGGCCGGCTGGTGGAGGCCAGAAAGCCTCCGTGTAGAGGAGGCGAAGGAGACGTGGAGGCCAGGCTCCACCTCCGAGCCTAAATTAAAAAAGATAAGTAAAGTCGGCAATGGGTTTGCCGACGTCAACTTAAAAAATTCAAAAATAAAAGGAGCCCTTATTTCGAAACAGGGGACCGAAGGTGGAGCCCTGCCTCCGCATCTCCCCGGCCTCCGCCTCCTTCGCTCAGAGACTCTTCGGCCTACGCCGGCCGGCCTTGGCCAACCTCTCTCTTTTCTCCTCTTCCTCTCCCACCTTCCCCCGCACTCTCTCTTTTCCTCTCTCATTCTCCTTCTCCTCCACCGTAAAAGATGCATCGGTATGGGCTCGGCACAGCACAACGCAGGCCGTACTGACTCGTTCTGTCGAACAACTAGTACGGTGCCCAGTACGAGTTCTGTCGTCCTTGAATTTAAATATATTTTTAACTGAAGAATAGCAATGTTACGTGATGCCTTTTATATTCAAATCCTAATCAAATCATTCATTCTTATTTTATAGCATAAATACCACTAACTAGTCCATACCAAAGATATTGTTCCTTTCCATTTCGTACTTTGAACATTTTATATTAAAAATATCATTCTTTCTTACTGTTATGAATGAAAATAACAATTCTTCCCATGTAATATTGGAATCACAATTCGTCCAGTTAAGGGAATGGTGATTTCATAAAAATATGATTATGTTATGTGTTGGCAAATCAAACATCATGAACACAAAGCTGGAGTTTCTATTCCTTTCCAGCCTTCATTCACAATGCAGACATGGCTCTTGAGTTCTGGAGTACGCATGTTCATTCTTTCTCAAACATTGTTTCACCGATTTAACTTCAGATTTTTATTCCAAATCTGGGTGACAAGAACAAGGGAAAATAAACAGGGGGAAAGGGAGGAGGTCTGTTAATGCTTTCTCCTGAAAAATATGGGCGGTGGAACTCCTGAAAAAGAGTCTGCACAAAGGAGGAAGTCTATTTGATAGGTTTGTTGATGATTTCTCTTTTTATTATCCCATTTTATTTCTTTTTCATTTTGTTTCAGTGGGGAAACTTCCAAACCACAACTCTCCTTAGTTCATAAGGAACAAATCTAACAACTGACATAAGGATAAACACAGGCTAGTTTTAAGTTAAATAGGGTTACTCACGTGGTAGGGCTTGCTCTATCATAAGGTGTAGTAGTGATTGTTTGGATAACTAAAGTTGAGAGTAAGCTTCTTATCCCTGTCTATGGGAAACAAAATTTGCAAATTATGACTTTGGGCTTTTGATTATTTTTTGATTGCTCTGCTGAAGCAAAACAATGGCTTTGGTAATGAGTGTGGTGGAAGACTTCCCACTTATTTTGAGTCCATAAACTTTTTGATTTAGTGGTTCAACATCTTCACATGCACACAAACAAAAAGGAAAAGAAGATGTGGATTTTGGAGAGATGCCAACTTGATATTTTTAATGTTGCCATATTGAATTTTTTGAGAATCTTTTCATTATTTGATAATTGCTAGTTATATGGGGTATTCTTGTCAACTATCTTGGAGGAGTCAATATGATTTTTCTGGATTTTAAAAATTACTATTGGGCTCAAATGGTCGATAATGTGGAATGTTTTATGTTACTACTTAAGACATACGAAGGAACTTATAAGTGACTGCATATTACTGCTACAAAGAAGCCACTGGTGCACACAGATTATATTGGAAATGGATATAGTTATGTTTTCTTTTATTACAAGATCAGTAAAAGACTTATGTTGCATGGCCTGAAAGATTGGTCCAAAATTCTCTTAAAAAGCTAAATAGTTACTAAAACTGCCCAAGCAATCTTACCAATCATTATATATTTTTTTGTGCTCTATTGCTTATGTGGATATTCAAATCCATGTCCCCCAAGTCTTGATTCTTTGGATGTATATCTTTTAATTGAAGTGTTTGAGATAGTTGACATCCTTGATATGTGGACAATAACCAGATTTCTGGAACCTAATCTGGTATACCGAACAAACAGGTTGCTACAACTAATATATCACCCAATTGTCATTTTTGAAGGGTCTTGGTTCATCTTCATTAATGACATCACTAGATTGGCAGTTGGCTTAAAAAGATTTTTGAGATGTAAATTTGATCATTCTGTTTTAGTTTGTTAAATGCATTTAGAAGCTCAAACAGTTGAGCAAATTGTCTCATTGGATGAATTACAACCTTTGGTTAGTTATTTACTTTTTTTCCAGATGCTTGAAGTTTTCTAATTGAGTCCATCGGTGTAGTTCTTTCTCTTCAATATCGGCAATTTTTGCACCACACCGCTAAATGTTTATCCCTCCCCCTCCCTCCCATGGAAAAATAATTGTCTGTGATGCTTTACATCCTTGCCAACCACCCAACTGCAATGCTTTGGACAAATTTGTGAGTGCTGTTGCCTCTTTAAGTCATCTTTATACTGTAGTCTAAATTTTGGTTGGCTGCTTTGCTCCTAAAGTTGACCAGGAATATCTTGTATGGTGCCTAATCAATTACATCTTGTTAGTGCTGGCAGTGACTTGTATCTTGCTGGTTATTTTGCAAATTTTTATTTGAACCTGTTATATGCTTATGAAGATTCAGTCTTTGCAAATTAAGCATGTTCTTTCTCTATCTTTTGTCAGTCCTTTATATCATACTTAATATTCTCTGTAGCCTTTGCTTTAAATTGAGATTGAAATGTAAATTTTCGTTCGGTACTTGATATCTTGGATTCATGGGATCACAGATGTTAATCTTGGAAACCCAATCGTACACTTTGTTCCCATGCCCCGTGCTGGATATTTGTGTGAGCGAGTTCACATCACTGGCGTATCAAGGTTAAGCCTCGGGAGCTATGCTAATTCTAGACGTGTTACATTGAAAGTTTCAGAAGCACTTCCTGAAAGACTTCATGGAAAAATTGAGGTTTGCTTCCTCCGGTATGTTATATTTTTGACTTCTTTGGTGTCCAAAACATATTTGACAAAAGTACTACAAATATATATACATTTATGTATTGATAAACAAAGTAATGCAAATATTACAAGTATTTACAACCACATTTTTTAGTATATCTTTGATAGAACTACAGTTTTAAAGAATTACTATTGCTACACTTTAGAGGGCGTGCCTTTGCGCAATGGTAAGGTTGTGGCCTGGAGATCATCTTTCAAAACATGGAAATAGCCTCTCCCCATGCAGGGGTAAGGCTGCGGGAGCCTTGTGCATTGGACTGCCCTTTATAATAGCTACACTTTACTAATTGTTTCAATATTGTTCTTTGGAATGTTTGCAGAAACGTTTCTATTGGATTGTGCCAATGTGAGATCGATGAATGGGAAACTCTTCAAAAGGGTCAATGGAGTACTGTGATATCACCTTACGAGAACCGATACGTTGATGTTAATTTTAAGGATAAAACATCTACTTCATGCACTATCTCCATTGAGGAAGGTAAAATGTTCCTTTGTAATTTATCTTGTCAATTTATAAAATGAGTTATAAATGGCTATCTTTAACTTATTCCTAAGCTGTTCTTATCATGGAGGCAATTTGTTTTTGAAACCTGATTTTTTTTTTTTGCTTCTTCATATGCAGAGTTTCAACAATGGCGTTTGGCTTTCCTTGGTTTTGGATTTCTTCTGCTGCTTTCAGCACCAATTATAAGTAATTGGGTGCCATTCTACTATAGCAGTTCAATGGCTCTCGGGATTCTGCTTGTTGTCTTGATTATTCTGTTTCAGGTACTATGCCTAGTCAAGGTCGAGATCAAACTTTGTTACTAGAAATATGATCACAAAATCTATAGTCATGTTCTTCATTCTTTTTTAGACTTTCTTCAGTATTTCTGATAACTTTTTCTTGTTAAGATGAATGGATACTGTTAACAAGTATCATCAGTACCAAGGTCCGCCAAATCAGTACTGGTACCCATATTGGTTGGCGGGCGAGTCGGTATGGTACCTGTTCGGTACCGTTCCATCACATAGTACGTTTGGGCGTGCTGGTTCCGAATCGGCATGCCTATTTTTTTTTGTTAAGTTTTTCAAGTTTGATTAATTGGTAATCAATTTCTTTCAACTTTTTCAATTATTTTAAGTATAATTTGATTTTTTTGATATTTCTATAATTCTAATATACCTAAATAATGCATTCTGTTGTTTGAAAGTGATGCATTATGTAAAATGATAAGTGAGATGTTGTACGCTATAAGAAGCAACATTAAATATTCTAAAATTAACTAGTGAGGTGAAAAATATAAAATAATACAATCAATTAAATATATTTAAAGTACAATATACATACTGATATCTAAAATTCCGTTAAGTGGCGATGCTTCTCGTAGATATCCGGATCATTAGCATAGTCAGAAGCCACATCAACCAAGTGGCATCGTAGTCTTGTATGTTCATTCTATGAGGAGCACACTCTAGGTTATAAGCACTCTTGGATCTCTCGCTGAAGTTGTGGCTCTGAGAGGTATCCTCTGGCTGATAAAACGGCTATGAGGATCCATCCGATTATGTTGGCAGCAAAATTTGACCCATAAGATACTCTAGGCTGTGTAGGGTAATAGCCACTAGAAGGCGATGCTTCAGACGCACCGTATTCATATTCATATCCGTATGGGTCATAGACTGCATGTAGGATCTATTATACGATTCGAAATCCGATACGTTTATGGATTCTACTCTACGTACGAGATCATCTGTAGCTCATCGTGTTCTCTTGAATGACTTCGAGGAGCCCGTCTCCTATATGCAATTGTATCATCGCGGGCTCTACTAGATCATGCACCATAGTCCCTGTTCTATATAGCATGTGTAAACTGGGACTCGCCGGTAATCAAAGACCACCCTGCGGTTGTATTATAAACGGTGGTCTTATGTCCTCCACTCTCTTTGGCCAGCAGATCCATGACCACCGGAAATATTATCACTATTGCTCCTGGTCTCTGAATGTAAGTAAACTGGCTAATTCTCTTCACCCTCTATTGGTGCGCTGAGTCGTTGCCTGCTTATCCTTCGTGCCTCTCTGTGCCTGGTTATGTTGAGAGGATGGATGTCGCCCTCCTAATTGAGTCGACCAGATAGCGTGGTAGCCTCGTTTAAGCATCTCTCAATCATATCTTTAAGAAAATGTTTCAGACAAGAAGTCATATGATGACCGACTTTCCAGTGATCCTTGTGGTTGTGGTTAATTAGTTGGAAGGATACGTGGAATATTTTCATATTTATTTATATATTTTTATATTTTTAATAATTTTTCAATAAAAAATATGTTTAAATACCATAAATTCATAAAAAATATATTTTTTTACTTCAGAAAATACTTCTTAAATATGTATTCGTACTACTAATTTTTCATAATTTTTGGTATTAATTATATATTTTTAATTATTTTTTAAATTAAAAAATAATTTTTAAATATAAATATTTAAAAAATTAATTTGAGCTCAGATTCACATAGAATCGTACAATGGATGTTACATATATTTTTTTAGGGTTGTAGGCATGCATCAAATTTAAGCCACTATGCAAATGATCGTATTAAAACTTGAATAAATGGGCACCAAATTTAGCTAGAGAGTAGCTTACATACCCTTAAATATGCTTCTGATTTTATATTATTCTTGAATTGCATATTTCTAAATACGCTTCTGATTTTGCAGTTATTTTGAATTTTATTTTATTTATTTTTTAATCAAAAATATATTTTTAAATTTTTAAAATTAAAAAATTTTATGTCATTGTGTAGATCATCCATAGATCTACAACATATCATAACATCAAGGCAAAATCAAAAATTTTGGCATGATTTTTTCTTATTTTCCAAATTTCAAGATACTTTTGTGCGTCAAAAAAAAAAAGAGAAAATAAGACAAGAGAGAGGAAGCATATCTTATTTATGGTTGAATCCTTCTTCTATTAAATCTGCGCATTTTTTGCTGTGGGGAAGGGGGTATTCGGATATGTTAGGAAGGGCCGAGAAACTTCTCGGGCCTTCCCAACTAGAGTTTCTTGGGCCTTCCAACCAGCCTTTAAAACAAAAGGAAGAGAGGAGGGAAGGGGGGCGGTTCAGAACCGGTTCGATGCGGTGCGAACTAGATGTTCGCACCGGTTTGGACCGAGTCTGGGCGGTTTGCGATCGGTTCCGGCCGGTTTCTATCGGTTCGAAATCAGTTCCGGCCAGTTCGGAGCCAGTTCCGAAAAAATAAGTGAGCCGACTTGGTCCTCCACTAGGTCGGCTCAGTATGGGCCGAACCGGGCCGATACCGAGCCAAACCGGGCTCCATTCAGCCTGGTTCGGCGGATCTCGATCCCGGTTCAGCGGACCTTGATTAGGACTGTTACTATATCCTTTAATTATGTTGTTTAACTAGCTCTAGTAAGATAACTTAGACTGGATTTTTGTCAAGCCTTGGGCCTTATTTGACCTATTAAGGTTGGTTCCTGATAGCTATTAGTGTTTTGCAGATCTTATTTATCTATCGATATATTGTTCTTGTGAAATTTCATTTGGAAAAAGCCTCTTCACTTGTTTAGGCACAAGATATTTTCATATAATTTGCTGGAGCATGGGTGATTGTTACTATTCTTTTCTCAAAACCTGTCCTCTTTTACAACTGTGCAGAAATGGTAGTTGCCATTGTGTCTTGTGTTCTGCTTTTGGGAATACTACGTCTTTTATCCTTATTATTAATTTTAATCTTAAAACTTTTGATGTAGGGGATGAAGTTACTACCCATGGGCAGGAAAAACATCCTGTACCTAACAATTTATGGATCTGTGGTAATGTGCTGCCATATTATAGTGAAGTTTGTTTTTTCTCCTTTTTTCTTCTAACTAAAGTTAATAATCACATTTTAGGTTTCTCCCTCTAATTATAGGGCCTCAATTTTCTTCTTTTACCAGCTTGGTGTCGGTTCCTATATTGCACACTATTTCTCCACAGTGGTCAACTCCATTCTTGTGAATTTTGGGCTGAGTGAAGAGATGCATAACCCTGTACGTGATTTATGTTTGTATTCTCTTTATGTTGAGTAGTATTAGTTGTAATTTTTTTGTCACTTGTATATAAATCAGGATAGTCTGCTTGCATTTGAATGTTTATTCCAAAATTTATGCTGCTGCTATTCTATGCTTAGGGTTACTTTGATTTGCTTTTAGTTCTTTATATGTTCCTCTAGTATTACAAAAGGTGGGAGAATCTTCTAATTGTGCGATGTTTGTCGCAGAACATTGGAGTTAGTTGAAAATTAGTACATCTTCCCATAAAACTAAATCTATTATCATCTGCAAATATTATCTGTTCCCTGGGTTATAAGATGGATATCCTTTGTCACTTATGATCTGTTTTGTAGTTGTATTAGTTTTCCATAGTATGACAGGTGTCATGAGGAATTTAGTGGACTCCTGTTTCTTGTAAATCTTTGCCAATGTTTTAATTATGCTAACCGTTGTGAGGGATCTCAAAACTGAGTTACTCCTAAAAGATATCTATAGATGATTTTTAGGCCTTGAAAAATAACCTCCTGCAAAGTGAGTTGAATGATGTTTCTTATTGATATGTTGCATTGACCTTAAATTGTCATAGATGAAGTTTCTGATCTCTCGGCTTTCATTTGGACCATATTGAAGGTGATTTCCTTGTGGGACCAATTCTAAAAAAAGTGATTGGTAGGTACATAGCGATTGAGGTGCTTCATGGCATTCAACAGTGGTGAGCACCATGGCAGGTGGTTTGAGCCCAAGGTGGGGCTCTAATATATATTGGTATTGTACTTTATTAAGTAAGTGCATTAAATATGAGCACTATCATTAATAAATATAATCAATTATTATTTATATTTATATTAACATTTGATGATTGTAGACCTATTTATCAATCAAGTCTCTTGTAGAGTTGCATTTGACTCTATAAGTATCAAGAATAGAGGGAAATGCAGCCTGCAGCTACTATCAAAAAAATAGAGAAGAGAAAATAAAAGCAATGCAAAAACAACAAAAATCTCTCACCCTAAATATACTTGTAGTTAGAGCATCGTTAAGCATGATTGGGCATGTGGGGATTGGGAAGCATGTCTCATATGTTTTTATGTCATATGCCAAAGATATTTGTGTGAGAGATAGGGAGGCTTAGGCAGGCTTTTCTCATGCCTGAGCCCAACTCGAAAACATATTCAGGATTTTGGTTGGGCCTAAGCCCAAAAATATATTCCAAGGGCAAGTTAAGCCCAACCCAAGCCCGAACAAGGCTAGCTTGAAGCCCAAATGGGCCTGATTGAATCAAGCTCGAGTAGGCCTGATCCAAGCCTAGATACGAGCTCAATGTTTCCACCCTCAACATAAGCATTCTCGATGTCATCACTAGGAGTGGCTAAGGTGGGGAATGGAGCTTTTGCAGTGGGGTTGCTTGGCATGGGATGGGGGATGGGGAGAGGGACAGGGAGGAGAGGGAGAGAGGGAGGGAGGCGAAGAGAAGACGAGCTAACCAAGACTTCTCCTTTACATTCTGGGTCAATTAGAGGACCCTCCAAAATCGCTCTTAAGGATTGGGTCAGAGTTTGCTGGGGCATTGAGAGTGAAGACGAGGTCGCCTATGATCTCCATCGGAAGTGAGGTCAAAGATGAGATCACCCATGCTCTAAATCAAAAGTGAGGCGAGTTTGCCATCATTTGCTACTGAGGTGTAGGAACCCTAGGGCGCAGAGAGATGGGGGGCTGGCTAGGGTATAGGATGTGGGGAGGGAGAGAGGTGTGGAGAGAAGGGGTCCACTAGGAGGGGTCTTATGGGATGGGGGAAAGAGAGAGGAGGAGAGAATGGGGGACCGCTGAGAGGTGTCCGAAGGGAGAGAATGGGATGAGGGATATATATATGTGTAGAGAGAGAGGAAAGGGGGTTAGGGATGGCAATCAGTTGGGTCGACTAATACTTGTACCCACCCTGTAATTGGAAACCTTGTACCTATACCCACTTCATACCTGCCTCGGGTTGGGGTATGTAGACAGTGCGAGTTGTGGCAGGTTGGGTTGGGTAAATTAGACAGGGCGGGTTGGGTAAAATTTTGAAGTTAGAAGCAAGGAAAACAATTGTACAATCTGCTGTTTCCTTTGGAAATATGGTGTATTACAATAAATAACTTGATTGATATTTAGACTGCAACTTGATCACCTCCTGAGAATTATTGGTTCTTTTGATGAATCAACAATGAGAAGTAATGGCTCTAGCTTCACAAGCAAGCTCAACAATTTGAATCTATTGGCTGCTAGACTAGTCACGTTTAGTGTAATTTCCGTTATCTTGCTGGCTTTTCTACGTCAGCAATAGATCCTAAAATATGAAGGACATGCTTATACTATTCCTAACGATCTCATGTTGTAGGCTTACTTTATATCATTATGGTGTTCTCCAAGTTACCCTCGAGTCCATAGCAAGAGCCAGAAATGGTTGCTTTCTTTTAATTGAAAATTATGATCCTAGAATCTTGAAAACAACAAGGTTATCCTCACAAGCATGGATTTTGTATATAAATATGATTTTTTCCACAGCATGCAGTTCTTATGCAAATATTCAGCTAGAAATAGCCTTTCATTTTAGTCCACATGTTCTAGCACAACAACCCATAATAATCTTTGCCAAGTTTAAGATTTTGTTTTGATTGCTGAATCTTGCCTCTAATCATTCATCTCCTCACTAACACAATTTCTAATACACAGACGACCAGTTTCATTTGTCAGACTTTCGAAGTATCAGACTAAGGCCAGCTGAAGCAAATATATTTGCATGATTGCAATAAACAAATATGAAGCAAGTATATTTACATTATAAACATTTTTTACCCAAAGACTAAACCGATCATATCGCTGTATCTCCAAATTTTCTTCTGTTCTACATCAGATTCAAGCAAAGACTATAGCATCTCATAGTTCATAAAAAAAATCCTCTTCAAAAAGCAATGAGGACTAAAATGGTTATTTTTTATTTCAACCATTTCTTCTAAAGAATCATCTTTTATTCATTCTTCTATAACGCGAGTTCCATTATACCCAATCTTGCATGCATCGAAAGGCAATCTGACAATGAAAATATCCAATTTTATATTCTGTTTTCTAGCTTGGGAGAAACAACTTCCAAACTCCTAAGTTCTCCATCTTCAATTAAAACATTGGACATCATAAGACCTGATGAAGTAGATGAATTACAAATTATAATACATAACATTGAACAAAATAAGAGTCTAATACATAGAACATCACAAAACCTCATTTTCAACAATAATAAAAACAAAACAAACAAAAATATTGTTCTCTAGGAATTCATATCTCCTTTAAAATAAGAAAAACAATCAACAAAAAAAAGGAACAACTAAGCATGTAATTCATAGCCCTTCACTTCGTTAATCTCTCTCACGGTCCATTACCAAAGTTTCTTCTAGTCATTAAGGATAATTTGAATTGTGTTACCTTCTGGTGGTGGTGGTGCAGATGACCCTTAAAAAATGAAGAAAAATAAAGTCCATGACTCAATAATATATAAATATAACATATAACTATAATAAACAAATAAACTTAACAAATGGAAAAAGCATTTTACTTGCCTTTAATTGCAGTCCATAACCAATTTTGAGCATGCCAATACCTCCAACCGTTTTGGAATGAAGTTACTATGGTGTGGTTTCAACAATCTACCACTTATGCTAAAAGCCGACTCTAAAGCAACTATTGGTACATGAATAGCTAGAATATCTCTTGCAATCAACTGCAAAGTGGGATACTTGACCCCATGATTTTTTCACCAAGACAAAATATCAAAATCCCCAATTCTTGACCATCCTCATGGTAGTGATCCAACTCTACCTTTCACATTCTCAATATTTTTCTCACTACTAACAAACAAATCAAAGCTAGAAAAAAAGTCTTTTTCTATAGGTTGAGTAGCCTCGACCATAGAAGATGAAGTACCAGAAGAGCAAGCATTTGTTGCCATTCTATTGTACTCATTAAGCAATTCTATGTCTTAGACTCTTATTTTGTTCAATGTTATGGTTTGTAATTTGTCTACTTCATTAGGTTTTATGATGTTCAATATTTTAATTGAAGACGGAGAACTTAGAAGTTTGAATGCTGTTTCTCCCAAGCTGAAAATAGAATGTAAAACTTGATATTTTCGCTGTCGGATTACCTTTCAACGCATGGAAGATTGGGTATAATGGAACTCGCATCGTAGAAGAATGAATAAATGATGGTTCTTTAGAAAAAATGGTTGAAATGAAAAATAATAATTTAGTCCTCATTGCTTTTTAAAAAGGATCTTTTATTATGAATTATGAGATGCTATAGTCTTCTTTTGAAGCTGATGCAGAATAGAAGAAAATACGGAGATACAGCGGCATAATCGGTTTAGTCTTTGGGTAAAAAATGCTTACAATGTAAACATATCGACTTCATATTTGCTTATTGCAATCATGTGAACATATTTGCTTCAGCTTGTCTCACAATGTCCTATACTTCGAAGATCTGACAAATGAAGCTGGTCGTCTATGTATTTGAGGCAAAATTTAGCAATCAAAACAAAATCTTAAATTTGGCAAAGATTATTTTGGGTTGTTGTGTTGGAGCATATGTACCGAAATGAAGGGCTATTTCTAGATGAATATTTGCATAAGAACTACATGCTGTAGAAAAAATCATATTTATATAAAAAATCCATGCTTGTGAGGACAACCCTGCTGTTTTCAAGATTCTAGGATCATAATTTCCAATTAAAAGAAAGCAACTATTTCTGGCTCTTGCTATAGACTCAGAGGGTAATTTGGAGACCACTATGGTGATATAAAGTATGCCTGCAGCATGAGATCATTAGGAACATTATAAGCATATCCTTCATATTTTGGGATCTATTGCTGATAGTAGAAAAGCCAGCAAGACAATGAAAATTACACTGAACGTGACTAGTCCTAGTGCTAGTGGTTTCAAATTCCTGAGCTTGCTTGTGAAGCTAGAGCCATTATTTCTCATTGTCGATTCATCAAAAGAACCAATAATTCTCAGGAGGTGATCAAGTTGTAGTTTAAATATCAATCAAGTTCTTTATTGTAATGTATTATATTGGCAAAGGTAACAGCAGATTGTGCCATTGTTTTCCTTGCTTCTAACTTTTCAAAATTATGCCCGACCTGACCTGATCCACCACATTCCGCCCCATCTACTCTACCCGAACTGACTCGACTCAAGGTGGGTATGGGTACAGAATTTCCTATTACAGGGTGGGTACGAATATCGGCTGACCAAACCATAGCTGACCCATTGCCATCCCTAACCAGAACCACCTATCTTTAGTTGCAGATGGCAGCCAACCCATTTCATCTGGTTTCTCTTATCAGTTGGTGATGAGGGGCTGATGCAAAATCTTAGCATTGGGCTGTTATAACAAACTTCAAGCAAAGAAATAATTTAGATCAGGTATGTCCTAACTTTTTTTTCTTTTGTAGAGTGTGACAAAATCATTAAAAGAAGGCATGAGAAATGTGAAAGAGAAGACAATGGGTGGAGTATAGGGAGAAATAGAGATTTAACAGGAAGAGATGGAGACAAAGTGCTAGAGACTCCAAAGAGAGAGAACACCTTATAGTTTTCCAATTTTCAATGCACAAGCCCAATATACAACTCAAGACTCTATAAGCAAAACCTAACAAAGTTCTAAAAATTCCAAAACTAACCCTTCTTTTGAAAGGGAATGGGTGGGTGAGGAGGGGCAAGTTGTTGCACAAGTGAGAAGGGGATCTCTCTATTTATATTTTTTCTCTTACTTTGTCCTTTTTCTATTCATTGGCCAAGCCCTTTGCAAGGGCCTACAACTTAAGTTGATGTGTGAATGTGCTTTAACTTGCCACATCATGATTCATGGACTAGTCAAAGGCCTCCAAACTTAAGATTAGATCCTTTAATCTCCATTGTACAAATAAAAGTATACAAATTGAAGATGAAGGGCCTAAATAACTAAAAACCAAAAACAGTTATCTAGGTCTTTGAAAGATCCCTGTGCATCAGTGGATCTATTATGCTCTATATGATAACCAACCTTTCTCATTTAGTTTATTTTATCAATTAACTGATGCAGGACCCAGAACACAATTTACAAGAACTTATATTTTTATTTTATTGTACTCTAAGATCCCTTATACGTGTTAACCAGGTCATTTATCAGTAGAGGTCTATTCTTTTAACTGTTATTTTAGAATATATTTTTTGGGTACCGGTAATGTGGTTTGGGTGTGTAAAACAAAGATATTAAGTAGCTTAAATGAAGGGGTTACTTTAATTGTTGTTGAAGGATGTAGGAAGAGGAGGGCAAACCTAAGGTAGCATGGATAAATGTTGAGAGAGAGGATATGGAAAAGCCCAAAAAGCTCCAATAAAACATCAGGAGAAGCTCTCAATAGAAATACTTGGCACTAAGGGTTCATAGAGCCAATTATATTGTTGGGACAAAGCTTGATGGCTATTGTTGTGATATCGTTTAGAATAAATTTTGTTTATTAGAAGGGTCATCACATGTAAGGGTGGCAAATTTTGTAGAACTATAGTGAGAACCTGGACTTCCTTTTTGCCTTATTGGGAGACTATTATGTGGTGCTAGGCGAAAATCTCTTTTTTTTTTTTTGTTAAAAAAAAGGAAAAGAGGGGAGGAAGGGACAAGCCCACCCCCGCATAGCAGCCCCCACTAGGCCCCCACCCCGCCGGGAGAATGTTCGATGCGGGCAGAAATGACCGTGTGTTGGGCACCCCGATCAGTTTTACTCATACCCTTCCCACTCTTTGATTGTAGGATTTTGTCAGAGTTATATATTTGTGAGGTGGTTATCTCTAATCAAAATTAAGGTTAGGTGTATTAGTTTTATCTTTCTAGACCGCTTATATATTGCAATAATGTTAAAATTCATATCTAAGATGAGAAAATGAGAAACTCCTGTCGGTAGTTTCTCTATATTATTTTATGATATTTTTTAAAGGGAATATATTCTTTTATGATATGAAACTGTCTTCAATAAGGAAAATATTGTAAATTTTCTGCATCACATTTTCTGCACTGTGTTATTGAATTTTCTCTAGTTTCATGTTCTCATTCTTGAGTCTATACCTTGCAGAAGTATCTTTCATATTAAGAGAGGAAAAATGAGAAATCCCAGACTGTAATGGTTGTGGTATTCTTTGTGATCTGAAACCATCTTCAATTAGGAAAATATTTTGAATTTTCTGTCTCACATTTGCATGTCACCATGTTACGGAGTGTGGTAATTAGTGTGATGTTCCTATCTGTGAGTTTTTACTTTGTAGAGAGTATTCTGCCTCTTGTCTGTGTTTTATATAGCGCAACATGTTCATGTACCTTGATACAAGGTGAAATCTATCAGTTTGATCTTCCTACTTACCTTGTTTTTGCTTTATGCAATTTGAGAGGAGAAATGAGAACCCCAGAATTTGATTGCTTTATATTCTTCTAATCTTTTATGATCTGAAACCATCTTCAAGTCAGAAAATATTGTGAATTTTCTGCATCACATTTGCATTTAACTACTATGGAGATTGGTACTTAGCATGATGTTCTTATTCATGAGATTATACTTTGCAGAGAGAATTTTGTAATGGTTGATAAGCCACTTGCAGTGGTGTCATAGAACACTCATCCATGTACCTTAATATATACATGATAAGTCTAATAGCACATGGTCAATGTCACCATGTTTGCCGTTACCATGGTAATAAATGATCTATTAAATTGTTAATGTCCATATTTTATGGTTCTTGTTGTTTGTGCTGTTTATTATTTTTCATTGCATTTAATAAATTATTAAATCTCACAGTCTTAGCCTTCTCTTGATCACAGGTTTCAGTTTTTCTATTAGTTGGAATTATCTTAGCAGGAGCAGCTTTAGGATACTGGATTGTGCGGAAATTTGTCCTTTCAGAAGATGGCAATGTAGATGCTGATATAGCCCAATTTGTGAAGTGGGCAATGCGCATTATTTCTGTGGTATTTGTTTTCCTGGTATGTCCTTTCATGACATGTTCCTTGGGTCAAAGTACACCATGAATCCCAAAAACTTAAATATACTTCCATCGTCTTGTGATGTAGGACTTCACAATGTTTTTCCACTGAATGTCAACATTTTGCTATTCAGTTGGACTATAAGAATGACCATTCACTTGCTAATTTTTAATCATAACTCAATTTGTTAGGAACCTTATTTTGACAACTATAGTATTAGTAACCATAAGTATCGCCATCAAGCCTTGTTCTAACTATTTGGAGTTGGCAAATTGACAACCATAGTACTGCTTAATTTGCTCCACATGCTCCAGAGGTACATGAATCTGTTCATGTTCTTATGCAATATTGACATTGGATGAAGTTGCATAAGCTCAGGCGGCCAAATTTTTAAAATAGGTAAAAGTTAAAGAATTAGTGTTGGACAAATTTATTTTCTATCATACACTGCTACTGAAAGCATGCATATTATTTCAAGGGGTACTCCTGGAGACTTGTCTTTTCAAATATTTCAATATCAACACCAACTTGACTTGCAAGATCTTATATTTCTTTCCGTCTGAAAATGTTGTAAGTTAAACATCAATTCAGTTGCCATTATTATCTCTTAAATCAGAATCTTCGGTTTGATGTTTTAAGCAAGGTTAAATCATATAGAAACTCGTCCAGTACTCTATAATTTGCATAATTCTACCTTTGTTGGATATCTAGATAGACATGGATGTCAGAAATATTAGCTTGTGCAATTTAATTATGACCTGGGATCATATATAATTTTCTTAATAAGAATAATGTGTTTGAGTTGTCACTCTGTAAAATTGATTTAAATCTAGAAAATAAATTTAATTTGATAGCAAGCATTTACTGGATTGGCATTGTAAGTTGAGATATTTATTTTAGTACTATGCCATGCAATGCCTGCCTTTCATGCATTTTGTGCACATATAAGAAGGTATTTTGATTCTCTATGTACAGATGCTGATGGGAGGCAAATATTGGGGGGATGGGGGGTGGGGGCAGGGGAGTGGTGATTACGGAGTGCAGATGAAGTTAAATATATTTCCTGTCCCAATAAGTTTGCATTTTTTAGGATGTATAAAATACTTACTTGAGTGAAGGATGGCTTGATTGTATAGAAGGGACCACTACTTTATAGAGTTTTTTTTTATTTGTTTTGCTAGCCTCCGAGGAGCATTGTTAATTCTAGCCTTTATGTGGAGAGATCTTCCAGAAAACATGTGGCAGAACTGTTAATATGAATTTATAAGTCAAGATCTGGATTTTATTTTTATAGTCTTCCCCCAACCCTCATCACAGACACACAAGATTCAGTTCCTTTGTTGAAATTCAGAAGATGGATCAATTTACATTTTTGAGGTGAATACTTAAGCCCGAGGTTGAAATTAACAGCCTAGAAATTCAAAAGAGATGAAAAGTGGGTTATAAATAGCAAATCTGTTTTCCACCTCTTTTCTCTTACACTAATCCTAACTCGACCAAAAATTTATGAACACTGAAGTCCCATATCCTTTCAGCAGCTGAAAAATCTGAAAATAAATGAAGAGGCATGTGAGACGTCCTTGATGGGTAAGGGACAGCCAGTCCCATCCTTTCATAATATTCCTTTTTTCCCCTCTCTTTTCCACTTTTTCTGTGCCTAGGAGATGGTCGCTCCTGCCTCGAAAAGAAAAATAAGGGCGTTTATTGTCCTAAAATTCTTAGTAGGGGAATTATCTGACATGGCGGTTGGTTGTGTAAGATCAGTTTTGTTACGCATACCTTTCGATACTTAGACATGGGTTATATGACCTTTGGGTATGAGTCCATAGAAAGAATTTTTAGAGACTGGAAGGATCGGACATACCTGCACCCAACTCACCTACCTGCCTCTGTCCAGTATTGTTGATTAAGCTAGTTATAGACTTGGGAGAAAAACTAGAGCAAGGAAAAACAAAAGGATCCTAGTTGAACCTATTTATGAGATCCATTTGACCAAAAAAATTGTAAAAGTTGGAAGGTGACTCCCTTGAAACACATAATACTTACTAGAAGTCCTCTCATGCTCCCAAAACATGCCCTCTACAAGTCAAAAGTCAAAACCAGCAAATTTAGGCCTAAATTTGTTCCACTGACATCTGTATCTGTGCCCTATCATCACAGTTGCATGATTTCAGCTATGACTGTTTGCATTGTCTATGGATTTTAGTATTTTTTAGGCAGCGTTTGGTTGTGGGATAACTGCAAGATAAGGCTGGGTTATCGCTCCATTCTAATGAATACCCAGCTTTTTGGTGGGATAAATTTGTTCAGTCAATTCCCTCAAAAGTGGCTTATCTGGAGCAACTTTATTTCATCTTTGGGTGGCAAGGGGGGTGTTTGAAATAAAGTTAATCTGCTGGACTCTTTTCTCTCTCCTACTTTTTTCCCACTTTTTTGCAATTTATCCCACTAACCCTCTAAATTTCAAGTAACCAAACACCCTTCTTGCTAGATTCTTGGATGGTTTATGAGTGACATTGCTAGCTAACCTAAGGTTTGATATCCTGCAACCAAGTGCTGCCTTAATTGTACTTGGTAGGGGTGCCAGCTACCTAGCTTTGCATCGCTTTACCTTTTAGCGTGCCTAAGTTTTATCCTGTCTTTTTTAGTATCAGGATTACTTAAACTTGAAGTTGCATAACACTTATTTCCTATGTCTTCAAACCAATATAACAAAAATAATTAGAGGCTTCTATGTAGTATATGACATATCATGATTCCATAATATTAACCTATCTATAGGTATATATCGTACAAATATGTGAGATAAATTAATCAAGTGTATTATTTAGGTTCACAATTCTTTGACTCAAGGTTCATTGTACTATCCTGATCAGGACTGTTCAGGGCATACCGAACCAAACTGTATGGGAAATGGATGCTTCTACCACCCGATTCTATCCTAGGTTGAAATTAGCTGAACCGTTTGGTTCCACCTGATTTCAAGTGCTTTTAGGCAGTTTCAGAGCTAAACCAAGTTCGGTTCTTTTATAACCCTATCCTCCTCTCGACCCTCCTCACCTCTCGCATGTCGCATCTATTCTCTTCTCTTGCAATTCCCCTCACCAGGGTTAGGGTTCAGTGGTTTTTGACAATGATGACAACGATGATGATCACCATCTCTCTCTCTCTCTCTCTCTCTCTCTCTCTCTTCATGCTGCCACCTTGCTCTTTCTCGCCATCATGTTGTCGCCACTATAGACGACGATGGGTATCGAAGGCCAAAGATTGTGGATTGGAGGTTGGAGGTAGGCATGTCCTCTCCCTCTGTCTCCCTTCCTCTATATCCCTCTGTCTCCCCCTCTCCCTACCCCCTCTCTCGCCCTCCCTTTCCCTCTCCCTCTCATTATTGCTTAGAACTCATAGTCATGGATATTGATCTTCTTTAACTTATCCATTATCTTTCTACTCATAAATATCAAAAAATTCTCCCCCTCCAAAGAGGAATCTATTTGCACTGTGTATATTGTCTATTTAGGTCATCCATTTAGATGACTTTAGGTTTGTTTAAATCATGTCTGACACCGTTTTAGATTCTCACTGATAAGAATTTATAGGAATGAGCACAACTCTAGTAAGGATTATGAGATTTGAATGTGGATAGGACATGAATGAGTAGTTCATGATGGACCAGATATGAAATCTCTAGAATTAGGTACCTATCCTGATTCTGTTAATTTCTAAATTATGTTCATAAATGAATAGATATTCATCTAAATAACATAGTCTGACTAGGATAATCAGGTTGTTGGGGTCTGATTGAGAAGGTTCATATGTCATGGATTTCTGTCTAGTTTTTGAGGGCCAACTTTGAATATTGAGTTGGATTTGTGAGTGCTATCAATTTTTTAGCCACCATTGCCACCCCTCCGACAGAAGCAAATTTTTATTAGAAATAGAGGGTAGCGGACAAAGTGGAGGGGTGGTTTTGTGGTGTTCTGTTAGCACTGCATTCTTTTTGACCCAATGTGGCAATAAGTGCTGAAGTTTTGTATGAATCAGGGTGTTGGGCGATATGTAAGGCCTGGTTGAGAAAGAGTGGTGGAGAGCTGATGGAGATTATGGCCATGCATATTGAAGATTAAGTGGCTTTGGCTAGGGTACTGCATATGATGTTTGTTAAAATATCAATAAGCATGGAGGAAAGACCTATCTGGAAATTGCAAGGAGGAGAAAAGTTGGAAGCCTGGAACTGAAGGAATAAGTGCTAGGATTCATGATGTGGGCCTTTGATAGTTGCGACATGGCTTCTTGTTTGTGATGCAACCTGATGAACAAGATCCAACTTTAACTCTACCACTACAGGGTTGATAGAATAGCTGATATTCTCGAAAATTGTCTAGTTTTTGCTTGTGATATCCCCCTCCCATTTGATTGATCCATAGATTCTGTGAAGAAGAGGGTTATGAGTTATACATTGAAGCATGCTTGATATATATTTAAATTTACAACATTGATGTAAATTCTTGTTTTGGTTATTTTTTTGGTGATTCTGATCCACATCCAACAAGCATTATGCTACTTGAATTTGGATATAAAATTGTGAAATATTTTGAACCTCTTTTTGGCCATGGATCCTCCACTTATAGATCTCTTGGTGTTTCCTTGACAATAATGCATATTTGTGTAAGTACAATTATCAATTGTAGGGTTATTATGACTTGGAGTCAAGTAGATTCAAGCCCGACAAGTTGAATAGCATTTTGGGTTGCATAAGAGAATATTTAGCTTATATTCATATTGTTATTATTATATGTGAAATGTCTCTTGAATTTTGGAAGTAGAATAGAATATGAATCTTGAGTAAATAAAATTAGAGAGGACTGGATAGAGGGGTGGTTTTGGTGTGTTTCATTTTGACTTCATGCCTTTCTAATCTCTAAGGTAGAAATAATGCTGATAGGGATGTATGGATCAAAATCTTGGGCAACATAGAAGGTTTTGACACATTAAATAAGCATTGCAAAGATGAAAAAATGTCGATGCGGTTATTGTGCTTGGGTAGAAACAACTAAACAAGAAGGAACTTGAGTTGGGAAAAAGTAGAGCGTCAATGCAGATGATATTGGCACCTTTAATGAAGACTCTAGGAGTGACTTGGATATTTGTCGAAGAGTTGAGCAAGTGGAAGGCTAAACTAGATAATATATATAGAAATTGTAAGAAGAATAGATGAACATATGAATAGTGGAAAAGGATTAGTGTAGCAACCTTAAATAGTCAGTACTTGGGTTGAATGTTAAGAAAATAGATGGTAAGACTCATTCTGTTTTTGATCTATTCTATATAGATATGTGGAGATATTTGTTGCATATATCCAATATGTGCAAATCAGTTCAAACTTATCCTCAAATCATGTTTCATGACCTTGAGTGTTTCAATATACTTTTCTAGTCTTACAACATTTGAGTTGTCTATCTGTCAGGATTTAATTTTGGTACTTGAATATGTTCTGGGTTGCATATATTCAGAAGGTGGGCATGTATGAAGGGAGCTGTTTTTGCTGAGAGATGGCTGATTTGAAAGCTAAGAAGGGTAGTTTTTTTATTACAAAAATTATGAACAGATTTGTCAGACCGAATGCAGATTTGCATTTTAACACAAGCTCTAGGAAAGAGCTTTATCGTCAGACACGTACAGAAATTTCATTTTTTTTCACCAATACTGATTGATAAGGGAGAGACATAAGTTGGTACAATTGGTGGCATTTCTATATTCAGTATTTGAAGAGATACCATACTTCTCTAACTTTCTTTCCTCAATTGTTCTTGAACAATGAAATGGAATAGAATTCCCCCATTTTTACCAGGAGAATTGAACCATTTGTCTAAATCAAGGTCCGCCGGACCGACTATACCGACGTACTGGTAGGCACTGATACCAATACGGTACCGGTTGAAACCAATACCGAACTGGCCAATAGAGTAGACGCGCGTGCGGACGCAACACGTAGATGCGAAAAAAAACTATGCACGGACACACGCGGACGCGAAAAAAAAAATGCGTCGCGCGCATCCGCATGTGGACGCGTTAAATGCCACTCTATGGCATTAAATGGCCCATGCGGGCTGCCAGCCCGCGTGGGTGCGTTGCCCCACGCGGGGAATCGCGTGCATGATTCTCCACTTGCACGGACGCATGCAAGAGTGGCATTTCCTTTGTCCTTTCCCATCTCTTGAGTGTGTTTGGTCTCTGAAACTGGCCAGTCAAGCTTGTTTTACTTGTACAACTCTACCTCCTCGATGGTTTAGGAAACGATCTACAATTCACCTGTCTTTATGACATAAGATGCACACTGTTGTTTTGGAGAACCTTTTCATAGTTCCCTATTTGGATGCAATCATTTATTAGAGATGCATAAATTTTTTACTTCCCTATTACTTCCAGGGTTTTTTTTTCATTAATTGGTTTGAACTTATGCCAGATTTTGGCATTGCAACATCTAGAATTCACATTTAGCTGAAGGAAAAAATTAAGCTGCATCTCCCAACATCAAAACATCTTGTCTAGCAGTTTAGCAATGAACAGTGATAAAAGAGAGATAACCGGTCAGTCTCAATAATGAATAGAGTCAGCAGAAGGAACTGTTCTTATCAAATCTTTTGCTAACTTAGCCTCCACCTGTCCCTGTACTCTTCAACAATCATTTGCTTGCGAAATTTTATTCTGGATACAAAGACTTGATTTGAATCACCAAACCTGCAATTCAGGTAAAATTCAGAGATATATGTATACACAAGGAAAGGTGATCATCATAACTGAAGATGTAATGGTAAAGAGTAACAGGAACAAAACTTATATCCATTTTGTATACCCTCAATTTTGTTGAGTTGGCTGTAGTAGTTTCAGACTTGTTGCAGGATTCATGTTCTGTTAAGATTGGAACTAGGAAAAACAAATGCATTGATTTTTTTTTAAAGGAATTTAAGATAAATTTATCATCTTTGATTCTTCATCCATGTTATTGAACTTCTTTCTTTTGCACCATTAGAGGGAATTGTCTTGCCTCACTCTTGAATTTTTCCTATCATGAATTTCTTGCCAAAGCACACTGGATGGTCCTTTGGCATTGATTGCATTGGTTGTTTCTTGGAGTATCTGCTCCCTCATCACTTCAAAAATGTGGCGAAGTGTATAGATTTATTTGAAGTTAGGAACTAGAAAAACAGATGTATAGATTTATTTTAAAGAAATTAAGATAAACTTATCATGTTTGATTATTGATGTTATTGGACTTCTTTCTCTTTTGTGCAACTAAAAGTATTCTTTGCCTCTTGAATTTTCCTTTCACGAATTCCTTGCCAGAGCACATTGGACGCTCCTTTGGCATTGGTTGTGTTGGTTATTTCTTGGAGTATCTGCTCTCTCATCACTTCGATAAGGTGGCGCCGTGCATCAACAATGTAAGTTCCAACAGTATCTATCTTCCGTTGTTTACTTAAAAAGTCTGAAAGACTAGTAGCTTTTCATGCAGGAGGCAAACACGATTGGTGAAAGGAAGTTTGTGGCATCAAGGAGCTCGGCAAACATTTGCTGGTAACAGACATGCTGAATTCTTGAGTCGTTCAGCTAAGAATAATAGAACTGTGTTAGCGAACTCTAGTCCATATTCTTGGTCCAGCTTGCCCTCAAAAGGTATCAATAAAAATTTACCTAACTTGTGTATTCTTTTTTTTTTTAAATATAGTTATTGTTAAGCATGCAAGCTACTGTACATAATCATAGAAATGTAGAAATTGGATGTTTTGCCTTTTGATTATTTGCAATTTCTTGCTTATTTCAAGTAATTTTTGTTTTTAAACCATTTAAAAGTTATAATTATTGAATTAGATAAGGTCAAAAGATAAATTCCTCGTATTAGTTGGTCTTTTGATAGGGTAATGAAACATCAGTGATATAGTCTAGTGATGTTTTCTCAAATTCATATTGGAAGTGATAAGATTATCTAAATTTCAAATGAACTCTTCACACACTATGGAATTTTGTAAAATAGGAGAAGAGCAAAAAATTTAGAGTTAATATATTGAATTTTCAATAAAATTCCCATGGTAAGAATGTTGTACCTTCATAATTCTAAGCAATTTAAAATGATAAATCTCTTATCTATTTAACAATAACTTTTCTGGATAATATTTGTTCCCCTTGGGTAATTTCTATGCAATGTTGCCAAGGTGGCTAAGCGATACCTAGTCGGTAGGGACTCTAATTGCCGAAGCATTGCCCAAGCCCCTAGGTAGACCATCTTGTAACAAGCATTTTGTCTTTAGAAGGGGTGCATGAAGGGATATTCACTTAGAACTTGTCAAGTCTAGATTGAAATATGGGGTTCCACATCGATGTTTAGAGTTGTTGGGTGTATTATGTCTGGCATCAAGAGATGAGGGAGGCATCAAGTTGGGAGAGATGGGAGAAGGAATGAGCAAAGTGAAAATAAAAGAAAATGAGACCAGCACTTTTAACAATGATATTTCTATGTGTCATGCACAAAGAACACCACTGAGATTATCCTAGTATGTTGCCTTTTCCTTTTAACAATTTACTAACTAGTAACTATGATTCCGGGAAAAATAAAAAGGGGAAGACCAACTCTACGAGCAATCCAAAACCACCCAAGAATTTGAGAATAATGGTAATCCCAAATCTCCAAGGACAAGGACAATGGATAGATAAAAACTCACCACCCAAAGAAATCCACCCAAGAGATACAGAGTTTGATAAAAAAGAAAACTCACTACCCAAAGGAATCCACTCTAGGGATACAGAGTTCTAGTGATCACCACTCAGACAATATTCTTGAGATACAAAGTAAAAAGACGCTCACCACCCAAAGAAACGCCTAGAGATATAGAACACCCATAAGAACAAGGAACTCACCAAGCCAAAGGCTTAATCCTTAATTCACTCAAACTTCAAATTAAATTTTGCAAACATAACATAGAGCATGCCTCTATATAGGCACGTTTGGGGTGCTCTTCAAGCAATACAATATATAATCCTAAACTTAAGGAGAAAGACAAAATGCCATAAATAGGCATTTTCTAAGTAGGCGTCCCATAAGAAAGAAAAAATACCATATATTGGCATCCCAAAATTAATCTTTGCTTAGGCATTAACCAAAAAACAAATTGCCATAAATTTTTTTTTTTTGGCTCCCTCGGTTGAAAAGGACTCTTCTTAAGCACCAGTGTCATGCTCCCTCGATTGAAAAAGACTCGTCCTCGAGTCTGGACCAGCTTCATCTTCATCTCCATGATAAGAGGACAAGTCAGATACATTGAATGTAGCTGAAACACCATAATATCCTGGAAGTTCAACCTTTTAAGCATTCCTTCCGACACGTCACAACACCTTGAATGGACCATCAGCTCGAGGCATCAGCTTTCCATACTTTTTAGTTGGAAAACTCTCCTTTTGAAGATGAATCCACACCGAATCTCCTTTCTTGAAAGCCGCCGGCTTACGATGCTTATTGGCATAGCACGATACTTCTCATTTTGCTTGACAATCTTCTCTCTAATCTGCTCATGCATCTTCTTAATAGCCTTGACTCGCTCATTGGCATCTCCAATGAATTGTTGTGTTGAAGGAATAGGGGCCAAATCCAAGGGGCTAATCAGATTAAGGCTATACATGGCTTCAAAAGGCTACAACTAGTAGTTTGACTTGCGGAACGGTTGTAGGCAAACTCCGCTTGAGCTAACAAAAGATTCCACTAACGAATGTTTTTACCCACAAGACTCGTCAATAAATTTTTCAAACTTCGGTTAACAAATTAATTTGACCATCGGTTTGAGGATGATGTGACGTGTTGAAAAGTAACTTCGTACCAAGCTTTCTCCACAAAGTGTGCCAAAAGTGACTCATAAACTTGGTATCTTGATTTGAAACAATCGTTTTTGGTACGCCATGAAGTCGCACAATCTTTCGAAAGTATAAGTCAGCTACATGTGAAGCATCCACGACATAGTCTGCCAAACCGACCGGAACCGGTTGGTTCAGGCTGTACCAAACCGGTGCCGACAGCTACCGGTACGGTTCAGCTGTGAAAACTGGTACCAAACCGAAATCGGTGCGACCGGCACCGGTAGAAGCGGGGAAGAAGAGGAGGAAGAAAGAAGAGAAGAAGCGGGGAAGAAGAGGAAGAAAGAAGAGAAGTGGGGAAGAAGAGAAGGCAAGTACCGAAAAAAGGAGGATCTCTCTTTCTTGCTCGCGGGCGGGACCTCTCTTGCTCATGGGAGAATGGGGGAACCGAGAAAGAGAGAAGGGAGGAGAGGGGAAGGAGGGTTCAGGAAGAAGGGGAGGAAAAAAATAAAGAAAAAAAAAACCCGCGCGCGGGGCCGAGTGGGGAACCGCAAGCCCGCTCGCGCCCGCACGCAGTTCCCTGCGTTGCCTCGATTCCCCGCGCGGGCTCGTCGCACGTGGCAGCGAGCCCACGCAGGTAAATGCCGCACAAAGTGGCATGTAACGCGCAGGTGCGCGCGTCTGCGCGTCGGACGCGTATTTTTTTTCCTATCTTGATCGATTCGGTACCAGTACCGCACCAGAATCGGTCTTCACCGGTACACCGGTACTATCGGTACCGCAAATCTTGATCCACGGTCTTGCTACATGAAACAAAATGTGCCATCTTCGAAAAATGATCAACAACAACCATGATAGAATCCTTGTTCCTGTGTCCGCAGCAAGCCCATCATGAAGTCAATGCTAACTTCCTCCTATGGTGAATTTGGAACTGGTAATGGGGTATACAAGCCTGTGTTTTGCCTATTGCTCTTGACTATATGATAAGTCTTGCAATGCTCCAAGTGCCTCATAATGTCTCGCTCCATTCTAGGCCAATAGAAATAAGACGCCATCAACAAAAGAGTTGTCTATCCCAAAATGTCTAGCTAGGCCACCTCCGTGAGCTTCTAGAATAATTGCTTCCCGCATTGAACATTGAGGAATGCATAACCGATGGCCTTTGAAAAGAAATCCATCTTGCAAGACACAATGATTAAATGACCCTTTCATGCATTCAGTCAGAATAGTATCGAAATATGCATCATCTTGATGTAGCTCTTTGAGAACTTCAAAGCCTAAGACCTTCACTTGCATAGTAGACAACAAGGAATATCTTCGACTTAGTGCTTCGGCCACCTTATTCTGAAGTCCGGACTTATGCTTAATGGTGAATGAATAGTGTGCAAAAATTTCACCCACTGAGCATGTTGTTGGTTCAGTTTGTGTTGCCCATTGATGTACTTCAGTGCTTCATGATCAGAAAAGAGAACAAATTTCTTAGGTAAAAGATAATGGCTCCAGTAATCCAAGGCTCGCAAGATAGCATAGAATTTTGTCATAAGTAGAATATCGCCTCCGAGACTCACTCAACTTCTCACTGAAATAGGCAATAGGCTTACCTTCTTGACTAAGAACAGCACCAATGCCCACATTAGAAGCATCCATGATATACTAAACCGGCCCGTACCGGCCAGTTCAGCCTGTACCGAACCGGTTTGGTGGCTTACCGGTATGGTTCTGCCGTGCACATCGGTTCGCACTAGAGACGGGAAAGAAAAGAATAAATAGCGAGTGGGCGGGGGATGGAAGGAGCAGCAGCCGCCGCAAACGCCTGCGGAGGCCGAGGCTGCGGCCGCGGAAAAAAATTTGGAATTTTTTAAGTGAAGTCGGTAAATGCTCTGCCGATTTCAATTAAAAATTTTCAAATTTTTTTCTATGGCCACGGACTCGGCCTCTGTCGGGCCCCACGGCCTCCGCCACGCCCTTGTGGCCTCCGCTCCTCCCTCCTGCGGCCCTCCGCGGGAGTCTGTGGCCTCTCCTTCTCCCTCTGTCCCTCACTTGCTCATTGTTTCTCTTCTCCTGCACCGGCTTTGGTTGGGCTCTTCCGGTACGAGCCCGGTACCGAGACAGTACCAAACATGCTGAACCGGTCCGATCACCGACTGGTACGGCTTCTGGTATCGGTTCAGCATATCTTGAAAGCATCACAATCTACTTCAAATATGCTTTCAAAATTCAGCAATACTAATGCAAAAGCTTCAGCTACCTTTCTCTTCAAAACTTCAAAACTCTTCTGGGCTTCTTCAGTCCACTTAAAAGATCTCTTTCAAACAATTAGTGATAGGAGAAATAATAGTACTTAAATTTTTCATAAATCGACGATAAAATGAAGCTAACCCATGAAAACTTCGGATATCATGAATAGACTTCGGAACAGGCCAGCTTGTGATCGCGTCCACCTTGCTTGGATCCATCTTGATTCCTTCACTTGAGACCACAAAGCCTAAGAGGATGAGGCTTGTAATGCAAAAGTGACACTTCTTCAAGTTCGCATACAGCTTTTGCTTCCTAAGCTTCTTAAAAACTTGACAAAGATGTATCAAATGCTGATCAATGTGCTTGTTGTACACTAAAATATCGTCAAAGTAAACCACAACAAACAAACCAATAAAAGGTTTAAACACATGATTCATAAGGCGCATAAAATATCGTCAAAGTAAACCACAACAAACAAAACAATAAAAGGTTTAAACACATGATTCATAAGGCACATAAAATTGCTCAGGGCATTTTACAATCCAAATGGCATAATCGGCCATTCATACAATCCATCCCTTATCTTGAAAACAGTCTTCCACTCGTCTTTCGGTCTCATTCGGATCTGATGATAACCGCTCCTAAGATCAGTCTTCGAAAATATAGAAGCACCATATAATTGATCAAGTAGGTCATCAAGACGTAAAGTTGAAAATCGGTACTTGATTGTGATCTTATTCACTGCTCTACTATTAACGCACATACGCCAAGAACCATCCTTTTTAGGCACAAAAAGAGCTGGAACTGCATATGAGCTCACCCTCACTAACCCCTTAGCAATCAACTTATCTACTTGCCTTTGTAACTCTTGCTCCTTAGGATTCATCCTATATGCTACCTTGTTAGGGAGACTAGCACTAGGTATGAAGTCAATACAATGTTGTATGTATCTCATAGGTAGTAGTCTAGGTGGAATTGCATTGGAAATAATGTCAGAAAATTCATGGGGCAAAGTATTCATGATAGGGGGCAACTCACGTGTCTCCTTATTCTCCTCTAGAACGACAAGGGCATAGGTTCTGCAAGATTCCACTATGACCTTTTCAACTTCAATCTTAGACAAGATTATTTTCCCTCTCTTTAGAAGGCTTGGGACTACTCTCTATCTTAGTAGGCCCTAACACAATCTTCACCCCATCCTTCATAAAGGAATACATATTTTTGAACCCATCATGTATCACTTTTCTATCATATTTAATGGCGGACAACTACAAGGGAAGAGGAGGTAGAAGGGAGGGAGAAGGAAAACGAGGTTATAGAGACGCAGGAAGAAGAGAAAGGGAGGAGGAAGAAGAAGAACAAGAGGGAGGCTGGGATTTTTTCATACAATCCTCAATTGCCTTATACATGAGAGGGGTGGTCTTTATATAGACCTTATATCTTGACCAAATCAAGTAATCAATTGACCAAATCAATCGATACGGACTAAATTTGGACCCTTACATCAATTCATCCCTTATCAAAATTGGTTCACTAAATTGACCCAATTACATAAATCCAATTGACTAGTCTAATAACAAAACAACCGACCAACTTGGCTTGACTAAAACAAGCAAATAATGCAATAAAAGAAAATGACTCAAACTCAAATGGACCCAATCCGGGTATGACTCAATCCGGGGGCTCGGGATCATCTGAATAAAGGGCTCTGATGTCCCCATCAACTCCTTCCGGATGGAAAAAACTCGACCTCGTCGAGTACAGGTCTGGCCGGCTGTCGTACTGCTCCAGGAGATCGAGGTCAAGGCGCTACAATCGGGCTCTGAAAATTCACGTCACGTTAGATTTTGGTCGATCTTTCCACCAAACAAGGTAACATAAATAACCACCATTTCTGGTTTACATCACCTGCTCATCCAATATATGTTCTATTTATTCTCTGCGTGCATGAAATTTGGGAGGTGGTAGCTCAACAGCATGTAATAGGTCAGGGTGTTCAACATGGGCAGGTATGTCAACAAAAGGGTCAGAAGTCATGAATGTTGTCTTTTTGTATGGGACTAAATCTTCAATATTAAATATCGCACTAATTCCATAGTCATCAAAAAGATTCACAACATAGACATTCGAACGAATTTTTCATAGGAATTCGAACGGTGCCGTACTACAAGCTTGCAACTTCTCGAACGTTTTCGAAGAAAGTTGTTCAAGCCTAATTCTTATCATGACGTAGCCTCTTTCACTTAGCTCTTTATATCGTCCGTGTATTTATATTTTAAGTTTTAAAGTAAATATAATTGCTGATTTCTTGATGCAATGAATATGGATGTGATGCAAATGACTGTGCAGATTCAGAGACTTCATACTGATGAGACATAGAAAACAGGTCTATGGATTGCCTAGGTTTGTAATCATGCACCACTTCGAATGGACTCATGCCTATGGATTGTTTACCGAACTATTATATGCAAACTCAACTATTGGTAACATTAAATCCTAGGTCCTAGCATATACATTTGTGTTGAGCCTATGATGTGGAAGGTTGGACAGAGATGCTCCGAAAACTAGATCAATTGCGTGTTGGATATCACGCATCGAAGAATGTGCATTCGGAAGATCATCAGGGACTACATCATGAAACTCCTCTAGAAGGAAAACTACTACAGGGGAAGGTTCAAGGTTGGACTCCGCATTAGTATCTTTAGCTACAAGCCAACTCGGTGACTGGCTCTCAATATTTTTCACTACCTCTTCCACAATAGTGATGTGAAGTGGCTTGGTTGTACTTAGATCAATAGTCTCCCTTTGAAAATTATTTTGGACAAAGTCTAATCCTGTGGTTCGTCTTCAAAGTCTTCTACATAGTCTTCTATATTTGGTTCATAGACTTCTTCGACTTATTCGGCCTCTTGGTTCCTAACTTCTGGTTCAATAATCAAGTAGGTCTTAGTGGAACATTGGGACGTTATGTGGCTGAATTGTTGACACCTAGAGCATTGGGTTTGGTGCCTAGGAGAATGGGGAAGGACTACAGGTGGTGCGGCCAAACCGATTTTAGGTTGGGCTGCAACAGGAGTTGGCGGTTTAGGGATCCTAGAATTTGGCATGAGCTCACGGATCTTTTGTTTGAATTCCCCGTGTCTAGTCCGCATGGCAGCGAATTGTTCTATGAGAGATCTATAAACGTCGGAATTCATGGTAGCTACAGGGGTGTTAGGTTGATTGAAATAATACTCCCTATCACTACAGGTTGGCATGCAATAACAATATTAGGTGATGATGTGAAATGCAGTGTTACTAATGAAACCTTAATAAATATGATGGAGGACCAAATTTGATGGAGGACAACCTACTAATGCAATCTATTATGATTTCAAAGATCAGCAAGTTTTCATAAAAATAATTTAAAGTTTAAATATTGCTGATTTTTACTTCGGTTTTTCAGAATTAAGGATTAAGATTATTCGATTTAAGAAATTAGATTGCAATCAAGTAGTACAGTTGTTCTGATTCTAAAATAATCTGATCGAAGAATGCTGAGAAACGTCCAGTCGCTAAGGTGTGCTAATTTAATATCTAGATTTTAAAAGGCGAATAAGATGGGTTTGAAAGTAGATGTTCTAGGTTTTGGAGTTTGACAACAATGTAAGTTTTCAAGAATATGGCTATCATGCAAGAGAATTAGAACATAATTAAATGAATAAGCCCAAGAAAAGTAGAAACCTATCACCTGTTGGAAAGCAGACGACCAGAGTCGTTCGCTCGTGGGCTGGGGCGACGATCAGAGACACGGTTGCAGCTGATGGCCTCTTCAATTGGCTTTAACTTGGGTTGGATCACTACAATTTGGCGGATCTGACTGTCCTGCAAACCGAGGGGACAGATGTAAACGACCTGTATAGGATTAAGTCTGATGACGGCAGGGCCTGTTGGGCCTTAAATTGAAGAAGGGGACCGTGGACTCGGGTGAGATTTTTTGGTGGGGTGTTGGGCTCGGATGAGTTGCAGTGGCCGAAGAAAAAAAAAGGGATGAGGGGAAAGAGGGGAGGCAGAAGGTGATGGAGATTCGGGTTGGGGACGGCCGGCGGCGGAGCAGAGGAAGGGGGATGGAGCTCGGCGCCGAGAAGGAAGCACAGGGGTGGGGCGGCTCTGTGGTTCGGTGGCGGCGTGCTCGGAGGACACGACGAAGCGCTGCGAGCGGTCAGCTCGAGGAAGGTGGCGTTCGGAGGGAAAGCTCGGCGGAGGGCTCGAAGGAGGCGATGCCTGAAGGGGGCACTTGGCAACAACGGCTCCGGCGGCGATGACGGGCTCGGCGGCGGCGGGGACCCGAGGGGTGGAGTGGAGGTTGAAGACGAACAGTTTCAGAGGAAAGGGTTTTTTTTGTCTTTTTTTGTCTTTTTTTTTGTTCTGCGTGCAAGGCACGTGCTACTCTTTTCTTTTTTTTTTCTTTTTTTTTTTGGAGCTGGACTCGGGCTAGCGGGTAACGGGCTAATGGGTTTGGCTCTTACCTATTAACGCCGGTCTTCTTCAACCTCCCGACGGATTTGGGAGGGCGTGCCGCTCTCCGCGGCGGCGCTTGCGGGCGGAGCGACGGGGGCGGCCGACCTCGGGCAGGCAGTCACGAGCATGGACGGCAACCGGTCACGGGCACGGGCGGTGATCTTCTCTGAATATCAGGCACGGTGGAGCTTCCGGGGTTGCGGCGATGGCTCGGGTGCAATCGACCGCGGTGCGGTGTGCGGCGGAGGGAGTCGTATGGGAGCCGATTAGCTGAACCTTTTTGGGTTCGTGAGAGAGGGGAAGCAGTGGCGGGATGCGGTGGAGGTCCTCGGAGGAGGTGCTCGGAGGTCGAGGGCGCTCGGCGGCGGTGCTGGTTGCAGAGCGCGGTGGAAAGGGGCGGCCGACGAGGGATGACGGGGTGCTCGGGAGTGGATGGAGACACGGGATGGCGGGACAAGGGCTCTTCCTTTCTTCCCTTCTCGTGCAGCTCCAGACAGGCGCTGTGGGGCGGAAGCGGCAGTGGGTGTGGGTGCAGCAACAGAAATGGGAAAACCGATGAACGGCCTTTCTCCTCTGAAAAATAGATGAGGGTTTTCCTCTCTGTTCCTTTGCGTGAGGACCGAGAGAGAGGAAAGAAAAGAACTAGATCGTGGCTTTGGCAGCAGGGGCAAAGTCGAGGCTCTGATACCAAGCTGATGGCGGACAAATGCAAGGGAAGAGGAGGAAGAAGAAGAGAGAAGGAAGAAAAGGTTATAGAGATGTAGGAAGAAGAGAAGGGGAGGAGGAAGAAGAAGAAGAACAAGAGGGAGGCTAGGGTTTTTTCATTCAATCCTCAATCGCTTCATACATGAGAGGGTGGTCTTTATATACACCTTACATCTTGACCAAATCAAGTAATCAATTGACCAAATCAATCGACACTGACTAAATTTGGACCCTTACATCAATTAATCCCTTATCAAAATTGGTCTACTAAATTGACCCAATTATATGAACCCAATTGACTAGTCTAATAACGAAACAACTGACCAAATTGACTTGACTAAGACAAAAGCAAATAATGCAATAAAGAAAATGACTCGGACTCAAATAGACCCAATCTGGGTCAGACTCAATCCGGAGGTTCAGGATCATCTGAATGAAGGGCTCTGATGTCTCCATCAATATTACCATGGACGACCAAGTAATAAGTCACAAGTCTACATAGGTATAACATCACAAAGCAACTCATCGGAATATTTCTTGCCAATAGAAAATTGAACAAGGCAACGCTTGTGAACCTTTACCTTATTATCCTTACGAAACCAAAAAAACTTGTATGGTTGAGGATGATCTTCCGTTTTGAGCTTCAATTTCTCTACCGTTATTGCTGCCACGAATTCTCACAGCTCCCTCCGTCAATGATCTCATCACAGACTTTGCCATGAGAAGTGCATCGTGTATGGAAGATGTTGTTGCGAAGCCACTCGTCATCTTTTACATGTGCTGCGCTCAAGCTCCTACAAACCACTAGAGATTCTCCTTGATCGACATAAACCACTTCCTCTTCTTCTACCTCCTCATCATATGTTGGTTCACCCAAATCTTCGGCTTCACCTCCGTCTTCCTCCACAAGAGAAATAATTTTATGGTTAAGACAATCAGATGCAATATGGCCTATACCTTGGCATTTGAAGCATCGACGACCAATAGGAGGTTGGGAATGAATCGACAAGGATTTTCTGCTTTTGAAGAGATTTTTGACAAGGACGCCTTGGTGGAATTGACCTTGGAAGGTCCGGCACTCTCCCGGTTAAAAGGAGTGTCACAACTTGTAGAGCGAAAAACTCTCCTACAAAGCTCCTTCAGTTGCTTCTCCACCTTTGTTGCAAGCTTGCACGCATCGTTAAAAGTCCAATAAGGTTGCAATTAGACCATGTCATAAATTTCACAACGTAACCCGCCAAGATAACAGGCTATGGTTTGCTCCTCGCGCTCCTCAACAAGACACCGCAACATTAGATACTCAAACTCAGCAGTATAATCTTCCACAGATAATTTTTTTTGCTTAAAATTATGAAACTTGAAAAAAACATCTTGCCTGTAATTTGGAAGAAATTTCTGTCTTAGCACCTCTCTCATTTTTTCCATGTCACAATTTGCTTTTTCCCTTTATGTGCCATCTGCTTCTTAAGATGCTCCCACATGATAGAGGCGTGTTTCTTCAACTTGATGGCTACAATTTTCACCTTGTGATCTTCTGGTACATCTTTGTATTTAAAGACGCGCTCCACCGTATGCAACCAATTAATGAACTCATCAGGATGTGCCCTTCAAAATTAGGAATATCAACTTTGATGTCGAACTCATTGAAACTCGCGACTCCTTCGGGAACGATTCGATGTCGGGCTATGATCACGATGAAAAGGATTGGTGTCTTTGTCCTCGTCATGTGAATCTTCTTCCTCTAATTTATGATTTGAGATATTATGTCTCAAAGTTTGAAGATGCGCCAAATTTTGTTGAAGCCACTACACTTCCCTCTGCAAGTCTTCGTTCTCAACATCATGAATATATAAGCATGTTTGGAGTGCTCTTCAAGCAATACAATATATAATCCTAAACTTAGGGAGAAAGACAAAATGCCATAAATAGGCGTTCCCTAAGTAGGCGTCCCATAAGAAAGAAAAAATACCATATATTGGCGTCCCAAAATTAGTCTTTACTTAGGCATTAACTAAAAAACAAATTGCCATAGAAAAATTTTCTTTTTGGCTCTCCCGGTTGAAAAGGGCTCTCCTTAAGCACCCGTATCAAACTGTATAATATCTTCATAAAATGTCTAATCAGTTAACTGTGTAAGAGTTGCAAACCATGGAAAGAGCAAAAAAAATGGTGAGGACTGCTTGTTACAACTATTATAAAACTAGTGCATCCAAATACCATTTTTCATACCATAACTGGAGCAATTTACCATGCAATTGTTAAATGGTATCATGACCGCTTACCATTCTATAAGGTAATGTTCCATTTATAAATTATTTTGGTTTAATCACATTCTTTCATGGTGGGTTGATTGTTAATTTGATACAGCATTTAATTTAAACAAGGTAATGTTCTTTCAAATAAGAGGCCTTTGCCACTTGGATGCTACTTGTACTATCAAGTTTCAGATGGTAGTTTTAGCTCATGATTTGGTAACGTGCCTTGAAACCCCATATTCTTAAGGAAATTTTTGGGTGATCTCCCTGTGCTATACACAAGTACTATGGACAGTGCAACAGATTTATTTGAACATTACCTGGTAAGTTTTTCAACATCTAGTAATTAACTTGATGCAGGATTCCATGTCCTTGTTATTATACAAGATTCAGCAATTTTTCTAGGAGGTGATAAGCAGAATCCTAACTTTTAATGGATTGAAAACCCTGGTCCCAGTTTTCCTTTTCTTTCCTTTCCTTTCCCATTTCTTTTTGTTTCTCAGACAATGTATCTCTTAAAACCCTGGAGGTCATAACTCACCCTTTTCAAAAGATTGTAGCTTTATTATGGATATGAGTTCTAAGAATCGTCATGATAATTGACTGTTTTGGCTTGACAGAAAATTTTCAACCTCAACAGATGCTTCTGCTGTGCTATTACTCTATAGTTCTGGTATCCCAACTCCTATGGTGGATTGTTTGGGTTGGACAATCGTATTATCTGTGGTCTACTTTTTGCTAACTTTGTTAAAATTTGGAAGCTTTAAATTGCAGGCTCTTTAAGAAAAATAATGGCGCTAGACTTTGGGGCCTGGTATGAGAGAAGATTAACCTTCTTCCTCTTATACTAATGATTGGCCATGGATATATATTTGTCCGCTGCCGGCTGAATTGTAGAATGACATACTAGCTCTATATGAGTTGAACAATCACAAGTGTAGTAGGTTTTATTTGTTGAAAAACAATTATGGGCATATTAGAAGAGCTGTATGTGTTGCATAAATTAAAGACAAAGTGATGGAGAATCGATGGAGATCAAGCTCCAAAAATTTGGCTAGGAACCATACTGTGGTATGTTGATAGTTTGATATAACATGGTCGGTGGAATACAGTATGCGCCCATACTGCAATATGCTCCGAACAGTTTTTCCTCACTTCCATCCATAGTACTGCTTGATCTGGGTGGTATGAGGCAGTTTTGCTCCATTTGGAGTAGTGTAGACCTGTTCGGTTCATATAACGAATCAAATCTTAGCATTGTACCGGTATGGTATTGCTGATATGGTGGTGGTTTCAGATCGATATGGCAGACCTTGATTGAGATGGTATGAACATGTGCAATGGAAATTCAAGGGGGCTCCATTAAGAAGAGGTACCTAAACCTGTTTTGAAAGATGTAGGAAAAGGAGGGGTAGATCTGAAATAATATGGTTGGAGGTTGTAGGAAAGTATAAGGAAGAGCTTGAAATAATAACATTAGACGTGCCCTAAACAGTAATGATTGGTGAATGAGGATTCATAAAGCCTTTCCTCTTAAAAAGGATCCATAAAACCCCGAATAGTTGGGATAAGATCGGATTGTTATGGCCATGTATATCAATCATCAGTATTTTTTTGCAACTTTCGCAGTGGCTTTATTTGTTTGTTGTAACAATTTGATATGTGAAGAAAACATGGGCAAAGCTGCAAGATGCCTGCGTGCTACTGCTGCATCTATAACAAGCTGGATTGAGCATGTCAAAATCTAGGGCATGTAGAACTCTCTTTGTTGTACAAGCAATACTTCCTGCCCGAAATTTCTGAGTGGATGTGTTGTTTTCTCTATGTTCCTGCAGGACATGTCTACTCATCCCCCTACAAGAGAATGCCACAACAATATGAGGACTACTACTCGACCTACCATAGGATGCCCACACGCAAGTTCTCTAAGAAAGAGTGGGAGGACTTCACACGTGAATCGACTAGGGAAGCGTTGACTGATTGGGCATCAACCCCTGAAGTTGCCAAATGGGTTGCTGATAATGCTCAGCACATGCAGCTCAATCCAGATAGTATCTCTGATGACACTATGGAGAGCTCCTCAGGCTCCTCGGAAGAAACTGCTTTGGAGAATGGCAGCATGCTTGACCTTTTCAGGTGGGGTTGAACTAAAGCCTGTCGTAGCATTCCATATCTGCAACATAATGGAATGGGGATGGATCTGGATTAGCTACATGTTCTTTTTTTTTCTTCTAATCTTGAAGTAAATATAGGTTAGTATCACTGTCTTCTGACAAGCTGGTCGCCAGTTGCCAATTTTGTTCCCTCTGATTTTTTCTGTCAAGGGCTGCACTGGTAATCTTGCTTGATAACAAATAGGATCATGGCTAGGCTTTTGTACTGGCATGACTACGTTGTTTGCTTTCTCCTAGTACATCATTATACAGGATTAGGGCTAGGTATTGTAATGACAACTATTCTTGTTGCTTGTATTGTATGCTACCACTAATATTACAACTACTAGCAGATAATCAGATCATCATGTTAACCACTAATGGTAAACCTCATCTGTTGGGTGACTTCGTCCGTGAAGTTGGTCAAGAAAAACTCATATACAAGGCATTGATGGTCATTGATGGTAACTAGTTCATTTTCTATTCCACCTGTATACCAAAAAGATCCTTCTTTGTAGCATTATCTAGCATTAAATTCTATGGTACTTGATGCAGTGTACAGATGAATTCTAAATCAAGCCTTTGAAAGAGGAGCCTTGGGCATTCTTGTGTTTAGGCTGTTTTTTAGTCTAATTTCTATGGTACTTGATGCAGTGTACCGCCCCATGCCTGGCACAAGAGATTTGGCTCTGACCTAATTTTTCAATCCACTTTTGAAATAATTATTGCAACTTTTTCTGGTTCTCGTGAGATTTCTCTTAAATCTAACAAAATGTGGCATAGAGTGTTTCACAATTTGTGGGACAGAAGAGCTAGTTGTGTAAACCCTGATAGTTCATACCAACATCTTACTGTAAAAATGTTGAAGGTTTGGAAGCTAACCGGGCATGGAAATAAATTGGAAGAGTTCTAGCTCTAGCTATAGCACTGCATCATGTTAACACTTTTATATTGATTAATATTAATATTTATTAATTTTGAAAATAGCAAGGGATTTTCAAGAGTTTTCTTTTCAAAATAATACCAGAGTTTTATTTTCAGAATAACACTTTACCCGTTTTATCTATTTGAGGTAATTGTGTTTTGAAACTTTAACTGTTTGGCTCCCTTAACCAATCTTTTTATTCATTGGGAGGAAGTTTGAAACTTTTACCAATTATGTTTCTTTTACAATTAACACTGTGTTTCACTTCTATTTATATGATACAATGTAGCACATATGGATAATTTTTCCTTTAATTGTTACTACCATTTACAAAAAATCCCATACTCTCTTTATTACTAATTAACAAAGGCCAATACTCTCTCATACACTCTCTCTTCCACTATCTCATATCTTTTCTTAAGAAAGCAATGCCCTATCATCATCATCATTACTATTATTAATATAATACTTCATTAAGTGTGTGGGTGTTGATGTGCTATTTCCACGAAGTCCACTTGTATAGTGAAGAAACAATTATTTTTAAGAAAGTACCCTCTGCGGTGCGTCTAGCCAAAATTTAATTGTTTTTTGCAAGTTTTCTTTGATTTTTGTACATGAAGCCCCCAACCATTCATAAGCAAATGAGTTTGTTTAATCTACAAACTTATGTAAACTTTAGGACCCCACTTTCAAAACGAAAAACAAAAACAAAATGAAGACAAAATGTTGGAAAAAGCACTTGCAAGATTTCCAACTTAATATCGTATGTAAATAAATAATTCATAAAACTGCACAAGTGAGATAATTCAAACCTCTGGAAAATGGGATCCATGCACCTAGTAACATATTTAATAGTATAGTCAATCTATAATGGAGTATCATGGTGAGCATAGTTTTTTAGGATTTTCTTTTGTGCTTTTTTCTATTTTAGCAACATCTAAACATATTAGATCTCCAACCAATCTTCGATTTTAAATTTAAAATCTTTTTATATATAACAAATTTGGACCCACACCGATGGAGCAATCGGCCTGAGCTTGATCGAGCTTAAGTCTAAACAAGACCGATTTGTTTAATATTATTTTTGAGCTTAATTCAAGCCTAATCTCGAATCGGGCCAAATAGGAGTCAATCCAAGATGAAATCTAGTTCAACTTAAATTAAAGACTAATTCTTGATTTCATTTGTGGTTAACATTTAATTGATCTAAAGAACAAAAGAAATGCAGTAATCAAAACTTTAATCAATAATCCATTATATTACATAATATATATAATTTAAATCTATATTCAAGCAATATCAAGCCAAGCTTGATCAAGCTAGGTTAATTCTCTGCCTAGCTTGAAAGTAATTTCTAGCCTATTTGGTTTCTTCAAGCTTAGTTTATTTAGCTTCAAAATGACTTCAATTCATGCTTTTCCCAAGTCAAGACTAACACGAGCTCGAGCCACTCAGTTTGCTTGACACCTCTACTCATTACCCCTATTCCTATCCACCCTGCACCTTTTAACTTTGTTCTAAGTTTATCTCTTCTCGATCTTTTTCAACTCTTTATTTTCTTACAGTATCAGAATTTTTGTGAAGAAAAATCATGTGATTGTGGCAACCCTCCACTTCGATTCGCATTTTCAGCTCACCACACCCCATTTCCCATTTCTTATTTCCGTGGAGTGCCTTTTTTTTTTTTTTTGCAACCAAAGAGTCAGATTCCTACCAAAAATTAAAAGCATAGAGTCTAGTTTAGTTGACATTCCCTCTCTAACGTCCAAATATCTATAGCCTTTATTTTTCCCTAAGATGTTGGGGTGGGCTGTAACCAAGTCGGGTTGCGTTGGTTATGCGTCAAGCTAGAAATAGATCAGGTTTTTAATTGAACCTGACCTATTTATTAAATAGGTAAAAATTTAAAACCCAGATACCTGGTGTATAATAAGCAACTCAGCCTGTTCAATAAACAGGCCATATAAGATTGGGATCCACACTAAACCTATTTAATTGCCAATATGGGTAAAACGTTAAAATTGAACCTGGCTAAAACATATCACACCTAGTTTAGATGTGCAATCAAAATCACGTTAATTTGGATGAATGAGTTGCATGCCATCTGAGTACAGTATATGGTCAGATTAATTTCAGCCAAAGGTCTCCGGTGCAACCAGCAGGAGATCTGGTGAAAATTATTGGAGGGATTAATGCTGCGGAAGAGCAATTAATTCTGTTTTGCACGGTGCAAACATGGATCTTGCAACCACCAAATGCATGGCCGGCCGGCCGGCCTACCTCCACGGTTTGCAACGCGCCCACCCAAGTAGTTGTGGATGTGCGGCCGCGGGATGTCACTCCGCCAACTCCTCTTCCAACCGTTTCCTCTCTGTTCCCGACGTCGCTCCCAGCCGCCCGTCCTACAGATCAGTCGTTCGCTTGCTGTAGCCTCTCTCTGTTTATAGCTTCTTCTTTTTTTTGCTATTATTTCTCTTTCAAAGACATCCTCCTCTTCCAAGGCCGCCTCCACCTTTCCATCCCATCTTGGAGAAGATGGAATCTGGCACGGCAGATGCCACGATTCTGAAGCCGCCGACTTACCAAGGCATCTACAGCCCCGTGAACCTGAGCTACGAGGGGGACATCTGCGACTGGAAGAGGCCCATCAAAATTGCCTCCGACGGCTTCCTCCTCAACGACTCGTCCCTCGATTATGCCTTTCCCGTCCTCCTCCTCCAGCTTCTGCTCATCGCCGTCACCTCCCGCCTCGTCTACGCCCTCCTCCGCCCCCTCAAGCAGCCCCGCGTCGTCTGCGACATCATCGTATGTTGTTTCTTTTTCCATTCTCCTCTCCTATCTTTACTCTTTCTTGATGATGATGATGATGATGAAAGATCGATGGAGTACGTGCGTGCGTGGTTGCAGGGCGGCATACTCCTCGGGCCTTGCTTCCTTACTCGCAATTTGGAGTTCAGGGCCCGGGTGTTCCCCTACAAGTCGTTCGGCCAGCTCCGCGCCCTGGCTTCCTACGGGCTCATGTTCAAGCTCTTTGTGATGAACGTGAAGATGGACCCGTCCATCATCCTAAGGCCAGGGAAGAAGGCCCTCTCCATCGGCCTCGTCAGCATTCTCGTGCCCTTCGGCGTCCAGGTCGGCCTCTCCGAGCTGCTTAGAGACAACCACCGCATCGACCCCAAGTTCGCCACCGGCCCCTTCCTCGCCTTCATCGCCGTCAGCCTGAGCACCACCACCTACCCCGTCCTTGCCGACCTCCTGGACGAGCTCGGCCTCCTCAACACCGAGCTCGGCCGCCTCGCCATGTCGTCGTCGTCCGTCAACAGCGCGGTGGGATGGCTCTTCCTGGTCGTCTTCTCCGCCATCAAGCTGTCCGGTGGGGAGTCGTTACATGCGGCCCAGTCTCTGGCTACGTGTACCGTCCTCGTGCTCCTGGCCGTGTTCGTGTTCCGGCCCTGCATGCGGTGGATCGTCCGGCGGACCCCGCGGGGCGGGCGGGTCGGAGGCGGGGCCGTCATGGCCATACTGGCGGCGGTCGTGGTGTCGGGCTTGTTCAGCGACCTCGTCGGGGCGACGTTCATCTTCGGGCCCATCGTTCTGGGTCTCGCAGTGCCGGACGGGCCGCCCCTCGGGGCTCAGCTGGTGGAGAAGCTGGACATGATCGTGACGGAGATGTTGATGCCCATGCTCTTCCTCTCGGGTGGTCTGATCACAGACTTCTCGGGACTCGCAGACCATGAAGGCATCCAGGTTGGGAGCTCGACCATGTGGCTGTTCATCGTCGCGCTCATCGGGTTCGTCGCCAAGCTGGTGGCGACGCTGGTGCCGGCCATGTACTACGACATATCACCACACAACGCCTTGCTGCTGGGCCTCATCATGAACTTCAGAGGAATGATAGAGATGGTTATTTTACTGAACTTCAGGTCTTTCAAGGTGAAGTTCCCATTTAATTTTTAATTTTTATGCATGCATGCACATTTGAATGAAGTATATATACATGTCGCCAAATGCGATGTAATCCTAAGCAGTTGCTCACCCGCTGGGTCCATCGTCTCCAGATCCTTGATATCGGAAGCTACACGGTTCTGATATTCGCCATCGTGTTGATGACCGGGATCGCCGTCCCGCTGGTGAAACGCTACTACGATCCCCTGAGCGTGAACTACGTGGTGGGGCGGTGCAGCATCGAGCAGCTGAAGCCCCACGCAGAGCTGCGCATCCTGGCGTGCATGCACGAGGAGGGGGCGGTGCCGGCCATCATCAGCCTTCTGGATTCGTCGTGGGTGGAGGGGGCCAACCCGCTGTGCGTGTACGCGCTGCACTTGGTGGAGCAGCTGGGCAGCGCCAGCTCCAGCCTCGTCGCCCACAAGAACAGCAAGGACTTGGGCGACCCCAGCAAGATGGGCCACCTCCTCAACGCGCTCCTCCACTACGAGCACTTCAAGAAGGGCCACGTCGTCGTGCATCCCTTCACCGCCATCGCCCCCTACAAGACCATGCACCAGGACATCTGCTCCCTCGCCTTGCACAAGAGCGCCGCCATCATCGTCCTGCCCTTCATCATCAACATTAAGGACGCCGCCGACTCCGCCGCGGATGCCGACCGAGCCATCCGATGCATCGTCCCCAACGTCCTGTCCCAGGTGAGACGTATAAAATATTTATAGATTGGCGCACTGCAGTGCGTTGCATGTCGAACCCCATTTATTGAATTACGTACGAATACTACGATGGTGCTCCCGAATTATGTTTCTAAATCTATATTTTCAAATGCAAATTTATAGGCTCCTTGCTCGGTGGGCATCCTCATCGGCAAAAGCGCGGATCGCCCGGTGGTGCCGTCCCCTGGCCATTTCCAGCGGCACATCGGGGTGCTCTTCTGGGGCGGCCCCGACGACCGGGAGGCGCTCTCGTACGCCTCCCGCATGCTCTACCGCAAGGGCGTCCAGCTCACCGTCATCCGCTTCGTGCTGACGAACGACCACAAGGACAAAGAGGCCATCGAGAAGCTCCAGTCTGACAACATGAACAACGAGCACCTGAGGCTCCAGGAGGTGGTGGCCAAGGACATGGAGCAGACCATCTCGGCCATCAGGTCCACTGATAGCCAATTCGACCTCGTCATCGTGGGGCGGCGCCAGAGCTCGTCCTCGCTCCTGGTACAAGGGCTGGCGGAATGGAGCGAGTTCCCTGAGCTCGGGGTGGTGGGAGACATGCTTGCATCCTCGGATTTCCACAGCTTTTCCTCCGTCCTTGTCGTGCAAAAGCATGATGGTTCAAAATAAAAGTTGAAGGCGCAGCAAGAACTCTAGGAGTTTTACGTGCAGCAGGCTAGTGTTTGAAAAAGAAATATAAAAAAAAAAAAAAACTTCGACAACAAAGTTGATGGAATCACAAATAAAAGAAAAACATTGAAATACCTTTACGCTTCAATGCCTCTCTAAATTTCAGGTTGCTTGAGTGAGTTGTCACTGATTTGAATCACTTATGCTTTATTTTATTTTCTTTCTGTTGATGTAGCTGGTTGTACTCACTTAAGAACTATATGAAACGCGGCTTTTATCAACAACAAAAAAAAAAAAAAAGGGACTGGTTGGTTGGAATGAAAATAGAAATGAATATCTTCCATTCCAATTATTTAGTTAGAGAAAATTGTATTTTTTTTTCCAAAAGGGGATGGAAATACGACTCAATTTTTCGAAATCCAATTTCGACTCCTTCTCATTCAAATCCTATTCTGATTCCGATTCTGATTTCCGTCATAGACCAAATACATCGAAGAATATGGCTATTCCATTTCCATTCCAATCCTTTCTATTCTGATTCCGATTTTGATCACAAACTATATACACCCTATGTTGATTGTTGTATTCCAACTGAGATTTATGCAATCACTGATTTGATATGATTTCCTTGTGATTTTGCCGTTAAGAAATGAGATCTGTTAGTCTCTACTTGATTGAGACCATGTATACTGCTACATTTGGCTTTAGAAGATCGGTTAGATTATTGCTACGACAAGTGAATGCTAAATCTTATACTTCCAGCTTCCGAATGGGAGCTTTCTTCCTAATAATATCTAAATATTATTACAAAAGACAAACTATAATTTAAAAAAAAAAACTGTTGAAAAAATTTATCAAGCCATTAGTTTAAAGTTTTGTACTGTTAGGTCATAAAATATCATAATATTTATATAAGAAATGAAAGATTGTATGTAAATAATACCATGTATTTGCTAATGGATAGTACTCTCTCAAGCCCTTTTTAGAGAGAGAACCTCTGGGCAACCCATTTGAGTTTCCTGCCCAAATGGTTAGGGAATCTCTCCATTCCCCCTTATTTTCTTATCTTCTTCCCCTTTTCTTGTCTTCTTCCCCTTTTCTCCATTGGATTAGGGTTGCCATGATTGGAGTGGGGTCGGTCCAATTACATGGATTGAAAACATGAAGGGCTAGGATTAGCCCTTTAGTAATTAGGTCTAAAGGCTAATATTAGTTTATAAGCTGAGATTGCATACGGCTTAAGTGAGACATTTTTAATAATACCAAAATTAAGTATAAATTCTCACTAAATGTCATATCCCTTCCAATTATCCCACCTTAGGTCATTGGATGAGAAGGCTAGAATGCTCGTATTGAAAAGAAATTTTGCAAGATTAAAGTTGCATAAGAGAATGACTAATCAAGATCATACAAAATCGGAGATGGTCTAGCCATAATTTGACAAAGGATAGACCAACTATCAATAAGGCTAAAGTTAACGTAATTATAATGGCTTATCATATGAATTAGTCATTTTGGTACCTAAACCTTAATAGATGAAGAGTAGAAAGCTTGCTTAAATAATATAAAAAAAGTTATACTTCTATTATACCTTTTTATCTGTTTGATATGAACTTATTGCTGACAACTTAGCCTGAAAGAATCATTAAAGCTGGATTATAGAAAGAATCTGCATATATGGTTTCTTTTTGTCAACTTCTCTTTCAACTGCCAGACCTTATTAGTAGATTAAGAATTCAGATCAATTGGATCTCAATTATTCAAATAAAGATCGCCTCTTGAACAAATAAATGATTTTTATTATAACTACATTTATAAACAATGTACTTGTATTAAAAGATACAATGAGGATAGAGAATGGTGTTAACCTAGGGTTATTCTAAGGTTTGGGTCACGTGGTTGCTCTTTTATTTTTATTTTTATTTATTTATTTTTCCTACAATGATCTATGAATTATTTTGAAGTGCAAAGAGCCAAGAGAGGATGCCCAGTAGTGTCTACAAATATGGGTTGATTAGTTTAACTGACTTGAAAATAAGGACTAAAATGGGGGATTTGGAGGTGAGTCCACTTTAGAAGTATTTTCCTGGAGAGGTGAATCTAAGATAGGTGCTCGGTTGAACCATCTTGGGTTCGATGCCAATGTGGATGACCAAAATTGGCTCACAAGTAGACTGATTTTGAGAAATTAGGTATGGCCGAGGCGTAAAGATTGGCACAAAAGATGCTATATGATCAATAGCTAGTGACATTTTTGCAGGCACAACTAAAGGATAAAAAGATTTGTATCAACATGGAGCTAGGGCCATGTAATAGTTGGAGAAAGCATAGACACTGAACTTCGGTCAATTCCTCGAAACAAATTATCATCAAAAGCACACAAGTCGATATGAGTTTGAGAATTAAAAATTCTCTCTCCTGGAAATCTCCATGGAAAAATTGTCAAATCAAAGATCATATGCCTAGAAAATGTAAACCCAACCCTTGGCAGAATGGTAGCACCGGTATCCCCTATATCATCCTACAAAGATAAATGGAATTGAGCGAGAGTCAAACTTTGACTCGGCATAATCTCATACTTAAGGAAGGCACTGACAGACAAAGACATGCAACTAATCAAATTTTGGATTCTTATTCTTGTATGGAGACATGATTTCCAATACTCAGGAGGACAGATGATTGATCAACCAATATGCAGTGCTAAATGCTTCAACCCAAAACCTTGCAGACACATCACCATCACGTAACATGTTTAAGCCAAGCTTAGTTATTTCCCAATGTTTTTTTTTTTCAGTCAGACCGTTTTGTGCCAAGGTATAAGGACAAGATCTTTGATGGTAATACCATGATCAGGTAAATATGCCAAGAATTTGTCACCTAAAGTTTCACCACCCTCGCCGGATTGAAAAATCCTCATTTTCTGATCAAAATCATGTTGGAGCGAACTCATGAAAATGGATGAAGCATGATAAAAAATCTGAAGCGTTTTAAAGGAAAGAAACATTTGAATCTTGGACATTCATCAATAAATAAATAAAAAATAACATAATGGCGAGGCCTTTGAAATGAAATAATTGGAGTTTCACCCCATAAATCACAATGAATTCAAGCAAAAGATTCTTCAGATAATTCATGAGAATTCAGAGAAAGGCAACAAGTCCAAGTCAACAGGTTCGAGATATTGCTGGGCTTTCACAGGCTGTCCAGCCCCTGAAGAGTCTCGTCTTGAATCACAGATCTCTAGATGTGGTAAATCGTAGTCAGATGACAGCTAGCACAGGTTGTGAACAATGATTGCTCAATTTTGTTAATTAATTTATACATATATGGAGTAGGCCAATGTCATAATAGGATCTAATATGAAGGCAGACCTGTACATTTTTTGGGCAATCTAGTTGTTTTTGACTAACACTTGCACAAATCGGATTAAAAACTATCATCACAACACTGGACTAGCATCTCACACACACACACACACACACACACACAGAGAGAGAGAGAGAGAGAGAGAGAGAAGGTAAATGTTTTGGATATGTCTCTTGCTATTTCATATGTTCTGCACAAATTTGCTAAACACTAGCACAACTTTTAACATAAGAAAAATACAGGCTCTCTTATTTGCTGATCCTGTGCTTACATGTATCAATTGGCCAACTAGTATCGAATAGTTTTCTTTTCATGAAGAATAATATATAAATTTGTAAACTAGTCTTTTTCTGAGATAGGGAGAGACTTACTCTCAAGAACAAAAGAGAGAAAAATAACAAACAAAAGAGCTGATAGATGAAGCACCAACGATCCTTTATTCTCTATGTTTTTTTTCTCTAGATTAGGACAGGCATCCCTTTTTATAATAGATTTTGGAGCTTTTCAGTGTACAACCCAGACTACCATACTCTGGCTCATGTTCATGGTTGGCAATTCCATTTCTTCCTTAACTAGTTATTCTTCCGGGGAGATTACATAGCAAGTTAGCCAACTATGTCACATCATGCTATCAGTATAGATTAAATTTTAGATTCACATTGAACTTTAACATGGATAACCAAGGGGGAACAAAGTAGCTAGCGACACAACCTACCCCACAAGTTTAGAATCATAAAATGGTGCAACTTGCATAAATTTGCTTTCCCCCGGAAAGCATGCCAAAATTTAGGAGATGCTATCCTCTCTATGTGAATGTAAAACTTCTAAGATATTCTTATGATTGAACAAAAAATAACTAAGACACCAAAATGCATTTGCTGGTCTGCAGATATATTGGCAGATCAGATACAAGAAGCATAAGAATAAATAGATTAATGTACACCACTTGTATTAAAAACAAAATTGTAATCCATCCACTTATGTAGCTAGACCTCTGCTAAAAAGAAAAAGATAAATAATTAAAAAATATGAAATGTTCCATTTGTAATGTGAATAAATGAAGCCAGCAGATTTCTTGTTTCCAACACCAGCAGAAACGAATCACCAAATGTTATGAAGCGCTGGTCTTCCTCTAATCTGTATATGATTATCACACAAGCACTCTAGCTAGAGAGGAAATAAAGGAATTGCACCAAGGATGAGTTTCTGTTAAAAGAATCAAAAAATAAATGATGGATAGTTAGGAGACCAGTCTTATTAATGCAAACACAGCGTAAATATCAAGTTAACATAAAATAATAAATATGATAAGCATCTATTTTTTTTAAAGGGCTGCTAGCTTGCAGTGCTGGTCCAGTGGAGACTATTAACAGCCACTCAGAGGTGAAAATAGCAACAGACAAAATGACAACTGAATTTTTTTTTAAAAAAAAAAATTGTGCTAAAATTAGAATATAAGTTGTCCTGAAAATAAAGTTAAACACAAACCTGGATTATCCATCAGCATCATGAGATCCTCCATTGACCTTCATTTCCATAGTATGGAACAAGAGATTAGTTTGGCCCTGAATTCAGTATATTGAAATGTATCGCTCAATTTTAGCTTCTCCATTAACTTATTCCATTTTTAGAAGCAGACACCCCAGTAACTGTTTCGTCAAGGACCTTCTTCTGCCTTTCTTTGTTGATATATGGCCCACCTTTAACAGGGTTTGCTAATCGCTTCCCAGCCTTTTCCTGGTTTTTGTCAGTCAAACTTTCTTGCTCCGAGGTATCTGCTGACGGAGCTGTTACCTTTTGAGGGAGAACCTTAACTACCTTAGAATTCTCAGATGACTGTACAATCTGCTGACCTTCACCTTTCCTCAAAGGCTTTTTTGCCGTAACTTTAGCAGGTTGATGTTGGGGAGGTATATTTTCTTTCATGGTGCCAATGTTTTGTTGCTTGGTGCTGGCTTTCTCGGGGTCCACATCAGGAAGCAGAGCTCGATGGCTTAAGCGAAGTTGACCCTTCTCATTTATCTGGGCCAAAAGCTCATGACAGTCAGAAATTCGAAAAATCAAACAGATGACAAAATTTGGATGAAATTGTTAATGGAAATTTTGAAGATCCAAACATCTGTTTAACCCAACCTTTAAAATTCAGCAGCAACAAGGATATTCATATCTTGAACACAAATTAAAACTGAAAGAGTAGGAAATTGGTCCTGACTGACGTCAATAGAGTGCATGGAAGTATTTATTGGATTATGCTCATGATGCAAGGATAACATGCATGATCAGCAGAAGGATTAGTCACATACATGCGTAGAAAGGTTAGATATTAATCAGTAGACCCAAAATTAAAGTGTAGACTTCCAAAATAGAAGGGCATTAGTAAGAGATAAAATATAAGAAAACAATAGGCAGGAGCAGAACAGTAGAATTCCGAAAAACAATCTCAAATGCTCCTACAACAAACATAAGTGTTCTGTAGGTCTATTTCATCAAGAAACAATAATTGAGCTTTAAAAGGAAATGTTCAGCATTTGCTTAGTGCACAACAAAAATACCACAGTATTATAATGTGAATTTCTCAATTGGTACTCCATCAGATATTTGTGAAGGGCGGTGTGATCTTTCTAGTCTTTTAGGTTAAATGATGAAATTAACTCCCTTTTATCATCAACGCTCCCTAAGCAGTCTAGAAAATACTTTGGAGTTTCGACATGTATAAACAAAAGAGTCCAATAAATGAAAGTATTTGTGCATATAGACTTGAGCACTCCATAAGAATTCCCAAGTAAATGGAATATTGCATGGATAGACATGAGAATTAGATCTGGACATGCGGCCAAGTTTAACTCAATAAGAGGGAAAAAAGGATACAGAGATATGTAGAAAAAATTTTAAATACAATATTGGATGTTTAAATATTGTGCAAAAGAAAACAGAAAAGATATTATTTTTTAAGATCTTCTGAAATACATCAACTAAGGGTTAACCTAGTGGTCAGACCCCTTCACTTAAAAACAGGAGGTTCTGGGTTCAAGTCTTGAGTGGTGTATCCACAAGATTTTGATACCAAGTAATTTAATTTAACATGGACGGGACTCCTTCCTATTCTCGAAAAAAAGGTCATCTGATATACATTTTTCTCATTCAAACTTTCCAATGAGATTAAGAATTTTAGAAGAGCGACTTATTGAAAAGTTATTTTACTACCTATATTCTTTCCCAATCCATGAAAAACCTTTACCATTACTATAGTGGTTTGAATTTAATGTTGGAAGAGTGAACCCTCTGCCAGATTCTAAAGGCTGCAACTGGAAAAAAAATAGCCTAAGTATCGGAGGTGTATCTAATTCAGTTATGTATCCAATGCGTATTCTAGGAGCTGGATGCAAATGCATAGGTGACATAGAAATGTACCCCAAACACTCTTCTACATAATATTTAACTTAGAGAAACAAGAGGCACATAAACCAAAATTGGAATTGAATTCATCAATTCATAGCAAGGACCTCATAGCAAATGATCTAATTCTAAACATATAAAGAAACAATAAACGCGCAGATATACAATTAAGCAGAATCAAACCAGTAATTGAAACCAATGTGAGCTATTATATTATAACTGTGAGGACCCGTGCGGGCGTGTGTTTAGTCCCACATCGGTTATTCGCTGGGTAGATCTTGGGTACTTATACAGGATCAAGGAACTCAAATAATACCTTCCGGCTAGCCATTTTGGATGAGGTCCTGGATTGTTACAAATGGTATCAGAGCAGACCCGGCCTATAACCTATGTGGACTAGAGGACACTGCAGCACGGATCTATTGGAGCTGACCACGGGCTGATCGTGGTGTTTGTTATTAGATTCGAATGAATTTGAACCCTTAGTCTGACGAGGACGTCAGGACTTGAACGGGGGGAGTAAGGATCCGTGCGGGCGTGTATTTAGTCTCACATCGGTTATTCGCTGGGTAGATCTTGGGTACTTATACAGGATCAAAGAATCCAAATAATACCTTCCGACTAGTCATTTTGGGTGAGGTCCTGAATTGTTACAAATGGTATCAGAGCGGACCCGGCCCATAATCTTTGTGGACTAGGAAACACTGCAGCACGGATCCATTGGGGCTAACCACGGGCCACTCGTGGTGTTGGTGATTAGATTTGAATAGATTTGAACCCTTAGCCTGACGAGGACGTCAGGGCTTGAACGGGGGGAGTATGTGAGGACCTGTGCAGGCATGTGTTTAGTCCCACATCGATTATTCGCTGGGTAGATCTTGGGTATTTATACAGGATCAAGGAACCCAAATAATACCTTCCGGCTAGCCGTTTTGGGTGAGGTCCTGGATTGTTACAATAACATAGAAAAACAATAAACATACACAAACTAGCAAAAGGGCACATGTCATTGCATGCAATGCATGCATGGAGGAGGGGAATATTAAAAGACAACTGCATTAAATAAAGAATATAAAAGATAAAGATACAAATTCAAATAAAAAATCCAGAAAATGAGAATACGAAAAAAAGGATCAAAAGATGATGAACTAAAACATACAGTAAAAACTACAAAGTCCTGAAAAAGAGAATAGAACAATAAAGAAAATGTAAAATAAATTACAATAGAAACCAAGAATCTTAAAACAATATAAATAATCAAAAATAAAATAAAATAAATAATTCAAATGCAAGTAAAAAAAAAAAGAAACAGAACATTATAGAAATATAATTATCCCAATACGGTACCAGGATGCAAGATCATCCCAAGAGTCGGGACCGTATTGGGACCTAATAAAATACTGTTACAAGTCTTGGTACCAGTATTTCAAACCTTGACATTGGAAATATATAGAAAAGCAGAGGACTAAAAGCAAAATTTCTAATAGGATCCTACATATAAATAATACATGCAATCAGCTAGAATAAAGAAAGATTGTGGTGTGAAGCTTTTTAAGACAAATCTACAAGTATCCTTACAATTGACACCTTATTTTAGTTAATACTTAGTGGACATTATATTAATTTAGGATTTTATTTCTACCTTGACTATCCATGACTAGAACTAAAATCCTTGCTCCTCAATGAAGTTGTAAGCATTTTTTAGACTCTAATTTTAGCAATTTACTTGTTTACAGGAAAACTATATGCTATGGATCCTTGTATAGGAAATTAATAATAGTTTTTCCGATTTTTTGATCCTTTCTCCCTCCTGTCTCTCACATTTTGTGCTAAGCTAGTTTCAGAACTCTCAGATAAAAATGGTTTTTCAAACTATAGTAATACCTTTTATAAACGACCTTTCTTTAAAGATGTAACTAAAAACAAACTGAGACATCGTCATATGCCTATTCAATAATCAATAATTCCAAAGGCAACATCAAAAGATCGCCTCCATTTCATAACATAGATCCACTAGGGTTCTCATCAATCGTTCTGAGAAATTGTATGGAAGATAATGTGAGCTACAAAGCTGTGGAGTGATTGATTATAACCCTATTTGATTTTGATGAGCTCAAAGCATTTGAGTATATCTTATGTTATACTAATGAATTCAATCTAGTGTTTCAGCCAAATATTTGTGAATTTATGTTTAATTATCTCTAGCTTTGGTTCAAAACATTTTGGCTAAGTATGGAACTCAGTTTGAACCAAAGTCTGAAACTCGAGTCGACTCCGGAAGATTTCGAGTCAACTCCAAGTGTTTCAGACGTTCTGGCATAGGCTCGAATCGACTCCGGCACATTGCGAGTCGACTCCGACTGAGAACAGACAGCAGGACAGAAAGATGAATCTCAGACCCTGTCACCGAGTCGACTACGGAAGAATTCGAGTCGACTCCGATGCTTGCCGAGTCGACTCCAGCAAAGTGCGAGTCGACTCCAAGGAGTAACAGACAGAAAGACAGAGAAGTTGTTTTGGACTCTGAGAGCCGAGTCGACTTCAGAAGAACTCGAGTCGACTCCGACGGTTGGCGAGTCGACTCCCAAAGAAGCAAGAGTCGACTCTCAGAGGAATGCAAGACTAAAGTCAGAGAGCAAATTTCGGTGTCTGAGAGCCGAGTCGACTCCAGCAAAGTGCAAGTCGACTCCGAGGCAGTTCAACTCCAAAGACAGAAGACCAGTTTTTCGGTGTCTGAGAGCCGAGTCGACTCCAGCAAAGTGCGAGTCGACTCCGAGGCAGTTCAACTCCAAAGACAGAAGACCAGTTTTTCGGTGTCTGAGAGTCGAGTCGACTCCAGCAAAGTGCGAGTCGACTCCGAGGCAGTTCAACTCCAAAGACAGAAGACCAGTTTTTCTGGCTCTGAGAGCCGAGTCGACTCCAAGAGAATCCGAGTCGACTCGAGGAAGTAAACCCGAAAGAAAGATCTTTGGATTCCTGAAAAACGAGTCGTCTCCAGAAGGGAGAGTCATCTCCGGACATTGGCGAGTCGACTCCAGGTTTGGCCGAGTCGACTCCAGAACGGAACAGCACTTTATTTCAAATTTTGAACAGTGGGCGAGTCGTCTCCAGTAAAGCATGAGTCGACTCCAGCAACAGCCGAGTCGACTCCAGATCGAGCGAGTCGACTCCGATCCCAACGGACACTGTGTCAGGAGTTGCAGATTGTGCAGAACGGCTCTAAAAGTGTGTCTAACGGCTAGTTTTCGATGGGGATTGCTTAAATAGCCAGAGTGAACAGTAATAGAGATAGAGAGAGACACTCCATTCAAAGCAAAAGAGATTTCCACCTACCAAAGCTTCTAAAGAGTAAATACAAGTGAAAGAAGGAGAAGAGCATTAAAAAGTCTATCCTCCAAACGTCTTCCTCGCATTCAGCACACTCAAGAGGAGTTGCAGAGTTTGAGAAGCCCCCTTCTTCACATTCAAAAATCTATTTGAGGGCTTCTAACTCTTCTTTACTCATATCGTTTATATTTGCTTTTCAAGAAGCTATCCTTGTACTCTTTTCAAACTGCTTTTCTTACTTGATTCAATCATTGGATTGAATCAAGGGTGTTAAGGTTGGTTAGTGAGCCGAGGGTAAAACCAACGTGTAAGGGTTCGATTGTGATCCCGGAAAAACAATCGGGTGGTTCTAGTCGGTGAGCCTGTGAAAACCGACCGAGTTCGTTGTGATCTCGTGAAAACAACAAGTTGAGTTGTGAACTTGTAAAACAACCGGCTGTAATCCTAGAGATTATAGTGAACTCTCAAGTGAAGTTTGGGGAGTGGACGTAGGAGCAAGGGTTAGCTCTGAACCACTATAAAACCTCTTGTGTTTGTAATTGGTTCATTGTCTCTTCCATCCTCTCCACTCACTACAACTAGTAATCTAATTAATCAGCCTGCTATAATATTAATTAGTTACTCATTAAGTTTTAATTTGCAATTATTACTTAAAACCCAATTCACCCCCCCTCTTGGGTTGTCTTCTTGGGCAACAAAAGCTCAGCAAGTAAACCTCAACCATGATCAAAGAATTAAAGGATCTATAGAAAACAAATCACTTTAATAATGAAAACAACATTATCAATGAAAAACTTGAGCAGAAATTTGCTAAAAATCATTTTGTTATGAAATTCCAAAAGCGAAGTATTCGTTAAGAAACAAGGTGGCACAAAATATTCAAATTCATGTTTGCAAAAGAGTCCAAATAATTAACACAAAATTACAACTCAAATACTTGTTCAAAATCAAATGGCCAAAACATGTTGTGCCGTACCACCCGGTTCAGGGTGTGCTGAACCGAGCCAATGGCAAACCATCTCTGTTCTCCTTGTTGGTTCAGTAAACAAGCCAAAACTAATTAAAATGTCCCACGGTTAACCAGTCTGCTTAAATTGGCCGAACCCAATTCGCCCAGTTAGCCTATTAGGTTAAGTAGCCCCCACCCCTGCTTGCGATCCTCCCACCCTGATGGTTTGATGGATTCATGAAGGGTCTTGACATTTGCTCTCACTCTCTCTCATCTCTCTTTCTCTCAAGCAACACTAGGGATTCTTTCACATGGAGGGAGCAGAGAATGAGGCGACAGTGAAGGTGGTGAAAGAAGACGAGGCAGACTTATGGACGAGGCAGCAACGGAGATAGTGCTAAGGTTTCTCTCTCGGTAAGCCTCTCTCCCCCTCCCCCCTCCCTCTCCCTCCCTCCCTGCCACTCTCTTTCCTCTCTCTCCATCTCCCACCCTCCCCCTCCTGCTCTGCCTATGCCGATACGCCGTAGAACAGCACATGCCAAACCAATCATTTGTTGGTCCGCCCTCTGATATCGATTCGGCAAACCTTGGGCCAAAACATAATTTATATTTGCAAAACTTATACATTACAGAGTTCTATATTTTCTTATCGTTTTATCGAGGCCATATAAATCCCCATTGCAAATGAGGCCACATAAAGATCCTTACCAATGAACTGGATGTGGGCATATAAAACCCACTTGCAATGCATACAAGGCCATATAAAATCCTCGAGAATCCACATATACCACTGGGCAAAGGATCCACATAAATCTTAATCCATAATTTGAATTAGAACACATATGATGCCTAACTAGAAGACCAAAGAAATCTTCATCGATGAATAAGTATATATACATACATACATACATATATATATATATATATATAGAGAGAGAGAGAGAGAGAGAGGGAGAGAGATAGAAGAGCTAATATGTGGGTGTCTATACAGCAGACCTAATAAGATCAGTCCTAACTAGATGACTTGGGCTTCGTCCACTGATGATAAGTGTCATTGGATGTGAAGTGCTATCTTTGAACTGCATACTATGAAAAGACCAAGTGACTTAGAGATTCCTAGCCTAAGCATCATCTATACATCCAAGGGTCAAAAATGATCAGTCCAAAAAATATGAAATGAATGCATGTTTTTTTCTTACCACTAGATTTCATAGGCTAAAAATCTCTAAATAACGTATTAAGTAGTTTTGAGATTGCAGATCACATCCAATGAATCAAATCATTTTGGAGTCAAGCCCTCGGTCATTCAGTTAGGACCGACCTTATTATAGCTATTGGACACCCACATATTAACTCTAATGAGATATGTATTCTAACCAAATGTAATTAAACTTTGTTTAATTAAGGGCCATGAGTTGTAAAAGTTTAAAGTGGGCAAGATTTTAGTTTGCTCTATATGATCAAATGGCCATTTATGTTATGATTGCATGAATTGAAGTTTAATTTTGGAAATCATGTGCTTCCACAGCAACAAATTGAATTGATTTCAGGCCCCTGTTTCACCATATGTGTAGTCGCCCTCAAGACTCGGCACAGTCAGGTTCTGGGCCATGAAAACAATACATACAGATAGTCATAAGGCAACGGCCCTCTCCAACCCCTTGGCTCTTTAATGAAACTAGGCAAAGTGACCTCTAAGTCATCAAATTGGGCAAATCAAGTCATATTGACCTCTAATTCTTTAAACTAAGTAAAGTGACCTCTAAGCTATAAAATTGGATGAAATGACTCCTAAATTGTTGACTCGGTAAAATAAATTGACTGCTAAGTCATTAAATTGGGTAAATTGGCCTCCAAGTCATGAAACAAGGAAAAACAAACAAAATTGACCTCCAAAAATCAAAGCAACAAAATTAATTTGGAAAGGCAAAACAGACCTCTAAGCCCCTAAAGTACCCCTTTCTCTTTTTAGGACGTCAATCAAATGTGAAGTATATTCAGATACACATTGTGTATGCCACTAGTGAGATCATGAACTATGAATGAGTGTCAATGAAATTACAATGTTGTAGTTTTCTCTCAATACTTTCTTTAGGTCTCTTAATTGGAGCTATCTTCGTCGAGTAGGTTAAATAACAATGGACTCTTCAATTTGCTGGAAACCATGGATCCACAACAACAAAAAGTGCCCCCACATAAGGCAAATTTGATGGAATCAAGCAACAATTTTTTTATATCCCTTATCTACCACAACAGGTGTTGTATCCTTGAAGGGACAGACTAGTGGCTTCATAATTACCACTCATTTTGAAATCTTCTCCATCTCTTTAATTTTCTCATTTATGGATATTCTTTATTTATTTTCCTTTCCAATTTCTGAATTTGTGGTAGTTGCAAATTAGTAATATTTGAGATTGCCAGGATGGTGATAATGTTTTTGGGGCTTAGAATATCTTTCTAGTTTTTGTAAGAGAAAAAAAAGTCAATCCAAAGAAATCAAGAATTATGAATATTAAGGCTGCAGCATTTGATGTATCACTTTAATGTGGTTTTGTGAGTGCTATGTCATCTAATGACAACCATACAAGGACAAGGCCATTGTATAGTTGGACAGAAAACCTTGCAAAGAAGAGAAGCTCAGGCTGCACATGAATCTGAAAGCAGGGCGATGTGACCCTAATTTATGGTGCCTTTCATGTCTATTGTAAAATGTGTGTGTGACTACTAAAAGATTGTTCAGTGGCAGTGTGCGGTAGCAGATTCTTAATACAAAAAGGTTACAAAACTGAGGATAGTATAGTGTAAGTTTGTAACCAGATATCCCTACAGTGACATTATACATAAAGAGATCCACTAACCTCAATAAGTTTGACATCAATACGGTCTCCAACTTTAAATACCTGTAAATCATTAGAGCAAACAAAGGCCCTATTAATTGTTGGGCAAAAAACGAGGAATGAGGCAAAGGGCATTAAAATCTTACATCTTCAGCTTTTGCCAACCAGTTTGAACTCAGCTCGCTAATATGACATAGTCCCTATTAAAGAGAACCCATATGCCACCAATTACAAAGTGATGTATTCAGGTAAAAACGTGTCTAAAATGATAATCTTTATATGCAAATATGTGATGTCAGATGGATTCTTTTGTTTCTTATTTTTGTTTTGGCATTAGAATTATGGATTTATTAAGTATCACATAGTCCAAAAATTCCATTCCCATTATGGCTCGTTAACTCACAAATTGCATTTTCTGTGTATGGACCAAAAGAAGAAATGATCATTCATAACAAGTAGCCAAGTTGATCAACTTCATTTCTTAACCTACATTAAGGCAAAGTTAAACCTACCTCACGTCCTGGTGCAATCTCAACAAAAACTCCATAAGGTGCTATTGATTTGATCTCACAGCTCCTGACAAATTCAGTTAGAAAAGAAATAACAGGTTTCAGATTTTGAATATGATTGAAATACATGGAAGAAAAGAAATATGCAATCCTGAAACATCCCCACAACCAATATTATAACATAAAAAATTATTATAGATTTGCCAGCTGCCTCTTAGTTATGTGCTTTCTTAGAGTTTTTAGGGAGGTTATTTTGTTTCATATTAGTTTGGGTGTTACGAATATGGAACAGCAATGAATTTTCAAAGAAAAAAGTTTATCAATGGTAGACAGCAAGGTATACTGAACCAGTACCAGTAGGCGTACCGGTCGCCTACCGGACCGGTTCGTACCGGAACCAGTCCGGTATGAACCGATCTTCTGTTTCTTTTTTTTTTTTTTTTGGTTCCATCCGCACGCGAACGCGCCAAGCTAGCCACAAAGTGGCATTAAATGCCACTCTATGGCATTTATGAAGTGTGCGGGGCAGCGCGCCCGCTGTCCCACGCGGGCGAGGGAACCACGCGCGGGGCAGTTCCCAGCACGGTGGAATCGTGCTCGCGGCGGTTCCCAGCGTAGTGGAATCGCACCGCGCGCAGTGGAATCGCACCGCGCGCAGTGGAACCGCACAAGGAATCGCAGAAGGCAAACTTTTCTTTTTTGGTTCCCGTCCACGCGCGGATGCGCCAGGCTAGCCACAGAGTGGAATTAAATGCCCCTCTATGGCATTTATGAAGCGCGGGTGTGTAGCCCCGTGCGGGCGGGGGAATCGCGCCATGCGCCACGCGTGGCCCCACGCCCGCGGGGGGCACTCTGCCCCAAGGGAGTGCGTGGCCCGACATGGGGGGCACTCTTTCCCGAGGGAGCGCTGTGGTAAAAAAAAAAAATTGGTACCAGTGCGAGCCAGCCGGTTCGCACCGGTACGGCTCGGTATGTATGTGTATCGATCGGTACTAATCCGAAAATAGCTGGAACCGGTATTCGGACAGCTGGAACCGGTATCCACGCTGTCCGGATACCGGTTCCAAGCTGGACCGGTCGGTACCGGGCCGAACCGGCCGGTACGGACCGGTTCGGCAGACCATGGTAGACAGTCTATCTAATGTTCCTCAGACATGATAAACTACCAACGAGTAGATACACTTATGGATGCAGAGGGCTGATGGCTTGCTGTGTGCTGGTTATAGAAGGTTTACTTCATTGGACCAAAGCTTGATCTAGAGCTGACACCTAGAGATGAAATGGACCTTGTATTGTCAGTTTAAAGGTAAAGTTCTATTCTGGGCAAGACCTCCTGGCTACTAAATGTTCGTGGGTTAAAATTTGTAACTCTCATCGAGATGTTAAATAAATTATACTAGCCATGTTCTGCTCCAACCATTAGCAGTGTAATCAGTCTCTGCAAACAGAGAAAAAACAGAGATACCTTACAATTTGAATGCATACCCCATGTAAATTGCTTTTTGTGCAGTTATGCTCCCATGATTGATATGTTGTTTCTGAACATTAGAAAAGTGCTTCTTCAAGTGCAAAACGTCTAAAATATGCTTCTAAGTTTTGCACTGTCAACTTCAAAGATGGGCATAGTGGAAATGTTACAGGGACAGGTTATGTGCTAATCTGGTTGAATTGTAGTTAGCCCAAAGCTGCTGGACAGTCACTGACAAAAGAGATTCCTGCAGAAGAAAGCCATTTATGGGACATACATGCAAATTGAAAATTTACAAGTTCCGCATGCAGTGTACCGATGCCAAAAACTGGTGTATGATATTAGCAGATAAATGACACAGGTTTTAGCTGCAAGGACTGCAAAACTGGCCGAAATGCCTGGTTCAGGGAGTACCATACCAAACCTATGCTGAATCAGGTCGGTTTGCTAGGTCGGTACAGAAACCGGTCCGTACCGGTCCGAACCGTCCGGTTCCGCTTAGTACCAACCCACACTGCCCGATTTCAGGCAGAACCATGATAATAAGTGAGTAAAAAAAATCTAGGAGATGTCTCAGCATAGCATGTGTAACATACTATACTGATTGTACTGTACTGACTGTACCAAGATTGTGGACCTTGATTAGCTATTTAGGTGTGTTGAAGTTCTGATATAGAAACACTTAAGAACATTGACATAAAGGCCATGTAAACACATGAATTCATGCACATAATCAATAATCAAATGTTAATTTCGCTAAAGATCTACTTTCATGTAATGTTATAGTTGATACTCTTCAAGAAGAAACCAGAGATGTTTGCTTGGTATAATGACATCACTTTTTTCTAATCCAAAATGCTGAGAATGTTCTGAATTGCCATTAACTGCCCAAGAGTCAAAGTGTCTGAAGCATTAAAATGCCACACCATTTTGTAGTGTAGCTCATGACTTATAACTAGAATTAACTGATTAACTTATTAAGCTTGGTAAGGTAAACCTCCATGAACAGTGTAAGGAAAGTTATTATGGAAACTGCATTCACATATTGCGCATCACAGTTAATTATTCATATTTTCAAGTTAATTTTTCTGCAAGTGAACTCAGACCTGTATATATCACCCACTGTTGGAACCATTGTAAGATTGGTGATGATCGCTTTTGACTTCTCTAAGCTTGACAAGTCCTTCGCTGTAATTTTAACCTGCCAAATACAGTCAACTAAATCAGAAGCACTGCAGGATAGAAACACTGAATCAACATGATGTCATGTTTTATCCTTACCATGCCATCATCTTGGGCATCAATAGCTTCAATCCCAGTCTCCTCTATGATGCTTTTCACCTTCTTTCCACCAGAACCAATAATAAGATTCACTTTCTCAGGTTTGACCTGAAACATTGTTGCAGTTTAAGGGCATACTACAGACAAGCCATACACTAATAGCTGAACTACTGAATTGCAATAAAGAAGAAAAGGTGCTTGGCAGACAAGACAGACCTTCATAACATGAATCAATGGAGCATATTTGGAGAGTTTCTTACATGGTGGTCGTGAACACTTCAACATTTCATCTGAGTTAAAGAAAAAAATAATACACCTTAAATAATAAGAAATACATGATGTATATATATATACATATGTATATATTTTCTGGTTAATAGCATCTAATCTGACATGCATACAGTCTAAATTACAACTTTAGCCTTTGTGCAATCAATGCATGATTACTGCAAATAATGTAGCTGCAAGCGTTCCCTTTCACTACAAGATGTTGGAATTTTTAACTTCTTTCCTATCAAAGATCAGCTCTTTGCCATCAGTGATCAAATGATTACCGAAGAAATGATCAACAACAAGAAATCTGACAGGTTCTTTGATATGCCTCAATGAAGAGGACTTTAAAATTTGCTGTGCTATCAGTGAATGCAGCCATAATGCTAGCCTAGATTTGATTCTGGAGTTTTTCCCTGATTTGATTCCACCATTCAATAAGGTCTTCCTCTTCCATATGATTTATGGATGATCCCAAGTGATCGTCACTTGAACTAAAATCAACAGGGACAGGATCATCAATTGATCAAACCACGAGGGCATTCCATGATTTATCCATTGTAGGATAGAAATATTACAATGTCAAAGACTCAAAAAGTTCTAAAACTAAAATAATTCAAAGACTACAAAATATAAGAGATTCCAACCTAAAGTGGCTGAAGAAACATAAAAAGTAAATGACAGAGGTGTAGAAGCCCATTCTTGTTCAGAAATATAAGTCATGTCAGCATTGGGTACTATGTAGGTTAAGGTTTGTTGTACCATCCCAAATTGCCTGGCTCGGGACGTACCGAGCTATACTAAGGGCGAACTGCAACGGTTCATCCCTTAATTCAAGACACTAGTGCCGGGGGGGGGGGGGGGGGGGGGGGGAAGAGAGAAAGAAAGAGAGAGGGAGGGAGGGAGTGAAAGGGAGGGGGATGGTCGAAGGAGGGCCGAGGAGGCGTGGAGGAAGGGCTCAGCTCTTTGGTTCCCTTGTTTTATTCGAAACAAGACGACTTCATTTAAAGTTTCTGAAATAAAAAAGGGTCCCCCCACCAGGCCCCTGTTTCGAACCGGAGGGCAGAGCCCTTCCTTCGCCCCTTTCCTCCCTCTCCCTCCCTCCCTCCCTGTCTCTCTCTCTCTCTCTCTCTTTTCCTCTCGCCCCTTATTCCTCTCCCCTTCTCCCTCTCTCCCACCCTCCCCCAGCTCTGTTGTGTTGGTACGGGCCCAACATGGAATGGCACATTACTGCACCAAACCATATTGCCAGACAACCGATACTAGTCCCGGTACCGGCCCAGCAATCCTTGGTGTAGGAGATCCACTATTTGACAGCTTCTCTTAGCATTTATACAAAAATTTCTAACAGTTTATTCAATGAATAATTTCCTTTAGACAATTAGTTCCAGGAAAAATTACCATTTGTAGTTATTTTAGAAAAAACTACCCTATAAAGAAGGTTCATATGCATGTTTGTTGATAGCTTTCCCATATTTTCATTGGTAGGTTTTGCTATAGAAACTTCCCACAAGTGATTTTGTATCCATTGTTTAATCACCAACAAAATTAGGGTGTAAATACAAGGAAGACATATATAATTCACAATAGTACATTGGTTGCATAAACATCCATGTAAAACAAACATGTATTCTCAATGTTGGTCAAACTTAAAAACACTGTTTTATTACATTTATTGATTTCAAGTTTGGTCATTTGGGGATAGTTTGTGCAGTTCCCCATATTAAACCTTGTCTTTCATGTTTGCATTTATTTCCATGCACAGGAGAACGTTAATGCATTTGATAGATTTAAGAATCATGGCATTCCTCACTTTGGCCTGAAATGCTCCAACACAGGTGGTCTAGCACCAATTTGTAGAGAGTTAACATCACATTGAGAGCTGATCTAAAAGTTTGCTTGGATATGATGGATCATATTTTTGGCTAATTGGCTTACCCCATGAGTGGAACAAGGATTATTGGTCAAGGTCAATATCTGTTAGGCAAATGTTCAGAAAGATGGTTTAGATAAGCATGACCATAATGGGAAAAATTGATGTTGACATTTCAAGCAATTAATTGTGAAAGTTAAAATTTTACCTTTTTCTCCCATTTTACTATGTCAAATTAGTTGTAAGTAGTGCCAAGGGATAGTCAATTTTTTTCTTCTGTATGTTCTAGACTGAAACTGGTCATTTTCTTACCTTGTTAACATGGACATTGAGATATGTGCAATAAAAGTTTTGTCCTAGGTAATATAATATAACCTGGTGACATACTTATCATGGACATGGATAGTACGATAATACAAAGGACTAGCATCACATTCCAGTTTTATTGGGACAAATATAAAGTTTGAGTTAACTATTTGCATGTTTAACTGAATGAGGATAACAAAGCAGGAAATTTAAGTATGTGAACATTATGAATCATTGTTATAAATCAATAAAGACCATTAATACACCAGAAAGAATTAAATTGAACTTACATAGAACACGTTTTCGACCATCTCTTGCTTGAAGAAGTGCTTGCTCCATCACTGGAAGAGCAATTCCTCCAACCTGCCACAATAGTGGAAACATGATAACCAATACAGACTAAAATATTTACATATTTTATGAGCAGCACGAGTGGAAATAGTAAACTCTCTGTAATCAGACAATTGTTCATTAACTTTTAAAATAATGTACAAAAAGAACGTGCAAAGAAATAGCTTGACTGCTATCAGAAAGAGAATAAACAAGAACCTTAATGTCCATCTGGAAGGCAGTGATACCATTCTCATCACCAGCAACCTGCAAACTTAGATAATTAATTATATATAGGAGCTAATTCTCAAGACTAGATATGATAGCTTATAGAGTATAGCTTAATTGTAAGGTCACCAAATAAAAGCACCTTAAGAATAAGGCATCAAAGAAATAGAAATAGGTCAAACCTTAAGATCCATATCTCCGGAAGCATCTTCAGATCCACTGATATCAGAGAGAATGAGAGGAGTTCCATCTCCCCCAAATCCCTTCGTGTCCAAGACCATACCCATTGCTATCCCAGCAACAGAGCACTTGACAGGAACTCCAGCATCTAGAAGTGCTAAGCAACCTCCACATACAGATGCCATGCTGATAATGATTAGGAAAATCTTTAGCTGTCAGCAAACAAACTAGAACCTTGCAGCAGAAGCACAAGCTAAGGAAAACTGAAGGTAGCGTAGTGTGGAAACTTTGGTCACATGACAAGTTACTGCTTGTTTACATGCAATACAATTAAAAACTTTGATAGATTAAAGATAATCACCTCGAAGAGCCATTACTTTCAGTAATGGTACTCTCAACACGAATAGTGTAAGGAAAATCCTCTTCTGAAGGCAAAATGGGCTCCAGTGCTCTTTCAGCTAGCATTCCATGACCAATCTCCCTCCTACTGGGTGCTCCCATGCGCCCGACTTCACCAACACATGATGGTGGAAATGAGTACTGTAACACCGAAACAAAGAAGTTCTCATCAATTGTTGATTGAGGGGTAAAAGCATGAGATGCAAAGTATGCAGAAAATTATATGTTTCATTGGATGTTACCCTTGACATTAATCATGCAATAATTGTCAGCCTTGTTATTACACTAGTTGCTAGAATTAGGAGTAGGTGCAGACATTGGTGCACAGGCGGGATACTAGATACTTCACAAGCACTTTTAGTAAGATAGTGTATAGGAAGCAGGCGAGAAGTTCAAGATTTTATGAAGTGGGTACATTAACCTAAATAGAAGTTTTCTATGACCAAGTTCATTACAAGATACAGCTGGATCCACGCTCCACAAGACAAAACATTACATTGAATCATTATCAAAGTTAACCGTTGACAAATTGCCTTTATGACATTGCACCCTAGCCCCCACGACATTGTAGGAACAAGTTGATTGCTGAACCACATGGAAGACTGATATCAAGGATTCAAATATCAAGGTACAAAGACATTGAAGGCCGGCCGTTATAATATTCACCCTATTGATACACCCAATTTATCACTTGAGAAATCTGCCAGTCAGGCTACCCAGAAATTTAAATTTATGAAAAAGCTGATCACCTAAGTCGGTTGAATGGTTTATAGTTGAACGAATCATTATCCATTTGTTTCAAACATCAAAAGCTGGGGGAAAATTGACTTTTTAAGGCTCAATCTAACCAAGAAGAGAAGAGGCCAAATGAGGAAAAAAAAGGGGGCGGGGAATGGAGAAGGTTAGAGGAGGAAGGATTCCCTTACTAGATCCATGGAGGATAAGTTTATTGCCGTTGCCAGACCTTTCATGTCTGTCATCAACGGATTTGTTGTGTAGTTTGCCATCGCCGAATTTGTGGTGAACACCTATTTACAACCCGGGCAACCAACCTAGCCCGCTCAACCCCGAAGCCTATTTTCGGTGGGCTTGAGCTAAGGTTTTAGGCCCAACAGGCTAGGCAAGCTTGAAAAATAACCTTGTCTATGGAACGGGCTGCGCTCAGGCTTGGGAATTAAACTCGGCCTAACCCAGAATTTTTTACTCCAGGTTTTCTAACCCCAAGGCTGGTTCCCCGCTATTCACTCGGTACCTGCCTTCCTGGTGTGCTGCTTTTTTCCAAATTCAACTCAGATTTCCTCGCCTCTTCTTCTCCTCCCCTTCTCTTCTCCCATCGTAGCCGACAACCGCCCCTCTCCTCTTCCTCTTCTTCCATCGCAACCAGCAACTATCCCTCTTCTTCTCTTCTTCCATTCTCCAACCAACGCCTCCATCACCACCATCAACGACAGCAACACCACCAGTCCACCATCGACAACCACTCCCAGCTCCTCTAAGCTGTTGTCCACATTAGTGGTAGTTGTTGGTGGCGGACTGGTGGGTCAGTGCAATCTACATGCCAGCAAAGGGTATTGACTAGTATGCCTTGCAAGATCAATAGCTCTTGGCTTTGTTCTCCAAATTTTTGGACCTTTTCTTCATGTTTTGTTCTTTTATGCTATGTTTTTACATAAACATGGTAAATTTACTGATTTGAATGCCTTAATCATCATATTCTATGTAGGCTAAGGTTCTTTTCTAATAACAGCTTAACACTATAGTGAAAAGCTATTTCTGTGCATGAATAATTGAAATGTAACCAATTAATTGGAAATCAATGAATCAGTAAACAATACCAAAAATTAGTAGTCATTGAAGATCAATAGTGGACTACTAGAGATAAGTTGATGAAAGAACAAAGGATACATTTACCATATTATTAAACAAAAATGATCATATTTGATATAAAAATATAGCGTCTCACCTCAATAACACATCAAATGTCTAGCAGGCTCATAAGCATGTAATAACCCACCACATGTTGAGGAATGTATGTCTAGATGTCGGTAAGACTTGAATATGAATATTTTTGTTGAAGCATCAAGTAATGTTTAGTGGCATTTCACATGAGATGCTTTGCAGATAAGATATATTATTTTTGTTACCCAACAGTTGCATGCCGGTGCATACCAGCCTTATACCAGCCATGAGCCAATATGATAGGACCGGTGGGCATAGACATTTAGTGAGCCTAAGCCATATTGCACCATGCTACATAATATCAGAGAATATCAAACCCGTACTGATCCCATATCACTCTATACATTAGTGGCCTCTTTTTAACTTGTACCAAGATGCACCACCCCATACTGCCCCATGTCACACATCATATCATATCAACGAGCCATCAATACAATAGTAATCCTTAAGATTTCAGTCCTTGTTCTTACTAGACTTTTGAGTGTTACAATGTTTAGGTAAAAGAAAATTTAAGAACCCTTAAGGTTTGAGAAATACCTCAGCATTTAAAAGCTGAAATTTTGACCCACCCTTAAAAATCCTGGAATTTGAACTAAAGATGAGAATAGAAGGTTGTTAAGTTTTTACGAACACAAATAGAAGGTTGTTCGTTATTTACATGTAATATCATAAACGTATGTTTTGACCCACCCTTAAAAAACCTGAAATTTGAACTAAAGATGAGAATAGACGGTTGTTAAGTTTTTACGAATACAAATAGAAGGTTGTTCGTTATTTACATGTAATATCATAATTCATAAGCGTATGTCTAGTTATGATATTCATGTCAATAAGTTTGTAATTAATAGTCTACTTGTTTGTTTCTTAATAGTCCGCTTATTGCTCGTTTCCATCTTCAAATGGTCAAAAGTACAATGTAAAGGGGTTTAAAGGGCTTCTTTGGTTGGCACATCGAAACCTCTAGCAATCAATTAAGGACCTACTTAGGCTTGATCCTAGCAGTTTGGGCTTGCTTCAGCCAAACAGAGGCAATACCAACCCCGTCTATACCAACACCTAGCTGGTATAGTATGGTTATGTACCAGCTCGTACAGGCCACTATGGTCAAGATTTTGATCAAGACCAACTCTTACTTCATGTTATTCAGGTTTTCATGCACCCATTAAGAAATAACTCTTGTGAAAACACTTTTTTAATATTTATATTAATGTACAAAAATAATTTTAATCCAAATTCCTATGGATAAGAATTCAATAAGTGCTCAGAATATGCTTGGATCTTTGAGGTATCTTGATTCTGTTATAAACTGGATTTTATAATTTAGTTCATAAGCATGTGCGACACGTCTATGATTAAGGAGCTATTTGGGTGGGGAGAGGGGGAGGGGTTAGGGCAACGATTTTATGCATATCTTAGACTTCCCTTCCCACCTGAATCATGATGATACACTATCATAATATCTGTAAGAAGAATCCTGATCCCATGATTCAATCATGTTGAATGCCTGAAACTGATTTACAGTGCATAGCTGGTATGGTGACTATATTCCAAAGGAAAGCATCTTTTCTTTTAGGAATATGGTATGTCATCATGCAATGAGAAGTGACGAGAGAGAAGGACAGCCTAAATGAGAACTTTTTACTTAGCTCGAGTTGTATGGTACCTCTTCCCTTCAAGATATAAATGTTCTGTAAAGCCAACCACATAGTTGGGAAAAGGCTGATGGTTATAGTTATTGACACATTATAGAAATTTCCCTTTATCATAATCTCATGTCAATAGTCTAACTGCTTTCATGCATCCATAATGGCACAAATTAGTTCTCACAAGCTTCATCAAAACCTAGAGAGTTGCCAAGGAAACCCAACAAAACTAAATCATCAATTGTCAACCACCTTGACCATCAAACACTAACCACATGCCCAGAACATTAAAAAATTATCTAGGACATTAAGTCACCTTTCAAAGTTTATAGCAATCATCTATAATCCTACACCATAACCTTATCTAAGAACTTCAGGGAACCACAGTTTATGGTTGCAATATGTAGCCAAGGACCATAAAAAATGTTTGTTTAAACTTTAAAGCCTAAATTCCCTTAAGAACTTCAGCTTACCCCATTTAAAACTATGTTTCCTAGTTATTTTTTAAAAGGAGTAATTGTGTTGGAACAGGAAATGGCATCTTTTTCAATAATGCTCATGAAGATCTTTCAATCCCACCTAAGATTTTCAACATTGTGTTTGGATTCATGGATAAGGCCTTCTTTAATCTTGTATACCTAACCCTTGTATTTTTCTTAAATCCTTTATGCCTCCCTTAGATTGTCAAAATTGTTTTCTTCACCATGTTATTCTCGTTTTTAATAAATCATGAGGTAGACATCATAATTATGGTTTTTGATTCATCTCAAATCCAAGGTCTAATGACAATCATGATCTGAAGTTCATTCCAGAAAATCTTATCCAAGAACTTTTAGACATTTCAAAGTGACCGGTCAAGTGGAGTAAGCACTGGTATGCGGGGGTCAATACAAAGTTGCCACATAGGCTATTAGCTAGCTCAAAGGGACCGAAGATACCATGTTAAGGGTGAGGGTGAAGGTGAGGGTTCAGGATTTAAGGTAGGGGACAACAAGATAGTGCATCCTTACCCAAGGATCGAAATACCGAGGCTCGCACTCATGCTGACCAACAATAGGTGCAACATGCAGCATATTAAGGATCATATCAAGAAAGGTATCGATAGGTATGCACAATTACACCCTCAAACATATTGGTATGACGTTTTTTGGCATCCAAATTCTGATTTTTGGGTTTTTTTATCATGTTTTCTTTTATTGTAATGTTTTTCACAGAATAAGGTGGGAGTATCGAGTTAAGTGCTCAAGTTGTCGTTTTCTATGCATGCTGATGTCAACAGTATGCATATTTATCATACAAGCTAGATAACTTGGAATCTTAAATACATTTAAAACATGTGTTAAAATTATCAATTGAAAAGAAAATAGGTTCGTAGAAATCATAAGCTACAAGCTACAACAGAGAGTAGGTGTTAACTTATTTAGCAAAACTTTTTTAACAATTTTCTTAACTTTCCGAAACTATTGCAGCCTGAGTTGAAATGCAAGCTCATTTTAAGCACCTCATTGGTGCATACAAATTACATGCATAGGAGCATCAATGTATCTTCTAATTAACAATTTGCTTCTAAACTTTTTATATATTTTTAATTAATTAAAATAAAAATTAATAAAATAAATTTATTAGAAAAAATGCACTATCTATGTTAGAAGTTAGTCAACAATTATCTAACATAGTATGTATAATTTTCTCAAAACCATAAAATTTTCAATATTTCTGTAAATAATTAAGTCTAAATTATTTTTATATTTAAATAATCAAAAAAAATAATTTTAATTAAGAGCTTCTATAAATATGCCTAATACATAAATCATTAAAAAAAACAACCTGAACACTAATAATTTTGTTGGGTCAATTTTAAATTTAGGAAATTTTGGGCTTAAGCTGAGACGGAACTAAAGTACCACTCAGGTAAATGTTGAGAATTTGATAGTACGTGCACAGCAACAATGCAAACATGCTGCCAATTTTTTCCCAAATTTTTTTAATTTACTTTTTCAAAATTATTTATGAAAATTATTTTTTTGAGAAATAATAGCTCAAAAACAATAGTCTTCCAATACTACACACCCTCTCTCATTTTCTAGAACATATCCCACAAAGAACCCAAACAAACTATTTTCTCGAGTCAATTTCAAATTTACATGGATTTCGAGCATATGTTTCGGGCTTCAACCCAAAATCCACAAATTTCTAGAATTTGATCCTCGATTCATACCTAAATGCATGAATCCAAGAATCAAATGAGATTTAGATAAAATTTTGTTAATGTTTTAACTCAATGTAGCAATCAATAATTTATCTTTAGATTATTCCATTTTAAAAATGGGAGGAAAGAGAGTTCATTTCTTGAATAAAATAATTTGGTGTCGAAAAGCGGCTAAATCCAAGCTTGAATCCTTGCTTGAAACCCTCCTACAAGACTATGTCCTCTCCCTCTCTTTCTTTTCAGCTGAATGGAGTAAAATAAAAAGAAAAAGGCCCATAAATTTTATCCAAAGCTCAATCAAGCAATACCGCTCAATTCCAAAGCTGAACCAAGGGCAGTAAGCCCTACTCCCCCCACTCCTCTTAAATCACTCGATCTATGGTCAGTTTGGGGTCAGTTCGTCCAATCCCTTCCCAAACCAAGCCTCCCTATATTGAGAGGGGCTCAATCAGTACAAACCAAGCGATTAGTACTAAATCAAGTAGTATTTTAATCACCGCCCATCCCCCGTTACCAATGAGGTTCTTAAGTTTGATTTAAGGTGTAAAAGAGCTCATCCTTAAAAGAAAAAAAGGATCAATATATATCTGAAAATAGCAGAAAAACATTAAAAAAAGAAAGCAAAAGATGAGAAAGGATAGTGGTGGTAATGAGCATAGAATTACTTTGGCCATCATAGACTACTTGCTCCTACCACCCTCCTTAGTATCAGGTCTTCACTTAGGGGAAAACTCCAAGTAAGGAGGCTTGGTGGATCTTGTTTTCCTTAGCAGCTAGATGGGTGGTCGAGAGGTTAAAAGAGATGGTGGCAGTGGAGGCTAAGCTCGGAATGGATGTAAGAGAAGATGGGGAGGACAAGAAGCTCATAAAGATGGCTCTCTAAAATGGTTGTCTCCTCTAGGGTTCCAATTTAATCTTCGATTTGGGTGCAGAATTAGGGGTATTCATAAAGGAGTAACAGTATCATGAATAACTATGATGGATGCTTCTAAAAGACTCCTTAGATATAAGGTCATGGTGATTGGTGATACGAAGGCTTGTGATCATGGTATGCTGTACCAGTCGGTACCCGTCGATACCGGGCATACCGTACCGGTACCGATATGCAGTGACAGTACACCTGGCGAACCACGTACCATACCATACCGACACTCAGTACGCCTATGCTAGTGCGGCACCGGTACGAGGTCCGGTACCAGTACGGCGAACCTTGCTTGTGATTAAATGAGGGTTGTCATGAATTGATAAAGTGGACCACACATGATTAGCTTTCAAAGGGTTCTTTTGTTTCCCATGAATGTTGGATGGCAAGGATTAAAAGCACAAGCACGAGATTTAGAGACTCACAGAGAGTTAAGGGGAAATAATCTTGATGGCATGTTGGTTAGTTTTAAGATATCTGGGGTAGAGAAACTAATAGAATACTAGGGCTAGATACAATAGCATTGTTGAGATTTGTGAGAGAAAGAGGATAGGATGGCAAGAACTATGATGGTCTGAAGAGCCAAACATGAAACATGTATACAAAGCTAGTGTATGGTACAGATCTAGCTTGGAGAGGATGCACAGTTAGTAGAGATCAAATATTCTTCTCTTTTCATATAAGGAAGAAGATGGTGTAGGAAGCAACATGAATTGGAGAGGGACAAATAGCAAGAGGAGGTTAAGATAGGTGCGCGTAGGGGCCTTCTAGAAATTTTTGTCTAGGAGTGCACATGAGTGTGACAAGTGTCCTATGCCTTCCTAGGGTGTGATGTGGGTGCAAGGCTAGGTGCATATATATATGCACAAGGGTTGTTAGAAGGGACAAGGTGTGCTTGTGCGTGCATGACGTGTCCAATGTAGCTTGTTGATATAATATATGCAGAGATCTATTAGAGGAGAAAGATTAGGGGAAAATGAGGATGAGAGTAACAAATGTTCAATGAGGTGTAATATTAGGTGCTAGAAATTTATGGATTTCTGCATACATCTGAGCGAGGAAATCGGGAAGAAAATAGGCTTCGAATATGGGCGTGCTTTATACAATAAGAGGAACTCGACATGGTACAGTTTGGTGCTAACTGTAGATTTATAAGTGTGAGCATGCTTCGCTGCCTGGGGGAATTGATTTGTGTGGGGTTAGAAGCTAATTAAGAATTCTCTAGAGCCTTATTAGAGATAAATGGGGGCACAAAAAATAGAAAAATAGGAATTATTAAGAATGAAATTGGGGTGATTTAGAACACAGGATATAGGGATAAGATGTGAGAGCTAGGGTTCTAGCCTTTAAATTGGAACAAGATATTCTTCGTTATTGGAAGTAGGGGGTGTCTATAGCTAGAAGATTATGCAAAATGACAGATGCAAGTCAAGTTACAAACAAGATGGAAGATGATTTGAACAAAAGAAATGTTGTGAATGCACCATGAGAAAGATACTTCAAATCAAAATAGCCATGTGTTGGAGATGAGCTGAAGTTAGGAACCATTGGCTTCAAATACAGCAAGCAGTAAGCAAGTACATACATCAGGTGTGCAGAGCAGGTCATAAGAGAAATTCATGCTTGGAGTCAAAATATGAAGCTACGAACATGCAAGATTTGGCCAGTGCCCCTACAGGCATATGACCTTTCTCAACAAAGTCAAAGCCACAACCAATGCAAGTCTTAAAGAAGACTAAAGAAGCCGTCCTCTTGAAGTGAAAAGAGAGTAACACAGATGCAAGTGAGGATGTGAAAGATGAAGTATTTTCAACAGAATCATCGTTTGCTCATTCTCCAACACCTAGCATGAAGATGACAAAATGATTAGTGAAGTAGCATCTTTAATGCCAAATGTGGTGTATTGGCCTACTATACACAACAATTTGTACACAAAAAAAAATGATTTAAAAGCAAGGTTTGGAAATAACAGCCCATCTTCGTCATGAAATAGTGTGGTTAAAGAACACAAACCTAAAGCTCATTTAGTTGCTGCTACGGATGTCAATGAAAAGTGTTTGCATTTCAAAAGCATCACATGATCCAGATTCTGCCCAGCATAGGAGATGACTTGCTCCGCATTTGTAAGGAGAGATTTCATTGGAAGTTTTAGTAATTTTGAGAGTTTTTAGTAGTCCTCTTTGGACTCCCAACTCAAGGTAAATTTTGTTTTCTTTTATTTGGTTACTATTCTGAAAGTTGAGGATATCATGGAGTATTAGGTGGGAGACAAGTGTCTTGGGGAGTCAAACAATTTTGAGAAAGTCTTAAGAGTTCATTTAGACTAGAAAACATTGTTTCCTAATTCCTAGCAATCTTGTTCTCCATAAATAAGGGTTCATGCAGAAAATGAATTTAGAAGAATTCAAAGCTGTTCTTGCTCAAGGAACAGAAAGAGAAACCAAAATGTCACTGTTCTCCCTCTTATATTATTTCCTTCTGTAACTTTCCTTATCTAAACTAGTGTTTCCCCATTATTTGACAAGTCTTTTACTTGTACTGTTCTTCCTTATCTGTTGTTAGTGACTACGCTCAATCTGAGCATATATGAAATAATTCTCAGGCCTCTTTGAACTATTGTAACCAGTAGAAGATAGCCAACAAATCATTAATAATTTTAACTTTGAATTCACCATCCATTCAAATCTGCACTCATAGACATGATTTCTTGAAAAACGGAAAGAAATGTCACAACTACGGATGACCAGAATTTTCATTTTGATCAACATTGAACCAACTCCATTAGCATTAAAATCTTTAGAATCCCTTTCCTAGGACTCCTCCCAAATTTTTAACTATTAGGGCAGGTTCAAGGCCCTCTACCATGTCCTGCAATTGTTATCACAAATTGGACAGCAAGTAATTTTGAACCTAAGCTTAGGATTCCGTCCCTTTACATCCACCACTGCACACATGCTGACCCCACCTATTGCTCCTGCATTAATGCAAGTCTAAGCACATGATGATGACATTGTCATGATGGCAAAAAGCATCAAAGCACGGTTTTGTGATAGAGTGGTGACATATATAAAGTGTCTGCACTTCCAAAAACCCAAAATTGACAGACCACAACAACACTCTTTGACAATAAAAATATTTATATTTTCACCTAAGATATGATTCAGATTTGTAGTTACTTAATTATTGACTTTAACTATGTGATACTGATGCCATCCAACAGTAAATTACTTTCACTAGATCCCATCTTAAATGCTGAGCAAATCCCGTGGATTCAGCTTGCAAATAGCTACTCATCCCCTCTGTAAAAACATCAACCATTGATAATTTATATATGCATTTAGTCAAAATATGAAATTTCATGCCAAACTGAATATTTTCATGTGTTTTTGCAAATGTAACCGAAAATTACTAAAATCATTCAATACCAGACACATTTGGCTAGACAAGATTGACAATTAAGAATGGTGCGGTGAAACAATTAAATTGCTGACAAATGTCATTTGCCTTATTAACGGAATATTTACTAAAAATATGGGAAATAACTATTTAATTGCAATATATTGGTTCTATTATTTGGGGAGACGTACATACTAAATTTAACATAAGAAATCCTAAAACATACCTGAAGATAGAATCTTTTTAACTCCTCTGTGTCCACAAGGTTGTCTATCCTTTGTGCCATTTGTTTGTCTCCAAGAGTAACCACAGCAAGTGACTACAAAATAAAGAATATTTCACAATCAAAGTAACACCAGTAACCCTATATTTAATGTATATTTCCAGAGAACTGAGATCACCAGAACAATTTTTAATTATATTTGCCAGAATTTCAATGTAAAAAATATCCATTTGCATGTGACATGTCAAACATAGTAGTGTATATAATTGACTTTCTTTTTTGTTCAAGACACTCAAGGTTTTAGCGTTCATCTCAGTGAAACAAAAGATAGATGATGATAAAGTAATCATAGAAAAGAATGTTGTACTAATTAGTGTAAAAGTCGGATACCAACCTAAGGAAAAAAAACACTCAAGTCCAAGGTTCGCCGTCTCAGTACCGGACCTCGTACGGTTGTCATACTAACACAATATCAGTCCGGTATGGTATTAATTTTTTGGCGTACCGAGTGTCGGTACCCCACTTTTTTACCAAAAATTCTCAAGTTTATGATCTCTCACAGGACTTTAATTAATACCTTGACCTTGAGCCTATGGAGGAGCATTTGGATAAGGCATCCAGCTTTTAATCTTCATAACATACTAAAACTAAAGAGGTGTTCTATGATCAGTTGCTGAGATGATAATATGGTTATGCAGCAACTACATTCACGAGCTGAGGCCATGTGGGCTGAGTCAAATTCATATACGTCGGGCACTTGGCTCAAGTTTGCGGAAACAAGAACATGCAAAAAGGTACCTTGGAAGTACTATTTATATCGGTTCATTAGAGGAAGTTTTCATAGTATAAAGTGGTACAAAATATTTCAATACACAAACTTCCTCCAAAGTTAGCCTGCTTTACTAGCAGATACATAGAAATTGCATATTTTTGGTCGTAGCGGATGTATAACTCCACAAGAATATATCAAACACATAAAAGGAATGCAAACATGCAAGAAAGATTTGTAGACATTTGCCAACTAAATAACAGATATTAATGGTTGAGGGCAGAAGCAATAAAGTGGTCATATATGCAAGTACTTTCCACATAAACCACCATATATAATTTGCATTCCTTTATTGAAAAGAAAATGATAGCATAAGGTAAATCTATCATGCATAGAGAGTAGATGACATGGAGCCATAAAAAGTTCAAATGGTTAGTATCCAGATAATTGTTGAAAAATATGGAAAAATACAGCATAGTAAGAAGATTTGTACTAGCATATTGCTTGCCAAGAATATGTATTATCTCTAAATATTTAAGGAATCTGATAACGTTTCAACAAAGAAGCTTTATATTCAACACTGAAAATCACCATAAGAAAGAAATCTTAAAATATGCTATTTTGGCTAACATGCTTCAAAACAATCATAGAATTCATAAGATATTTTAGATGAAAATAAAGGAAAGAAAAGAAAAGAAAACCAAGAGATACACATTGCTACAACTTGGCCCAACTTCTTGTGTTAACTAACCAGCAGATTCCCCTTTGAACCATAAATTTGAACATCAGTTTTCCTTTCATTGATAGTACGAGTTAAATTACATAATTGACAAAACTTAAAACTTAATGTCTCAATTGGAAATATGCAAATGACATGAAAAGATAAGTTTAAAAAATAAATATGAACTATGAAAAGCACTGAATTTCCTAGTTTGGTGATGCTAAAAATTTAAATCTCCTCACCTGTGTTTCACCGCGTGTGAAAAGTGCACTCCCATGTGCTCTAGGAAGTACTCCACATTGTGAGTTAATTGGACGAATCTCTAGAGGGTTTCGTCCATCGCTTCGTTTTCCACCCTGATATGGAACGTGTGCAAATACAATCTTATTAGAATACCAACATGTGGCTATAATGTAATTTATTGATGTTTAGCCTACTATTATAGGCTGAATGACATATCCAAAATTTATGGATTGATGGTGCCAGCTGTCAAGGAACGCAAAAGGTTGACTCATGCTGGCTTTCCTGAGTCAAATATGATGATACTTTCAATGGAATAAGTTTCCCGGTGCCAAATATACAAGGAAAAAAGAAAATGTATGCACAAAGTAAAAGGAAGTTGAGCCGGAAACTTATAACTACCATAATCAGCCAGAAGCATAATATGGGATAACAATGATACATCTTACTTGAAGAAAAAAACATAAAAGAAGTCCATGAAGAAGATAAAACAGATAAATATGAAATTATTTTTCCACAAATGTTCACATACATGAACAAATCACAAGCCATTTTATCCCATATGACTACTGAAATTATTCAGGTTTTAAGATGAATGAAAAACTAATACTGAAAATCTTCTTTTCTACTGAAGAAAGAAAGAATATATCTTATCCATTGCTTTGTTTCAGGTCTGAATTCAGGTATTAGATCAAATAAAGCCATTGATCTAATCGTTCATAAGAAAGGTAAATATCCATGGTATGCCATACCGTACCGAACCAAGTGGTACGGGGCATAGCGTACTGATTCGGTACCTGTACACAGTACGGAGGGACGTACCGACACTCAGTGCGCCGAACCAGCTCCCATACCAGGCGTACCGATATAGTAACAAGATGGCACCAGTACAGGCCCGGTACTGAGATGGCGTATCTTGGAATACCCGATTTCAACGATGAATTGATTTGATAGATCAGATGTTGTCGTTAACAATATTGGTTCAAATCGGTATCATCAGAATTCAGAATTCAAATCATCCCATGGAATTGACAAGAGTCAAATTTCTTAGTGGTTGCTCACATGCGTGTGGTATGCTTCCATACATATACATACATATATAGGTGCAGTTATAATACACATGGGGTGTAAAGAGACGATTTTGTGCCACTATAAAAATTAAGGTTTGAAAAATAAAATTATAAACCATTGGAAATGGTCTAATAAAATTAAAATGCCTATGTATAAAAGATAATTTGTTTCTGCACTCCTAGCCTATACATCAGGTTGCCCTGAAATCAAAAAATTATATCATGCCATAAGAACCATATATTTGGGAGGATTTGATGCAAAACAAGAGGTAACATTACTACATGATATTTCAGAATTTATAGAGCATATCCAAGGTTTAGATTTTTATTTTGCAACTTAGATCATTGAATTTTGTAGTATGTATTATGTCCTCACTTTTAAACCCTTTGTGTATTATGGCTGCACCCAATATGGGTGAGATACAAAAGACATAGCGGTCAAAATAGGAGTCTACGACCAGCATCAAATTCAATGATCAGAGTTGCAAAACAGAAATCTAGACCGTTGAATATGATTTGCAGGTATAACATGCATCCATACCAAAAGTACAATATTTTGCAGACATACTTGTCTATGCATCAAACCCTCTATAACTCAGCACATTATATCGTAACACTATAAATATTGATGTGGGATAATTTGAGGCAAAGTCAAGAGGCTGCACAACATATACTTTTGTTTACAGGCATTGAATGCTGTTAAGAACACCCAATATTTTAAATTTACATTTAGCTTATTGAATTTGACAGCAGCTGTAAGTCCTTTGTTTACATCCTATATGCAACATAACTGTATCAGTATTCACCTTATTCATGGCCACCTTTACCTATTTCTTGAATCAAAAATATCAATGAAGCGAAGGAAGGGGCTCCAGTGAGGATCTCGGTGATGGATGGCATGGGGCAGGCTCCAACAAGCAGTAAAGAGTAAGAAAATGGCTGCATTGAGAATCTTGATGGAAGGATAACCCAGGACAGGCACCGGTGGCCAACAAAAGGAAGAAAAATGGCACTCACAAGCATGGCATGCCGTACCGGCCTAAACCGGACGGTATGGAATGTACCGTACCATACCGGTTCGGTACTGGTACTCGGTACGGGTGGCGTACCGACACTCGGTATAAAAAAAATCTGTACCATACCATACCGATACTATGCTAGTGTGGCACTGGTATGGAGTCCGATACCGAGACGGCGAACCTTGCTCACAAGCCAACAATGGCACTTCGAATGTTCCTAAGATGGGGCCCATCAAAGAGAAGAGGGCTAAGCTTTAGGTTTAGAGAGAAAAGAGGGAAAGTGACTCGATGATGGGAGAGGCAGAACTCAACTCATTTTCTCCAATTCATTTTGCTTCCTCAAGTCAAGCCCAACTAACACCTGGTCTCTCCATCTATCCAAGATGTAACGATCCAAGGGTGGGCATGATCATCGATCCACCAAATGGTCTGATGACAATCGGACCTAACCCAAGACCCCAACCATTATGAGTAATGGTACCAGAACTTATAACCCTTAAGATCAAATTTACAATTCACAAAATTAAAAATAGATGTGTAGACAAAGAAATCTTTTCTTTCTTTACCATGTTGTTTTTTTCTTTTTTCCTTATTTGCGTTGCATGATTAATCAATTATAGTTGTTTCTTATTAGTAATGATTGTATAATGCCTCCTAAAATTAGAAGGATGTCTATCTTCACATTATAGCAAAATCCTAAAACAAAAGGATTAGGGACGAGAAGAGAACAGAATTAATCTCTTAGACAATTCTCATTTCTCACATTTTTATTCTCCCTGCATTCCTTCTTCTCCTCTCTTCTCATCTCCCATTTTTATTCTTCTTTGCTTCTTTCTCTTTCACTCCATAATTTCAAATCTCATCCAATTTGAATTTAACCTGAGGAAAAAGACAATACGGAGTAGAAGACATGGTGCATTGATTTGTATTCAAAAATTTGATCACATCCACCAGATTATATGCTTTGGAAAATGGATATGAGAACCTAAACATCTTGGTGGTGCATAAAAAGACAACAGGGCATGCACCTTTGATAAGAGCTGCATCTATTGAATTACCACAGCCACATAAAGAAAGAATTCGGAGAATCAGTATAGAACCAGTAATTCTCAGCAGATTAACATACCGATGCATTATCAAGAGGCAAATTTTTGCATGAATATGCTATCTTAAAGAAAGTGTGGCATGTCTCTACAAAAGTTTACTGACTGACAATTGTATTGGTCAATGGTGCAAAACATAGTACAAACCAGCCTGCTCCATACAAGCTCAAGACAAGCAGTGTAAAGATATCTATGAAACTGGAACACTTCATGGTGATGTAATGCTACAACATTGGCCATTGCTTACCTCCACAATACGCTTGCGCAAAAATTTGGACGTCACTTCCTTGAAGACCAACTTCACATCCACTTCAGAAAATAACTACATGAGAAAAAGGCGACATATGTCAGATATATAATCAACTTTATAGTACTTCCGACCAATAAAATTGTATTATAAGACTAAAGTTCATGAGTACAAATCCATAATCTGGTAGCTTAGAAATAACAATGAAGCTTAGTAAAGTAGGGATGGAAAATCTATGAATTGCCCAACTTTAACTCACGAAGGATGGTGTTGAGACTTCTCTCCATTATAAAACAAGGTTATAAGAAACTAAGGCAGAGCAATTCTCAGAAATTTTAATATTAACTGCAAGAGTACCATTGATAGCTGCAGTGAATTAACATGTCAGAGTTCTCCGTGTCAAAGAAGGAAGTCATAAATAAGATGAATAATGATTTCGTTTAACTCAAAAAGATAATTTACATTTAGGATACAAATGCATGGAAAGGCAAAACTAGTTAGAACTACAAAAATCTTGTCAGACATCAAAGCAAGGCTGATCACATCTAGCTTGAGACCTCTCTCAACCACTGCATGGTGAATCAAGCAGAACCACATATTTGTCTAGTAGGTGTTTAAGAAGATATGTGACAGATTGTTTTGTTGAAGATTACATATTGGCTATGGGTGTTGTAAAGTGGCAAAATGGCAAAAAGGCGCTTCGTCAGGGTCAAAACATTTATAAGGGAAATTATATGACCTGAGTAACATCTATGTTAAAACCCCAACATATCCTTCCCTAGATTGAAGAGAGAAAAAACATGAGTATCGAAATAACTAGAAGGTGGAGATTCTTTAGAATGCATCAATTGTCGAGTTATAAAATATTATTGTTATTAAGGTACGCCGCCTTGGTATTGGGCCCTGTATTGATGCCACCCAGTCACTGTATCCGTATGCCAGGTACGAGGGCTAGTTCGGCATATCGAATATTTGTACACCCCCATATCATGTACCGGTACCAAACCGGTACGGTACAGTATGCCCGGTACCGCCCAGTTCGGTATAGTATCGCGTACCATGATTGTCATTATCCATGATACTCCTTTTTTAATGAAGATTCCTTGGTGAATAATAGTTATCAAACTCAACATTTATCCCAACTTATTTATTCTCTGAAGTCCATTTTGTGTTCTCAGAATTAATGAAGTTTTATTGAAAAACATATTTTCTACAATATATTAACTTCTCCGACCAAAAATTTCATGTACAAGTGAAATTTCTGCTTTTCAACAATTTCCACTAACCACTTTGGACAATAGGGAGGGTCCATCTTAAAAATAAACAGGACCAAATTTGGAATATCCATGAGTTATGGCATAGGAATTTTGCATAGGTTGGGACATGAAATAACTCAAGTTAAATGTTGAAATATCTAAAAGGAAATCAGACAGTAGAGCATATGTACAGGGTTTAGATCAAATAATTTGCTAAAAGTTTTACGCAGGAAGTTGATAAGAAAAGACATGAAAGAAAGAATTCTGATGCCGCAAAGCATGAAGTGTGGATTAAGATAGATAGCACACACAAGCAGATCGATACGAGTGCCATATTGAGTGATAAAATGTTTTACAAGTGAATAAAGTTTGTTACACCACCAGGCTTTAACTAGAATAAACAAATACAAGCATATCTTATGCGCTAGAGAAGGAACATATATCCCTGGGAGATAAACGAGTCAAAAGTGGGATGTCCCAGATTCCAAAAAGCTGAACATAATGAAAAAACAAAAAGGGAAGTAGTAAGAAAGACAGATAAAGGCATACATTTTGGGTAACAAAATCGGAGAGAAAGAGAGAACTTTTTGGGTTATACTAAACATTAAATGTGAAATCTTTGGTAAGAGATTAACAACTCAAAATCGATGATAAAACCTCCAAATTGAAGAGCTGCACTGTTTGATTGTGATACATACCACTAAAAGTACCTAGAAAGCAAAAATCATACATCTTTGTGGTTTGTGGTCTCTACCTATGCATCAAGTGCATGCAAAAAATGGATGGCTCTAATAAAATGATATGAAGTTCTGCTATGATCAAAGCATCGAAATCCATCAATTTTCAATCTATACATATTTTGAGATGTACAGATCATGATGAACATAGTTGATTCTCAACTAAAATGCCGTATCATGTATTTAGCACACTGGCCCAATGCGCACAGTTTTTGCACTTACTGGATGTATCAATTAGAGATCTCCAAAAAGATGGTCCTTCTTTCGATGCTTTTAAAGGTGTAGCTCAAAAACATAGGTGTGGATTTTTTTTCCCATTTGCGTTGCAAATCAATAATGAGGTGAGTTGTATTTCTAGCATGACTCTCGTTAAGCTGCCAGTGCTCAGACATAACAGCGATTATAAGTGTTAATAAGACCACGCATATTTGTTAGATTAAAATCAAACAATATTTATGCTGTAGAAACAATTTCTATATTATACTGTATAGTGATTTCTAAACACTGTTTAACTTGTATATTTTGTTATATTTCAATAGTTTTCAAAGTTTACATTTCTTTTAAAAATTTAAATTATCATTTACAACTTTACATAGCTTTAGACTCAAAGCACTTCAATTATATATCCAAATAACATAACATGCTTTAAGATAATGTACCATATGTTATTTCCTCCTGAGTTGTGTTTATTTTATTATTACTTCTTAAACTTTCTTCATTTTCACTTATTTCTAGTGTTTTGTTTTGTTTTTACACATATCTAGTTATTCCCAACTAAATACTGAAATTGAGTATAAATAAATTGCTTGTGAATTTACAAAGAAAATAATGGATTAAATGATGCAAAACAATTCATTTTAGGAGTTCTGACAAGGTTGGAAAACGCAAGGAGAAAGGATTGGATCCTATAGAGAAAAACTGAATCTTGCATACTAAAGTATATTGGCATATGGAACTAGAGTAGGATTGGCGAGGATAAACAAAAATATGAACAACAACCCAAGACTAAGAGAAGGATGTGGGTTGATAAATTAAAATTATCTTAATTTTAAAGTTGAGCAAGAAAGCACCCACCAACAAGGTCGAACCACTCAACAGCTAGGCAGTTACTTAACTTGAAAAGTTGAAATAGAAAATGAATCCCGCTATTACAATTATTGAGAGGAAATGCCAACATCAGATATATAATAAATAAGAAACCAGCTGAGTTACCACTGGTACAATTAATAGACCAAGGATTGAAATAATTCATGCCGGTGGCATGCTGAACTGTGCCAGTGTTTGGCATGCCCTGCACGGCAGCATGCCAGGTACTGGAACACAGCCCATATCATACCAGTATCAAGTGCCATTAAGGTACTGGCTCAGTATGTATATGAGTTTCATTTCATATCATGCTGAACAGCACTTAAATCCATGTTATAAATTAAATTAAATTTTTAATTTTAGTGCACCAGTAAGGACCTATAGCCTTCTTAAAGACTTTTATGAGTCACAAATAGACCAGACCTCTAAGCTACCAACAGGCTCATTACATTCTACAGATTCTACATTTACTAAGAGACACAACAGTCAATACCAAATCATTTGAAGAAAATGAGTGTCCAAAATATGAGCCAGATCAAACACATTGTGTGCTGCTACATATTTTGTTTCGCTGAAATTAGGCTGATGAACTGATTGGAAATAGAGAATAGATAGATGCGGTCAACCTGAAACTATAGGAGCCCCATGTGCTAGACTCATTGTTAATGGAGGGAACAATCTCTCTCTCTCTCTCTCTCTCTCTCTCTCTCTCTGTGCACGTGTGCACGCCTGCATGTGCTTTTGTATGTTATAATGCAATGTAGTTAATAGTCGGGTACTAACCTTGACTCTTACCGTGTTATAATGCGGTAAATGACATGTAGAATTAAAAAGGAAAGATAAATATTAGGTTGTAATAAATAAAAATAATTATGTGCCCCATGCCTCATCTCATGAGAATAAAATCATTGCCCAGAAAAGCAATAATCAGTGAAGCATTGAAATTATCACATTAAGGCCAGAAAATAAGAAAACCTTACCAAGGGAATGGGTTTCCGTGAATTCGGCTTTATATGAACATCACCTTCATCCACCTCTCCATCAACAACTACTACCTCATCCTCATCCTCATCCTCATAAGCAACTGGTACACCTTCAGCATCTCCTGGAGCTTCACCTTTGACAATATAACCTTTTTCAGTAAGTATTGTTAAAACTTTGTCTTCTATTGCAGAAAGAGCCCTTCTCCTTGGTATTTTATTTTTTATTTGGAGTGCCTTTACCAATTCATCACCAGAAATATCCTGAGGAACAAGTAACAAGATCTTGTTCAGCAGTAAAATAGGCAAATTAACCTGTAAAAGTGTATAATTGGTCCTCAAAAAAAAAAAAAAAGGATGGTGAGATTTAACAAAAAAAATAATTTGATGAAAGGATTACCATAAGTGGCACATATCAATGAATAACATGCATACGCATGCATGCGTGCTGACATGCACACATTCATTTGTGTGTGTGCGTGTGTGTATTATTTGGCAACATACATTTACAAGGACAGAATCATGCATATGTACATAAAACATGGATGACAAATAAATGAAGGGAAAATCAACCATAAAGAAAGAACCAAAGATTGAATACTTCAAAAGTTCAAATATAAGAACAAGTGATGGTCGCTAGCTGATAAACAAACTGAGCTCAAGCAAACCACACGAATTCAATTTCACCTTGTTTTGAAATCGAGCAAGCCATTTAATTTTGAGCAGAACATAAGCTGTTTATGAACAACTCATTTAAGAGATCTCGTGAGAGCTTGAGGTCTCCCAAAACATTCATTCCTATACTTTAAGCTAGCCATCCACATTATATCTTAAAGTTATAATTGAAATGCATTCTATTCTAGACAAATTACATTGCCAAAATAAATATCAAAAGAATTTTAAATAGAAAATAATGACTAAAACAATGCAATGGTATTTACGAATTAGTTAAACCGAGCTCTAGCCCAGCTTGTTTACTAATAGAGCAAGTAGAAGCCAAGGTAAACACAAGCAAGCTCAAAAATAGCTTGCTTGATTGACAGTCCTAATGGTCAATTGACTTCAGCATTTTAGTATGACATAGGCACCATGCCTCAAGTAATATTTAATTAAATGATATTACATGTAAATAAGCATCTGGCTATCTATCTCTCTTTTAATCTGCCTACTGAGTCACCTAATTATTGGGCCTCCTTACCCAACCTTCATGACCGACCTACTTGCAACTAGCCTAAGGTGGGGCCCACCTACTTAAGGAACCAACCTCGGTAAGTGAATTAACATAGTGGGCCCTACTTTTGACCGGCCTACCTTGGCTAGAGGAAGAGTAGGGGTAGAAGAAGACAATGATGATGATATTGAAATAAATCAAGACAAGAAGTACATGGTTTGTTTTGCATCATGAGGTAAGTACCTTTCTGCCTTTAAAATTAGTTATGACTTACTTAGTATTTCTGATCTCCCAGACAATTTTAAGCTTATAAATGATTCTAAATATTCTAAGCAAGGTTCGTTGTCTCAATATCGGACCCCACACCGTTACCACCCTATTACAGTGTTGGTACCCTATTATAGTATTGGTATGCAGTACGGTATGAGCCGACGAGGCGTCCCGAGGGACAGTATGGTATGAGACTGCTAAGATACTGGGTGGACATAATACAAAGCTGGAGTCAAGTCCTAGGGACCGACTACAAGCGTGACCTAGGATCTATGAGAGACAACGACACTCAACTTGAAGTTGAACAGATACAAGTATATTGTACTTCCAATTTTTAATTTAAATATTCTATATTTTCAATGTTACACTTAGTTAATTAACATATATTATTCAATCATACCATTCTTAGTATGTAACATAAAAAATTAAAGTATAATACATTTAAACATAAAAAATGAAACCACAAAACCTATTATCCACTCAAAACTAAAAGGAAAGATTAAAATCCTTGAAAACAAAAAATAAAAAATATATACTTTTGATACCTTACCGTACCTACCTCCTACTGGTATGCATTCCAATACTGAGGCCGCTAACCTTGCAGACCAAGACTAGTTATGTTTGTATTCAAAAAAATTTCACTTTTTGCTAGAGTGCAAGGTCTGCGATACTGATAGTACTGGTGTACCAGTGAAGACCGGTTTCCGTACGGTACCGGTACCAAACCGGTCGAGATAGAAAAAAGACACGCGTCCAACGCGGGAACGCCCGCGCGTTACCACAGAGGGGCATTAAATGCCACTTTGTGCGGCATTTAAAGCCCACACAGGGCAGCCCGCGTGGGCCCACTGCCCCGAGCGGCGAGCCCGCATGGGGAATTGAGGCAGCGCAGGAAACCACGTGCAGGCACGGTTCCCTACGAGCAGGCGCGAGTGGGTTCGCGGTTCCCCACTCGGCCCCACGCGGGGTTTTTCTTCCCTCTATTTTTTTCCTCCCCTTCTTCTTCCCAAGCCCTCCTTCCCCTCTCTCCTCTCTTCTCCTCTCTTTTCCGGCTCCCCCCATTCTCCTGCGAGCAAGGAAGGAAGAGAGGTCCTCCTTTTTTTGGTACTTGTCTTCTCTTCTTCCCCCCTTTTTCTTCTCTTCTTTCTTCCTCTTCTTCCCCGCTTCTTCTCTTCTTTCTTCCTCTTCTTCCTCCTCTTCTTCCCTACTTCTACAGATGCCGGTCGCCCTGGTTTCGGTTTGGTACCGGTTTTCACAGTCGAACCATACCGATAGCTATCGGCACTGGTTCGGTACAGCCTGAACCTACCGGCTCCGATCGGTTCGGCAGACCATGCTATTGTATTTGTTAACGCAATTAGTATTACCCGAACTATCGCGTCTCAAAGCAAAGAATTATATCATGAGGTTGAAACATGTTTAGATCTCAAATTCTTACAATATAATGAAATGTATACAAGAGAAGAAATCAGATAATGCAATAACATGAAGAATAAAGGAAGTAAACTACCACAGCATGCCACTAGAAATGAAAATAAGAGACGGTTAATTTCCGGACTTCAAGCTTAAAGTAAAGAACATACTAATATACCACTGACAAGATATACAACGTATTACTATATTCACAGATGTTGATATCTTGCTCCTCTCAAGTGCCTAAATTTAGCAATTTGTCCCTAGCATACGCTCATGTTATTTTGAATAATATTAATTAATGTTCAAAGAAATTGAAAGCATAACAAGAGCTGGCTTTTAAATTAATATGACTTTTCCAAATTTGTTTCATGGACAACTAGTGACAATTATCCAGCTAGTGCTTAGTAGATAATTGGACAAGAGAAAGAAATCATTATCCAAAGTATGCTAGCTTGCTCACTAAAACAATCGTTGCATCTGAAATAACAAAGATTGGAGTCAATTGCAAAAGCCTTCCAATGCTAAATATGTACTTATGTATTCAGTGCTTACATCACTAATCTGTTAGACAGTAGCTCCGTACTCCTCCAACAGAGGTTGCTCTAAGAAATAGTGTTATATAATGGCCATAAATAACAGTAAAGAGGCAAATTAATTTTAAAAAGAAAGATAAAATGGACTATAACTACATGAAAACTTATACTATCAATCAAATGAAAAACGACATATGTTCATACTTCAACATGCCTATAGAGCTCGAGAGGAGGTAACTTGATAGCTTCAATCATTTTCAGTTTTCCACACTTCTTGACTAAAGCCTCCACCTCATTGCATATATCTCTTACTGCAGCCTGGTATTGGAAGAAAATAAGAAATATGATCATAGCATAAACAATATTGTGAAAAAGATTTCAACTGAATCTTGATTGCTTTATTTATAAATAAAAAGAAAGAAAGAAACCCAAACAATTTACATTAGACTGTAATAGATTTCAACTGAATCAGATATTTTAAAAAGCATAACTTTCAGACTAACTAGTGGACAATTCAACAATCCAATATGGTACGAAACTTAGAATTATGTCCACAAGCAATGAAGAAGGACAAAATGGAGTTCACAGATCAATTAAATTTATCTTTGTTTGATTGTTTCTGTAAAGGTGTTTGATAAGATCAGTTCAGGGTTGCTCCGGATCTGATCCAAGAGAGAACTCTGATCCAATTGTCCAATGGACCAGCATGACAACGCATAAAATTCAGACTTATTAAGGATTGGACATCTGATCTGAAAACCTATTCTGATATGACCTATTATAGAGGAGGGTGATGGAGTGAGAACAGAAGGGAACAGTAGATTTAGGTTGAGGATAGGGAAGGGAGACACTAGGGCTGGGGCTGAGGTACATAGATAAGGCAGGGGCAGGGGTAGGGTGAGAGAAGAGAGGGTTGATGCTGCATCATTGCCAGAATTGAGCCATAGCAGGGCAAAAGGTGGGTGGCACAAGTTGGAGTGGAAATAGACAGCTGAAGGTAAGATTTGGAAAAGATGAGGGAAATGGGGGTTAGTATTAGGATAACAATAGGACATGAGGGAAATGTTTTGCATCAAGCCAGGTTTTTACCAAATCAGGTCCCATCTCAGGTTCAGTCTGATTAATAGTTTAGGTAATTGGATAGGGTCATTATTCAATAGCCTCGGTTAAAGCCGACTTTGACATCATAGCAATTTAAAATCTATACATAGTGTCTATAAACTCATTAACATATAAAAAAAAATGGAAAGATTTCACAATAAATTCATGTAAATATTAGAGTTGTAAATGATCCCTATAATGCAAAACCTCAATACAAAGGAGCCAAGATTAAAATAACTCTACAGATATTATAAAGTTTATCAGGATGGGCACGTAATCCAACTATATAGATCATTATTCACACAAAAGAAAACATATATACATCATTATTCACACAAGAAAACCATATATTCAGGATGTAGAGCTGTCACATTACATGTTTGCTAACTGCTAGTTACCATGTGAAATATTGTTGGATACATTACTGCAGGGTCTGGAAGCCAAAAAAAATAAAATAAAAAACTTATACCAAAAATTTGACAATTTGCATTTCACGCTCAAGGATCAAAATATCATGTGCCAGTGCTCTGCTGCCCTTGCACTGGCACAGTACATGCAGTAACAATGCCATGCCATTGCAAAGCTGGGCACACACTGGCCAGAACCATGCCAGCAAGGCATCAGCATGGCATATACCATGTTGTGCTGATTTTGCCAACCAGTACATTAGTCCATGGTCATGCTTCACTAAAAATCAGAGATTTAGTGTATTTCGATCATAGACTAGGCATCAAGCAAAATCATCCAAATAAGATAAAAAATAGAAAAAGTTAGGCAAAAGATAATGCAAACAAACATAAAATTTTCAATAACAAAATCACCTGTTGTCAAAAAAGAATATACAAGACATGTATTCTAGGTAGCCAATAGTAATTGCCAACTAATGCATTATAGTATGCAATCATGGGAGGAAAAGAAATCCTCCTAGAACTAATATTACAGTAAGAGTACTACATACATTTGCAGCTTATCAGCTTCAGAGCATAAACCTTTCTACGGCTTAACACAATAAACATAAGGATACCTGCCCAATTTCCACAGCTTTTAGCAACCTCTCCTCTGTGAGAAAGTTACAGTAGCCCTGCAAAGAAACAAGATACACTTTTACAGCTTCTTCAAAAGATTGTTAATCATTTCTCAACATCTAAAAGAAAAAAAAATGTTGCAAAGCCTGAAATGAGCATGTTATCTATTTATTGCATAATATCTCCTCCATCAAGAAGTAACAGAGAGAATGCACTTGTAAAACCCATAGAAGAAGAAAGTTGCAACTTGCGAGCAAGATTCTGAATATCGTGGGACAGTACCATCTCAGTTTTGACAGGACTCGCCGCATGTCAACACTCGGAGCGGTGGATATCCTATCCCATCCTGGTCCATTCCCAACTCATCCTATCCCAAGACTTGAGATGGTGTCCCGTCCCACTAGTATTTAAAATCTTGGTTGCAGTTAGAAAATATGCATGAAAATAGGGGGAACATAAGCTAAATTATACCACCTTCCAAATAAACTTTGAAATAGTATATCTTAAGGTATTTACGCAGAAACCTAAATTCTATCAAAGAATATACTTGTGTTGCATTACATATTAAGCAATGTTATCCACAATGCCATTTGCTAACTCACACCTTTTTGTTATTAGCATTCTTCCTTTAAGAACCACAGCAACAGCTAGCCATCCATCAAGTAGATATAAAGTTTGAAAATAGTCAGCAAAACACAAATCGAAGGTGGTAGGGAAATGACTAAACATTAAATGCAAATGTCCAAATGTGAAAATATATGGTACCACTTTGAGAAATTATTCATCGTATACTTTACGTAATACAAGGCAAGAAGAAAGATGCTAGAGGATACTCACGACCAGGGAAACAAGTGGCAAAAGAAAATGAAATAAATTTTTAGCAATAGATGATGAACACATACTTGAGAAACAAGAAGTGCAAAACCACATTTAACCTTCATAACAACTGTCGATAAAGCTCAATCAACCATAACCATAGCCATGAAGCCTTGTCCCAACTACTTAAGGCCAATTTTAAGATCCCCATTTCCCAATCATTCTTGCCAGTGGAAAGGTTACTACAAGTTTCTAATAATCCTGTCCCGACACTCAAGATACAAACATGAGAATCAGACTGGGACATATATCCAAGTATCTGAACTTGACAAGAGCATAAAATGGAGACATGGGGATAGTAGGACAAAATATAATTCTAACTAAACATTTAAATATTGTATAACAGAAAATATAAAAGATTAATTCTTGTAAGGCCTTTCAATACACATGTTTCTCATCCTAGATGCCCATTTAACTAAAAAAATAAGAAATTTGACATTTATCAAGTTTATTTTAATATCTACATCCTAATGAATCTTTACAAAAAGCAAATGCTTGTCACCACCATCAAGCATGGAGAGCTGAACTCATTGTTGGCAAAGTTCAGCTCTCCAATCTTTGAAAACATTCAGGACAACAAACAAATATGGACACAGCAACAAAATAGGCATCCGAACAGATCTACATATTATTTACTTATAGGAAGGGGGAGATGGAATTTTTTTCTTCAAGTGATTCTGATACAAGATGGTCTGATAGTAATTCAGCGAATCATGCACGATATCAGGCATACTTTTATTCTTGCAAAGAAAACCATGACAAATAATGGTGGGAACTTCATGGTTGTCCCAACTAGTACTTGGACACATAGGGATAAAACACGCACACTTGCTTATTAAAAGCTCCTACTTATGAAGGGTTTGGAAGTATCCCCTATCCATTCTTGTAAACACAACACGCTTGTTTATTAAAAGCTCCTACTTGTAAAGACACTGTTTTAAGTGGTACTTCAAAGTTCAAACTTTCTTATAGACTTTTAACAATACTTTGTTGCAACATGAAGCTTACTCTTTCTTGCATGTTCAAGAATGGTCCATACTTCATTGGATGATATTGTCATTTTATCAGGTTAATTTGTCACGTTATGTTAGAATACACACTCAAAAGTCTCAAATAAGTCTGAATGTCAATTGTTAATCCTTAATTCCTTATTATTCTTTTCTGAATCTTTCTGATTTACTTCTACTGTTTTAACCATTTATATATATGTATATAAATATACTTTTTTTTAAGTATGTAAAAATGAAAAAATGATGTATATAAATATATTTTATTTATTGTTAAGCATGTAAAAAATGTGAACCACATGTACAACTGTATATGTTCCCCGCATACTCGATATGCGCTATGCAGTGACCTGACCAAATGCATACAGCTTCCACTTTTTAAAACACTGGTGAAAAGTTTGGAAATATCCCCTATCCATTCTTTAATAAAATTTTCCATATTTTGGATTGACCTTGACACGTTTGGGGACTTAGGGTCTACAAATCGCATGTAGCACGGGTATAGCAGATACAACAAGGGCCATTGCAAAACACAAGGATAGAACCAGCAACAAGAGTCACATAGCATCCACTATGTGTGGGAAGTTGAGGGATCAAGGGAGGAACATTTCGAGATCAGGAAGCTTGTGGTATAATAAGTGGCTCTATTGGCAGTAGAGAAACCTTCTGATAGCTTGTTGTAGCTCGTGGACGCTGGTTTCATCAGAACTTTTGGTTTTTCACCATAACGATTCCCAATCAGACCTGACATGTTGCTTCTTTATTATTTAACTTCTTATTTTGGTGCTTTTGATCTTTTTTAACTTGGCATATGTAGACTCAGTCAAACATGGTTTCTGAAGTTATACCTTACATTGTCTACATTTTCTGACACTTCACATTTTTCTCAGCAAAATCTAGTGTGTTTTACCCGTTCCGACAAAAAAGGTGTAAATCAGTATCAAGATACTTCTTAATTTATCTAGCAATTACCTTATTCCCAAGATATCACTAATGAGCTTTTGAACCAAATTGACTTACTGTTGCTATTATCTGTTATACCCCTATAGGTTTTCTTCCAGTCCTAACATCAGATCCTTTCGCATCTACAGAACTTCCTCATCTGCAGTAACCTGTTGCAGTTTGGTACTCCGTGACCCTAAAAAGTAGATGTTATAAATCAGTGCCTTTAGTAAAATCCTTACAAAAACTTTAGGTACAGAAATCATTGTTAATTCAGCTTATGTGATCAATATCTCAGTTTTAATCATCTTAGTTGACTTGAGGGTAAAATTCACCTGTTCTCCTGAGTGCAATCAGCAATATAAATTACAGACACAGCTAAACTTACATTTTGGTGAACATTTTCCTTCATTTTCTTTCCTTATAAACTCTAAGAAATATCATACTTTTTACTCTGCAGCAAATGCCAGCATCATGGGGTCAGATGATATCATTTTAATTCCTAGCCATGTATCTTTTACTGTTGGAAACTATGAGAAAGAATAAGTAGTGATTGGAATATATGTACTATATCATTACAATAGATATAGGTATATAATTTTTCTCTTAGTAGATCCAAACAAAATCATAAATTTGTTTATATAATTTGATTTTAATATAAACCCAAACAAAAAAAGTTCCATATGGACAGTTTGCAATCATTGTTTAAATTATCATACTGAGCGAGTCAATGCTAATACAGCACCTACCATGCCGACAAGGTATCGAGTATCGACACAATAAAGGGCCAAGTCCCAGTACTTGTCAATCTGTCCCTATCTGTGACCGTTCAGCACTCACCAATCTATGCTGGCACAGATCGCTTCAGAGCAACAAGGATCGTTTTTGTTTTACAAAACCCCAAGCATGTGACCAGCACGGTTTGACACAACACAGCGTGGTACAACCCACATACCACACCAATCAGTGACCAGAACAAGCACAGCCTCTGGTACTATAATTCTCATTTTGACATGTTGTTATTGACAGATTACGATACGGTACAAATCACATACCGTACCAACCAGTGATGGCACAAGCATGGCCTGTTGTACTTAAATTCTCATTTTTGATGTGTTTGCTAGTGTTGATATGAGCAAGGTTTTAAGTCCCGCCAGGATGGGGGACGTCCCAGCCATCCTGTCCCATTTCTGTGAGAAAACAGGACCGGGATGGGGTTAGGACTACGAAACTCATCTATGTGGGAAGAAAAGAAGAAAGAGGAAAGAAAAAGAGGAAGGAAATATGAAGAAAAGGAAAAAGTGAAAAGAAAGAAGAAGAAGAAAAGGTAAAGAAAGAAAGGAAGGGAGAAGAAAAAGAAAGGAAGGAAAGAATTAGAAAGGATAGAGAAAGAAGAAGAAAAAGAAAAAAAAGAAATAAAGGAAGGGATAAGAAAGAGAGAAAAAAAGGACAAGAAAAAGAAAGGAAGGAAGGAAGGAAAGAACGAAGAAAAAAAGAAGAAAAGAAAAGAAAGAAGAAGGAGAGAGAGATGGGGGATATCTACAAGGATACATGACCAGGACCACTGCCGGGACAGGGCGAAACAACGGGGCATCCTATTCCATGGAGAAACCAGAACACCCCCATCCCACGAGAGTTTAAACTTTGGATATGAGTGTCCTTTCTAGATAATTGTATAGAATTCAAATTGCTATAGAAGCCTCTTCAGACATCCTGCTATCGAAAAAATAGATGCCCGCAAATATTCCTCCAGAAAAAAGTAACAAATGGCTCCATTTTCAGTATCAGACTCATACAACAGGTGGTAAAGACATCAGAAATCATGTAACTTCAGTAGATTAAGAGCAACCAAGAGTAGACCTCTATCATCAATATAGCATTATCAGTCCCTGCCAGTATCAAGTCCAACTCTGACTCCTCCATCTCTTTGGTAGTTGGATTGACAATGAACTGATCACCAACGAGGCCAATTCTAACTCCAGCAACTATTTTGGTATTTGGCACTTCCGAGAGAGCTCTGAAATTAAGCAATAATCAAGCATAAGGATATATGAAATAAATTTCATGGCCAGAGTTGAAGATGCAGGGTAAAAGCATTAAACTTAGTAAGAACAAGATAAATAATAGGATATAGAAGCCTTTATGTAAACTTACACTGCTATGCCTGCTGCTGTGACAGCCAAGCAATCTGGGGAATGAATACCGTCATAGCTAAAAACCTACAGGCAGTCAACAAGGATTTTTCAACTGATGATGAAACTGTAAACCAGGTTTGAGCATCAATGCATCACAAAAACCAAGTGAAACAATGAATCTGAAATAATAATAAATGGCAAAGTTACAAATCTAGTCACAAATATGTGAATTGCTAAATATAAGAACAAGCAACATGCTAAAACTTGGAAGGTAAATCATCATGAAATTAAAAGAAATTACCATCCCTTTAGTTCAAATAAGAGCAAACTTTTGGAGTTCTAATTATATCATTTTTGTTGTTACCTACTCCATATAAAATAAATATGGGCATGCAGTCTTAGATAGAAGAAATTTTCTACTAGGGTGGCACACTTGCTTCCGAATTTGCTGGAAGTTCATCCCCGCACCTGCTTCCTAAGTGTTTTCTTAGTTTTTTTTTAAGAGACCATCCACTTCACCATGCCTGAACCAGACCCATTTCTAAAAACTAGGGGTGTAGTTATAGTGTAACAACTCAAAACCTCGCCCAACATGGCCAATATCTTTCTAGTGCACAACCAATGTGGGACTAAAGATGCCCATATGGATCCTCACACATCCTTCCTTGAAGCATTGGTGTCCTCTTAAGGCTAAAGGTCCTAATCCAATCACAATCACCACAATCTACCCGTGGTTAGCCCTAAAAAGGACCGTGCTACATCTCCCCTAGTCCACATAAGCTGTGGGCTGGGTCTGCTCTGATACCTTCTGTAACGACCCAGAACCTAGTCCAAAAAGGCTAGCCAAAAGTTGTTATTTAGGTTTTTTGGCCTATATAAGTATCCAAGACAAAGTCTAACGAACCAGCCCGTACCGGCCGGTTCGGACCTGTCCGGCCTGTAACCAGTATGCCAGAGCAGTAGAAAGCGATACGGGCCGATTCTGTGCCGAAGATGAAGAAGACGAAGAGAATGAGAGAGAACGCGGGGAAGAGAGGGAGGGAGGAGACCTGTGGCCTCCGCCACGCTCGCGGCGGGGGGGGGGGCCTCCGCCGTGCGACCACGGGTTCTCCCGCCCCCCGGCCTCCGCCGCTCTCCAATGGCGGCCACAGGTCTCCTCCCTCTCTTCCCCGCGCTGTCTCTCGTTCTCTTCTTCTTTTCCGGCTCCAGCAGGGAAGAGCTGGCCGGTTTATACTGGCCGGTTCCGGTACGAACCGGAACCGTACCGGTCCAATAGGTGACCAGTACGCCTACCGGATCTGGTACGGCGAACCTTGATCCAAGATCTTCCCAATGCACAACCAATGTGGGACTAAACACACATCCACACAGGTCGTCGTATGTAGTACCCACGAGGTGTAAGGAGGAGACTTTAGATCCACCAGCAAATTCAACATTACTGGTTAAAAACGAAAATATAAACTATTGAACATGAGTTAGAAACCTAAAAAATATCCATGTACAAAAAATCATATTTGGAGAATGGCGGCCCTTGTTCTATGCATCAAATTGCCTCAAATATATAGTTATCATGGGGTGATACGGTGTATTGATTTTGGGATGCTAGACGTCTAGAAAATATATAATTTTTTTATAAAAGGCCTTTTAGATCACATCCAATGGATCAGATTTTTGTTTTTTCACCATTAACATTGAATTTGGCGGTGGGTGTAAAACCCTTTCTTTACACATTAGGTGCATTATTACCTCATCCTATATATAGTCAAATTCCAATGAAAAAAAAGCAAAGTTCTACAATCATGCAGACCACAAGTGCAAAGAAAAAGCTTTACAGCTTCAATCAATCATCAATCACAAGCAATAAAGTGTACAGAGCACACCAAATTCAAACCAATGCTAAAGACAAGCAAATTGGATATGTATGCAAGGGGAGAAGGTGAGTGTTTCTTTTTTTTTTCTTTTTTTCTTTTTTTTTTGCAAGTGGGGAGGCCACCCAGGGGATATGTGTTTGTGTTTAGCTTGAATCTCACCAAGATGATTTGATCAAGAGTCCTACTGACAACTTGTATGATGGCCAATTTAAATTGAGAATCCACACAATCAACCATGATCCGCACTACTAAGAATTCCCAAAAAAAGAAAAAAGAGTTGTAGAGGTTTCCTACTGGATCCACATTTCCTCATCACCTTCTCTTCAATTGTTTTCCTTCTTTTTTCTCAATCTTTCTTTCATAGATTCCGCATTGTAATCTGCCCTAGATCATCCTTTTATTCCCAAGATAGCTTATATGCTTTTTGACTGAAAACTCTAATCATTGAAGCAATAAGTTTCTTCACTCATGTCCTAAAACCTGATTTCAGCATCCTTATGTTCCTAGAAATTTATCTACACCAGCAATAAACCCTTAGGTTGAACCTAAAATCCAAAAGTGTAGATTCAAACCTAGTAGGTCTTATCATTATCCTACATCATGATGTATGTCTCGAAAGTAAAAATAGGGGGCACCAGGTAACTGCAGATATAATACTACTTTAAACAGTCATCAATCACCCAAAGGAAGATTGATTAAGATTTTAAAAGATCTGCAATAACTATTCTAATATATTCTGATGTAGCTTTCTTGCACCACAAAACCATTTAGACCAACGAATTAACCATGTTCATCAGTAGATCAAATTCATTATCCAACTCCTTTAGTTATGATCAATATATTTGGTGCAGTTACATAGTATCATTTTTCTAATATTTCATCATATGAGAACAACTTCCTGTTTTAGGAGTTGAATGTTGATCAATTTGTAATTTGTCCAAAAGTACTTCTAGGCTTCTGGTGCATCTATCAGATTGTTTATCATACATTTATTTCATGAGTTTCAGCATTTTTGGAGGGTTATGTGATTGATGCACACCATGGAGACTTAAAGAAAAATTATATAGAACAACAAAAGACCTACAATCATGGTATGTTGAACCGGTCCGTACCGGACTAGTCCGGTCTCTAACCGGTCCGGTTCCGCAATGAAAAACGGTTCTGGCCCCAATGAGGCAGGAACCGAGTGGTACAGAGCCCGTACCGGCCTGAACCAGCCAGTATAAAAGCGTACCGGACGGAACCCTGGTTCTGTCCGATTCAGCCTGCGAACCGGATGCCACTCTGTGGCATTCCACAGCGCGCCACTCTGTGGCATCCAATTTGCCAAAGAGTGGCATTGCCGCTCTATGGCATTTAATGCTATAGAGTGGCATTTGCCACTCTGTGGCTACAGCACGCTGTTAGCCAGTTCAATACCAGTATAAACTAGTCCGAACCAGTCTTGTACCAATCCGGTCGGCGACCGATACGCCTACCGGTACCGGTACAGCATACCTTGCCTGCAATGTTATATGGCTTGAAATACTACACAACTAAGAGAGTTCATGAAAATAAGTTGAGTGATGCAAAAATGAGAATGTTGAGATGAATGTGTGGTAAACCTAACAAGGATAGATTGAGAAGAGAATAAATTAAAAAAAAATGCAGGAGCTACACAAATTAAGGACAGAGCAACGAAAAATCAACTAAAATGGTATAAGCATATGTGAGCAGATTATAAGAAGGTGGGATACTTTTTTTGGTTACATGTAATGAGGGGTGTTTTAATTTAAGTTGAAGGTTACAGTAAAAGAAGGGGAAGACCCTAAGATTAGCATTGATAGACATTGTGAGGAAAGAAATGGACAAGCTTAAAATAACATCAGAGATGGCCCTATATAAGAATACTTAGTCAATGAAGACCCAAGATCCATGAAACTGACCCAAATAGTTGGGAAAAGGCTAGATGGTTAGTTACAGTGTTTGCCCACTTTGGTGTGGGGCACTGCTAAAACCATTACATGCCTATCACATGATGACTCAATTAATTTGATTACATGATGACTATAGCTCATCATAAAAAGAGGAGCACCAAATATAGGAAATCAAGGGTCATAATTAGATGGAAAATAAGGTGACCAAAGGCTTTTGGTGCATAGCTAGAGCATCAGGATGATGCGGAAGGCTTTTGGTGCATAGCTAGGTGGTTGGCCCCTCTCTTTATGTCCTCTTCTTGCATGAATGGCAACCTCTTTCTCTATCCCCCCTCCTGAATACACACCCCACTCCTCTCTTCACCATTTTTCGCGCTAGAAATTCCCTCAAGCTACAATTTTACAAATTGTTTTTCCAATGCTATACATCTGTATGATTACATAAATGTAGCACTATGAGATACCTTCCTCATATCCTACCAAAAGAACTGCAAATGATATTCTTCATATGCTTCTTCCATGTCTTATTCTTTCTGAGCAAAAGGAAGGGGTTATCCCCACTTACCCACTTGGGTGCAGGCAGATTTGAACCAAGGTCATTGGACACTATGCCCAAGTGACTTTACCAACTCACTTGTTGGTACCAACATGCTTCCTCCGTGTTAATGAAAACTATATCTAGCGTTCCTAACTTCCTCGGCATAAGGGGCATGATGACTTGACGTCATCCTCACATTACTTGATCTTCCTTGCATGAGACCAAATTGGTCAAGTTAAATGCTTGCCAAATGCATATCATATTGTTTAGATGGCCCACATGCTATTAGAGTATATTTACAAGGAGTTCATTGCATCTCAAACTAAAAGTAAATATGCTGGGATCCTTAACATGTGTTCTAACTGGGGAGTCTTGAAGGGTTGTGATTGATGCACACCATGGAGACTTGAAGAAAAATTATATAGAACAACAAAAGACCTACAATCATGGTATGTTGAACCGGTCAGTACCGGACTAGTCCGGTCTCTGACCGGTCCGGTTCCGCAATGAAAAACGGTTCTGGCCCCAAAGAGGCCGGAACCGAGTGGTACAGAGCTCATACCAGCCTGAACCAGCTAGTATAAAAGCGTACCTGAGGGAACCCTGGTTCCGTCCGATTCGGCCTGCAAACTGGATGCCACTCTATGGCATTCCGCAGCGTGCCACTCTATGGCATCCAATTTGCCAAAGAGTGGCATTGCCGCTCTATGGCATTTAATGCTACAGAGTGGCATTTGCCACTCTGTGGTTACAGCACGCTGTTAGCCGGTTCAATACTAGTATAAACTAGTCCGAACCGGTACTGTACCAATCCGGTAGGCGACCGATACGCCTACCAGTACCGGTACAGCATACCTTGCCTACAATGTTATATGGCTTGAAATACTACACAACTAAGAGAGTTCATGAAAATAAGTTGAGTGATGCAAAAATGAGAATGTTAAGATGAATATGTGGTAAACCTAACAAGGATAGATTGAGAACAGAATAAATTAAAAAAAAATTGCAGGAGCTACACAAATTAAGGACAGAGCAACGAAAAATCAACTAAAATGGTATAAGCATATGTGAGCAGATTACAAGAAGGTGGGATAAATTTTTTGGTTACATGTAATGAGGGGTATTTTAATTTAAGTTGAAGGTTACAGTAAAAGAAGAGGAAGACCTAAGATTAGCATTGATAGACATTGTAAGGAAAGATATGGACAAGCTTAAAATAACATCAGAGATGGCCCTATATAAGAATACTTGGTCAATGAGGACCCAAGATCCATGAAACGGACCCAAATAGTTGGGAAAAGGCTAGATGGTTAGTTACAGTGTTTGCCCACTTTGGTGTGGGGCACTGCTAAAACCATTACATGCCTATCACATGATGACTCAATTAATTTGATTACATGATGATTATAGCTCATCATAAAAAGAGGAGCACCAAATATAGGAAATCAAGGGTCATAATTAGATGGAAAATAAGGTGACCAAAGGCTTTTGGTGCATAGCTAGAGCATCAGGATGATGTGGAAGCCTTTTGGTGCATAGCTAGAGCATCAGGATGATGTGGAAGGCTTTTGGTGCATAGCTAGGTGGTTGGCCCCTCTCTTTATGTCCTCTTCTTGCATGAATGGCAACCTCTTTCTCTATCCCCCCTCCTGAATACACACCCCACTCCTCTCTACACCATTTTTTGCGCTAGAAATTCCCTCAAGCTACAATTTTACAAATTGTTTTTCCAATGCTATACATCTGTATGATTACATAAATGTAGCACTATGAGATACCTTCCTCATATCCTACCAAAGAACTGCAAATGATATTCTTCATATGCTTCTTCCATGTCTTATTCTTTCTGAGCAAAAGGAAGGGGTTATCCCCACTTACCCACTTGGGTGCAGGCAGAATTTGAACCAAGGTCATTGGACACTATGCCCAAGTGACTTTACCAACTCACTTGTTGGTACCAACATGCTTCCTCCGTGTTAATGAAAACTATATCTAGCATTCCTAACTTCCTATTTTTTCAGCCAAAATCTCCTCATTAATTACCCCAAGAAAATCACATTACTTGATCTTCCTTGCATGAGACCAAATTGGTCAAGTTAAATGCTTGCCAAATGCATATCATATTGTTTAGATGGCCCAACATGCTATTAGAGTATATTTACAAGGAATTCATTGCATCTCAAACTAAAAGTAAATATGCTGGGATCCTTAACATGTATGTTCTAACTGTGGAGTCTTCAACATCATATACATTCAAGACTTCGAAATCCTTCTACAAGATATGCAACAATTTTTTTTAGGAATATTGCAGTATCTAGTCTTTTTTGCTTTCCTCCTCATTAATCGTCATAGTTAGACACTCCCAACCATAGTTTGAAACCCCGCCAGAATGAGACGGTACTAGTATAGTATCATTTTGGCCAGAAAACGACATAGAGATCAACCTCGAGTCGCCAAAACAACTGAAAACAGGTTGTCCCAACCAAAATGAGATCAAAACCAGTCTATATCAACCGATATCGATTCTAACTCGGCCGGTACGACCTACAAATCATGCATCCCAATCAAAATGGGTTGATACCGACCAATACCAAGACCGCTTCAATCAATACACACATTGTCTCAAACAGGGTGGTGATTTAAAAACAAACAAGGGGGAATAGCATGCCCATGCGGGGTGTCCTTCCAACCTTTTAGGCCTTCATGTGAACCTTTTCGCTGTTGACCACAAGTGAGAGGGAGGGCGGAGAAAGAGAAAGAGGGGAATTGAGAGAAGGGGGCTGGAGGGTAAGGCGGAGAGCTATTGAGGGCAGCGTGCACATTGGAGCAGTCCGGATCCAATAACACTCACCCCCTTTTTTAGGCCAAATATTAGCAAAAAGTGAGAAAATTATGGAAATTCATGCCATATTTTTTGTTTACTATGAAATATGGGTATTTTGTAATGTTGGCAGTAACTTACAACATATTGGTTTTTGTTTTTCCTAATATATAATTTTATTTTTAACCTATTATTTTTGGGTTAGAATGTTAATATCAAATAAAACCAAGGTCTGCTGAACAGGCCTAAACCGGCCGGTTCAGCGCGTACCGTACCGGTACCGGTCCCAACCAGTACGGTTTGGCTGGAAAAAACGGTTCTGGCCTCTATCGGCTAATTTTCGTTGTGTACCAGTACGAACTGGGCCCGTTAGCACCGGCCCAGGCGCAGCTTTCTCGCGTGCGAGGTGGGGCACGGGGCAGTGCGCCTCGCGCGCAGGAAAGATTTGAGGACCCCTGCAAGCCACGCCGCAAGAGGAGCAACAACCGCCCACCAACCGAGGGCCAAAGTAGCCATGCCAACCAAGGAGGGCCATCAGGCCACAAGGAGACCAACAGAGGGTCAAGCCAAGGCCAACTACTTTGCTTGGAAAGCTTTGGCCAAGCCCTTCCATTCGGCCGAGCACGCCCAACCTCGGCCGAGCCAAACATGCGCCCATGCATGCCCAAGCCTCGGCCAAGCATGCCCAATCTTGGCCGAACCCGCTGCACGCGCAACCCCGCCGAAGCCATGCCGCAGCCAAATCCTGCCGCAGCCAACCTCACTTGCTACAGTGCGGCGAGGTTCTTGGGCAAGAACCTCGCCAGCTACAGTGCCCGCACACAGCCAGCCAGCCAGGAGGCCTACTACATTGCGGCGAGGTTCAGCAGGACGAACCTCGCGTGCTACAATGCCCGCGTGCCCAGGCCCGCGCCCAGCAGCGCGCGCGCCCAGGCCAGCACATGCCCGCCCGCGCACGCCCGCATGCGCCCGCGTCCGCCAGCCTAGCGCGCGCCCCAGTCCAAGTCCCACCCGGACTTGGACACGGCCAGCCGGGACGCGCAACCCGGCCAACCGGGACACGCGTCCCATGCGCCCAGCCCACGCAACCCGGGCAGATCCAGCCATCCATCCTTGCTCATCCAATGGCCAAAAATCAAGCCTATGTCCAGCCGTGGGAGGGCCCTTCTTGGGTGATCTTTAGCCATTCATCTCATGCTAATCAACAGTCGAAAAGCCTTGGATCCATGGGAAGATAAATTGCCATGTTTTCCTAAGGGGAGTTACTTAGTTTTGTCTAGGGCTTAGCCTATAAAAAGAGATGTAGAGGACCATTGAAAGGCATCCAGAGTTATTCTAGAGCTATGTTGTTTTGTCGGCCATAAGGCTTCGGCAGCGCTTGTGCCGAATTCGGTCCTTAGATCTTGTGTTCTAGGACTTGGGCTAGTGGTAGATTCATCAATCTCCACTAGATTGGGCTAGGGAGAGATCTCTTCAATCTCTTCCTAGATTTCTTTTGCTTTCTTTATTATTGTTCTTCGTTCTTCAATTTAGTGGAACATAAATCAAGTTTGCTTTCATTGTTGATCTTCTTCTTGAGTTATTCCAACGGGCGTTGCCTACAATCAGTCCATCGTCATCATTTTTGAAGGCGCACGCGAGGAACGCAAGGAAAGGGACTTGGTGAGGGGCTTTGGACCGTGAGCCCCCATCAGAAGAATGCCTGCAAAGGTGCGGGGCCGCGCGCCCGTGCGGCCACTTGCCAACCACACCAATGTGTTCCCTTTTGCTCCTTTGGCGTTGGCCTTTGATGTTCTGCCTGGACTGAATTGAGGTAACGCCGAGCTGATTTAGAACTTTGGCACTTGTGACTCCTAACTCCAAGTTCTACTTGGCTAAGAATGGAGGATGAAACCTTTCTTGGAACCTTAGGCAATCTCGGCAATTGAAGACAACTCAATGTGATGAAGAAGGCAACAATTGGTTGCTTTTGATTCCACTAGTAGAAAGGAATTACAAAGAAATCTAAGGAGGGAATGGTGTCCCAACCTTAGCCTAATCTAAGGAGGGTTGATTTATCCCACCTTAGCCCAAGTCCCTTAGGACCGAATTAGGCACTATGCCTATCCAAGCCTATGCGGCCGAACACACTCAATGGTGGCTAATACAATGCTGCAAAAGTCTCCCAAACTCTCCTCACTTAGGCCTTTATATAGGCCTTTACAATGCATGAGAAGGCGCCATGTGTTGCTACAGTTTTATCTTCTCCATGGCCGAATAACTAGTTGGCAACCGCTGCAAATCTTACACTTGTGATGGCTGATGAGATGGCATGGTGGCCATTCGGTTGCTGATTAGTTTGGCTAGTGGTTCTTGGCATTGCCTTGGCTGTGGCTACGGCTGTGGCTATGGCCTGCGGATTGACTGTGGATGTGGCCCTGCGGATTGACTGTGGCCCTGCGGTTGGCTATGGCCTTGACCGGTGGTTTCCTGCTGTTGGCTGGCGCTGCATCCTGTTGTGGCTTGTGGTTGTTGGCTGTTGGCTGGCGCTGGCATGGCTGCTGGCCAGTCCCTTGGCGCGCATGGTCTGGCAGTCTGCGCATGGGCGTGGGTTGGCCAGGTGTCGCCCGTTGCTTCTTGGTCTAGCTCGGACTGGGTGCTGATGGTCTGGCCGCTGGGCGCCTGAACGTCGGACACTTGGGCACTGGGCACTTGCCCTGGGCACGCCTGGTCAGGCAGGCCGCACACGCGGTCAAGAACCTCAGGCCTCGGCCGGCGTGCGCGTGGGCTGCTTGTTCGTGCCTCTTCCAGGCATGCGCGCGCGGTCTGCTGGCCGCGTGCCTGGTCCTCGTGCGCACACTCGATTTGCTAGCTCCGCACTTGAATCTGGTGCGTACGCTCGATCTGCTGGCCGTGCGCCTGCTCCATGCGTGTGCGCACGGGCTAGTGGTCGTACGCCTGTTGTCTTCAAATGCGCTCGGTCTTCTAGCTGTGCGCTTGTTCCTTGCTTGTGCAGTGGCCTGTGGCGCCCGAATGGCTCGTGCGCACATGTCATTGGGCATGGCCGTGCCAAACCCCTGCGCACGGCCTTTAGCCAGGCGTGCAGGTCTGGCGCATGCCGAGCCTAATGCCAATAGATCCGAATGATTTGCGCCAAGCCTAACATGAGGTTCGGCTTGGCATGGCAATAAAGAGAAACGGCTAACCTCGATAGATATCAAATGGGCACTTGGCAAGGTTGGTTGAGCACTTGGCGAGGTTGGGCTTGGCTTGGCCTCTGCCTTGGCTTCATGTCTTTGCTTGCTTCCCTTGGCTTGGCCGCCATCAAGGGAGGAATCTGAGGAAACCTCACTACTAGGAATCGTGTGCCTGCGCGCTGCCCCGCGCGGGATATTTAATGCCACTGTGGCATTTAACAGGGGGCGTGCACTTAGCGGAAAAGGTACTGGTTTAAGCCGGTATGAACCGGAACCGTATCGGTACCAATGCCCACCGATACGTCAGTACGGTCGGTACGGCGGACCTATAAAACTAAGTGAATTTAAGAATGAAAATTATAGCATTTGTGCATCTATAATGTGTGGAGCTACAATTTTTGGCTCAAATCGGACGATCTAGTGGCACAAAAGCTCAAAATTGTGAACAATTTTAAATTTTCCCATCAAAAGAGCTTCTAACAAACTGCTAAAAAATATATGTAGTATCATTGGAGATGCCTACAAAAGCACTCAAAGAAATCTATTTTTAAAAATATCTATAGTTTTTATTTATTTTTTATAAATTAAAAATATAGAAAATTCAAAAAAATCTAAAATATATGAACAAAATATCGATAATAGAACTACATTTTATACAAGTGATCGTCATGATTTTCATTAATTAATATTTTTTGTTATTTTTAAACTATTTTAAAAGGAAAATTTATTTTCAAATCAAAAAATGGATTAAATGTAAAAAGCATGGAACACACATTTTAAAATCATTGTCTTGTATTCATTAATTAACATATTTTTTATGATTCATAAGCTATTTTTAAAGAAAAAACACTTAAAAATCTGATTAATTGTGAAAAGCATGGAACATACATTCATTGTTAACAAGAAAAATTTTAAACTAATTATCTTGCATTTCGTTCCTTAACAAAATTTATATTATAGAATTTAAATTAAATTTTGAAAATGTGGAATATGCACCAATAATCAAAAAAGTGAATCGTGGTTGTCTACTATGAAAATGCAAGGAGCACAAATTTTTACGTTGGAAGATGGCTTTCAATAAATATGGTCGGAAAGAACCAAATATTAGATGGCAACATGGGAATATGGGTCCATAGAGGCATACTTGATTCTACAACTAGTGTGGAGTGGATAACAAAAGAGGTGGGATCACCTAATTGAAATAGCATCTAGCAGATGGCTATAGTGATCTTGTAAAGTGTATCAAAGTGCCTAGGAAAGTCAAATGAGTAATGAGAGCCCCTTGTTCAGCCTAAAGGAAGCAAAGAAGGTGGCCAAAAACAAGAGGGCTCAAAAGGGCCCAGGGTAGCTAAGTCCAACAGTCAGCCTATTAGGGATGAATGGACATGTACAAAGAGTCCGATCCATATAGTATGAAGGTTGCTTAGATGCGTGAGGCTATCCAAGCTCAAGCCAGCAATGGCAGTCAAGAGGTGAGGAGGCATCGTGGCCAATTTGAACCTTTGCACTGCGAGAAGGGTGGTGCCCCTAGCGCATCAAGGGGCACATAACCAAAGGCACTCCCGAGTTATAATGTCAGTCAATTATAGAAAAAGGCAGAGACATTAAATCCATGGTCACTTTATATGGGAAGCAAGAAAAAATAACCAAATCAAGGCCCAGTATTCATGACATTGATCCGTGTGCCTACCCAAACCCAAAAGCCAAGCAATCTCGGATGGATGATTATATCAGGAAGGAGAACAAGTCTACGATAATGACAGCCATCGCAAGGAGTTCTACACAGTTACATTTCAGCTTTTGCAGCGGCGAACATTTTTCCATAACATGATCACTGAAATGCAAAAGTAAGGTCTAAGTATTGAGCCTCTTAAGCCACATAAGATATACAGGTCATATCTAAGGAATGAGGTTGAGGGTCTAAATAATTGGATCGACTCATATAAGCCTCGGCATAGGTTATATGGTTTGACATTGATATGTGATAGCTGCTCCGAGTTGATAAAAGGAGCATCATCAACTTCCTAGTATATTATAATGGGTTGACTTTGTCCTACAAGGCCAATGATGTATTTGACAAGGTCCACAATGCTAATTACATCCTAAGGCTGATGAGGTAGGAGATTTGGAGGTTGGTGAGGATTATGTCATTCAGGGGGTAACAGACAACGGCAAGGGAGGATCTGATGGAAGAGAAGCCACATATATACTAGATACCCTATGTAGATTTGATGCTGAAGGACGTGAGGGACATCCCACAGTGAAGTCAGCTGTGGACATGGGTATTACAATTATGAGACAGCATGTGGGAGGGAAGCTACTGAGGCCAGGTGTCACATAGTTTGTCATGAACATAGCCATGAAGAGGCTCCTTGAAAGAAACAATGTTCAATGTTTACCAGCAATAAGTGGATAAAATCCAAGCATTGTGAGTCATGTGAGACCCAGAAAATCAAGGGTATTGTTGAGTCAGCACTTCTGGGGAAAATGTACAGAAATGGTTAATGCATCAGAGCCCTTATATATGGTGCTACAAATGGTTGACAGTGAGAAGTGGCCACAAATGTGCTTTCTTTACCCAAAGATGCGGGAACTCAAGCAGTAAATTATTGATGCCATGGGTGTGAAAAGGCTTAACATACTTTCCCATCATAGAGGACAAATGGGACTTGCAGATGGGTAGCGAGTTGCTCTAGCAGGTTAACATGAATGAACGACATAGCTTGACCTATAATGTTTACTTGAATGACCTTTCTTACATCTTCACGAATGTGAACTTTGTCCTTCATTATATATAGCCTACTATTTGAATCCCACATACCAACACACTAAGAAAATAGGCCTTGACAAGGAGCTGCCGCAAGAAGTCAAGGCGGTGGTGCAGTGGATGTTGAAGGATCTAGGATTTGGCTATAGAAGCAATCAGTGAGGTAATAAATTTCTAAGATGTTTCCAGGTACCGCTAGGAAATTGTTCTAATGAGTCATTCTTTTAGTATTCATAAGGCTTTAGTGTCTCCAAGTCTAATGTAACCTTGAATTATCTAGATGCAGGGAACTGGTAGGTCTAATGAAGCAATAATGCACCTAATTTGAGGAAGATTACCATCTGAATCCTTTCGCAGACCCTCTCGTTCAATGAATGTGAGTAGAATTGGAGTTATCTTTGCCCTAATCCACACCAAGGTACAAAACCATCTGACGAGCCTGAGGCCGCACAACTTAGCGTTCGCACACTATAACAGGAGGCTGAGATAGAAGTACTTGATCAGGACAAGGAGAACAGACAAGAAGACCTGTTGATGGATTTTTGTTAGTGATGATAAGTTTGGATGGGATGCAAATCAGCAAGCCCAAGAGGTGCCCATGCCAGATGAGCTAAGGGATCCTCCACAACCTAACAGAACCGTCGTGAAATGTGGACAGATGAAGAAAGGAGAATATTTCACCCACCAAGAGTGAGACCTAAGAGGAGACCTAACTGGAGTTAGAGGACTATGACCAGCAATTCAATTGCAAAATGTTCGGGTCATGGCACGGTACATGGGCCTAAAAGGCCAATCAGGGTAGTAGGAAAGGCAGGTCCAAGGGGAAAGTGCCAGTTGTCAATCTGGTTGAGCGAGCTGATAGCATACCATTTCGGGAACATGACAGCAAGACACCAAAGCCATCAGATCTAGGATTCCTTAGATCATATAGTGATACCAGCGACGATGATAATAACAATTCCAATGATGGTGTTGAAGGTCAGGGTGAATAGGGTGATCAATCTAGAGGTGGTAGTGGTTATACTCGAAGGCTCGATTCCATCCACTGATGAAGCAGATTTCACACGTGATACAGGATCGTGACCATAGAGCCTAGACAAAATCCAGACATACAGGAAGATGTTGTCCTACAAAAGAAGAGGATCTAAAGGCGGTGTAACTCTGAGCACACAAGATCAAGGTTATGGGGTTAGGTGCATAAAGAGATGGAGTGATAGTCACAAGAAGCTATGTTCAGGAGTCGAAGGATTCTATGCACACCTAGCATATTAGAAGTTAAATTGATGGAAAAAATTAGATGGGTGCAAAAGAAAATGAGTAGTACCAAGATACTCAAGCATTGTTACATCGAATAGAGGGAGCGAGGATTAATGACAAATCCACCCAAGATTCGCCATTTCGGTACCAGACCCCGAACCAGTGCCACAATTGCACAGTGTCGGTATGGTACGAAATTTTTTCGTCATCCTGAGTGTCCGTACACCTACCGCCACCCGTATCGAGTATTGGCACCGAGCTAGTACAGTACGGTATGCCCATACCGCCTGGTTATGGCCAGTACAACGAACCATGAATCCACCAGTATATCAAATAGCTATAGCGCATAACAAATATCATCATATATCGAAGGCGGATCTCCTAGACAAGGTAGACATTATGCTCCATCCACGTACGGTCCACATGCTTTCTTCCACTCATCTTATCTAGGGGATCCAACTCCACATATTCCCCCTCCTACGGATATGGGTATAGCCAAGGGTTAGACTACGATGCTGGCTCCTACTACATAAGCAGGGATGGACTAGTTCCTACAACTACCACACTTACTGCAACCGCAATATTAGGTGCAACAGTCAGGTCACTATCAGGCATTATTTGACCAACAGGAATGGAGACAGTATCCAAGATGATATAATATCGATGGTCTCTGGACCATGAACAAAACCTCGATGTCTCTAAGGATCATAGACAGTTCACTTAAAATTGATTTACAAAGTGAGGTATTATACATTTTCCTTTTACAATACCATTCTTATATCATTTTTCACTTATAGATATTGCTAGTTTACTAATCCATGTTGACTCAACAAGTATCAATATCAGTATCGACAATCTGGTGTTACACCCCTATTAAAAATGCAATTAGATCACTAAAAGACAAAAGAAAGTCAGCCCAATAGCCTCATATATATAGAAATTAAAAAACTATAAATAAAAATGGAATTTTTGTGTCCAGGCACGGCACTAGGACAGTGCCCATATCGTTTCTCGATACAACACAAACTAATAATGCACTGGTCTAGCCAAAAACTAGTATACCACCTCTGATACCAATTTTTAAAACCTTCCTCCTAATATAGTCGTGCCCGAGCATATTTGCTTTACATCCAATACCAAGGCATCCAAACACCATTTCATCTTAGTTTGATATCACAATAGTTGGCTTAGTCTAGTACTTTGCCTTTATTCCTACAAACAAGATCCGATGTAGTGCTCTAGTTATCAATCATTTTCAGTACTTTCAAAATCTAAGTAAATGTATTTATTAACCTAACAAATCTTACTTCACCCATAAGTTTTCAAAAATATTGGAATGTCATATGGTTTCAATGCCTTGCCCATGATCAAACTTTTAGCTTTGCTTTGATTATATTACATGACATTATGACTTTTCAAAACAAAAAAATCCATATGACCCCTTTCATATCAGCAATCCAAATAATTGATCAATTCATCGATCACGAATTGGCAAGTTTGTTCATTTCTTCTACCCCCCCCCCCCCAACCCCTTGATCTCATCACTAACATATGGCATGCATGCCTTTTCCTCTTCCCTCCAATCAATTCCAACTACCCATGTATTAGATTATCCATCAATTGAACACGCATCAGATTTACCTTTTCTATGCTCCCCTCCCAATATTAGCAATGTATGCACTCATTGATAATTTGAAGCAAAACTTATGTGCATTCATATGCACAATGCATGAGTGCATATCGGAATATGACAAATATTATTTATTATCAAAAGTAAACAATTTGAAAAGTCATTATTCTCTTTACTGCATGAAAAGAGCGGATACAGGAAAGATTAAGACAAAGTTGAGCAAGTTGTCATGTAAAAACTACCTATAGTTTTGATATGTGAAAATGTATGGTCTAGATGATACATCTATTCTGCTACTTAGATGAAAGTACAAGTATAAAATGTTTAAAAAATAATAATATTAAAATGCAACTAAATTATGCAGCTGCTTTTTGGGTTACAATACTAATAGAAATGTTTACCCATGACAGTATTTGTGTTTCATAGTAGAAACCCTTCGGCATTGTTGGACGCAAGGGTCTATCTATCAATCTGCAAATAAGAACCTGCATGCAACAAGTATACAAATCATTTCAACGACATTGAAAAGATAAAAACAGCAATTTTCATAAAGAATATGCTATATCTGTGGGGAAAGGATATGGTATAGAATAACTACTTCATTCATGTTCATATCTATACTCGTATAGGAAGCCAAGTACGAATAGGAAAAGAAAATGACATGGCGAAATCTTCTAAATTCCTACCATGAAATCACAATGTCGTACCAACAAGACAGAGAAAGAGCCAACTTTATGGCATTGGCCCCCAAGTCACTCATCTCTATATACCACCCTCATCACCTGCCTTTCTCTATTTAGTTAAGAATCATCCCCTACTCTCCTTCCTGATACCTAATTTACCACTCCCCTACATTTCCCCAGAGCCTGCACACTCACTTTCTCCAACCACACCCCCTACCCCTACTGCTACTCTCTCTCCAACAACCACCCTATCCAGTCCTCTACATATAACCTAGTCTCGTGGGAAAGGAGTTGATGCATTCCACTTGTAACTAAATTTTTCTTGATTTATTTGCTTGTTTCCCTTTTTCTTACTTCAGCAATCTATTTAAATCATTTCTTTTTCTTTCATTATCCACACATGAAGCATCATCATAAACTTTACTAACACATAATTTTGTTTTTGTTTTCTTTTTTTTTTACTTGAGTTATCCTTTTACTTCATTTTTACCTCCTTCAGGAACCATTAGCACAATCCCTTTTATTGTATACACTTCATTTACCTGTAAGAACATGCATGCAACTTAATTTTATATATTTGGGCTATGGTTCGAGGTTGTTTTGTTCTCTTATTTTATTTTATTCGACTAACCATGGGTTGACACCCATCGGAATCAGCATTAAAATAATTAAGTAGATATTTGACTCTTAATGTATATTAAGCGTTTCTTGTAAGTACCCCTTAACTGTTATTTTTCTACTTTTTGAGTCATTATTCACCATTACAACAGAAATTACATGGTACTAATTTGCACACATGGACCGGGCAGTTTGGTCGGGTTCGGCCATCCTTGCTCGAGCCCCAAGTTTGGACATAAGTAGTAGAAGTATACAATTTGGGCCAGCTGTAACATATTATGTTTATTTTATCAAATCAGATTATATTAGTACTCCAGTGAAACTACACATTCCAAATCAAGTCCAATCTCAATCAGAAGATCTTTGGTTGGTCCATTGGATTTTGTGTATGCTACACCTATATCCAAAATCTAACCCAATAAGGTCGTGGTGCCAATTAAACCCAATCTTAAGCCTATTAGAACCAAGTTTTGGAACCAAAATTGAGATATCAGGATTGAACCCTAAAGCTCCTCTAATATGCTGATTTCTCAATCCATCATTTCTCGTTTTACTACATATCCACATTAACGTTCTCATTTCTCCTAACTCAAGTTGTTTTCTTAAACCCTCTTTATTGCTCAACATTTTATTCAGAGCCTTATTGTTGTTCTATAAAATTTCCGTGTCAATTTCCAAGGAATTCATCAATGACATAGTACCAGAATGACCTCTCCATTTAACTCTTTATTATTTTATATAAAGATCCCAATTATGAAATATATTACTTTGTGATATCGCTTGTCCATCAATCTAATTGGGCCTCAACTTAATTTTGATTTTAACTTAAATCGAATTCCATATACTCCATCTTTATCCTACTATCCTTAGGCCTTTATTCTCTAAGGCTTTCTAGCATAAATTCAATTTAGTATTTACTTTTCTTTTCTCATCATCCAACACTATATCATCTCTGAGTAAAACACACCATAGTACATCTTCTTGAATATTGGCCAAAAGTGCATCTATAATTAAAATAGACCTGGTGCCAATTCATGGTGCAATTCTAGTGCGAATGGAAATATATTCATCGTACCAAAGCAACTCCTAACGCTTTCAAAGCTCCAATATATGTAATTAGGTATCTTGAATGATTTTAATGTATTCTTGACACCATATCATAAGCTTTCTTCAAGTCAATAAAGAACACAAGTAGCAAGGTCCATAGTATCAGAACCGGCACTAAAACCTGTAGGCGTGCGGTATGGTACGGTACACCCCCTGTGTCATGCCACTCCGACGTGAACCAACAAGAAAACCGACAAGGGAGAGGGAGAGATGGAGAAGGAGAGAGAAAAATATTTTCCTTTTTTCCATGTTTTTTAATAATTTCTTAAAATAAGATAATCTTCATTGATTGGATCTTTCATGTATAAATTCAATTTTGCTCTACAAGATAATTTGTCTCCTACATACAATGATGATTTCGACCATATGTTCTCTGTCTGACCAAGTATTTCCAGTTAACATGGTCAGCAAACAAATTTGGCACTGTGTCATCAAACTAGGGAAACAAATGGAAGCACATGAGAGACAATACTAAAACAAGCGAAGGTTGGTGATTAGTCTTGGTGAAATGAGCAGAAAGGAGTTTCACAATGATTTTTAAAGAGTTGCCTGTTGGTTTCCAGGTTTTCTAGCCATGTTTATGGTATCCTTCTATGTTCGTTTGCCAAAACTCATCTCTTGCTTCAATTTCATGAAATACTTTGTTGATGTAGCCCTAGGGTTAGGAGTTAGGACTATGCAATAGATGTTCTGCAGGCCCTTTTTAATGTTTTACTAGGCTTTCAAGAAAATTATTGGGTGCTATCTAGAAATTCCAGAATACTAATCAATAAACCACCAGCCAAACAAAGAAAAATAAATATTTATAAGAAGAACAAGAAAACAGAGAGAAGAGGAAGGAGAAGAGATGAAGAGGAAGGTGGGGAGAGGAGGAAGAGAACACCATATCTCTCAGGAGAAGAGGAAAAACCTTTCTTTTTTTTCTCTCCAAACTCCAAAACCAATTACATGGGTTCAATGGACCCTATTTTGTACTAAAGAAACCGTAATATAAAAAACTTAGATCCCTGAAATTCCCTCCATAAGCACCTGACTATTATTCATGAGTATTGTAGTTTGAACAGTCCTGCTATCATACCTGATTAGCTACCTATTAAGGCTTCAGATCTTTTAATCTCTGCTGCAGACGAACACAAACCCACTACTGACCAAAGAGAAGAGAAATTACCCAAAAAATTAAAAACTAGACAGACCTATGCCTGATTTCAATGATTCACAACCCTTTAGATGCATGATTTTTTGACCCATTTCACAATATGACAACTGCTTTGTGCATCAGTAAAGTCTTCCTTCACTTAATGGACAAGCTTTTCTCCCTTTAACTTGTTATTCTCCCCATATCCCATCTCTGTATTCATTATTTTTATTTATGCTCCTTTTTTTCACGCATGAGGTTCTCAGGGTGTTGCATGTAGTGATGGGGTGGCCAGTGGTTGCGTGGGTCTATGTCAAGGGTCAACTTGCAGAAATGGTTACTAATGATCCACTTGTACAAACAAGATTATGTGTAAAAAAACAGAAATAATATACAGCAAGACGTGAAATTGTTTCATAATCTGAACAAAATGGTTGTTCTTAACAAAGGTAATTCCTCGCACCTCATGGTCTTTCGCCCTCCCTTCCCGTTTGAAAAACCCACCACTGAAACCATGCCGCACCATAAGTAATAAGAAAAATATGAAAGCTATTGACTCAAATAAACTTTATGTTTCTTATACCTTGTGCGGCCTGCAGCTGAAAGACGCTCCTGATAATTTACTGCGAGTGGGAAGAAATCAGCAGGCTCACTCGGAACATCAGACAGACAGACCGAACAATAGACAATCTGCAAAACCCATCATAAAGACAACATCAAATCTGGATGGCATGTGTCGTTGGACTAAATAGAGAGAATATCAACTCTCCAACAGCAGCTTCTAGACATGCATCACTAAATAAAGGACATTTTTTGAAGTGACTAGAAAAATGATAAAAAAATAAATAGAGTAAGAATCAAATATTTTGGATTTACTTTCAAGATAAGTATTTCAGTTAATGATGCAAATGATGCCATAGGAAATGATTAACCCTTAAAATTATTTTTTTCTCCTCTTTCCCCTCAAAGCTAGGTGACTTCCGAGTAAATACAAGTGAAGCTTTCACCGTTAGCAAGCCAAACAATTAAAGTTTCTTAGATTACACCCTTGTTAAACTACTGGGAAAATAGGAAATTATCACCAAGGGCACATTACTTACGAAAATAGATATAGAATGAGTGATAGATGGGCTACAAAAATAGGTATAATGTTCATTACATATTAAACTCCATTTTCCAACCTAACCATGTTTTCTATGCACAAAATAGGCCCGCCAACTGAATAGGGAACAAGATAGCAAAAGCCAAGTTTTATATGCTTACAAAGTAAGAGGAATGGAAAACAATGGAGATGGTAAATGTGGGGCACCTCAATATATCAATCAATAGGTATAGAGAATGTACTAAATATCTTAATGTGGGAAAATCATGTGCAGTCCTACCATTATTCACACAATTTTAGAAATCTCCGTAGCTATATGCTAAAATAAATGATGACGCAAATAGAAAAGAAGTAATCCAACCCAAGGCGCTTGCGCTTGAAAGCGGCCGGCTGTCAAGAGTGAGGATCCCCCCCCGTCCCGCACCATATGCTTAACACTCTCAAGTTCTAAGGACTAGGTCCTATATTTTATGGCACCGCTGTATCTTTGAGCTTCAACCAAGGGTGATATTTCATGTAGTTCTGAACACAACAGATGCACATGATGGTGGATCAATGACACAAGCCAAAAGAATATTATCAAAGGATCATATAAAGAGAGCAGGTCATCATTTTCTTTCTCTAACTAGGCATTCCAAACCAACAATTGTCATCATCCAGTAAACCATCTCCGACCTACTTTATGCAACATCCGACATGAAATCCATTAATAATTCCGCCCATGAGGAACTAATATTTTCTTGATCACCAATATCAACAACAAAGTTCATATGCAATGTCATCAGGCCCTCAGCCCATGGATTGATTGAAAATGGCCTAGATCATCATAATTCAATCAATATACACAGTATCTTCCTTTGTGGACAGTGCTACGAAGTTTCTGGGAATGACTCTCGCCTTTCAGGTTTGTACAAAGGTCAACAGTTTCTAACCCTTTTGTCTCTAAATGTGTTACTCGCAATTTTATCACATCATAAGACCATTTCAAGATAGTGAACTAAGAAGATAAGTCACTATTGAAGCAGTTAAAATACACCGCTTACGGTTTCCCCATCGGTTACTGTCACAGAAGCACTAGCTTGCCTCCCAATGTGGCCTGTCTCCACCAAGATCTGGAAAGATAAAAGAGGACGGTTAAAATAAAAGAAACAAATTTGCATCCAAAAAAGATTAAAAAAAAAAGGTTGGAGCTTGTGCTCAGGTCAAAAACGAGCATCCAAAAAATTAAGAAAAGAATAAGTCAAAATTCATTCCAAACAAGATTTAGTAGACACTCTCGAAAATTCAGGTTTTCTTTTTGCCATTTCTTTTCGAATAATATGCCCTGAAAATAAGGAATATTTTTGCTCGGCAGACCAAAAGTAAGTCCATCCATCCATTGTGGCATTAGATGGAATGATAGATAAGCAACAACCAAACAGAATTCCCTCCCCTTCCCCAAGGTGGAAAAAAAGGCCCAAAGGAAGACGAGAAAAGAAGAAAAGGAAAGAGGAAAGGAAGAGCGAGACGAGAAGGAGGTAGCGGAGCGCTCACATGGCGGTTGCCGAAGGGGATCTTAACGGAGTACTTGTGCGGGGCGGAAGTGGCGGTGCCCTCGTCGCCCCTCTCTTCCGACTGCTCTGCGGAGATGCTACTGCGAGGAGGAGGCAGCCTGCGCTGCGTTGCCCTCAGCCTCCGAAGCGATTGAAACGGGAAACGAGGGAGGGAGTGGAAGAAGAGAGGCAACCCGCCTCGTCCTCGAGACGAATGGCACGAAGAGGAGGAGGAGGACGCGGCGGCGAAGAAGAGGCTTCTGTTGCTGTCTCTTGTTCTGGTTCGCAGAAGCAGAGAAGGAGCAGGTCCGCCGCCATGGACATGGAGGAGGGTAGGAGGTGAGGCGTTCGCTAGCATTTCGTTGCTTTCCCCTTGGGCTCGGGCTTCAGCTTCGCCCTCGGCCACTGAGGAGGGTGCGAGAGTGCGCGGGCGGCCACGCTTTATTATCCGTTCGCTAGCTTCTCCTAATGATATTTTTTTCTTTTGTATATCTACTTTAAATTTTCCGAAGGGATCTGGACTCCGGGTTTGAGAGTCGAGACTTGAGAGTGGGGGCGGCAGATGGGGCCGGGTTGGATCAAATAGAAATTGGATCATAGATTTTTTTTATCTATTAAATGGATCAAAAATTTAAATCTAAATTTGACCTATTTAATGACTTCATAATCGGACTTGATCCGCATAAGTGATGATTTGATTTAATTATTAAATAGATTAAAATAGATTAAATGAATAAAAGTCTAAATTTGATTTCAATTTATTTAATAAATAGATTTAGACGAGTGTTTATGACCAAAATCTATTTATATCAAATCCAAATATACTTAAAGCAGGTTGTTTACAGGTCTGGTCATAAATTGCTATTCTTACTTGAGAGGCACTTTTTTTATGGATTGGAACTTATGTTTAGCTGAGCAATAGGGTCCGACAATGATTATTTTTTTTATTGATGAATAGTTGTATCGTCTTCATTAGACTCTAACCATCTATTTGGTTGGGTCGTGAAAGGGAGGATGAATGAGGTTGGAAGAAATAAAAAGAACGGATTGCCCATCCATCCTAACCCACCAATTTACAACCTCCTAAATTGGAACAATACGAGGAAGGAAGGATTAACAAAACCCTAACACCTCTTCACTTTTTCATTTATTTTATTTATATTTCTTATTTTATCTATGCTATTAACCCTATATTATTAAATTTTGTTACTAATTATTTTAATTTAGTACATAATTTTCATAATTATAACAAATAATCAGAATTGCCTTCTATCTTTTATTTATATTCACTATTTTTAGTTAAATATTTATATAAAATTAACTAATTGTATAAATTATACTATAAATTAATTAGTTATTTATATAATTAATATGTAAATAAATTAATTTACATATAATTAATTTATAAGATCATTTATTAAATTAAATTAAATTAAATTAAAATTAAATATTTATATAATTATAAATTCTAAATATTATAAGTTTATATGTTCCCTTACTTCTTTAGTATAAATAAGTATTATAAATTGATAATAATAATATTTTTTATCAAAGGGTAGTTTAATAAAAATGTTATGTAGATATCATCCATCCTCCCTATCAACCCAAGGTCTCCTAGCGCAAATTATGCGAGAGAAAAAAAAACTCCAAAGTATCTTCCTTCCTTTCCACAGACCAAATAGGTCCATAAACTTGGATTTAGGGTAAAACTTCGATGGGCCTTTTGAAGACTGTAAATTGATTAAGCTAGTAGGTTTGATTCTTACAAAGTAATTCTGTAGAATTATCCAAACATACCCTAATAAGTAAGGTCGAGTAGCCAAGCCGAGCAAGTGAGACCGGCTCTTCTCTTTCTTGCGTTATAATTATTTGAAAATATGGCCACAAACCACTTGCCTAGATGGTATTATATCTAGTCCTTTTGAGCAAGAGGTTGGGAGGTTTGATTTCCAAGTGATGTTGTCCCCCACCTGGATCCCTAATGAAGAAAAGAAAATCCTAGTTTCATGAGCTCTTCTCTGGTCTATATTGGAATAACTATAGCCAAAACATTGAGAAAAATAAATTTCAAAATTAGCAAACTAGAAGACAAAAGCTCTGCTGGCAAAAGTTCTGTTGCCCAATACTATTTAGGCAAAAGCTCTGCTTGCTATAGCAAAACCCTACTGAGAGAAAAGACAAAATAGACTTTGACTTGGATGTAGATCAGTAAATTATAAAGGGACATAATGAGTTGTTGTGAAGTATGGCTCCGTGAATTGTGGTTAGTGCAAAGAAGATGTTCTTCTGGGGTGTTTGTTGTGTATGAGGGAGAGAAAAGAGAAGAAGAAAGAGAAAAAGTGGAGAGAGAAAGAGAAGTAGAAAGAAGAAACATTAGTTGGTTCGTCTCAATTCAACATGGCTCGACTTTAGTTTTAATGTCAACTCTCGAACTCCTCTTGTTATTCTTTGGTATTCTCTCATATTTTTTGAAATAAAATTAACTTGTGATCTCTATAGATATTTTCTTTGGTGAGTCTTTCTCATGTGATTTCCTCTAACATTGTACCGAAGCCTAGTTGAGTAGTGTAGGTTTTTGTAATATACCCTATAGCCTATTAAATATAACAATAATCATGTTAAATCTTGATGTACGGTGCTAGTTTTATTCTCTATATTTTTCTATTACTTTATTTTGTTATTCTTGGGGTTATAAAATTTGGTTTCAAAGCTTGGAGCTGAGTTAGAGAAAAACAATAGTTTGTTCAATACGACAAGCAATCCAACTAGATTTGAAACTTCAAGATTTAATGGCACTAAATTTGCATTTTCAAAAATAAAGATGGAGGTCATGTCCGTAAAGAATGGTTCAACATGATATTTGAAGGCAAGGAGAAGAAGCTTGTTACTATGATAGATGAAGAGTTCACCAAGAATGATAAGAAGGCCATGGCGAATCTTTTTGTAGCAATCGATAGATTGGACAAGTCTGGATATGTCTATATTGGTTGTACTTTCATCATATGATGTAATCTAATTGAGCTAATTTTATTGTTCAAATCCTTAAGGGTACTCATGTATGTTTTCTATAAAGTATATTATGAATTAAAGAATCTATGCAACAACATTAAAGGAGTACGACTTCCCTCAAGAGTGTTCCAAAATGCAGTGGTGCTGCGTTTTCAATGAGGCAGGCCCATTAAAATCTCTTTCAGAACTAGCATAGAATCGTAGCTTGCACTCTGCCTGCTATAGCTTCCAAGTCGTACAACAATTCCTTTGCTCCTCGCTTGCAGGTTGACACCACTGCGAATGAGGCACCACCAACAGCCAACTTCGCCGGTCATCTCGCCAAGGTCCTCTGCTTCACCACCCACCTCCTTGCCCCTGTCATCTTCATCACCTTCCTCTCCATTCATGGCTTCCTTGCCAAGGCCGGCCCCTATATTCCATCCCCCCATCCCGCATGCATATCAAATCCTCTCTGCCGCAGTCCCTGCCGTCCAACCCTTCGTCGCCATCGGAAAGTACATGGCTGTCGTACGTTCTCCCCGCCAGCCTCGCCTAATCGCAGACGACAAAGCCTCGAGATTCGGCCAACTTTACGTGGTAATGCCGCTGCCGAGCCTGGGGTGGACCATGCAGGTGAAGTGATACTTGGTTCACGTCGCAGTGGCAAGGCGTTCCGGAGAGCGACGCGCGCACGGTGGCTCGGGGACGTGTGTTTTGGAGCGGCGGTGGTGCCAGGGGCCAGGGTGATAAAGAGGCTCGACACGGGCGATGGGCCTGGTGGCAGGGGACTCGGACGGACCGGTGGCATGGGGAACTGGGGATTGCCTTTGCTCCGTGCGCTACTGGTCCCTGTAGTAGTTTGGTTCCTATGGTGGTGCACTGAGATACATGTTTGATGGACAAGGCCTATACTCTATAGAAACCAGCGGCCATTATTGACTGTTTGCACGGCGTATAGGCAATAATTTCTTAAACTAGGGGGTTGGTGAATGTGGGGGCGTATAATAAGGTCTTCGGAATGGCATCCGCAAACACATGGGAGATGCATCGATCAAGATCTCAGCAGGCCTGTTCTGCTTTTTATGCGCGGTCACCGGAGGTGCGGCATTGAGGTCAAAGGTGGGTTTGCTCGATGCTGGCTGTGGCGACACTGCACGCCTTCATCAACAGCTACCATAAGGCTACTTACTATACATTTGCTAAAACTAGTTTTTTTTTTTTTTTTTCTTTTGGATTTTTGTTGCTATTCCTTCTCTCTTCTCTTTAATTAATTTCATGTACGAAGTCACAATATTACGACCATATAACTGACCTTAGTTGTAGGAATTCATGATCATACTCCTGTAAATATTTTTAACTAAGATCTCATTTGGTTGAGTGTAATCGAATATGGCAAAATAAATTTCATGTCAAATTACCATACATGGTATAAAAAATAGACGAGAGAGATGGAAAAGAGATTGATGGATTTTATGTCTATTTTTTTTGAGAAAGAAGATAAAATAAATACCAACAGGGAGTGATTTGTTTTTCCATCCTGGACTACCGATTGGAGATAATCTAAAAATATTATTTTTTGATGAAAATAAGCTCACTTATATTATATTAATTATATTATATAATTAATATTAATCATATTAATATATTTATAATTAATTTATAATTAATAGTATATTTAATATATTAATACATGTATTAATAAACATTAATTGTTAACAAATGAGTATTAATTATCAATAAATTTAACATAAGATTTATTAATAATCAATATATTTATTTATATACCAAAACATACTAAAAGTTGTTTATAATAAGAAATATTTTCTAATATATATAATTAACTTAAAAATATTTACTGACTCATTTAAATATTTAAAAATTTAAAAATATTGTTATTTAAATTATTTGTTCAAGGGTATTGTTGGGAATTGAGCAATATTTTCATATAAAATTATCTCTAACTAAATATAGTAATATTCTTCGGATGTCATTTTTCAAAGTAATTTTTTCTCTAACAAAATGCAGTAAAATTTATTTTTCTTCGTAATCATTTTTTCAGATAAATAATCCCTAAGAATCATCAAATTATTCCATAATCTAACATATCCCAACCAAACAAATCCTAGCTATCTAGTACCAAACCGTAGTCTGATGCTGCTGAATGATAGATTCGGAATGTTATGGCCTGGCCTCAGCCATGTGTGGCAGCATACCATGCGGCATATGCAGAGAGCCTGAAGAAGAACCATCCAGGATCCTTGATGCCTCATTGAATAGGAGAGCTGCAATCTTCCCTAGATTGAACTCACCAGATTGGATACTTGACTGAAATATGAGTGCACTGTAAATAATTTCAGACAAGTGCTGTAGCCACAGTTAAACAAAGTACATTTTTGATTCCTTTGTTTCTTTTGTTTCTTTCAACCTGGTTGCTGATTTGCACAACTCAGCATTCATGAGCAGGATACAGATTTTGGCAGTACTTCTAGTGCAGTTTAACGATTCAATTTAGAGTTGTGTATGGATTTTCTTTATATTTCCACAAAGTTATCAGGTACCCTCAAAACAAACGAGAGCAAATTTTGTTCTGAATCAACTTCCAAAATGATGACTAATCATGCTAATTCAAATGGGATGTCATAAAAGAAGTCAATGCAAACAGAAAGCAACAAAAAAAAAAGGTAAATATCTGAACTTAGGACAAAACAATTACAGAATGCTAAGAATCACAGAAGTTAAATAGAAGTTGGCCAAGCCGTGCTAGCAAGAACCAGCTCCCTTTTTACGTAGTTTTTAATAAGGAACATTACCGCATAGCTCATAAGTGCAACGAGGGAGTTTACTTTCCGCTATGAAAGGAGAGCAGACAACTGCACATTGAGAAAATATGATTATGTCACAAACAATTAACAGCATCTCATTATAGTCACAATCAAGGTCCGCCGTACCGGTCCGAATCGGCGTACCGGTGGCCGGCCGGACCGGTACGGTACCGGTCCGGACCGGTACCGTACCGGTCCGGACCACTTTCTTTCCCATCAAAAAAAAAAAAAAAAACCACAGCGAGGCGCTGTGGTTCCCCCCCCTCCCAAAAAAAACACCGTACCGGCCGGTTCACAGAAGAAAACCGGAAATACCGGTTTTCATCTGTGTCCGGTACCGGTCAGGGACCGGACCGGTACGTACCGGCCCGTACCGGCCGGTACGGACCGGTACGGCATTCCTTGGTCACAATAATCAAAGACTTGGAATTTTCTCTCTTTTTTTTGTCTTAGAAGAAAAATGCATGGGCGTGCTTCTGGTGTTTCAGAATATACTGAATATGGAGAATGAAGAATATAGGATGGTGCATGTGGTTTTTGATACACTGGATGTAAGAAAGTGATGGAACACCAGATTAACATAAAGTGGCAGTGATTCTTGATGTCCTCAATCTGCTTACTCAAAAAATCTATTAGAAACATCCAAGTGCACAAGTCTAAGAGATGGAGAAATATATAACCTCTTTTGTACCTATAAGCCATTGCACAATAGCGAAAAACGTAAGTTTAAATTAAGAAGATGCAGAAAATAGTCTAGAATGAAACATGGCCCAATCAGCACCAGTGGAGGCTCTGAACTCCTCAAAAAAGGGAGAAAAACAAAGAGGAAAGACAGACAAGCTACCATCTTTCTCCTGTAGGTACCAGTGAATGCAAAAGTCGCAGAAGCAGTGAAAGGCACCAACATGCCATGTGCATGCACATGCAATGTTTAGATGGAAGTCACATAACATAACCCATTATTTGACAATACTAAGGCACGGATGAGGTTTCATTATCAGGTTGCTAGGAGTCACAATGAAACTTCATACAAAGGAGGCACAACTAAAAAGGTGCCAAAAAGAACCTAGTTTTACTTCAAACCACCATTTGATATGTTGCTTCATTTGACTATAAAATCATCACCTCAAGAACCATGTCTTCAAACATTACTGCTGGATGAGTAACATGTAAAAAACACAGCCATAAGTAACTTTATGAAGTTCCACATCAGGAACAAAGATAAAAATTGTCTTAGTAAGGCCCATATAAAGCCTGCTGGAAGCAGCAAACATCTTCTAGAGAGTGTAACAAGCCATCTTGGGTTGCACGTTGCACGTAGGGCAGTTCAGAAAGCTTGCCATGAAAGAAGCATCCTTCACATCCTTCTCATTCAAAAGGCTAGCCTGAACCATCTGCATCTTATATTTTAATGGGAGAGGCTTTTGTGACTGGTTTCTTCCTTTGCAATCACACTATTTTTTCTTCAAAACCAGACTTTTTAATGACTGAATTTCCCATTGTAGAGTTCCAATACAACTAAAAGAGAGGAGAAAAAATTAGCTTAGGAAATATCAACCTTCCTAATCTAGAAAGTGCTCTAGAATTCTAGCCAAAGTCCCAAGCTAAGGAATGCTCTAGAATCCTAATGTAATTGGAAAGACAGCAAAATCTCGGAACAAATATTTTCTTTGGGGGTGAATGTAGAAAAGCCTATTCTTGCAAATATCATAGCAATGCTTCAGTTGACATGCACAGCATGCACCTGACCCTATACTACTATATAATAGGAACTCCAGAGTGCAACTCCACCCATGAAATTCCACTCACTGTGGTGCCTAAATGTAATGGATTCTACATATTTGAAGCACAGCTCCATCTCTTCGTTTGTTTTTCTCTCCGGGAAAATGCTCTGTCTTCCCCAAAATTTCACCGGCTCCCTAGTTTTTACAAACAATTCAGGTAAAGTTGGCACCCCATGTTAACAATCAAACCCCATGACATGTTTACACCTTTTCTAGGGAGGTATTGTAAGGTTGCAAATAAGCCAAGCAAGCCAAGTATTAAGCTACTCGAGCTGGGCTAGTCAAGTTAGTTGATTTTCAAGCTCAGCTTGAGCTCAAATCAAGCTTAAGGACCTTTGTTCAAGCTTGGTCACCATCAAACAGACAAGCTCAAGCTCAGCTTGTGACTGGCTTGATTGGTTAAACAAGCCAAGTTCAAGCTCAAATAAAGGGATTCCCAAACAAAGTTGACACTAACCCTGGAGTAAAGAAGAGGTTGAGAGGAGGAGGAGGAGAAGTAAAGATTGAGAGGTGGCTTGGAAAGAGTTGGATTGGAAGGATGTAGAACCATGATCACTAGAATGATCCTGGCATTGTAGGGAGAGAGAACTGCACCAAGGTAGAGATATTGTGGCACTAAACGAAGGAACATAGGCAAGTAGTGGTCCCAGTTGGGTGAGATATCTGATGGTAGGGCAAGCTGGCGAGCACCTCTATGCTTGGGGGGACCTATGAGTTGAGAGGAGCATGACAGACAATAAGAAGGTGAAGAGTTCTAGAGAACAACTAGGGATTTTGATTTGAATGTTGGACTTTTGAGGTGAGATTTGAGATCAGCTAATTTAAATATCAAAGCTCTGATTGGCATGGTTGCAGAATCTAGTTTACTTTTTCAAAAACACAGGAACCGAGGTAAAAATGGTGTTTGGTAACCTCAATGATTCAAGAGGAGCATGACATACAATAAGAAAGTGGAGTTCTAGAGAACGACTAGGAATTTTGATTGGGGGCTGGGCTTTTGAGATGAGATTTGAGATCAGCTAATTCAAATATTACGGTTCTAATTGGCATGGCTGTAGTATCAGTTCAAGGACGGCGGAACCAGTACCGGGCACCATACCAGTTGCCTGGCGGGACGAGTCGGTACAGGCCCGCACCGTGCTGTGCCGAGCTCGTATTGACGCATTTTCTACGGCGGGGGAGAAGGAGAACAAGAGAAGAAAAGAGAGAGAGCAGGGAAGGAAGGGAGAGGCTCTCTCTTTTCCTCTTCTCCTTCTCCTCCAATGAGGCATCTTGGTTTCAATGACAGAATTGTCCCAGTCAGTTGCGGTACAGCTCGGGACGCCCCGAATCGAGCAATTCGGAACGGTTCCGTAGACTTTGATCTAATGTATGATTTTTTCAAAAACACAAGAACCTGGTGTTTGATGACTTTATTTCTAATTTTAGTTTTTTAGACTCTTTTCTAGTTCCTAGAAAGTGTGAAAGCTGAAACATCTGACTTTTAAAGTTATCAAAAATCAAAACCCTCTATACCATTGCCCTCACCACCCCAGCCACCGATGATGGCCAGCATCATCCATGCCAGCCACCAGCCTGCCGGAGTCACCAACTATTGGCCACCAACTGCCAGAGTCCACCGTCACTATAGCAATCACCAAACCCAACCTAAGTGACTGCTAAACAGGTTTCAGGCTTTCGGTTTTTCAAAAGGAAAAAAATGGAAACCGGTTTAAGATTTTAAAAAACTAAAAACTAGAAGTGATCCAAACTGTACCTAAATAAAATAATATATATACTTTGGTTCTATTCGCGAGCCTAACCAAATGTAGATCCATCTTCCTAGGTTCGGCTTTATTATTACACAATCTATATTCTAGGTTTGAGATCAGCTCATTTGGAAGTTGAACAAGCCCGTGCTGTTCTCAGAAAATGTGAGGACCCGTGCGGGCGTGTGTTTAGTCCCACATTGGTTATTCGCTGGGTAGATCTTGGGTACTTATATAGGATCAAGGAATCCAAATAATACCATCCGGCTAGCCATTTTGGGTGAGATCCTGAGTTGTTACAAATGGTATCAGAGCGGACTCGGCCCATAACTTATGTGAACTAGGGGACACTGCAGCACGGATCCATTGGGGCTGACCACGGGCCAATCATGGTGTTTGAGATTAGATTTGAATAAATATGAACCCTTAGCTTGACGAGAACGTCAGAACTTGAACAGGAGGAGTATGTGAGGACCCGTGCGGGCGTGTGTTTAGTCTCACATTGGTTATTCGCTGGATAGATCTTGGGTACAGGATCAAAGGACCCAAATAATACCTTCCGGCTAGCCATTTTGGGTGAGATCCTGAGTTGTTACAGAAAGCTAGGTTCGTTTTAGGCCCAGTACTATGTAATAGCATCCATTCTTTTCCTCAACTCTACATTTGTGCTTCTCTCATCTTCCCCCACACCCCCCAAGCCCTCCTATGCATTGCATGCACCACATATTAGTGACAATTAAAGCATTCACTTTCAGTGCTTTGGCAAAGGTCATCAGTCAAACAAAGGTGAATTCAAGCTTATGATCATATCTGGAAGAGATACATCATAAAGGAGCAAGAACTGAAAAATTGGAAAGAAGGCAAGAATAGAAAACAAACATCAAAGATATTATCATTGAGCCAGAAATGGAAGACAATCGAGAGTAAAATGGAACCATGCAAAATGGGGAGGAGGTTACAACAAAGACCAGCAAGCTTAAGGGTGCAAAAGATAGGGTACTACATTTGCATGGCTTGGAAGAAAAGGCAAAACATAAAGGAAGAGAATGAGAAGAATAACACTAAATGACGTTTTTGATTGTAAATTAAGTACCTATGAGGTATTAAGGTCTTAAATCTAGATAAATTTAAAGACGAAAATGAATTAGATTTTTTAGAGGCCAAACAATTACAATAAGCATGTAGAAATTCAAACCATGCAAACTCACGTTTATGATTTTGGACCAATTTACGATTTTGCACTAGTTATAAGATGTTGTCATAGAAATTAAGTGAATTTGTCCCTAGTGATTGCTAACCTAGTAGATCTACTCTATACAATTTTTCAATTGCAATGAGCCTCATTTTCAAAAAGAACTGTCCTAACACATTTAGTTTGTCGACCCTTCAATACAGACTTTAGACTACAGATGAATGGTACTGAAAAATGGTCATACCAGAAGGCAAGGAAGAAAATAACCGCAGACTTAATCTATTCTTCCATGACCTCGCCCTCCACATCTTGAACACATGATGTTTCCAGTGCCTCCACAACCTACACATTAGAAAGTTCGAATAAACCAAGGAAGTAAACTAAAGTAATGCAAATTGTATAAATGTAGAGCATCGAATTAGGCATACGGAAGACCAAATGCAACCTCAGATGGGGATGTACAATTACTATATTTCAATGAATTACTATATCTTGATGACAATTTCATTCTAAAAACATAGCATAAAGGAAAGCATGTATGAACAAGCAAAATTTTATTGTATTGTCATGTTATTGTTATTTGAGGTAGCATTTCTGTAAATTCAGAAACAAAATCTTAGTCAAGATATAGTGCATAGATCCTAGATTAAACCACTATCTGAAACTTCTTAATTTTCGTTTTTGAAAGACAACAAGCACAGATTTTGATCCTGAAAAGATTTTATATCGCACAATAATTGGCACAAAATGATGAATAAGAAGTATACATATCTCCAAAGAGCTCTTCTACAGATATTGCTACTCAAGTTCCATATTTTAGTGATACATGTGCTTGATATAGATTATTGTTTCAAATGATACTGTAAACTATGGTTAGAAATAATGGCGAGAATGAAGAAGAAAAGAGCTTATTACCTAGGCACCTAACTTTCACAATGATTCCCTGACTCTCCAGTATTGAGTCAATGTACAAACCCGAACCTGAGCAAGTAGCACAGAGGACAGCACCTTTAGCTTGACAATCCATGCAAGGTGGGTTGTTCCCTATTTCCTTTTTACTCAAAGATACACCAACCGGTTCCTCAATGACTTCCTCCGGGATGGACTTGTCATAACAGAATAAAGATTCAAGTTTGCTTCTGCATCTTTGCAAGTCATTTATTGAACCTAATTTAATCTGTAAGATTAAAAAAATAAAAAGATTACTTTGAAATTCATGTTATGGATATGGCAGCCATATTAGCAAGGGAAACAAATATTGATTCTGCATAGCTTTTGTTGTCTATAAATACATCTCTTATTTGCAGATATGCCTTCTTTTATGCAAATGTAAAAAAAAAAGAAGAAAAATCTTTGTACTTATAATGAACATTTACCACAAATATACACGAGAAGGCGCAGAGAGAGAAAGAGAGAGAGTTTACTTTCTTCTGAAATAGAATGTCAATCTTCCAGGTTTAACAAGCATACCATATCATGTCTAGCATTCATTACATCAGGGCTTCCTTATAAGAACTTTCATGATAAATGAGAGGCCAAGAACAAAGATAGATGATCAAAGAGTTGTTTAATAATCCCCATTGCCCTTTCACATGTCATATAATGAAATAAATGAGATGAAGGTTAATAATACAGGCACCCCAATTTGGATGGGTATGGCTCAACTTAGGAAAGAAAAGAAAAAAAAGAGAGAGGGCAAAAGGTTTATCAAACACATATGGAAAAACAATGGCACTAGTATAACACATAAGATTCATTTCATTATTCCCTCTAGTAGCTGAAAGGTATCCAGTCTACATATGTACTAACAGAGCTGTGCATGTACTTCATTTACATATATATATCCTAACTGCATGCACAAAAAAAGTTCCTGCTATAGAAGATGAAAATGATCCGAACACTCTTTGAATATAAAGGTATGGTAAACAACAAAAGGATAAAGCTAATTTCATCACATTATCATATTTTAGTTTAGCAGTACCCAATGGCTTAATCTGTGCATGACATCAACATTTAGCGCACACAATCAATTTGCCTCTGTAGCAGATAAATTATTTTGGATAACAAATATGCAATGTACTGCCAGTAATCCCTTTAGACATCTTTAAAAAGTTTTAGTTGATATACTACTGAAAGATATGAGGAAAGATTATATGCGCCTTAAGCCCATAGACCAGTTGATAAAGAATTTTGCAAGCTAAAGTCTTGCAAACCAGAACCAGGTTACCCATTAAAATGATTGCCATGGATTAGTACATGTACATAATTCCTTTATACACAGACATTTTTCAATTGATTGTTCGAACAGATAGTTCCTACGGCACCAGAAGTATCCAGATTATATACTTGATTTTCTTAAAACACTAAGGGAAAAATTAGCTAGGAAACATGACTCACGACTCAAAATACAAGGTAGCCTCTACCCTATAGATTTTTTTCGACTGCTCCTAGAACTTAACTGAAGCCTTATTAGGAAACCCAAACACCTCACTCAAGTTCAGACTTTTATTCGAAGTTATCTAACAGCTCATTCCTAACCCCTTCATTAACCTCTACATTATTATCCTTTTTTTGTTGGTGAAACATTACCATCCTTGCAAAGCCCATCTTATAATGCATCTGGACATCTTTCTATAAATCCACAGACAGAGAGAAGGAAAAAAGGATCCTTTTTCGTCCAGGATCAAATCAAGCCAAGACAGAATGAATATATTTTCTATAACTATATTCATTCGGACCTCAATTTGCCTTCAAATATCAAAGAAAAACCACACATTTCTATTCAGCTATGCAGCACTATCAGCAAATCGTGGCCAATCAGCAGCACCAATAATATATTAATCAGGGGAAAGAAAAAAAAATCAAACGCAAATTGATTAAATTGCTTAAAAATTTCAGCTTCGAAGCAAAAAATGACGGATCGTCCACATATAAACAAATTTCCTCACCCGAAGCCGTGTCGAATTACATCGAGAAAACGGAGAATTGGCAGGAAAAGCGAGAAATCTGGAGGTGGGCAGACCCTCTTTGATCCGAAACGGAGGAAGAATCCGTCGATCAGAGCACGGTGAGGCGACGGAAGGGGGTTTCATCGAAATCTCCATCTCTCTCTCTCTCTCTCTCTCCCTCCCTCCACTTCCAAGTTTCAACGACTCAGGAGGCGAAATATTGGAATAAGTATTCGAAAAGGATTCGACAAACAAAGGGGGAACTCTGGCTTTGGGCGTATCGCGCAGCCGCCCCCGAACTCGCCTTACCCAAGGGTGGTTCTATATACACCCCCCCTATTGCTCAGGACACCCCCCAAAAATTAAAAAAAAATTAAATACTCTCTACACCCCCCCATTTGCTAAGGACACCCCTAAAAAATTAAAAATTCCTAAATTACCCCTCACCCTCCCCACCCCCTCACCTAAATTGCTCTCTACACCCCCCAAACCCCCCCCACCCCGCTCTTCCCCTCCAAAACACCCGCCGGCTTCTCCCTTCCGCCCAAAAAACCTCGTCTCAAGCACCTCGCCGGCGGCCAAACCCCCTCCGTCTCCCTTTGAACTGTTCCGCCCAAAGCACCTCGCCAACGCCCAAAACCCCCCCGTTCCCCCTTCTCCCTCTCGTCGCCGGCATTCTCCCGATCTCCGACCACCTCGCCGGCTTCTCCCGGAACCACCTCCCCGGCCATCTCCCGAGCAACGAGCACCTCGCCGGCGCCTCCACGACCACCTCGAGGTAGCTCCCCCCCCCCCCGCCTCCCCAAATCGTTCGGCACTGGTTCTTTGAACCAGTGCCTTCGGTTCGGCCCCATGGGGCCGACCCGCTGCAATTGGGTCGGCCCCATGGGGCCGACCAACGAACCAATGTATCTTGGTCCCCATGGGGCCGAATCCAAATTTTTTTTTTTTTCTGTTGCTAGACTAAGGATTATTTTTATTCCCAAATTTTAGCCTAGATCACGTCCTTAGGGTGAATTGGATACCCAACATCAAGGACAAGTTTTTCATTACTAGATTAGATAGTAATTTGAGAAGTAGGGATAATTTAGAATCATTATCATATAGCATTAACATGGTGCATCCAAATATGATGATCTTGTTACCTTCATCGATGTCATTCTTGATCTTGGAATGATTATCTCATATCAAATGCTCTATCAAATAATAAAACCACAACATTAGTTAACGAACAAAAACTAAAAACAAAAACTAAGAACTGCGGCATAGTTTTAGGTAAAGTCTATTATTGAGTTATGTCTTGAGTTTACGAGTCGTATACTTTTGAATTATCATTTATGTATGCAATTGAAGTAACATTGAATTATTTATCACAAAACCCAATCATGTAGATTCCAAGAAGTAACTTGTTTCTTTTTTGGCTTGTTTTATCATTTATCATTTATGTATGCAATTGAATTATTTTCTTTGATATAGCCTAACATTGAATTTCTATATTTTCAGACATGGATCCCGGTCCCTCCAGAGTTAGACCTACGGCGTCAGCTAGGAGACGTCGTGCTAGGATTGCTTCTCCCGAGCCTGCTCATATGCCATCGCCCTCTCCTGAGTCAGAGCATGATGATATGCCCGCTAGGGGCGAAGACGATGAGTCCGTTGGACCATGTCCAGGAGGTCCAGAGGATGAGTCCGTCCTGATCAGTTTCAGGACGCATATAGCAGCTTCCATCTGGAGGCAACAGGTATTGTTTATTTGTTATAGCATTATATTTTGTTTATTGATGTTTTATAAAGTAGTAGTAATTATACATTTATATTACAGGAACGGGCTCCACTAAAGTGCATGAACCATACTGCCAAGGTTGGTGAATGGAAGTGGTGGTCTTCAAACCAACCAAATACCAGGTTCAAAGCACTATTGAGGCAGTCGGGCCTCATAGAGTTAGTACAGTGCTCTTATCGATTCACCGATAAGATTCTGATTTCGGGCTTCGTAGAGAGATGGCAGCCCGAGACGAACACCTTCCATATACCATTTGGCGAGATCACTATCACGTTGGATGATGTATCCGCCATTTTAGGGATTCCTGTCGCAGGTGCCTCAGTAGCAGTTTCTCCTGAGAGGATGAGTGATCGGGATGCTGAGGAGCTACTTGTGGAGTTGTTGGGGGTGTCAGCTGGAGACGCGCGTCAGGAGGTACTGTCATCGCGCGGTCAGTCTGTGAGGATGGAGTGGCTGAGGACTCAGTTTCACTCTGTATCTGATAGAGACAGCCAGCAGAGGATAGAGTGTGCAGCACGAGCCTATTTGTTATTTTTGTTAGGCTGCACACTCTTTGCTGATAAGAGTGGGACCAGGGTGCCTATAGCGTATCTGTGTTTACTGCGGGATCTGGATAGGGTGAGCACATATGCCTGGGGTACAGCTGCCTTAGCATATTTGTATCGGCAGTTGGGGATTGCGTCGAGGTCATCAGTGAGACAGATCAGTGGTTATATGACGCTTCTGCAGGCATGGATTTATGAGCATTTTCCAGCACTCAGTCCTCACCCGTCGCTTGAGTATACTGATGCCAGTCCCCGCGTGCACCGCTGGATGCCCGGTACTCCATCCCGTACCACGATGGACCATTTAGTGGTTCTACGTGAGTCATTGGACCTTTTGAGCATCGATGAGGTACGTATCATATTACCATTTGCTTGTGTTTGTCAGTATTTTAATATGCGATATAGTATAAAACTGAAATGGACCTTTTGTTTTGCAGGTTATTTGGGATCCCCATCATCGGCTTCGGGGAGATCGCCCATATGTTGATATCGCATTTTTTAGTGGCTCCATCAAGTGCCTTGATATCGTAGAACCCTATCATCCAGAAAGGGTTCTTAGACAGTTTGGTTGTATTCAGACCATCCCTCGAGCGCCACTAGCCCCTACGCGAGCCAACAGAGGTTCCACAGCAGGCTCGTACCGGATACATTACTCCTATATGGATCAGCTTTGGGAGCGGTGGGAGGACCACGTGCTGAGCCAGGCGAGCAGGAGCCACCCAGTTACCCGGCCATCAGACAGCGTACCGGGATACATGGAGTGGTATCTCCGTATCACGCACGTTGCAGTTCAGCCTCCTCATCTGCGCTCGAGTACTCATTCTGGAGCTAGGGGAGGTCATGATGATGCTGACATGCACCGGCGGCGTATTGCAGATGCACTCGGTATCAGTACCGACATTGTACGGATGGGTCCCTCAGAGGCTACGTCACTAGGTGCCGGGCACCTATTTCATGCTATTTGTCAGATGCATCAGTTACTTCTGGGTGATGAGCCTGGCCCGAGTACAGCACCCTCTCATTCGGATCCAGCACCCTCTCATTCGGACGTACAGCAGTACACGCGTCGACGACGGCGTCATAGGGATTGATGATGGAGCCTTTATTTTGATTATGTAGCTTCGACTTTTTTTTTTTGTGTAATTTGAAACTGTTGATATTAATGAAAAATATATATTTTTGGTACATTTACGTGTAATCTTTGTAAAGCCTGGCCCGTTCTATTTTACACAAATATAACAGTGCACATAACAATCAATCTAACAATGCGAAGACAGATATTTTTTGATTTATATTGATGATGGAGTTTCACAGTACATGACTCTAAGAGCCCAAAAAAATTTACAACTTTCAAAAATTGTACATATATAAACAATCAATCTAACTCTACTGTCTCGCTAATTATAACATTAGGTGAGATGCTCTCTTTGAACTGTTGAATCCGGGCTTCATATGAATTTTCCCATCCGGTAGCACAAGGAAGATGATATTTTCGCCAGTTGGTCGCTACTGGCGGAACGGGATGTCCCGGCAACAAGAACACCTTCAAAATTAGAAATAAGAAAATATTAATAGCTACAAAATTATAAATAAGCAAAATTAAATAAGCAAAATTAAATATTCGCAAGTGTTGTGAACGTAGTACCTCAACAAAATGATTTCTATTTACGAATCTGATAGCGATATCTTTGCGGGATAGAAGAGGTACTGGCACAGAACGGAGAGGTAGGAAGGTCAGACATTGTTGCAACGAGAGATGGTATAGGACAACATTATAGCAGGATGCTATAAGATGACCCATGTCCGGCATAGTCATCCATCTGTCATATGGTGGACAATCATCATAATATGATAATGCATGAGTGATCTCAGCAATCGTCCCTTCCACACCATATAATGTGCGATAGTGGTCCGAATGACATTGCAACTCTTGCAATAAATCCTTCCTAACACGCACCCAGTCATCTTCTCCAAATCCCAGTAAGTCAGCTATTGCCCTAAATCCGCAATTCCCATCAGCTTTTACATCCTTGATATGCTGGATGTATGGTCTCAAGGCAGAAGGAATAGCATCAATATAGATAATGGGCGTATGTGACTGGGCTCTAGTACGAAAAACCTGCAAATAATATCAAATGATAGAAAATATGTAACAATGGCAGAAATATCCAAATAGTTATCCGTCTCAGTACATCCCGTACCGGCACGGCACGGCACGTCCCGACATGTCCCGTATCGGCACATCTCGGCACGGCACGTACCGACATGTCCCGTATCGGCACATCTCGGCACGGCACATCCCGTATCGGCACATCTCGGCACGGCACATCCCGTATCGGCACATCTCGGCACGGCACGTCCCGACATGTCCCGTATCGGCACATCTTGGCACGGCACGTCCCGACATGTCCCGTATCGGCACATCACATACCGGCACGGCACGGACCGTCCCGTAGACGTTGTGATACCTATTGTAAGGAAATAAATATTTGGTACTTACCTTTTGCTTGGGCCGCCTCTTTTGAATCTGAGTAGATGGATTGCGGATGGTAACTTTCTCAACACCAGGTGAATAACTATCCTGTCCAGATAGAACCAACTCAAACGCAGACGGGTCACGTCGAGTAGACGTATCAACCTTCATTGAAGCGCGCCCACGTGAACCGGTCTTCCGTTTTGCAGGCTCTAAAAGAGGTGTACTATCTGGACTTGCAATCTCTCGTAACTTCTTGATCATCTGCAATTGAGAAGCCCCATCTAACTTCTTGAATCGTAGCGCAATCAAATCTAACTCTGCATTACAACTCAACTGAATTGGCTGCACGGGGGGGGTAGGCACAATATCAAGTTTCCTCCAATGAGGATCTATGCAGTCGAGAGGAATGGGCCGACCTTCCACCCTGTGCAGCCGAACAGAAGGCTTCTGTTCGGTTGAGGGTTGCCGAACAGAAGGCTTCTGTTCGGCACTGTTCAGCCGAACAGAAGCCTTTTGTTCGGCGATCCAGTGCCGAACGGAGCACGAACCGTGAAAAAAAAAATTTCGAAACAAGGTGGAACACGTACCTTTGCGGCCGATTCTTCGTCCCAAATCACTAGTTGCTTGTCCATGCTTCGAATGGGGCTTAAATCTCCTTCAAAGATCGCCTAAACGATGTAAATGGATCGAGGGGTTTAAGGGGGGTTTGAGGGGTTTTTTTTTTTTCTTTTCAAAACGAAACGGAGGAGGAGGAAGGGGGGGTGTATGAGAAAATTTCAAGGGCAATATGGTAATTACGCTAAAGGTTAGTTTGGGTATTTTCTTTTTGGTTTTTGGGGGTGTCCTTAGCAATAGGGGGGGTGTATATAGAACCACCCCTTACCCAAATGTCCTTCCTGATCCGAATGACTAATCCGCCCCTCCTTAATTCCAAAAACCTTTAAGGGCGCATTGGTTAAACGAGCACGGTCATGAAGGTTACCTGATTAAATGAAAAGGTTGTTCCTATGAGCTCCAATAACAAATCGTTAGTTTAACTGAAGAATTAAAAAAATAAATAGATCGTTCTTTTCGTCTCATGTCGATGGACCTTCTCAATTGGAAGATCTCTCATATAAATAATACACATTTTAGTTGTAGAGCCTAATTCTAATTATTTTGTTTTTTGTTTTTTTTGGTATGGCGGCTGCCCACTCTACTCTAGTGTATGACCTGCCAAAAGAATCAGAGACTAAAACCTAGCTCATATGTGAGGGAGGGGCCTCCCGATGTGGCTAAAGTACCTCTCCAGAATATTGCGCAGCATAGGATGCAATCCAGTCTGCAGCCCTGTTCGCATTTCGGTACGCGTGCACCATCTGGAAGGCGCTGCAATCTCTCAGCATCAGCCTGATGTCGCTCAGTAGGGAACTGCCATCCCCCAATTATTTTGTTTCGAAACAAAGATATTAAACATGTTAAATGGATCGACTTGTTTATAATTCAAACTCATTTAGTCCAAATCCAAATCTAGTTATAATAGGTCGAATATGGGCTGGATCATTCTTTGCCGGCCCTAAGAACAAGATGAAGCCCAAATAAGCTAGCTCACTTTTAAGCAATGAGCCCTCTTCTGCAACTTTCTGCACAATGCAGGGGGATAATGGAGGAGATAATAGGGGGAGGAGGTTTTGAGCCACAACGGTTTGAGATGTTGACCACGTCTGGGCTAAGTTAAGCATCGATCAAAACTTAGCCTAAACTTGATTAAGTTTCAATTTCGCCCAAGCCTAACCTGAACCTTTTTCAAATCGGACCATAGTTCTGACCTATACCTACCTTGGCCTGATAGACCTCGCACTGACCCAAGCCTACTTTCAGTCTGAGGTGTGCTCTCATTAGAGTATGAAAAAAATAAGTCATATCATTTTCTATATGGAATTATAAAAAATAGATGTTTTTCAAAAGAAAAAAAATGAGAACAAAAAATGGAGGGTAGAGATGGGCACTGGGCCGGGCCGCCCACGGCCCGGCACGGCACGGCACGAAGCGGGCCGTGCCTGGCACGGTCCGCCAGCTACAGTGACGGGCCGTGCCAGGCACGGCCCTTTGATAGGGCCGTGCTGGGCTAGCGAATCCTGGCCAGCGGGCCGTGCCAGGCACGGCCCGCTTCGGGCCTGGGCCGGCACGGCCCGGTCTAGGCACGCGGGCCAAGCACGGCACGGCCCGCGTGCCAGCACGGCACGGCCCATAAGGGCCTGGGCCGGGCTGGCACGCGGGCCTGGCACGGTCCGGGCCTGGGCCCGGCTCGGCCCGATAAAATTTTTTTAATACATTAATAAATTATGAACACTAAGAAATCTTGATTTATGAATATAAAGCCACCTTAATGGTGGGGGGTTTGGCATAGACCCCTACCAGTTTATTAATTTCAATCAAAATGGTACATGAAGGGAGGTTTGGACCTTGGTCTGACCTCTAGATTCTAGAATACAATAAGAAACTAAGAAAGGGCCGAGGTTTGGACCTTGGTCTGACCTCCAGAATACAATAAAAATGTACAATTATAAAAAATTAAGAAATCTTACTAATCATCAGTGATTCAGTGAATCAGTCTTCACTCTTCAGTCTTCAGTCTTCAGTCTTCAGTCTTCAGTCTTCACTCTTCAGTAGTGTTTGTATCATCATCATCAGAAGATGTTGTACTATGTCCACCTTTATCTTGAAGTCTTGCCTCAGCATCCAGCCAATCCTTGAAGCAGAGAAGCATCTCCACCGTTTCGCCCGTCATCCTACTTCTCTTTTCGTCAAGAACACGCCGACCTGCACTAAAAGCGGATTCCGATGCTACCGTGGACATCGGCACAGCTAAAATATCGCGTGCAATTGCAGACATAACAGGATATTGATTTCTAACACTCTTCCACCAAGATAATACATCTAGATTCTCTATTTGATTTTCATCATATGCAGACTGAAGATCATTTCGTAAATAAAATTCTAGTTCACTACTTAAAGATGAAGAAGATGAAGAGGAACTTGAAGCATGTGTGTGTCTTCTCTGTGCAATGAATGAAAAAATAGATGACGAACGAGAACTACTAGAAGGAGGAATAGAGGTTTGTATTTGTGTTCTAGATCCACGAATTTTTTCATCATATATAGCATAAATATCATAAAGAAGTTGTCTTACCTCATCTTTAGCAGATTCAGCATCTTGATTCATATTTTCAGCGTATGCATCAAGTAAAATTAGCACGCCATTTAATTTAACTCTAGGATCAAATACAGCAGCTAAGTTATGCATAGGATATATCCTGTCCCAATACTCATTCCATTTAGATTCCATTAGGTGAATAATAGGCATTAAAACATCATCATATCTATGTTCTGCAAATTTTTGACTAATTATATATGCTTGTTGTAAAAATGAACATGAAGTAGGGTAATAAATACCAGAAAGAACATTGGTAGCATTATAAAAACTAAGCAAAAAATCTTCCAAAATTTTTCCTTTATTCCAATCAGTTTCAGTCAATGTAAATCCTAATCCACGATCATTAATATATGCACTTAATAAATTTTTATATGGGTATGCATCATGTATCATGCTATATGTGGAGTTCCAACGAGTAATTACATCAAGTTTAGATTTTTTAAAACGTTTACCATGATTTATGCATAATTCCTTAAATTCTTGAAGTCTTGATCTAGAAGCATGAATAAAAGAAACTGCATTTCTAATTTTTGAAATCACATCTTGAATCATGCCCATGCCAGCTTGAACAGAAAGATTTAAGATATGACATGCACATCTAATATGCAGTAAATTTCCATCTAATATGGGATGCAATGAGTCTCTTAATAATACAACAGCAGAATTATTATTAGATGCATTATCAAAAGTAATAGACATAATTTTATCATTAATATTATATGAACATGCAGTTTGATAAATTATATTTGAAATTTGTTGCCCAGAATGTGGAAAATCAAAAGCACGAAAAGCAAGAATACGTTTATTTAATTGCCAATCATTATCAATATAATGAGCAGTAATGGCAATAAAAGAATTACTACCTACAGATGCTGACCAAATATCAGAAGTTAATGAAATTTTTACATTTAAAGTAGAAAGTGTTTCAATTAAATTTTGTTTCATTGCTAAAAAATTGGTCATAGCTACTCTTCTAAATGTACGCCTACTAGTTCTTTTGTAAGCAGGTTGTAGGTTTAATTGAACATATTCTTCAAAATTAAAAGATTCACATAAACTAAAAGGTAATTCATCCTTAACTATCCATTTTACAAGTGCTTTTCTTTGATTTTCATGATTATATGCAAAATTACCTACAAGTAATCCCCCTTGTATATTAAGGCTACTTTGAGTTTGAGCATGAGAATCATGCATCCTATGACTCTCTTGATGTCTTTTTAAATGCCCTGTTCCCCCACTACTACTACAACTATAAAGTTTGGCACATTTTTTACATTTAGCTTTCCAGACTCCCTCAACCATAACTCTATCAAATTCATTCCATACAGTACTAGTCCTCTTACGAGAAGAGGTTTGACCTTCACTCGGTTCACCAGTTCTAGAGGAACTAGGAACAGGGGGTTGGGGATTAGTTTCTTCGCCCTCAGAAACAGGAATGCCAAACTGACTTTCCTCAAAAGATGACATATCTATGATTAATTCAAAAAATAAAAACTAACCGCAAGGAGGAATTGAGTAGAGGGTCGGAGGGCAGAGGCAGCGCCGAGATTCCGAGCTTCCTCTTGTGCTCTCAACAGAAGCGACCTTCTCTTCTCAACAGGAACCTCCTCTTGTATAGCACTTGAACAAACTAAAAATTAAATTGCTAGAAGAGCACTTTAGAAGAGAGAAATAATAGCAGTAGAGAAGGAGAGAATGAGAGGTTTGGTGTGGTGAGAATGAGGGAGGAATGGGCTATTTATAGAAGCCCAAAAATTTTTTTTTCCCAAAATACCCCTCAATTCAGCCGTTATAGGACTGTTGGGAGGGGCAAAACCGTCTTTTTCCTGAAAATAGCCGTTGGAAACGGCTATTTTCTTCCCCCTCTCCAGACGGGCCGTGCCAGGCACGGCCCGTCTAGAGCCGTTACGGGCCGTGCCTGGCACGGCCCGTTACCGCCCGTTACGGGCCGTGCCTGGCACGGCCCGTGCCGTGCCTGGGGGGCCTGGGCCGGGGGGCCTGGGCCGGGCCGGCCCGGCACGGCCCGTTGCCCAACTCTATTGGAGGGTAACATGCGGAGAATAGATAGTGGTAACAGTGAAGTATGATGATATGTCTATTCCATAAGTCCTAGCACTACAAAAGAAATGATATATTCTGGCGCTTTGTTTGGTCTTTACCGACGCTTTTAAGCATCGGTAGATTTCCTGCCAACGCCCCCCAAAGCATGGTAAGACGTCGGGCGGGTGGGGGTGGGCTCAGTTTACGCTCACGCTTCCAGAAAGTGTCGGCCTAAAACAAAATGTATGCCAACACTTTTAAGCGTCGTTCATCTGCGAGTTAACCGACGCTTAAAAGCGTCAGCCAATATGGATCGACGCTTAAAACCGTAGGTTTGTGCCGGACTAGACGGACGCTTAAGAGCGTTAAGCATCGGCTTATTTTCGTTTTTGTCCGACGCTATAAAGTGTCGGTAAAGGCGTGCTAGATATTGCTATTGCCGGTGCTCTTTACGTCCCTACCAGATATATATAGAGAGGTGTAATTGAAGTTCAAAGTTCGAAGAAGGCACAATTTTAGCTCCTCTTCCCTGCGTAACCACTCTTTACGTCCCATACCACATTCCAAGCGTTACTCATGGGTTTTGAAAATGTGCTGCTCTCATACAATCTAAAATATTTGAAACTGGATAGCTGCGATGAAGGAGAGGAACCCCCATTACCTTATGGATATGGCAAATTTCTTATGTTTACAACTTCAAATTTCTCAGTAGTAAAAAATTTATAAAAGATGCTTAGCGATGTAAGAATGAGCAATTTACTGGAGCTAGGCAGCTCCAAAACCAAGAGGCAAATGACCAAACGGTGTAGGAGGATATGTGACTGATAATATAACACAACTGCATTATATGTTTTTTTTCTTATTTTCTTATTAACACTCTACTGATATTAAGTTACATAAAACCAACTAATAGAGTTGAGATCGCAATATAGCAGCTACACATTAGCAGATTCCTAATTCTTTCTTACAACATATGCATGCATGCATGTCCGTATGTATGCATGCAGTATGCATGTATGAATGGATTCATTCATGTATGCATATATGTATGGATGTATTCTTGCATGCAGATACATACATACATACATACATACATACATGCATGCATATATATATATATATATATATTATATATATGTATATATATATATATATGCATGTATGTATGAATGTGTGCATGTATGCATGCATTTAGATATGTATATATGCACATATGCATGCAGGTATGCATGTATGGATGTATGTATGTACACATGGATGGATAGATGAACGTGCGGATGTATGCATGTATGTATGTATAGGCGGAAAACTACCGAAACAGATCTTTTTTTTTTTTTATATTCGGGAAAGCTCTAATGAAGAAAACTCATACTTATTAGCAAAAGCTTTAGATCAAAACAAGATTTCCTTCACCAACAAGTATAACAAGGATTCAGCCAAAGCTATCTAGACACAATCAAACTGAATTTTGCATGACATAACCAGCAGCAAAAAATTGGAAATTTGTTTTAAGGCCCACTCTAGAAGATCTTATATTTAGTAGCCCAAACATTCCGTACATCGATGCCGTCCTGCATGACTGCAAGAAATAAATAGTTGGATACTCCAAGCAAGCCCCTAAAGCTAATAGTCTGCAAGTCTGTCCTAAGCCTCCTTCCAGTCTGACTTCCCTAATGTTAGGTGGTAGCGCTCATCTAAAACTGCTCACACACAGCAACCCCAACTGCAACTGCCCAAAAAAGAGGTTGCACGGATTCTGGATGGGTGTACGAATGTATGCATGTATATATGGATGGATGCATGCATGTATGTATGCCTACTTGTATGTATGGATGGATATATGTATGCATGTATGGATGGATGTATGCAGCGTGTGTGTGTGTATATATATATATATATGCATGCATGCATCCATTTTAATTTTTTTTTGATACAATGGCTGCTCACCCTACTCTGGTGTAGGTGCAACCAGCAGAATCAAGAGATACAGCTCAACATAACTATAGAGGAGGGGTCTCTTGATGAGTCTAGAGGACCTCCCCGGAATACTACGCTGTATAGGAGGCAACCTAGTTGGCGGCCCTGTTCGCCTCCCTATACACGTGTTCCGCCTGAAACTTACTACAATCTTGTGCCATCCGTCGAATGTCATCAATTAGAGGGCATCCGTCCTCCCTTCGCCCCCTCTCTCGTATCCAACCAATCACTACGGCCGAATCTCCCTCGAGGATGATACGTTCCGCCCCAATCTCCTCCTCGTATGGGAGATGCCTTCTCATGTTGTTCTGAGTTCAGTCCCTAAAGCTGTCAACCCATAAGTGCATCCCTTGCCTACAATTATAATCTGTAAGTCATGACCCCTGATCACAAAACTCACTCCTGCTCTGTCTTCATCATCGACAGCACTACCGTTAAAGTTTACCTTAAGATGGCCGAGGAGTGGGGGCTTTCATGAAACAAGGACGAATTTGGGTGCTGAATCAGTATAGCGGAAGTCTCAGATATCCTTAGCCATCCTAGCTGGAACAGTCACAGTAGCCTTGATAATTTTTGCTGCTTGATGGGAAGCTCTCTCAGCAATGCACCTTGGTGCTTCCTGTCTGTCATCGAGCACCCGGGCATTCTGTCCAACTAAATGTGATATGCTATGTAGGTACACATAATCTCCCACTTTCGTCCTCAGGCTCTGCATGGCCGCCCGTATCTGGCACAAAAGGTCATCAACTGACCGGGTAGCCCAGGCCCAGAGCGTCCTACTCCAGATCTGCTCTGCCCGCAGACAGCCTAGCAGGGTATCGTAAGTTTTCATGGAAGTGGGAATTTCAGACTGTATGGTTGCCCAAAATGCTTGTAGTAAGGATTCCATGGAATTTTGGCATGCTAGAATTACAAATCGGCTTCAAGAGGAGCGTCTGAAATCACCCGAACCACTTTGACTTTCACCACTTTTGAGCAACCAAACACACCCTCAATATGCTTCCCTTCTTGATTGATGGGACTAGAGGGAAAGAACCTGGTTGACCAACGGTACGGTCCAACATAATGATGCATTACTAAGCTTGTCAAAGAAGTACATTATAAATAGAAACAAAGGTGACAGGATAACTAATCTTGGCCAATCGATCAGTAAATGACATTAACATTTAGATTCTGTTTTCAATAAATAGTACGTCACAAATCTTTACATTCAAATATATCAAGCATGTACATGCTAAACGTAGAAATTTTTTTAGAAAAGTAAAAACAATCAAAAAGAAAAGAAATTGATCAGCTTACAACGACATACTGCATTGGATGTTATCCCATCAAAAGGTATCAATCTTAAGGGGCTAGCTTGGACCGTCAATGGCTGGAAACTGTGAAGCTCCGTGATCTCCATGTCTACGGCTGTTCAATCAATTTTTTTAAAGAACTATGGATGCAAAGATTTGATAGCTCCAGAGCATTGCATACTAAATAGCAGAATCAATGTATCTACAACAGATTCCTACTCTCGGATTCTCCAAATAGCACGTATGTGCTTTCCTAAGACTACTAACTATAGTAATTTATTTCAGAACAAAAGATCTCTAAGGGAAAATCCGCATTAATAGGACTTGCATCAGATTTATGGCAACTAGAAGGTAGATTCAGGAATCTCATACTGCATAAGCCAACATATCAACTCAAGTAGTCTCCGCAATCACCCTATATCCTAATACACACTTGAGCAGTTAAGACTAGCAATTTCACCAGTAGTCTCCGCAAGAGCACACCCCATCTTTGAAATGGTGGAATCTTCTGGCATCTCTAACTATAATCTCCCTCTTCACAATCTTGGATATGAACTTGGTTGCAGTATGACAATCCATACATACCCTCAAGTTCTTAATCACTCTCAAGACCTCCCCTTCCTTTGTGCTTAAAATCCCAAAAGCAATTGCCAGTCTCTCACTGTGCCCACATAGCTTGTCTTCCTTTGCTTCTTCGTTCAAATTCACCAGCACACATTTTGTTTCTGCAATGTATCCCTCCGATTGCATCCTCTCCTCCAGGTTCTTTATAAGCATGTAGATCTCGTCAGACCTCGGGTGGGACCGATCAAATGAAAGGAAGCTGTGTCTCTGCCCTCCAATCTCGATCGAACTCCAGCCAGGAGACTTTGAAACCTTCCTCTCTTTCATTAGCAGTCTCATCTTTGCAACCCCGTCCCAATGTCTCACAGTTGCGTAGATGTTAGACATCAAGACATACCAACCTGCATTGCATGGGTCTATTCGTAAGACTTGTTCTACAACTCTCTCACCCATGGCAACATTCCCATGAATCTTGCAAGCATTCAACAGTCCACCCCATACTCCAGGATCAGGCTCCAGATGCATTTTCCTAATGAACTCCTCTGCCTCAACTAGTCTTCCAGCCCTACCAAGCAAATCAACCATGCAACTACAATGCTCCAAAGTAGGCTTAATACAGTACTCTTCAGTCATTTTCTTAAAATATATCTGACCCTTATGAACCATCCCTTTATGACTAAATCCTGATAGAAGTCCAACAAAAGTAATGCTATCAGGGCTAAATCCAGATTCCATCATTTGGTTAAATAGAGATTCTGCATCATCGGCTAATCCGTGCATCCCATATCCACATATAATCGCCGTCCAACTGATAAGATCTCTTCTTGGCATCTCATTGAAGACTCTTCGTGATTCTTCAATGCTCCCACATCGAGCATACATATTTATGAGTGCTGCACCCAAGTGAACATTTATCTCCATGTGGGCACTTATTACCTGTTCGTGAACCCATCTTCCTTTCTGCAGGGCTCCAAGAGAAGCGCAGGCCTGCACGATGCTCACCATTGTCATTGCATCATACTGGACCCCCAATCTCTGCATTTGGTCAAATATGGACATGGCTTCCTCACATTTCCCATTCCATATATACCTGTGTGATATTCACATATGTATAGGAGACCGATGTTAGCTAAGCAAATAACGATTACTGAACCTTAAATCTCAAAGATACTCATGAATGAGTACAGAACAAAAGAAAAAAAACAGTGAATTCAAGCAACAATAACAGAACAAGAACACTGTTGCAGGCTCTGGGATATGTAGATCGATCATTATGTAGCATTTACAAACAATCAAAGCACGATAAAGAACATAACTTTCTTAGTGTTGGTGGCATTAGAATGTCTTAAAAGATAAAATGCTATTCTTTTAAATCAAATCATGGTCCTCTTCCCTCTTCATGTAGACTATTTCCCGAGTCTTGGACTACCATAGATAGATAAAATGGTGGCAGTCTCATTTTGTGAATCTGGACTGCCTAACTAGTAAGGTAGGATTTCTACTCCCAAACTGCTTGGAGTAACTAAAAATGTAACTAAATACTTTGGACAGCACCAAGAAGTTATCCATATAAGCATATTGGAATTTTTAAGACCCACCCAGCAATCATAGCATTGAAGGTGGCGGTACCTCGCTGGGGCATTCCATCGAACATCTCCCTCGCGGCGCGAATCTCCCCACACTTGGAATACATGTCAACAAGAGCCGTGGCCACAAAGAGGTTGGAGTCGCACCCGAACCTGACGGCGTCCTCGTGGACCCTCCGGCCGTCGGGAGCCGAGCGCACGCCCGCGCAGGCGGGGAGGACGAAGGTGAAGGTGAAGGCGTTGGGGCGGAGCCCGCGGGCGAGCATCCGCCGGTAGACGTCGATGGATTCTCGGAAGCAGCCGTTCCGGGAGTGGGCCTTGATGGTCTCGTTCCAGAGGAAGAGAGGCGGCGGGGAGGTCTCGGAAAAGGCCTTGGCGAGGATTCGCTCGGCGGGAGGCAGGTGGTTGGAGAGGAGGTAGGCGTGGGCGAGGCGGGTAAGGAGGAAGGGGTGCTTGGAGTGCTGGGGGGATTTGAGGATTCTGGCGTGGAGTTGGGGAAGAAACGATAAGCTACCATGTCGCTGGAGCTCGGAGAGGAGGCTTTTGAGGCTGTCTGCTCGTCGGAGGGGCTCTTTTGGCTGCTTTCCTGGGGATCTCGCGATGTCATGGAGTTTTGGAAGAGGTACACTTCTGCTCATTCTGGGCAACGCCAGGCCCTGGGCGTCGTTCAAGCGGTAGTTTTGAGTTGTTTCTCCGAGAAACATATTACTCAGCTCAACTCAATCAAATTTTAATCTCAGGATTTTCGGGTACATCAGCGCGAAATAATCTAATAATTCTTAAAAATTATTTATCTGAAAATAATTATAAAAAATAAATTTTACTATATTTGGTTAATAGAAAACTAACTGAAAAAAATGAGAAAAAAAATACTATATTTTTTTATATGAAGGTCAATGTGAACCATTTTGAATATTGAATATATTTACATAAATTAATAAATATTTAAAATTAATTATATATATTAAAAAGTATATTTTTATTATAAATAAATTTTAGTATTTTTAATTTTTTATTAAATAAATATATTAAACACAACACCATTAATTAATTAATCTGGAAAAAACTATATCTTTAGATAGAGAATTAAAAATTTGGATTTAGGATAATCTTATATTGAGATAAGATTAATAATTTATAGATTTGAATAAAAAAATTGAGATATTTTCATCAAGCAGTGATAATTTTGTATTACCTCTACCCGGTAGTCTGGCATATGAACAAAAATATCACCCTCCGCATAGTATGTGTTTTACTTTTTCTTTTAGTAAAATAAGCATGAGAACCACCATTTATTTTACCATCTCTTGCATCCCCGTTTTATACTAAATATAGTAATCTGACATGAGATTTGAAGTTCAGCTCCTTCACTCTGCCTGAGTATAATAAAGAGAAGGATGCTGAGGAGCGAGAAGAGGATGAGGCTGAGGTCGAAGAACATAAGGAGGGCACCGAGGAGCAGGTGTAGCATGGTGAAAGCACCACTGATCCAACTTTACCCATTGCCTTCTTCCATAGCCCAAGGTGGCCAAGGTTACCTCACTAGGTCCCGAGAAATAGGATTTGGTATATGTCTTCTTCTTGCACTTCTTGGCGCCACTGCCAAAGTGCAAGACAAGATGGATGGTTTCTTTTTGAGCTTGATGACCATGTTGGTGTCGTCGGCCCACGGCGAGCGTGACCTTCTTCAAATCCACCAATCTCGTAAGACTTAGCTTAAGTGGATCTTCTCAGCATACTTACATTTCTCGGTTGCCAAGATACTTCTATCCTATAATATTTGGAATTTATAAATGTAAGTACTTTTGTTCGTACTTTGTGATGGTTTGCCATGATCATTCCATGGCTTAAAGTTGCATAGCTCATTTCTATGTACCTTGGTTGGCCGAGCTTTGATCAGACTGCCTTGGCAGGTTGTTATCTAGTTGCCTTATCAGTCACTTGAACTGATCTATCAAGGAAGGGGTTATCTGCACAAAGCTGGCGCTTTGCCCTCCATTCTCAATGCTGCTATGTCGAGGTCGAGGACTTCAATTTTATGAGCATAGACCTGTAGGTTGAGATTGCGCGGGGGGATGTACCTTAGTTCCAAGCTATGTTGCTTGTCAATGAGACCTTTTGACATCCCAAGGTCAGAGATTGGAGGTTGTAGATCGGAGATTGAAGTTCCTCAGGGCTCCTACTCCAACCTGATGAGGTAGGGGGATTGAGATTGAGGTGTCTAAGAGCAGATTTCAGGAGGCTTGTGTTTATGGTTAGCTCGGACCTTTGCCCCCTGCTTATCGTTGCTTTTAAGTTGGTGGGCTGTGCACACTCTGTCGTTGCTGGCAGCTTGGCTTCTTACCCCGGTGCCTTCTTCTCCTACCCAAAGAGGTGGGTTGTTTGGCTTGCTGGGTCTTCTATTGGTTAGATTTCTGGATGGCTAGTACCTAGGTGATCAGGCCAGACATGCTTCCTCCCATCTGAGCCTAGTTTCGACTAGGTATTTTATCAACTCTTGGCTAGTAGCCTCTTAGGAGGCTTATCCGGCTTGTGATGCTTGAGTGCAGTGCTATTGGTGGTCTTTGCGAGACTTGTCTGACACTTCGTCCATAGTTGGCGATTCTTGGCAAACTTGATAAGGCGCACAGGGATAATAGATAGGTGGAAAGCTTGCTCGATTTGCAGTGCTGGAGTGTGGCACCGTTAGTGATCTTTGGAGACTCATTCGACATTTTGGCCATGGTCGACAATACTTGGCACACTTGCTACGCCAACGACGATCGTGATCAGTGGTTTGTTGGAGACTTATCAAATCAGTTGCTTTGGGAGATTTTTTTTATTGATGATCGACGCACCCGACCTAGAGCACTTGGCTATTTTTGGAGCACCGAAATGAGCTTCATTTATTATCAGTAATAAAGAAGTACAGAGTTAAAAATTACAATTCTTGTTGATGATACGCTTAGAGGTATTAGAGTTCCATGCCTATGGTATTGATGTTCATCAAGATGCTCAAATCGGTAAGCACTAGGTTGGATGATTTCTATGATTCCGAAAGACCCTTCCTACTTAGTTGCACGTTTTCCATGGTCATCCTGCCGAGTCACCTTGGTTTTTCTAAACACAAGATCTCCTAGTTGAAAGTGCTTTACCTTAACTTAGGAGTTGAAGTACCGGGCCACTCATTATGATAGGCCGCCATCTTGACTCGTGCTCGTTCTGTCTCTTCTTCCAATAGGTCCAGGTCGGCATAAAGATTTTCGGTATTTACTTGCTCGTTGTACGACTCTACTATAGGATGGGAGGCCGATCTCCACCGCAATTACAACTTTGGTGCTGAAAGCAAGATTGAAAGGGGTCTCTTTAGTTGAAATTCGATGAGTGGTATGATAGACCTAGAGAATGCTAGGCAATTTATCTACTTAGAGGCCTTTGGCTCAATCAAGTCTGATCCTTAAATGTTGCAAAATAGTATGGTTAGTTATCTTAGCTTCTCCATTGGCTTGAGGATGATCAACCGAGGTGAGCCGGTGGTTCATGCCAAGTTTGGGAAGAATTTCTTGAACCGAGTTATCAAACTATCGATCATTGTCGGTGATGAGGACTCGAGAGATTCCAAACCGACAAATTATAGATTTTTAGATGAAACTTCGAGTATTCTCCTTGGTAAGGCTGCAAATGGGTCGGGTTGACATGTGACCCGACCCGATTAGATCCGACTTGACCTGTTTTGGAAGACCCGCGGGTTCAGGTCGGGTCCTCAAATTGGATTCGAACTATTTTTTGGGTCGGGTCTGAGTTTACTGAATCTGAATCCAATCCGATCCATTATTTTCTTGAATCTATTTTGGGTCGTTTACACTACGATCCGATCTGACCCGAACACCTGACCTGAACCTGAAATCCCGCACTGGCGCACTGCTGACTGCTGCGGCCTAGACATTTGGACCCACGACCTGAACTCGGAGAGGTATAAATTGAATGCACAGACAGCGCTGGGGTTTCTTCTCCGCATCCCTATTGCCATTCTTCATCCTCCGAGCGCCGCCTCCTCCGAGCGCCTCCTCCTCCGAGGGCCTCCTCCGAGCCCCTCCTCCGAGCGTCGTCTCCTCCAAGCACCTGCTCCTCCGAGCGCCTCCTCTGGCTCTGAGCGCCTCCTCCTCTGAGCGTCGCCTCCCGACTCCCGACTCTGGTGAGTCCCGACTCCCGACTTCGCTACTCCCAACAGAGGTTCGATTCCTTTTATTTTTTTTTCTTGTTTACAGTGATTTATTCTTTCTGAAGCTGTGAAGCATGCTCCGAGTCCAAATCTGAAGTGTATTCCAAATGTTTCTGTAACCATGATTGCTGTTTGCTTGTTGGCTGATTTATTCTTTGATTTTATATCAGTAACCATGGAGTCGCTAACAAGTAACAAGTGACTGAATTTTGGCCCTTCATCGATAGTTTGTGTAATTTTTCTTCTTTTGCAGCCAGTTGCTTCTACAATAAACACATTGGCAGTTGCTTCTTTTGCACCTATTGCTTCTAGAAGAACTTATTTACATGCACTCATACATGATTTCTCGAGTTTGATTAGCAATGGAAAATTCTAGAATTGAATGGGAAAAAGAATATGGAAGAGTCGTATCAAGTATGTCGAAGAGGATGTGAGGATGATAGTGTTATTTTGATGATTAACAAGCAATTATTTAGAGTATGTTATAAGTTAAATTGATACTTCATTTATAAGACTGTTACTCTCAGGATATTTGTATAAATTGATATAGATACATTTCATTGTTTATTTGAATGAATCTAACCTTGAGATGCAGCAAAGTGTGGATTGAGTCGACCCAAAGGATGATTGAGTCGACCCCGGCACATCAAGAAATCATTTGGCACACTTCTGCAAAAATGGCACAGATGAACAGTGAGTTGGGTCGACCCAAGGAAAGCATGAGTCGACCCAAACATCAAGATCCTCAAAACAAGATAGAACAATGGTTCTTTGGATTCACTGAGAGGGTCGACCCAAGAAGTAGTTGAGTCGACCCAAGCTTGAGTCGACCCAAACCCTGAGAGGGTCGACCCAAAGGCAAGACAGAAAAGAAGACAGAAAATGGTTCTCTGGAATTACTGAGAGGGTCGACCCAAGAAGAAGTTGAGTCGACCCAAGTGAACCTTGAGTCGACCCAAAGAATGGTTGGGTCGACCCAAGGGAAGGAAGGCTGAATTTCAAGTTTCTGTGTTTTCTGAGAGGGTCGACCCAAGGAATGTTTGAGTCGACCCAAGTGAAAGTTGGGTCGACCCAAGGACAGGTTGAGCCGACCCAAACACGGGCTGAAGCATAACGGCTAGTTTTTGAATTCTAACCATTGGGGCTTGTCCAATGGATGTAGGAGACTATTTAAAGTGGCACTATTCATCAGATAGAACAACTTTTGAAAGGGATATCAAAGAGTACACAAGAAAACAAAAGTGCCCTAATCTTCTTCATCCAAGTGCTTCATTCAAGAATCAAAAAAAGAGGTTGAGCAGATTCAAAGAGTCATCAAGAGCTCCATCCTCCCTTGTAGAGTGAAGCATCCTTGACAAAGAAGAGAGAAGCCACTTCAAAGCGATAAATATTTTCTATACTCTTCCTTGTAGTTTATATTGTTTCATTTGCTCATTTAGGAGTTTAAATCTTCTTTCTTTATTTGTTAAACAACTTGTAAAGGTTGGTTGGTGAGCCCGGAAAACCAACGGAGTAGGTTGATTGGTGAACCCGGAAAACCAATTGCAAAGGTTCGTTGGTGAGCCCGTAAAACCAACAAAGGTTTTTGGTGAATCCGGAAAACCAAAGTGTAAAGGTTCGTTGGTGAGCCCGTAAAACAAACAAAGGTTTTTGGATTGTGAGCCCGGAAAATAATCCAACTGTAATCCGCGAGATTATAGTGAATTCCCAAGGGGTCGCTTGGGGAGTGGACGTAGGTGCTAAGGAGAGCACCGAACCACTATACTTTGTGTTGTTTGTGTTGTGATTTGCTTTAGCTTACTAACCATCCATTTGACTTGAGTAAGATAGTTTAAATTTAAAAGAAACCAATTCACCCCCCCTCTTGGCTTGTCACCTTGGGCAACAAGTGGTATCAGAGCAAGGTGCTCTAATAGTACTCATTGATCTCACAATTAAGAGTTAAAGATCATGACAACCCAAGTGGGATGTTCTATGAGTGAGGGGCAATCCACAAATAGACCACCTCTATTTAATGGCACAAACTACACATACTGGAAAGCTAGGATGAGGATATTCATTCAAGCTTCCGACTATGAACTATGGTACATCATCACTAGAGGACCTCACACACCCACACTTAATATAGAGGGCACTATCATACCCAAACCAGAAATGGATTGGAATGAAAGTGATAGAAGATTAGCACAGTTAAATGCAAAAGCTATAAATATACTTTACTGTTCATTAGATGTAAGTGAATTTAATAGAATATCTACTTGCACTACTGCCAAAGAAATTTGGGACAAATTTGAGGTCACCCATGAAGGGACCAATCAAGTTAAAGAGTCAAAGATAAACATATTAGTACACAAGTATGAATTGTTTAAAATGGAATCTACTGAGTCCATAACTGATATGTTTACTCGTTTTACTGACATTATAAATGGGCTTAAGAGTTTAGAAAAGTTTTACTCTAACTCTGATTTGGTGCGAAAAATTCTCAGGTCTCTACCAAGAATTTGGGAGGCCAAGGTAACCGCAATTCAAGAAGCTAAGGACCTTAACACACTGCAATTAGAGGAGCTTCTAGGATCACTCATGACCCATGAGTTGACAATGAGGCAAAATTCAGAAGATGAGGTCAAGAGAAGAAAGCCCATTGCCCTAAAGACTACCACCCCTAAACAACAAACTGAATCGGAAGATTCAGATGATGATGAAGAAATTGATGAAGAAGGGATGGCTATGCTTGGAAGAAAATTCAGAAAATTTATGAGAGGTAAGAATAGATTCTATAGAAAGAAACCCTTCATCAAAGGTAACTCAAGCAAAGAAAAGGGTAAGGACAAAGAAAAGGAAAAAGAAACTCCCATTTGCTATAAGTGTAACAAACCCGGGCATTATAAGATAGATTGCCCAGATTTGAAATGGATGGCAAGAAAACTGAAAAAGAAGAACTTCATGGCTGATTGGAGTGAAAGTGAGGAATCAAGTTCGGAAGAGGAAGATCATCAAGAGACGGCCCAAATGTGTCATATGGCCAATGACGATGAGGTAGATTCTGAACTTGACTGTGATTTTACTGTTGATGAATTACATGATGCATTCTTAGAACTCATGGAAGAACATAAGAAACTAATTAATAAAAATAAAGTTCTAAAAGAAGAAAATCAATCTCTTGTTAAAGATAAGTTAAAACTGTCTCATAACTGTGAAACATTAAGTAGGAAACTTGCAAATGAAACCAAGAATCTAATTGCTGAAAATATCAAGCTAAAAGAAGATGCTGAAAAATATAAATCCTTGGTAGATAAATTTACACTTAATTCTACCAAATTAAATATGATTCTTGATAGTCAAAAAGCTGTATATGATAAGGCTGGCTTAGGATATAGAACAAATATGAAACAAAAATTCTTAAAGAACATTTTTGTAAAAGCTAAAAGTGAAAATATCACTTGTTATTGCTGCAATAAGTTAGGTGTTGCCCAGATAGACAACCCAAGAGGGGGGGTGAATTGGGTTTTTAAATTAACTTAGCTAATTAAAACTTTGTGGATGATTAACGAAATACTATAGCCAGTTATTTAATTAAAGCTAAGTGCTGTGAGTAATGTGTGGGGAAGAAGATGAGAGACAATGCACTACAAACACAAAGTTTTATAGTGGTTCGGAGCTAACCCTTGCTCCTACGTCCACTCCCCAAGTCTCACTTGGGAATTTCACTATAACCCCCTTGGATTACAGCCGGTTGTTTTGCAAGCTCACAACCGAACTTGTTGTTTTACGAGCTCACAACGAACTCGGTCGGTTTTCCCAGGCTCACCGACTAGAACCAACCCCGATTGTTTTCCCGGGCTCACAATCAAACCCTTACACTCGTTGGTTTTAAACCGGCTCACCAACCAACCTTAATCCCATTGATTCAATCCCCCAATTGAATCAAGTAAATACACGAGATAGAAGAAAACAGAAAATAGCTTCTCAAAAAGCAGATTTAAAACAATATAATCGTAAAGGAGTTAGAAGCCCTCAAACGCTTTTAAGATGGTGAAGAGGTGTGGCTTCTGGAACTCCGGTCTCCTCTTGAAAGAGTGATCGACTTGAAAGCAGGAGGAGGAAGCTTTGAATGCTGGGAAGATGTTGGTGGAGCAGTAAATGCAGATCTTCCCTTTTTCTCGTTGAAGAGCACTTAGAGAGCTTGAAGACTTGAATGCTAGGAGTGGAATATGTGTTCTCTACCTTGCTACAATCTTCTGTGGCTATTTAAGTCAACCCCCACGGAAACTAGCCGTTACTCTGCTTTTTCTGGCCGTTCTGCACACTCTGCGCAGCCTGACAATGTGACCGTTGGTGGGTTGGAGTCGACTCGCGCGATCAGGAGTCGACTCGGCTGTAGCAGGAGTCGACTCGAGCTTTTCCGGAGTCGACTCGGCAACTGTTCCCAGTTTGAATTAAAGTTGCCGTCTTGACTGGGAGTCGACTCGTCTTGACCCGGAGTCGACTCGCCAACTTCTGGCGCTGACCTGGCAATTTTGGAGTCGGCTCATCCTCTGTAGTCCGTGGATCCAAATTTGAATTTTGTCCACTCGAGTCGACTCGACTGTCCTGGGAGTCGACTCGAATCTCAGAGCCCGAACTCCCGATTCTCTGTCTTTTGGCTCATCCAGTCTTGGAGTCGACTCGAACTTCCTTGGAGTCGACTCGGCTCTCAGTTTCCGAAAGTTGGTCTTCTGCCTTTTGACGTGAAGCTTGTCTTGGAGTCGACTCGAGCTGTCTGGGAGTCGACTCGAATCTCAGAGGCAGTAACATGGTCTTCTGTCTGTCGATGGTCGCACAGTCTCGGAGTCGACTCGCGTACTGCGGGAGTCGACTCGAATCTCAGAGTCCATAAAACGCTCTCTGACTTTTTCTTTGTGTACCGCTGGGAGTCGACTCGCGTTCCACTGGAGTCGACTCGAATCTCAGAGTCCATAAAACGCTCTCTGACTTTTTCTGTGTGTACCGCTGGGAGTCGACTCGCATTCCACTGGAGTCGACTCGAATCTCAGACCTGAAAAACTGCTCTTCTGTCCTTCTGTCTGTTTTCAGTCGGAGTCGACTCGTACTGATCAGGAGTCGACTCGAGCTCGTGCCAGTGACCTTGATACGCTTGGAGTCGACTCGTGAAACTCGGGAGTCGACTCGTATCTCAGACATTGGTTCATGCAGACTTCTTAACTTATCCAAAATGCTATGAACCAAGTCTAGAGACACTTAGACAGGATTTTCACTGAAACACTCAATTGAATTCATTAGTAATCACAAGATATACTCAAATGCTTTGAGCTCATCAAAATCAAACGGGGTTTTAATCGATCACTCCACAATCTCTCCCTTTTTGATGATGACAAAACTTTGAGTATATGTAAAATGAGTTGCTCAGTAAATAATGAAATAAACTCCATAAATGAATTCAAATGTCTTGATAATTTAATTTATCCAAGTTTGAAAGGAGTGAAACATTAAGTTTCGGAGTTAAAGTTCTCCCTTTCATTTGGAATTATATAAGCCTTCATATTCTGCAATCAATTGTTTGGCTTATATGACATTAATGATTTAGCTTGATTAAAATTCAGATTCTCCCCCTCAACATATGCATTCAACTATGTTTTGATTTTCTGAATTTCCTTTTAATGCTTTGAAATTTTTGAACTAAAATTTTTGTTTTTAGAGGGAAAATCTGTCAATTTGTTCTTGAGTAGGATTCAGCTAATCTCCGAATATCCCTTGAATAGATTCTGGAGATCACTCTATTAGGAGCCCCAAAAGAGAGATAATGAGCCTCGAGGTACCGAATCCACTTAGAACAAATTTATGTGTGTTTTTAAGAGTTTATCATTTTATTTATTTCCATTGATTTCTTTTACATATTTTTTAATATTTCTCCCCTTTTACATATTTTACACATTTCTCCCCCTTTTTGTCATCATACCAAAAAGGAGGTAATCACACACAATCAATGGCACAAATGGCACAGTCAATCATCAAATGGCACAGAAATGAAGATAAGATGTCTACTCATTGTATTGATATGAAGGTGAATACATTTGAGCATACAATAGGTAAAGCAAGAACAATACAAAAGAAGACAAAACACAACTCAAAATCATCTATGACCTCCTCGAGGATGTGCCTCCCCCTCTCGAGGATACATCTCCTCCTCTGGAGGATGTAGCTCCCCCTCTCGAGGATACATCTCCTCCTCTGGAGGATGTGACTCCTCCTCTCAATCGGCTCTGCTCCATGAGGAGGGCGACTGCCTCTGTAACATGGCCCAGCTGCGTGATAATAGACGTGGTGGCTCTGCTATGTGTAGTGGAGAGCTCAGTCACCGACGTCTGAAGCCCAGTCACCGAGGTCTGAAGTGCGTCCAGCTTGTCGATGAGCACATTCGACAAGCGCTCGGCCCCCTCGGTGGTGGTGTGCATGTCACGGCGGATGTCATCCCGCATCCTCCTCGTGGTGCTCGTGACCTCGCTCATGCTGTGGAACTGGGCCTGCACCAGGGTCCTAATTTGTAGATCTCCTGCCGCACCTCAGCCGTCATGTCTGTCACGGCTGTCAAGGATGGGACCAGTGCTGAGGATGGAGTGGGTGCAGGAGTGGGAGCTGGCACGGAACCTCGGAGCTCCCGGAGCAGCTCGTCCCTCAAATCTCGGACGATCTCCTGCCGCAGCTCCCGGAGCTGCTCTGGATCAATACGGACCTCCATAGATGGTGGAGCTGAGGAGGAAGGTCCGGCAGAGGTGGTAGGAGCAGGAGGAGTGGATGGAAGGTCTGGATGGTCTGGGGACTCTGGGTAGTCAGAATCTGGCTCAGGACTGGGTGATGGTCTGGTGGTCTGAGCGGTGAGAGTGGACTTCCTAACCCAGATCCCTTCTCTCTTCCGAAATCCCATCCTGTGCATGGTCCCCGTACCCAAGCGATCAGTCCATCGCAAGGCACGAGAGGGTTCCTTCTCAGGAATGGAAATTTCGTACTGCCTAAAGAGAACAGTGAATAACATTCCGTATGGGAGGGAGAGCCTAGGTCTATCCAGGGGCTCACACATATACCTATAAATGAGCTTGGGGAAGTTGACCGGGGTGTCCTGAAGAATGTAAGACATAATAGCTAGGTCCCTCTCATTCACAAAATCAAATCTCCCTGTCTTAGGGAAGATGGACCTGGACAAAATGCTCAAAAGGATTCTCACTTCAATAGGAAGTGAGCTAGCAGATACCTCATCTAGGGGAACTGAGGTGGATGCCCTAAGACGATCGTAAGGGCCTCAAATCTATCCTCAGGATGTGCAGGAGCCACCCCTACTAATGGAAGGTGGAGGATATGGGCAATGAGGTCCTCTGTGACACGCAATGGGACACCTAATACCGTGCCCTCAATACCTCCATCTTCCCGATGGACGGTACTGTAGAACTCTTGAACTAGGCCAGGATAGGTGGGAAGGTCCAAGGTGAGGAAGTACTCTAGACCCTGGGCTCTAAGCCTATCGCCTATGGTGAATCCTTCCCGGGAGAGATAGTCGAAAGTGACATACCTCCCGGAGGTGACGGCCTTCCCGGCCAACGGCCTAACATGAACCACCCTAGGCGGGGAACGATCCGGAGGAGGTTGCCTCGCGGGATCGTGCCGCGCCTTGGAGCGCCGCTCGGGACCGGCCACGGGACGGGACCTCTTTCTAACAACTCCCTTGCGAGGCATCTTGACCTAAACGAGATGAAAATCTAGAGAACGAAGAAGGATCGATAGAGGAAGCTCGGGACTGACCTGAAAAGACCTAGGAACGGACGGAAACTCAATGTCCGGCGAAGAATCGACGGGAAAAGGGCTTGGAGACGATCGAGGATGACCTAGGAGTCGGCTCTAGGGCTTTGTGAACAGTGGCGGCTTGAGAAAAAGTGTTTGCGAAACGACAAACCTAGGGTTAAAAAGTCGGATCCCGACTGCGAGTCGACTTCCCTGAGTCACGAGTCGACTCGACCTCGAGTCGACTCCAGAAAATGCGCGAGTCGACTCTCCTTATGCGCCTGTAGACTTCGAGTCGACTCCCGACAATGTGCGAGTCGACTCCCCCTCAGCTGCCAACTTTGCGAGTCGACTCCCCCAAATGCGCGAGTCGACTCCCCCTTAGGAGCCGGCTCTGAAACTTACTCGAGTCGTCTCTAACCTTGGCACGCACTTAAAAATCATGCTATAACCGTGCCAAATGAGGAAAAATCACCTAGTTGGGATCTGATTTGATGATCATTGAATAGAAACTCTATTTTAACCTCATTTTAACCATCAAAATCAATTAATCTAGTGGAAACTCCCACTAGGATGGGTCAATCACTCCTAATCCCCTCCTAAGTACACTGAACCTCTCTTCACTTAGGGGTTTTGTGAAAATATCTGCTAATTGATTATCAGTACAAACAAATTGGAGAGTCACATCACCATTCAATACATGATCTCTTATGAAGTGATGTCTTATCTCAATGTGTTTAGTTCTTGAGTGTTGAATTGGATTTTTAGTTAGGTTTATGGCACTTGTATTATCACAATTAATGAGGATTTTATCTTGTTTAATGCCATAATCTTCTAATTGTTGTTTAATCCACAAGATTTGAGCACAACAACTCCCGGCTGCAACATATTCAGCTTCTGCAGTGGATAATGCAACCGAATTTTGTTTCTTGCTAAACCATGAGATTAGGTTTTCTCCTAGAAATTGACAAGACCCGCTGGTACTTTTTCTATCAAGCTTACATCCAGCGAAGTCTGAATTTGTGTACCCTATTAAGTTTAGGCTAGATTCTTTAGAGTACCACAGCCCTATGTTCTTAGTTCCTATTAAGTATTTAAAGATTCTCTTAACTGCAGCTAGGTGTGATTCTTTAGGATTAGCCTGATATCTAGCACACATGCACACACTAAACATAATATCAGGCCTACTTGCAGTAAGATACAGTAAAGAACCTATCATACCTCTATAAAGTTTTTGATCTACAGATTTACCTGATTCATCTTGGTCTAACTTACATGATGAGCTCATGGGGGTGCTGATTGACTTGTTTCCCTCCATATCGAACTTCTTGAGCATCTCCTTGATATATTTGGCTTGATTGATGAAGATGCCTCCTTCAGATTGTTTGATTTGAAGCCCGAGGAAGTAGTTCAGCTCTCCCATCATGCTCATCTCAAACTCACTCTGCATCAAATCAGCAAATTCCTCGCAGAGGCGATTGTTAGTAGCACCGAAAATGATATCATCAACATAAATCTGTACTAATAACATATCCTTATTTTTCTTTTTCAGAAATAATGTTGTATCTACATTTCCCCTAGAGAATTCATGTTCTAATAGAAATTTACTAAGTCTCTCATACCATGCTCTAGGTGCTTGTTTTAGACCATAAAGTGCTTTATTCAGTTTATACACATGATTGGGGTATTGATGATTTTCAAAACCAGGAGGTTGTTCCACATATACCTCCTCATTAATAAACCCATTTAGAAAAGCACTTTTTACATCCATTTGATATAGCTTGAAGTCCTTAGAGCATGCATATGCTAATAATAGTCTAATAGCCTCAAGTCTAGCTACGGGAGCAAAGGTTTCATCAAAGTCTATACCTTCTTCTTGATTATAACCCTTTGCTACTAGTCTAGCCTTATTCCTTATAACAATTCCATTTTCATCTAGCTTATTTTTATATATCCATTTTGTACCTATAATTGGATATTCAGAAGGTCTCTCTACTAGATCCCACACTTTGTTTCTAGTAAATTGGTTTAGTTCTTCTTGCATTGCATTTATCCAATTTACATCATTTTCGGCTTCTTCTATATGTTTGGGCTCAAAGTGTGAAACAAAAGCTAGATGGTTATTCAAATTTCTAAGGGATGCTCTAGTCCTAACGGGTTGGGATGGATCATCTAGAATTAGTTCCTTAGGATGCCCATGAGCATACCTCCAAGCTTTAGTTAGCCCATGATCCACTATAGGCTCTTGGTTTGATGATTCTCCTTCAATCAACTTTTGATTATCATCTTGTAATCCCATCTCATCTATCTTTTCTTCAAGTATTTCAATATCATCATCAAAATTAACCTTCTTACTAGATGAGATGTCACTAGAGTCATCAAAAACAACATGTATAGATTCTTCTATAACTAGGGTTCTTTTATTAAAGATTCTATAGGCTTTACTAGTTGTAGAATAACCTAGGAATATTCCTTCATCAGATTTTGGATCAAATTTTCCTAGATTATCTTTCCCATTATTATGTACAAAACACCTACATCCGAAAACATGAAAATAGTTAACCTTTGGTTTTCTGTTTTTCCACAGTTCATATGGTGTTTTCTTTATGATGGGTCTTAATAGAACTCTATTTAATACATGGCAAGAAGTATTAATGGCTTCTCCCCAAAAGTACTTAGGGAGGTTACTTTCACATAACATCGTTCTAGCCATTTTCTCTAGGGTTCTATTTTTCCTTTCCACAACTCCATTTTGTTGTGGTGTCCTTGGTGCTGAGAAATTATGGGTTATCCCCTTTTTACTACAAAATTCATCAAATAATTGATTTTCGAATTCGGTACCATGGTCACTTCTAATAGCTATAACTGAGGACTCTCTAGCATTTGTTACTTCCTTATGGAACTTCTTAAACATAGAAAATGCTTGATCCTTATGCGCTAGAAACATGACCCATGTGTACCTAGAGTAATCATCTACTATAACTAGACCATATTTATTTCCACCTAGGCTTGTTGTTCTAGTTGGACCAAATAGGTCCATGTGTAGTAATTCTAGAGGCCTAGAAGTAGAGACACATTTTATGGATTTAAAAGAGTTTCTAGATTGTTTGCCAAATTGACATGCTTCACATATTTTGTTCTTTTCAAATTTTAATTTTGGCAAACCTATCACGGAGTCTCTTTTAACTAGTTTAGTTATTGTGTCCATGCTTGCATGACCTAACTTACGGTGCCATAACCAACTAGCATCATTTTCTTTAGTTTCATTAACAACTAAACATTGGTTATGTTTTGTAAGGTCTTCTAGATCTACCACATATACATTTCCACGTCTCATCCCTTTAAAAACTAAACTATTATCATTAGGATTTGTTATAATACATAGTGATGGTTTAAACATAACATCATATCCTTTATCACATAATTGACTAATGCTTAACAAGTTATGCTTAAGACCATCAACATATCTAACATTATCTATAAAGGTAGAAGGGGTGATTTGAACTTTACCAATACCAATGATGTGACCTTGGTTGTTGTCTCCAAAAGTCACAGCACCTCCCTTCTTAGCTTCAAGGGTGAAAAATTGATCTTTATCACCCGTCATGTGCCTTGAACAGCCACTATCCAAATACCAGCAGTTTTTGTTGACCTTGGCTGCAAGACACTCCTACACAAGCAAATCATGTCATCTTAGGTACCCAAGTTTTCTTGGGTCCTTCATGGTTAGTCAAGTTGGTTCCTTTTGGAACCCATACCCTTTTATTTTTTCTTTTAGTTTTACTTTTCCTAAAATTACATGCATTTGCTTTATGTCCTACTATTCCACAACAAAAGCAAGTTATTTTCTTAATTTTAGTTTTCCCAGCTTTAACAAAGAAGTTACTAAGAAGTTTTTGCTTATTCCTTGGTTTATACCCTAAACCCGCTTTATTAAATACAGCTCGTTGATTATTAAGTATCATGTTTAACTTTTCAGAACTATATGTGAATTTTTCAACTAAGGGTTTGTATTTGTTTAGTTCTTTAGTTAATGTCTGATTTTCGGTTTTTAGATCATTTAGCTCTTTAGTTAGATCCTTGTTTAAGACTTGTTTATGGTTTTTGAGATCTAAAAATTCCTTTGTTAGTTTCTCAATATCTTTTGTTAAGGTGTTAGTCTTCTTAATTAGGAGTTGGTTGCTTGTCTTAAGTTCTAGATTTTCTTTGGTGAGATTATCTTTATCCTTAATTAATGAATCATGCTTATGAATATAACTTTGGTTAGTTACTTTTAGTTCTCTGTTTTTAACATTTATATTCTTATACTCAATCATTAATTCATTGAACGCATCATAAAGTTCATCAAATGTAAAATCAAAATGCGTATCGGAAATTACCTCATTTTTGTTAGCCATGAAACAGAAATTGGCCTTCTCTTCTTGTTCTTCATCCGATGATGAAGATGATGTGTCGGAGTCCGATAGGGTGGTGACAAGTGCCTTCTTCTTCTTGTACTTACTCCCCTTCTTCAATAAGGGGCACTCTGCTCTTATGTGTCCCGGCTTCTTGCACTCGTAACACCCAATCCCCTCATTTTCCCTTTCCTTACCTTTGTCTCTGCGGTAGGAATTTGAGGGACCTCTCCTTTGATGATACGTCTTCTTGTGGTTGATAAACTTCTTGAACTTGCGCACAAGAAGTGCCTCACCACCATCTTCCTCATCTTCTTCCTCTTCACTGCTGCTGCTGCAAGACAGGTCCTTGTTAGAAGAAGTAGATTTTAAAGCTATTACCTTTTTCTTATGGGAGGACTCTTCCTCGTTGTGTTGTTTCATGGTAAGCTCATGCGTCATCAGGGATCCAAGGAGCTCTTCAAGTTGAAGCTTGTTCAAGTCTTTAGCTTCTTGGATCGCCGTCACCTTGGCTTCCCACAACCTTGGTAGACACCGAAGGATTTTTCTGACAAGTTCACTGTTAGTATAGTTCTTGCCAAGGCTTTTTAGGCCATTGACAATATCAGTAAACCTAGTGAACATGCTTGTGATTGTTTCATTTGAATCCATTTTAAATAGTTCATATTTATGAACCAAGATGTTTATTTTGGATTCCTTGACTTGATTCGTGCCCTCATGGGTCACTTCAAGTCTGTCCCAAATTTCTTTTGCAGAATTACAAGTTGAAACTCTATTGAATTCATTACGGTCTAAGGCACAATAAAACACATTCATTGCTTTAGAGTTTAGTTGTGCCTTCCTCATGTCATATTCATCCCAATCCGTTTCTAGTTTGGGTACCTTAACACCCTCTACATATGTGGATGGGATGTATGGGCCATTCACTACAATGGTCCACATCTCATAGTCTTGGGCTTGGATGAATATTCTCATCCTAGCCTTCCAGTATGAGTAGTCGGATCCATTGAAGAAAGGAGGTCTTTGGGTGGACTGACCCTCAATGTGAGAAGATCCAAATGGGGTTGTCATTTTGATCTTTTAACTCTTGAGTGGAAGAGTTTTTGGCTCTGATACCACTTGTTGCCCAGATAGACAACCCAAGAGGGGGGGTGAATTGGGTTTTTAAATTAACTTAGCTAATTAAAACTTTGTGGATGATTAACGAAATACTATAGCCAGTTATTTAATTAAAGCTAAGTGCTGTGAGTAATGTGTGGGGAAGAAGATGAGAGACAATGCACTACAAACACAAAGTTTTATAGTGGTTCGGAGCTAACCCTTGCTCCTACGTCCACTCCCCAAGTCTCACTTGGGAATTTCACTATAACCCCCTTGGATTACAGCCGGTTGTTTTGCAAGCTCACAACCGAACTTGTTGTTTTACGAGCTCACAACGAACTCGGTCGGTTTTCCCAGGCTCACCGACTAGAACCAACCCCGATTGTTTTCCCGGGCTCACAATCAAACCCTTACACTCGTTGGTTTTAAACCGGCTCACCAACCAACCTTAATCCCCTTGATTCAATCCCCCGATTGAATCAAGTAAATACACGAGATAGAAGAAAACAGAAAATAGCTTCTCAAAAAGCAGATTTAAAATAATATAATCGTAAAGGAGTTAGAAGGCCTCAAACGCTTTTAAGATGGTGAAGAGGTGTGGCTTCTGGAACTCCGGTCTCCTCTTGAAAGAGTGATCGACTTGAAAGCAGGAGGAGGAAGCTTTGAATGCTGGGAAGATGTTGGTGGAGCAGTAAATGCAGATCTTCCCTTTTTCTCGTTGAAGAGCATTTAGAGAGCTTGAAGACTTGAATGCTAGGAGTGGAATATGTGTTCTCTACCTTGCTACAATCTTCTGTGGCTATTTAAGTCAACCCCCACGGAAACTAGCCGTTACTCTGCTTTTTCTGGCCGTTCTGCACACTCTGCGCAGCCTGACAATGTGACCGTTGGTGGGTTGGAGTCGACTCGCGCGATCAGGAGTCGACTCGGCTGTAGCAGGAGTCGACTCGAGCTTTTTCGGAGTCGACTCGGCAACTGTTCCCAGTTTGAATTAAAGTTGCCGTCTTGACTGGGAGTCGACTCGTCTTGACCCGGAGTCGACTCGCCAACTTCTGGCGCTGACCTGGCAATTTTGGAGTCGGCTCATCCTCTGTAGTCCGTGGATCCAAATTTGAATTTTGTCCACTCGAGTCGACTCGACTGTCCTGGGAGTCGACTCGAATCTCAGAGCCCGAACTCCCGATTCTCTGTCTTTTGGCTCATCCAGTCTTGGAGTTGACTCGAACTTCCTTGGAGTCGACTCGGCTCTCAGTTTCCGAAAGTTGGTTTTCTGCCTTTTGACGTGAAGCTTGTCTTGGAGTCGACTCGAGCTGTCTGGGAGTCGACTCGAATCTCAGAGGCAGTAACATGGTCTTCTGTCTGTCGATGGTCGCACAGTCTCGGAGTCGACTCGCGTACTGCGGGAGTCGACTCGAATCTCAGAGTCCATAAAACGCTCTCTGACTTTTTCTTTGTGTACCGCTGGGAGTCGACTCGCGTTCCACTGGAGTCGACTCGAATCTCAGAGTCCATAAAACGCTCTCTGACTTTTTCTGTGTGTACCGCTGGGAGTCGACTCGCATTCCACTGGAGTCGACTCGAATCTCAGACCTGAAAAACTGCTCTTCTGTCCTTCTGTCTGTTTTCAGTCGGAGTCGACTCGTACTGATCAGGAGTCGACTCGAGCTCGTGCCAGTGACCTTGATACGCTTGGAGTCGACTCGTGAAACTCGGGAGTCGACTCGTATCTCAGACATTGGTTCATGCAGACTTCTTAACTTATCCAAAATGCTATGAACCAAGTCTAGAGACACTTGGACAGGATTTTCACTGAAACACTCAATTGAATTCATTAGTAATCACAAGATATACTCAAATGCTTTGAGCTCATCAAAATCAAACGGGGTTTTAATCGATCACTCCACATTAGGACATAGAGCATATGAATGTAACTATAGAAAGTCCAGTCAAAACAAAGTAAGTAATAATCAAAAGATTAAATTCAAGAAAGTTTGGGTTCCAAAAGGAACATGGAGTACTAACCCTAAAGGACCCAACTTAGTTTGGGTACCTAAAGTTTCTTCTTGATCTTAATTGCAGGTGTGTCTTACAGCTGATAAAGTAGAAAAACGATGGTATCTAGATAGTGGCTGTTCAAGACACATGACCGGTGACGTAGATCAATTTGTCACCTTGGAATCAAAGAAGGGTGGAGTAGTAACTTATGGAGACAATGGTAAAGGGCATATCATTGGAAAGGGTAAAATTTTCATTACGCCATCTATTTTCATAGAAAATGTCTTATTAGTTAAGGGTTTGAAACATAACCTTCTTAGCATAAGTCAATTTTGTGATAAAGGGTTTAAAGTCACGTTTGAAGTATCTGTATGCATAATCACAAATCCTAAAATAATAGCATTATACTTGTAGGACAAAGGCAAAGAAATATTTACTTAGTAGACCTTCATGAGTTAGGCAAGAAAAATGGATTATGCTTAATTACTAATGAAGAAAAGAAAAATGAAACTAGTTGGCTTTGGCATCGAAGACTAGGACATGCTAGTATGGAATTAATATCAAAACTAGTCAAGAAAGAATTAATAAAAGATGTGCCAAAATTGATCTTTGAAAAGGACAAAATATGTGGACCATGTTCATTGGGAAAACAAACTAAATCATCTTTCAAATCAAAGAATATAGTATCAACAACTAGACCATTTGAACTCATACACATGGATTTATTTGGACCTACTAGAACTACAAGTCTAGGAGGGAAGAAGTATGGACTAGTTATTGTTGATGATTTTTCAAGATATACATGGGTTTCATTTTTGGCACATAAGAATGAAGCATTTTCAGAATTTTTGAAACTATATAATAATATCATAAATGAAAAGAAACTCACCTTAGTAGCAATTCGAAGTGATCATGGTACGGAATTTGAAAATCAACACTTTGAAGAATTTTGCACTAAAAATGGAATATCACATCAATTTTCAGCACCTAGAACGCCTCAACAAAATGGGATTGTTGAAAGAAAAAATAGGACATTGGCAGAAATGGCACGCACAATGTTGTGTGAGTCAAATCTTCCAAAGTACTTTTGGGCTGAAGCTATAAACACTGCTTGCCATATTCTAAATCGAGTTTTAATACGACCTATAATCAAAAAAACTTCTTATGAACTCTGGAAGAATAAGAAACCAACTGCTAAATATCTTAAAGTTTTTGGATGTAGATGTTTCATCTTAAACAATGGCAAGGAGGATCTAAGTAAATTTGATGCCAAGTCAGATGAAGGTATCTTCTTAGGATACTCCACATGTAGCAGGGCATACAGAGTATTCAATAAAAGAACCTTAGTAGTGGAAGAGTCAGTCAATATTATATTTGATGAGTCTGATAGTGAGTCTGCTAGGAAAGAAAATATTGTTGATGATGATACAGGAATTATCGATTTTGAAAAGTTGAATATTGATGACGTGCCAAATCAAGATAAGGGAGATGATAGCGTGCCACCACAATCCCAAAACTTGCCAAAGGAATGGAGGTATGCATATGGACATCCTAAAGATTTAATCATTGGTGATCCATCTCAAGGGGTAAGAACTCGATCATCTCTTAGGAATTTAAATGATTATCTTGCTTTCGTTTCACAATTAGAACCTAAGACTTATGAAGAAGCTGAAAAAGATACTAACTGGATAAATGCCATGCAAGAAGAATTGAATCAATTCAAAAGAAGTAATGTATGGACATTAACTGAAAGACCAAAGCATAATTCAGTAATTGGAACAAAATGGATATTTAGAAATAAATTAGATGAAAATGGATTAGTTATAAGAAATAAGGCTAGACTTGTAGCTAAGGGCTACAATCAAGAAGAAGAAATAGATTTTGATGAGACATTTGCTCCTGTAGCTAGATTAGAGGCTATTAGATTACTTCTAGCATTTGCATGTTTCATGGATTTCAAATTATATCAAATGGATGTGAAGAGTGCATTCTTAAATGGTTTTATTGTGGAGGAAGTATATGTAGAACAACCTCCAGGTTTTGAGAATCATGAATTGCCAAATCATGTCTTTAAACTACATAAGGCATTATATGGATTAAAGCAAGCACCTAGGGCTTGGTATGATCGATTAAGCAAATTTCTGCTTAATAATGACTTTAGTAGAGGAAATGTAGATAAAACTCTATTTCTCAAAAGAAAGGACAAAAATCTATTAGTGGTACAAATATATGTAGATGACATAATCTTTGGTGCCACAAATGATACTCTTTGCAAAGAATTTGCTGATTTAATGCATGGAGAATTTGAAATGAGTTTGATGGGAGAACTAAGCTTCTTTCTAGGATTACAAATCAAACAAACTAAAGAAGGCATTTTCATTCATCAAACTAAGTATACACAGGAAATACTAAAGAAGTTTAGGAATGAAAATCATAAGGGAGTAGGCACTCCAATGAATCCTACTAGCAAGCTAGACAAGGATGAAAAAGGGAAGAATATTGATATCAAGCTCTATAGAGGACTAATTGGATCCTTGCTCTATCTTACTGCTAGTAGACCCGGCATCGTATTTAGTGTAGGAATATGTGCTAGATACCAATCGGATCCTAAGGAGTCACATTTAAGTGCTGTTAAGAGAATCCTTAGATATTTAAGAGGAACTACCAATATAGGGCTATGGTACTCAAGGGACTCCTGTCTAAATTTGCTTGCGTATTTAGATGCTGATTTTGCCGGATGCAAATTAGATAGGAAGAGCACAAGTGGCACATGTCAATTCTTAGGAAATAACTTAGTATCATGGTTTAGCAAAAAGTAGAATTCAGTGGCACTGTCCACAGCTGAAGCTGAATATATAGCTGCTGGTAGTTGTTGTGCTCAAGTATTATGGCTTAAGCAACAACTAGAGGACTATGGAGTTAAACTAGATAATATTCCTATTAAGTGTGATAATACTAGTGCCATCAATCTTACTAAAAATTCAGTTCAGCACTCTAAAGCCAAACACATAGAAATAAGGTACCATTTTATTAGGGATCATGTGCAAAATGGAAATATATGTATTGAGCATATATGCACTGAAAAACAATTAGCCGACATATTTACGAAACCATTGAGTGAAGATAGATTCTGCATGCTAAGGAGAAAATTAGGCATATGTGATCCTTTTTATTGAAGAAATATAAAAGGGAGCTAGTAGTCTCATGATACATTCTTCCAATTTCTAAAATCCCATGAAACATGAGTCAAAATTGTTATCTAGAGATTCCTTACTCATGAATCATTGTCCCAGAAAGAATTTATAAGGATTGGAAGCAAAGAAAAATTTTAGAAGCAAAAAGGAAGAGAAAAGAAAAATTCTGCATTTGGGTCGACCCAACCCAGAATAGGGTCGACCCAACGTTGAGTCGACCCAAGAAAAATCTTGAGTCGACCCAACGTCGGGACCCTACTGTTAAAAGGGGACCCGAGAGCATTGTTAGGGCACTGTTTGCCCTTGTCCTCTTCTGAATACTCTAATCCCCACTCTCCAAACTCCTCCAAACTCCTCCAAACAGTAGATTACCTTGAGATCTTAGAGAAATGGGACCCAAAAGAGCCGTAGCCAAGAGATCCGGAAGAGTCACACAGATCCAACGGGAGGAAAGGCAACCTACGGAGCCATCTACCGTGTCTCCACGACGTGAGGCACGTGCGGACGCCCCTCCTCCTCCTCCTTCCCCCTCAGTGATACTTGCAAGATTTGCGGGGAGACCGGTTACAACGGGGAGAAGGATCCATTCCGAGTTCTTTGATCAAGAAGGGTTTCGGTTGAGGGAATGGATCCAAAGGCAAGGTTGGGAGTATCTTTGCTCCCTAGACGTGATGATCTACCCCGGATTGGTTCAGGAGTTCTATGCCTTCCTCAAAACTGGTATGGGAGGGCTTGTTTCGGAAGTTCGAGGGGTTCGAGTTCGAGTTTCCGAGGAGAGCTTGAGTGAGCTACTTCATCTACCCTGCGTAGGAGCCACTCCGGAAAAGCCTGAAAACAAAATGAGAGCTCTACAGTTGATCATGGAAAATGAGAACTTCGACTTTTCCGCGAAGGTAATAGCTAGTTCTCTTACTGCTGAAATGAGATTACTGCTCAGTATAATAAATAGAATCTTATTTCCAAAGACCGGGAGATTCGATCTCATCACAGAGCGAGATCTAGCAGTGATGGAGTGTATGATTCAGGGGATTCCCCTAAATCTTCCGGCCATGATACTGAGACAGATGAGGAAGGTGATGTGCAACTCCAGGGTATCACTACCTTATGGTATGATACTCACCTTGATTTTTCGACAGCACGGTTTAGCTCTCGAAGAGGAGGCATCCAAGAGTCTGCATCATACTGACACATACACTGCACGGACACTCATACGCATGGGATATGAAAAAGTGAACGGGCAGTGGATTCACACTGGAGCAGGCATTCAGGGTGAGACACCAGAGGGAGATGCACCAGAGGATGAGGATGAGGAGCATATGGATCATCCTACTGCACCTTCAGAGGCTGGACCATCATCATCCGTTCCTCCGAGAGATACGGATGAGTTCTGGAGCAGGATGACTGAGCTCATGTCAGCTCAGGCGAGGACTATCACTGACGGGCTGACGAGCCGATTGGACGCCCGATTGGACGTCATGTCTGCTGAGATCAGTGATCTGAGGCAGCAGATAGGAGCACTCCGGAGAGAGAGAGACCCATGGACCATCTGTGCCCCAGGCTGCTGAGTCAGAGATTTCGGCACAGAGTCATCCAGCTCGTCGTGCTCCATGCCAGACACAGTCTCACCAGGCTCGGCCTCCCCTCGCCACGTACACTAGGAGGATGAGGATTAGATCCCAGCCGTTAGAGTCTCCCTAGGCTGATCTTAGCATCTATGTTTAGAGCCTAGGCCAGATATCTAGTTCTCATATGTATTTTGCTTTTATCATGTATCTTTAAACTTTGATTCAGGAACATTGTATCTGTTTTTGTTTTTGGCATGAATGTATGAAAATGTTCCCATTTTGATCAATGAAGTTTGAAGCTTGGTATTTATTGCATCTTTCCCATGTATCTTTTTGATGATAACAAAAAGGGAGAGAAGTAAAGAAAGAGTATTTATTTTAGGAGAAGTAAAGATCTTAGGGGAGAAGTAAAGATATTGTTTAGAGTAAATAAAGTAACAAAAAGGGGAGAACTAAAGATATCTTTAGAGTAAGTAAAGAAAGAATAATAAGAGCAAAAGTAAAGAAAGTTAAAAAAAAAAGGAGAAGTAAAGAAAAAGAAATAAGAAGTTATATAAAGAAAGAGAAATAAGAACTTATGCAAGAAAAGAGAAATAATTGGGCAAACAAATTGAAAATCATATAAGAAAGCTTATACATCTAAGGGGGAGCAATTTGTAACAATGAAAATCATCAAATCAAAAATTTCTATCAAATTTCAGAATTTGGCACATATAATTTCAGAATTTGGCACGCACCTCTCGCACCCCGATACATAACCTGAAACTCATATTTTATCTCAAATTTTTGAAGTTTCATCGTTAATGAATTATAAATGAAAGGGGGAGCAATTCAAAAAGTCAAATTGGCAACATTTAAATGAAATAGGGGGAGATTTCACTCTTATATATGAAAAGCTGAAATTCAGCAAGTTAAGCTCTTTCAAAAACTGATCTTAAAGACAAGTATCAATAGGTTCATACTCTTTATTTTGTAATCATCAAAAAGGGAGAGATTGAGGATGATAGTGTTATTTTGATGATTAACAAGCAATTATCTAGAGTATGTTATAAGTTAAATTGATACTTCATTTATAAGACTATTACTCTCAGGATATTTGTATAAATTGATATAGATACATTTCATTGTTTATTTGAATGAATCTAACCTTGAGATGCAGCAAAGTGTGGATTGAGTCGACCCAAAGAATGATTGGGTCGACCCCGGCACATCAAGAAATCATTTGGCACACTTCTGCAAAAATGGCACAGATGAACAGTGAGTTGGGTCGACCCAAGGAAAGCATGAGTCGACCCAAACATCAAGATCCTCAAAACAAGACAGAACAATGGTTCTTTGGATTCACTGAGAGGGTCGACCCAAGAAGTAGTTGAGTCGACCCAAGCTTGAGTCGACCCAAACCCTGAGAGGGTCGACCCAAAGGCAAGACAGAAAAGAAGACAAAAAATGGTTCTCTGGAATTACTGAGAGGGTCGACCCAAGAAGAAGTTGAGTCGACCCAAGTGAACCCTGAGTCGACCCAAAGAATGGTTGGGTCGACCCAAGGGAAGGAAGGCTGAATTTCAAGTTTATGTATTTTCTGAGAGGGTCGACCCAAGGAATGTTTGAGTCGACCCAAGTGAAAGTTGGGTCGACCCAAGGACAGGTTGAGCCGACCCAAACACGGGCTGAAGCATAACGGCTAGTTCTGCAGATGTACTTTTTGTCCTTCCCAAAGTCAGTAATGGCTAGTTTTTGAATTCTAACCATTGGGGCTTGTCCAATGGATGTAGGAGACTATTTAAAGTGGCACTATTCATCAGATAGAACAACTTTTGAAAGGGATATCAAAGAGTACACAAGAAAATAAAAGTGCCCTAATCTTCTTCATCCAAGTGCTTCATTCAAGAATCAAAAAAAGGGGTTGAGCAGATTCAAAGAGTCATCAAGAGCTCCATCCTCCCTTGTAGAGTGAAGCATCCTTGACAAAGAAGAGAGAAGCCACTTCAAAGCGATAAATATTTTCTATACTCTTCCTTGTAGTTTATATTGTTTCATTTGCTCATTTAGGAGTTTAAATCTTCTTTCTTTATTTGTTAAACAACTTGTAAAGGTTGGTTGCTGAGCCCGGAAAACCAACGGAGTAGGTTGATTGGTGAACCCGGAAAACCAATTGCAAAGGTTCGTTGGTGAGCCCGTAAAACCAACAAAGGTTTTTGGTGAACCCGGAAAACCAAAGTGTAAAGGTTCGTTGGTGAGCCCGTAAAACCAACAAAGGTTTTTGGATTGTGAGCCTGGAAAACAATCCAACTGTAATCCGCGAGATTATAGTGAATTCCCAAGGGGTCGCTTGGGGAGTGGACGTAGGTGCTAAGGAGAGCACCGAACCACTATACTTTGTGTTGTTTGTGTTGTGATTTGCTTTAGCTTACTAACCATCCATTTGACTTGAGTAAGATAGTTTAAATTTAAAAGAAACCAATTCACCCCCCCCTCTTGGCACCTTGGGCAATAGGATGAACAAAGGTAGGTGAAATAAGGCCAGAGAATTACAACTCAAATGTAAACATTTTTGTCTGAAATATCTTAGGCTGCATTTTGAAAGACTTTAAAATGTAGTAATCCTTAATCAGATTGAATGAGCCATATCCAAATCTTTATGAGGTTGGCTTTAAGGAACATTTTGGGAAGGGTCTGAACTTGCAGTGATATCTAGATTTCTTTCTCATTTCCTTTCTGATTGAATATGAGAACTCAGAAAGATGACCACTTAACACCTTACTTTTAGTGATAAACCATTGTGATAATTGCAGCCATTGCCTTGTCCTCCTAGCTACCTACTTTTGCTATTAAAATTTTGGCAGGTAGACAATGCTATAGTTTTATCTGAAGCCTACTTCTATTTTGTTCCAACTCCATTCTTTTGTCTGCAGGCATGTGTGCATTCTTTTTAAATGATGTTACTCATTTCCTGTTTTTCTTCTGTATATTTGGATGCATCTATCTGTATCATTCTGTTAATAAGTGTGTCTGTAATCTGTCAGACAATTACTTGAAGTAGCAATCTTGTACGCCATGCAATGGCATGAATATGCTTGCTTGTTGTCTGTACCATGCTTTGTTTTTGACCTCCTGTCCGTTCAAACAGAAGCAGCCAAGCCATATGTGCACACATGTTTGTGCTTTATGCTCCCTTATAACATACTTATTATAGGTCTAAAGTTTTCTTTCAGTTCCATGAAAATGGGATATTGTGTATCTGCTTTTTCTCTTGAGATCTCATTAATTCGTATTAAAATAATGGTATGAAGAGGTAGGTTCAAGGGGGCTGGTATATGTTGGGGCAATCATTTTTCTTTTATTAAACTGTTAATTTTTTTTGTTTTCATCGTATAAAGTTGCATTTCATGCTATACATCTTTATTGAATTCTATGCAAAATAGGTTAATGTCTATGATGGATAGCAATGAAAACATAGCTGAAGTTTCGAGTGTACTTCGTTGCAGCAGTTCTCAAGTTATAGAGCCCTCTAATACAGTCTCTCTATACAGATAGCTCCAAAGTGAACAAAAAAAAGGAGGTCGGAGATATAGAATCATTATTGTGGTAGAAAACCAAAAGGATAAGGCTAAATGTAATTATTGTCATTTTATTTTTCAGCTGATCCTAAAAATGGGACAAATCATCTTCACAAACATATAAAGAACTGTAAGATAAAAAAAAATCTTGATGGGAAACAAAAAATATTAATAGGCACTGTGACTTTAAAAAATGGTGTTCCATTAAACGAGTTAGTTCCCCATTCATTTGATCAGAAAAGAAGCCACGAGGATCTCACGAGAATGGTAATTCTATGAGAGATGCCATTTACAACAATTGAACACCCAGCTTTTCAGATCTTTATTAGGAACCTTAGACCATAATTTCATATTGTTTGAAGAACAACATTGGCTTCTGATTACTTTAAAACATATGAATAGAAAAAACGAAGACTTGAACATTTGTTCAAGACGAACTGTAGAAGAATCAGCTTAACATCGGACATGTAGACATCAAATCAGACATTGGGATACAAGTGTCTCACTGCACATTACATCACTAATGATTGAAAACTTAAAAAGCATATTATCAATTTTAAGTTGGTTCCTTCACCACATACGGGTTTAGTCATTAGTGATTGTATAGTTAGCTGTATTTTATCTTGAAATATTGAGAAAAGGTTGGGTTCAATCATCCTTAATAATTTGTCAGCAAATATAGTTGTACCAATGGAACTTCAGAAACAATTTAGAAAAGATTTACTTTTGAATGGTAAATTCTTTCATGTGCGTTGTTGTGCATATATTCTTAATTTGATTGTGAAGAATGGATTAAAGATAGTGGAGGGTACTATTCATAGAAGCCAAGAGACCTTGCCAAAATTTCCAGCATTACAGATGGCTGTACAAGAAAGAATCTAGGTGGCATGTAAGTCAACGGATGGCACACAAGGAACTTCCCTAAAAGATCAAGGTCGTCACATCGTGCTAGACCCAATACCTTGCCACAATGCCACCCAATTTCCCTAAAGCAGCCCGACCAAAAAATCGGGCCGGGCCTGGAAATTTTTAAAAATGGCCCGGCCCGGCCCGACCCGGCTATAAAACACCTATTATATGATATAATATATTATAAACTTTTAAGAAACCCTAAACACCTCCCCCCCCACCCCCCGGCTGAGAGCCTGAGAGCCGCTCCCATTTCCGAGTTTCCGCCGGTTTCCCTGTAGCCGCCGCCTCCTCTCGGTGCCGTCGCCTCTTCAACGACCGACCGGCGGCTCTTCGCGTCCATCTCCACCGGACGGCAACCTCCGCGGCTCCGGTCACCGACTCACAGTCACCGGTAAGATTTTTCTCCTCCTCCTCCTCCTCTTCGAGCTCGCTCCCGGATGGATTTCGCCCGAGCTCGGAGTCGGAAGTAAAGCCCCATATAGCTTCGAGCCGGGATGAGAGAGAGAGAGAGAGAGGTGGGGGGGGGGGAGAGAGAGCTCGGAAGTAAAGCCTGGAGCTTCGAGCCAGGATGGAAGAGAGAGAGAGAGAGAGAGAGAGAGAGAGAGAGAGAGAGAGAGAGGTGGGGGTGGGGGGGGGGGGGGGCGAGAGGGAGGTTCCTTACCCGTTTTCTCTGTGGCTGACCGTGACCAAAAGGAAGCAAAGCCCCATATAAAACGGAAACAGGGGCTGGCTACAAGTCTTCCCCCTCGATGGAAGGGAGGTGGAGAGTTTCCTGGCCTGCAGACTCTGATCATTTTCCCAAGCTTGGAGAGAAATTTGGGAAGTTGGGGATGGTAGTTTTGTTTTGGGTGGAGACCGGAGAGAAAGAGAGAGCAGGGATTTGGTTGGCTACGAGTCTGAAGCCACTCGTATCTTTCATCCCTTCTCTTTTTTGGTTTTGGTCTTGGTTTTCCTTCCCTCACATTACTCCTGATCCAGCTGGGCCATCAGGAAGAAAGATCAGGGGATTGGAGATGGACTTCTTGGAGGGTGGAGATTCTTTTAATTTTCTCCTCTCGGTTTCTTCACCCCTCAGATGGACTCCTGATCCAAACAAAGAAAAAATCGAGCCTATCGGGTCGAGCCTGGGACCAGATTTATGAAGTTGGGTCGGCCTGGACAAAAATTTTAAGCCCGATAGTCGAGCCGGGCCGAGCCTAGGCATAGCCATCGGGCCTAATTTCTACTGTAGAGCCCGGCCCAGGTTTTGATCAGCTCTATTTCTTAGTGCTTTAGTAATCATATTTACCTCCAATTTATAACTATTTAAAAGATGCTTTAGTTATATGAAGTGCGCTTTAGTTATATGAAGTCTGTAGTGTCAATAATTTTGAACAGTTAAGTACATGACATGGCATTTACTTCAGCTTTCAGAAATGCTGAAATGTTGTTCATAGCTTAAATTTTGTAGATAAACTGATCATGATTTTTTTATGCGTGCAGTAACATGATAGACATTATAAAGCTTAGATTATATGCATCTATAAAGTTGCATTTTATGCTCATACATTTTTATTGAATTCTATGCAAAATAGGTTAATGTCTACGATGGATAGCAATGAAAACATGGCTGAAGTTTCAAGTGTACTTCATTGTGGTAGCAATGAAAACTATTAATTTGCATCATCTCAAACTATGATAACAAACTAATAACATGCCAAAATGAAAAAAAAAACAAATTTTGAAGACAAAGAAAACCAAAAACAATCAATTTCTTAACACGGACCAAGGAAAAACAATCTTTTTCCTTTTCTAAGAAAGTACTTCAAGAATATATATCACAGAAAACCGAAGAAAAAAGAAAATCTAGAACACTTTTGGGCATAAACCAATGATATTCATAAAAATATCACTGGTTTGGACACCTGGGTTTTATCCCTCATTGCATATGTCCAAACATGCTGTTTTTAAGGGGTGCGAAAAGAGGTGTTTTCTGTAGTCTAGCATCATTATTAGATCCAACATGCTAAAGCTTGAAAGTTAAGGCATAAACAGTAGTATGGTTTCTGTCGAGTTAATTAATGGTTTGAATCTGACCTAATGGCTTCTCATTTGCTTGGAATTTGGATGAGTTTTAATGCACAAATGATGATAGTGGGACACGATTTGATATGACACCCAAGCTGTATTTTGGAGGTCAAAAAATTGTATTTTGGAATTTTATATCCGCCATGCACCATTCATATTTGTTCTAGAGGGAGCTGTTTATACTCTTGAATCTTGAAGTACAAGGGTTTATCTGGTTGTGATGCTTTCAATAAATTAGTTTGCTCTAGTGTTGTCTATTCAAACTTCGGTGAAATTGGGTGGCATTGTGGCAAGGTCTTGGTTCTAGCACGATGCAACGACCTTGATCTTTTAGGGAAGTTCCTTGTGTGCCATCCGTTGACTTACATGCCACCTAGATTCTTTCTTGTACTGCCATCTGTAATGCTGGAAATTTTGGAGGAAACTCTGTTGTCTATACTTAGATAGAAATAGAAACTGTTAGGTCTCTTTTGTTCAGTTGATCCAGACTGTAGAGAGTGCTGTAGAGAAGTTCTTCAGTTGTATGTAGGTAGCATCCTGTTGGTCTTCTTCTTTTCCATTCTTTGTTTTCTTTATATTAAAATAGGTGCTTAAGTTATTTTCTGTTCTTTTTAGTACTACATATATATTTTTTCTATTTTCATGTAATATTAGCAGATTTAAATTTTGTTACATGAGGTTTGTGCTTCTACTAGAGTGCAGTAGATTTTATATCAGTCTCTGCTGTTGCTTTTCTCTTTGTTTTGCTTTTTGTTTGTTCCTTTTTAATTTAGTACAAGTTATTTTTTTCTATGTAATATCGGTAGCTTAAATTCTGGCATGGTATTTGTATTTCTGTTAGAATGCTAAAGATTTTGACTGCTTGCAAAGGATTAGATTATTGTTGGCACTTCATGGTTCTTTTTCGAATTGAAAAGTTCTATAACAAAGGTGGTGAAGCCAATAGTGCTCATGGTGACTACCATGATGAGGACAATGGAAGGCAACAATAATGATGTGCAGGCTAACATTTTTTCCCAATGACTGTCAAATGAGATCTTAAAAAGAAAATATTTTTGCTGTTTCCATCTTCTCATAAGCTATCCATAAATAACTTCCGCAACAAACATAGAGTAGATCCGATTTTGAATAAGTTAGTGAATTGTGAATTAGTAATTGAGATTAACTATGATGCACATTCTACCAGTTCTCTCCAAGCACCAAGCGAATGAAACCTCAAAATGAAAGTTTGTACCCATTCCATGATAAGTTTTCCATGGTTAAACTTTGCTGTAGCCACCTTCTGCTGTAAGCATCCATGAGCAGCATAAACCAGTAAGAAGATACCTGTTTGAGGATGCAAACAGGACAGGTTATTGTGTATCTGGTTCAACATCTAGTTGACTTTGAGACTAGGACATGCCAGGGGACTGTCAGTGGTAGGCTTTCTAGGAGGGAGTTAATATTTGCAGAAGATCTTGCTATAATTAGCTGGGTGTTAAATTCTTGGACTAATTGTTTTTGTTCTTGTATGATTGCCTTCCCAAGTTGTACTTTCTTTTATTTTCCTTGTTTTTTTTGAAAGATTGGGTTATTGATCTGTGCTTTCTTCTGTTGGCACCTTGATTTTTATTTTTTTCCCCTTCTCCTTGTTCAGCCACTGTACTAATGGATCCTTGAGTTGTAGGCAGCTCTTCTCTTATTTAGTTGACTGCATTTAATAAGTTGTTGCAATACCCACACAATAGTTCTCCTAGTGACCAGCTGGCCTGCCGGGTTCCAAGTTAACCTCCTTTCTTGCCCATAGTTTCCTTGATAGGAATTCAGCACCAACTCATATAGGGTTATCTAGTTAGGTTTACAAACATTTGCAAATTGTTTCCCAACTTTTGTGGATCACAATTTGATATATAAGCCTTCACCATTTTAAATGTTGTAAGGCTATTCTGTTAGATATCAAGGTTCATAGTTATAATTACTTTTTTGTGGTTCAGCAAAAGTATTAAGTAATTAACTTTCAAGCCAGAAACAAGAGCCATTGTACTCCACAACTAGTCATTTTCTTTCTGCCATTAGATCTTCCCCATTTAAAACAGATGTATCTTTGTAAGCTGCTGACAAGTTCGAGAAAGCTGTCTTCATATAGGTAAAAGCTTTGGCCATGAAATGGATATGAGATGTCGGATCCATCGTGCCTCAACTCTGCAAACCTTTTAAGTAAATCTATGTTTGTACCTCTGAGCCATTCATTATCCAAGATCACCCCAGATTGGGAGCAGGCTAGCCCCAGTGAAGGAGTATAGGTTACTTGATCTCCCCATGTTCCTCTTAGCTCTGTTATTAGGTGCATGGCAGCTGATATCTCATTACTAGTGTTTCCATGTAGAATAAATGAAATGAGTTTATCTCAGGCTTGTGCTTTTAGATTCTTTGTTTATTGGGGTGGGTTCCGCATTTTATACTTATTGATCTCCTGTTCTTTGCAGGCCAGCAGCTGTGGCCCTGATGGTTATCCCTCCGCCTGTTAGGCCACCCAGAATCATCAATTACCTGAAACCTTACGTGCTGAAAATGCACTTCACAAATAAATTCGTGAATGCCCAAGTGGTCCACAGCCCGACAGCCACAGTAGCTTGCTCTGCAAGCTCACAAGAGAAGTTGCTGAGGCCGAGCATGGAGTCCACACGAGATGTTGCAGCAGCTGCTAAGATCGGAAAGATTCTGGGTGAGCGACTCCTGCTCAAGGGGATTCCTGCTGTCTCTGTGTTCTTAAAGAGGGAGCAGAAGTACCATGGAAAAGTGAAGGCTGTAATAGATTCCATGAGAGATGCTGGCGTGAAGCTGCTGTGAGTTCAGTTCTAGGTTTAGTCCTTGATCTTGTTAAAAGAGAGGGAGTTGTTGCTGCAGCAAAGCTAGTGTCTTTTTTGAGGCAATAACTATCCAAACGCTTTGCTGTCAGTTCACACTTAATCACCGGACATTTGATCAATGAAGATGGAAAAGATGGAACTTAGCCTGATCAGGGTGCATGTTCGCATGTTTTGTTATGTCGAAGTGTCACCCTGAAGTGATGTGATTCATAGCTGAATGCTTGGGTCTTGTTTTACATGAACAGAATTATCCTGTTACATGGATGATATTGATCGCTAGCTTATGGCTGACTGGTTGATTGTATGGCATCTTGTATCGGTCTGAACTATCAGGTCCATATGTGGCTATTATTCCATCATTCTACTTAAATTCCACTAATAATTTGCATGTTAGTGCAACTTATTAGCAGATGTTCCTTGTGCCAATTTGGAGATCTTATAGCAGCAATGATTCAGTATTTGTTTCTAGTATATGAGGCATGAGCCCCTACAACCAAAGCTAATTAATTAGAAAAGATATTGTTGGATGTTCCTCATTCTCACCAACCTAAGAATATGTTGTCAACGCATTAACAAAATATGTGCATTATCCGATGAATAGAAGTGGTTGTGCACAAAGTTCCAGTTTAATGGTCGGCATTGGCCCATCTTAGTGGCAGAGACTGAATCCTTTAATATCCTTCTTTTCTTCTTTGCCAATTTGGCATTATAATCATAATGATCTAATCTCAAGAATCAAGCCAAAACAGAATCCTAATAAACTGAGGCTAGATAGGTTGTGATGTTGTCTCCTCTTTGTTAGAGTTCATTGTTTGCCCGTGTTTTTAACTCTACGTGTGATGACATGCGCTATAAGCCTGTAGGCTTAAGATGCATGGATCTGCACGACTAGTACGTCAACAAACTAAACACGCTAAACTAGGAAGCTTTAACTCACGATTCTTCACTCCACGATGATGCCGGCATGCCAAATGAAACCACAACATTGGCACTACACTGCCAAAGGACTACTACCAAGTACCAACCATGGCTATGGGCGGATGGAACTTTATTTTTTTTAAAAAGAAGTCTCCAGTCCATTAGACATGTGTGCCATGCAACCCCTGATGCAGGACGGATGTACGGACTGGAATGCAGAGAGAAAGAGGAGAGAAAGAGGGGAAGAAGAAGAGAAAGAGGAGTGGAGAGGAGGAAGAAGAACATTAATTTTCATGCAATCATTCATTAAAAAAAAATAACAAATGCATGCCCTATATATATATAGGGCCACCAAATAACAAATAAGTCCCAATAAAAAAACAATTCGAAAGAGGTCCTCACAAGACAATATGCAAATTAATCCTATCAAAATAAATAATAATAAAGAAAAACATCAATCAATCCAGCCACAATGAAAGTGGTTGGACCGTCTTCCTGCGACGACCATAATCCCGCAAAATAATCAGTCCAGTATTCGTGTCCGCACCAACTCCCCCCGGGTAAGAAGAAGTCGACCCCGACGAATGACTCTGGTAGTACTCCAAAAGATCTGGGTCGATGCGCTGTAACTCCGCACGGGTAATCCATGTAGTATCAGACTCCGGGCGTCCTCGCCAACGAACCAGAAAACGCTGAACACCCCCATCACTGGTAGAAACAGTCTGCTCATCTAAAATGGCATCAATATGTTCTTTTTGTGCTGGTGGTAAAGCTAGATTGGTCGGGGATGGGATGGAATCAAGAAGAGGAGTATCGTCAAGCTCAAGGGATGGCGGAGCGAAAGGATCAGTAGGAATAGAAAGGGGGCCCTTGTAAGCAACCAAATCCTCAATATTAAAAGTGGAGCTAATACCAAAATCAGATGGAAGATCAAGAACGTAAGCATTAGTACCCACGCGTTGCAATACCCGAAAGGGCCCAGCACTACGAGGCTGCAGTTTCTTGACGGTCCCAGATGGAAACCGCTCAGGCCGAATACGTATCATCACATAATCCCCAGTTTGAAATGATTTATCTCGCTTATGAGAATCAGCTTGTAGCTTATATTGAGCATTACTCATATGAATGCGCTTGCTAATTTCCTGATGCAGATTATGAATGTGCTGTGCAAATGCATGTGCAGACTCAGAAATGCGAATATGGGGGGACATAGGTAGGAGATCTACAGGTTTGCGAGCTTTATAACCATGGACCACTTCGAATGGACTCATCCCGATAGATCTATTGACTGACGAATTATATGCAAATTGGGCGACAGGCAGAATAGAATCCCAGTTACGATTGTGATCCCCGACTAGACTACGCAGAAGGTTACCTAAACTTCGGTTGACGACTTCGGTTTGGCCATCGGTTTGAGGATGATAAGCCGTAGAAAATTTAAGTTTGGTGCCAACCAGATGCCACAAGGTTTTCCAAAAATAGCTCATGAAACGGACATCCCTATCGGAGACAATGGTTTTTGGTAAACCGTATAACTTAACAATCTCATCAAAAAATATCTTGGCTACTCGAGAGGCATCGGAAGTTTTGGAACAAGGAAGGAAGTGGGCCATTTTAGAAAAACGATCCACAACCACAAAAATGGAGTCATGTTTCCGAAATGTGCAAGGAAGGCCGAGTACGAAGTCGATACTAAGGTCAAGCCAAGGGCGATCTGGGACAGGTAACGGAGTGTATAGGCCAGTATTTTGTTTTTTGTGCTTAGCTAGTTGACACGTGCGACACTGTCCCACAATTTTAGCAACATCCCGTTTCAAACTTGGCCAAAAAAATTGACGTTCAACTTCTTCTATGGTCTTATCACGGCCAAAATGTCCAGAGAGACCACCGGCATGTACTTCCCAAATCAAGAAATCGCACACGGAAGTGCGCGGAATGCAGAGCTTGGAAGCTTTGAACAAGTACCCGTCTTGTAGATAAACACCATCAATCAAAGGTCCTTGTCCATCAGCAAGGGCATTATAGAGTTGGCCAAAATCTGGGCTAGACAAGTAATCGAGCTTAAGTCTATCAAAACCGGTGATGGAAACAGACATGGCGGACAACAGAGTTACTCGACGACTTAACGCATCAGCAGCTTTGTTCGCAGCACCGGACATATGCTTGAGGACAAAAGTGTAATCCTGGAGGAACTGAACCCACTTGGCATGTCGGTGATTAAGTTTTTTCTGGGAATTAAGAAAACGAAGTGCTTCATGGTCAGAATAGAGAACAAATTCATTAGGAAGGAGATAATGTCGCCAATACCGTAGGGCCTGGACTATGGCATAAAATTCCTTGTCATAGGTGGAATATCTTTGTCTAGCCTCATTCAGCTTTTCACTAAAATAGGCTATAGGATGACGTTCTTGACTAAGCACACCACCTATTCCTAAGCCAGATGCATCACATTCCACCTCAAAAACTTTGTTAAAATCAGGGAGTCGCATAACTGGCGCTTCCGTCATTTTTTTCTTAATGTCATTAAATGCTTTAGCGGCTGCGCGTGTCCACTGAAAATCACCTCGTTTAAGACAATCAGTGATAGGTGACATAAGTGTACTGAAGCCCTTAATGAAACGACGGTAAAATGTGGCCAGGCCGTGAAAACTACGGATGTCAGTAATATTCTTAGGTTCAGGCCATTCAACAATTGCGGTGATTTTCGCAGGATCAGCAGATAAACCTTCAGAGGAGACTATATACCCTAAGAAGTTTACGTGAGTAGTGAAAAATGAACACTTCTTAAGGTTAGCATAGAGGTTCTCGTTGCGTAAAGTCGTACAAACTTGCCTTAAATGGCCTAAATGTTGCTCCTTAGTTTGACTATAAATAAGGATATCGTCAAAGTACACGACTAAAAATTTGCCCATAAAAGGTCGGAGTACTTGAGTCATCACTCGCATAAATGTACTTGGAGCGTTTGAGAGGCCGAAAGGCATTACCAGCCACTCATAGAGGCCATCTTTGGTCTTGAAGGCTGTCTTCCATTCATCTCCTGGACGAATCCGGATTTGATGGTAGCCACTTTTTAAGTCAATCTTGGAGAAAATCGAGGCACCTGCCATCATATCCAGCATATCGTCGAGCCGAGGAATAGGAAAACGGTATTTGACCGTGATTCTATTAATAGCCCGACTGTCTACACACATTCGCCAAGTCCCATCTTTTTTTGGAGTAAGAAGGGCAGGTACGGCACAAGGACTTAGACTCTCTCGAATAAATCCCTTTTGTAAAAGCTCGTTAATTTGCTTTAGGAGCTCTGCATGATCAGAAGGGTTCATCCGATAATGGGGCAGGTTAGGAAGGGTAGCTCCCGGGACTAGGTCAATGGCGTGCTGAATATCACGCGAAGGGGGTAAATGATCTGGAAGGTCTTCCGGAAAAACTTCTTTGAACTCCTCGAGAATAGCGAGGGATTCAGCCGATAATGTGCTTGTGAGATGTGGCTGAAGTTCTTTAACTAGCAGGGCAAACACCGGAGAGTCCTTAAAGACGTTCCTCTCAAATTCCGTGGGGTTAAGGATATGCAGTTCCTTCCCCTTTGATTTACTCTTGTCTGTACCCTTATTTAGCGTTTTGGGCCGTAAAGGATTAAGCTTAATCTTTTTACCCTGGAAGACAAAGGAGCAAGAGTTAGTTCGACCGTAGATGGTGACATCGAGATCGAACAACCAAGGCCTACCTAATATCAGATGACCTACGTCCATTGGGAGTACGTCACACCAGACAGTGTCTTTATAAGAGAGGATTTGAATAGGTACAAGACACCGTTCCTTAATGTGAATGGACGACGTGTCGATCCAGGAGACCTTATAAGGGTGAGGTTGGGACACAGGGGTCAGACCCAAGCGGGCGACAATGCTGGAAGATATCGCATTAATGCAGCTCCCGCTATCAATAATAACTTTACAGTCTTTTTCGCCGCATTTAATGTAAGTGTGGAAAATTGAGGTTCGTCTCCAGTCATCAGTCTCTTTAGGCTGGGTAATTGCACACCTTACTACATTCACAGTGGATCGGTCAGGTTCGTGGGCAATTATCTGGGGATTAGGTCGGATACAACCTAAAGTGAGTGATTCGTCCTCGGGTTCATCTTCGACATCTTGAATATCATCTAAATTAGGCTCATAAATTTGTTCCTCCAAATTATCTATGTCATCCTTCTGTTCATGTGCATCAATAACAAGGGTCTGATTTGCACATTGGGAGGCAACATGACCAAACCCTTGGCATTTAAAGCACTGAATTCTTGAGCTTGTTTTTGGAGGTTCACCTAAAATTCCTTTGCCTTTAATATCTCGATTTTGGATAGGTGGAGAAGAAAAGGGCTTGGGTGGGACAGAACTGACTGGGGTTTTGGGTCCAGATGGTTGGGCACTAGTGGGAACACGCCTGGTGTCAGGGCGCCTAGCAAACACAGATTTGGAGAATTGTTCGTAGTTTTGCACAAATGTATATGCTTGGTCTAAGGTGGCCACTTCACGAAGGACAAGTTCTTTCCTAAGCTCATCATTTAGGCCTCGTCGAAACCGGCTTAAGATCATACGTTCATCTTCAGCTATATTACTTCGCATCATAAATTCATCAAATTGAGCGATGTAATCAGTAGCTGTGCGACTACCTTGTCGTAAATTGTTCCATCGATCTAGGAGGTCAGATTGATAACTTAATGGAAGATATTTTTCTTTTAATTTTTCTTTCATCTCTACCCAATCGGTAATAGCAGGTTGATGTCTCCTGGCTAACAGTTGTTCGGTGTTTTGCCAAAACAACTTAGCACGACCAAGGAGTTTCATTCTAGCGAATCGGACCTTTTTCTCTTCCGACAGATTGTACCACTCAAAGAAGTGATCCATTTCGTGTAGCCAATCGGAGAAGACTTTCGGATCAAGACGACCATCGAAGGTGGGGGCTTCAATCCTAATGCCTCGCATTACATCTTCATCAGGGTCACGAGGCTCTCTAGATTCTACGGTATGTCGGTGACCTCTATCAACAGGAGGAATGGGACCAGGTCCTCTAGGGCGAGGGTAGGCATAATGGTGACCTGGAACAGACCTATGATCAAAGTTGCCCTGCCGAACCGAACCTTGTTGTTCTAGGATTTGTTCTAGGGTATCGTCCTCATCAAGATCCGGTAAATGGGGAGTACTAACCTTTTGGGATTCAATAACCCGTTGAAGTGAGGCCTCAATTGAATCGAGTCGAGCATTAACCTGGGTGGACATTGTGGTTAGGTCATGAATTTGGGCGTTGTTTGCTTGGACTTGGGCATTCGTATTTTGGACTTGAATATTAGTTTTTTGAACTTGGGCATTAGTGTTTTGGACTTGATCATTAGTGTCGTGGATAGCTTTTAATAGGGCTTCAATTTTGGAATCCATGTCTAGGGGAAACTCAAAATGAGATGCGACACGACCACTACGTAGATGCATAAAATGAATGACCAAATGTATGAGCCGACCAACTATAAAGGTTCCTAAGTAGACCTAATGCATGAAATGAATTCACAATTGCAAAGTAAATGCTCAATATAAACTAAAACTACTCCCTAGCAGATAGTTATTGCAAACTGAAAATTAATATAATACGCAGGCTAACAAGTAGCTGCAAACAAGTAGTACCAAGTTCTCGGACTATGCAAGGTGTCACGGAGCCACATATGTCTTCTCAATTTGATCTAGCTCCCCAGTTAATATTAAAGAAATGTGACTACTAGGGTTTCTGGTTGTCTTGTGGATGTATGTGGTTGCATGCGTTGGAATATATGGAACTTAATCACCAAGCACAAAATTTAATAAATAATGCCAACTTAAATGAACAGGTTTAACCGGCGGGGAGGAGAAACAGAGTTGATACCAGAGCTGACAGTGGCGGTGCAGCAGTCGACGGCAGCGACGGCAACGCGGCGGCGCGGCGGGGCGGCGGCGGTGCGGCAGTAACTAGCAGCGGCCAAAACTGATGCAGGACGATTGGGGCGGCCGGCAGTGAAGGCTGTCAGAGCTGACAGTGGCGGTGCAGCAGTCGACGGCGGCGATGGCAACGCGGCGGCGCGGCGATGAGAGCAACCCGGCGGCGGCGGCGGTGCGGCAGTAACGAGCAGCGGCAAGCGGCGGTACGGAGGAGGCGTGAGCGGCGCGCGGCGCGGTGGTGCAAGCAGCGGAGATGGCAGCGGCGGTGGGACAAGGGCGGTGGCGCAGAAAGCAGTGGAAGGCCGCGGGAATGGTGGTGGTGGGACGGTGTGAGGCGGCGGGAAGCGGTGATCGGAGATGAAGAAGAAGATCGGGAAATAAAGAAGAGGGGAAAAGAACTAAACCGCGGCACGTGCGTGACTTACGCGTCACGTGCAGCGCCTTTTTTTTTTTTTTTTATAACCCAAACGGATTCGGGTTATCGGGTTAACAGACCCAACCCGTTAAGGTAGTCCGATCCGCAATATAGAAATTTGAATTTTGAATTTTTTTTTTTTTTTTTGAATTGGTTCGGGCTAATGGGTTAAGGGTTAACGGGTCGAAAGCGTACCCGTACTGTGGATCGTCTTCCACCTTCGACCGGCCGTCCGCTTCCGCCGGATCTCGCCTGATTTTGCGGCGGTGGGTGCGGGAAGACGTTGCGCCGGTGGAGCGGGGTGCTGGTGCGGCAGTGAACGGGGTGGTGTCCTTCTCCGAGCTTCGGTCACGGGCGGTGGCTTCCAATGGTGATTCGGCGGCGCTGCAAGGTAAGGCGGTGGTTGGCGCCTGTGTAGCGGCGGCCGGAAGGGAAAACGGCGAGAGGGGGGGGGGGAAAAAGAGGGAGAAGGCGGCTTATTCGCCGCTCGGGCCACTGTGGGGGTAGCCGGCGACGGGGTTTTCCCCTTCTGTGCAGGGACCGAGAGGGAAGGGAGAGGGAACGGAGACGGTGGTGGAGGCGGCGGCGGTGGGGGGGCGAAGGCGATCTGTGGATTGACGCCCGAAGACAGTCGACCGACGGGAGGGTTTTGCCTTTTCTTTGTTCTCGGTGGGTGAGGTGATGAACAGGGAAGAAAAAATTGAAGAAATGGAGTGACCCTTCTTCTTCGGGATGCGTGCCGTGCGACGACCTTCCGTGCGTTCCGGCGTTTGCGGTGCAAATGATCTAGCAAAATACAGGTGAGGAAAAGGCCGAAAAGGAATCAGCGGGGGTCCGTCCATAAACTGGATCCTTCGACTTCAGCAACAGAGGCAAAGTCAGCCCTGCTCTGATACCAAAGCTGATGCAGGACGGATGTACGGACTGGAATGCAGAGAGAAAGAGGAGAGAAAGAGGGGAAGAAGAAGAGAAAGAGGAGTGGAGAGGAGGAAGAAGAACATTAATTTTCATGCAATCATTCATTAAAAAAAAATAACAAATGCATGCCCTATATATATATAGGGCCACCAAATAACAAATAAGTCCCAATAAAAAAACAATTCGAAAGAGGTCCTCACAAGACAATATGCAAACTAATCCTATCAAAATAAATAATAATAAAGAAAAACATCAATCAATCCAGCCACAATGAAAGTGGTTGGACCGTCTTCCTGCGACGACCATAATCCCGCAAAATAATCAGTCCAGTATTCGTGTCCGCACCAACCCCCCACCTCCCTCCATCCCTCCCTCCCTCCCTCCCTCTCTCTCTCTTGCGTGTGCAAGTGCATCATCATATATTTACATGGATCTCGAGATTAGGAGAGGATAATCTCTATTTTGTGCTCCATACCCATCCTACCTCTTGAAGCTCACTCTACCCAGAATCAAACTTTTGCCTCTTTACCCAACTTCCAAAAGATGATACCATCCGAGCAAGTATTTGGTGGTCTTGCTCGAGCAATGTTGGAATTGGTTTGGGTCAAATGGGGTCTTCACGAAGCGTAAGCTCAGCCAAGAAATATTTTTGTTTGTCTAAGCCTAGATCGAAAAGTATGTTACAAAGCTAAGCCCAAGACTAACCCAAAGGTAGGGCTGTCAACGAGCCGAGCCGAGCCCAAGCCTGGGAGAGCTCGGCTCGGCTCGTTTCACAGAAGCTCAGGCTCGGGCTCGGGCTCGGGCTCGGTAACGAGCTCTATTTTGGGCTCGAGCTCGGGCTTGCTTGGCAAAGCAAAGGCTCGGGCTTGAGCTTGTAAAGCTCGTTTCAATTACGAGCTCTAGAACGAGCCCGAGCTCGGGCTCGTAATCGGGCTCGAGCTCAGGCTCGGGCTCGATAACAAGCTATTTTTCTCTATATGATTAGATTTTTATGAATTATGGTGCTGAAATAAGATTTTTCAGTGGAAGACTAGAGCTCGTTTGGGCTCGTGAGCTGCTCAGGCTCGAGCTCAGGCTTGGGCTCGAGTGTAAACGAGCCTCATATTGGGCTCGGGCTCGGGCTCGTTTGACTACCGAGCCGAGCCCGAGCCGAGCTTTTACCGAGCCGAGCCCGAGCCGAGCCCGAGCAGCTCGGCTCATTAACAGCCCTACCCAAAGGCCAAATACATATGACATGAGTTGAGCTAGAGATCAAGGGATGGCTGGTCTCAATGGGGGTGTGGTGGAGCTTAAGCTTGATGTGGTGGAATCCAAGCCAAAAACAATGGAAGGTGAGATCGACCGAGGGCATGAACTTGACTGAGCGTTGTTGTCATGGTTCGGGCAAAGAGATGCTACAGGGAGAGAGGGCTTTAGTTTTTGGAGGCCAAGGGCTTTTTGATGATGCACAATGACTCGAGGGGAGACAATTCTCAGGAGAGTGCAAGGCTTGGTGGAGCTAGGGTTGACATTCTCTTTAGGAATTCACGGTGACCGATGTTTGTGAGGACCGAGGAGTGAGGGCTTTGGAGGGTAGAACTTCTAATATGAGAGGGCATTCATTGAGAGATTGAGAAACACCACAGAAAATGGGTGAAGATCAAAACCCTTGAGGAGGGGTGAGAGAGGAGTAGTTCGCGAAGGGAGAGGGGTGGGTAGGAGGGCAAACTTAGAGGATGAGTGAGGGGGAGAGAGAGAGAGGAAGGGGGAGGGGAGCGAGAAGCAAAGAGATGCACAGAGAAAATGGAAGGAGGGGTGAGTAGAAGGGTAGTATAAGTGATGCAGAATGGGGATGGGATTTATGTGATGGACTCAAACAGCAGGGCTAATATTTGTTCTCTCTTTTTGTTCTTCTCAAGTGGCGGTTAGGATTTTGATTGATGAAAGGATGAAGGAAGAAAAAGAAGAAGATGATGATGAAGAGATTGGGTTCTACGGATGGCAGCCAAGTTAAGGAAATGGCGAATAATTGGATTAGGGCTAGAGTTAGGGCATGGTGATGATGGATGCAAGGAAGATGTAAGGAAGATAACTAGGTCTTGACTCTTGATTGAAGAAGTTTCACTTTCGTTCAAGAACTCGGGGTTGGCATGAAGAAGGAGAAGGAGTCTCACCTTTCCAGCTTCCACCGATCAAGAACCTCGGCATCTCACCAAAGGTTTCCAAGGCGTCTCACCTAGGAAGAAGGAATCTTTGGAGTCTCACCAAAAGAGGAAGAAGTAGCCTTATGCCTCTCAATCTCAAGAGCAATTGAAAACCAAATTAATTCTCTAATTTTATTCTTCAACCTCCCCTTTATATAGTGTAAGAGGTTGGAAAAATAAGGACTCTAACAACTAGAATTTTAGGACTCTAACTAAATATGGACTCTTTTAAATCAAATTAATCATTTGACGAAATCAACTGACAAAATCAACCGACAAAATCAATTGACGAAATCAGTTGACGAAATCAACTAAACCAACTAAGATTCCTAAATAACTAGGACTCCTCATGGCGCATGGAAGAGAGTCCAAATCAACTACAACTCTTCTCTAAATGCCACATGGACCAAATAGACAACTCCTAATCACTCAAGAACTCCTCAACACCATGGACTCAATGTGACTTCATGGCGTTGGGACCCAAACTCCAATTGACTCGACATTACCAAACTAAAGGACTCAATCCAACAAATACAAACTCAAAATAAGAACTCAAATAAATTCAAAATAAAAGGACTCAATGTGACCTAATAGACCAAATCAAAATAGACTTAATCCTTTGTAATTAAATGCTAGAAATCATGAACCCAATGTGTTTTCGGGCATTCCCAAGCAAGGATCCAAACTCGACGCACATCTAGAATGATTCGGGCTCTTGCTCCTGCATCAATAAGGGTGGTGGATGTTGTCATCCTTTCTGTCCCATTTCGAATGAGCCAGAAAATTTGGCATCCTAGGAACTTGGTTCATTGGAGCAGCGAGCATGCCACCAAGCTTGTTTGGGCAAGGGGTAGATGCATGCATGGGTGTGCCACCGATATTGTACTAGATGGAAAGATATCGATTGAAGAAAGGGTAGAGAGTAGTGTGGCTTTAGGTGTCTTGACCTTTGAGAACTGTCACTACCATCACACTATTATTTGAAGGAGGTGAAATTGAATAGGGGTATAGCGTTGAGCTACAGTAAAAAGGTGTAGTGTGGGTCTACGATAGAGGTGTAGTATTGGGCTATGGTAAAAATGTAACATTCGGCTACGGTAAAAAAGCTAAGTTACACCTACTTTTAGAATAAAAGATTAAAATAAAAATAAAGTAATGTGATTAGATTGATTGTCGAAGGGTCCTATTACAGAGTATAATATTCTATTTTGACTAATACATAATAACTTCCCTCAAACAAAATAATTATTCACTTTGATGGTTGTTTCCTATGTTTGGCCTTCACTCTTGGTAGTTCTGATAAGTTATGCTAACCATCCTTTTACTATCACGTACACAAGCATGATTACTCTAGAACTACTAGATTGATAGATATGCTTTATTGGCCTTTGACTTATCTTGATGTATCTTATATTGGTCGACTCTTCACTGATTGGTTATCTGCTCTGATTCTATTAAACTTAATCCACGTGGTCCTTTCTTCTAGCCACTAGCTAGATTGTTGAGAGATGGTGTAAACAATATCTTCCACATCTTGTTGGCTGAAGATTACAAAGCTAATGAAATGTCTGTCATCACTTTCTCGATACTTGTGGAATAAAAATCCTACAATTATGGACTTGATCCGCTGATCGAGGAGTGCTCTTTTATTGAAATATCTGCCTTCGATAATATATTTATGTCTCTTCTGATTTCTTTATGTCTTTTGCACTTGCCACATTTTCTTTGACAAACTATTCTTGTACATCGAAATGATCCTCACATTGCTTGAAGGATCCTCCATATTAATAGGAATCTGATTTTACTCTCCATATTGATGGAGATTTGATTCATTTTCTGTTGGAGCATACCCTTTTTATAAGTAGGCCCTATATCTCTCGTTGGTACTCATTCTTTGTATTTTGATGTTCCCCCCTGATTTTTCTTTGATCGCCATGGTGAGTGAGATCAAATATTGTCGGAGCAACTTGTGTGTTTCGATCCTTCAATATCGTAACAACTTGGGGTATCTCCTCACATGGGTCCCATTGCCGAATTGGGATACTATTATCCTTAACCTTTTAATACGGTAAATCAACCTCTTTGCTACTAGTCAGTAGCTAATCTTGTACTCTCAACTTTTTTGGGCTAGTCCGAGCGGACTCTTTATATTTCCCCTTTTATCAGCTGCATTCATATCCAAGCTTTCAACTTACTGCATTCTTCCTACCTACCTCCACTACCATCAATAATGAATCATAGTAGGCATAACATCTGATTGCCTTGAATCTTTGGTGGGTCAACAATGGTGAAGAATTCATCAGCCTAAATTAGGAATGAAGTGAGCACCTTGAGTATCAACTCATTGGGTCATGTGCTTAGCCAATTGTAACAAAGTAATGTGGCCCTTTTAGCCTCATATCTTCTGCGTTTTTATTTTCGATCAACACTCAACTTACCTTTTAGCGAATTAGGCTAATGATCTTTAACACAGACTGGCCAAAGTTGTTATCGTAAAGCATGCATTGTCCAACCCAAAAAAATCGAATCAATCCTTCAGAGAAAAGCTGACTGATGTCCATAATGCATAACTCTTGGAGGAAGAATAGGTGAAGCTTGAAAATCGCAACAAGGAGAGATCTGGTCCTAGGTGTAGCCTAAAATATAGTTAGAAGCTTATAACCTTCTTCCACAAGATAGTCACCTCCAAGCTGATGTCACGAGCTCTTCAAATGGAATAGGAAAGACTCAAAAGAGTCTTGAGAGAACTTTAAATGAAAGTAGCACATTATTTTTTTTTGTATCGGCCAATCGGTCGAAACTTAAAGGAATGTACTCTTTATGATATATAAAATATGTTGGCCCAACTAGGCAACCCAAGAGAGGGGAGCGGTGAATTAGGTTTTATAAAATTTTACAGAAATAAAATCAAATTTCCTCAAGTTTTTGAATCTAATGAAATAAACTAGATGCAAAAAGTATAGCAAGTAATAATCACAAATATGCAACTAAGTATAGAAAAATAAAGAGAGAAGGGAAGAAAAGTAATACGCAATGATTTATAGTGGTTCGGTCTCCTTGTGAGCCTACGTTCACTCTTCGAGACTCCTTTTCAAGATTTAATCCACTATGCTTATCCAAAGCTTTACAAATTGCTTGTTTTCCGGATACAAGCAACCTTTATACTTAGTGATATCCAAGCTAATCGTTGGTTGATCTACTCTCTCAAACACTCTCTTATTTATCTAAAGTACAATCCTCCTAAGCAATTACTCTCTATCACTCAAGCTAACAAGAGCTCTACAACTCTCTTACAATACTTAATCAAAAATAATAAGAATGAAAGCTCTATACTCAATTTCTCAACAAGAAAGACTTTTTACTTGGAAGCACAATACTCTCTTGATTTCTCTTCAAGCCTTCATGGAGCTCTCTTCCTTCCTTACATCAATATGAGGTATGAACCTTTTTTTTTATAGGCTTGAGAAGCTTTTTTTTCGTTTGAAATAATTTGAAGCTTTGGAAATCCTTTTTCAACACATTTAATGTAGGCAGATTTGGGTCAGATTTGGTTTCCTGCATTGTAGCACCTTTTTGATAAATCAAAATGCTAAATTTGACTTAGTCGATGGAGACAAAGTTGTAGCCCTTCAAGCTATATTTCCAACCTGACAAAAATTATCTTAAAAGAATATTTGGTTGAAAAGTTACAGCTAAAAGAGTAAACATATGTCAGCCTGAATTATAGCTATGAATAGATAGATTGCAGACCCTATTACTTATAGATAACATTTTAATTTAAAATTATATTGAATACAAAAGTTGTATCCCTTTCTGTTATCGTTCCAACCTGATAAGAATCATCTCAAAAGGATATTTGGTTGAAACGTTACAGTTAAAAGAGTAAACATATGTCAGCCTAAATTATAGTTATAGATAGATAGGTTGCTGACCTTATTACTTATAGCTAATATTCAAATTTGAAAATATATTTAATATAAAAGTTTTAGGTATTTACGTTATCTTTCCAACCTGATAAGAATAAATTTAAAAAAAACATTTGGTTGAAAAGTTACAACTAAAAGAGTAAACATATATCAGCCTGAATCATAGCTACAGATAAATAGATTGCATATCCTATTACTCATAGCTAACGTTCAAATTTAAAAATATATTGGATATAAAAGTTTTAGATAAATAAGTCTTCTTTCTAGATCATCAAAATTGCATTAATATTTTAATAAAAAGTTATACTGAAAATACTAATGCATGTTCAAAATTCCAATATTTGCCTTCAAAAGAAATCTCAATTTTTCATTTTTATTTGTTTGCTATAATTATAATAATGAACTAAATTCATTTGTTTGTTATCATCAAAATAAAATAGCAAACCGTTGAAACTATGGGGTTAACAAAATATAATACTGCTTGTTCCTTCTACTTTCAGGTCGAATTTATCACTTCTTCAATCCTCCATCAGATCTTTGTAAAATATGAGATCCATACTATCTATAATCCACATGAAGATCCTTAATCATACGAATGACCAATCTCCATATCTTATAGAATCTCTATACAAAAATAAGATGATAATTCCTTCCAGCATAAGACTTCTATATGCACGATCTACAAGCAGGCATAACTTCTTTCTGATGTGGTTGCACCTAGCCTTTATGACCGTGGGACTACCATGCTGTCAACCATCCACAAAAGGATGAAGGCGCTAGTACAACGAACGCTCTTTTGGTACGTCCCACCATAACTAACTAGTGCTTGACTTGACTCTCCCGCACTGCTGATTAGCTTGCCCGAAATATGTATCTTGGTCCAATATGACTTCTTTTGACGTGATTGCACTCTATTTTGAAAACGTAAGGCCATCATACTATTGTTTATCCACTAGGGGATGGTTGATCTTTTTGATCGAAGCATGCACCTTGGTTGGCAATGGCCCCTTACATATGGTCTTTCTACCTCGGCTAAAGACTTCGGAGGATACATATAGTTTTTGGTCATTCTTCCTTGATTTACCGAGATTAAATTGTCATGGATCTTGGCATGTTGATCCAAAGATTGATAGGCAGATTCACCCATTTCAGTCTTTTGATCGGCTAAGTTTGTCACAGTTTGCATCACAGCATGCTATGGCTGGGGACTTCGGTCTTACATAACAAACTCAAGTTTCTCTACTTGTTTTGTTATGAACTCCAAAGTTCTCCTATCTTGTTTGTCAAGTGACTTCAAAATGACAGTTGCTTGACTCAAGAGCATCTCCAACAAGCTGCACCTATGTATCTCTAGATAGGTTGAAGTTGTTGACCACTTCCTAAAGAAGATTTGTTGGCAGAGAAGTCGTCATCTAGCAAGCTTCCATCATCTTCTTACCTATATCGACGACAGCTACGTAATCGTTCCATCGAAAATAGTGTGACGATGCCTTATTAGCCTTTGATTTATCTTGACATAGCTTATATTTGCCAACTCTTCACTCATTCAATCTATAATATTGTCCTTTGTTCTTGGAAATTTAGGATCGGTACGATCGTTTCGGTCCGCCACCAACCATGTGTCATGATCAAGACTTGATTGTTCGGTCTGCTTATCCATATTATGACCAAAATCTATCTATTCGACTTGTATCTTCACCCTTAGTATGATTTCACAGCAAACTCTATTCATTCTTAGCAAGAGTCATGCTATTCTTACATGCTCTGATTCTATTATACTTAATCCATATGGTATTTACTTCTGTCTGCCATCTAGATTGTTAAGATGGGGCGGCGCGCAGGAGGGGCGGGCATCATTACACCACATCTTGATATATAATTGCTAGCCAGAGGCAAGCGCCATATGGTTGAAGTTTGATAGAATCAGAGCGAGCAAGAATCACTTGACTTTTGCTAATACTGGATATAGTTCGGCTGTAAAATCACACATTGGTTACGATGTAGGTCAAATAGATAGAATTCACCCATGAGGTTGAAAACTAGGATGAACAATTAAGTCTTGAGTCATTTGATAGAAGACCGAGGTGATTATGCTGCTTTCAAATTCCTAAGAACGGAAGACTATATTGTAGGCCGAATGAAGGAAGATGACTAACACAAGCTACATTAAGATAAATTAAGTAGTAAGGCATAAATTTCAGTCCGCTAATTACAGAATGATGGTGCTTGTTTTGAGCATAGTGGGAAGATGGTTGGTAGCAGTTATTAGGACCGTCGGGAGTGAAAACTAGAGGTGAAAAGCAATTGTGGAGTAGACAGTTGTTGTATTCATTGGTAGTTATTTTGTATTAGTATAAACAATTATAGGGTTTTTTGCATAGATAACCTTCTAAATATCAGATTTTGCGTGAATACCCTTTGAAAATTGGTATTTGCATGTATACCCTCGTAAAACTCTGTTATTGTACAAATATCCCTAATATAACGGTTGTTCTAACGGTATTAAAAAAATCATATTTTTATTAATTAAAAATAAAATTAAAAATATGAAATGACATTATTATCCCTTGCTCCCCTCTCCCACCGCGCCCGTCTGCCCCCCCCACCCCCCGCGCCTGGCTCCCCCTCCTCCCCCCGCGCCCGGCTCCCATGCCCGTTCCTCCCCCCCCCCCCCGCCCGGCTCCCATGCCCGTCTTCCCCACCCCCCGCACCCGGCTTCCCCCCCCATCTTCCGCACTCGCCGCGTCCGTCTTCCCCACTCCCCGCACCCGGCTTCCACATCACCCCCTCCCCCCTGCCCCCGTCTTCCCCACTCCCCGCGCCCGTCTTCCCCCCCCTCCGCAGGATCGCGGGCGACGCGATCGGGAGATCGCGATGCGATTGGGAGGAAGGAGGAAGGAGATCGCGATCTCGCATTCGCGAACGCCTGCGGGCGATCGCAATCGCGGGCGTTCGCGACGGTGAGATCGCGATCTCCTTCCTCCTTCCTCCCTGGTCTGTAACCCAACAGATGATAAACACAATTTCTTCTGGTGACACTGTTTTATTTTTGTTTTTTTTCCCTCACTCTCTCTCTCTCTTTCCCTCTAGGCGTTATTGTAGCTAGGAGCACTTAAGATTGCACTGGTGGGACTTTTACCCTTAGGATGTGTACCATTAAAAAGAATCCTAGCTAGCAGGAGAATTGCAGAGCTCCCTTAATCAGGCATCATTATTGTTCAATTCCAAGTCAACGACAAAGATTAAAAGCTGGCTTAATCAAGAACTACAAAGCACAAATATCATAATTATGAGGTGCTGGGTGACCCATGACTTGAAAGACTTGCAATTGACCTTCAGTCAGAACAGATGACCCATGACTTACCAAGCCAAATTTCATATCACACTATTTTATATCTGTATGACTGATTGGAGGGAACTTGGCGTCTCCCAGCTCCCCTCTCACGAGGACAAAAAAAATTCCAGACCTTCTTCCAAAATTCAATTCCATTGCAGAAAACTGACACGACCCATATTTCGTTCAGTGTTCCCTCGCTTTCTCCCTTCAAGAGTTACAAGAAACAAAAACCAAAAAACAGAAGGGAAAAAAAAAAAAGGGGATTGATAACCTACTCTCTGTTATGGTAGGTTATCAATCTACCCATTTTTCATTGGACAAAAATATCCTTACTTTTTGCAACTCTTAAGGGTTATTTTATGTCTTTTTACGGTCCCACATTAACTCACCCTCTTAACCTCCCAATTAATACTCTCTCCCTCTCTCTCATATATATATATATATATATATGTATATGTATATAGATACATGTATGTATATATACGTACGTATACATGTATACATATATGTATATATACGTACGTATACATGTATATGTGTGTGTGTATATATATATATGTTCATGTATGCATGTATGTACACATGTAAATATATGTACATATATGTGTATATATATATATATATGTATACATATATATACATATATGTATACTGGAGAGAGAGAGGAAGAGAGTATTAATTGGGAGGTTGAGAGGGTGAGTTAATGTGGGACCGTAAAAAGACATAAAATAACCCTTAAGAGTTGCAAAAAGTAAGGATATTTTTGTCCAATGAAAAATGAGTAGATTGATAACCTACCATAACAGAGAGTAGGTTATCAATCCTCAAAAAAAAAAGCCAGCTACCGAGACACCAGAGGTATCAACAGTGTAATAGATCGAGAGAGTATCCTGACGGCCGAGGTTCCTTTGGATTCTGTGAACCTATGCTTGTTGCCATCCTTCTACGCTTGAACCCTACTCCCCTTATGATATTAATCCCATCATCAGATCAATTGCAGGAGGTAAATCTAGATACAGCCAATTTGCAAATCCTATTGTATATTTTTGTTATATTCATGATAAAGAAACAGACCTTTGGTCATGGAACCAAATACATTTCCTAATAAATACAAGATTATAATTAAAAGCTATCACATTAATTAATGTATCTAAATTCTTTCCATCTACTAAGATTTTTTTTTTTGCGTAAATACCCTTCTAAATATAGAAAATTGTATGAATATCATTGTAAAGTTACTATTTGCTTGTATACCCTTATAAAAATTTCTATTTGCACGCCTACCCATTAAGGTTATTTTAGTCATTTTAATTTGAAACCGTTAGTTTTTTAACGGCGTTAGATGGCATGGGTATATATGCAAAAATAAGAATAAAAACGGATAGAATAGCAAAACAAGTATTTTTATGAGGGTATACATGCAAATATCAATTTTGGAAGGGTATTCATGCAAAATCCGATATTTAGAAGGGTATCCATGCAAAAAACCCATAATTGTATTTGTATTCTATAAAGAGATCCTTCAAGAATCAATTTTATCAGTTTATCTTTATCTTTATCTTTTTCTTAGTCATTATCTTAGGAGTAGATATAACTTATCTTTCTATTGTAGCCTGGCGCTACACCCTTACCATAGCCTAGTGCTGCACCTCTACATAGCCCAGTGCTACACCTCCATTGATTTTCATCTGCTTTGAATGGTGGTGTGATTGTTCGAAAGTTCTTAAAGATTAAAGCACTTGGACGCATGCTACTCTATATTCTTCATTTGACCCACACGTTTTCCACGAGCCCAATGTCCGTGGCACGCCTATGCATACATCCAGGCTTTGCGCGATCAAGCTTTACGGGCTGCCCTCTAGTTCCACCAATCTAGCTCTTAGAGGATCTCGAATTTTCTAGCTCGCTCAGAATGAAATGAAAAAGGTGGCAACCGGGAGGTACCTCAATAAAGAGTCAGAAATGTCAAAACTGAAGGAAAAAAAAGTTACGGCAGAAAGATATTCCCAAGTCACACGAGCAACATGGCACAATGACAGAACATGGTCCAAATCCCTTTCTGTATCGCAGGCACCGGAAGCGGCATTTGTAGGGTCGAGAATACCCATATATGAGTTAGGACTGATTTACGTAGAAGCTTCTGCCAGGCAATTTTCTACCAAAACAACTTAACTCTAGGAGTAGCCCAAAGAGAAGACCTTTGAATCATCATCTTCAGAGTCAAAAATCAGCCATCAAGACATGATAGATATATTGAGCTTCTAATTTATGTGAACCAATTTTGTGCCAAATAAAAATATCCTTGCATCTATTTTTCGAGATAGGCATAGAACAAATTTCAGCGACTATTTCTAAGCTGCATATCTCTCGTGGAGCAAAGGAATATTCCAAGAGGCTTGATTTGTAAATAAACTAAAGACATTTTGACAATCCAAACATAAGGCAGGATTAATGAGGAAAGGAATTCAAAATTTAACACATCATACTGCCTAATCAATTTTTTAGTAACGCAACAAAGGGCATTAATGACGCATAAATGTATTACTAATTTGAATTTGCTTGCCAGTCGTACACACAATACGGTGTGCGGCTCGGGCCTACCGGTGCGGATGGATGGACCCACAAATTCACGCTCTTAGAACAATCTAATCCTACAATCTTACGTATCTGATCGGTGGATCTCCTCTCGCCTCAATCTCCGTCTCCCAGGGTATTTTGGTCAAAAAGAAGCAACAACGGCCGAATTTTTCGAAACCGCGTAGGAAACAGCCGATTCTGTCGGTCACCGACCCGCTCCAATGCGGACACCTCCAGGCTCAAACCTCCCGCAGAAACGGCACGAAGCTTCCCTATAATGACGAGAGTTACATTAGTTTTACTAAAATGCCCAGAATACCCCTGTCTTTCTTCTTGTAAGCGGGAGTCCCGTACCGGCCCGGCCGACGTGGGCTGCTAGATCTCGGCAGCGTGTGCCACGTCAGCACCCCACGTCGAGTGAGCGGCGCTCCACGATTCATTCAGGGTCCGGGTTGTGTATCTTACGCGCGAAAGAACGATTGATCTTCTTTTGCGACATCGACCGTTGGATCTCACGTCACACAGCTCTCAAAGCACTACAAACCCCTCCTTTCAGGGCTGCACGGCTCTCGAAGTGGCCATAGCGCCATCCAACGGTGGTTCGCGCGAAGGAAAGTGAATCCTTCTTTCGTGCTCCCTCTTTTCTACCCCTTCGAAGAATTCATCTCTCCTAACCCCTTCCCGTATCCAGGTAATCAGAGGGAGCGAGAGGGGAAAAGGCCCTGCCCTGTTCTTCTCCTTTTGGCCTTTGGGAGTTCTCCTTCTCATAGGCCCCTTCATTTCCAAGAGCTTGAGGGAAGAAAAAAAAAAATACTCGGCAGGTTGATTCTTTAAAGAAAATACATTTATTCTTTGCTTCGGATTCGGCCTCTTCCTTCTCTCTCTATAGTTTTCGTTTCTTTGCTTTTCTCCTCTCTTTTTTTCTGTGGCGATCACAGGGATAGATATAGGCTGTTGCTATAAATTTTACGCAGGAAAAGAGGAAAAAAAAAAAACGATTGTTGGAATTGGGTTTGGGTCGCAAGGTGGTCTTCTAGTAATCTCTCTTGCGGCAATATCAAAAAAAGAAAGAAAAAATCTTGAGCTTTAGGGGAGGATATCTCTCGCTTAAAAAAAATCAGATTTTTGGAGGGATATTTGTTCTCTAGCCAATCCTTGGAATTAGCCGGAAAACATGGCAGGTCGCCACTTCTTAATATGGCTTATCTCCATTGGCTTCTATTGTTCCATGGTGGAAGGCCTTGGAGTGAACTGGGGGACGTTGGCCACGCACCCACTGCCGCCGAATATCGTGGTCCAGCTCCTGAAGGACAACGGGATCAATAAGGTCAAGCTGTTCGATGCCGATGCCAAAATGATGAGCGCACTGGCCGGGAGTGGGATAGAGGTGATGGTCGCCATTCCCAACAATCAGCTCGCCGCCATGAACGATTACACCACCGCCAAGGAGTGGGTCAGAAAGAATGTCACTCGGTACCATTTCGATGGAGGTGTAAACATTACGTGCGTCTTTCTCAACGATTCCATTTGTTTATTTCATACGAGATTTCATCTTAATTCCTCGTGCATGATCATTAGTCTCGATCGGATTCTGATTGCTTTTTTTCTGATTGCTTTATGGAGTTTTCTTAGCAACATCTATTACCTACAAGTTTCAGGATAGTTTTCTCTTTATCTTTGCATGAATAGACTTTTGATATGTGCAATGGACCTACCCCATGCGGCTGATTTTCTTATTGATTTTTTTTTGTTGTTGATTTTCCGAATTTCTGACTGAAATACGAGTTCAAGAAGAATATTTGGAGTTACATTAACTTCCTGTTTGCTTTTAAAATCCTTTTTTTTCTCTTCAAAGACCAATGATACAAGAAAAAACATTCTTCATATTTATGTATGACTGTAAAAGATTTAGCTCTTGGATTTGGCAGGTATACAGCTTATTTGCACATAGCGTAGGTTTTATAGTTTTAATTAATGGATTTTATATTGCTCTTATTGATTTGAAGAATAGTTGGGTGTTTCTTTCTAGACGAATCCTCGCAATTGCTCTCGAACCCACTGACCCACATTTGGTAAAAGAATCCTTCTTGTGATGCACTAAAGTGATCATGCGCATGAGATGTTCCTTTAAAATTGTCAGGATGTGAATTTTTGAAATTCTCTCATCTTTATTCTTAGAATAAAAGGACGTAGTTTTATGAGGTTGTGCTATTTAAATTACAGCATCTGAACTCAGGTTTATGAAAATATTAAATTGTTTAGCATTGCAATCTGTTAAAGTGCCATCTGAGAGACTTTCTCATTGGCCCATATTTGTTTAGATAAAAGTATAGAGATTAAATACCGCTGTAATACAGTACCATGCAATGCAGATTGCCGTTATGGGACTAAAATGATTAATATCGAGGTGTGCTATGTTAAGCAAAAGGAGTCCAAGTCTCCTATCAACCTAAAATGGTGAACTCTTCAACCAGTTCATGGGGAGCATGTTGCGATAATATGTTTTCACATTCGACATTAATTGGTCTAGATGTAGTTTCATATACTTAAAATCTAACTCTTCTTCGAGCTTCTGCCCCTTATCGAAAGGATGGACAACAAGCATTGCTCTGGGAAGAAATTTTGTCAACGGGAATACGTCCGCTCCTAATAGTTTTGATCAAACTTTCCTACTTATTAGTGTCATTCCAAGATATCTGTGCACATGGTAGGTATTGTTGTTCTTCATGTGTACTATAAGAAGGTTTAGAGGGAGATATGGAACTCTACATTGTCTTTCTGTAGGGCAATTAGTAAGGGTAGCTTGATAATTGGCATTATAAGAAAATGGAGCTTAGTCCTTCTTTACTGAAATGTGTGTGAAGGTTTGGGTAAGAGAGGGAGCACATGTGGCAGCAAACTTTTGTGGAAAGGTACAAGATCTTTTTCCACTTCTGAAGGGAAGAGATGGGGTTTTCATCCAAAAAAAGGGAAGAGATAGGGCACAAGACAAACAGAGTGCAAATCCATTCCCCTATTTGAGTGGCTTTATACAAATATAAAGTGAGCATTGCTACTTTCTCCTTGGGGGGGGATTAATGGCAGGGTTGCATATAAGAAACCTTAAAGAGATGGAGAAAGGTAGACTTTTCATTCTCTTAAATGTCATCTCTGATGTAAATGTCCATATTGTTAGTGAGAAATTACATGTTAGGCACTAAGACATTTATGACTGGCCTCTTCTCACCCTACTTAGATAGCTAATGAGAAATGCCGATCTTGGGAACTTGGTGACTCTTGTTTGGGGAGATGGGAGCCTGCCATATGCGGTATGCTCTTTGTTGCCTGGTGGTTTTGAAGAAGATCAACCCTGAGATGTTCATATTGGGGCTTGAGGAGGTGTTCTCCAATGAAAACTCCTATTTTGCCATTACACTTCATGAACACGGTTTTTAACTATTTGGGAATAAGGGAACAACCAGATATATTTATATCAAGAAGATTGTAGCACATGATCAGTGCAAAAGTTCTTAAATTTCAGGTAAGCATGCTTTTTCTTGATTTGCATGCAATGTGCCACAGAACTTGATCCCATCCCTTACATGATCTGATGAGGTGATTATAAAGAAACATGTAGAAAATTGATTGATGAGAAAGCACTCTATTCTGACACCATTATCAATAATATCAAGAAAAACTTTTTTTTTCCCTTTCTTTCTCATGATGTCTTGAGATAGCATGCCTTTCTAGCCCTATAAGAATCAGCATTTGAGCTTGATTTGGATCCTTATAAGATCCATTCTGCCCTATACCGATTAGAAACCTCCCGCCCTTTGGTTCCCACTAGAATGAAATTCTTTTTTTCTCCCCCTTTTTATTTTGGTAATTCAGGTCCCTCCATGATCCATTTCTGTCATGAATTTGGACTATAGGGGTATAGACATAGCTAAAGATGAATGGAGGAAAATGAAAAATAGGGCTTGTAGTTTATGGTTAATAATGGTCACAGATCAAGTTACAAGGTAACAGACAAATGAAGTTGTAAAGATAAAAGAGTATGCTAGGAAGTATCAGTAAGGATAAATGCAATGCATCAAACGCTAACCTTCTTTTGGGCTTTGAGGCCTTTTACATTACGATGTACCCCTCTCTTTCTTCAATAATACCAGCCAGTTATTGAAATAAGAAAATGTAGATTTTGATGGAATCCTTAACAGAGGTAATGGGAAACAAGCACCTAAATTCTCTGGCTGCCTAAAACCTTGAAAGAGTGGATCAAAAAATTCTTAATAAAGACCCAGACATTTTTCACAATTTACTATGAAGATGGTTTGGTTTCTTCCAGTGCACACAGCTGCAAGTAACTTAGACCAAGTACTGAAGTGTTTTCCCTGATTCATTTGAACTTTGAAATCTTGAAGTGAGCAGGGTTCCAGTAGAAATTTAATGCTCTTGTTTGTCTCCCACTAGAAGGATGACCTTATGAGACTCAAATCTTAAGAGCATAACCCATTAAGAGTACTAAGCAGCGATGGGTACTAATGTATATCTTCTGTGATTTGACATCATGCCTGATCTCTTCGATTTAGCAAATTCTATCAGTTCATAGAAATGAAACCGCACCTTTTCTTCATCGACCACCATTACATTTCTCAGTAATTTGAAGCATTTAGTGTTTCTATAAATGCGGATTCTCTATTAAATTTGAGCACAAACTAATGATTAATTTCTTCTCCCTTTTAACAGATATGTAGCAGTTGGAAATGAGCCGTTCCTGAAATCTTACAACGATTCGTTCTCGAATGTGACTTTTCCTGCACTGCAGAACATCCAAAATGCGCTCAATGAGGCAGGGGTTGGTGACAGTGTAAAGGCCACCGTTCCACTCAATGCCGATGTTTATGAATCCCCTGCAGGCAATGCAGTTCCATCGGCAGGAAGATTCCGATCAGATATCAATGATGTCATGACTCAGATTGTCCAGTTCTTCAACCAGAATGGCGCTCCCTTCACCGTTAACATATATCCTTTCCTAAGTCTGTATGGCAACGACAACTTCCCTTTGGACTTCGCTTTCTTCGATGGAGCGAGCCCGCCCGTTGTTGATAATGGGATTGAATACACCAATGTGTTCGATGCCAACTTCGATACTCTGGTCTCTGCTCTGAATGCAGTTGGACTGGGTAATCTGCCGATCATTGTTGGAGAGGTTGGATGGCCAACCGACGGTGACAAAAGTGCCGAAGCATCCTATGCCCAGAGGTTCTACAATGGCCTTCTGAAGCGTCTGGCAGCAGGCCAAGGAACACCTCTCCGCCCCAACCAGTACTTGGAAGTATATTTGTTTGGCTTGCTCGATGAAGACGCCAAAAGTGTAGCTCCAGGAAACTTCGAACGCCATTGGGGGATCTTCAGGTATGATGGGCAGCCCAAGTTCCCTGTCGATCTTTCTGGCCAGGGACAGAATAAGATGCTTGCGGCAGCGAAGAACGTGGAGTATTTGCCTCAGAAGTGGTGTGTTTTCAATCCAGATGCCAAAGACCTAAGCAAGCTAGCAGACAACGTCAACTTTGCTTGCACTTTCTCTGATTGCACTTCACTTGGCTCTGGGTCTACGTGCAGCAACTTGGATGCCAATGGCGGTGCCTCCTATGCCTTCAACATGTACTATCAAGTTCAGAACCAAGACGACACGAGCTGTTTTTTCCAAGGTCTCGCTATGGAGACAGCACAGGACCCCTCAACAGCAGATTGCAAGTTCACTGTGCAGATCAAAACATCTGCTTCAGCTTCCTCTTTTCCACCATTGCTTATGGCGTTTGTTTCGTTGCTCCTTGCATTCTTCTTGCTTTAGTTCATGGAATTAATTTCAAAGGGATGGAATTCCTTATTTATCATTTTGGTTTTAAACTCTTGGGATGTATATGATCTCGTTTCCTGTTTCTGGACTGCTGCTGTACATTAAATGTTGACTTCGAATGCTTGCTTGTTTCATCGTTTGCTTCGTAGCATGGAAGATAATCCCTTTAGACTTTATTCCTCCTTGGTGCTTTCTTTTCTGTGGGTGGACGGTTAGCAGAGACCATGGATCATAGCGCATGCTCTTGCAGGCTCTTTTGTGTCAGTCCAAGCTTAACAAAGCCTGCTTCAGGAACTGGTAGTTCTAATTTTGAACTCATGATGGATCCATCAATCTTCCAATTGGTCCGTTCATTTAGGTAAATGGGATTCATGAGGGCTATTTCGGTGGAGTATGCTTAAAAAGATTTACTTGCTTTTACCTGCCTATTGTCAAACCAAAGCGTGACGATTTTTTGACACTTTCTATTTCAGAAATCCTGTGAGACATGATTTTCCATGAGGAGGATATAAGGTGTAAAATGAAGTTTTTGAAGTTATGTTAATGGATGACAAAAAGGATTACATAACTTATTACAAATAACAAGATTTTTTTTTTTTTTTCAGAAAGATTTGTTTGTGGGGGAAGCTTTTTGGATTGATTTGTTTCGAAGTCCATAGGGACCCAGAAAGCTGCCTTCGCTTTTGGCGTTGCTTCGTAGATATATAGATTTAAACCCAAAACATGAAGCATACTTGGAAGTTGAACGGATGCATGTCAGGCTAAAAGCATAAATATGTGCTCAAGCTTATTGAAGTACATGATGGACAGATTTTGCTACATTATATCAAATATTTTCCCATCAAAAAGTTACCATCATGCTTTGATTTTTTAAAACTTAATCTAATCCTAACCCAATCCAACCTCTATATCTCCCAATACTAGTCCAACCCGATGCAGTCTTAGGCTAGGAACTTTTCTAATTCTAGCTGGTCCAGATTAGCATTAGGTTGCATTGGGTTGGTAATAGGGTTGGGTTGGACAGAACAAATATTTTGAGATCAAGGAAAGGTCCTGAAGTTTTTGATGGATTGAGACCTCAACAATCCACTTATGTTGATGGTACGCTTATACAATTTATTATTTAGCATAATCAAATATATAGTTGTATGAATGATATCAATAATTTATCTAAAACATGTATACATATGTCTATATCTACACACACACACACACACACATATATATATATATATATATATATTCGACTATACAAATTAACACTTATTGGTCACTTTTATACGTCATTTGTATAAATGAATTTTTAAAATAATGGCAATTATAACATTATAATGGCCGATATAACAGTTTCAAGGCCCCTCCATTATTTTCTCTCTAATAACAAAGAAAACAGATTTGTTATAACAAGTTATTTGCATTTATACTATTTCTCTAAATAAAATATTACTTTTAAAAATTCAAATTTTTATATAAATTTTCCTAAAAGAGTTCATACCATCTAAAACAAAAATTTTATAAAGTTAAGAGTGATTCAATTACAGCCCGTTATTTTCTTTAAAGCATCATTATACTATCTTTACTTTAACATTAAAAATTTGAAATTATACATTATAGGACGAAATAAAGAGCATTTTAAGAATCCAACAATAGTTTTGGTTGTAGTCTGTTATAACAAAATAATAACATTATTAAAATCTTAGTGCATATTATTATTATTTTTTTTTGGTAGACGGGCGTCTCACTACACAGCATGAGTACGTCTCGAACCGTCACAATACAAAACACGGGCTAAGCCCTGCGGAATGGGGACAGTGCCCTCCTATTAAAAAGCTCCGGTATGATGTGCTGCAAACGAGGCGACCCAGTCAGCCGCACTGTTCGTCTTCTGAAGTACATGTGTGATCCCAAATGAGTCGAGACCCTCCAAAAAGTGGCATACATCACAGATGAGAGGATGTAGATCTGACCTAGTACGTTCACTCCTGTTCCAGTCAATCGCTATAGCTGAATCGCCCTCCAAGAGTATCCGCTGAGCCTCAGGTACAGTCTAGCGTAAACGAGACCCTCCCACGCCGCATGCAGCTCTGCCACTAGGATCGACTCGTCAAATATGTGTCGTCCCTCTGCCGCAATCATCCGGAGGTTGTGGTCTCTGTGTAGTGTGATTGATATTGCGGACTAAAAGAAGTCATGCTAAATATTCTTTCAAATCTGGGAGTTACAAACTAAAAATTAGGGGTACCCATTTTTGCGTAATAGCCAATAGGGATTCCAGCCATCTAACTGGGATCTACCTTATATACCTTTTAGTCAAACTTTGTTAAGTAGCTCAAATTGCCAGAACATTATGTATCTCATATTTCCAAGCCTATTAAAGAAGTCACAAGAATATTGCCCATCTGAGGCAATTGAATAAGAGTATTTCTATGATTTCATATAGACAGAAAGAGAAGGCCTTAATATTTTGAAATAAAGGCTAGATCTCTTACCTTACGAGGCATCACACCAAGAAGCCCCATCATTAGTACCCAGTGGTCCTTTAAACAAAATACAGAAGAAATGAGCAACTATTACAATCCTTTCTTAAGAGAAAAGAAGGCAAATAATAAGGAAATAAAAGAGATAAAGAAAGAACTGAAGTATATAATCTTGTGTTTCTAGCATTATAGTACATATTCCTTCTAAAGATGGCAATCTCTTGATGAAACATTTCAATTAATTAGGCTGACATAGACACTTTGCATTCTAATAGCATTTTTATTCGAGCTCAGATTCTCTCCAGTTCACCATTGGTCCAAAGAGATCCAGTCTTGCAGTCACAATAATTCAAGTATTGCATCATAGCCATGATTGCAGGGCTTCATTACTGAACATGTTGTCTCATGTATATAACATGGGGCCCATGCAGTCATAATCACAATGCAATGCATGGACAATCACGATAGTAGATCTACACCTCTCCAATCTAGCATTTAACTAAAGAGGATCTATGAACTGGAGAGGATCATGATGCGATTTGAGAGAGTTAAATAAGAGACACCCTCAAAAGGGTTCAGCATAGGTCTATGGGGTGTCAATGGAGCTAAATAACCCACTATCTGATCTGAGACTAACTGGAAATATAAGATTCCAATATGAAAGCAAATCCAATGAGCTATTGGTTTAGGTTTCCATCCCAAATTTTTTTTATTGGGTCAGGTTTGGATTTAGATGGATCCATACTCAAAACCTTGAAACCCAGGATACATGCATATGCACATGCATGCATGCATGCATACATACATACATACATATGTATGTATGTATATTATACATCACATATATCAAGCTTGATATTGTAGGAGTTGTTCCTTATTTATGTCCTTCAATTATATAGATACTTAGAAGTAATGGTTGAATATATATCATTTTTGATACATTTTTTTTATTTTCATGTAGAATATATTTTTTTTTTAGTTCCATAGCTTAGGATGTAGCACTTTAGATGTATTGAATAATTTGAAAAAAAAAAGTGCGACAAAACAACTTACTAAATATCCGATCTCTACCTGAAACTTGATTTGATACCCAAATTTTTTTGCTTCCAATATTGGATATGGGTTTAGGATTTTAATTGGGTCTGGATTTGATATGAATCTACCACATATATTTCGTGTTTGGATATAGGTATGAAGAAAACCCCATTCAAACTTGATTGGTTGATACCACTTGGTAGGTCCTATGCTCATTTGACCATTTGATGGTCCCATCCAACATTAGCCATCCAATCAAACTTATGAAACTTCCAGAAGAGAGCGATGGGATTAACAAACAAATCACCACAAGTCCAGATATGTTCCTAAAATAAATTATTATTAATAAAAAAGTGATTTCTATTTTATGTATCGGAAGAGGGAATGACACAAGCCAAGGAGCTTAAGTGATTGAGGATCTTGCTAGTGCAGTCAAGGTATGTCAGTGGAAACAAAAGGAAAACCTAAATGAGGTTGAGAAAGTGTTGACGGTTAAGAATACCTATAAGTAAGACAAACTAAGGGTGTAGACTGCTAGGATAAGCCCGGCAGGTTCCAAACAAGGCCTCTCCCATCTTAGAAAGGAATTGAGATTTTCTATTGATACAAAAAAATATTTTAAATTTTATAAGAACATTTAAAGAACATATTAGAATGCTAATCTAAACTAGAAGCAAGCAAGCAAGGAGACAACTAGAAGAAAGATAAGAGATAGGATAATTAATTGGAGTCTCATCAAATGAATCCCTCAATTTGATCAGAATTGTACCAATCATCACTTGGCTTTGCCAAACCTACATAGACATCAATATCAACTTCATATAGAACATTCTGAAGTTACACCAGAAGAAGAAAGGCTTTCAAGTGACATGAAAGTTACTACAAACTTGCACCATAGCAAGATAAACTCACCCTAATAAGGCCCTATTTAGGATTGCTGTTGTAGCAGAGTTTTTGTCAGTAAAGTTTTTGAAAGCAGAGCTTTTGCTAGAAGAGCTTTTAACAAAAAAATTGTTTGCTATTTGGTAACTACATTTCTAAAATACTTTAAAATTTTAACATCTGTTTGATAACCAAATTAAGTAAGTGCTTTTAGTATGAGTTGACAATATGCTTAAAAAAGTACCCTCTGACATTTTGTATGGAATTGCAAATACCTCTTGCATGTCGAATTACAGCAATGTCAATCTTGCATTTTTAATATTACTATAATGTAATCCATCATTCTACTAATTCGAATCAGGCTAGTCAAAGGTGCCTAGTGGTCAGTTGATGTGGAGGTAGTTCGCCAGAAGTGCCTACTTATCAACTGACATGGAGGCCAAGATAGAGAGCAAATTGAAAAATAAAAAATAATATAGCAAATTGGTTTTAAAAAGATAAACAAAATAGAGAAAATAAGAAGAGATCTAAGAGAGAAATGGTGATCGAACCTTGGAGATATGTGTGTTGAAGTGGACTATCACTTTGCTCATGAGCAAGTTATTCATGGTGATATTCAAGTTTGCTTTGTTGATATAGTTGATTACTTGGTTGATATTTTACCAAGGATCTCACCACAATATGGTTCACTCAACTTCAATTTAAGATCGACATCATTCATGGGTCATTTATCTTTAGAGAATGTGACAACGTACCACCCATTAATGGAATCAAATCTATTTCATCCATCACACCATCTGTTTCCACTGAGAACTACTCCTATTAATGAGACAAATAATAGCATGCATGAAAATAAATCACGGTATATATCTCCTTAGAATGAAGGAAACAAATAATGGCATACAAGGAAACAAATCATAGTACATATCTTCTTATGATGAAGGAAACAAATAATGGCATATAAGGAAAAATAAATAAAGAAAACAAATCATGGCATATATCTCGTTATTATGAAAGAAACATATAATGATATAATACAAGGAAACAAATCATGGTATATATCTCCTTGTGATGAAAGAAATAAAAAAATGCATACCACAAAACAAATTATGGCACATATCTCCTATGTTAAAAGAAACACATAATAGCATATAATTAAACAAATCATGGCATATATTTATTTATGATACTGTATAGTTGACCAATCTTTGTAATTATGACATATATTTATCATATCACTATAATTGAGCCCATAATTGTGTAACTAGTCTCTTGTAAAGCTTTTATATAATCTTTATATCTCATCCCACCAAGTATGGTGTCCTTGATAAATCATATTATCTTCTCTCTTTTACTAAGCTCTTAATTTTCTCAACTCAATGTTGCTGGTTCTCTGTTAACACTAGATTGATCCATGGGTGAAGAGAAAACATTGCTTGTTGAGTGGTTTAAGCCTTAAGGTTCAATCTTGCTATAGTAGTTTTGGAGACCATGTTCATATTACCACCTCCATCAATGATCAACTCAGCAAATATCTCATTGTACCTAATAAAGATGTGAAAAATACTAATACAATTCACTATCCCCAATAGTTGATAAAATATACCTCACCACATTACAATAGTGGTTATCTACCTCTAAATCATCCTCCAACTCTACCTCATCGCTAGAATATTCTACCGAATCTATGACTTGGTCCTCAACCTTTTGCAGATCATCAAACTCTTGCTCTAAGGCTAAAGCTCACTAAGGACAATGTGCAGCTATGCATCTCCTATTGTGGTAGTGATGATCTGTATCAAAGAACTACTAGAATAAAAATTACTGACAGAACCCTTGAAGCTGTCTGGAAAACAACCCTAGACTAGATAGCAGATTTTGATTAGAAAATAGGTCCAGACTGATGATAGTCACTCATCTAAGAAAAAAATCTACACTGAAGAGTCTTAAGATACCTTTCTACAGTGATGACATTTTAATATGCTTCCTCCAAAGAATCAGGCGCATATAATTCTACTCTTCTCTTAATATCTTCCCATAAGCCCATTTATAAATCTCTTAATTGTGTGGAATGGATCTTTTTGCATCCTAGTTCTAAGCATGAGCTCATCAGATCTCTCCATGTATTTGGACACCGTTGAGGTTTGCCTATGGTTCAAAAGCTAATCATGCAATTAATAACTATAATAAGAAGGTAGGTACTTCTCCATTAATTTGTCTCATGATTGCCTATTGGGTGATCAGTGGTTCACCAGATGTTGAAGATTTTGCTGGACACCCTGCCAATATTTTATAGCAGCTCCTACTAACTTCATCTTTGCAAAACAAACTCTCTCCCTATCAGTCATATCATACCAATCAAAGCGTAATAACCCAAGACTTCACCCAAAGAAGCTAGACGGAAGGTGTTATTTGGGTTCCTTAGCCCTGTAAAAGTATACAAAATCTACCTAGTGTGTAGCCGATGTGGGATTAAACACATGCCCGCATGGGTCCTCACATACTCTCTTTGTTTATGCTCTAGCATGCTCACCAAGCTAAGAGTTCAAATCTACTCAAATCTAATCGCAAGTACCATAATTGATCTATGATCAGCCCTAATAGGTCTATGCTGCATGTTCCTTAGTTCACATGGGCTATGGACTGGGTCTGCTCTGATACTATTTATAACATCCTAGGACCTCACTCAAAAAGGCTGGTCAAAATATGTTATTTAGGTTTGTTAGCCCTATATATGTACTCAAGATCTATCCAGTATATAGCCAATGTGGGACTAAATATACACCTGCATGGGTCCTCACACAAAGTAAGCTCAAGCTCATCCAACTAATCTAAGAAGGTCTCAGGGTCTAATGTAATATTATAGTCTTGTATATGCTGATGCCTAGGAATCTAGTGTTTTTCTATAAACTCATCCTCCTTATGTACATCCTCATGAGCCCTAGACTCCATATTATAACAAGAGTCCTTAGGTAAAACTCTAGCATGTCTAGGAGCATAACCCATCCTATTAGTAGCTACTACTGACCGAGTAATGGGGAGGATACCTTGGACAAAACCAATTAAAGGAGGGGACCCATCTGGCTGCCTAATAGACTCGTCTACTTCTAAACCTCTTAGGGCTTGAGCTACCTACCAACTCAATTACTCATATTGTTGACTCATTCGTTCAATTTTTTGAACTATGGAGTTTATAAAGGCTTAAGGGACAAATGGTTGTGTAGAAGTGGAGGGAATAGGATCTATAGTAGTTTGGTCCATTGTTGACAGGTGGTCACTCTATTTTTTTCTGGTCATAATGTGATACACTCAAGTGTAGGGCAATAAAAGTATACAGAAATAGACTGAAAATTATAATAAGTAATTAAGATTTCTAAACTACTAAGATGCACACATATAAAACTATTAAGTTTAATACAGATGATATGCTAAAGTTCAAAAACGAGAATGCATGCAAATAAGGGTTAAGTGCAAGAATTTGGGTTTTGTTATGGTTGGAGAAAAGGCATTAAGTTAAACTTGGACTAAATCAATTTACTAGTGACCTAATCAAATTAATATCAATCAAGCTTTCAAAGGGAAAGATGTTGCATCACTAAGAGTACTTTAAATAACTACTTCACCTTCTCGCAAAGAAAAACCCACTATAGATAAAGAATCAACAAAAATCGATAGAATCGGCACATTAAAATTAGCTAGTGACAGGCTTCCGAAAATTCAGCAAGTGTTGACATAGTCGTTGATGTGGCAAAGTCGGCTGATGTAGATGTTGACATACCACCACTAACAGGTTACTAAACCGGGTTGAGTCAGATCAGGATTAGTTCCATCTCTGCACGTTAGATCAAGTCGACATGTCGAATCTTGATTTAGATCCAAATCTGCTTGGGCTTTCTTCCTCATTTGGTTTTAATCTAAAGCCCTAGGTAGTGCGGCAGAAGGCCTCAGCCAGGCAGCAGTGGACTCAGTCTGGTTGGTGAGGGAAGTCTAGGTCGACGGTGACTCGATGACAGCAATACAAGGATGGCATCAAGGAGACGGGTGGACCGCAACCGAGAGTTCTCAAGCAGGGTCGACTTATTATGGGAACCGAGAGTCCTTGTGATTGATCCCGACAATGCAGCGGACTTTCGAGGGAGAGAGAGTAGCGAATGACATTAGACTGGATGGAAAAGCATGGGTTTAAGTGGTCGATGGTGGAGTTGCAAGATCCGACAATCATGATCTTCGAGAGGATGATGCAATTGCAGAGGATGTAGAGACCGACGAAAGGAGAGGAATGGAAAAATAGGGGGGGGATGGGGAATAGAGAAATTGTCCCCTTTTTTTGCCTCTTTTTTTTGACCTTAGGAGGAATCCGATGAAGGTGTGCCGCAAGATGTTGAGACTATCGAGATTGGACAACACCAATCTCTAGGTGAAGCTATGGGTGGATTATGCTGTGGTGGAGAGTCAAAATATGCTCTAATACCAAATTTACACAAAACGGAGGAAGGAGGAGAGGGAAGAAGATTAAAAAGAAGAGGGAAAAAAAGCGTAATGGTCAGCTTCAGTGAACCAGTTTGGGACGGTTGAGAGTGCCGAAACGAAAGATTCAATCACATGAATGGCACATGATTGGAGAGGATGGCTCTTACCAGGAGTTTGTCTCCTCTCTCGACTCCATCAGGTGTGGAAAGCCTAGAGCACATCTGAGCCCTAGACTTAGCCTATAAAAGGGAACCTCCTCTCTTGCCTCTACATCTCACCCCAAACCTTGATCGACCACCAGTGAAGTCCATTGTGTTTCCCTTTGATTTTCGTTGAGAGCTCTCGGCAAGCCACCATTGATTAGCTCGCCAAAATAAGGTAATCACTCTGTACATCTCTTCCATACTCACCTCCTAGTCCTTTGGCCAACATCATGGCTGGATTTCTATTGGTCAGTCGCTGGATTTAGTTGCGAGAGGCTCTTCTGTTTTTGGTTCTTTCTTCTTCTTTTTTTTCCTTCTTCATCCACAGTTGGCCACAATGGCCATTGTTGCCATTGCAACCATCACCATAGCATGAGCCGAGCTGGATGCTGGCCATCGTCGCCGACCATCTTGAGGTCATTTTCATCAGATCAAAAGCAAGGCCTCCTACCTTGTTATCTATGTTTCTCTTTTTTTTCCGCTCATCAAAAGGGGTGCTTCTTTTATTTTTTGCTGACTCGCTTGTAGAAGGAGCTACTAGGGTATGAAGAAACATTAGATAAAAAAGGAAATAATGCACATATTAGATCATGCACATCACTCTTGAAAGGAGATTTTAAATTAGTGCCAATGCCATGACTTCTAAAACAATAAACCACCACCATGACAATTAATATATTAAAAGTGAAGAAACCCTAGATGTAGCAGCATGTCAATGCTCCATGCCATGACAAAGGAGAAAGCTCAATCATGTACAACTTAGGGAAACCCCAAAACAACAACCATAAACAAATATCTCTGATTCTTTAGAGCCGTAACCTAAAAAACTGCACATTGGCTCTAGTCATTTTGCTGATAGTCTATTCTAATTATAGTAAGAGCATATTATGCATATAGCCAGTCAAAATACAAAACTGTCACAGAAAAATTTTAGAAAACTTAGCATTATAGACAACAACATTAATTGCAAGAAAAACAAAATCAGAAACAAAAACAAAAAATGTCAACAACGACTGGGCATTACAATGGAACTACATAATCTCATCATTGTCAGTCCACCACGCCTTGGCATTTATGTTGGAACTACATAAGAAAGCTCATCATCATCAATCCACCACCCCGATAATACAACAGCAAGAAAAATTATGCAAAGGCAACAGATGAAATGGAGAGCAGCTCTACCACATATACTCCTTTTGCGTGGCATTCGACTTTCATTTCTGCCTTCACAATCTGATCCGGAAAAGTCTCTGCAAGCACTATCTGCATGATGATCACCCACAGATGACACCAAGCCAGTGGTTTCTGTCACCAAGACAGCACCCAGGATATGCTGTTGATTGTCCAACTCTCTCCTGCTTTTAGGATTCCTTCTTCCTTTAACCTCACGGTTCAAATTCTGTGAGAGATCATTCGTACTTACTGCCCTTGCATGGTTCCACTGCACCTCACCTAAGGTTGTGCTCATTGACATCTTACTACATTCTTGCTCAAGATCCTCCAAGCTGGGATTTACTGAATTCTGATGAGATCGGAGAATCTTATGCGGAGTTGAGCATACCTTTATGTCGTCAGCAGTAAGATATTGTCTAGATATCTTAAAGACCAACACAAGCAGTAACATATTATTTCTTCTCTTCTGGTACTAGATAATCCTATCAACCTGCAGGGTTTCACTTAGCATGTCCAGACCCAGAACCAGTTATTATCCATGAAAAGAATATGAAAAGTAGCGCTTAAAATGAAAATACTTAGTGACATAAGTTTACTACTACACACTGCAGTTTACAAGAAAGGAAACAGTACTGATAATTACTTGACTCAAAGACTGATGTGGAAGTTCATGATAATTATGAAATTAATAACAGAAACTTTCAGAAACATTTGTCTCCTGATTTTTCTATTTACCAAATCCATCTTAAAAAAAAATCCAGCTGAATGAAACTACAAAGCTAGTGGTACGCAAGCCCATAAACTATCCCATGAAGAGATAATTCCTTTTGTTGTACATGATCATTGTATTAAAGATAGGAAAAAATTAAAAAGAAATGTGTAGCTAAAAATTGTATCATGATACACAGAGGTCGCAAGAAAATGAAAGTAAACCATACAATGGCCGTTGTTGCCATTGCAACCATCACCAAAAGATTTAGTTGTGAGAGGCTCTTCTGTTTTTGGTTCTTTCTTCCTTTTTTTCCCTTCTTCATCCACTGTTGGCCACAATGGCCATTGTTGCCATTGCAACCATCACCATAGGATGAGCCGAGCTGGATGCTGGCCATCGTCGCCGACCATCTTGAGGTCTTTTTCATCAGATCAAAAGCAAGGCCTCCTACCTTGTTATCCATGTTTCTCTTTTTTTTTCCGCTCATCAAAAGGGGTGCTTCTTTTATTTTTTGCCGACTCGCTTGTAGAAGGAGCTACTAGGGTATGAAGAAACATTAGATAAATACGGAAATAATGCACATATTAGATCATGCATAGCACTCTTGGAAGGAGATTTTAAATTAGTGCCAATGCCATGACTTCTAAAACAATAAACCACCACTATGACAATTAATATATTAAAAGTGAAGAAACCCTAGATGTAGCAGCATGTGAATGCTCCATGCCATGACAAAGGAGAAAGCTCAATCATGTACAACTTAGGGAAACCCCAAAACAGCAACCATAAACAAATATCTCTGATTCTTTAGAACCGTAACCTAAAAAACTGCACATTGGCTCTAGTCATTTTGCTGATAGTCTATTCCAATTATAGTAAGAGCATATTATGTATATAGCCAGTCAAAATACAAAACTGTCACAGAAAAATTTTAGAAAACTCAGCATTATAGACACCAACATTAATTGCAAGAAAAACAAAATCAGAAACAAAAACAAAAAATGTCAACAACGACTGGGCATTACGATGCAACTACATAATCTCATCATTGTCAGTCCACAACGCCTTGGCATTTATGTTGGAACTACATAAGAATGCTCATCATCATCAATCCACCGCCCTGATAACACAATAGCAAGAAAAATTATGCAAAGGCAACAGATGAAATGGAGAGCAGCTCTACCACATATACTCCTTTTGCGTGGCATTCGACTTTCATTTCTGCCTTCACAATCTGATCCGAAAAAGTCTCTGCAAGCACTATCTGCATGATGATCACCCACAGACGACACGAAGTCAGTGGTTTCCATCACCAAGATAGCACCCAGGATATGCTGCTGATTGTCCAGCTCTCTCCTGCATTCATGATTCCTTCTTTTTTTAACCTCACGGTTCAAATTCTGTGAGAGATCATTCGCACTTACTGCCCTTGCATGGTTCCACTGCACCTCACCTAAGGTTGTGCGCATTGACATCTTACTACATTCTTGCTCAAGATCCTCCCAGCTGGGATTTACTGAATTCTGATGAGATTGGAGAATCTTATGCGGAGTTAAACATACCTTTACGTCGTCAGCAGTAAGATATCGTCTAGATATCTGAAAGACCAACACAAGCATTAACATATTATTTCTTCTCTTCTGGTACTAGATAATCCTATCAACTTGCAGGGTTTCACTTTGCATGTCCAGACCCAGAACCAGTTATTATCCATGAAAAGAAATATTAAAAGTAGCGCTTAAAATGAAAATGGTTCGTGACATAAGCTTACTACTACACATTGCAGTTTACAAGAAAGGCAACAGTACTGATAATTACTTGACTTAAAGACTGATGTGGAAGTCCATGAAAATTATGAAATTAATAACAGGAACTTTCAGAAACATTTGCCTCCTGATTTTTCTATTTACCAAATCCATATTTTAAAAAAAATCTAGCTGAATGAAACTACAAAGCTAGTGGTACTCAAGCCCATAATCTATCCCATGATGAGATAATTCCTTTTGTTGTACATGATCATTGTATTAAAGATAGGAAAAAAATTATAAAGAAATGCATAGCTAAAAATTGCATCATGATACACAGAGGTCGCAAGAAAATAAAAGTAAACCATACAATGGCCATTGTTGCCATTGCAACCATCACCATAGGATTTAGTTGTGAGAGGGTCTTCTGTTTTTGGTTCTTCCTTCCTTTTTTTTTCCTTCTTCGTCCACTGTTGGCCACAATGGCCATTGTTGCCATTGCAACCATCACCATAGGATGAGCCGAGCTGGATGCTGGCCATCGTCGCCGACCATCTTGAGGTCTCTTTCATCAGATCAAAAGCAAGGCCTCCTACCTTATTATCTATGTTTCTCTTTTTTTTCCGCTCATCAAAAGGGGTGCTTCTTTTATTTTTTGCCGACTCGCTTGTAGAAGGAGCTACTAGGGTATGAAGAAACATTAGATAAATACGGAAATAATGCACATATTAGATCATGCACAGCACTCTTGGAAGGAGATTTTAAATTAGTGCCAATGCCATGACTTCTAAAACAATAAACCACCACTATGACAATTAATATATTAAAAGTGAAGAAACCCTAGATGTAGCAGCATGTGAATGCTCCATGCCATGACAAAGGAGAAAGCTCAATCATGTACAACTTAGGGAAACCCCAAAACAGCAACCATAAACAAATATCTCTGATTCTTTAGAACCGTAACCTAAAAAACTGCACATTGGCTCTAGTCATTTTGCTGATAGTCTATTCCAATTATAGTAAGAGCATATTATGTATATAGCCAGTCAAAATACAAAACTGTCACAGAAAAATTTTAGAAAACTCAGCATTATAGACACCAACATTAATTGCAAGAAAAACAAAATCAGAAACAAAAACAAAAAATGTCAACAACGACTGGGCATTACGATGCAACTACATAATCTCATCATTGTCAGTCCACAATGCCTTGGCATTTATGTTGGAACTACATAAGAATGCTCATCATCATCAATCCACCGCCCTGATAACACAATAGCAAGAAAAATTATGCAAAGGCAACAGATGAAATGGAGAGCAGCTCTACCACATATACTCCTTTTGCGTGGCATTCGACTTTCATTTCTGCCTTCACAATCTGATCCGGAAAAGTCTATGCAAGCACTATCTGCATGATGATCACCCACAGACGACACCGAGTCAGTGGTTTCGGTCACCAAGAGAGCACCCAGGATATGCTGCTGATTGTCCAGCTCTCTTCTGCTTTCATGATTCCTTCTTCCTTAACCGCACGGTTCAAATTCTGTGAGAGATCCTTCGCACTTACTGCCCTTGCATGGTTCCACTGCAGCTCACCTAAGGCTGTGCTCATTGACATCTTACTACATTCTTGCTCAAGGTCCTCCAATCTGGGATTTATTGAATTCTGATGAGATCAGAGAATCTTATGCGGAGTTGAGCATACCTTTATGTCGTCAGCAGTAAGATATCGTCTAGATATCTGAAAGACCAACACAAGCAGTAACATATTATTTCTTCTCTTCTGGTACTAGATAATCCTATCAACTTGCAGGGTTTCACTTTGCATGTCCAGACCCAGAACCAGTTTTTATCCACGAAAAGAAATATTAAAAGTAGCGCTAAAAATGAAAATAGTTAGTGACATAAGCTTACTACTACACACTGCAGTTTACAAGAAAGGCAACAGTATTGATAATTACTTGACTTAAAGACTGATGTGGAAGTCCATGATAATTATGAAATTAATAACGAGAACTTTTAGAAACATTTGTCGCCTGATTTTTCTATTTACCAAATCCATCTTTTAAAAAAAAATCTAGCTGAATGAAACTACAAAGCCAGTGGTACTCAAGCCCATAAACTATCCCATGAAGAGATAATTCCTTTTGTTGCACATGATCATTGTATTAAAGATAGGAAAAAAATTATAAAGAAATGCGTAGCTAAAAATTGCATCATGATGCACAGAGGTCGCAAGAAAATGAAAGTAAACCATACAATGGCCATTGTTGCCATTGCAACCATCACAATAGGATTTAGTTGTGAGAGGCGCTTCTGTTTTTGGTTCTTTCTTCCTTTTTTTTTCTTTCTTCGTCCACTGTTGGCCACAATGGCCATTGTTGCCATTGCAACCATCACCATAGGATGTGCCGAGCTGGATGCTGGCCGTCGTCGCCGACCATCTTGAGGTCTCTTTCATCAGATCAAAAGCAAGGCCTCCTACCTTGTTATCTGTGTTTCTCTTTTTTTTCCGCTCATCAAAAGGGGTGCTTCTTTTATTTTTTGCAGACTCGCTTGTAGAAGGAGCTACTAGGGTATGAAGAAACATTAAATAAATAAGGAAATAATGCACATATTAGATCATGCACAGCACTCTTGGAAGGAGATTTTAAATTAGTGCCAGTGCCATGACTTCTAAAATAATAAAGCACCACCATGACAATTAATATATTAAAAGTGAAGAAACCCTAGATGTAGCAACATGTGAATGCTCCATGCCATGACAAAGGAAAAGCTCAATCATGTACAACTTAGGGAAACCCCAAAACAACAACCATAAACAAATATCTCTGATTCTTTAGAGCCGTAACCTAAAAAACTGCATATTGGCTCTAGTCATTTTGCTGCTAGTCTATTCTAATTATAGTAAGAGCATATTATGTATATAGCCGGTCAAAATACAAAACTGTCACAGAAAAATTTTAGAAAACTCAGCATTATAGACAACAACATTAATTGCAAGAAAAACAAAATCAGAAACAAAAACAAAAATGTCAACAACGACTGGGCATTACGATGGAACTACATAATCTCATCATTGTCAGTCCACCACGCCTTGGCATTTATGTTGGAACTACATAAGAAAGCTCATCATCATCAATCTACCACCCCGATAATACAACAGCAAGATAAATTATGCAAAGGCAACAGATGAAATGGAGAGCAGCTCTACCACATATACTCCTTTTGCATGGTATTCGACTTTCATTTCTGCCTTCACAATCTGATCCGAAAAAATCTCTGCAAGCATTATCTGCATGATGATCGCCCACAGATGACACCGAGTCAATGGTTTCTATCACCAAGATAGCACCCAGGATATGCTGTTGATTGTCCAGCTCTCTCCTGCTTTCATGATTCCTTCTTCCTTTAACCTCACGGTTCAAATTCTGTGAGAGATCATTCGCACTTACTGCCCTTGCATGGTTCCACTGCACCTCACCTAAGGTTGTGCTCATTGACATCTTACTACATTCTTGCTCAAGATCCTCCAAGCTGGGATTTACTGAATTCTGATGAGATCGGAGAATCTTATGCGGAGTTGAGCATACCTTTATATCGTCAGCAGTAAGATGTCGTCTAGATATCTGAAAGACCAACACAAGCAGTAACATATTATTTCTTCTCTTCTGGTACTAGATAATCCTATCAACTTGTAGGGTTTCACTTTGCATGTCCAGACTCGGAACCAGTTATTATCCATGAAAAGAAATATTAAAAGTAGCGCTAAAAATGAAAATAGTTAGTGACATAAGCTTACTACTACACACTGCAGTTTACAAGAAAGGCAACAGTACTGATAATTACTTGACTTAAAGACTGATGTGGAAGTCCATGATAATTATGAAATTAATAACAGGAACTTTTGGAAACATTTGTCTCCTGATTTTTCTATTTACCAAATCCATCTTTAAAAAAAAAAATCAAGCTGAATGAGGCTACAAAGCTAGTGGTACTCAAGCCCATAAACTATCCCATGAAGATATAATTCCTTTTGTTGTACATGATCATTGTATTAAAGATAGGAAAAAAATTATAAAGAAATGCGTAGCTAAAAATTGCATCATGATACATAGAGGTCGCAAGAAAATGAAAGTAAACCATACAATGGCCATTGTTGCCGTTGCAACCATTACCATAGGATTTAGTTGTGAGAGGCTCTTCTGTTTTTAGTTCTTTCTTCCTTTTTTTTTCCTTCTTCATCCATTGTTGGCCACAATGGCCACCGTTGCCATTGCAACCGTCCCCATAGGATGAGCCGAGTTGGATGCCAGCCATCGTCGCCGACCATCTTGAGGTCTTTTTCATCAGATCAAAAGCAAGGCCTCCTATCTTGTTATCTATGTTTCTCTTTTTTTTCCGCTCATCAAAAGGGGTGCCTCTATTTTTTTTTGCTGACTCGCTTGTAGAAGGAGCTACTAGGGTATGAAGAAACATTAGATAAATAAGGAAATAATGCACATATTAGATCATGCACAACACTCTTGGTAGTAGATTTAAAATTAGTTCCAATGCCATGACTTCTAAAACAATAAACCACCACCATGACAATTAATACATTAAAAGTGAAGAAACCCTAGATGGAGCGGCATGTCAATGCTCCATGCCATGACAAAGGAGAAAGCTCAATCATGTACAACTTTGGGAAACCCCAAAACATCAACCATAAACAAATATCTCTGATTCTTTAGAACCGTAACCTAAAAAACTGCACATTGGCACTAGTCATTTTGCTGATAGTCTATTCTAATTATAGTAAGAAAATATTATGTATATAGCCAGTCAAAATACAAAACTGTCATAGAAAAATTTTAGAAAACTCAGCACTATAGACAACAACATTAATTGCAAGAAAAAAAAATCAGAAACAAAAACAAAAATGTCAACAACGACTGGGCATTACGATGGAACTACATAATCTCATCATTGTCAGTCCACCACGCCTTGGCATTTATGTTGGAACTACATAAGAAAGCTCATCATCATCAATCCACCACCCCGATAATACAACAGCAAGATAAATTATGCAAAGGCAACAGATGAAATGGAGAGCAGCTCTACCACATATACTCCTTTTGCATGGTATTCGACTTTCATTTCTGCCTTCACAATCTGATCCGAAAAAATCTCTGCAAGCATTATCTGCATGATGATCGCCCACAGATGACACCGAGTCAATGGTTTCTATCACCAAGATAGCACCCAGGATATGCTGTTGATTGTCCAGCTCTCTCCTGCTTTCATGATTCCTTCTTCCTTTAACCTCACGGTTCAAATTCTGTGAGAGATCATTCGCACTTACTGCCCTTGCATGGTTCCACTGCACCTCACCTAAGGTTGTGCTCATTGACATCTTACTACATTCTTGCTCAAGATCCTCCAAGCTGGGATTTACTGAATTCTGATGAGATCGGAGAATCTTATGCGGAGTTGAGCATACCTTTATGTCATCAGCAGTAAGATATCGTCTAGATATCTGAAAGACCAACACAAGCAGTAACATATTATTCTTCTCTTCTGGTACTAGATAATCCTATCAACTTGCAGGGTTTCACTTTGCATGTCCAGACCCGGAACCAGTTATTATCCATGAAAAGAAGTATTAAAAGTAGCGCTTAAAATGAAAATAGTTAGTGATATAAGCTTACTACTACACACTGCAGTTTACAAGAAAGGCAACAGTACTGATAATTACTTGACTTAAAGACTGATGTGGAAGTCCATGATAATTATGAAATTAATAACAGGAACTTTCAGAAACATTTGTCTCTTGATTTTTCTATTTACCAAATCCATCTTAAAAAAAAAAATCCAGCTGAATGAAACTACAAAGCTAGTGGTACGCAAGCCCATAAACTATCCCATGAAGAGATAATTCCTTTTGTTGTACATGATCATTGTATTAAAGATAGGAAAAAATTAAAAAGAAATGTGTAGCTAAAAATTGCATCATGATACACAGAGGTCGCAAGAAAATGAAAGTAAACCATACAATGGCCATTGTTGCCATTGCAACCATCACCAAAGGATTTAGTTGCGAGAGGCTCTTCTGTTTTTGGTTCTTTCTTCCTTTTTTTCCCTTCTTCATCCACTGTTGGCCACAATGGCCATTGTTGCCATTGCAACCATCACCATAGGATGAGACGAGCTGGATGTTGGCCATCGTCGCCGACCATCTTGAGGTCTTTTTCATCAGATCAAAAGCAAGGCCTCCTACCTTGTTATCCATGTTTCTCTTTTTTTTCCGCTCATCAAAAGGGGTGCTTCTTTTATTTTTTGCCGACTCGCTTGTAGAAGGAGCTACTAGGGTATGAAGAAACATTAGATAAATACGGAAATAATGCACATATTAGATCATGCACAGCACTCTTGGAAGGAGATTTTAAATTAGTGCCAATGCCATGACTTCTAAAACAATAAACCACCACCATGACAATTAATATATTAAAAGTGAAGAAACCCTAGATGTAGCAGCATGTGAATGCTCCATGCCATGACAAAGGAGAAAGCTCAATCATGTACAACTTAGGAAAACCCCAAAACAGCAACCATAAACAAATATCTCTGATTCTTTAGAGCCGTAACCTAAAAAACTGCACATTGGCTCTAGTTATTTTGCTGATAGTCTATTCCAATTATAGTAAGAGCATATTATGTATATAGCCAGTCAAAATACAAAACTGTCACAGAAAAATTTTAGAAAACTCAGCATTATAGACAACAACATTAATTGCAAGAAAAACAAAATCAGAAACAAAAACAAAAAATGTCAACAACGACTGGGCATTACGATGGAACTACATAATCTCATCATTGTCAGTCCACCACGCCTTGGCATTTATGTTGCAACTACATAAGAAAGCTCATCATCATCAATCCACCACCCCGATAATACAACAGCAAGAAAAATTATGCAAAGGCAACAAATGAAATGGAGAGCAGCTCTACCACATATACTCCTTTTGCATGGCATTCGACTTTCATTTCTGCCTTCACAATCTGATCCAGAAAAGTCTCTGCAAGCATTATCTGCATGATGATCACCCACAGACGACATCGAATCGGTGGTTTCGGTCACCAAGACAGCACCCGGGATATGCTGCTGATTGTCTAGCTCTCTCCTGCTTTCATGATTCCTTCTTCCTTTAACCTCACGGTTCAAATTCTGTGAGAGATCATTCGCACTTACTGCCCTTGCATGGTTCCACTGCACATCACCTAAGGTTGCGCTCATTGACATTTTACTACATTCTTGCTCAAGATCCTCCAAGCTGGGATTTACTGAATTCTGATGAGATCGGAGAATCTTATGCGGAGTTGAGCATACCTTTATGTCGTCAGCAGTAAGATGTCGTCTAGATATTTGAAAGACCAACACAAGCAGTAACATATTATTTCTTCTCTTCTGGTACTAGATAATCCTATCAACTTGGAGGGTTTCACTTTGCATGTCCAGACCCGGAACCAGTTATTATCCATGAAAAGAAATATTAAAAGTAGCGCTAAAAATGAAAATAGTTAGTGACATAAGCTTACTACTACACACTGCAGTTTACAAGAAAGGCAACAGTACTGATAATTACTTGACTTAAAGACTGATGTGGAAGTCCATGATAATTATGAAATTAATAACAGGAACTTTCAGAAACATTTGTCTCCTGATTTTTCTATTTACCAAATCCATCTTTAAAAAAAAAATCAAGCTGAATGAGGCTACAAAGCTAGTGGTACTCAAGCCCATAAACTATCCCATGAAGAGATAATTCCTTTTGTTGTACATGATCATTGTATTAAAGATAGGAAAAAAATTATAAAGAAATGCGTAGCTAAAAATTGCATCATGATGCACAGAGGTCGCAAGAAAATGAAAGTAAACCATACAATGGCCATTGTTGCCATTGCAACCATCACCATAGGATTTAGTTGTGAGAGGCGCTTCTGTTTTTGGTTCTTTCTTCCTTTTTTTTTCCTTCTTCGTCCACTGTTGGCTACAATGGCCATTGTTGCCATTGCAACCATCACCATAGGATGAGCCGAGCTGGATGCTGGCCGTCGTCGCCGACCATCTTGAGGTCTCTTTCATCAGATCAAAAGCAAGGCCTCCTACCTTGTTATCTATATTTCTCTTTTTTTTCCGCTCATCAAAAGGGGTGCTTCTTTTATTTTTTGCTGACTCGCTTGTAGAAGGAGCTACTACGGTATGATGAAACATTAAATAAATACGGAAATAATGCACATATTAGATCATGCACAGCACTCTTGGAAGGAGATTTTAAATTAGTGCCAATGCCATGACTTCTAAAATAATAAAGCACCACCATGACAATTAATATATTAAAAGTGAAGAAACCCTAGATGTAGCAGCATGTGAATGCTCCATGCCATGACAAAGGAGAAAGCTCAATTATGTACAACTTAGGGAAACCCCAAAACAGCAACCATAAACAAATATCTCTGATTCTTTAGAGCCGTAACCTAAAAAACTGCACATTGGCTCTAGTCATTTTGCTGATAGTCCATTCTAATTATAGTAAGAGCATATTAAGTATATAGCCGGTCAAAATACAAAACTGCCACAGAAAAATTTTAGAAAACTCAGCACTATAGACAACAACATTAATTGCAAGAAAAACAAAATCAGAAACAAAAACAAAAAATGTCAACAACGACTGGGCATTACGATGGAACTACATAATCTCATCATTGTCAGTCCACTGCGCCTTGGCATTTATGTTGGAACTACATAAGAAAGCTCATCATCGTCAATCCACCACTCCGATAAGACAACCGCAAGAAAAATTATGCAAAGGCAATAGATGAAATGGAGAGCAGCTCTACCACATATACTCCTTTTGCGTGGCATTTGACTTTCATTTCTGCCTTCACAATCTGATCCAGAAAAGTCTCTGCAAGCACTATCTGCATGACGATCACCCACAGACGACACCGAGTCAGTGGTTTCTGTCACCAAGACAACACCCAGGATATGCTACTGATTGTCCAGCTCTCTCCTGCTTTCATGATTCCTTCTTCCTTTAACCTCACGGTTCAAATTCTGTGAGAGATCCTTCGCACTTACTGCCCTTGCATGGTTCCACTGCACCTCACCTAAGGCTGTGCTCATTGACATCTTACTACATTCTTGCTCAAGGTCCTCCAATCTGGGATTTACTGAATTCTGATGAGATCGGAGAATCTTATGCGGAGTTGAGCATACCTTTATGTCGTCAGCAGTAAGATATCGTCTAGATATCTGAAAGACCAACACAAGCAGTAACATATTATTTCTTCTCTTCTGGTACTAGATAATCCTATCAACTTGCAGGGTTTCACTTTGCATGTCCAGACCCAGAACTAGTTATTATCCATGAAAAAAAATATTAAAAGTAGCGCTAAAAATGAAAATAGTTAGTGATATAAGCTTACTACTGCACACTGCAGTTTACAAGAAAGGCAACAGTACTGATAATTACTTGATTTAAAGACTGATGTGGAAGTCCATGATAATTATGAAATTAATAACAGGAACTTTCAGAAACATTTGTCTCCTGATTTTTCTATTTACCAAATCCATCTTTAAAAAAAAAATCAAGCTGAATGGGACTACAAAGCTAGTGGTACTCAAGCCCATAAACTATCCCATGAAGAGATAATTCCTTTTGTTGTACATGATCATTGTATTAAAGATAGGAAAAAAAATTATAAAGAAATGCGTAGCTAAAAATTGCATCATGATACATAGAGGTTGCAAGAAAATGAAAGTAAACCATACAATGGCCATTGTTGCCATTACAACCATCACCATAGGATTTAGTTGTGAGAGGCTCTTCTGTTTTTAGTTCTTTCTTCCTTTTTTTTCCTTCTTCATCCACTGTTGGCCACAATGGCCACCGTTGCCATTGCAACCGTCACCATAGGATGAGCCGAGTTGGATGCCAGCCATCGTCGCCGACCATCTTGAGGTCTCTTTCATCAGATCAAAAGCAAGGCCTCCTACCTTGTTATCTATGTTTCTCTTTTTTTTCCGCTCATCAAAAGGGGTGCCTCTATTTTTTTTTGCTGACTCGCTTGTAGAAGGAGCTACTAGGGTATGAAGAAACATTAGATAAATAAGTAAATAATGCACATATTAGATCATGCACAGCACTCTTGGTAGTAGATTTTAAATTAGTGCCAATGCCATGACTTCTAAATAATAAACCCCCACCATAACAATTAATATATTAAAAGTGAAGAAACCCTAGATGTAGCGGCATGTCAATGCTCCATGACATGACAAAGGAGAAAGCTCAATCATGTACAACTCAGGGAAACCCCAAAACAGCAACCATATACAAATATCTCTGATTCTTTAGAGCTGTAACCTAAAAACTGCATGTTAGCTCTAGTCATTTTGCTGATAGTCTATTCTAATTATAGTAAGAGCATATTATGTATATAGCCAGTCAAAACACAAAACTGTCATAGGAAAATTTTAGAAAACTCAGCATTATGCACAACAACATTAATTGCAAGAAAAACAAAATCAGAAACAAAAACAAAAAATGTCAACAACGACTGGGCATTACGATGGATCTACATAATCTCATCATTGTCAGTCCACCGTGCCTTGGCATTTATGTTGGAACTACATAAGAAGGCTCATCATCATCAATCCACCACTCTGATAAGACAACCGCAAGAAAAATTATGCAAAGGCAACAGATAAAATGGAGAGCAGTTCTACCACATATACTCCTTTTGCGTGGCATTCGACTTTCATTTCTGCCTTCACAATCTGATCCGAAAAAGTCTCTGCAAGCACTATCTGCATGATGATCACCCACAGACGACGCCGAGTCAGTGGTTTCTGTCACCAAGACAGCACCCAGGATATGCTGCTGATTGTCCAACTCTCTCCTGCTTTCATGATTCCTTCTTCCTTTAACCTCACGGTTCAAATTCTGTGAGAGATCATTCGCACTTACTGCCCTTGTATGGTTCCACTGCACCTCACCTAAGGCTGTGCTCATTGACATCTTGCTACATTCTTGCTCAAGATCCTCCAAGCTGGGATTTACTGAATTCTGATGAGATCGGAGAATCTTATGCGGAGTTGAGCATACCTTTATGTCGTCAGCAGTAAGATATCGTCTAGATATATGAAAGGCCAACACAAGCAGTAACATATTATTTCTTCTCTTCTGGTACTAGATAATCCTATCAACTTGCAGGGTTTCACTTTGCATGTCCAGACCCGGAACCAGTTATTATCCATGAAAAGAAATATTAAAAGTAGCGCTTAAAATGAAAATAGTTAGTGATATAAGCTTACTACTACACACTGCAGTTTACAAGAAAGGCAACAGTACTGATAATTACTTGACTTAAAGACTGATGTGGAAGTCCATGATAATTATGAAATTAATAACAGGAACTTTCAGAAACATTTGTCTCTTGATTTTTCTATTTACCAAATCCATCTTTAAAAAAAAAATCTAGCTGAATGAAACTACAAAGCCAGTGGTACTCAAGTCCATAAACTATCCCATGAAGAGATAATTCCTTTTGTTGTACATGATCATTGTATTAAAGATAGGAAAAAAATTATAAAGAAATACGTAGCTAAAAATTGCATCATGATACAAAGAGGTCGCAAGAAAATGAAAGTAAACCATACAATGGCCATTGTTGCCATTGCAACCATCACCATAGGATTTAGTTGTGAGAGGCTCTTCTGTTTTTGGTTCTTTCTTCCTTTTTTTTTCCTTCTTCATCCACTGTTGGCCACAATGGCCATTGTTGCCATTGCAACCATCACGATAGGATGAGCCGAGCTGGATGCTGGCCATCGTCGCCAACCATCTTGTGGTCTTTTTCATCAGATCAAAAGCAAGGCCTCCTACCTTGTTATCTATGTTTCTCTTTTTTTTCCGCTCATCAAAAGGGGTGCTTCTTTTATTTTTTGCTGACTCGCTTGTAGAAGGAGCTACTAGGGTATGAAGAAACATTAGATAAATAAGGAAATAATGCACATATTAGATCATGCACAGCACTCTTGGAAGGAGATTTTAAATTAGTGCCAATGCCATGACTTCTAAAACAATAAACCACTACCATGACAATTAATATATTAAAAGTGAAGAAACCCTAGATGTAGCAGCATGTCAATGCTCCATGCCATGACAAAGGAGAAAGCTCAATCATGTACAACTTTGGAAAACCCCAAAACAGCAACCATAAACAAATATCTCTAATTCTTTAGAGCCGTAACCTAAAAAATTGCACATTGGCTCTAGTCATTTTGTTGATAGTCTATTCTAATTATAGTAAGAGCATATTATGTATATAGCCAGTCAAAATACAAAACTGTCACAGAAAAATTTTAGAAAACTCAGCATTATAGACAACAACATTAATTGTAAGAAAAACAAAATCAGAAACAAAAACAAAAAATGTCAACAACGACTGGGCATTACGATGGAACTACATAATCTCATCATTATTAGTCCACCACGCCTTGGCATTTATGCTAGAACTACATAAGAAAGCTCATCATCATCAATCCACCACTCCGATAAGACAACCGCAAGAAAAATTATGCAAAGGCAACAGATGAAATGGAGAGCGGCTCTACCACATATACTCCTTTTGCGTGGCATTCGACTATCAATTCTGCCTTCACAATCTGATCTGGAAAAGTCTTTGCAAGCACTATCTGCATGATGATCACCCACAGACAACACCGAGCCAGTGGTTTCTGTCACCAAGACAGCACCCAGGATATGCTGTTGATTGTCCAGCTCTCTCCTGCTTTCATGATTCCTTCTTCCTTTAACCTCACGGTTCAAATTCTGTGAGAGATCCTTCGCACTTACTGCCCTTGCATGGTTCCACTGCACCTCACATAAGGCTGTGCTCATTCGCATCTTACTACATTCTTGCTCAAGGTCCTCCAATCTGGGATTTACTGAATTCTGATGAGATCGGAGAATCTTATGCGGAGTTAAGCATACCTTTATGTCGTCAGCAGTAAGATATCGTCTAGATATCTGAAAGACCAACACAAGCAGTAACATATTATTTCTTCTCTTCTGGTACTAGATAATCCTATCAACTTACAGGGTTTCACTTTGCATGTCTAGGCCCAGAACCCGTTATTGTCTATGAAAAGAAATATTAAAAGTAGCGCTTAAAATGAAAATAGTTAGTGACATAAGCTTACTACTACACACTGCAGTTTGCAAGAAAGGCAACAGTACTGATAATTACTTGACTTAAAGACTGATGTGGAAGTCCATGATAATTATGAAATTAATAACAGGAACTTTCAGAAACATTTGTCTCCTGATTTTTCTATGTACCAAATTCATCTTTAAAAAAAAAAATCTAGCTGAATGAACCTACAAAGCTAGTGGTACTCAAGCCCATAAACTATCCCATGAAGAGCTAATTCCTTTTGTTGTACATGATCATTGTATTAAAGATAGGAAAAAAATTATAAAGAAATGTGTAGCTAAAAATTGCATTATGATACACAGAGGTCGCAAGAAAATGAAAGTAAACCATACAATGCAACCATCACCATAGGATTTAATTGTGAGAGGCTCTTCTGTTTTTGGTTCTTTCTTCCTTTTTTTTTCCTTCTTCGTCCACTATTGGCCACAATGGCCATTGCAACCATCACCATAGGATGAGCCGAGCTGGATGCTGGCCATCGTCGCCGACCATCTTGAGGTCTTTTTCATCACATCAAAAGCAAGGCCTCCTACCTTGTTATCTATGTTTCTCTCTTTTTTTTTGCTCATCAGAAGGGGTGCTTCTTTTTTTTTTGTTGACTTGCTTGTAGGAGGAGCTACTAGGGTATGAAGAAAAATTAGATAAATAAGGAAATAATGTACATATTAGATCATGCACAGCACTCTTGGAAGGAGATTTTAAATTAGTGCCAATGCCATAACTTCTAAAATAATAAACCACCACCATGACAATTAATTTATTAAAAGTGAAGAAACCCTAGATGTAGCAATGTCAATGCTCCATGCCATGACAAAGGAGAAAGCTCAATCATGTACAACTCAGGGAAACCCCAAAACAGCAACCATATACAAATATCTCTGATTCTTTAGAGCTGTAACCTAAAAACTGCACATTAGCTCTAGTCATTTTGTTGATAGCCTATTCTAATTATAGTTAGAGCATATTATGTATATAGCCAGTCAAAATACAAAACTGTCATAGAAAAATTTTAGAAAACTCAGCATTATGCACAACAACATTAATTGCAAGAAAAACAAAATCAGAAACAAAAACAAAAAATGTCAACAACGACTGGGCATTACGATGGAACTACATAATCTCATCATTGTCAGTCCACCGTGCCTTGGCATTTATGTTGGAACTACATAAGAAGGCTCATCATCATCAATCCACCACTCTGATAAGACAACCGCAAGAAAAATTATGCAAAGGCAACAGATAAAATGGAGAGCAGCTCTACCACATATACTCCTTTTGCGTGGCATTCGACTTTCATTTCTGCCTTCACAATCTGATCCGAAAAAGTCTCTGCAAGCACTATCTGCATGATGATCACCCACAGAGGACGCCGAGTCAGTGGTTTCTGTCACCAAGACATCACCCAGGATATGCTGCTGATTGTCCAACTCTCTCCTGCTTTCATGATTCCTTCTTCCTTTAACCTCACGGTTCAAATTCTGTGAGAGATCATTCGCACTTATTGCCCTTGCATGGTTCCACTGCACCTCACCTAAGGCTGTGCTCATTGACATCTTACTACATTCTTGCTCAAGGTCCTCCAAGCTGGGATTTACTGAATTCTGATGAGATCGGAGAATCTTATGCGGAGTTGAGCATACCTTTATGTCGTCAGCAGTAAGATATCGTCTAGATACCTGAAAGACCAACACAAGCAGTAACATATTATTTCTTCTCTTCTGGTACTAGATAATCCTATGAACTTGCAGGGTTTCACTTTGCATGTCTAGACCCAGAACCAGTTATTATCCATGAAAAGAAATATTAAAAGTAGCGCTTAAAATGAAAATAGTTAGCGACATAAGCTTACTACTGCACACTACAGTTTACAAGAAAGGCAACAGTACTAATAATTACTTGACTTAAAAACTGATGTGGAAGTCCATGATAATTATGAAATTAATAACAGGAATTTTCAGAAACATTTGTCTCCTGATTTTTCTATTTACCAAATCCATCTTTAAAAAAAAAATCTAGCTGAATGAAACTACAAAGCTAGTGGTACTCAAGCCCATAAACTATCCCATGAAGAGATAATTCCTTTTGTTGTGCATGATCATTGTATTAAAGATAGGAAAAAAATTATAAAGAAATGCGTAGCTAAAAATTGCATCATGATACACAGAGGTCGCAAGAAAATTGAAGTAAACCATACAATGGTTCAAATGCACATCCAACAATCAAATACAGCATCATTATAAATAAGCATATTCAGAATACGAATTCTGAAAAAATAAAGCATATTAAAATCCATGAAACTCGGAACATATACCTGAGGACTGGGAGTAATGGCTCTTGTTTCCAAATATGTGATGCTGGGCCGGGCAACTTCAGACAATGTCTCTGAGTGCTCTTTGTGTGTCTCACTTAGCCCTCCATTTTTAGACTGCTCAAAATGAATTACTGAACTACCACGACTGGAGCCAGCCTTGCAAAGGCAGCCATCTTTCAATGTCCTGCCCACGACACCAAAGTCACCACTCCACGACCTTCTTTTGTCATGTCTAGCACACACAAAGTCACAAGATGATTGCTCAACTGGGAATAATGAATCCACAAAAGCATCATAATCAACAAAAGAAACAGCAGTTTGTGACTCGGGCGTGGGAACTTCAGGAGAACCAGCACCCCTCTTGACTATATGATCTTTGGCTGCCCATAACTTTCCCCCATTGTTTCTCCTATCAAAATCTAAACCAATGATTGGATTAGGAGAGACTTCATATCTAGATCCTTTCTTTGCAGCTATTGTCTTAGCAGTCTGTAATGCCTCGAAAGCTGCACCTCTGACATTCAGCATATGATCCCTCTGGCATTTCCCCATGACATCAACAATGTTTGGAATTTCTGAAAAAATGCTCCTCGAATCGACATACTTCATCAAGATATTAATCATCTGAATGGCTGATAACCTTACCCGAGAATCGCTATCTTTAACACCAGCACACAAAATCTGTAAGCCAGATCTCACGAGAGACCTTGCATAAGCCTCAACTATCAGAGCATTGTCCTTCAGTAGAGCCACAGCCAATGACAAATGAGAACTCGTCTGAGTCTGCTTCTCCTCAAGAGCCCCAGCAACTTTTAGGCAGACTTCATTCACCAATTCATCCGATGCAAACTGCCAGTTATCGGACCCCACAAAAGCCTTCAGGCATAGAGCCACCCCGGAGGCGACACTCTCCTGGGGACCCATCAGACAATCAGAGAGCGGCTTGCAGAGGGAGGAAACAATCCTCCTCTTCTCATCATCCGGCATGGAATGATCGATACCATACCGAGCAATTGCAGAAACGACTTTGGAGCATGCCTGCTGGAGGGCGAAAGATCCAGCGCTCGAAAGCAATGTCTGTATGATCATCGACATGATGCTGTCAATATGTGGCACCATGCCGCGGCCATGGACCCTTGCAAGAACCTCAAACAGGGATACCCTGCACTCGCCGAAGGATGAGCCCGGCTCCTTGGTTTCACAGATTTGAGCAAGAAAGAGGGGGATGGTTCTAGAGTCCAGATCCTTGACATAAGATTCTAAAGCCTTCATGGCGGCCCTGCGACTGTCCGGGTCCTTGTCGAGGTTTTCGAGCTCCTCACGGAGCACCAGAATTAGATTTCTACCCATCAGAGGCACTGAAAACATCAAAAAAAAGAACCGCAAGAATAGTCAAGAATTCCAAGAGAATCGATCCCTTCCCGGTTGGATTCAGTAGAACGATAAAAGAAAACTCAAGCTAATAAGAGAAGGAAGACAGGGTCAGAAGAATTAGGTCATCAAGAAGCGGCTATTGAAAAGTTCTCTCACTATTGCGGCGATCAAAGAGTTAGCAGAAGAATTTAAATCGTGATAAAAATAAGATGATTTTGGGCAAATTCTTTTGAAATGGGATCTAAAAACTTCAACAAAAAAAGGAGGTCTACAATTTTATTCCCTACAATCGATCTGCTGGAAAGTTTAAAAAGAATAGAAACCTATCTCGATATAAGCAGAAGTGATTACAATCAAAAGGAAAGTAAAAATATGCAAGAAACCGATCGAAAAAAGACGAACCTGATCGGGAGAGTGAGAAGCTTTCGGCTGTGTTCGCTTTTTCTTTCTTTGCTCTGCTTCGACTGATGAACCAAAGAGCGGAGAAGAGATGGATCTTTCTTGGCTAACCATGTATGTACGTAAGGATTCGAAAGAGGGGAGCCGATTTTCACCAAAAAAAAAGAGGGGAGCCGAAAAATCCGGAGGCGAGAAGATTCGGAGGGCTTGTAAGAATTAGGTAGGGTTTTAAGTGTACAGAAAAGGGCGGAGTTTTTTTCCTTCTTTCCTTCTTTCTTTTTCCAGGCAGGCTGGATGGAGATAACTTCTCCAGCGCTACTTTATGAAATAGTAACGCATTTTACTTTTCATTATTATAATTATTATATTTCAAAAATTATTAGTTAAAGATGATATTTTAACAGACTAGTAATAAAGCATAATATATATATATATATATATATATATATATATATATATATATGAGCGGCTATTATTGGTAAGAACCGCCAAAGCAAAAAAAAAAAAAAAAAAAAAAACTAATAGTATAGATTAGCTGCTGAAATATCATACTCTTGATATAATTAAGGTTAAGTTTTGTTACAGCTAACAAATTACTATGAATTTATATGATGGAGATGAAGGACTCTTTCTTATACATAAAATGATGAAAAGTTTTAATAAAATTATAGCATGGTTAAAATCTTGAAAAAGAAATCTAATCATGGTTAGTAAAAATTGAAATTAAGAAGATATAGGTGTGTTTATATAGCATGGAATCCAAACATTTGCCCTATAGCATGCTTTATAGGGCCAAACTAGCATTGATATGGCAAAATATTATTTGATCTTTCATTGTATGATATAGAAATTCCCTCGTGCCACAGGGGAACAAAAGAAAAGACTACGGTGGTAATTGAATGGAGTCCTGGAGCATTACCATTCTCTTTGTTGAGGCAAAAAGACGCTTCTCTTTTGTTGCTTTGAGGTACAATTTTCATATTTTAAAATTTTGATAAAAACTTATGTTTTAATAGATATTTTAGAATTTGCCTTAATAAGAAACTATTTTTTATAGATATATAAGCAAATATGTATATATGTTTAATTGTTAGGTAAATATTCAAATTTTGTTAAAAAATAGTTTCTTATGAAAAGTTTATACTAGTTTTCTACTACTGCAAGATATTCTAGAAATATTTAGTATTCAATTGAAAATTAAAGGAAAGAAAATATTTGCTTGTCCGTCCTTATAAGTAACTAGATCTTTTCCGATCCTAAAGCAAAGACATGTTTGCTATGAGAGAATTATTCATGGAATAGCAATAACCTTAGTCAAGCCAGGATAAGGGAGTAGGTAATTTAATTCTATGACGGGTGGCCAGCTCAGCTTAGGTTGGCTGGAGTTTATAGGAAATGACAAAAAATTAATGTGAATAAGTTGATGCATTAAATACAATAGCTTCCAACGATGTGATTATAAAAATTCAGACTATAAATGGAAGTAACTGGAACGCAATCCTTGTACATAAACGGTTTTATTAATTTTATTATTTCTTTTTTCCTACAAATATCGATGCTATCAAGATATGTCATTAATCTTTTTCCCATAAAGATAATATCATTTAATTCATTATAAAGTCACCTACATGGATCCAAACACTTATAGGTTCGTATAATAGTTAGCACATGAACATGCAACTACTCACTACATGTATATTATTTTACTCCAACTCCATATGTTAATAATTTTGAGTCTGTTTGGCGTCGTTGGTATTTTGGTGTTTTTTCTCTATAAATTTGTGAAATAACATATGAAGATTGATGTGCAAGATAGCATCTGCATGAGATTTCTGCTATCCATTGCTTCTATTTCATTCTTTTTAAAAACAATAGATCTATGCATCCAATAACTTTGATGCAAACAATGCCAAAAAGACAAAATGTTACATGTCATTCATTCTAATTTATTTTTCTTCTTAGATTTCTGAAAGCAAACACAGAGAACACAAGTAATATCAAATCGACCCTTAGTGCTTAGTATCAAATGAAAGCTCTCCCTTTCTCCCCTCTCCATAAATACATTACTTTTTTGCTAAAAAAGAACAATAATACAGCTCATTCTTTTCTATCCTTTCCACCTTGATTATTGTTATTGATAGTACAAAAGGTGCCTTCTACATTGTATTAGCATCAATTAGGGGATATGCATTTTTTTCTACATTGTATATTCCATCATTGTGTTTGAATGCATTAATATAGTGCGCTTTAAACATAGCTAGCTAATTGTAATATTTTTTTTAAAATATGGTAGTAATTCATCACTATTCAAGTTTGACTCTGAGACTTCTCTTTTGGAGAGGAAGGCACCAACCAACTCAGCTAACAATTGTTGGTTGATTCATAATTATTTTCTATACGCAGTCATGGACAATATTGAGTATGCACCGCATACATCCTTAGAGTCAAAAAAAGAGTTTAAAAACATTAATTGATTATCGAAGTGGTCAGCGTGTTTTAATTGGATGTCTCTATGCACTTGAAAATTGTTTAGCGAGGGAGGTTGCACTCGTACCAAATTGCTTTCATTATACATGGCCACTACATAGTGTTCCTCAACCAGTGTGTGACTTTGTATTGACATGAGGGTGTATTTTATATTGAATTGGTGAACAGTGGACATTTATATCTGGAAATCACTATTAGAATTTGAGATGAGATTCATGTGTACAACTTACAAGGGGTCCTTAGATGCGAAGAGCACAACTTCTTCTTGTACTCTCTCTTGTGAATTTAGGGCCAACCTATATGTTGATTAAGATACCTTATATATGCTTGATATCGAGCAATATTTGCCAGACTTGAGTACGAGTGAGGTTTAGACTAACCAAAGTAGAAACCATCATATAACAGTATAACACTAGCCATATTAGAGCAAAGATATATTCAGCTACAAGAGATAAGGAACTTAGGCAATCAGTTTTATTTTATAAAAATATTGATAAATTGATTTGCAAAATTAGTACAATTAGTAAGTATTAATTTGATACATGGTTTCATGCAAAACAATTTACTAAAATATGTCTTGTTGCCCAAGGTGACAAGCCAAGAGGGGGGGTGAATTGGTTTCTTTTAAATTTAAACTATCTTACTCAAGTCAAATGGATGGTTAGTAAGCTAAAGCAAATCACAACACAAACAACACAAAGTATAGTGGTTCGGTGCTCTCCTTAGCACCTACGTCCACTCCCCAAGCGACCCCTTGGGAATTCACTATAATCTCGCGGATTACAGTTGGATTGTTTTCCGGGCTCACAATCCAAAAACCTTTGTTGGTTTTACGGGCTCACCAATGAACCTTTACACTTTGGTTTTCCGGGTTCACCAAAAACCTTTGTTGGTTTTACGGGCTCACCAACGAACCTTTACAATTAGTTTTCCGGGCTCACCAATCAACCTACTCCGTTAGTTTTCCGGGCTCACCAACCAACCTTTACAAGTTGTTTAACAAATAAAGAAAGAAGATTTAAACTCCTAAATGAGCAAATGAAACAATATAAACTACAAAGAAGAGTATAGAAAATATTTATCGCTTTGAAGTGGCTTCTCTCTTCTTTGTCAAGGATGCTTCACTCTACAAGGGAGGATGGAGCTCTTGATGACTCTTTGAATCTGCTCAACCCCTTTCTTTGATTCTTGAATGAAGCACTTGGATGAAGAAGATTAGGGCACTTTTGTTTTCTTGTGTACTCTTTGATATTGCTTTCAAAAGGTTGTTCTATCTGATGAATAGTGCCACTTTAAATAGTCTCCTACATCCATTGAACAAGCCCCAATGGTTAGAATTCCAAAACTAGCCATTACTGACTTTGGGAAGGACAAAAAGTACATCTGCAGAACTAGCCGTTATGCTTCAGCCCGTGTTTGGGTCGGCTCAACCTGTCCTTGGGTCGACCCAACTTTCACTTGGGTCAACTCAAACATTCCTTGGGTCGACTCTCTCAGAAAACACAGAAACTTGAAATTCAGCCTTCCTTCCCTTGGGTCGACCCAACCATTCTTTGGGTCGACTCAACTTCTTCTTGGGTCGACCCTCTCAGTAATTTCAGAGAACCATTTTCTGTCTTCTTTTCTGTCTTGCCTTTGGGTCGACCCTCTCAAGGTTTGGGTCGACTCAAGCTTGGGTCGACTCAACTACTTCTTGGGTCGACCCTCTCAGTGAATCCAGAGAACCATTGTTCTGTCTTGTTTTGAGGATCTTGATGTTTGGGTCGACTCATGCTTTCCTTGGGTCGACCCAACTCACTGTTCATCTGTGCCATTTTTGCAGAAGTGTGCCAAATGATTTTTTGATGTGCCGGGGTCGACCCAATCATCCTTTGGGTCGACTCAATCCACACTTTGCTGCATCTCAAGGTTAGATTCATTCAAATAAACAATGAAATGTATCTATATCAATTTATACAAATATCCTGAGAGTAATAGTCTTATAAATGAAGTATCAATTTAACTTATAACATACTCTAGATAATTGCTTGTTAATCATCAAAATAACACTATCATCCTCAATCTCCCCCTTTTTGATGATTACAAAATAAAGAGTATGAGCCTATTGATACTTGTCTTTAAGATCAGTTTTTAAAAGGGCTTAACTTGCTGAATTTCAGCTTTTCATATATAAGAGTGAAATCTCCCCCTATTTCATTTAAATGTTGCCAATTTGACTTTTTGAATTGCTCCCCCTTTCATTTATAATTCATTAACGATGAAACTTCAAAAATTAGAGATAAAATATGAGTTTCAGGTTATGTATCGGGGTGCGAGAGGTGCGTGCCAAATTCTGAAATTATATGTGCCAAATTCTGAAATTTGATAGAAATTTTTGATTTGATGATTTTCATTGTTACAAATTGCTCCCCCTTGGATGTATAAGCTTTCTTATATGATTTTCAATTTGTTTGCCCAATTATTTCTCTTTTCTTGCATAAGTTCTTATTTCTCTTTCTTTACATAACTTCTTATTTCTTTTTCTTTACTTCTCCTTTCTTTAACTTTCTTTACTTTTGCTCTTATTAAACTTTCTTTACTTACTCTAAAGATATCTTTAGTTCTTCCCTTTTTGTTACTTTATTTACTCTAAACAATATCTTTACTTCTCCCCTAAGATCTTTACTTCTTCTAAAATAAATACTCTTTCTTTACTTCTTCCCCTTTTTGTTATCATCAAAAAGATACATGGGAAAGATGCAATAAATACCAAACTTCAAATTTCATTGATCAAAATGGGAACATTTGCATACATTCATGCCAAAAACAAAAACAGATACAATGTTCCTGAATCAAAGTTTAAAGATACATGATAAAAGCAAAATACATATGAGAACTAGATATCTAGCCTAGGCTCTAAACATAGATGCTAAGATCAGCATAGGGAGACTCTAACGGCTGGGATCTAGTCCTCATCCTCCTAGTGTACGTGGTGAGGGGAGGTCGAGCCTGGTGAGACTGTGTCTGGCGTGGAGCACGACGAGCTGGATGACTCTGTGCCGAAATCTCTGACTCAGCAGCCTGTGGCACAGATGGTCCATGGGTCTCTCTCTCTCTCCGGAGTGCTCCTATCTGCTGCCTCAGATCACTGATCTCAGCAGACATGACGTCCAATCGGGCGTCCAATCGGCTCGTCAGCCCGTCAGTGATAGTCCTCGCCTGAGCTGATATGAGCTCAGTCATCCTGCTCCAGAACTCATCCGTATCTCTCAGAGGAACGGATGATGATGGTCCAGCCTCTGAAGGTGCAGTAGGATGATCCATATGCTCCTCATCCTCATCCTCTAGTGCATCTCCCTCTGGTGCCTCACCTTGAATGCCTGCTCCAGTGTGAATCCACTGCCCGTTCACTTTCTCATATCCCATGCGTATAAGTGTCCGTGCAGTGTATGTGTCAGTATGATGCAGACTCTTGGATGCCTCCTCCTCGAGAGCTAAACCGTGCTGTCGAAAAATCAAGGTGAGTATCATACCATAAGGTAGTGATACCCTGGAGTTGCACATCACCTTCCTCATCTGTCTCAGTATCATGGCCGGAAGATTTAGAGGAATCCCCTGAATCATACACTCCATCACTGCTAGATCTCGCTCTGTGATGAGATCGAATCTCCCGGTCTTTGGAAATAAGATTCTATTTATTATACTGAGCAGTAATATCATTTCAGCAGTAAGAGAACTAGCTATTACCTTCGCGGAAAAGTCGAAGTTCTCATTTTCCATGATCAACTGTAGAGCTCTCATTTTGTTTTCAAGCTTTTCCGGAGTGGCTCCTACGCAGGGTAGATGAAGTAGCTCACTCAAGCTCTCCTCGGAAACTCGAACTCGAACCCCTCGAACTTCCGAAACAAGCCCTCCCATACCAGTTTTGAGGAAGGCATAGAACTCCTGAATCAATCCGGGGTAGATCATCACGTCTAGGGAGCAAAGATACTCCCAACCTTGCCTTTGGATCCATTCCCTCAACCGAAACCCTTCTTGATCAAAGAACTCGGAATGGATCCTTCTCCCCGTTGTAACCGGTCTCCCCGCAAATCTTGCAAGTATCACTGAGGGGGAAGGAGGAGGAGGGGCCTCCGCACGTGCCTCACGTCGTGGAGACACGGTAGATGGCTCCGTAGGTTGCCTTTCCTCCCGTTGGATCCGTGTGACTCTTCCGGATCTCTTGGCTACGGCTCTTTTGGGTCCCATTTCTCTAAGATCTCAAGGTAATCTACTGTTTGGAGGAGTTTGGAGGAGTTTGGAGAGTGGGGATTAGAGTATTCAGAAGAGGACAAGGGCAAACAGTGCCCTAACAATGCTCTCGGGTCCCCTTTTGATAGTGGGGTCCCGACGTTGGGTCGACTCAAGATTTTTCTTGGGTCGACTCCACGTTGGGTCGACCCAAGTGCAGAATTTTTTCTTTTCTCTTCCTTTTTGCTTCTAAGAATTTTTCTTGCTTCCAATCCTTATAAACTCTTTATGGGACAATGATACATGAGTAAGGAATCTCTAGATAACAAATTTGACTCATGTTTCATGGAATTTTAGAAATTAGAAGAATGTATCATGAGACTACTAGCTCTCTTTTTATATTTCTTCAATAAAAAGGATCACATATGCCTAATTCTCTCCTTAGCATGCAGAATCTATCTTCACTCAATGGTTTCATAAATATGTCGGCTAATTGTTTTTCAGTGCATATATGCTCAATACATATATTTCCATTTTGCACATGATCCCTAATAAAATGGTACCTTATTTCTATGTGTTTGGCTTTAGAGTGCTGAACTGGATTTTTAGTAAGATTGATGGCACTAGTATTATCACACTTAATAGGAATATTATCTAGTGTAACTCCATAATCCTCTAGTTGTTGCTTAAGCCATAATACTTGAGCACAACAACTACCAGCAGCTATATATTCAGCTTCAGCTGTGGACAGTGCCACTGAATTCTGCTTTTTGCTAAACCATGATACTAAGTTATTTCCTAAGAATTGACATATGCCACTTGTGCTCTTCCTATCTAATTTGCATCCGGCAAAATCAGCATCTGAATACGCAAGCAAATTTAGACAGGAGTCCCTTGAGTACCATAGCCCTATATTGGTAGTTCCTCTTAAATATCTAAGGATTCTCTTAACAGCACTTAAATGTGACTCCTTAGGATCCGATTGGTATCTAGCACATATTCCTACACTAAATACGATGTCGGGTCTACTAGCAGTAAGATAGAGCAAGGATCCAATTAGTCCTCTATAGAGCTTGATATCAATACTCTTTCCTTTTTCATCCTTGTCTAGCTTGCTAGTGGGATTCATTGGAGTGCCTACTCCCTTATGATTTTCATTTCCAAACTTCTTTAGTATTTCCTTTGTATACTTAGTTTGATGAATGAAAATGCCTTCTTTAGTTTGTTTGATTTGTAATCCTAGAAAGAAGCTTAGTTCTCCCATCAAACTCATTTCAAATTCTCCATGCATTAAATCAGCAAATTCTTTGCAAAGAGTATCATTTGTGGCACCAAAGATTATGTCATCTACATATATTTGTACCACTAATAGATTTTTGTCCTTTCTTTTGAGAAATAGAGTTTTATCTACATTTCCTCTACTAAAGTCATTATTAAGCAGAAATTTGCTTAGTCGATCATACCAAGCCCTAGGTGCTTGCTTTAATCCATATAATGCCTTATGTAGTTTAAAGACATGATTTGGCAATTCATGATTCTCAAAACCTGGAGGTTGTTCTACATATTCCTCCTCCTCAATAAAACCATTTAAGAATGCACTCTTCACATCCATTTGATATAATTTGAAATCCATGAAACATGCAAATGCTAGAAGTAATCTAATAGCCTCTAATCTAGCTACAGGAGCAAATGTCTCATCAAAATCTATTCCTTCTTCTTGATTGTATCCCTTAGCTACAAGTCTAGCCTTATTTCTTATAACTAATCCATTTTCATCTAATTTATTTCTAAATATCCATTTTGTTCCAATTACTGAATTATGCTTTGGTCTTTCAGTTAATGTCCATACATTACTTCTTTTGAATTGATTTAATTCTTCTTGCATGGCATTTATCCAGTTAGTATCTTTTTCAGCTTCTTCATAAGTCTTAGGTTCTAATTGTGAAACGAAAGCAAGATAATCATTTAAATTCCTAAGAGATGATCGAGTTCTTACCTCTTGAGATGGATCACCAATGATTAAGTCTTTAGGATGTCCATATGCATACCTCCATTCCTTTGGCAAGTTTTGGGATTGTGGTGGCACGCTATCATCTCCCTTATCTTGATTTGGCACATCATCAATATTCAACTTTTCAAAGTCGATAATTTCTGTATCATCATCAACAATATTTTCTTTCCTAGCAGACTCACTATCAGACTCATCAAATATAATATTGACTGACTCTTCCACTACTAAGGTTCTTTTATTGAATACTCTGTATGCCCTGCTAGATGTGGAGTATCCTAAGAAGATACCTTCATCTGACTTGGCATCAAATTTACTTAGATCCTCCTTGCCATTGTTTAAGTGAAACATCTACATCCAAAAACTTTAAGATATTTAGCAGTTGGTTTCTTATTCTTCCAGAGTTCATAAGGAGTTTTCTTGGTTATAGGTCGTATTAAAACTCGATTTAGAATATGGCAAGCAGTGTTTATAGCTTCAGCCCAAAAGTACTTTGGAAGATTTGACTCACACAACATTGTGCGTGCCATTTCTGCCAATGTCCTATTTTTCCTTTCAATAACCCCATTTTGTTGAGGCGTTCTAGGTGCTGAAAATTGATGTGATATTCCATTTTTAGTGCAAAATTCTTCAAAGTGTTGATTTTCAAATTCCGTACCATGATCACTTCGAATTGCTACTAAGGTGAGTTTCTTTTCATTTATGATATTATTATATAGTTTCAAAAATTCTGAAAATGCTTCATTCTTATGTGCCAAAAATGAAACCCATGTATACCTTAAAAAATCATCAACAATAACTAGTCCATATTTCTTCCCTCCTAGACTTGCAGTTCTAGTAGGTCCAAATAAATCCATGTGTATGAGTTCAAATGGTCTAGTTGTTGATACTACATTCTTCGATTTGAAAGATGATTTAGTTTGTTTTCCCAATGAACATGGTCCACATATTTTGTCCTTTTCAAAGATCAATTTTGGCACATCTTTTATTAATTCCTTCTTAACTAGTTTTGATATTAATTCCATACTAGCATGTCCTAATCTTCGATGCCAAAGCCAACTAGTTTCATTTTTCTTTTCTTCATTAGTAATTAAGCATAAACCATTTTTCCTGCCTAACTCATGAAGACTACTAAGTAAATATTTCTTTGCCTTTGTCCTACAAGTACAATGCTATTATCTTTAGGATTAGTGATTATGCATACAGATGCTTCAAATGTAACTTTAAACCCTTTATCACAAAATTGACTTATACTAAGAAGGTTATGTTTCAAACCTTTAACTAATAAGACATTTTCTATAAAAATAGATGGAGCAATGAAAATTTTACCCTTTCCAATGATATCCCCTTTACCATTGTCTCCATAGGTTACTACTCCACCTTTCTTTGATTCCAAGGTGACAAATTGATCTACGTCACCGGTCATGTGTCTTGAACAGCCGCTATTTAGATACCATCGTTTTTCCACTTTATCAGCTGTAAGACACACCTGCAATCAAGATCAAGAAGAAACTTTAGGTACCCAAACTAAGTTGGGTCCTTTAGGGTTAGTACTCCATGTTCCTTTTGGAACCCAAACTTTCTTGAAGTTAATCTTTTGATTATAACTTGATTTGTTTTGACTGAACTTTCTAAAGTTACATTCATATGCTCTATGTCCTAACTTATTGCAGCAATAACAAGTAATATTTTCACTTTTAGCTTTTACAAAAATGTTCTTTAAGAATTTTTGTTTCCTATTTGTTCTATATCCTAAACCAGTCTTATCATATACAGCTTTTTGGCTATCAAGAATCATATTTAATTTGGTAGAACTAAGTTTAAATTTATCTACCAAGGATTTATATTTTTCAGCATCTTCTTTTAGCTTGATATTTTCAGTAATTAGATCCTTGGTTTCATTTGTAAGTTTCCTACTCAAAGTTTCACAGGTATGAGACAGTTTTAACTTGTCCTTAATAAGAGATTGATTTTCTTCTTTTAGAACTTTATTTCTATTAATTAGTTTCTTATGTTCTTCCATGAGTTCTAAGAATGCATCATGTAATTCATCAACAGTAAAATCACAGTCAAGTTCAGAATCTACCTCATCGTCATTGGCCATATGACACATTTGGGCCGTCTCTTGATGATCTTCCTCCTCCGAACTTGATTCCTCACTTTCACTCCATTCAGCCATGAAATTCTTCTTTTTCAACTTTCTTGTCATCCACTTCAAATCTGGGCAATCTATCTTATAATGCCCGGGTTTGTTACACTCATAGCAAATGGGAGTTTCTTTTTCCTTTTCTTTGTCCTTACCCTTTTCTTTGCTTGAGTTACCTTTAAGAAAGGGTTTCTTTTTATGGAACCTATTCTTACCTCTCATAAATTTTCTGAATTTTCTCCCAAGCACAGCCATCCCTTCTTCATCGATTTCTTCATCATTATCTGAATCTTCTGATTCAGTTAGTTGTTTAGGGGTGGTAGTCTTTAGGGCAATGGGCTTTCTTCTCTTGACCTCATCTTCTGAATTTTGCCTCATTGTCAACTCATGGGTCATGAGTGATCCTAGAAGCTCCTCTAACTGCAGTGTGTTGAGGTCCTTTGCTTCTTGAATAGCGGTTACCTTGGCCTCCCAATTCCTTGGTAGAGACCTGAGAATTTTTCGCACCAAATCAGAGTTAGAGTAAGACTTTCCTAAACTCTTAAGCCCATTTATAATATCAGTAAAACGAGTAAACATATCAGTTATGGACTCAGTAGATTCCATTTTAAACAATTCATACTTGTGTACTAATATGTTTATCTTTGACTCCTTAACTTGATTGGTCCCTTCATGTGTGACCTCAAGTCTGTCCCAAATTTCTTTGGCAGTAGTGCAAGTAGATATTCTATTAAATTCATTTACATCTAATGAGCAGTAAAGTATATTTATGGCTTTTGCATTTAACTGTGCTAATCTTCTATCACTTTCATTCCAATCCATTTCTGGTTTGGGTATGATAGTGCCCTCTATGTTAAGTGTGGGTGTGTGAGGTCCTCTAGTGATGATTTGCCATAGTTCATAGTCTGAAGCTTGAATGAATATCCTCATTCTAGCTTTCCAATATGTGTAGTTTGTGCCATTAAATAGAGGTGGTCTATTTGTGGATTGCCCCTCACTCATAGAACATCCCACTTGGGTTGTCATGATCTTTAACTCTTGATTGTGAGATCAATGAGTACTATTAGAGCACCTCGCTCTGATACCACTTGTTGCCCAAGGTGACAAGCCAAGAGGGGGGGGGGGTGAATTGGTTTCTTTTAAATTTAAACTATCTTACTCAAGTCAAATGGATGGTTAGTAAGCTAAAGCAAATCACAACACAAACAACACAAAGTATAGTGGTTCGGTGCTCTCCTTAGCACCTACGTCCACTCCCCAAGCGACCCCTTGGGAATTCACTATAATCTCGCGGATTACAGTTGGATTGTTTTCCGGGCTCACAATCCAAAAATCTTTGTTGGTTTTACGGGCTCACCAACGAACCTTTACACTTTGGTTTTCCGGGTTCACCAAAAACCTTTGTTGGTTTTACGGGCTCACCAACGAACCTTTACAATTGGTTTTCCGGGTTCACCAATCAACCTACTCCGTTGGTTTTCCGGGCTCACCAACCAACCTTTACAAGTTGTTTAACAAATAAAGAAAGAAGATTTAAACTCCTAAATGAGCAAATGAAACAATATAAACTACAAAGAAGAGTATAGAAAATATTTATCGCTTTGAAGTGGCTTCTTTCTTCTTTGTCAAGGATGCTTCACTCTACAAGGGAGGATGGAGCTCTTGATGACTCTTTGAATCTGCTCAACCCCTTTCTTTGATTCTTGAATGAAGCACTTGGATGAAGAAGATTAGGGCACTTTTGTTTTCTTGTATACTCTTTGATATTGCTTTCAAAAGGTTGTTCTATCTGATGAATAGTGCCACTTTAATAGTCTCCTACATCCATTGAACAAGCCCCAATGGTTAGAATTCAAAAACTAGCCGTTACTGACTTTGGGAAGGACAAAAAGTACATCTGCAGAACTAGCCGTTATGCTTCAGCCCGTGTTTGGGTCGGCTCAACCTGTCCTTGGGTCGACCCAACTTTCACTTGGGTCGACTCAAACATTCCTTGGGTCGACTCTCTTAGAAAACACAGAAACTTGAAATTCAGCCTTCCTTTCCTTGGGTCGACCCAACCATTCTTTGGGTTGACTCAAAGTTCACTTGGGTCGACTCAACTTCTTCTTGGGTCGACCCTCTCAGTAATTCCAGAGAACCATTTTCTGTCTTCTTTTCTGTCTTGCCTTTGGGTCGACCCTCTCAGGGTTTGGGTCAACTCAAGCTTGGGTCGACTCAACTACTTCTTGGGTCGACTCAACTACTTCTTGGGTCGACCCTCTCAGTGAATCCAGAGAACCATTGTTCTGTCTTGTTTTGAGGATCTTGATGTTTGGGTCGACTCATGCTTTCCTTGGGTCGACCCAACTCACTGTTCATCTGTGCCATTTTTGCAGAAGTGTGCCAAATGATTTCTTGATGTGCCGGGGTCGACCCAATCATCCTTTGGGTCGACTCAATCCACACTTTGCTGCATCTCAAGGTTAGATTCATTCAAATAAACAATGAAATGTATCTATATCAATTTATACAAATATCCTGAGAGTAATAGTCTTATAAATGAAGTATCAATTTAACTTATAACATACTCTAGATAATTGCTTGTTAATCATCAAAATAACACTATCATCCTCATGTCTGCATGATCCAAGTTTTTAATGGTCCATGAAAAGCATAGATTATGGGTTGGACAATTTAATTTACAAAGCCTAATAAATAAACAAGGAGATAAGAAGAATGGGCGACCAAATTTCTATAATAATTATATATGAACATGGACACTGCCAGTTTCATATTATCTCACCAAGCATCCAGTAATGTGTTATGGGCAAAGCATCTCCATGCTAGTCCACGACATAATCCTTTATGGTTACTTTAGCAAAATCTTTAAGTCCTAATACAATTCATAATAACAAAATAAACAACTGAATATTTTTGTCTATAAAAAAAATTAAAAAGATTTTATTCAATATTGATGGCCGATATCTTGGGGTCATTCCTTATGCCATGATAACTTATATTTTTTAATCATTCCTTACATTATGATACATTATGCTTTGTGGCCATTTCTTATGCCATCACAAACAATTATGATATCTCAACTTACAAAATCATATACTTGTTTTGAGTTTTTTTGCACCCACAATTATTTTGATATAAAATTTAATGCTGTGCTCCTACTATTTCATTCATTTTTTAAAGATATAATTTAATAATGTAATTACCTAGCAAGCAATAAATCTTCAGTTCTCCTTGTATCCTTATAGGACTAAGACCTTTATCTTTAAAGCATAATTGTTAATTTTTTCCAAACTTTAAAGATAAATAAATTATAGATATTCTAATATCTAATTATGGGCCGAGAATATGCATAACATATATATGATAAATCCTTTAAAGACTATTCTAGTCAATTTAATTAGCCCATCATGTAATAGTTCTTTATATTTCACAAAAGATACAGATCATATGATATCACATGTATCTTTTCAAATTTTAAAAATATATATTTTTAGTGAGATAAAATTTATATGTTACAATAGTTGATCTATACCAACATGTTCAAGATAATTATCTAGCATTTATCTTAGGAGGTAATTTATCATCACTTAAGGATGAAGGATTATACTTTTAGAGAGAAAGTTATCACAATAAATACTTATTACCGATTTTTTCTCTTTAAATATTTATATCTTCCTAATAATTCTTGTATATTATATTATTAAACTTCCAATACTTTTGTATTGCACACATTTCTTCTATCTTTATTAGATATACATATAATAATAATCCTTAAAGACTTTTAGTAGAGACAAAATATATGGATCGAACTTCATGATACACGAGTGTGGTACCTTAGAGATCCCGACATAAACAAAACATCTCATATTCTTTAATTATCTTTGAAACAAGAATGATTTAAAACCACTACAAGATAGTGATAATCTATGACCGCTTCTAATATTAATCTTTTTGTAGTCCTTATATGTTCACTGATATTAGAACAAAAAACTTTAGAAACCATTTGATATCTTTGTAAAGAACTTTCTTAACCTAAATATTTGTATAGATAAATGATATCTTTTGCCATATAAAATAGGGACGAACAAAATTCAATTAACTTGAGTTGTATTCACACATTATCAGATAGTGCATTAAGATTTTAATCCACATTTACTAATAATTAATAGAAAAGGCTTCGGGTTGGCTTTATTTAGCCAACTCTAAAGCCTGATGCAAGCCCCATCTTAACTAAAAAGATTCAAAATCTACTACCTTAGTGCACTTATTGAATTCCTTTGTGCTCCACCACGTAATATGTTGGAGAAAACAAATAAAGAAAAGAAAAACATAAACCTAATGTATTTCCTCCTGGGCCCCAATGATTTAAAAAAATACAAATACACGTGTAGGACTCTAGTATAAGATGAGTGGAAACTTGATACTTATGAGTCTTATTTGATTTATTAAATTCTTTAATTGAAAAATCTCTAAATATGTATACTTTATAATCTTTAGTTTTTCTTATACGATGAGAACTATAGTGGAAGACGACATAACAACTATATCCTTAAAGTGTCAAGAATTCATATCCTAATAAATCTCAAGAAAAAATTTATGTATTTTCAGAAGGAATTTTACTTCTTAATCTTCCCAAAAGGTCCTCTAATTAAGTCCCATCAATCAATCCTTATGATGAATATTTTTCTTGTTAGGATATCTTCTCTTTCATATGCTTAGCTTTAACTCTTAAGAAGCAAATCCATAACATAATTAATATTACTAGTTTCTAATAGACTATTCAACCATATTATTATGAAAATAATTGATTCTTTAGATATTCAAGCAATAAAATATTTGCCAACAACATATTTATAATACCTCAAAGAATTCAAAGTACTTATTTTAATAAACATCTTTGTGATTATTAGTAGCATAAAATTTACTATAACAAAATTTGTTTAAAGAAGATGTTTATTATAATTCAATTGATGGGGTTGTCAATTGAATTTTTCAAAAAGTCACTATATAGGATTGAAAAAGACTACTCCATCGAGAAATGCAAGGGTCTTATAATAATCACTTATTTGGGTTGAAACAAAGACTTACAAAATGTTTTACTTAGGGCTAGTTGATAATATACACCACAATCCTAAGAATATTTGTTACTTTGAGAATAGAAATTCTCTTCCCTGTGATGCATATATCATCTACCTATCTGTTCATGTGCACTAAACACTTGTCCACCTCCGAGTGACAGTACTACAAAATATACTTATGACACAATCCTTATACAATTTTATACTAAATTTTAATAGTAAAGTATATTTAGAATTTATTAGCATTTCTATATGATCGGGCCCCTTCTAGGACTAATGTGATCACCTTGAAATCCGATAAACTTGAGTTGGAATTGCACCTAAAGGTGTCACTACGGCATATGAACTTTGAAATTATTATCTTTATTTTATACAAGATTAAGGGTGATTATTAGATATTGTATCAACTAATTATCTCTAATAAATGTTTATTGTATTAAGGCTTGATGGGCCTAGTAATGACCAAATATAAATAAAGAAAGAAATAAATTATCCATGAATAACCAAATAAATCCAAAATAAGCAAAAAAAATACATTAGCTTTTTCGTATTGATCATGAAATATTTGTTACATTTGCAATTTACCAAAGAATTATAGTCATACTTTATATTGGACTCTAGCAAGATACAAATAAATTCAATACTTTGAAGCTTTTTGTGTAAATCCTTTGTAGTTTAGTATGGTTGATATGACTCTTGATTGGCCAAAAAATGCCAACAAAATTAGTGCAAAGAATATAGCATACATAAAAAAATATCAAAAATAGTTGTCCTTTGAGTTCAATTAACAAATTAATCAACATATTTTAGAGAGTCTATATTAGGACATATTGATCGTCACCACTGCAGCGTTGATCAACATAGAATTTCAAAGAAAATGTTCATGCTTCATGAAAATTAGGCTTAAATAAGCTAATATTCAAAACTTTACATGGCTGCTAAATAAAAGTCCCTAAAGAAAAGTTTATTTTTAAGTAGTCCATCCCTATCACAAAGTTTCACATACCTGGCTTCACAATATTTGTAATCATGCTTTAAACTTCCATAAATTTGTAAAACTTAATGGATTGGATTTAGTATGGGTTCACGTTGATGGCAGTTCAAACACAGAGCCAAAAATATATGAAATATATATACCTTCTCGGATTCAGCTGGCTCTTACTTGACTTAATGACTAATCATCTTCTTTCCATTCCAATAATTAGGAAGGAAGGGGATGAAGTGGTGGCATGGATAAGCTTTAAATCAATCCAACTACTAGTTGCTGCCATTGCTCAATGACCATATGCTAAAAGCCTGTAAGTATCTTAATGGCTATTTGTTAGCTAGTTTGGAGACTCTTAGTGAAGAACCAAGCTTTCTTCTTTTTGCTCTATTAGAATAATTTCAAAGCCAATGTTGACCTACAATCTGCACACCTGCTTCCACCAACCACAGTTGCCAACCCATCCAGCAACTTTAAGGTCAGTTTGAAAGCTAAAAAAAATTCATTTTCTCTTCTATTCTTGTTTAATAAATTAACTATCTCAAAGTTTTATTCAATAGAACAATGATTAACATGGATTGAATTTGGGAATTCAAACCTATTATTATTTGGAAAAGATGATTCCATCCAAATATGGATTTAACAAAGCAGATAGATTTATCTACCATTATAAAATAATGATTTTATTAATCCTAAAATAATAGAGAAAGCTTGGTAGCTTTCTTCTTTTTCTGTATTAGATCAATTTTAAATACGATGTTGACCTACTGGCTGCATACCTGTTGTAGCCAACCACAGTTGTTTTGATAATTAGTTGTCAACCCGTCCAACAGCTACAAAGCTAGTTTGAAAGCTAAAAAGTCTTCATTTTCTCTTCTCTTCTTGTTTAATAAATTAATCATCTCAAAGTTTGATTCAATCTAACAATGATTAACACGGATTGAATCTAGGAATTCAAACCTATTATTATCTAGAAACGATGATTCCATCCAAATGTGGATTTAACAAAGAAGACAATTTTATCTACATTATAAAATAAGGCTATATTAATCCTAAAATAATAGAGAAAGCATGATGGATCTTTAATAACCCAAAAAAGATTATTTACTCAATTGATTAGTGAAAATTAACTCGAATTGTAAGATCATATATTAACATGGATTTGATCATGAAGAGAAGAGAGGATTTGAACCTTCACAAAATTAGGATAATTATTTTAATCCAAAAATTAGAAAATAAAATCTTTAGGCCCATGCATTACCATGAACTAATCTTCTCTTGATTCCACAAATTTGAAAAATTGTGTTGCCAAAATTGATTAGAATAATGCATAGGACAATGAGATAAGTTTTATTATAGCATACCTATTAGTCGCTAATTGATCTTATTGATGTTGAATCTTTCAACAAAACAATGGCCAAGCCCTTCTATTCCCTCAAACTTCTAACTTGATTTAGACTAATTTTAGGATTTTGCAATTATGAGAAGAGGGGGGACCTGAACCTAGTATAGGATTCTAATTGTATTATTAACTATATTTTAGGCTTAAATTTCTATAACGGTTGGTTAGACTTATGGGTCTTAATAAGTCAATATTTCTTAATAAACCTAGCTTAATTTGCTATACTTTATAAATGCACCCTACAATCCAAGTTTTATAAAATATGAGTTGTTGCTACGAGGGATTACAATGGGTTGAGTATACTATTAGCCATACCTACCTCACACTTGCCTCGGAATGGGGTGGTGTGAGTAGAGTTAGATAGGATAGGTTGAATGGATCAGATCAAATAAAGTTATAAAATATTTTTTTTGCATACAAATCAAGCAAATAATAAAGAATACTAAAATAAATCTTAGTACCTTCCATAATATTAAATAAAATAAGAGTTGAAGACGTAGAACATAACAAACCAAATTTTTAATATCATAATAAAAAAATATTGATTTTTAAGAAGTCAAAAATTTCTCAAGCTAAAAAATGTAACCGACTAAAGAAATGAACAACTAAGCATATGGCATATTTTCCATGTTCAATCTTTGTCATAAGTAGAATGACTAGGGCAAAGGATGGAAAGAAAATTTGTGAAGAGGTATATATATCTAGGTCAGGTTCCAAGCAGATTTTATAATTACTCATACTAGGTCTGTATCCGCTACAGGTCGAGTAAAACTCGCTCTATTAGGATCAGGTCGGATTAGGTATACAATAAGGTAGATTAAATTTTCACGTCTAATTGCCAATCACATAGAGTAACATTTGCAATACTTGAATGATGTGCAGGTTTTGGAGCTCTCTTGCATGTGTTAAAATTTAGATATTATGAGAAAGGTGGGAAGAATATAGAGAGGAATAAAAACCAAGGACTTCTCTTTAGTTCTCTTTCATCACCCCCTTCGGTGCAAGTTTGGGGGAGATAAGAGGCAAAGCAATGCCTTAAGGGTAGGAGGAAAGCAAGCACATAGCTAGTAATTCATAAAGGTCCTATACTTTGGGGCTCAACAATTTTCCACACTTTTGAGTCGCAGCTCTAGATTCGGATGGCTTCATAAATTTTTAAATCTTTTTTCTTTTAATACCTTCATTGCTATGATATATTAAGAACCTTTTCTACTGCATTCCACAAAAAAAAGAATATTTTGATGGCTACATTATTGTGTTGTAGATCTTTTTTTCTTTGCAAAGCCCCAAAATAGCTATTGTCTTTTATTGCAAATTCTCATAGTGATGCCTCAAAGTAAATACGAATAGATATTGATATAAAATGCAAAGTATAAAATAGTAAGAGGTATTAAAAGCTTAATATTAGGCAGCTAGAAAATTGATGCTCATAAGTATTTGCAATTTCTTTTGATGATCAATCTTTCCTTTCTCTCTCTCTCTCACCCTCCTAGTTGAAGGCTTTGATTGAAAGAACAAGGCCCCCACCAACTCCTTCAATCAAGTTGATAACTAACTTTCTTAATGTTTTGGCATATAAGTGAGACTATATTTTCTTATATGAATGCCAATAATCATGCTTTAAAAGATTACAAGTGGTATTTAGTTATTTAAGGGCCTTTCACATTGGAGATTCCCTTTTTTTAATAATAGGATAGGAGAAATCTTGGCCAAAATCTGGATGAGAATTGGACTGAACCCCTTCTCTAAGTTGATTTTATTAAGTAGACTTATTATGGTTGTATGTTCAATCTACCAAATATTATCTAACATGACAAAATTCTTATGGCCAAATTATATTTTCTCTTGATATGTTCCTCAAAAAATATGATTCAAGTTGATTTCCCCAATTGACGAAGAGATCTTCATAGACTTGAGCACAATTTTGCAAAAAAAAATCCATTTGTTTCTCGAGAAGACAAGGGAAACATGCTCAATATCATTTGCTTCAAAACTTGCTCGAACTTCTTATTGCATGAAGAAAACCTCCCCTTTGATTGGTCTTTATCATGACTCCTAAACTGATTTAAAATTACCAATAATAAGATAAATGCATTTTGACTCTATGTTTTTAGAATTAGCATTGACCAATTATCATCATTTCATCCAAATATTCTTGATCTAGACTTCTATTGTCATGACTCGGATTGCTTGAAAAAGATCTTTTAAAATTGGATCAAATTGAAGTGATTTGATTTCCTACTATGGATTTTTTAAAGAAATAGCTTAGTAAAGCTTTCTTTTTGCTGTTTCTCTTAGTGGTTGAGCTATAGATGTGGAGTGAGTACTATTGGTTATCCTTCCACTTCACCAATATTGAATCCTATTTACTTAGTCATAGTAGAAGTCTTTTGGTTAGATAGTAATATTCATCTAATATGAAGATAAAAATGAATATAATAAAATCAAGAGAAAAGTTTGAAACCAATGTTGAAAAATCTAATCTTAACATTTTTCATGAAATAACATGAAAAATTTATTTCCATGAAGATCAAATTTAATCAATGAAAATAAATAAACAAATTAGAGAACGAAAGAAGGATGGTTTTTGGTCAAGATGTGATTAGATGATGCCTACATCTTGGTTATATCACTTGTGTGAGTATAGTTGTGAAGTCTTTTCCTAGATATAATAACTTTAATAGCTAAAATCCTTCAATTATATGATTTATAATGCACACAAACTTGTCGATCTTAATCATTCAATTTGTTAAGAATGACAAAAATGATACAAGAGTATCATTCGCAAGTTGGGGTTTCTTACTCAAAGCATAAAAAAAATAATATGTTTTCATGGAATAATCAAATCTCTCAAAATGGATTTTCAAAATAAGCATCCAATTATTTGTTATCAAAGAGAGTAACTCCTTGATAAGAAAAAAAAGGGCTACAACTCTTTCCATTAGACAACCAACATCTAGAAATAAATTAAAATATTAAAAAAAAAATAAAAATAGAAAGGTACTACAAATTGAAGTGCAAAAAAATATTAAAACAGAAATGAGATAAAGGATAAATAAAATATCTATCAAATTCGAAATACATGCATGTGTAGGGTTGGATCAAATTTGGGGTAGGCTAAAAATCTTAAACTCATATTTGACCCATTTCGAATCAGACTTAGGAAAGTAAATCCATAGGGACTTATATCCAACATGCAAACTCATTCATATGATTTCACCTATTCAATTATATATTTCTAAAAGTAAAAACAACTAAGGATTGGAATAGGGGATTGAGCATCCAAATAATACACGTGCGTGTATAAAAGAGATATACATAAACTTGAAGTAAAAAATCCTAAAATCATATTTGACCCGTTTAGAATCATACTTAGGAAAGTAAATTCATATAGACTTATATCCAATATGCAAACTCATTTATATGATTTCACCTATTCAATAGACAAGGATCAGGAATAGAGGATCATAGATTGAGCATCCAAATAATACACGTGTGTATGAGAAATATATATATGAAATTCAAGTAAAAAAATCATGATAAATCCTTAAACACTCTTGCACCCAACTTTTTTTATTATTCTTTATTTTTTACCAATCATTAATTGTATGACTTCTCTATTCATTTTGAATTTATGTTATCACTAATCTAGAAGTTTTAGAATTTTATGCACTATCTGTGATCCATAGCATTCAATAGGCTAAACCCAAAAGGGCCAAAACTAACATATTATAATTGAGTTTGTGTCAACCAACCTAAGTCCAATTCAGTTTTCAAAAACTTGCATCTAAGCATGTTTATTTTGGATAGGTTAGAAAATGATCAACAAGCTTGCATTAAAAATAGCCATATTGAGTAGATAGTATGGTATAGCGTGACCCGTTTAATTGATAAAGTTATTGAAAGCTGATAGCAATAACCTGATCTCTGTCCTGCTTCCATCATTATAAAGTTTATTGTCTTAATTAATTAGGTGTGATCTGAAAAATCCTCTCTTACTCTTTAAACAAGAAAGTTTAGATGGCTTATTAGTAAAACTTAAAAAATTAGGAGGAGCTGGCTAGATATATTTTACAAAATTATTCACCCTCCGTTGCCCCGGTGCGCCCTCAAAATCTTAGGAAGCTACAAATATCATGTTCCCTCAAACGACAGGACCTTATCTCTAGATACTCCGAGGAAAAAAAAAAAATGGAAGCGAGCTCCGCCGTTTTCTTCTTCTCCGTAAAACCCCTTCTCCCTTTCAACCTCTGCGGCTCTTCTCCCTCCTCCTCCTCTTCTTCTTCTTCTCCGAGACGTCTCCTCGTCGTAAACTTCAAGCCAAGAACTATAAAATCCCTGATGTTTCCTCCGTCTTCTCGAGGTTCTCTTTCCCTTTCGCCACCCTTCGCCGTTGCTGAAGCCTTAGAGCAAGTAGCAGACACTTCGGATTCTCCGAGAGGGGCGTCGCACAAAATCGACAAGAACGGGAGATTTTGCAGCCCGAGAGCTGCACGAGAGCTTGCTCTGTGAGTTTGTGCACTTGTTTTGGCTCAAAGTTAGAGTCTTTGGGAGTTTGGTTGCTTGTCAGGTTTCTAATTGGAAGAATTTTTGATGGCAGGCTGATTGCTTATGCCGCGTGCTTAGAAGGGTCTGATCCGGTTCGGCTCCTAGACAAGAGAGTTAATGCGAAAAGAGGTAAGCTATTTCTTGCAATCCATTCGCAAATTTTTATGGATTTATAATTCTTTTCGGGTGTTCTCCTTATTTCTGATCTGATAAAAAAACTGTCTAATAAGTACTTTATGCGTAAAAAAAAATTGGTTCTTCTTTTCCCTGGTGGGTTTTTTTTGTGTGTGTGTGTGTGTGTGTGTTGTTTTGGGGGGGGGGGGGGGGGGGTGGTGGTGTTGAATTGATAAATGATGCTTGTGCAAGGAATGTACTATTCAGATTGATTGATTAGCTAATCCTTCAGAGCCTGGCTATGTTTTCGACAAGGCTGCTTTATTGCAGTATGATCACATGAGCTTTGGTGGGGCACCTGTGGAGGCAGGGACAGAAGAAGAGGCAGAGGAGCTCATGCTCAAGAATGAAAGGGACTCAGCTATTGGTAATCAGCTAATTAATATTTTGCAGTTCTTTTCATGATTTCAAATTGCAATAAAATCTGTTCTGTTTAATATAAAGAACATTTATCACTGCATTTTCCATTTAAGATATTTGCAGCTTCTGAAGCACTTCTCTTTCACAAATTTTTTTTTTTAAATTTCTCTCCTCTGTATCTTCAGGAATGACTTTTATTGTTGTTTGTGGAATTCAAGTTTATTGACGGTGCGAGATTAGGATTTTTAAAGTTCACCAGTCTAGCTGTTCATATTTCTTTACTTTCAACGTAAGAGTGCTTGATTGCTTGGCCAAATTTGGCACTTTAGCCTGCTATGGCTTGATTGCTTGGCCAAATTTGGCACTTCAACCTGCTATGGATCATCTTTTACTAGGAAAGTGGATGAGGGGACATGCCTCATGTTAAAGATTCCCACATAGGCCATAGCATGGATGATTCCTATGATCCTAGAGCAAAACTCTGAGGATGGACATTGCACTTACTTAATGAGAAGTAAATTATTTGGAAAATATGCTTGTAGGGGAGGCAACTATGGAGGCGCTCTGGCTTAGCAGTTGTTTCATGCCTGCCAATGATAGGTCATCATCTACTACTCGCTGAATCTATTCACACATTGGCTTGCTATTGTTGGCTCCACCAGCTGATTCAAGAAATTCATATATATATAGTTGTAGAACTCTATAAAATATGAGATATAGCAAAAAGAAACAAATTATCGAGCTTGCGATTATTGATTATGTTAAACATGATGACTATTTACTATTTACCCACAATAAGGAGCTTATGCTGCAGAAATATGGGTTTTGAAGGGGTTCAAAGGTGTTTTCAAGGGTTTTCAAGGGTGTTTCAACAAAAATGTTGCAATATTGGTTAAGACCCAATAACTCTGCACCTCTAACATGTAGCAATCTTTAGTGCATTGGTTAGGGTCCTAACTTTTGTATTCGGATCAACTCTAATTTTGGAATTTGAAGTGCAAAAAGAGGCATGTGGGCCAGCCAATTAGGAAAAAGCAAAACAAGGCTAGAGTATAAGGCACCTAGGGAGAGGGTTACGTAAGGAAAGGGATGCTTCATTTTCCTAATGCGAAAGTTGTCACATGAAAAAGTCTATGTAATTCTACCAAGAAAAAGGCTACCTTGGCCAGAGTGACAGCTGTCAAACCGTGGGCCATTGAGGGCATGGTTGTAGAGTGTGGTGGTTTGTTGCAATAGTGGCTAAGCAAAGCCTTCTGCACTTCTACTGCCTAGGCATTTTCAGTGCATAGCTTAGCATCACAAAATTTTGAATGTCTCAACACCCTAACTGATGCACCTGGTTCTCTAACTAATACTGTAACAGGAAAACGTGCTAGAAACAAAGAATCACTATTGGTAATAAAGCAGTTCTTAGTCTTTCAAGAGAAGATTACGAGAGCAAGGGGTCATCTCACTTCTCTACTTCATCATAGTATTGACCAGTCTGGTCATGGGGGTGAATTTTAAATCGCTACAAAACGTAACGATTTGCGATATGATTTGACAAAATTTGAAATTTAGAAATTAAGATAATTCTTTAGTCATCGTATTTTAAATGTTCCATGGGTACTGGATGGCTGAGAATTTAAATAGCATTGGATTTAAGAGGTCCATGCGAGCAGGATTCTATACCCATGTAGGATAAGATTTTTTTGGGTTGGCGAATAAATAAGGTGAAAAGGCATTGGCTAAAGAATAGCAGAAGCAAAGAGAAAGCTTCTGAAATCTCTCAGGTCAATGTATCTAGAAATTAAAGTATATAAACACTATAAATTTATTTAGAAATTAAATTATATAAACACTATAAATTTTAATTCCAACCATACATGTTATTTTCTTTTATTAACCATCCGAGGGTTCTAATTTTTTTTTCCTTTATACTTTATAAATCATAATAGTTAATTATCCTAATGAAAGTTTTGTTTTTAATATTTTGAAATGTATTTTCTAATCCTAGTCTTATCAACTTGGGTTTGTGTGTAGGTAGCAAACACTGAATTACAAACTTGTATTTGTATTAAATGAATGAATGAATGAATTAGGTAACATAGGTACCTACAGTAAACCAAGTTACTACCATCATATGAATCTTATTTTTCAACCTAGATTCAAGCATATATCTAGCTGTAAACTTCTTTCAATTTCTTTCTTCATGAACTCATATAAAATGTCAGAATAAAGTTGTCTAGCATTTCTACTAGAAACTATTGTAGCTAACCCTTGCATTATATGCAATCTCAACATGCCACATTTAAAACTTTAATGATGAAATTTCATAGGCCACCTTAAACATTGACTCTGTTTGAATATTATAGACTTCCCTGAATTGACCCTCTCCAAGTTTACATATGTTTCTCTTTTTTGGGTAGATGTATATGCTTCTTTCTGTTTGAAGTAGTGCTTTCTGTGGAATTTTCTTGTCCTTAAGATAGTTGCTTTCATATGGTATCAAATACTCTCTCTCCCCCACCCCCTCTTCATCCCATGGTTGCACATTTTGGTGACTACGAGAAGGATCACAACGAATGTTCTTTAGACAGTATAACATATCTTTTCATCAAGCTAAGTGAGACCTCAGAATCTAGAGAGGTCTTGATATTAAAACTAAGGTATGCGGAACCGACTAAACCGATGTACCGGTGGGGACCGGTACCGGTACCGAATTGGCCAACTGAAAAAAAAAATCTGCGATGTGCGCGCGCGCGGACGCGTTTTAGTCACAAAGTAAATGCCACGCGGGGCCGTGTGGGCTCGCGCGCGGTGCCGCATGGGCTCCCTGCCCCACGCGGGGAACCGTGCTCGGGAGCAGTTCCCTGCGCGTGGAATTGCGCGCGGGCGCTAGTGATTCCCTACTCGCGCCCGCGCGGGCATGCTGCCCCGTGCGCGGGTGCTCTTTTTTTTCCTTTTCTTTTTTATTCCTTCCCTTCTTCTTCCTCCTTTCCGAACTCTTTTTCTCTCCTTTCTTTTCCTCTCTTATTCTCTCTTTCCCCCTTCTCCCGCGAGCAAAGAAGGGGCCGGAATCGCAAGCAAGACGGGTGATCCTCGTCGGCCCGAGGGAGGAGGTTGACTCGAGGCCCGATGCGACAGATAGGCTTCTTTTCTTCTTCTTCTCCTCTTTCTCTTCTTCTTCCTCTTTTTACTCTTCTTTCTCTTCTTCCTCTTCTTTCTTTCTTTTTTTTCCTTTTCGTTCCTCTTCTTCTTCCCCGGTGCCAGTTCAAACCAGACTGGTTCACACCGGTACAGGCAAGGAGCCGGTCGGTTCCAACCTCAAAGGGGTCGGAACCGAATTCTATGGCTGTATCGTCCGGTGCTGGCCGGTACCGGTACGGTACAGGCTGAACTAGTTGGTTCCGACAGGTTCAGCATACCCTGATTAAAACCTATTTGCTACCAATTTATTCTATTATAAACCTCATGACTACCATCACATCCTTCTTGGGACATCTGTAACTCATTTTAATATGCTCTACAATTGGTGGTGGCTTGTTTGCAGCCAAGGGGTTTCCCCTAGAAGAGATCTACTTATCTAGCAATCCTTTTTACGAGACCATCTACTACCAGTTGGCTAGTATTTACTTTTCTTGATTTATCTTGCACAATTTCCAAGTGTTCCCTGAATTGCCAAATATTCACCTGGATTTCTCCAATCTAAAGAATTTATTATGATCCATGTAGTTGCTTTGAAGGATTCAAAAATCTGAACCACAATACAAATCTCAGCTTCCCCAGAATCTTCATTATAGAACAAGCAGGACCAGACAAAACATGAAGACTTAGATCTGGATTTTTTTTTAATATTAGAACTCCTTGCCTTCTTGGATGAACATAGGAAAAACTTCATGAAAAGTACCACCAGAGAGTACCGAAGACTATGCAGCTGGGGTTTTTTTTAGAGAATACCAGCTACTCCATAGGTCAATTAACTGTTCACATGTTGGGATCAGAATTTGATTATAATTTATCCAAATGCTCTGACATGAGCATTCATCTAGGCCATTTTGGCTGCTTATTCTTGGGTTTCTTTTATGTTTTAGTTATCTTCTTTAATTGTGGTCCATCTTTTTATAGGCTAACAAATATTTGTAATTAAATGAATAAACTATTCAGTGATTGATAAGCCTGTGCTGTCAGTTTTCAATTGCACGGCTAGTGGGATGCCCTTTTCATTGTAGCATTGAAAGAACTGAAGGATAGGCTGATCAATTCGCCCAATTTATACAATTGACCATCTGACCCGTTGGTGGTTGATCAATCAAGCAAGGCCATGCCTATGATTGTCAATCATTTGATCAATTTTTGTCTAAAAATAGGAAATGGATCATCAGGTTAAACAATTCTGAAGCACTTCTCTTTCTCAATTTTTTTAAAAAATTTCTCTCCTTTGTATCTTCAGGAATGACTTTTATTGTTGTTTGTGGAATTCAAGTTTATTGACTCTGCAAGATTAGGATTTTTAAAGTTCACCAGTCTAGCTTTTCATATTTCTTTACTTTCCCCCTAAGAATGCTCGATTGCTTGGCCAAATTTGGCACTTCAACCTGCTATGGATCATCTTTTAGTAGGAAAGTGGATGAGGGGACATGCCTCAGGTTAAAGATTCCCACATAGGCCATAGCATGGATGATTCCTATGATACTAGAGCAAAACTCTGAGGATGGACATTGCACTTACTTAATGAGAAGTAAATTATGTGGAAAATACGCTTGTAGGGGAGGCAACCATGGAGGCGCTCTGGCTTAGCAGTTATTTCATGGCTGCCAATGATAGGTCATCATCTACTACTCGCTGAATCTATTCACACATTGGCTTGCTATTGTTGGCTCCACCAGCTGATTCAAGAAATTCATATATATATAGTTGTAGAACTCTATAAAATATGAGATATAGCAAAAAGAAACAAATTATCGAGCTTGCGATTATTGATTATGTTAAACATGATGACTATTTACTATTTACCCACAATAAGGAGCTTATGCTGCAGAAATATGGGTTTTGAAGGGGTTCAAAGGTGTTTTCAAGGGTTTTCAAGGATGTTTCAATAAAACTGTTGCAATATTGGTTAAGACCCAATAACTCTGCACCTCTAACATGTAGCAATTTTTAGTGCATTGGTTACTCTAATTTTGGAATTCGAAGTGCAAAAAGAGGCATGTGGGTCAGCCAATTAGGAAAAAGCAAAACAAGGCTAGAGTATAAGGCACCTAGGGAGAGGGTTACGTAAGGAAAGGGATGCTTCATTTTCCTAATGTGAAAGTTGTCACATGAAAAAGTCCTTGTAATTCTACCAAGAAAAAGGCTACCTTGGCCAGAGTGACAGCTGTCACACCGTGGGCCATTGAGGGCACGGTTGGAGAGGGTGGTGGTTTATTGCAATAGTGGTTAAGCAAAGCCTTCTGCACTTCTAATGCCTGGGCATTTTCAGTGCATAGCTTAGCATCACAAAATTTTGAATGTCTCAACACCCTAACTGATGCACATGGTTCTCTAACTAATACTGTAACAGGAAAACATGCCAGAAACAAAGAATCACTATTAGTAATAAAGCAGTTCTTAGTCTTTCAAGGGAAGATTACGAGAGCAAGGGATCATCTCACTTCTCTACTTCATCATAGTATTGACCAGTCTGGTCACAAAACGTAAATATGATTTGACAAAATTAAGAAATTTAGAAATTAAGATAATTCTTTGGTCATCGTATTTTAAATGTTCCATGGGTACTGGATGGCTGAGAATTTAAATAGCATTGGATTTAAGAGGTCCATGCGAGCAGGATTCTATACCCATGTAGGATAAGATTTTTTCGGGTTGGCGAATAAATAAGGTGAAAAGGCATTGGCTAAAGAATAGCAGAAGCAAAGAGAAAGTTTCTGAACAGGTCATTTTATCTAGAAATTAAATTATATAAACACTATAAATTAATTTAGAAATTAAATTATATAATCACTATAAATTAATTTAGAAATTAAATTATATAAACACTATAAATTTTAATTCCAACCATACATGTCATTTTCTTTTATTAACTATCTGAGGGTTCTAATTTTTTTCCTTTGTACTTTATAAATCATAATAGTTAATTATCCTAATGAAAGTTTTGTTTTTAATATTTTGAAATGTATTTTCTAATCCTAGTCTTATCAAATTGGGTTTGTTTGTTGGTAGCAAACACTGAATTACAAACTTGTATTTGTATTAAATGAATGAATGAATTAGGTAACATAGGTACCTACAGTAAACCAAGTCACTACCATCATATGAGTCTTATTTTTCAACCTAGATTCAAGCATATATCTAGCTGTAAACTTCTTTCAATTTCTTTCTTCATGAACTCATATAAAATGTCAAAGAATAAAGTTGTCTAGCATTTCTACTAGAAACTGCTGTAGCTAACCCTTGCATTATATGCAATCTCAACAGGCCACATTTAAAACTTTAATGATGAAATTTCATAGGCCACCTTAAACATTGACTCTGCTTGAATATTATAGACTTCCCTGAATTGACCCTCTCCAAGTTTACATATGTTTCTCTTTTTTGGGTAGATATGTATGCTTCTTTCTGTTTGAAGTAGTGCTTTCTGTGGAATTTTCTGGTCCTTAAGATAGTTGCTTTCATATGGTTTCAAATACTCTCTCTCCCCCACCCCCTCTTCACCCCATGGTTGCACATTTTGGTGACTACAAGAAGGATCACAACGAATGTTCTTTAGACAGTATAACATATCTATTCATCTAGCTAAGTGAGACCTCAGGATCTAGAAAGGTCTTGAATATTAAAACCAAGGTATGTGGAATCCACCGAACTGATGTACCGGTGGGGACGGGTATCGGTAGAAACCGGTATCGAATTGGACAGTCGTAAAAAAAAAAAAAAAACTGCGACGCGCGCGTTCGCGTTTTAGTCACAGAGTGGCATTAAATGCTCACGCGGGGCTGCGTGGGCTCGCGCTCGCGCTCGGTGCCGCATGGGCTCGCTGCCCCGCGCTGGGAACTGCATGCGAGCGCGGTTCCCTGTGCGTGGAATCACGCACGGGCGCGCTCTGCGCGCGGATGCCCTTTTTTTTTCTTCCCTTCTTCTTCCTCCTTCTCGAACTCTCTTCCTCTCTTTTCTTTTCCTCTCCCGTCCTCTCTTCTCCTCTCTTTCCCTCCTTCCGCAAGCAAAAAAGGGGCCGGAACCGCGAGCAAGATGGGTGATCCTCGTCGGCTTGAGGGAGGAGGTCGGCCCGAGGCCCGGTGCGACAGGTATGCTTCTTCTCTTCTTCTTCTTCTCCTCTTTCTGTTCTTCCTCTTCTTTCTCTTCTTCTTCCTCTTCTTTCTTCCTCTTTCTTCCTCTTCTTCCTCTTCTTCCTCCCCGATGTCGGTACCGGGCTTGTACCGGTTTGAATCGGACCGGTTGCGTCGGTACCAGGTTGTACCGGTGCAAACCGCATCGGTTCGCATCGGTACGGGCAAGGAACTGTTCGGTTTTGACCTCAAAGGGATCGGAGCCGTTCGGTTCCGACCTCAGAGGGGTCGGAACCGAATTCTATGGCTGTACCGTATCGGTGCTGGCCGGTACCGGTACCGTACAGGCTGAATCAGTCAGTGCCGACCGATTCAACAGACCTTGATTAAAACCTTTTTGCTACCAATTTATTCTATTATAAACCTCATGACTACCATCACATCCTTCTTGGGACATCTGTAACTCATTTTAATATGCTCTACAGTTAGTGGTGGCTTGTTTGCAACCAAGGGGTTTCCCCTAGAAGAGATCTACTTATCTAGCAATCCTTTTTACGAGACCATCTACTACCAGTTGGCTAATATTTACTTTTCTTGATTTATCTTGCACAATTTCCCAAGTGTTCCCTGAATTGCCAAATATTCACCTGGATTTCTCCAATCTAAAAGATCCATTATGATCCATATAGTTGCTTTGAAGGATTCAAAAATCTGAACCACAATACAAATCTCAGCTTCCCCAGAATCTTCATTATAGAACAAGCAGGACCAGACAAAACATGAAGACTTAGATCTGGATTTTTCTTTAATATTAGAACTCCTTGCCTTCCTGGATGAACATAGGAAAAACTTCATGAAATGTACCACCCAAGGTTCGCTGTACCGATCGGTACCGGCCGGTACCGAGCATACCATACCCGTACCGATGGGTACCGGTATCGGTACACCAATGTCGGTACGCCTGGCGTACTGCATACCGTACCGTGTCGACACTCGATATGCCTACACTAGTGCGGCACCAGTACGGGGTTCGGTACCGGTATGGCGTTTTTTTTAAGAGAATACCAGCTACTCCATAGGTCAATTAACTGTTCACATGTTGGGATCAGAAGTTGATTATAATTTATCCAAATACTCTGACATGAGCATTCATCTAGGCCATTTTGGCTGCTTATTCTTGGGTTTCTTTTATGTTTTAGTTATCTTCTTTAATTGTGGTCCATTTTTTATAGGTTAACAAATATTTGTAATTAAATGAATAAACTATTTAGTGATTGATAAGCCTGTGCTGTCAGTTTTTAATTGCCCGGCTAGTGGGATGCCCTTTTCATTGTAGCATTGAAAGAACTGAAGGATAGGCTGATCAATTGGCCCAATTTATACAATTGACCATCTGACCCTGTTGGTGGTTGATCAATCAAGCAAGGCCATGCCTATGATTGTCAATCATTTGATTAATTTTTGTCTAAAAATAGGAAATGGATCATCAGGTTAAACAATTCTCATGCCGAATGGTTCCCTCCCTAGCCGTTTGATAGATCCTTTCATAGGTGTTCTACTTAAAGAGTGGACAGATCTTTTATCCATTGTAAAGGAAATCAAAAAACAATTCTCCTTAGACATAATTGGCATCATAGTACATCCATTGGATCTTTATGGTGTGACCAATATTCCAAATACTTAAGCAAAGGTGCAATGCTTTGTGTATTGGATTGTTCCTTCTTGTGGTGTGTTTTATATGTACGTGTGGAGTGATTGATTATAACCCTATTTGATTTTGATGAGCACAAAGCCATTGAGTATATTTTATGTTATACTAATGAATTCAATCAGCATATCAGGCAAAATTTGTAAGAATTCTCTTTTGAGTGTTGGAATGAATATGAACTTTCTTAAGAGTTCCACTCCTATGAAAACAGAAACTTAAGAAATGGATAATTAATTCCTCTGCTAAAAACGATTACAAATGTGAGTATTTATAGAAATATGTAGACATGAATAGGTGCATCTCTTCATGTAGAGTTGCAATGCTTCAATCATAGGTGCATCCCTTCATGTAGAGTTGCAATGCTTCATGAACTGGTACACTACTTCCTGAACAGTCACGATGCTTTAATTTTCAATCTCATTAACTTTTAACATTGAGTGCATGTGGAAATCAGCTTAAGTCAAAGGCTGAAACTCGAGTCGACTCCGGAAGATTTCGAGTCGACTCCAAGTGTTTCAGACGTTCTGGCACAGGCTCGAGTCGACTCTGGCACACTGCGAGTCGACTCCGACTGAGAACAGACAGCAGGACAGAAAGATGAATCTCAGACCCTGTCACCGAGTCGACTCTTGAAGAATTCGAGTCGACTCCGATGCTTGCCGAGTCGACCCTCGATAGTTCCGAGTCGACTCCAAGGAGTAACAGACAGAAAGACAGAGAAGTTGTTTTGGACTCTGAGAGTCGAGTCGACTCTAGAAGAACTCGAGTCGACTCCAACGGTTGGCTAGTCGACTCCTAAAGAAGCAAGAGTCGACTCTCAGAGGAATGCAAGACTAAAAGTCAGAGAGCCAACTTCGGTGTCTGAGAGCCGAGTCGACTCCAGCAAAGTTCGAGTCGACTCCGAGGCAGTTCAACTCCAAAGACAGAAGACCAGTTTTTCGGTGTCTGAGAGCCGAGTCGACTCCAGCAAAGTCCGAGTCGACTCCGAGGCAGTTCAACTCCAAAGACAGAAGACCAGTTTTTCAGGCTCTGAGAGCCGAGTCGACTCCAAGAGAATCCGAGTCGACTCGAGGAAGTAAACCCGAAAGAAAGATCTTTGGATTCCTGAAAAACGAGTCGTCTCCAGAAGGGAGAGTCATCTCCGGACATTGGCGAGTCGACTCCAGGTTTGGCCGAGTCGACTCCAGAACGGGACAGTACTTTATTTCAAATTTTGAACAGTGGGCGAGTCGTCTCCAGTAAAGCATGAGTCGACTTCAGCAACAGCCGAGTCGACTCCGATCCCAACGGACACTGTGTCAGGAGTTGCAGATTGTGCAGAACGGCTCTAAAAGTGTGTCTAACGGCTAGTTTTCGATGGGATTGCTTAAATAGCCAGAGTGAATAGTAATAAACAAGAAGAGAGACACTCCATTCAAAGCAAAAGAGATTTCCACCTACCAAAGCTTCTCAAGAGTAAATACAAGTGAAAGAAGGAAGAAGTGCATTAAAAGTCTATCCTCCAAACGTCTTCCTCGCATTCAAGGCTCTCCTTCTGACAGCAAATCTTCAGCACACTCAAGAGGAGTTGCAGAGTTTGAGAAGCCCCCTTCTTCACATTCAAAAATCTATTTGAGGGCTTCTAACTCTTCTTTATTTATATTGTTTATATTTACTTTTCAAGAAGCTTTCCTTGTACTCTTTTCAAACTGCTTTTCTTACTTGATTCAATTAGGGGATTGAATCAAGGGTGTTAAGGTTGGTTGGTGAGCCGAGGGTAAAACCAACGTGTAAGGGTTCGATTGTGATCCCGGAAAAACAATCGGGTGGTTCTAGTCGGTGAGCCTGTGAAAACCGACCGAGTTCGTTGTGATCTCGTAAAACAAGTTGGGTTGTGAGCTTGTAAAACAACCGGCTGTAATCCGAGGGATTATAGTGAACTCCCAAGTGAAGCTTGGGGAGTGGACGTAGGAGCAAGGGTTAGCTCCGAACCACTATAAAATCTCTTGTGTTTGTGATTGTTTAATTGTCTCTCCCATTCCCTTCATCCACTGCATATAGTAAACTAATTAATCCACTTGCAATAAGGTTTAATTAGTTACTCATTAAGTTTTAATTTGCAATTATTACTTAAAACCCAATTCACCCCCCTCTTGGGTTGTCTTCTTGGGCAACAAGTGGTATCAGAGCCGGAACTCTTCTACCAAAAGAGTAAAAGATCAAAATGACAACCCCATTTGGATCTTCTTATATTAAGGGGCAGTCTACCCATAGACCTCCATTCTTCAATGGAACCGACTACTCCTATTGGAAGGCTAGGATGAGGATATTTATCCAAGCTTAAGACTATGAGATTTGGACCACCATACTTAATGGACCATACATTCCATCAATTTTTGTAGAGGGTGTTACTATACCCAAACTTGAAAAAGATTGGGATGACAATGATATTAGGAAGGCACAACTAAATGCCAAAGCAATGAATATGCTTTATTGTGCCTTAGACCGTAATGAATTCAATAGAGTCTCTACTTGCAATTCTGCAAAAAAGATATGGGATAGACTTGAAGTGACCCACGAGGGCACGAATCAAGTAAAAGAATCTAAAATAAACATACTAGTTCATAAATATGAACTATTTAAGATGGAATCTAATGAAACTATCACTTGCATGTTTACTAGATTTACTGATATTGTCAATGGCCTAAAAAGCCTTGGCAAAAATTATACTAACAGTGACCTTGTCAGAAAAATTCTTCGAAGTTTGCTAAGGTCATGGGAGGCCAAGGTAACGGCAATCCAAGAAGCCAAGGACTTGAACAAGCTTCCACTTGAGGAGCTTCTTGGATCCCTGATGACGCACGAGCTCACAATGAAACAACACAGCGAAGAAGAATCCTCTCATAAGAAAAAGGTAATAGCTCTCAAATCTACTTCTTCTAACAAGGATTTATCTTTCAGTAGCTGCAGCGAAGAAGAAGATAATGAGGGAGATGATGATGAGGCTCTTCTCGTGCGAAAGTTCAGAAAGTTCATCAACCGGAAGAAGTTCTTTCATCAGAGGAGAGGTCCCTCAAGTTCCTACAACAAGGATAAAGGTAAGGAAAGGGAAAATGAAGGAATCGGATGCTATGAATGCAAGAAGACGGGACATTTCAGAGTTGACTGTCCCTTGCTTAAAAAGGGCAGCAAATATAAGAAAAAGAAAGTCTTCGTCTCCACTCTGTCGGACTCCGATTCATCATCATCATCATCGGATTAGGAACAAGAGGAAAAGGCCAACTTTTGCTTCATGGCGAATGAAAATGAGGTAACATCTGAAACGCATTTAGATTTTACCTTTGATGAATTGTATGATGCGTTTAATGAATTAATGGATGAATATAAGACAATAAATCTTAAGAATAAAGAGCTAAAACTAACCAATCAATCTCACCTCCATAAATACGATAAATTAATTTAGGATAAGGATTTTATCATTAAAGAAAATTTAGAACTTAAAACAAGCAACCCAATGTTAATTAAAAAAACTAATACTTTAATTAAAGATAACGAAAAACTAGTCAAGAAAATTTCAGAACTTAAAAACGATAAACAAACTATAAGAGATAATCTCACAAAAGACTTAAACATACTAAAAACAGAAAAACAAAAGCTAACAAAAGAACTTGAAAAATACAAACCTTTTGTTGAAAAGTTTACTTATAGTTCTGAAAAAATGGAAATGATACTTAATAATCAACGAGCTGTGTTTAATAGAGCTGGTTTAGGATATAAACCTAAGAATAAGCAAAAGCTCCTTAGTAACTTTTTTGTGAAAGCAGGGGAAAGTAAAATTAAGAATATAACTTGTTTTTGCTGTGGAAAAGTAGGACATAAAGCTAATGTATGTGACCATAGAAAAATAGGAGCTGGAAGAAAAATTAAAAAGGGTTGGGTTCCAAAAGGAACCAACTTTACTAATCTTGAAGGACCCAAGAAAACTTGGGTACCTAAAATTGTATGATCTCTTTGTGTAGGAGTGTCTTGCAGCCAAAGTCGACAAAAACTGTTGGTACTTGGATAGTGGCTGCTCAAGACACATGACGGGTGACAAGGAGCAATTCTTCACCCTAGAGCCAAAAAAGGAAGGTGCTGTGACATTTGGAGACAATAACCAAGGTCACATCGTTGGTATAGGTAAAGTACAAATCACCTTCTCAACCTTTGTTGATAATGTACGATTTATAAATGGTCTTAAACATAACTTACTTAGCATAAGTCAATTATGTGATAGGGGTTTTGATGTTCTGTTTAAGCCAACCCTATGCATCATAACCAACTCAATTGACAATAGCTTAGTATTCAAAGGAATAAGACGTGGAAATGTGTACGTAGTAGATCTTGAAGATCTTGCCAAAAATAACCCTTGCTTAGTAGCTAGTGATATTAAGGTTAATGATGCAAGTTGATTATGGCACCGTAAGTTAGGTCATGCAAGTATGGATACAATATCAAAACTGGTTAAAAGAGATTCTGTAATAGGTTTGCCAAAACTAAAATTTGAGAAAAATAAAATTTGTGAAGCATGTCAATATGGCAAACAATCTAGGAGCTCTTTTAAATCCATAAACTGTCACAACTACTAGACCCCTTGAACTACTACACATGGATCTATTTGGACCAACTAGAACCTCAAGTCTTGGTGGAAACAAGTATGGCCTTGTCATTGTAGATGATTTTTCTAGATACACATGGATCATGTTCTTAGCTCATAAAGATGAAGCATTTTCAGTATTTAAGAAATTTCATAAAGAAGTTACTAATTCAAGAAATGCTTCAGTTATAGCTATTAGGAGTGATCATGGAACGGAATTTGAAAATCATCTATTTGACGAATTTTGTAGTAAAAAGGGGATAACTCATAATTTCTCTGCACCTAGGACACCACAACAAAATGGAGTTGTAGAAAGAAAGAATAGAACTCTAGAGGAAATGGCTAGAACCATGTTGTGTGAAAGTAACCTCCCTAAGTACTTTTGGGGAGAAGCCATTAATACATCATGTCATATACTAAATAGAGTTTTATTGAGACCCATTATAAAGAAAACACCTTATGAACTTTGGAGAAATAGAAAGCCCAAAGTAAACTATTTTCATGTTTTTGGATGTAGGTGTTTCATTCATAATAATGGCAAGGATAACTTAGGTAAATTTGATTCTAAATCTGATGAAGGTATCTTTTTGGGATATTCTACATCAAGTAAAGCTTATAGAGTATTTAACAAAAGAACCCTTATTATTGAAGAGTCTATACATATTGTTTTTGATGATATTAATAATATCTCTTCTAGCAAGAAAGTAGCTCTTGATGATGATGCAGAAATTCTTGAAGAAAAGATTGATGAGATGACATTACAAGAAGATGAACCAAAGCTAATTGGAGAAGCATCAACAAGTCAAGAGGTAATTGTTGATCATGGACTGACTAAAGCTTGGAGGTATGCTCATGGTCATCCTAAGGAATTAATTTTAGATGATCCCTCTCAACCTGTTAGAACTAGAGCATCTCTTAGGAACTTAAATAATTATCTAGCATTTGTCTCACACTTTGAACCTAAAAACATAGAAGAAGCTGAAAATGATGCAAATTGGATAAATGCAATGCAAGAAGAGCTAAACCAATTCACTAGAAACAAGGTATGAAACCTAGTTGAACGACCCACTAAATACTCAATAATAGGAACTAAATGGATATATAAAAATAAACTTGATGAAAATGGAATCGTGATTAGGAATAAGGCTAGACTAGTAGCAAAGGGCTATAATCAAGAGGAAGGTATAGACTTTGATGAAACTTTTGCTCCTGTAGCTAGACTTGAAGCAATTAAATTGTTACTAGCATTTGCATGCTCTAAAGATTTCAAATTATTTCAAATGGATGTAAAAAGTGCCTTTTTGAATGGGTATATTAATGAGGAGGTGTATGTAGAACAACCTCCTGGTTTTGAAAATCATCAATACCCCAATCATGTTTATAAACTAAACAAAGCACTTTATGGTTTGAAACAAGCTCCTAGAGCATGGTATGAAAGACTTAGCAAATTTCTGTTAGACCATGAATTCTCTAGAGGGAACGTTGATACTACACTGTTTTTAAAGAAGAAAAACAAAGATATGTTAGTAGTTCAGATTTATGTAGATGATATTATTTTCGGTTGCTACTAACAATCGCCTCTGTGAAGAATTTGCTGACCTAATGCAGAGTGAATTTGAAATGAGCATGATGGGAGAGCTGAACTATTTTCTTGGGCTCCAAATCAAACAATCTAAAGAAGGCATCTTCATCTGTCAAGCAAAATACATCAAGGAGATGCTTAAGAAGTTTGATATGGAAGGAAACAAGTCAATCAGCACACCCATGAGTTCATCATGCTAACTAGACAAAGATAAATCAGGTAAATCAGTAGATCAAAAGATGTATAGAGGTATGATAGGATCTTTATTATATCCTACTGCAAGTAGACCTGATATCATGTTTAGTGTATGCATGTGTGCTAGATATCAATCTAATCCTAAGGAATCACACTTAATTGCTGTTAAGAGAATCTTTAAATACCTAATAGGAACAAAAACCATAGGTTTATGGTACTCTAAAGATTCGAGTATAAACTTAATAGGGTACACTGATTCAGACTTCGCTGGTTGCAAACTTGATAGAAAAAGCACCAGCGGGTCATGTCAATTCTTAGGAGAAAACTTAATCTCTTGGTTTAGCAAGAAACAAAACTCGGTTGCACTATCTACGGCTGAAGCCGAATATGTTGCTGCCGGGAGTTGTTGTGCTCAAATCTTGTGGATTAAACAACTTGAAGATTATGGCATTAAATAAGATAAAATTCCCATTAACTGTGATAATACAAGTGCCATTAATCTAACTAAAAATCCAATTCAGCATTCAAGAACTAAACACATTGAGATAAGACATTACTTTATAAGAGATCATGTACTGAATGGTGAGGTGACACTTCAATTTGTTTGTACTGATGATCAACTTGCTGATATCTTCACAAAACCTTTGAGTGAAGATCGATTTGGCATACTTAGAAGAGGGTTAGGAGTGATTGATCCATTCTAGTGATACTCTCCTCTAGTTCATAGATTTTGAGGATTAGTTTATGTTGGACATAGGATTTCTTATCTATGATCATCAAATCAGTTCTTAAATCCTAGATAAGCCCATAACTCTCTCTTTTGGCACGAAAATAACAAGATTTTTGGTTGTGTGCCAGAGTTCGAGTCGACTCGGATACATTTTAGAGTCGGCTCATGGGGGAGTCGACTCGCGCATATTTGGGAGTCGACTCAAGGTCGAGTCGACTCGCGACTTATCGGAGTCGACTCGAGGTAGGGAATCCGACTTTTTACCCTAAGCGGAATGTTTTTTTTTTTACTTCTATTTTTAGCCGCCACTGCTCAAAAACCCTAGAGCCGTCTCCGACCTCGTCTCCGACCCACTTTAGGTCATCTCCGTCGAGGTTTCTCCCTATTTTCCGCGTCCTTCCCCGTCTTTAGGTCAAAAATGCCTAGGAAGGTCCTTGTCCCGAGTCGAAAGAGACCCGTCTCCGCGAGTGGGGCCGAGCGACGGTCCAAGGCTCGGAACGAACCGGCGAGGCCGCCACCTTCGGTTCCTTCCCCGCCTAGGCCGGTCCCTCGCGCTCATGCGCCGGGAAGGTTGTCTCTACCGGGAGGCAAGTCAACTTTGACTTCCTCTCCCGGGAAGGGTTCAACCTAGGGTATCACCTTAGGGCTCAGGGTTTAGAGTTTTTCTGCACACTTGACCTCCCTACCTATCCAGGGTTAGGGAATTCTATGGTACTGTCGCATGGGTTAGCGGGGGTATCCAGGAAACTGTTTTGGGTGTCCCTATTTTCATCTCGGAGGACTTCATTGCTCGAGTCCTCCATCTCTCGAGTGAGGGGATTGTTCCCACACACCCCTTCGATAGGACAGAGGCCCTTACGGCCATTTTAGGGAGTCCACCTCTGTCCCCCATAGAGGAGGTGTTCGCAAATCAGCTTTCGGCTGAAATGCGGCTTCTCCTTAGTGTCATCTCTAGGACTCTCTTCCCAAAGACTGGTAGGTTTGACTTCATTTCCGAGAGAGACCTGGCCTTGATATTCTACCTCCTCCAAGACACTCTCATCAACTTTCCAAAACTCATCTACAAATACCTTTGTGAACCTCTAGACAAACCTAGGCTGAGTCTCCCTTACGGTATGTTATTCACTCTGATATTTAGACAGTTAGAGGTTCCTATCCCTGAGGGGGGATCCTCTCGCTCACTGCGTTTTACAGATCGCATGGGTGAGGGGACCTTTCACCGGATGGGATTCCACAAGGTAGGGGGAGTCTGGGTTAGGAAATCATCCATATCCACATCTACACCTTCTGACCCTACCACTCATCACTCACCCAGTCCCGATCATGATCAGGACCATGACATAGCTCCTCCCACTTTTCCTTCCACCTCTGCTCCTACCTATACTGAGCCTTCCACCTCCACTGCCCCACCTTCTCAGCAGCAGCCCCTGGAGGTTCGGATATCTTCTGAGCAGCTCCGAGAGTTGCGGCAGGAGATAGTGAGGGAACTGAGAGATGATCTACTGAGGGAGCTCCGAGGTCCTCAGAGTGCTCCCTCCACCGAGCTAGTTCCCTCCTTAGCAGCCGTGACAGAGATGGTTGCAAATCTGAAGGAGGAGATATTCAATATTCGAAGCCTAGTTCAAGCTCAATACTGGAACATAAGTGACGTCAAGGACGACACAAGGAAGATGCGAGACAGCATCAGACATGAGCTAGGCAACCAGAGTCAGGGTGCAGAGCGGCTAGCTAATGTATTGATCTTCAAGCTTGACACCATCTAGGAAAAAGTGAACAAGATTTCCTCGACACAGTCTAGACTCACCTCGGAGATCATCGCACAGCTAGGGAACGTATCTGAGGGGATAAGCTTAGTCATGCAAATGAATAGACTCAAATCAGGAGCCACATCCTCCACTACAAAGAAACCCTAGAGTAGCTTTGTTTTCTATCTTATGATGTATTTACTCTATACTTGTATTTCTCTCTACTATTGTACTCAAAATTAGCATCAATACAATGAGTAGACACTTTCTTACAAAACTGTGCAATACTTTTCTGTGTTCTGCGCTTTTTTTTGCTATGATGACAAAAAGGGGGAGAAAATGTGATGAATTGAAAATGTGATGTTTTGAAATGTAAAGAAAGAAAACCCTTAAAGCAAAACGTAATTTGTTCTAAGTGGATTCGATACCTCGAGGCTCATTATCTCTCTGTTGGGGCTCCTAAAGGAGTAATCTCCAGAATCTATTCAAGGGATATTCGGAGATTAGTTGAATCATACTCAAGAACAAATTGTCAGATTTTTTCTCTAAAACCAAAAATTTAAGCTCAAAAGCTTCAAGACATTAAAAGAAAATTCAGAGAATCTAAACAAAATTGAATGCATATGTTGAGGGGGAGAATCTGAAATCTTAAGAAAGCGAAATCATTAACTACATATGAGCCAAACAATTGATTGCATGATATGAAGGCTTATATAATTCCAAATGAAAGGGGGAGCTTTAATTTCAGGATTTACTGATCCATACCTTTCAATTCTGGATAGATTAAAATAACCAGACATTTGAATTCATTTCAAAACTTTTACTGAATGATTGAGCAATTCCCTTCAAAAATATTCAATGTTTTGTCATCATAAAAAAGGGGGAGATTGTGGAGTGATTGATTATAACCCTATTTGATTTTGATGAGCACAAAGCCATTGAGTATATTTTATGTTATACTAATGAATTCAATCCAGCATATCAGGCAAAATTTGTAAGAATCCTCTTTTGAGTGCATGTGGAAATCAGCTTAAGTCAAAGGCTGAAACTCGAGTCGACTCCGGAAGATTTCGAATCGACTCCAAGTGTTTCAGACGTTCTGGCACAGGCTCGAGTCGACTCCGGCACACTGCGAGTCGACTCCGACTGAGAACAGACAGCAAGACAGAAAGATGAATCTCAGACCCTGTCACCGAGTCGACTCCTGAAGAATTCGAGTCGACTCCGATGCTTGCCGAGTCGACCCCCGATAGTTCCGAGTCGACTCCAAGGAGTAACAGACAGAAAGACAGAGAAGTTGTTTTGGACTCTGAGAGCCGAGTCGACTCCAAAAGAACTCGAGTCGACTCCAACGGTTGGCGAGTCGACTCCTAAAGAAGCAAGAGTCGACTCTCAGAGGAATGCAAGACTAAAAGTCAGAGAGCCAACTTCGGTGTCTGAGAGCCGAGTCGACTCCAGCCAAGTCCGAGTCGACTCCGAGGCAGTTCAACTCCAAAGACAGAAGACCAGTTTTTCGGTGTCTGAGAGCCGAGTCGACTCCAGCAAAGTCCGAGTCGACTCCGAGGCAGTTCAACTCCAAAGATAGAAGACCAGTTTTTCAGGCTCTGAGAGCCGAGTCGACTCCAAGAGAATCCGAGTCGACTCGAGGAAGTAAATCCGAAAGAAAGATCTTTGGATTCCTGAAAAACGAGTCGTCTCCAGAAGGGAGAGTCATCTCCGGACATTGGCGAGTCGACTCCAGGTTTGGCCGAGTCGACTCCAGAACGGGATAGCACTTTATTTCAAATTTTGAACAGTGGGCGAGTCGTCTCCAGTAAAGCATGAGTCGACTTCAGCAACAGCCGAGTTGACTCCAGATCGAGCGAGTCGACTCCGATCCCAACGGACACTGTGTCAGGAGTTGCAGATTGTGCAGAACGGCTCTAAAAGTGTGTCTAACGGCTAGTTTTCGATGGGGATTGCTTAAATAGCCAGAGTGAACAGTAATAGACAAGAAGAGAGACACTCCATTCAAAGCAAAAGAGATTTCCACCTACCAAAGCTTCTCAAGAGTAAATACAAGTGAAAGAAGGAAGAAGTGCATTAAAAGTCTATCCTCCAAACGTCTTCCTCGCATTCAAGACTCCTCTTCTGACAGCAAATCTTTAGCACACTCAAGAGGAGTTGCAGAGTTTGAGAAGCCCCCTTCTTCACATTCAAAAATCTGTTTGAGGGCTTCTAACTCTTTCTTATTCATATTGTTTATATTTGCTTTTCAAGAAGCTTTCCTTGTACTCTTTTCAAATTGCTTTTCTTACTTGATTCAATCAGGGGATTGAATCAAGGGTGTTAAGATTGGTTGGTGAGCCGAGGGTAAAACCAACGTGTAAGGGTTCGATTGTGATCCCGGAAAAATAATCGGGTGGTTCTAGTCGGTGAGCCTGTGAAAACCGACCGAGTTCGTTGTGATCTCGTAAAACAACAAGTTGGGTTGTGAGCTGGTAAAACAACCGGCTGTAATCCGAGGGATTATAGTGAACTCTCAAGTGAAGCTTGGGGAGTGGACGTAGGAGCAAGGGTTAGCTCCGAACCACTATAAAATCTCTTGTGTTTGTGATTGTTTAATTGTCTCTCCCATTCCCTTCATCCACTGCATATAGTAAACTAATTAATCCACTTGCAATAAGGTTTAATTAGTTACTCATTAAGTTTTAATTTGCAATTATTACTTAAAACCCAATTCATCCCCCCCTCTTGGGTTGTCTTCTTGGGCAACAGTATGTCTAACATAACTTTAAAATGATTTTTAGTTATGAAACTTAATTCTTCTTAAAAAATTTAATACATTAATTTTACACTAGCATGCTACTAAAAAAGTATTTATTCAACTTCTCAAAATATATGATTAGGCTTGATCTCCTGCATGATGAGCCAAAGCTCATAGTGTTAGAGCAGTGTGTGCCCTAAAAGCCATTTCTATGTAATTATAAGTATTTATTGAATTAATGCATGAATTTGTCCTTTCCATGATCATATATAGTGTCAGCTATGCATCATACATCGGCCATAGAGCTAGAAAAGAGTCCACAAGTACTTCGAAGAGCTTATCCAAGTAGACAGGATGTTTTCCATGGAAAGGATCAGATAGACCTAAGCATCGAAATTTGTTCACAGCTATGGGTGTCGTTGGGCATCGCATCTATAAAGTTGTCAAGGTAAACAGTAAATGGTGTCGAGTTCCTCTTGCACTGACACCTAGTGTGCCATTATACTGAATGGTCACCACCGGCAGTCCATCTCACAAAGCATTGTTAGGGATAGAGGTGTGAACTAGTACATGAGTTTTTAAGTGATCGCGACTTGAAGGGTAGTATACCAATTAAATTTTGAAGGTGAATAAATGTGTAGGCAAACCCGTATATCGATCGTGATATCCTGGAGTATGTCCTTAATAGGGAGCATAGTGATTTACTGGATTCGGATACGAGTAAGGGTCAGGCTATTCAACTTGGAAACCATCATAATTGTATAATGTCCATATTAGAATAAAGACACGGTCAGATATATAAGTCTTGAGACCCAGGTAATAACTTGAAAAGATTTTGAATATAATTCTTTTACAAATTATTATGATTAGCGATTAATTATTTCTAAATAATTCGCACAAACAGTTAGCATAAAAGATGTCCGATATGATCTAAGGTTCTAATGGGCTATGAGACTGTATGATTAAGAGTCTGCTAGTGCTATACTCAATTATTATGTGGGGACGTACCGAGTCATACCGATGGTGGATCGAGACGATTTCGGCAATAAAAATGAGAAACTGGCGAGGAAGGAGGAGAGGGAGAAGGAAAAAGAGAAAAAGAGAGAGAGGGAGACAGGGAGGAAGGGAGGGGGAGAGTGGTAGAGGCTGGCGGTGAGTGGCGGCTGCCCGATTAGGACCGAGGGAGGGGGAGAGAGGGCTTTCGAAGCTTTTTCTTCTCTGTGCTTCAGAACAGGGGCGGAGCCTATGTTTTGAAAGAACTTGGGGCTTTGGTCCTTTATATATATATATATTTATTTTTCTAAAGTGAAGTCGACATTCCCTCCCTCCCTCCCTCTCTCCCCCCTCTCTCTCTCTTTTTCTCTCTTTCCTTCTCCCTCTCCCCTTCCCTCTACCTCCCTCCCTCCCTTCCTCTCCCTCCCTCGCTTCCTCTCTCTCCCTCCTTCCCTCTCTCTCTTTTCTTCTCTCTCCTTCTTTGTCTTCCCCTCCCTTGCCAGTTTCTTTAGTAGTTTATGCCGAAACGACATGGCATGGAGGCATACCATATTGTACCACTGGCCTGTTAGCATGGATGTCAGTTCCAGTATCGCAGACCTTGGGTAGGTCTTTGGTGAGCGGGAATTTGAGTTGATCTATCCTAGCAACGTATCTAGCATATGCCACCTATCTCTAATTCAATTGAAATTGGACTTCTTCTCTCACTAATTGGATTTCTTTGGATTCAATGGAGAATATATTGGGCTAAAGAATTAGCCTCGAATACTTGGATTGAGCTAGGTTAGGTTAAGAAAGGCCTGATCTGGACCAACCAGCCGCTTGGGAGGGACCTAAGTGGGGGCTAGCGCCCCTTCCCAACAAAGATTGGCGCCCATGCCCTCTAGGGTGTCCACCGAAGATGCCAACCTAGAGCCCTCTAGAAGAAGGGGACCACCTCCCGAAGGGGATCGGGACCCCTCTTCTTTCCTATCATGTACTCAAAGTTCATATTGGACTCTAGGGAGACATGCAACTAAGAAGACACGCCGCCGCTTCCTCTCATATATCCTTCTCTAAGACAGTCTTTGAAGGACTCAGCCTGAGCGCAGCTCCCTCCTCTATATAAGGAGGGGGCATCCCCTAGGGTGGTGACCAACCCAGTCCATAGTTCCATGTAATGTATATACAGAGAGGCATAGAGAGGGTAGGCTTCTTCCTTCTCCATCAAGAAGAGAGAGAGAGAAAAGAAAAGCTTGTGAGGCAAGTCTTTCTAGTAGTGCATCCCCTTGATCTACGGTTCCTGGAGACTCAATCTAACAAAGCTATGAAAGATAGGTACGCGGATTATAGCCATTGCAGATAGTAATTCTCAGAGTGTCGTATACTTTTACGGCCTTAGTGTCTCCTAGGAAACACTCCAGAATCGCTGTCATGGTTAGGTATAATGTTGTAGTCCTTATTTATGCTTTTGTATGTGGTAATATCCCGAACAAAGGTTCTAATATTCTGCCACTACAACTCTGATGATCCTCAGGATTCCATCACATAGATTAGTTGAGCAACAAACATGTCCTGCATGATTCAAACATATCCTTTTTCGTGTTAACACTGTTGTATATTTTCTCTAGAGCTTGAGGTGCTGGCATAATTGATGCCATAAAGGTAGTCTAGTAACATGATCTTCCTGCTAGTGGTCAGATTTTCACAAAATGGCATTGATCCACATTAGGACATTGGGATTAGCTGCTGGATGTGTATTAAACTCAAGTAACAAAGGGACCAGCCAAGACTTCTTCTGATATTCCCGTGTTCAAAATTCTCAGTGAATTTCTCAAAGCTAATAACATCATCGATATGCTAATGCTGTGTGCAATAGGTATGGACAAAAGCAAAGTACACTGTGCAGTGACAAATTCAGCAGATAACAAATGAGTCTAATGTACTATTTGTTAAGCTTTCTGTTGGACGAGGAATATATTCAATATTCAATACCACTTCCAACAATTTGTCAAATATGCAAGATGTCTTATATTTTATTTCATCGCAAGACAAATTTGTTATCACAATCCATCTCATGCTTTTGATGTTGGCCGATAAAAGTTTACAACTACAAACACCATCTGATAAGTGTGCAAGCGCCATTGTTGTTTGCAATGGTCCATGTATATTCAGTTTAACATTTCCATGACACAATAAACACTTGAATTTATGCTCATTGGTATCTTAGTGTTGTCTTTTATCATGTAGTTGCTAATTACATATCCTTCTTGGGGTCTTGTGCTTTTCAGAAGGAGAAGTTCTTTCAGCTCCTCCAAAACTGGTGTACAACAGATTTGTTCTACGGTATTTGACTATTTCCCTTTAGGCCCAAAACCCATGAGCAACCATTTTGTCTTAGAGAAATATGTATTGGTTATCGTTTTCATGTTGCTTAGTATAAACTCTAGATTTATTTGGTGTATGTTAATTTTGAGTTGTGCATAAGACTTTGTATAAATGGGATATCTTGCCATTTACAGTTTGACAAGGAAAATCTTGGGAGCAGTTGTTGATCGGTGGAATCAGCATGTTCTTGTCATTAACAAAATAATTCCCCAAAATTGGAAGGTTGGTATTTATTTCCTTTATTATTTATATCAATCAGTTTCCCTATTCCACTTAACAATACAAGCCATTTTTCTCTGGTTCTATTTTTTAATTTCTTTTTTGAAAAAGCTTTGTCAGAGACATCAGATATCAGCAAACTGTGACTCTGTTTTGACCAAGACTCAATCATTGACTTTCATTCGATCTAGGGTATACTGGATAGCTAATTCTACGAGCTGTTCAATAGAGTAGGTCCAAGGTGCAAACTTTTTGATGATCTGATTACATCTTGTTTTTCTACTTTTTTAACGGCTCCTTTTATCTGTGTCAGATCATTCCTTCCTCATTGAATTGGATCATTGCCCAAAGTCTGAAGTCACATCACGACATAATTGGGCACAAGTCATGCTTATTGCTGATACAAACATATTTTGCCACCCTAGTTGTGATTCCATAGGCTATTCAAATTTTCTTCTTTTTAGGAACTAAACAATCTTATATCGCTGCAGTGAACCTAATGTATACCTTGGTAACTCTCAGCTTAATGTACTCTACTTATGCCTTGTTTTACTTCCAGCTTATGGATCATGCCTATGTTTTCTGTGGTATAGTTTCTCCTCTGCATATATATGCGCACCCATTTAATTCTCCAGAAATTGGATGGAGAGAAACTTTTAACTGTTTCATTATGGAAGCAGAAGCCTACGTCTCATAACATTCCTAATGCAGGATCAGCCTGCAGCAAGAATTTTGGAGCTCTGCATTCTTCACCTTGCAATGGCAGAAATAACAGTGATAGGAACAAGGCACCAGATTGTCATAAATGAGGTCAGTTATCCTCCCCCTTCAGCCTACCTAGTGGGTTTTACCTTATCATCTTACTCATTATTTGAGTGTCTTTCGCGAAGGCGGTTGATCTTGCAAAACGATTCTGTGATGGCTGTGCTCCTAGGATTATCAATGGATGCCTCCGGACTTTTGTCAAAGATTTCAGTGCAATGGATGCTGTTCAGTCTTTGGAATCATCAAAAGCTTGAAATTTAAGGACATCTTTATAGCAGATCGGAGTGGAAAGCAGCGGCAAAAGTTCAAGAAATCCTCATTCTATTTGTCAAAGCCTAACAGTCATGTAAAGTGGGAGTAGGGAAAACTGCAGGTTAATTGTGGTGATCAAAAGGACTTGATAAATTTCCATTGGTTACTGGGAGAACCAAGTGTGAGGAGAAAACGAAATGTACTTAGCCTAAGAAATGAATCACGAGATTCATATTTTTTACGCATGATTAGAACCTTTAGTTTTATTTTGATGAATATTGTGCCCACATCTGTATTACAAAATAATTCAGACGAATGCATTGTAGATTCTGAGTTTTTGTATTACTGATACCAAATTCACATATTTGCATTTTGTTGTACAAGTTATATTGTAAGATGTGGTGAGCTAGAAGAACTTCCCAACTAAATAACTCATGTAGTTATTTTATAAGAGAGATGTGTGTTTTTTTTTTTTTTTTTTTTCATTATGGAAGAGTCGTAGGTTTTGAATATTCTTGGTTTTTGTTCTTCTCTCTTGCCAAATATTAAGAATTCCAATAACCATCTGAAAGAAAGATACGGCTTTGTGATTCTGAGGGCATAACATATATCCATGTCAATATACAAAATGAGCGAGTCAAGACGAAGATCCATACGCTTCATTATGTTGAACATATAAATGGAACCAAAATTTGTGATTCATATACATTCTAACTTTGTCTTGGGAAAATAATAAACCCATTCTATTGTTTGAGGAGCCCTTCATTTCGTGATTTTTGATTTTTGGGTTGGTTAAGAAGTCTCTAAATCATTTGAAGGTGTCGCTTTTAAGTACTTTGGATGATAGATATCCAAACTTATAAAGCTCAAATGCTGTGGTCGCCTCATCTCCCTAAAATCCAATTTGTGTCCAAGCATCTCATTAATAACCAAAATTTTTTGTGGTGCCATCCGTACACCATAAAGTGCAATGCATCCTTGAATAGCTGCCATCAGAAGATGGATGACTATCAAATAATGTACGTGACTATTAAACAATGCACGCCATATATGACATGACGTGCACTTTTGGATTATTTTGTTTGATGGCTATTTATTTCTTGATGGCAGTCATCCAAAACTGCATAGTATTTTATGGTGTTGTGCGCGCCCTGTAGAGGATCCGTGCTCTTTTATTAATTTTTTTTTTTTTTGGACTGAGTTAGGTCAAAAAATATTTTGACCACGAACCATGAGGGATGTTAGTTTTTCCATAATTAAACTCATGAAAAGAGCCATATTTTAGAGATGAAGAGAATACCGACCGAGTAACATGGAATGCATTATGAAACCCAATTTCATACTTGGTGATGCTTGGTATACTTAAAAGCCCACCGCGGGACGCCAGAAACAGGCCCCACTGCCTATAAATTGGATCAAGAGCCCTCCGACAAACCGAGTCCCAGCGTCAACGCTTGTTAGGGTTTTCTCGGTCTCCGCGGCTCCTCGCCCTTCAGCTTCTTTGGGCGAGAAGCCCTTTTTACAATTCTTCTATGTTCCTTGATTTTTTTGATTTGATCTCTATTCTCTCCTTTCCTCCTGTTGGAAGATCTTATGCTAATTTCTTAGATTACATGGTCATCCATCGCTTCTCTGATATTTGCTAAGCTTTTCTATGGTTTCTGTTAGTGAATGATGTTGTTTTCATCCATTGTTTATTTTAGCTGTGTTTAAGGATGGCTTAATATTGCAATTGTTTGCTGTTGGATTTTGGATGCAACAAGGAATCTATCGTTAGGCCAAATGTTTCTCCTTCCTTTAGCTCCGAATCATCCTTTCTAGGGTTTCTTGGTGACAAGGTAGGTAAATTGCTTCAAATTTTTTTTTCCAATTTTATCGATATATTTCAACAATTTCTTCGATGACTTTTGCATTCTTTTTTTCTTTTCCTTTCTGTTTGTTGTGATTTGGTTTATGTATTCTATAGGCGTGATGTTGGATGATGAACTGAAACATTCGGATTCCCATTGATTTCCTTAAGATGATATTATTAACCAGCTACTTCTGACACATTATGCCAACTCCCTTCCATTACGAAGATAATGTTTCGTCAAAGTAAAGTTTGGATTTTTTATTTTTTTTGGTTATTTCTCTCATGCTCGTTGTTGACTTGGTCTTAAATTTCTACCTGCTTGTCTTTTTTTTCCTATTTTGGTAGCATATGGTTGTAATTCCACTATATTGAAAATTTTGATGAGCCTGTGATGTGAGAAAAATATATTTGCTACTCTTGATGGGGAAACCCATCTGATGACAATCTACCACCAAGATCTCTCAGGCCCTGGTTTCCATTACCCTATTCAAGTCTTCTTTTTTCGGTTAAAAATCTCATTTTTTTGTTTAATTTCTGTAAATACCACCTCCAGCTCACGCCACTCTCTTCCCTCCCTTTTCTCTCGAAAATCGAAACAACGTGGGTTTCTTTCTTGTGCTTCCAGCCATCCCCTATGCTCCCAGGCTCTACTTTCACAACCGATGCCCCGATCGCATCGGTCTCCTCCATCCGCCCATCTCGGAAGAAGAAGATTTGCATAAGAAGCTCTTCTTTTTTGCTCTAGGTCAAAGGTATGAATTCTTGGGCCTTCTCTCTTTCCCTTTTTATCGTTTTTGGTACTTCTTTTTGAGGTCTGAGTTCTTGGCCTTTTTTTTTGTTCGTCCTTGGTGCTTCTTCCTGAGGTATGGATTCTTGGTCTTCTCCTTTTTTTTGCTCGATCGTTTTTGGTGCTTCTGCTTGAGATTTTTTGTAAGAAATTTTTCTCTTCGACTCTGATCATTGTTTATGTTTCTCGGGATCGTACTTAGATATCTCTCCTCAGAAAATTTCGGTTTTCGACTTAGGATTTTAATGGGTGTTCCTCCATGCTTTTTATTTTTTTTTTAATTTTTTATTTTTCTAGACTAGAGTTTATAAGGAGAAAATAAGATTTCGATGCTTGGTATGTTGTGAGCTGTACTTCTAATCATCTAACGATTAGAGCTGTCAAAAGAGATCATGGATCACCTATGAATCCACTATCGCCACAGCTTCGATACCGTTTCATGTCATGATGAATCTTAATTTGATGATTAGTTGGATGATTAGAAGTACAACTCACAACATACCGAGCATCGTATTCTTATTCTTTCCTTATAAACTCTAATCCAGAGAAATAAAAAGAAATAAAAAAAAAATAAAAAGGATGGAGGAACACCCATTGAAATTTTAAGTCGAAAATTGAAATTTTTTGAGGAGAGATATTTAAGTATGATCCCGAGAAACATAAACAATGATCGGAGCCGAAGAAAAAAATTTCTTGCAAGAGATCTCAAGCAAAAGCACCAAGAACGATCGAGCAAAAAAAAAGGAGAAGGCTAAGAACCCATACCTCAGAAAGAAGCACCAAGAACGAACAAAAAAAAAAGGCTAATAACTCAGGCCTTAAGAAGAAGCACTAAGAACGATCAAAAGGGTTTTGGAGAAGGCCCAAGAATTCATAACTTTGACCCAGAGCAAAAAAAAAAGAGCTTCTTATGCAAATCTTCTTTTTCCGAGATGGGCGGATGGAGGAGACCGATGCGACTGGGGCATCGGTTGTGAAAGTAGAGCCTGAGAGCTTAGGGGATGGCCAGAAGGACAAGAAAGAAACCCACATTATTTCGACTTTCGAGAGAAAAGGGAGGGAAGAGAGTGGCATGAGCTGGAGGTGGTATTTATAGGCTATGATGGATACTATGTGAGTCGGTTATAAAGCCGTTACTTTGTATGGATTACTTATGCAAATAGCATGAACCAGATAGGTATACGATGTGAGTCATATAAAATACACGTAACTATGTATAGTTGTTTCTTTGACAAAGGCGATTTAAACAAGGAAGCGTCGACTATGGATCCGATTGGATATGGATCCAGGCCGAGCAGGTGCATGAATGTTCCAGCACACGAAGAATAACATGCCTGGTGCAAAGGAGGTTAGGCTTGCACTCTGATTTTTTTATTCGGCATTGTAGTGAACCTTGTTGGGGGTTGCTTGATGAGCCGGATATTTCATAATATATGATTTAGAGAGGTACCTAAAACTAGTCATGCTGATTAAATACAGGTGTCATGAATGCAAAAAAACCAATGAAGAGAAGGGGCATATATTGGATCAGGTTAAGTCACGTCTAGACTGATACCAATAAAACTTTTATCCAATCCCAACTTAGCCCACTTTTAGGTCAAAAAGTCAAAGCCCTATCATAACACATCTTAAAAGTATAAACCGAACTTGAAACCAAAAGCCAACCTAAGCTCCCTACATGGGAGACAACAAGAGAGAGAGAGCTTTGAGCCTCCATGTTTCTAGCCAATTTGAATAGAAAGTGGGGTAAAGGTTGACGATTACACCACCGCTCCACGGGTATGGTGATGGCTTTGTCTTAGATAAATAATAGTGACTGTTGAAATAAGCACAATCAATTAATTGCAGCCAGAAATCCCATCATAAGTAAACAAAAGGAACACAAAGCCATACCATGCATCCATATTTTGATGATGCGGCAGAGAACGATACCTTGATCGGATGGTTTAGACTAGTGATTGACTAACTGATTGGCCTTTGATGGTGGAATTAGTTATCTAACATGATTATGTTTAAGAAAATAAAAACACATTGCTAAAAAAATTAAAAAGAAAAGAAAAGCATACAATATCTTTTTTCTCTTTAGTATGGCTGAGAATAAGTGTACTTCAGCTTATGGGCCAAACTTTCACTGTCAAGCCAGTTTGTTTAACAATTTTGCGTGCTATTTCAAATTCAGGCCCGATCCGTTTGTCCTCCTTAACACCATACTTAATCGAATGCCTGTCATCGCCACATCATTACTCTGCATGTCACGCCATGCCTAGGCGGGGAATATGGTGCTTAAGTGATTAAATGCGGTCTTATTTCGCTAGAGAAAAATCCTTTTTATTTGAACATAGAGTAACTCCTTGATAAGAAAAAAAAGGGCTGCAACTCTTTCCATTAGACAACCAACATCTAGAAATAAATACAAATATAAAAAAATAAAAAATAGAAAGGTACTACAAATTGAAGTGCAAAAAAACATTAAAACATAAATGAGATAAAGGATAAATAAAATATCTATCAAATTCGAAATACATGCATGTGTAGGGTTGGATCAAATTTGGGGTAGGCTAAAAATCCTAAACTCATATTTGACCCATTTCGAATCAGACTTAGGAAAGTAAATCTATAGGGACTTATATCCAACATGCAAACTCATTCATATGATTTCACCTATTCAATTATATATTTCTAAAAGTAAAAACAACCAAGGATTGGAATAGGGGATTGAGCATCCAAATAATACACGTGCGTGTATAAAAGAGATATACATAAACTTGAAGTAACAAAATCCTAAAATCATATTTGACCCATTTAGAATTATACTTAGGAAAGTAAATTCATATAGACTTATATCCAATATGCAAACTCATTTATATGATTTCACCTATTCAATAGACAAGGATCAGGAATAGAGGATCATAGATTGAGCATCCAAATAATACACGTGTATGAGAAATATATATATGAAATTCTAGTAAAAAAATCATGATAAATCCTTAAACACTCTTGCACCCAACTTTTTTTATTATTCTTTATTTTTTACCAATCATTAATTGTATGACTTCTCTATTCATTTTGAATTTATGTTATCACTAATCTAGAAGTTTTAGAATTTTATGCACTATCTGTGATCCATAGCATTCAATAGGCTAAACCCAAAACTAACATATTATAATTGAGTTTGTGTCAACCAACCTAAATCCAATTCAGTTTTCAAAAACTTGCATCCAAGCATGTTTATTTTGGATAGGTTAGAAAATGATCAACAAGCTTGCATTAAAAATAGCCATATTGAGTAGATAGTATGGTATAGCGTGACCCGTTTAATTGATAAAGTTATTGAAAGCTGATAGCAATAACCTGATCTCTGTCCTGCTTCCATCATTATAAAGTTTATTGTCTTAATTAATTAGGTGTGATCTGAAAAATCCTCTCTTACTCTTTAAACAAGAAAGTTTAGATGGCTTATTAGTAAAACTTAAAAAATTAGGAGGAGCTGGCTAGATATATTTTACAAAATTATTCACCCTCCGTTGCCCCGGTGCGCCCTCAAAATCTTAGGAAGCTACAAATATCATGTTCCCTCAAACGACAGGACCTTATCTCTAGATACTCCGAGGAAAAAAAAAAAATGGAAGCGAGCTCCGCCGTTTTCTTCTTCTCCGTAAAACCCCTTCTCCCTTTCAACCTCTGCGGCTCTTCTCCCTCCTCCTCCTCTTCTTCTTCTTCTCCGAGACATCTCCTCGTCGTAAACTTCAAGCCAAGAACTATAAAATCCCTGATGTTTCCTCCGTCTTCTCGAGGTTCTCTTTCCCTTTCGCCACCCTTCGCCGTTGCTGAAGCCTTAGAGCAAGTAGCAGACACTTCGGATTCTCCGAGAGGGGCGTCGCACAAAATCGACAAGAACGGGAGATTTTGCAGCCCGAGAGCTGCACGAGAGCTTGCTCTGTGAGTTTGTGCACTTGTTTTGGCTCAAAGTTAGAGTCTTTGGGAGTTTGGTTGCTTGTCAGGTTTCTAATTGGAAGATTTTTTTTTTTTTTTTTGGACTGAGTTAGGTCAAAAAATATTTTGAACACGAACCATGAGGGATGTTAGTTTTTCCATAATTAAACACATGAAAAGAGTCATATTTTAGAGCGATAAAGAGAATACCGACCGAGTAACATGGAATGCATTATGAAACCCAATTTCATACTTGGTGATGCTTGGTATACTTAAAAGCCCACCGCGGGACACCAGAAACAGGCCCCACTGCCTATAAATTGGATCAAGAGCCCTTGAACAAACCGAGTCCCAGTGCCAACGCGTGTTAGGGTTTTGTCGGTCTCCGCGGCTGCTCGCCCTTCAGCTTCTTTGGGCGAGAAGCCCTTTTTACAATTCTTCTATGTTCCCTGATTTTTATGATTTGATCTCTATTCTCTCCTTTCCTCCTGTTGGAAGATCTTATGCTAATTTCTTAGATTACAGGGTCATACATCGCTTCTCTGATATTTGCTAAGCTTTTCTATGGTTTCTGTTAGTGAATGATGTTGTTTTCATCCATTGTTTATTTTAGCTGTGTTTAAGGATGGCCTAATATTGCAATTGGTTGCTGCTGGATTTTGGGTGCAGCAAGGAATCTATCGTTAGGCCAAATGTTTCTCCTTCCTTTAGCTCCGAATCATCCTTTCTAGGGTTTTTCGGTGACAAGGTAGGTAAATTGCTTCAATTTTTTTTCCAGTTTTATCGATATATTTCAACAATTTCTTCGATTACTTTTGCCTTCTTTTTTTCTTTTCCTTTCTGTTTGTTGTGATTTGGTTTATGTATTCTATAGGCGTGATGTTGGATGATGAAGAAAATCATTCGGATTCCCATTGATTTCCGTAAGATGATATTATTAACCAGCTACTTCTGAAACATTATGCCAGCTCACTTCCATTACGAAGATAACGTTTCGTCAAAGTAAAGTTTGGTTTTTGAATTTTTTTGGTTATTCCTCTCATGCTCGTTATCGACTTCGTTTTAAATTTCTACATGCTTGTCTTTCTTTTCTATTTTGGTAGCATATGGTTCGAATTCCACTCTATTGAAAATTTTAATGAGCCTGTGATGTGAGAAAAATATATTTGCTACTCTTGATGGTGAAACCCATCTGATGACAATCTACCACCAAGATCTCTGAGGCTCTGGTTTCCACTACCCTATTCAAGTCTTGTTTTTTCTGTTAAAAATCTCCTTTTTTTATTTAATTTCTGAATGTTTAAGATTTAAACTATGGTCGCATAGTATAAATGTCATCAGGTCTCAAAAAACACTCGCATAGTTTAGATACTTTCATGAGCCTGTGATGATAGAAAAATATTTGTTGCTCTTGATGGGTGACCCATCTGATGATCATCAACTACCAAGATCTCTGAGGTTCTGTTTCTTCTTTTTTCTGTTTAAAATCTCATTTTCTATTTAAATCTTGTTTGTGTAAAAATTTAAATTTTGTGACCATTTCATACTAGGATTTTAGAATACATGCTTGTTGGATTTAAATAGTTAGCTATCATTTTACATCTGGATCCGTATAACGTATTTTTAGACATGTCTTTTAAAAATTTTATATTTATAATTTCACAACCATAAGTTGATCAAGGTTTGAAAGATGAAAATTGATTAGTCGAATTTGAATTGATTTTACTGATTAGGCTGATAATTTTTAATTTTTTCACAGGTTGATGGTGCCAGTTAAGAATGTGGCACTTGTGGTGGATATATTCTTTATTTTCTAATAAAAATAAAAATTTTGGGGAAAGCGGTTGATTCTTTGAATTTGTTGTTACAACCACTCTCTCATCTTATCTGCACTCAACTTATAATGTTTGGAGAAATTAAATTGATTGAGGAATGAGACTGAACTTACTTCAGCATGCCATGCATTAGATATTGGATTATATGTTGAATGCTGCGGAATCTAACATTATCCTTCTATATATCTCTTCTAGTCAAAATGGGTCATAACTCATTTGAGTTTTTGTTCAAGTCATTTTTTTTATAATTTAGTTCAATCATAACATAGTCATATTTTAAGATGCAGAGCATAAAATGTTGACATTTGTATGGATTAAACCTTCTGTTTTTGGTAACTCTTTTCCAAAATGCGCAAATCCTACAATTGTTTGAAATATGATCAAACTCTTTCGACCCATCTCCCATCCATCTTATCTTGTCAGATTGGAGTAATCCACTAGTTTTTGCTTGTGATGACCATCTAAATGGTAAAATAATCTTTAATATGAATGGTTTGAAGTTTAGCACCATGTCGTGAAACATAATCTAGAGTTTTACATGAAAAATTGTAATGATTTAAATTGCAATGACAGTCCTTTATCCAATTTATACCTATGATGCCTGTCTAACTTGATGATCCCGATGGCTGATTTGAACTTTCTTTTTGCTAACCCTTTATTTGGATGCAGCAATATAAATCCATTGGAATCTATCCCATTTGTCTTGTCATCCACAGGTAGTCAGTTTTGATTTAAACTCAAAATGTTGCAAAATCTATTCAACCAACCAACCCAGATGGTGCAACCATCTTGTTATTTTAAAAAAAAATTGTGGGCAAATTTTGGTTATTTGTTAGCTGTTTGCTGATATTAAACTTTTGGAATGTAAAAATTATAGTCTTTATTGCATGCGCTAGAACGGTTGTTGATGCTACCAATCTTTGAGGCGCATTCCTATGAGCTCAATTTTCGAGATCAGCACACAATGAATGTAACCAATGGTAATGCACCTGGGTGAGTGGTGGCATGTAATGAATGTTACGGTTTCATAGTCTGGCTTGGACGATAGACAATTTGGCTCAAGCCAATAAAGTAGAAGAAAATTTTAGAGACATTCACTTTTTTAGAGAGTTGTATATTGATTTTTTCTTTTTGATACATTGTTGTTTTTTGATAATTTATTAAGATTAAGCTCAGTCCCATGGCATCTCATGGCTATTCTCCTTCTTGGATAAACGTTATATCAGTTAAGCCTAGTTTAGTCCAATAAACTTGTCCCCTTATCATGAAGCTTAGACTAATTGAGAGCCCATTTGATATTGTTTTCATTTTTTATTTCTATTTTCAAAATCCCAAGAAGAAAGCACAATAGACAAACAACCTGCATGATATAAACCATTTTGCATTTTCAAATTTGTTTGATAAAAACTTTCTCAGACTTTGGAAACATAAACTTATTGCTTTCGAAAATAAATGAAAATATAATGAACGTATAGTTTGAGTCTCATGGGAATGCTGTCAGCCACATCAAGCTCCATGCTACTTTTTGCTAATTTGTGGATAAAGAAAGTCACAAAAATGATAATAGTATCAAACAGATCCATAGCGTTTAAGCTAGTATAGCATTTTGGTTTGGTAACCATGACTTGCTTTCTTTGATAATTGCTATGCGTACTCTAGAGTTGTATTCTAGAGTTTTTATGTTATTGGTTGATGAATTGTCTTGCTTTTCAAGGCTTAGTTACCAACCTTCCATTCAATAGTTGATCATAAAATCTAGCTCGCAGCTTTTCAATAGATTTGCAAGGGCGCTCTGGTGGAGAACCTCCGAAGGAGGAGGAGGTGGAGAACCTTCGGAGGCACTTCGCGATGGTCCTCAAGTTGTCGGAGGACCAATCAAAGCCGGTAGGCAGCCTTGGGAGAAAGTTGCAGTCGTTATTTGGAGCCTTGGTCGATGGGTTCTGTTGAAGTGGGTGCCTCGTGAGGTGGTGGCGCACGGAAAGCTTTAGTATGAGGTGGAGGTGTCTCCCCTTGCCGACGACCATTTGGTGGTTAGGTTCAAATTGGAGGACGAACGGGACACACTCTATTCGGTGGCCCTTAGGTGGTGGCGGGTGAGCTGTTGGCGGTGGAGCCATAGGTTCCTGTCTTCATCCCTAGCTTGGACATTGTCAAATCGGCGGAGGTGTGGCTGTGGATGTTGAAGCTCCTGGTGGAATACTGAGACAAGGATATAATCTTGCAGATCACCTCAGCTGTAGTTCAATCGTTAGTCATGGATGGCTTTACCGACTAGTTGAAGAAGTTGGAGCTAGGGTTAAGGTGGCCATTGATGCCAATGAGCTGTTGATGCCGGAGATTCAAGTTAAGAGGAGGAATAAGGTTTTGGGGTGGCCTTTCATGTACGAGAATGTTCCAGATTTCTGCTACCATTGTGCGTGAATAGGGCATGCAGATGAAGAGTGAAATTTCCAGTGTCGGAGCTAGCGGTGGAGTTGTAAGATTTGCAGGAGCGTTCAAGGTCCATGGCTCCAATGGTGGTGGAGGTAGGCGGAGGCTAGGGGATTGGTGGCGAACTTGATACCAGCTTGGACGAGCAAGGTTTGAGGCCTATTTTTGGCCCTTGGCTGACGATTGCGAGGATCAGCCCGTAAAGGGCTATGAAGGGACTGCCGAGGATGAGGAAGATGACTGAGTAACCCTGGAGTTGTCAAGGCTGGGTTCCTCTTCCTCACGGGTGAGCTTCCCCTCCAATCGTCCTAGTTTTCTTAGCTCGTCGTCGAACTCGAATGGGTGGCAGAAGTCGACGAAGGTAGTGCATCAGCGATCGCCCTTGAAGGATTGGGTGATCGTTGATGGCGATGACTCGGGTGCCGTGGATGAGCAAGGTTGGAGGCCTATTTTTGGCCCTTGCTTGACGATTGCGAAAATCCGACCATCATAGCTTTGAAGGGGTTGTTGAGGATGAGGAAGATGACCGTGTAACCCCGAAGTTGTCAGGGTCGAGTTCCTCGTCCTCACGACCGAGCTTCCCCTCCAACCGTCCTAGTTTTCTTAGCTCGTCATCGGACTCGAATGGGTGGCAGAAGCCGACGAAGGTAGTGCATCGGCGATTGTCCTCGAAGGACCAGGTGTTAGTTGATAGCGATGACTCGGGTGCTATGGCAACTTAGGTGGGGATCCGAATCGGGTCAGGGTTCGACCTGTTGAGAGACTCGACTGACTCGATTGAGGAGACTGGCGGGGCCGGGCCACGGATGAGCTATCTGGTGCATGAAGCTGTAGGAGGGCAAGCAAGCCCCCCCTTTATTTCCTCATTTAGGAGACTGATTCGGATGTATGGCCCGGTCTTTTTTTTTTTTTGTGTGAAATCCAGCTTTCTTGAGACAGCCTCCTTCAAACACGGCGTCGGTTTCTAGCGACCTGGGATTCTTATGTCATTGAATCACTAGGTTTATTGGGGGGTATCATTGTTTTGTGGAAGCGGGATGTAGCCACTGTGGATTTTTTCTATAAGTGCCCCCAGTAAGTTGTAATAGTAATTTTGGAACATAATGAACCTCCTTTGATTTTGTCGAATGTGTGTTCTAGTACTGACTACAAAGTGAGGAAGGCCCTATGGGGCGAGGTGACTAATCTTGTTGCACAAGGTATTCTGACCTTGATTGCTGGTGATTTTAACTACATCTAGGGGCCCATGGACAAGAGAGGAGGCAATGCCTATAGTGACAAAGTAGAAAGAAGGGAGTTTCATGACTTCATGGGGGCTAATGGGTTGGTGGATCTTGGCTTCTTTGGATTGAGGTTTACTTGGTACAACAACCATTTTGGTCATGCCAGAGTATGGCAGAGGATTGATAGGGTTATAGCCTCGACGAGTTGGATTCAACACTTTTCTGTCTATTAGGTTTATCACCTTTTTCGGATCGCTTCATATCATTGTCTGCTCTTGATTAGCATTGTTTCTAACACTTGTCACCACAACCCATTTCGCTTTGAGAAGATATAGTTGTCGAATCCAAAGTCTTGGGACATCGTCTGTGGGGTGTGGGGGATTTGGTGCGGGGGATGCTATGTGGAGGGTCACCTACAAATTGGAGCTCACTAAGTGGAGGTTGCGAAGATAGAACTGGAAGGTGGCGGGTGATACTTTAGAAGTTTCAATGAGGTGATGCATTTGTTGCTGACTTTTAGGGAATAGAGGATAATAGTGGGTCTTGTTAGAGGAGGAGCTAGCTAATCTTCGACGAAAACGTGCTACACATCATATTTTTTTGCGGCATGTGGAGGTATTATGGCGGTATAAGTCAAGAGTTCCGTGGATTACAGAAGGGGACATGAACATTAGGTTCGTCCTCCGATCTACCATCATCAAGAGATAGAGAAACTTGGTCCGATTGTTGAGAGATAAGACTGGCAAAGTGTGGAGGAGGAGAGCGGGGTTAGATAGGTGTTGTTCGATTTTTTCAGATCCAGGTGGATGGAGGGCTGCGATCGAGAGGTGGCCAACTATTTTTTGCCCCTAGATGTTGGGGTTGGGGAAGCAGAGAATGCTAGACTTGTCGAGCCGGTCTTGGAGATCGAGGTGGTGGGGAGGGGCATTTTGGGCCTTGGCGGAGGATAAGCCCACCGCGGTACACCACTCAATCTCCTCCGATTACAACAAAAATGTACAAACATGAAGATGCTCACAAACCAAGAGAGACATTTTGATGCTCCTATCTACTGAGTAATACCCACTGAGTAATATGGATGCATTATGGATGCATTATGAAACCCAATTTCATACTTGGTGATGCTTAGTATACTTGAAAGCCCACCGCGGGACACCAGAAACAGGCCCCACTGCCTATAAATTGGATCAAGAGCCCTCCGACAAACCTAGTTGTGATTCCATAGGCTATTCAAATTTTCTTCTTTTTAGGAACTAAACAATCTTATATCGCTGCAGTGAACCTAATGTATACCTTGGTAACTCTCAGCTTAATGTACTCTACTTATGCCTTGTTTTACTTCCAGCTTATGGATCATGCCTATGTTTTCTGTGGTATAGTTTCTCCTCTGCATATATATGCACACCCATTTAATTCTCCAGAAATTGGATGGAGAGAAACTTTTAACTGTTTCATTATGGAAGCAGAAGCCTACGTCTCATAACATTCCTAATGCAGGATCAGCCTGCAGCAAGAATTTTGGAGCTCTGCATTCTTCACCTTGCAATGGCAGAAGTAACAGTGATAGGAACAAGGCCCCAGATTGTCATAAATGAGGTCAGTTATCCTCCCCCTTCAGCCTACCTAGTGGGTTTTACCTTATCATCTTACTCATTATTTGAGTGTCTTTCGCGAAGGCGGTTGATCTTGCAAAACGATTCTATGATGGCTGTGCTCCTAGGATTATCAATGGATGCCTCTGGACTTTTGTCAAAGATTTCAGTGCAATGGATGCTGTTCAGTCTTTGGAATCATCAAAAGCTTGAAATTTAAGGACATCTTTATAGCAGATCGGAGTGGAAGCAGCGGCAAAAGTTAAAGAAATCCTCATTCTGTTTGTTAAAGCCTAACAGTCATGTAAAGTGGGAGTAGGGAAAACTGCAGGTTAATTGTGGTGATCAAAAGGACTTGATAAATTTCCATTGGTTACTGGGAGAACCAAGAAGGGTGAGGAGAAAACGAAATGTACTTAGCCTTAGAAATGAATCACGAGATCCATATTTTTTACGCATGATTAGAACCTTTAGTTTTATTTTGATTGTGCCCACATCTGTATTACAAAATAATTCACACGAATGCATTGTAGATTCTGAGTTTTTGTATTACTGATACCAAATTCACATATTTGCATTTTGTTGTACAAGTTATATTGTAAGATGTGGTGAGCTAGAAGAACTTCCCAACTAAATAACTAATGTAGTTATTTTATAAGAGAGATGTGTTTTTTTTTATTTTTATTTTTTTCATTATGGAAGAGTCGTAGGTTTTGAATATTCTTGGGTTTTGTTCTTCTCTCTTGCCAAATATTAAGAATTTCAATAACCATCTGAAAGAAAGATATGGCTTTGTGATTCTGAGGGCATAACATATATCCATGTCAATATACAAAATGAGCGAGTCAAGACGAAGATCCATACGCTTCATTATGTTGAACATATAAATGGAACCAAAATTTGTGATTCATTTACATTCTAGCTTTGTCTTGGGAAAAAATAAACCCATTCTATTGTTTGAGGAGCCCTTCATTTCGTAATTTTTTGGTTGGTTAAGAAGTCTCTAAATCATTTGAAGGTGTCGCTTTTAAGTACTTTGGATGATAGATATCCAAACTTACAAAGCCCAAATGCTGTGGTCGCCTCATCTACCTAAAATCCAATTTGTGTCCAAGAATCTCATTAACAACTAAAATTTTTTGTGGTGCCTATCCGTACACCGTAAAGTGCAATGCATCCCTGAATAGCTGCCATCAGAAGATGGATGACTATCAAACAATGTACGTGACTATCAAACAATGCACGCCATATATGACATGACGTGCACTTTTGGATTATTTTGTTTGATGGCTATTTATTTCTTGATGGCAGTCATCCAAAACTGCACAGTATTTTATGGTGTTGTGCGCGCCCTGCAGAGGATCCGTGCTCTTTTATTAATTTTTGTTTTTTTGGACTGAGTTAGGTCAAAAAATATTTTGAACACGAACCATGAGGGATGTTAGTTTTTCCATAATTAAACTCATGAAAAGAGTCATATTTTAGAGATGAAGAGAATACCGACCGAGTAACATGGAATGCATTATGAAACCCAATTTCATTCTCAGTGATGCTTGGTATACTTAAAAGCCCACCGCGGGACACCAGAAACAGGCCCCACTACCTATAAATTGGATCAAGAGCCCTCCGACAAACCGAGTACCAGCGCCAACGCTTGTTAGGGTTTTCTCGGTCTCCGCGGCTGCTCGCCCTTTAGCTTCTTTGGGCGAGAAGCCCTTTTTACAATTCTTCTATGTTCCCTGATTTTTTTGATTTGATCTCTATTCTCTCCTTTCCTCCTGTTGGAAGATCTTATGCTAATTTCTTAGATTACAGGGTCATACATCGCTTCTCTGATATTTGCTAAGCTTTTCTATGGTTTCTGTTAGTGAATGATGTTGTTTTCGTCCATTGTTTATTTTAGCTGTGTTTAAGGATGGCCTAATATTGCAATTGTTTGCTGCTGGATTTTGGGTGCAGCAAGGAATCTATCGTTAGGCCAAATGTTTCTCCTTCCTTTAGCTCCGAATCATCCTTTCTAGGGATTTTCGGAGACAAGGTAGGTAAATTGCTTCAAATTTTTTTTCCAGTTTTATCGATATATTTCAACAATTTCTTCGATTACTTTTGCGTTCTTTTTTTCTTTTCCTTTCTGTTTGTTGTGATTTGGTTTATGTATTCTATAGGCGTGATGTTGGATGACGAACTGAAACATTCGGATTCCCATTGATTTCCTTAAGATGATATTATTAACCAGCTACTTCTGACACATTATGCCAACTCCCTTCCATTACGAAGATAACATTTCGTCAAAGTAAAGTTTGGATTTTTGATTTTTTTTGGTTATTTCTCTCATGCTCGTTATTGACTTCGTTTTAAATTTCTACATGCTTCTCTTTTTTTTTGCTATTTTGGTAACATATAGTTGTAATTCCACTATATTGAAAATTTTGATGAGCCTGTGATGTGAGAAAAATATATTTGCTACTCTTGATGGGGAAACCCATCTGATGACAATCTACCACCAAGATCTCTCAGGCCCTGGTTTCCATTACCCTATTCAAGTCTTCTTTTTTTGGTTAAAAATCTCATTTTTTTATTTAATTTCTGTAAATACCACCTCCAGCTCACGCCACTCTCTTTTCTCCCTTTTCTCTCGAAAATCGAGACAACGTGGGTTTCTTTCTTGTGCTTCCAGCCATCCCCTAAGCTCCCAGGCTCTACTTTCACAACCGATGCCTTGGTCGGATCGGTCTCCTCCATCCGCCCATCTCGGAAGAAGAAGATTTGCATAATAAGCTCTTCTTTTTTGCTCTGGGTCAAAGGTATGAATTCTTGGGCTTTCTCCCTTTCCCTTTTTATCGTTTTTGTTGCTTCTTTTTGAGGTCTGAGTTCTTGGCCTTTTTTTTTTTGTTCGTTCTTGGTGCTTCTTCCTGAGGTATGGATTCTTGGTCTTCTCCTTTTTTTTGCTCGATCGTTTTTGGTGCTTCTGCTTGAGATCTTTTGTAAAAAATTTTTCTCTTCGGCTTTGATCATTGTTTATGTTTCTTGGGATCATACTTAGATATCTCTCCTCAGAAAATTTCGGTTTTCGACTTTGGATTTTAATGGGTGTTCCTCCATGCTTTTTATTTTTTTATTTCTTTTTATTTTTCTAGACTAGAGTTTATAAGGAGAAAATAAGATTTCGATGCTTGGTATGTTGTGAGCTGTACTTCTAATCGTTGTCAAAAGAGATCATGGATCACCTATGGATCCACTATCGCCACAGCTTCGATACCGTTTCATGTCATGACGAATCTTAATTTGATGATTAGTTGGAGGATTAGAAGTACAACTCACAACATACCGAGCATCGTATTCTTATTTTCCCCTTATAAACTCTAGTCTAGAAAAGTAAAAAGAAATAAAAAGAAATAAAAAAAATAAAAAGGATGGAGGAACACCCATTGAAATTTTAAGTCGAAAATTGAAATTTTTTGAGGAGAGATATCCAAGTATGATCCTGAGAAACATAAACAATGATCGAAGCCAAAGAGAAAAATTTCTTGCAAGAGATCTCAAGCAAAAGCACCAAGAACGATCGAGCAAAAAAAAAGGAGAAGGCCAAGAATCCATACCTCAAGAAGACGCACCAAGAACGAACAAAAAAAAAGGCTAATAACTCAGACCTTAAGAAGAAGCACTAAGAACGATCAAAAGGGAAAGGGAGAATGTTCAAGAATTCATACCTTTGACCCAGAGCAAAAAAGAAGAGCTTCTTTTGTAAATCTTCTTCTTTCGAGATGGGCTGATGGAGGAGAGCGATGCGACTGGGGCATCGGTTGTGAAAGTAGAGCCTGAGAGCTTAGGGGATGGTCGGAAGGACAAGAAAGAAACCCACATTATTTCGACTTTCGAGAGAAAAGGGAGGGAAGAGAGGGGCATGAGCTGGAGGTGGTATGTATAGGCTATGACGGATACTATGTGAGTCGGTTATAAAGCCGTTACTTTGTATGGATTACTTATGCAAATAGCATGAACCGGACAAGCTATATGATGTGAGTCATATAAAATACACGTAACTATGTATAGTTGTTTCTTTGACAAAGGCGATTTAAACAAGCGTCGACTATGGATCCGATTGGAGATGGATCCAGGCCGAGCAGGTGCATGAATGTTCCCGCACACGCAGAATAACATGCCTGGTGCAAAGGAGGTTAGGCTTGCACTCTGATTTTCTTATTCGGCGTTGTAGTGAACCTTGTTGGGGGTTGCTTGATGAGCAGGATATTTCATAATATATGATTTAGAGAGGTACCTAAAACTAGTCATGCTGATTAAATACAGGTGTCATGAATGCAAAAAAACCAATGAAGGGATGGGGCATATATTGGATCAGGTTAAGTGACGTCTAGACTGATATCAATAAAACTTTTATCCAATTCCGACTTAGCCCACTTTTAGGTCAAAAAGTCAAAGCCCTATCATAACACATCTTAAAAGTACAAACCGAACTTGAAAACAAAAGCCAACCTAAGCTCCCTACATGGGAGACAACAAGAGAGAGAGAGCTTTGAGCCTCCATGTTTCTAGCCAATTTGAATAGAAAGTGGGGTAAAGGTTGACGATTACACCACCGCCCACGGGTATGGTGATGGCTTTGTCTTAGATAAATAATAGTGACCGTTGAAATAAGCACAATCAATTAATTGTAGCCAGAAATCCCATCATAAGTAAACAAAAGGAACACAAAGCCATACCAGGCATCCATATTTTGATGATGCGGCAGAGAACGATACCTTGATCGGATGGTTTAGACTAGTGATTGACTAACTGATTGGCCTTTGATGGTGGAATTAGTTATCTAACATGATTATGTTTAAGAAAATAAAAACACATTGCTAAAAAAATTAAAAAGAAAAGAAAAGCATACAATATCTTTTTTCTCTTTAGTATGGCTGAGAATAAGTGTACTTCAGCTCATGGGCCAAACTTTCACTGTTTGGTACAAATCATCAAGCCAGTTTGTTTAACAATTTTGCGTGCTATTTCAAATTCCTGGTCCGTTTGTCCTCCTTAACACCATACTTAATCGAATGCCTGTCATCGCCACATCATTACTCTGCATGTCACGCCATGCCTAGGCGGGGAATATGGTGCTTAAGTGATTAAATGTGGTCTTATTTCGCTAGAGAAAAATCCTTTTATTTGAACATAGTATACACGAGTAAATCAAGTGGTGTTGGATATGCATTGGTTTATAGATATATGCTCCTGTGTGCTACCAAGATTCTCTATATGAATCATCATCAAATTAGGAAAAAAATTATAAATTTAAAACTGATTCATCACCATATGCTAAATAAAACATCTACAACCTATAAGTTTATAATCCATTTCGAGACTTTAGAATTAAAGACCAAGGATACAAGATATAGGTTTAGGAGAGAAGAAGATCGAGAGAGGGAAAGTAGAGTCAGTCGCTGGAAACAAACTAGGTTGTCGGTGGCCCGGTCAGATTGAGCCCACTCAGTTGCAACTTGAAACCAATCAGTTCGTTTAGAGCTCAGCCTAAGCCCGGCCCAAGTCCCAGCAAAGATTATTCAGAACTATAGGTAATTTCTCCCTCCCAATCGGGTTCGGTTGGAACCTGTGGAGTGATTGATTGAAACCCTATTTGATTTTGATGAGCTCAAAGCATTTGAGTATATCTTATATTTTACTAATGAATTCAATTGAGTGTTTCAGTGAAAATCTTGTCTAAATGTCTCTAGACTTGGCTCAAGATATTTTGGATAAGGTATGAAGTCAGATTGAACCAAAGTCTGAGACTCGAGTCGACTCCAGGATATTACGAGTCGACTCCAAGCGTATCAGAATCACTGGCACGGGCTCGAGTCGACTCCAGACCAGTACGAGTCGACTCCGACTGAGAACAGACAGACGAACAGAAAGCATCAACTCAAAACCTGTCAGCGAGTCGACTCCTGAAGTGCGCGAGTCGACTCCGATGCTTACCGAGTCGACTCCGGAGTAATATGAGTCGACTCCAAGAAGCTACAGACAGAAAAGTCAGAGAGCGTTATTTCGACCCTGAGATTCGAGTCGACTCCTGTGGAACGCGAGTCGACTCCGATGGTTGGCAGGTCGACTCCAAAGAAAGCGAGAGTCGACTCTCAGTGGTACACAAAGAAAAAGTCAGAGAGGAGTTTTCGGACTCTGAGATTCGAGTCGACTCCCGCAATACACGAGTCGACTCCAAGGCAGCGCTCCACCAAAAAGACAGAAGGCCAAGTTTCGGAAACTGAGAGCCGAGTCGACTCCAGAGAAGTTCGAGTCGACTCCAAGACTGGACGAGCCAAAAGACAGAAGATCGGGAGTTCGGGCTCTGAGCGCCGAGTCGACTCCCAGGATTATCGAGTCGACTCGAGTGGGCCAAGTTGAAAATTGGCTCCGTGGATTTCATGAGATGAGCCGACTCCGAAAATGCCAAGTCAGCTCCAGAAGTTGGCGAGTCGACTCCGGGTCAAGACGAGTCGACTCCCAGTCGAAGAGGCTACTTTAATTCAAATTCGGAACAGTTGCCGAGTCGACTCCTGATCGCGCGAGTCGACTCCGACCCCAACGGACATATTGTCAGGTTGTGCAGAGTGTGCAGAACGGGCAGAAAAAGGTGTCTAACGGCTAGTTTCCATGGGGGATGGCTTAAATAGCCACAGAGGACTGTAGCAAAGTAGAGAAGCACCATTCCATTCAAAGAGATCAAGCCTTCATTCTCTGCAAGTTGGTTTTCAACGAAAAGAGGGAAGAGCGGCATTAACTCCATCCAACTTCCTCTTCCCAGCATTTAAAGAAGACTCCTCCTGCATTCAAGTCGACCAGACATTCAAGAGGAGACCCGAAGTTCAAGAAGCCCTACTCAACTCCAACTCAAACGTGTTTGAGGGCTTCTAACCTCTCTTCAGTTTATATTGTTATTTATCTGCTTTTGAGAAGCTTTGTTTTCTGTTTGTCCCTTTTATTTATATCTTGTCTTTGCTTGGTTCAATCGGGGGATTGAATCAAGGGTATAGAGGTTGGTTGGTGAGCCGAGTGTAAAACCAACGTGTGTAAGGGTTCGATTGTGATCCCGGAAAAACAATCGGGGTGGTTCTAGTCGGTGAGCCAGGGAAAACCGACCGAGTTCGTTGTGAGCTCGTAAAACAACAAGTTTGGTTGTGAGCTTGTAAAACAACCGGCTGTAATCCAAGGGGTTATAGTGAATTCCCAAGTGAGACTTGGGGAGTGGACGTAGGAGCAAGGGTTAGCTCCGAACCACTATAAAACATTGTGTTTGTGATTGATTGCCTCTCTCTATTTCTCTCATTTCATTCACAGCACATATAAACGAATCAATCATCACGCTAAAGCTTTAATTAGTCATCCACAAACGTTTTAAATAGCTAAGTTATTTTAAAACCCAATTCACCCCCCCTCTTGGGTTGTCTATCTGGGCAACAAGTGGTATCAGAGCCTAAACTCTTCTACCTTAGAGTCAAAGATCAAAATGACAACCCCATTTGGATCTTCCCACATTGAGGGTCAGTCCACCCAAAGACCCCCTTTCTTTAATGGATCCGACTACTCATATTGGAAGGCTAGGATGAGAATATTTATCCAAGCCCAAGATTATGAGATGTGGACCATTATAGTGAATGGACCATACATCCCATCCATCTATGTAGAGGGTGTCAATGTACCCAAACTAGAAAAGGATTGGGATGACCATGACTTTAGGAAGGCACAACTCAATGCGAAAGCAATGAATGTGCTCTATTGTTCACTAGATAGGAATGAATTCAATAGAGTCTCTACTTGCAATTCTGCAAAAGAGATTTGGGATAGACTTGAAGTGACCCATGAGGGCACGAATCAAGTCAAAGAATCCAAAATAAATATATTGGTTCATAAGTATGAACTATTTAAAATGGATTCTAATGAATCAATCACATGCATGTTCACTAGGTTTACTGACATTGTCAATGGCCTAAAAAGCCTTGGCAAAAATTATACTAACAGTGATCTTGTCAGAAAAATTCTTCGCTGTCTACCAAGGTCATGGGAAGCCAAGGTGACGGCAATCCAAGAAGCTAAGGACTTGAACAGGCTTCCACTTGAAGAGCTCCTTGGATCCCTAATGACTCACGAGCTAACAATGAAGCAGCACAGCGAAGAAGAGTCCTCCCATAAGAAAAAGGTAATAGCTCTTAAATCTACATCATCTAACAAAGATCTGTCTTGCAGTAGCAGCAGTGAAGAAGAAGATCATGAGGGAGATGATGATGAGGCTCTCCTCGTGCGCAAGTTCAGAAAATTCATCAACAACAAGAAGTCCTATCATCAAAGGAGAGGCCCCTCAAATTCCTATCGGAAGGATAAAGGTAAGGAAAGGAAAAATGAGGGGATTGGGTGTTATGAGTGCAAGAAACCGGGGCACATCCGAGCTGAGTGTCCCTTACTAAAGAAGGGGAGCAAATACAAGAAGAAGAAAGCTCTCGTCACCACCCTATCGGACTCCGACTCATCATCATCATCATCGGATGATGAACAAGAAGAAAAGGCCAATTTCTGCTTCATGGCCAATGAAAATGAGGTAACGTCCGAATCGCATCTAGATTTTACATTTGATGAATTGTATGATGCATTTAATGAACTAATGATTGAATATAAGGCCATAAATCTTAAGAATAAAGAGCTAAAGATAGCTAATCAATCATACCTACATAAATATGATAAATTAGTTAAGGATAAGGACTCTATCACTAAAGAAAATTTAGAACTTAAGACAAGCAATCAACTCTTAACTCAAAAGACTAATACCTTGAGTAAAGATAATGAAAAATTAACTAAGGAAATTTCAGAACTTAAAAACAATAAACAAATCTTAAACGAGAATTTCATAAAAGATTTAAACATTCTAAAAACCGAAAAACAAACTCTAACTAAAGAACTTGAAAAGTACAAACCTTTGGTTGAAAAGTTTACATATAGTTCTGAAAAATTGAATATGATACTTAATAGTCAACGAGCAGTATTTAATAGAGCGGGTTTAGGGTATAAACCAAAAAACAAGCAAAAACTTCTTAGTAACTTCTTTGTTAAAGCTGGGGAAAGTAAAACTAAGAAAATAACCTGTTTTTGTTGTGGAACCTTAGGACATAAAGTAAATGTGTGCGATTATAGAAAAGGTAAAACTAAAAGAAAAATTAAAAGGGGATGGGTTCCAAAAGGAACCGACATGACTAACCATGAAGGACCCAAGAAAACTTGGGTACCTAAGATTATATGATCTACTTGTGTAGGAGTGTCTTGCAGCCAAGGTCAACAAAAATTGCTGGTACTTGGATAGTGGCTGCTCAAGACACATGACGGGTGACAAGGATCAATTCTTCACCCTTGAAGCTAAGAAGGGAGGTGCTGTGACTTTTGGAGACAACAACCAAGGTCACATCATTGGTATAGGTAAAGTACAAATTACCCCTTCTACTTTTATTGATAATGTTAGGTATGTTGACGGTCTTAAGCATAATTTATTAAGCATTAGTCAATTATGTGATAAAGGTTATGATGTTATGTTTAAACCATCACTATGCATTGTAACAAACCCAAATGACAATAGTTTAGTTTTTAAAGGAATAAGACGTGGGAATGTGTATGTTGTAGATCTTGAGGATCTTGCCAAACACAACCCATGCTTAGTTGTTAATGAAACTAAGGACAATGATGCTAGTTGGCTATGGCACCGTAAGTTAGGTCATGCAAGCATGGACACAATATCTAAATTAGTTAAAAGAGATTCCGTGATAGGTTTGCCAAAACTAAGATTTGAAAAGAATAAAATATGTGAAGCTTGTCAATATGGCAAACAATCTAGGAACTCCTTTAAATCCATAAAATGTGTCTCTACTTCTAGACCTCTAGAATTATTACACATGGACCTATTCGGACCAACTAGAACAACAAGCCTAGGTGGAAATAAATATGGTCTAGTTATTGTAGATGATTATTCTAGATACACATGGGTCATGTTCTTAGCTCATAAGGATCAAGCATTTTCTGTTTTCAAGAAATTCCATAAAGAAGTAACCAATGCTAGAGATACCTCAGTAATAGCTATTAGAAGTGACCATAGTACCGAATTTGAAAATCATTTATTTGATGAGTTTTGTAGTAAAAAGGGAATAACACACAATTTTTCTGCACCTAGGACACCACAACAAAATGGAGTTGTGGAGAGGAAAAATAGAACTCTAGAAGAAATGGCTAGAACTATGTTATGTGAAGGTAACCTCCCTAAGTACTTTTGGGGAGAAGCCATTAATACTTCTTGTCATATATTAAATAGAGTTTTATTGAGACCCATTATAAAGAAAACACCTTATGAACTTTGGAAAAACAGAAAACCAAAGGTAAATTACTTTCATATTTTTGGATGTAGGTGTTTTGTTCATAATAATGGGAAAGATAATCTAGGTAAATTTGATTCTAAATCTGATGAGGGCATATTCTTAGGATATTCTACAACTAGCAAAGCCTATAGGGTCTTTAATAAAAGAACCTTAGTTATAGAAGAATCTATACATGTTGTATTTGATGATTCTAGCGACATTTCTTCTAGCAAGAGAGTTAATTTTGATGATGATGCTGAAATTCTTGAAGAAAAGATAGATGAGATGACATTACAAGATATCAATCAAAAATTAATTGAAGATGCATCATCAGGCCAAGAGACTATAGTAGATCATGGGCTAACTAAGGCTTGGAGGTATGCTCACGGGCATCCTAAGGAATTAATTCTAGATGATCCATCACAACCTGTTAGGACTAGAGCATCCCTTAGGAACTTAAATAATCATCTAGCCTTTGTTTCACATTTTGAGCCCAAATACATAGAAGAAGCCGAAAATGATGTAAATTGGATAAATGCAATGCAAGAAGAATTAAACCAATTTACTAGAAACAAAGTATGGAATCTAGTTGAAAGACCTTCTGAATATCCAATTATAGGTACCAAATGGATTTATAAAAATAAACTTGATGAAAATGGAATTGTAATAAGGAATAAGGCTAGACTAGTAGCAAAGGGCTATAATCAAGAAGAAGGTATAGATTTTGATGAAACCTTTGCTCCTGTAGCTAGACTTGAGGCTATTAGATTATTATTAGCATATGCATGCTCTAAGGACTTCAAATTATTTCAAATGGATGTAAAAAGTACATTCTTAAATGGGTATATTAATGAGGAGGTATATGTAGAACAACCTCCTGGTTTTGAAAATCATCAATACCCCAATCATGTTTATAAATTGAACAAAGCACTTTATGGGTTGAAACAAGCACCTAGAGCATGGTATGAAAGGCTTAGCAAATTTCTATTAGAACATGAGTTCTCTAGGGGTAATGTAGATACAACACTATTTCTGAAAAAGCAAAACAAAGATATGTTGTTAGTGCAGATTTAGGTTGATGATATCATTTTCGGTGCTACTAACAATCGCCTCTGCGAAGAATTTGCTGATTTGATGCAGAGTGAATTTGAGATGAGCATGATGGGAGAGCTGAACTACTTCCTCGGGTTTCAAATCAAACAGTCCGAAGGAGGCATCTTCATCAATCAAGCCAAATATATCAAGGAGATGCTCAAGAAGTTTGATATGGAGGGAAACAAGTCAATCAGCACCCCCATGAGCTCATCATATAAATTAGACCAAGATGAATCAGGTAAATCTGTAGATCAGAAACTATATAGAGGTATGATAGGATCTTTATTGTATCTTACTGCAAGTAGGCCTGATATCATGTTTAGTGTTTGCATGTGTGCAAGATATTAGTCTAATCCTAAGGAATCACATCTAATTGCAGTTAAGAGAATCTTTAAATACCTAATAGGAACTAAGAACATAGGTTTATGGTATTCTAAAGAATCTAGTCTGAACTTAATAGGATATACAGATTCAGACTTTGCTGGATGTAAACTTGATAGAAAAAGCACCAGCGGATCATGTCAATTCCTAGGAGAAAACCTAATCTCATGGTTTAGCAAGAAACAAAACTCGGTTGCATTATCTACTGCTGAAGCTGAATATGTTGCAGCCGGGAGTTGTTGTGCTCAAATCATATGGATCAAACAACAACTAGAAGATTATGGCATTAAACAAGATAAAATACCCATTAATTGTGATAATACAAGCGCCATTAATCTAACTAAAAATCCAATTCAGCATTCAAGAACTAAACATATTGAGATAAGACATCACTTCATAAGAGATCATGTACTGAATGGTGATGTGACACTACAATTTGTTTGCACTAATGATCAATTAGCTGACATTTTTACAAAACCCCTAAGTGAAGAGAGATTTAGTGTGCTTAGGAGGGGATTAGGAGTGATTGATCCATCCTAGTGGTATTATCCACTAGATTCATTGATTTTGATGATTAGATTGTGATTAATATAGAGTTTTGTTTCAATGATCATCAAATCAGATCATAATTTAGTGATTTTCCCTCATTCGGCACGAATATAGCATGATTTTAAGGTGCGTGCCAGGGTTCGAGACGACTCGAGCATGTTTCAGAGTCGGCTCGTAAGGGAGAGTCGACTCGTGCATTCACGGGAGTCGACTCGAGAACAATGGCAGCAGAGGGGGAGTCGACTCGCATATAGCCGGGAGTCGACTCGAGGTCAATAGGCGCATAAGAAGAGTCGACTCGCGCATATTTTGGAGTCGACTCGAGGCCGAGTCGACTCGCGACTCAGTGGAGTCGACTCGCAGTCGGGATCCGACTTTTTAACCCTAACTTCATCGCTTAGAAAATATTTCTTTTCACCGCCGCCACTGTTCAAAACCCTAGAGTCGACTCGTAGATCGTCTCCGGCCGCCCTAGGTCCTTTTCCCGTCGATTTTTCATCGCCCATTAGGTTTTCATCCCATTCTAGGTCAACCATGCCTCGCAAATCCGTTGTCTCAAGCCGGAAGAGGCCCCATTCCGCAACCGGTGCCGAGCGGCGTTCCAAGGCTCGGAACGACCCCGTGAGGCCACAAACTCCGGCTCGTTCCCCGCCGAGGGCGGTTCCCGCGAGGCCGTGCGCCGGGAAGGCGGTCTCCACCGGGAGATACGTCGATTTCGACTATCTCTCCCAGGAGGGCTTCACCATAGGTGAGAGATTGCGTGTCCAGGGCTTAGAATATTTCCTTATATTAGATCTCCCCACATACCTTGGATTAGTTAGAGAGTTTTACGGTACCGTCCATCGGAGAGATGGGGGTATAGAGAGCACGGTAGCTGGTGTCCCTTTGTTCATTTCGGAGGATATCATTGCCCACATCCTCCACCTTCCACAAGTAGGGGTGGCTCCCACACATCCCGAGGATAGGACTGAGGCCCTTACGGCCATTCTAGGATACCCACCTCAGTCCCCCTTAGATGAGGTGTCCGCTAGCTCACTTCCTGTTGAGGTGCGGATCCTCCTGAGCATCTTGTCTAGGTCCATCTTCCCGAAGACTGGGCGCTTCGATTTTGTTTCTGAGAGGGACCTCGCCCTTATGTTTTATATTCTTCAGGACACCCCAATCAACTTCGCCAAACTCATTTATAGGTATCTATGTGAGCCACTAGATAGACCTAGGCTCACCCTTCCCTACGGTATGTTGTTCACTCTTTTGTTTAGGAAGTACGAGATTCCTATTCCAGAGGGGGAACCCTCTCGCGCATTGCGATGGACAGATCGCATGCGTCCGGGGACCCTACACAGGATGGGGTTTCGGAAGGTAGAGAGGACCTGGGTTAGGAAGTCTTCCACCTCCACACATACTACCAGACATTCCCCTAGTCCTGAGCCAGATTCTGACTATCCTGACTTTTCCTCCACTTCTGCTCCTACCACCTCAGCCGGACCCTCCTCCTCAGCTCCACCACCTATGGAGGTCCGGATCGCTCCTGAGCAGCTCCTGGAGTTGCGGCAGGAGATTGTCAGAGATCTACGGGATGATCTACTTCGGGAGCTCCGAGGTTCAGTGCCTGCTCCCACTCCTGCACCCACATCTTCTGAGTTGGTCCCTTCCTTGACTGCCGTGACTGACATGACGGCCCATGTACGGAAAGAGATCTACAATGTCCGGAGCTTGATCCAGGCTCAGTTCTCCAGCATGAGTGAGGTCACGGGTATCACTCGGAAGATGCGCGATGACATCCGGAAGGACATGAGCACCACTACTCAGGAGGCCGAGCGTTTGTCGAATGTGCTCATCGACAAGCTGGATGCACTTCAGAAGTCGGTGATCGAGCTCGACACGATGTATAGCAGGGCCACCTCGGCCATCATCCGACAGCTAGAGCACGTCACCAATGCGGTCCAAGCACTCGCTGAGCGCATGCCTCGAGGAGCCACATCCTCGAGAGGAGGAGTTACATCCTCGAGGAGACCTTAGCTGTTTTTGTGTTGACATATATTGTTTTGCTTTACTTATTGTATTCTCAAATGTATTTACATACAAATCAATACAATGAGTAGCCATATTTTCTGCAATTCTGTGCCATTTGATCTATGATTGATTGTGTGTTCTGATTACCTCCTTTTTGATACGATGACAAAAAGGGGAAGAAATATTTAATAGATATGTAAATGAAATCAACATAAAAGGAATCAAAATGAAAATTAAAACATAATTTGTTCTTAGTGGATTTGGTACCTCGAGGCTCATTATCTCTCTGTTGGGGCTCCTAATGGAGTAATCTCCAGAATCTATTCAAGGGATATTCGGAGATTAGTTGAATCCAACTCAAGAACAAATTGACAGATTTTCCCTCTAAAAACCAAAAATTTCAGTTCAAAAACTTCAATGTATTAAAAGAAAATTCAGAGAATCAAAACTAAGTAGAATGCATATGTTGAGGGGGAGAATCTGAATTTTTAAGAAAGCTAAATCATTAAATATATATAAGCCAAACAATTGATTGCATGATATGAAGGCTTATATAATTCCAAATGAAAGGGGGAGCTTTAATTCCAAAATTTATTGCTTCACACCTTTCAAGCTTGGATATATTAAATTATCAGACATTTGAATTCATTTATGGATTTTATTTCCTTGTTTATTGAGCAATTCACTTTACATATACTCAAAGTTTTGTCATCATCAAAAAGGGGGAGATTGTGGAGTGATTGATTGAAACCCTATTTGATTTTGATGAGCTCAAAGCATTTGAGTATATCTTATATTTTACTAATGAATTCAATTGAGTGTTTCAGTGAAAATCTTGTCTAAATGTCTCTAGACTTGGCTCAAGATATTTTGGATAAGGTATGAAGTCAGATTGAACCAAAGTCTGAGACTCGAGTCGACTCCAGGATATTACGAGTCGACTCCAAGCGTATCAGAATCACTGGCACGGGCTCGAGTCGACTCCAGACCAGTACGAGTCGACTCCGACTGAGAACAGACAGACAAACAGAAAGCATCAACTCAAAACCTGTCAGCGAGTCGACTCCTGAAGTGCGCGAGTCGACTCCGATGCTTACCGAGTCGACTCCGGAGTAATATGAATCGACTCCAAGAAGCTACAGACAGAAAAGTCAGAGAGCGTTATTTCGACCCTGAGATTCGAGTCGACTCCTGTGGAACGCGAGTCGACTCCGATGGTTGGCAGGTCGACTCCAAAGAAAGCGAGAGTCGACTCTCAGTGGTACACAAAGAAAAAGTCAGAGAGGAGTTTTCGGACTCTGAGATTCGAGTCGACTCCCGCAATACACGAGTCGACTCCAAGGCAGCGCTCCACCAAAAAGACAGAAGGCCAAGATTCGGAAACTGAGAGCCGAGTCGACTCCAGAGAAGTTCGAGTCGACTCCAAGACTGGACGAGCCAAAAGACAGAAGATCGGGAGTACGGGCTCTGAGCGCCGAGTCGACTCCCAGGATTATCGAGTCGACTCGAGTGGGCCAAGTTGAAAATTGGCTCCGTGGATTTCATGAGATGAGCCGACTCCGAAAATGCCAAGTCAGCTCCAGAAGTTGGCGAGTCGACTCCGGGTCAAGACGAGTCGACTCCCAGTCGAAGAGGCTACTTTAATTCAAATCCGGAACAGTTGCCGAGTCGACTCCTGATCGCGCGAGTCGACTCCGACCCCAACGGACATATTGTCAGGTTGTGCAGAGTGTGCAGAACGGGCAGAAAAAGGTGTCTAACGGCTAGTTTCCGTGGGGGATGGCTTAAATAGCCACAGAGGACTGTAGCAAAGTAGAGAAGCACCATTCCATTCAAAGAGATCAAGCCTTCATTCTCTGCAAGTTGGTTTTCAACGAAAAGAGGGAAGAGCGGCATTAACTCCATCCAACTTCCTCTTCCCAGCATTTAAAGAAGACTCCTCCTGCATTCAAGTCGACCAGACATTCAAGAGGAGACCCGAAGTTCAAGAAGCCCTACTCAACTCCAACTCAAACGTGTTTGAGGGCTTCTAACCTCTCTTCAGTTTATATTGTTATTTATCTGCTTTTGAGAAGCTTTGTTTTCTGTTTGTCCCTTTTATTTATATCTTGTCTTTGCTTGGTTCAATCGGGGGATTGAATCAAGGGTATAGAGGTTGGTTGGTGAGCCGAGTGTAAAACCAACGTGTGTAAGGGTTCGATTGTGATCCCGGAAAAACAATCGGGGTGGTTCTAGTCGGTGAGCCAGGAAAAACCGACCGAGTTCGTTGTGAGCTCGTAAAACAACAAGTTTGGTTGTGAGCTTGTAAAACAACCGGCTGTAATCCAAGGGGTTATAGTGAATTCCCAAGTGAGACTTGGGGAGTGGACGTAGGAGCAAGGGTTAGCTCCGAACCACTATAAAACATTGTGTTTGTGATTGATTGTCTCTCTCTATTTCTCTCATTTCATTCACAGCACATATAAACGAATCAATCATCACGCTAAAGCTTTAATTAGTCATCCACAAACGTTTTAAATAGCTAAGTTATTTTAAAACCCAATTCACCCCCCCTCTTGGGTTGTCTATCTGGGCAACAGAACCCCTTAAATTTTATCCCAATCAAAATATTCCGGCTTCTTGGGTTTCTCAAATAGTCAACATTTAGGGCCTGAAAACGACCAGGGTTTTCCGATCTCAATTCCATATAATTCACTGCATAATGTTTTAGTCTAATTCGAAGTGTTCAAATTGACAGTGTAATTATTATATTACATCATAGATTGTTCTATTGACACTATGGTTATTTAATATAAGTAATGAAATTGATGAAGTTTTTTTAAGTATTATAGCTAATAATTCAATATTGATTGTTACATAATTCAATATATATATATTTGATGATATTCATTGAAATATTCTTTCGAGGATTGAAAACTATATGTGGATCATGTATGTAGATGGAAAATATATTTGGGATGAAATTCTAGAATTATTCTTTGGCTTTACCTTGAATTTGAAATTTTAGATCTTTTCAAATTACAATGCAAATTGGGATTTTGATTGGAAGTGATTTAGTAAATTATGAGAATATTGGTTGTTTAAATTATTTTAAGATGGTCAACGATATTAACTCTGTGATTAAGAAATATTTTCTGATGGGTTTTCTTGTTGAGGAGAATTTCGTTGTCAATGAAAAGGATAGTGTTTTTGATTTTGACTGATACGGATATTATCGTATTATTAGTAGGTTCTTTTATTTGCTATGAAAAAAAGAGAGAGAGAAATTTGGCATCCCAAGTCTAGGATTAATAGTTTCTGCATTAGCTGATCTTGGATTTAGAATGTTTTAGCATAGATCTCTTTTCTCTTAAATTTGTAGCTTATGCTTTTGAAAGAATTAAGGAATAATTATCAAGCTTGAAGAAATAATTTTATTGGAGATTATAAAGTATTCATCTCGGTGGAATTATTAATAATTTAAATTCTCGTCTTTGGATCCAAATAATAGATCTTGTTCATGTCTATCGGAGATTATGTGATGTATATGAAACTTCAATTCAATGTTCGGATTTAAGCGGATCTAGGGTCTTTTGTCAATATTGTTGCGGTTGCTAATCAAATCTAGATTTGCATAAAGAATTTGAATTTTAGAAGCTTACATGGTTATGATGAAAGATTTTTGATAAATGCTAAAGATCTCGATGAAGAAAACTTTAGGAGAGATGGTTGAGTCGGTTTTACTCATTCATATTGATTTAACGCCTTCTAATTTGGAAGAGCATTAAGAGAATTCTTCGGGTTGATTTTACTTGTAGTTTGACTTAGAATCCTCTAGTTGAACTAATAAGAGAATTAAGATTCAATCAATTTTAAATCATAGTAACTAGCTTATATGATGGTTTGAATGCATCAATTGACTCAAGGGTGAATCTAGACGGATGTGCTCGAGGTAAATTAGGGGATGAGAATCAAAGATTTCTTTTTTGGCTTTACGTGGAAATTGAAATTTTGGATCTCTTTAGTTCATAATACAAAGTAGTATTTTGATCAAAAATTATTAGTGAATCCAAAGAATTTTGGTGGTTTGAATCAGAGTGCGCAGCGAAAGCGTAGTGGTATGAATTATTTTTTTTAAGTTGGTCAGAAGTATTATCTTTTTGATTCGGCAAGTTTTAAGAACAAAAGAATTGATCTATTTTCTTGTGTAGTAAGATTTTTTTGATAAACGAAAAGAAAATATTTTGATTCTTGTATATCGCCGCACTATTTTAGGTTCTCCAATTTTATGTCATGCTAAAGAAATTCTTAGCATCTTGAGACTAGATTTAATGGGCTATCAATTTTGACCTTCGGTTTAGAATATTTTGGTGTAGACCTCTTTTCTTTTGAATTTGAAGCTTGAACTTCTTCAATTAATATCAACCCTCTATCTAATTGAAAGAAATCAAGGTTATCCATTGATTTTGATGAATATTCTATAAGGAGTGGATTAGAATTGTTTATGATCTAATCTTGTGATAGATCGATTAATCAAGAGCAGTTGATATTTTGACAAAAAAAAAATTGATGTTCTTATTCAAACTTTAAGACGATTTTTATTTATGAGAGAGAAGCTTGACTTACATCATCTACAAAAAGAACTAAATTTGGAGGTATTGGACCTTATTCTTATGATAAGATGAAGTTGTATTGATAAGTAGAATTATTGGAAGATTTGAGTTAGTCTTCTAGTAGAGAAGAATGTTGTTGGTTCTATGAATAATCTGGAGGTAGCTATGTAATTTTCATCAGTGGGTTTTTCTATTGTTGACAATTTTTGGGAGAATCTTGGGCATCTTAAATTTAGTATTAACAGATTGATGGTTACTTGGTTGGACTTAGACCTGAAATGTTTTAACATGGATCTTCTATTCCTAATTCTGACATTGTTAATCTAGCTATTTGAAAGGGGCTTGAGGCTTTCCTAAGACAAAGATTAATCATTATATTATGGGAAAAAAACGAGGAGCATTTGATACTAAAGCTTTCTCCTACTTATATTTAACCGATTAAATTTCTATGTGGAATTAATCAAGAGAAATTAATTTCTTGGAGAAAAGAATTATGGCATTTTAATCCAAGGCTGGAAGGTTAGTCTTATTTTGAAAGAGATCAAAAAAACTTGCTACAAATCATAGATGGAAAGGATTAAGTTTTGAGATGCCATGATTTTGCCAAAATCTTGTGAGGTTGCATTTCGAGATGGAGATTGTTTAGAAGCTCGGGAATGATATGATATTTCCAAACTTTCAAAATTTGAAGCCTTAAATGAGTTAATTTCGAGGACGATTTTTTTTTTAGGAGGGGGAATGTGAGACTTTGGACCTGGGCCCGGTCAACTTGACCGGCCTAGTCCCAAGTTTCAGCCTCACGTGCAACAGGATGGAATGATCCCTCTCGAAGAAGAAGGAGCCCCTGTTTAGGGCTTCTTCTCCTTCTCCTTTGTGGTATCAGGGAGAGCCGCCACACCCAAGAAGAGGGAGGGGGGGTTCTTCTTCATGTTGCCGCTGAAGAGAGAGAGAGAGAGGGCCGTTGGGTCGGTCTTCTTTGGTACAGGTAGCCTTCTTCTTCCTTTGCCGTCGGAGAGGAAGAGAGGTGCCGGATCTTCGTCGGAGCGGAGGTAAGAGTCCCTAGCCTTCTTTTCCTCTTCTCTTAGTGCTTGGCCATGAGGTATTGTGGTTTGGAGTCGGCCAAGCACTGGATTTGGGTCCAAAACGGGGTGCTCTGCTTCGGCCTGTGTGCTCTATCCGCGGCATGTTCGCCGCCGGCAGCCACCAGGGGTGGTCGGGCTTGCTCCGCTACCTCTTGCCGCCGTCGGGGCCGGCCACCACGGTCGCCCCTGAGTCCGACTGAGAGGGAAGAAGAAGAAGAAGGGGGGTCATGGGCCCCCTGTTTCGCCAAAGGAGAAGAGAGGAGTCGGGAGAGGAAGGGAAAAGAAAAAGAAAAGAAAAAAAAGAAAAAGAAAAGAAGGAAAAAGAAAAGAATAATAAATAAATAAAGAGAGGGGATGGTTTACGGGTATGAACCCGAACTCGGGGTGCTAGGCACTTCTGCAGGATCAACTATGGGAGAATATTAAAATTTAAGTTTTTGTATACATATATTGTGATGAATTTTAAAAGAAGAATGTGATTTTTGGATATTAGGTTTTGAGAGGGATTTGCGAAATTAATTAGATTTGTTGTGGATCGCGTTCTCAAAGTAAGTAATGTAATCTTTTCGGTTAGATTTACAAATTCGATGCATGGTGTTATATGTCTATTTTTAGAATATTGTATAATTTCGATTGAACGTATTTGCTTTCGTTTGGATTATGTTTGATTGATTCGATATCATATTTTTGGTTTAGAACCTTGAACATAATGCAAGAAAAGATAATAATAACTCGTAATAGATTCGGACTTGCAGTCGGGCTATGTTGAGGATCTTGCCAATGGGGGCTAATACATTGGTATCGCAAGATTAGTCGGTGATATGACCCTGCCATATAAAATATGTGGTCTTAGTTCCTGGTTGTTGAGTTGAATATGATAACCTCAGTTCCTCGATTCATTCCGTGGCGCGAAATATTGAAAGAAATTAAGATATGAATGATATTTGGTTTGATACTGTATGTTTTCATAACTGAAGTATGAAATAAAGAACTAATTGAACTTCGACCTGGCTATGTTGAGGATCCAGCCAATGGGGACAGATACATTGACAATTGACTATCCTGAAGGACTCAACGCAAGAAGATTAGTCAGTTTTGATGACCCTGCCACTGGAAATATATGGTCATAGTCCAGGATCGACAACTTGAATCGAATATGCGAAATAATCTCGAATCCGTAAAAAAAATCTTAAAAATTTAAGAAATATTTGACTTGTACCTTGGAACTGCATATATATTTATTTTCTACATATTATTGCCTGATTTATCTAGCTAGAGTGTTTGTTTTGCTTATTATACATTTTTTTGTTATTTTACAGATTTCGAGAACTAGTCTATTGAGGTTCCAAAATGGGAGAGCGACTAGAAGGATTGTGGCCCAAGCTATCTTAGATTTGGGTTATTTAAGTTGAACTGTTATCTTGGACATTCATTAAGATTGTTGGACATTGCAAGGTTTTGTTATTTTAAGAACTAAGTTTTGCATGTTGGTAAATTATTGTTCCGCTGCGTATTTAGAACTGTGAGACTTTATGACTTAAGTTAGTCAATGGAATAAGATTGCATTTATTTAGCTGAATTATTTTGGATTTATATAATTGAGATGTTGGTTAAGATGCCTTGCATGCTCGTGGGAAGAGTTTTCTATGGGTGTACAGCAGTTGGCGCGTTCCCCTGGCTCGCGATTTCGGGCCGGGGGCGTGACAATATTAATATTTGGATAGGTCGACTACTCTTTTATTTAGGGAGAATTCCAACAAGTTAACTTCTATTGCATATGACTCTTCTTTATTTGGACTCTATTTGCATATGAACACTTGTTTGATCAATTTTATAAGCAATACATAATAGTGATAATCATTTTAGGATACAGTCATATCCATGGTATTCGTAGTCCATGGTTCCTTGCTCAACCGCCTTTTGTGAAAGAAACAACCATACATAATCATGTGTATTTTATACGACTCACTGTATGGGTCCGGTTCGTATCTTTAGACACGACTTTCAAAAATTTTATATTTAGTTAAATAGTTAGCTATCATTTTACTTCTGGATCCGTTTAGCATATCTTCAGACATGTCTTTTAAAAATTTTATATTTATAATTTCACAACCATAATTTGATCAAGGTTTGAAAGATAAAAATTGATTAATCGAATTTGAATTGATTTTAATGATTAGGTAGATAATTTTTAAGTTTTGCACAGATTGATGGTGCAGAGCATAGTCATATTTAGTTCGATCTTACTGATTTTACTGTATAAAGTCATATTTTAAGACGCAGAGCATATAATATTGACGTTTCTTTGGGTTAAACCTTCAGTTTTTGGCAACTCTTTTCCAAAATGCGCAAATCATACAATTGTTTGAAACTTGATCAAACTCTTTCGATCCATCACCCATCCATCTTATCTTGTCAGATTGGAGTAACCCACTAGTTTTTGCTTGTGAGCACCACCTAAATGGTTCAATAATCTTTTATATGAATGGTTTGTAGTTTAGCATAATGTCGTGAAACATAATATACAGAGTTTTACATGAGAAATTGCAATGACAGTCCTTTAGCCAATTTATACCTATGATGCCTGTCCAACTTGATGATCCCGATGGCTGATTTAAAGGTGCTTTTTCCTAACCCTTTGTTTGGACCCAACGATATAAATCCATTGGAATCTGTCCCATTTGTCTCGCCATCCACAGGCAGTCAGTTTTGATTTAAACCCAAAACGTTGCAAAATCCATTCACCCGACCAACCCAGATGGTACAACCATCTTGTTTTTTGAAAAAAATAGTGGGCAAATTTTTGTTATTTGGTAGCTGTTTGCTGAAATTATTAATTTTTTTTGGGTGCATCGGTGGCTCACATATAACGGGTGTGAGTATTGCCCAATGAAATAAAAAGAATGGGTCTGTGTTTCATGCGCCAGCACGGTTATTGATGCTACCAATCTTTGAGGCGCATTCCTATGGGCTCAATTATTGAGATGAGCACATAATGGATGTAACCAATAGTAATGCAGCTGGGTGAGTGGTGGCATGTCATGCAATTTAGGGAATAATATCTGCTGTATCAACCAACACTACACTAGTCTTTGTTGGTCATGGTGAAATATAACCCAAAAAAAACTCTTGATAGCTTTATTTTTGCAATCCCTTGCCAAAATGACATAACAATTTTTTGAAATCGCCAAAAAAAAAATGTGTTCGAATCTATCCGGATATTAGGGTTGAGGACGAGATTGGGCCCAAATTTATAAATGTTATATAAATTTAAATAAAGTTACAAATAGAATTGAATATTCAAATACGAATGGAATGGTTGTTTATCCAACCTTTATTTTGGTCCAATCTCATCCTCAAATACTGGGTATTTACCTTATCAACTATCAGATCAATGGCGGGTTCTATTTGATTTGGCACCTGAATTCGCACCTGAATCGGACCGCACTCAATATTTGTCAGGCTATTGTTCTCTTGTTCCCTCGAATCTATGGAGTAAGACATCGATTTGTCAATAAGATTAATTATGTTTATTGCATTGCATAATGGGCTTCCTTGAAAAGCATTGGAACACGTGTAAACGAGGTGCTCTATCTAACTGAGCTATAGCCCTTGTCATAGATATATTAACACATGATAATTTCTTATCATGTGGGATATTATGAATATTCCATAATAATCCCACATGATAACTTTCTAATTGATCTACTGTTAACAGATTGGTATTGCTTAGAAATAATATTCCACTTATAATCCTATAAGTGATGGGTTCTTTTTTTGGTGATAAATAACCTACTTAACTCAGTGGTTGGAGTATTGTTTTCATATGGCGGGAGTCATTGGTTTAAATCCAATAGTAGGTAAAACTTATTAGATACCGAAGTCAATTGAGTAAGTGGGCCTCACTATAGGATACCGAAGTCAATTGAGTAAGTGGGCCCCTACCTAACTATATCAGCTCTTTGGGCCTCACTAGCCATCTCTCTGCTCAAAATTAATTTTATAAGAAAATAAGGCTCCATTTTTACTTTTCTGCCATGCCAACCTACTACGAGGGACCAACAACAAGCTTTTCTTTCCAACCAACATCCGTTTCCGACCAGCATATGTTCTTCTTAATCAGTTTTAGTTCTCGTTTTTTAGCCCACCGCATTATAGAGATCGAAGATATCGGTGTATTATTTACTGGCTTTGAATTCTACTTGTCCAATTTTGTAAATATAATTTTTTAACTTTATCGTTGCAAATGAGAATTTCTATATTTATATATTAAGCTATACTAGATTACATAGTTTATTATCTAAGGGGTCCAAATCAGTACGTGTATAAGAACTCTTTTTTTTTGAGGGTGCATCGGTTACAGTTTTATAGCCTGACTTGGACCATAGACAGTTTGGCTCAAGCCGATAAACTCTTGATGCTAGTTCTTTGTAAAAGAAAATTTTAGAGACCTCCACTTTCTTAAAGAGTTGTAGAATTTTTTTTTTGGTACATTGTTGTTTCCTCATAATTTTTCTAAGATTAAGCTCAGACTCGTAGCATCTCACGGTTATTTTCTTTCTTGGGTTGATGTTATATCAGCTAAGCCTAGTTCGATTATTTTTTACATTTTTTTTTCTGATGTGACATTTAGGTTCTATTAAAATTAATGATTTGTCAAACATTTTGTTCAGTTATAGGTCAAAGTGTTGGATTAAAATAAATGTTAAGGAGATAAGTGTAGATTTTTCAAACAATTAAATTTAAGTATAACTTACTCCTAACCTTAGGAATTTTTTTGTAATTTACTTAGGGGCAATTTTGAGATAAATGGTTTTAGTAATGCCGTTAATTTAATTGGGTGTAAGTGTAGATTTTATAAACTAGTAGGCATAGGTGTAATAAACGTAAACTTCATTTGGGGGGGGGGGTGGTGGTGGTTTGCATTTTATTCTTATTTATATTAACCTTTTTATAATATAATTCTATCAAGTTACAATTTAAGGTTACTTTAGATTAGATAATATATAATATGTGGGTTAGGGTTGAAACACTCTAGTTTTTGTTTGCTATATTTAGACAAAGCCAACAAGTTCTTTTGATCACAAATGATTAAAGTATAAGAAAGCTAATCTAATATTTAAGAAATATGGGAAATAATATATAGTTATTAATTCAATAAACAAGCATCTAATTTTCTAGTATCATTATTTTCATAATTAATAACCATGGGATCAACTTGTAGATAGCATATATATTCTTAGATTGAACCAAAAATATGTAAGATACAATTGGTGGAAGAATGCACTTTCCTCTTGAGTTGGTATGCAGGAGGCTTTGCCAATATTTGTTTATTTCCACCAACTAAAGAGATATTTGACTTTTTACAGGTATTACACACTTGCAGATAGCCAATGCAATTGGATGCATAAGACCACCATGATAAGTGATCTATAAAATGATTTGAGAGAATGGGCCTAATAAGTTCTAATGCTAGTAAGGTAGGTCATGAGTTGGGGGGCGGAGCGAGGATTTAACATCTTAGGGAGGATTAGGAAAATGCAAAATTTCTTCTATTAATAGTAATTTTTTTTCCAACCTAAAGAAATTTTATTTTTTTTATAGAAGAACTGTTTTTGATATCTTTACTTATAGAGTAAATTACAAAATCTTTCTAAAATTAGGAGTAAATTCAATTACACTCAATAGTATGAAAAACCTACATTTACCCATTTGAGGTTTATTTTTATTCAATACTTCAACCCATAACTTAACAGAATATTAGTCAAACTGTTAACTTTTAATCAGACCCAAATGTCATATTAGAAATTTTTTTAAAATGACCAAAACAACCTTACAAAAATTTTGTTGGGATTTATGTTTATAATACTTACATCCAATATTTTGTAAATTCTTATACTTACACCCATTTAAATTAATAGTGTTAGTGAAACCATTTATCTATTTAAGTCAAAATTAACTTTATAAGAAAATAAGGCTCTTCTTTCACTTTTCTGGCTCTTGGAACTCTTCGAAGTATTATGTCTTCAAGAGTCTTCTTCTCTTCGAGATTAAGCAGCCAAGAGCACGTTTCCCCTTCACCACCCCACCGCAAGCATTCCTTCTCGACGAGCGATCAACAACTAGTTTTGTTTGCAACCGACATCCGACAATGAACATCCTTCCTGACCAGCATTTGTCATTTCTGATGATGTTTTGTTCTCACTTTTTGCCCACCACATCATAGAAATCGGTGATGCCGGTATATTATTTACTGATATTGTCGCTATAAATGAGGATTTCTATATCTATATATGGAGCTATAATAGGTCTCGCAGCCAATCATCTAAAAGATCCAAATTAGTAAATGCATAAGAACTCTTATTTTTGGAGGGTGCATCAGTTGTGGTTCCATAGCCTAGATTGGATCATACACTGGCTAGTTCAAGTGATAATACTCTTGATGCTCGTTTCCTACAACAGAAAATTTTAGAGACATCCACTTGATTAAGAGATCTAGATTGCTTTTTTCTTTACACATTGTTATTTTTTGATAATTCATTAAGATCAAACTCAGACCCATTAAACCGCACAGCGATTCTCTTCATTGGGTGGATGTTACATCACTTAAGGCTAGTTTGGTCATTTTTTGAATTTTTTCTTATGTGGCATTTAGGTTCCATTAAAGTTAATAGTTTGGCTAACATTCTATTAAGTTATAGGTTAAAGTGTTGAATGAAAATAAATCTCAGGAGGGTAAGCGCAGTTTTTCAAACTATTAAATGTAAGTATAATTTACTCCTAATTTTAGGGTGCATTTTGTAATTCATCACTCGTAGATAATTTTGACTTTTTATATGAGATAAATGGATTTGATAACGTCGTTAATTTAACTGAGTGTAAGTATAGATTTTACAAACTAGTGAGTATAGATGTAACAAACATAAACTTCAAAGGGGGCTTTTGTAATTTACTCTTATTTATATTAGCCTTTTTATAATATAATTCTATCAAGGTACAATTTAAGGTTACTTTAGATTAGATAATATATAATATGTGGGTTAGGGTTGAAACACTCTAGTTTTTGTTTGTGAAAATAGACAAGGCCAACAAGTTCTTTTGATCACAAATGATTAAAGTATAATAAAACTAATCTAATATTTAAGAAATATAGGAAATAATATATAGTTATTAATACAATAAACAAGCATCTAATTTTCTAGTATCATTCTTTTCATAATTAATAACCATGGGATCATCTTGTAGCTAGTATATATATTTTTAGATTGAACCAAAAATCTGTAAGATACAATTGGTGGAAGTACGTACCTTCCTCTTGAGTTGATATGCAGGAGGCTTTGCCACTATTTGTTTATTTCCACCAACTGAGGAGAGAATTGACTTTTTACAGGTATTAGACACTTGCAGATGGCCAATGCAATTGGATGCATATGACCACCATGATAGGGGATCTATAAAATGATTTGAGAGAAAATGGACGTAATAAGTTCTAATGCTAGTAAGGTAGGTCATGAGTTAGGGGTGGAGGCAGGATTTAACATCTTAGAGAGGGGGTCTAAATTAAGAAAATACAAATTTTCTTCTATTTATAGTAATTTTTCTTTCAACCTAAAGAAATTCGGTGTTTTTGATAGAAGAACAGTTTTTGACATTTTTTTTATAGAGTAAATTACAAAAACCTTCCTGAGATTAGTGATAAATTACAATTACACCCAATAATATAAAAAACCTACACGTACCTACCTGGGTCGGGTCGGTTCGGGTCCACCACTACAATTTTTGACCCAACGGATCATTTGGATCATCGGTTTCATGTATAACCTGGATTCAATCCAAAAAATTCGGATCTGGTTTGGATCCGGGTTGGATCGGGTCTGGGTCTGTGCTTCCTTTTATTTATTGAATATCTAATTTTTCACACCATGAGCAACGTATATGTCGCTTGATGTACAATTTACAAAATCTAGCTTTATTTTCTAGAGATTCATAAATCAAAATAGATAAATGATATCCGAGTGATTCAAAGTCCTGCAAGAACGTTGATCATAGCTTGGCGTGGAGAGTACATGGCCTCCAACGGAACGACCTCAGGCAAGGTCAATCTGGAGCCTTCACCCATGTCCACCTCTTCTTTGCCAACTCTTTTCCACTCAAAACATTGGATCAACGTCCCAAGTGCTAGCCCAACCTCTCTTATTGCAAGCCCTTCCCCAGGGCACCTCCTCCCCATTCCAAACGGGATCATCCACTACCCTTCCCCTTTCCTATTCTCAAATCTTTCTGGCTTGAATTTTGCGGGCTCCTCCCACGTCTTGGCGTCTCTATGGATATAGTCTGCGTTCACCAGCAAGGTTGTTCGTTACGGAATACTGTAACATCGCACAGCACATTCACTGGATGATTTATGGGGCAAAAGGAGCGGGTCGACAGGGTACAAACGAAGTGTATATCTTTATTTCCATCGGCAAACTAATCTAAGAGATGTAGCAACGTTGAAACCTGTCATTGACTAATAATTCTACATCTTACAGTGACCACATCTACACCCACAGCGAGCAGCATTTCACAAGCCCAAGCTACCTGAAGCCCAAATCATCCATAAAGGGCCAATTGTCGATTATGAACCTGCAACTGAACCAAATGAACCAAATGAACTACCTAGACCATCTGCAGTATAATTGTTTTCTCTGTAGTTGATAGGACTGCTAAACAAAAAGACACACTACCTAGACATCCATGAATGATCGGTTCACTTTAACTAAGAGAATATTCCAGTAGTTCATTTGAACATTGACATGAGCCGATCCAAGACACTATGAAAATGAATTACATCACAGTCAAACGAGAAAAAAACGTAGTTCAACGTGTCAAGTGAAGTAGATAGCACATGGCACACATGGCACATGGCAGTGTTCAAAAAACGGAGTCTCTTACCCTTCAGTTCGCAAAGCCACACCCCGACGTTGTATGGACTTGATAGAAAATAGCTACAAAAAAATTTCTCTTTTTCCTTAGGTAACAGATATATAGTTAACTATGCATAAAAATTACAATATTTTTAATAATATAAATATAATAATGAAGATGATTGTTACCTGCATAAGCTAATCATCAGTACTCATAACAACAGCTGTTTTGTAATCTTCAACCATATAATTAGTTTAGGGAGGTGGGTCATCTACAAATGAAAAAAAATTATAAATTAAAAATTGAAACGCTTTGAAGCATTAGTATATGATAAAGTTAGGGATGTCTAGAAATTGAACTTGCAAGATGAGGCAAGGTGTTTCGAAGTCAATCTTGTATGGATATCAATGTCTCAACCGTATCTGGGAATAGGCTATTATGGAAATCATCTAAAACCTTGCCAGCAGTGTTGAAGGCAGACTTAGATGCAACGGTAGAAACAGAAATTGCCAAAATATCATGTACCATTCTAGATAATATTGGATATTTTGATTCGTTGAATCTCCAAAAGTTTAGAATGTCAAAATTTTGATCTCCTAATGGATGAACCTGCTCAAAAAAAGTACATTGGAAGTCATTTTTATTAGTAATATTGACTTATATTTTAATATAAGCATCCAAATTGGAGATCATAAAATACCTTCTCTTTCAAATACATCTCTATTTCCGGCTTGGATGGTTGGGCAGTTGCAAGTCATTTTTATTAGTCATATTGAATTATATTTTAATATAAGCATCCAAATTAGATATTATAAAATACCTTCTCTTCCAAATGTATCTCTATTTTTGATTTGGATGGTTGGGCAGCTTCTTCTTCTTAGATAAATTCTTTATAGTCTTGCAAAAATTAAAAAAAACTCTCATCTCCTCTATCATGAGATGTAGACACCATTTTCTTCACTTGAACATGAGAGAAATTTGCACCATATGAAATTGTATAATGATCATAAAGATTTTAAAAAACATCGTACACTTTCCTGATCTCAAATGAAGCACGATCACCATTACTATAGATTTTTGAAAGTAATACTTAATAAGCTTCATCTTATATCTTGGATCAAGAACAACCCCTACGGCAAGAATATGAGAGCATTCCTCTCAATATTGATCAATTTTTTCTTGCATCTTTAAGGCCATCATTGTCACAATTGCATTTGAACTCCTAAATTCTTGAACGAATAGCATCTATATTCTCCAAATTTTATAGAAATACAAATTTGTAGCTGGACTTTTTGTTTCTGAAAAACCTTTAAGAAGTTACAAATAATAGTGCCTTGAGTCTAATCTTTCTCAGTTGGCGCATCTTCAAAATTAGAATCCCGTGCCTCAAGTCGCATAAACATATTCTTGAATTGTATAGCATCATCTATGCGTATCCTTTTCTTACTATGTATCTTTAATTGTTTCACAATTGCCATAAATGTTTTCAATCTTGCTTGGGATGATTTTACATATTTAACAGCCTCACGGATCCCATGAATAGCACCCTCCACTACCTTCAACCTGTCCTTCACAATCAAATTAAGAATATGTGCACAAGAATGCACATGAAAGAACTTACCATCCAAAAGTAAATCTCTTCTAAATTATCTTTGAAGTTCCATGGCCATAGTTGTATTTGCTGAAAAATTATCAAGGGTGATTGAACCCAACCTTTTCTCGATATTTCAAAATAAATTGCAGCTAGCTATACAATCACTAATGACTAAGCCCATATGTGGGGAAGAAACCATCTTAAAATTGATAATATGCTTTTTAAGTTTTCAATCATTAGTGATGTAATGTGTAGTAAGACACATATATCCCAATATCTAATTTGATGTCGCCATATCAAATGTTAAGCTAATTCTTCCACAGTTTGCCTTAAACAAACCATCAAGTCTTCTTTTTTTCTTTTCATATGCTTTACAGCAGTTAGATGTCAATGTTGTCCTTGAAACAACACGAAATTCAAGTCTAAGGTTCATAACAAATTTTCGAAAAGAGAGTTCTCGACTGTTGTAAATGGCAACTCTTGTAGAATTACCATTCCTACAAGATCCTCATGGATTCTCTTTTGATCAAATGAATAGAGAGTCTACTCATTCAATGGTAAGACCATCTTTTAAAGTCACATTACCTATTAACTGTTTCTGCCTCCTATCAAGATTTTTTTTGGACTTACAGTTCTTTATTTGTTTGTGAAAATGACTTGTCTCATATTTAGGATCGGCAATGGCGATAATTATATTTAGCCTTCTCGTTTTGGTTTTCTACCTCACTATAATGATTCTATATCTCTGACCTCCTTTTTTTGCTTGCTTGGAAACTTTCTGTATTAGAGGGCTCCATAGCTTCAGAACGAAGTGTACTTGAAACTTCAGCTGTGTTTTCATTGCTACCCATCATAGACATTAACTTATATCCAAAAGCACTTAAGAATACATTTCGACAAGTTTTCAATTTCTAAAAAAATGTAGTATCTAGAATATTATTTTCATTTTTCAGAGCATGATAGAACTAATAGAGAACCTTTAATGATCCATAAGAACTCACAAATCAAGGATGAGAATTGTTCAGAACGTACGTTCATCTGAGAATAAACTTGTAAATGGATGCAGTGCATGGTTCAATTTTAGGAAAAATGATGTTTGGATTTTCCATAACCTAAAGTCTAGCTAAACAAGCATTACAAGCTTCAGACAAATTTTTACTTCTCTGGAGCTGCATTGGTTTCTTCAAGAGCCCAAACTGATACATTAACTTCTTTGTGATAACTTCCCTGAAATTTGGACCTCAAATTAAGTGGAATGGGTTCCAGAGCCTTGAACATTACTAGAGGAAATGCCCTTGTATGAGAGCAAATAGTTCAAATACTTCAAGGCTGTATAATTCTGTAGGCAGCATTTATCTGTTGCTTGTGCCAAGATGATTTCCATATGTTCCATAAACAAAACAGAAGTGGAAGATGAATTTTGGAGGACCTCAACTCGGAAGAAATTCTTGTTCAACGGAACCATTATTACTAGAGCAGATATTCCTGATTAGTATAGATAGATGGGTATTAATCCTGAGCATCAAAAGAGTAGATCTTCCAACTCACTAAACAATATCTAAAAGCTCACCCCTCACAAATGATATATGGCAACCATTTAGATTATGAGGGATGCAACTCCGATCACAAGAAACCCATTCAAAGGCAAAAACCTTCATCTGACCATCTAGGATGAAAAGCCATGAAAACACAAAAAAATTGAGCTATAAATCAAAGAAGGAAGCAAAGATAGATACATCGGAGGAAGAAAGATCGAAATCCAATCTTACTTCCTCCACCCACCGCCAATAGCACAAACCAAAACCATCAGATCAAACAAAAATCACAAAAAGCCCGACCATTCCAAGAAGCGAAAGCAAGAAAAGTAAGCGAACCAAATCCAAATATCAAATGCAAGAAACGAAGCAAAGACCTACGAGTGATTTGATAAGGAGGAATGTAGGGGGCATTACAGTTTTATAGAAGAACTGAAGAAGCTTATGACTGCCACACTGCTGGTACCCTAAGCGCCATTGCTGGAACCCTAAGTGCCACTGGCGGAGGAGCTCCGCCTTTGACCACTGCCCTCCCCCCTCTTGCTCTTTCTCTCTCTCTCCCACCATTCTTCCCTCTCCCTTATCCCTTGTGCCTTCTTCGTCCATCCCTCTCTCTTGCTTTCATGGCTCCACCTCGAACTCGAAGGCTCGAAACGGCGAAACCCTTATGATTTTCACTGTGTGTGTGTGAGAGAGAGAGAGCCGCTTCCGCCTTTAAGGAACTAGGAATCCTAAGACGCTTACCGTCTGGTCATGGGTTCGGGTCAACCCGACCCATTTGCAGCCTTAATCCCAGCTTGAAGTTCTTTTTTATTTTTTTAAGATGCAAATTTTTTGAGGAGTAATTGAAGGTTGTTGCATGCTATAGTCAAAAACACTTATTAAATTAGTTCATGAAAATATCATCCCAGTCTATGTTTTGATTCTTTTGATTGTTAATGCAATGAAAAAAGCAATAGTTGAAAAAATGATTGGTGTTTGATTTGTGAGCAAAAAAAAAAAAAAAAAAAAAAAAAAAAGGAGTTTTATAACTTTACCTCTTCGATCCGTCCAACTCATCCTATCTAACCATTCCTACTATGCCCGGTAGATACGAGTATATAGTTTCCAATTGCGGGATAGGAATGAGTAATGGCTTACACAATCTATACCGACCTGTTGCCATCTTTAACAAAATAAACTTTTTTCTATGATTATTTTTCAGTAAGAAAAGAAGTTTGACTTCTACCTTTTTTAGCATGGAAAAAATCATGGTAATGTTTATGGGATTCCATAACTATAAATAGGGTACATAGCTAATGTAAAAACAGTTTTAAAATAAATTAAGCTATAATTATCCTTTCTATTATTTTATTATTATTATTTTTATGTTACTGTTTTATTATGAATTTACTATCTTACATTGATATCAAACTTAGATCATTAGTACTTAGAAAAATCGAATAACAACATTGGCATGACATGTGATGTTTGAACCTAAGGTGAACTTTATCTCAAATTGACCTTATTTCCTCGTCACCCCTACTTAATTCTATTGACTAAAGTTGTTGTCAGAATCTCAAATCCAAGCCCAATATAGAAATTCCCTTCCTCCTACAAAAATTATTAAAAAAAATAAAAAAAATTCCTTCTCGGCAACGAAAAAAAAAGCGGCTAGACCCCGGACGGCTGATCGGGAGGTTCCGGGCAGGTCGGGCAGACGCGAGCGATGAGTTGTCGTTTCAATCCTACTTCGCATCTACGTACTTATTTTTGGTAAGTTTCTATCTATTTATTCAAAACCCTAACAACAACCTCCCAACCTCAAAACCCAGACTTGAAACAAGAATTCTTTCGTCTCGTCTCTCCTCCGCCGTCGCCCCGAATAATAGATTCGATTCCGAGCAAGGTCAGTCCTATCTCTCTCCCGTTCGATCAATCGTTTTGCTTCCGATGCTTTTATTCCGGATTAGATAAAAAACGAGGTTGGCGTTTTTCTATCTCTGCGTTTCTCTTGATTCTTTTTGAATTCTGCTTTAATAGATTGATTCTTTTTAAATAGTTAATTTGTAAATACTGTGTTGGTATCATTTGATGATCAGAAATCCATGGATTTTGGCTTCTAATTCGACAAAATCCAGTCTCTCTTTGGTTTGGGACTCTGTGATTTCTTTTGTCTTTCTTCTGCACCCGTCGATGCTGTCATGAGTTAGATAAGGGGTTCTTTTGATTCTAGATGAAGAAGTTTTTTTTTTTTTTTTTTTTATCCTAAAGATTGGTTTTTTCTTGTTTTCTTTTTTTTTTTCCTTTCCATCTGATTGATCCTATTTATTAGAAAAACCAGGTAGTATTTCCGGTTCCGTGATCAAGTAATTAAGTCTTTCTTGCTATGTATGGGATCGATGCCCAGTTTCTGAAACTTTGGTATCAGTAAAGGGTTTAGGGATGTCGATTTGTTGTCTTAATTCTTTTCTGTTCCCTAATTGGTGTCAAGTTGCTCCTAAGTTATCAGTCTTTCATTACATTGTAAATTTTTACATGGTGATATAAGTATTTAAAATATCGAAAGAGACAGACAGTTGATATTGCACTTATAATTCTCAATGCTGGATATATTTGAATTTTGGTTATAGTTTTTGAGAATTCATTGAAGCAAAGAGAAAATTACTTCAAGGACTACCTCTTCTTTCTTTTTTTTTTTTCCTTCAAGGTTGATTCATATCTAAATTGAGATACATTCTTGGACTGTTAGGTTGTTATAAACTGTGAAGCATGGCACAAGATAGCTGGAACAAAGAGACCGAGGAGACTGAATGCTGCGCACCTGAAGGTCCGATTCTGTGTGCCAATAACTGTGGCTTTTTTGGGAGTGCAATGACCAATAATTTGTGCTCCAAGTGCTACAGAGACTTCATCATGATGCAACAGTCTGTTGCTGCTATGCCTGTTATAGGAGTTGAGAAGGCAGCTCCTACTGCATCTTCTTCTGTGCAATTGGAACCTAGTATTGAAAAGTCTGATAAGTTGGATGGAGGCAATCTCATGAATGTTTGCAAAGACCAATCAGAGGATGCTTGCAACAAGCAACCAGCAAATCGCTGCTTGCTATGCCGGAAAAAGATTGGGTTGACTGGGTTTAAATGCCGGTGTGGAGGCACATTTTGCTCAGCTCACCGGTACTCTGAGACCCATGAATGTTCGTTTGACTACAAGAGTGCTGGTCGACAGTATATAGCCAAAGAAAATCCTGTCGTGAAGGCAGAAAAGATTCGGAAAATTTAAGTTGATGTCTGAAATTGAAATTATTAGGATCGAACAGAGGTCACTCCTAGTTTCTGAGGCATAAGTTTGGTGTTAGTTTTCTGTTGATCCCCTAGTCAATGTTCTTTCCAGCAAAGCACTAGAAGTGAAGTCCTTTTCTTATTTTTTTATTGTAATTAGTAGTGTCAATGAAATGCCTTGTAACCATTCATGTTTTGCTTATTAAGTGCTAAATACCATTCCTTTCTAATATGAGCTTTTCCCAAAGAGATTTTATTTGTGCCTGATCCATACTGGATGCTTGTAAATGACATGAGTTATTGAGGGATGGCAAAGTGCCTCATCTGAGTGTGAGAAGGTTCATATCACGATCTTAATTTACCATACCTATGATTAAATGTAAAGCCTGTATATTGAGTTTAGCATTTGAAAGGTTCCTTGCATTTGAAATTGTAATCATATAATAATTTAATTAGCATAAAATATACTGAAATAGGTTCAAGAATACAAATTAATATAGCATAAAATTTAATTATCATATAATAATTTAATTAGCATTCTACAATTAATATAGCATGGATGATGAAGCTCCCAATACAAGATCAATAGCGTGCTGCATGTTTGCATGGGAGTGAGTCTATCTGGTAGATTCTCAAGGATCATATCCTTGAAGTCTAACAAGAGGGTATGGGATCTTTAGTGGATGACCCTATACAGCTTCTCGATGTGCCTATAGTTCACAAGCTTCCATGGCAAAGGTTGTCGCATTCGAACCCGTCACATGACCTTCTATACACTACTATGCAATAATGAATTATAAGTCCTCTATTTATAATGACCGCTTAAGCTGTACCGGCTTAACATGAAAATAGGAGCAGTACCAAATTGCTTTCTTTGTTAAGGTCTACTTTCAGGAAGATCATGATAGTTGGGGTCCTCAGTTGCTGTTCTTGTTGCACCAAGTTGGACTAAGCTCAGCTATTCTTTTCTATGAGTTCATTTTTCTCCAGTGAAAAGCATTGATTGTACAATAAAGTTTAATCTCTTCTTTCACAGTACAATCATTATTCTACTCATTAGATAAGAATATTACAGGTTCTACCCACTAATTTGATGATGTTACTAATGTAGATCGAGGAATGTTCCTCTAAGCCAGTGGGTAGCTATATTGATGGTATGATTCTTCTGATGCTTATTATTTTCTTGTTGGTGTACATGTAATTTGTTGTTAGCAGAATATGGTGGAATAGTGTAGCTGGATATTCTTATTTCTCCTTTGAGGAAGAATAAAACTATGTAATCTTCTATAAGAATTTATATGCTTGATAGTTAATATCGAAGAAACAGCTGCATATGAAAATGTTTGTAACATTCTTCAGAAAGTCTTCTCTTGATTTGGTTGGGCAATCTGCTGCTATTTATGTTTTTAAGTGTTTATATGCAGGAAACAGAAGCATTATGCTTTCCAAAAAAGTAAGTTTGGAGAATATGGCATGAGATGCTGGTATTATGTTTCTAAATTACCATGTGGCTATTAATTTGTTTAATGCGCAGGGACATGAGATGAGTGGGAGATCCAAGGACCTGATGACTCAGTTGCAGTCTGCAAAAAATAAGTTTGAAGAAGTAGAAGCGAAAAAAATCTGAAATTAATATATCAATCAGCAAGGCATTTCTTTGATTACAATTGATGGAATCAATTTACAATTATGGATGGGGACTAATGTTCTGTAAGTCGAGCATCCTACAATAAGAAAATGGAAATGATTTTCTTTCTTAACAGTCAAAGCAGCTTGTTGAGCAAGTAAAGCACCAAATTGAGAGTGTTCCAGGGGGTCCATCAAACCAAATTAATAGATGATTGGCTATCATTCCTTCCAAGTCAGTCCACAGAAATCTGTTCTGCTTCATGTATGTTATCATATGATGTGCTGGTTCATCCAGTCTCCTTTGATGGAAATGGATGAGGATGCCCTGCAAGAGGAATACAAAGCTCTGTTGGCTGATAACACTGGAGAAATGGAATACCGGAACTCTCTAGAGGTGTATTCTGGTTTGAACTTCTGCTGTATTGATTTGATAGTTTACCTGTTTTTATTGCTGATGCTAGTATCTTTTACTAAAGATTTTGCTTTGTATCAGTTCGTCTATGGTATTAGTAGTCTTAAATCGCCTGATATTTTTGCAATTTCATTGTTTTGTGAACAATCAACTTCTTTATCGTATCTGTTATTGGAGGTTTTCAATTAATTTCCTCCGGGGACTAGGTTTAGAGGAATAAACCTGGCTTACCTTCTGTATGTGTGCTAATGTTGTGAAATATCATGTTCTGTGTGCAATCGGTAATCATTCTGATATTTTTGTAGTTGCATTCTTGCTTGATTGCAGACACCGGAGCTTCTTCAACAAGAAATGGTCATCCTTTCAATAAAAATAAAAGAAAGTGGTATGCATCAGAGTGAGAGTTCAATCACATTTTCGTCATATAGATCATTGAATTTTGTGTACTTTGTCTTCAATAGATCTTACTACTCAAAGATCACCGAGGAGTTGAATGTTAAACTAAAGGAACAGCAGCTAGGCTCGAATGAAATATTCCAAAATTCTTTTGAACTATCATATCATCCCTTGGCATGCCTTGTGCTTCTAACTTGCAAGTATGTACAACAAAGATTTTCCATGTTTTTTCCTCCTTTGTCTTTTGTGTGTAGGATTGGTTTGACTCACATAAGCAGAAAATGATACAAGATGCTTGGCCAGTATGCTTTCACTAACATTCACCATGACCTTCTATACACTACTATGCAATAATGAATTATGAGCTCTCCATGTATAATGACCAGTTAAGCTGTGCAGGCTTAACATGAAAATAGGAGCAGTACCAAATTGCTTTCTTTGTTAAGGTCTACTTTCAGGAAGATCATGATAGTTGGAGTCCTCAGTTGCGGTTCTTGTTGCACCAAGTTGGACTAAGCTCAGCTATTCTTTTCTATGAGTTCATTTTTCTCCAGTGAAAAGCATTGATTGTACAATAAAGTTTAATTTCTTCTTTCACAGTACAATCATTATTCTATTAATTAGATAAGAATATTACAGGTTCTATCCACTAATTTGATGATGTTGCTAATGTAGATCGAGGAATGTTCCTCTAAGCCAATGGGTAGCTATATTGATGGTATGATTCTTCTGATGCATATTATTTTCTTGTTGGTTTACATGTAATTTGTCGTTAGCAGAATGTGGTGGAATAGTGTAGCTGGATATTCTTATTTCTCCTTTGAGGAAGAATAAAACTACGTATTATTCTAGCAGAGTTTATATGCTTGATAGTTAATACCGAAGAAACAGCTGCTTATGAAAATGTTTGTAATATTCTTCGGAAAGTCCTCTCTTGATTTGGTTGGGCAATCTGTTGCTATTTCTGTTTTTAACTGTTTATATGCAGGAAACAGAAGCATTATGCTTTGCAAAAAAGCAAGTTTGGAGAATATGGCATGAGATGCTGGTATTATGTTTCTAAATTACCATGTGTTATTAATTTCTTTAACAGCAGGGACATGAGATGAGTGGGAGATCCAAGGACCTGATGACTCAGTTGCAGTCTGCAAAAAATAAGTTTGAAGAAGTAGAAGCAAAAAAAATCTGAAATTAATATATCAAGCAGCAAGGCATTCTTTGATTACAATTGGTGGAATCAATTTACAATTATGGATGGGGTCTAATGTTCTATAAGTCGAGCATGCTACAATAAGAAAATGCAAATGATTTTCTTTCTTAATAGTCAAAGCAGCTTGTTGAGCAAGTAAAGCACCAAATTAAGAGTGTTCCAGGGAGTCCATCAAACCAAATTAATAGATGATTGGCTATCATTTCTTCCAAGGTCGGTCCACAGAAGTCTGTTCTGCTTCATGAATGTTATCATATGACGTGCTGGTTCATGCAGTTTCCTTTGATGGAAATGGATGAGGATGCCTTGGAAGAGGAATACAAAGCTCTGTTGGCTGATAACACTGGAGAAATGGAATACCAGCACTCTCTTGAGGTGTATTCTGGTTTGAACTTCTGCTGTATTGATTTGATAGTTGACCTGTTTTTATTGCTGATGTTAGTATCTTTTACTAAAGATTTTGCTTTGTATCAGTTCGTTTATGGTATTAGTAGTCTTAAATCGTCTGATCCTTTTGCAATTTCATTTTTTTGTAAACACTTTTACTAAAATCAACTTCTTTATGGTATCTGTTACTGGAGATTTTCAATTAATTTCCTCCAGGGACTAGGTTTAGAGGAATAAACCTGGCTTGTCTGCTGTATGTGTGCTATTGCATTCCTATCTTCACTTTATTTTCTCTAGCTTAGTGTTGCTGATTGTTGACCTATATTCTCTTGACTGTTCCCTATGGTCTCATAGTTCTATTATCATCATATTAAACACAATATTTGTTTTTCCATTACACATATGAAATAGAAATCAAATGCAAACGTTGGTTCCAGCTGAAGTCTTGGTTCTGCAATATTTTATCACTTACCGGACTGAGCTATTTAATTACAGTTTTCTTTTTTTTTCTTTCAAACTTCTTAGTTTACTCACTTTCGGATATGACTTGGCTCTCTTATTCCACAGGAGATCTTTTCAGATTCACCTATTTTGTCTTGGAAACATTTATTTTGTCAACTGATTTCAAGATGTAGTGTTATTCGCTGCAAATCATCGAATCATGGTGATAGGAAGTTGTCATTCATTCACAGTTTATCTTTGTGGACAAGTTACACCAGTTAATTACTCTTCTCTTCCTTTTGAATTGATGGATACCTATTAACCGATCTTAGTAGGATGCTGCATAAATATCATTCTTGTTAGGTTCTTGGTTAAGTATTGATGAGTAGCCATTGTTGGATACCAGCTGTATCATCTTGGAAGGATGGTTAGTTATATATTGATCTTGTTAGGTTCTTCGGTAATTCTAGGGGGGATTAGTAGAATAGGTTGGACTATTGCATTCACATCCTCACTTTGTGTTCTCTAGAATAGTGTTGCTGATTGTTGACCTATATTCTCTTAACTGTTCCCTATGGTCTCATAGTTTTATTATCATCATATTAAACACAGTATTTGTTTTTCCATTACAAATATGAAATAGAAATCAAATGCAAAATGTTGGTTCCAGCTAAAGTCTTGTTTCTGCAGCATCCTTGACTTATGCCTTATTTGATCTATGTAAAGATGGATCTCCGCCTTGACTGCATTTTAAGTGTATGGGTGCCTGGATAACCAAATTTTTTGAGTAATTACTTTTCTTCCTGTTTTTCTTAACACATGTTTTTCTACATGTACAGAAGTTAGAGAGCCAGTTATCTGTATAAAGTTTCAACAACTTGATCTAGGTATTGGAAAATATTGCAATTCCCTTTCTTTGGTGCCCGAACATTTTATACTAGCAAGACTGTTCTATTTTATTGTTATTTTATTTCTTTTACAGTCTTAATTTACTCATGTTTGTATATGACTGGGCTCTCATACACCACTAGTTTTTGTTTCAGATTCATATGCTTTGTTTCTGAAACATTCATTGCCAAATTATTTCACATGCAGTGCTATTTACTTCAGTTCATTATAACATCATGATAAGACATTGCTGTTCATTCATAGTTCATCTTCATTGGCAAATTGCTTTGAAATGTTGCATTGGATGGGAGGTTCCAGGTAGTACATATTCATGATTTAAGATGCTGTGTTATTTACTTAAAATTATTGTTTCATTGTGATAGGAAGTTGTCGTTCATTCACAGCTTATCTTTATGGACAAATTGCACAAAAATGTCAGTGTTGTATCCATGATGGTGTTTTAACTTGTTTACAGACTCTTGTAAAAATATTTTAGCCTAAAATCATTCTTTGTTGCTAGCTTTGGGGTGCAGGGGATGAAATGACCCATATCTTTTGGAAATCAATTAAAAAAAGCAAGTGATGAGCTTTTAGCCTTTTTATTTCAATTTTGTGTGCTGTACTATTTTTCTATCAATTTCCGCTGGAATGCCATGCAATTTTTTTTTTTTGTTATAAAAATCACTGTACAGCCAATTTAATTGGTTGTTGCTTTTTGAAATTGCTTGTTGCTTCTCATTTACCCATTCTTGGAGTTTGATATAAGTATTTTGACTTGGGGCTTCCTAATTTGGGATCCAGATGTCAAGGGCAATAGAAAGTGCACGAGCTCCTCTTAAGTGGCCATAGCGTTTTTAAGTTGCAAGATGTCTTCAATGCCTTTTCCCATTGTAGATGCTACCTCATGTTTTATATTTGCAATTCTGTTTATGCATGCTAGTGTGGAGTTAAAGTTAAGGTTTGTTTATTTGGCCCATTTGTGCTCTTTGTTAAAATGGAAAACAATGGCCTGCTAAAAACTTATTGTCGTTTTTTTCCTCATGGACTACTGTTTGTTCATACTTTGGAGTTTGGAGCTGCTTTTTCTTCCCTAACTCTACTTTGTTTGTGTAGTTGAAATTAAGGCTTGTGTATTTGGTATTATCAATGTCTTTGTTGGAGTCATTGACCTTATATTTCTGCTGTTCGAATTTAATGTTTTCTTGAAAAAGCTGTACCCACTCTGTGTTATATGATTTTACGTGAGAAATGTTTTGTATGTCGGCTCTGTGATAGACTTTTAGAATCTTCTAAAGGCATAATAGTTGGATGCCGTCAAGACATCTTAAAATAATTATAACATTGGTGGTTGGCTTTTTGGTTATTGTGGCATTTATGGAAGTGATTCTTTTCCTGGAGGACCTGGAACTACTTTCTTTTGCACTTGGTGTTGATGGTTGTCTGATTACGAGCTTTCTTGTCATTGAAATAGCTTTGTTGTTAAGGCCAGTGCATCCTAGGAAATCAGTTTTTTGAATAAGAACTAAATTATTGACTAGGCTCCTGGGCAAGAGATGCCTCGTCATACCCATATATAAGGACATTATGAATCTACAAATGTCCATATGGTAGTGCTTTAGACATATTTTACCTCTTACATTGTCACTTGTGCTACTGGTGATGCTTATTGAAAGTTTATTTGGATTTTTCTTTTTTTCTAGGTGTGTCGCAATGGAAAAACCATGGAAGTTGATGTTGCATGTGGTACAGTAACCAACACTACAAATAACATTTCTTATATTTTGCTTGAATGCAAGGGCTTGTGCAGGTACTTTTTCCTTTGCTTTTGACTATAGCAATGGTTCTAACTGGAAGAAGTAACTGAGAAGTTGACTTTTATTTGCCTTTCACAAATGATATTGTTCATGGTATACTTATGTAAATAAAGGATCTGTCAAAGACTCTAGCTTTCTTTTGTTTGCCTAGAAAAACTTGATCATTATCGTCAATTCCTCATCATAATTTTATAGAGGATACTAGATTCATTAATGGATTTAAATATGTTGCAATCATATGATTTTTAACACATCTTGATTGATTAGGTTTTACCTAATTGCTGAAATTAATAACACAACTGTCACAATTGTATCGAATGTTGATTAATGAGAAATTTGTTCCCCCTTTTTTTTGATTTTGATCTTCTGTCCTATATGGTAAAATGCTCAGGCAATGAGAAGATGTTGTAGCCCTCAACGACGGGTTAATTCTCCTTTTGATTTGGATTCCATTCACGACCTTCCATTTTGAAAAATGTTATCTTTGTCTTGAATGGCCTTTGCGGCGTACTTCAATATAAAACATACTTATGTTCTCAATTTTACTATATACTATATGTGAATAACGATTATAATTCTCCGATATCTTTATTTTGATCCAGTCATCTATTGTGTTAATCATGATTTAAATCATACAGAGTCCCAGTATGGTTGAGATGTTTACTTGTATAATTAACTTCAACTCTATCAGGTGGTTATTTTAAATCTTGAGAACTGCAATCTGAAACTTAATTTGTTTTATGATTTGAGATTCAACAATATTATATAAGATTCTCTAGATCATTCTTTCTTAAATACGATATTATTATGTATGAATGTCGTAGAATGTGTCAGAGCAGATTGTAATCTCATAACTAAATACGTAACTAATACTTAATTTTAATGAGGATGAGTCAAGACATGTTTAACTCGTGCCATTAATCCACTGATACTGTGTATTACGCTATTAGCACAGGCAATACTTTAGGAATTGGTGTCAAGTGTGTATTCATAACCATGAAGAGCATCAATCACTTCAAACCCTGTGCTTGTCAAGTCTCGCAATAGTTGCTTATGAAGATTATTTTAGACATTCAAATGGTAAGAGAATAGGTGATCACAAATAGATCTTCTGTAACTCAGAGCGAGACATCAGCTAAGGCCAGTAACTTGCTTTTTCTGGATCGTGCACAAGAAGTTACTAAATGAGTTGGTTTGAGACAAACTCACTTCTTGGTCTAGAACAATGATCAAATTATTTTTTTCTTTTTATTTGTCCTATTGCTTCAAAAAGTTTGTCACTTTTTCCTGCCTGCACACTTTGTAGTGCACTTCAGCAAGAGAATGACAAATTCTAGTAGCATCTTCAAGTCTCAGTAATGCCTTAGTCCAGTTATTATAGTCCTGGCTCTTACCATTTATGGCTCCTATATGGAAAATAAAAGCCTTTAATAGGTATGCCCAGTTTTTTTGTAGTTAATGGCCGTGACGATGGTCTTTAGGCAAATTTTCTTTCTTTCTTTCCTCCTTTTTTTTTTTTTAATTTTTTGATTAATTGGACAAAACAAAGTTAATGAAGTTAAATCCTACTGTTAGCCAAACTGGTATTCTTCGGCATGTTGATGATGAAATGGTGGGATTATATTTCTTGCTGCCCCTCTATTTATCTGCTCACGCTACCAAGAGCATAGTAGGCCTTCTTCCAGTGCTTGACACCTGTCCAGCATAGTATTCTTTTAGCCACATGCATGATGCTTTGGGTTTCACAAGAACAGTTGATGGCACTTAGAAAATATGCCCTAAGCATTAAAATTAGATTCCTAGTCTATATGTTTTATGTACAACAATTTATGATATTGAGGACAATGAGATAGCAGATAAGAAACCGAAATTTATTAACTGTATATGATGATTTACTTATTAATCCTAGAGTGTTCATACAGCTTACCTTGTGCACATAATATGCATGTGTTTTTGTGTGCGTTGCCACTATTTTTATTTTTTTGTAATATTCATTTGAGTAAGTTGTGTGTGTAGGTGTGTATTTCTATAATTATGCTTGCATATGAGGCTCATGATCCTATCATGATATTTGTATGGAAAATTATGTCAGACCACTTTACGTAACAAATCTTTGCCAGTAATGTGTTCTTTTTCTTTACCTGCATATTAATTATTGTATGTTGCATGGTTGGCAATGAGTGACCTAAGAAAGTTGGACAATATGTATGAGCACTATATTTGTGAGACCCTGGAACTGGGCTCGGTCCACTTGACCGGCCCAGTCCCAAGTTTCGGCCTCACGTGCATGTGAGGCAGCGGGATGGAAGGATCCATCCCGAAGAAGAAGGAGCCCCTATTTTAGGGCTTCTTCTCCTTCTCCTTTGTGGTATTAGGGAGAGCCGCCACACCCAAAAACGCACGTGAGGCAGCGGGATGGAAGGATCCATCCCGAAGAAGAAGGAGCCCCTGTTTTAGAGATTCTTCTCCTTCTCCTTTGTAGTATCAAGGAGAGCTGCCACACCCAAGAAGAGGGAAGGGGGGGTTCTTCTTCGTGTTGCCGCCCAAGAGAGAGAGAGAGAGGGCCGTTGGGTCAGTCTTCTTCGGTACGGGTAGCCTTCTTCTTCCTTTGCCGCCGGAGAGGAAGAGAGGCGCCGGATCTTCGTCAGAGCGGATGTAAGAGTCCCTAGCCTTCTTTTCCTCTTCTCTCAGTGCTTGGCCATGAGGTGTTGTGGTTTGGAGTCGGCCAAGCGCCAGATTTGGGTCCAAAACGGGGTGCTCTGCTTTGGCCCGTGTGCTCTAGCCACCGGCGTGTTCGCCGCCACCAGCCGTCGGGGGTGGTCAGGCTTGCTCTGCCGCCTCCTGTTGCCATCGAGGCCGGCCACCACGGTCGCCCCTGAATCCGACCGAGAGGGAAGAAGAAGGGGGGGTCACAGGCCCCCTATTTCACCAAACGAGAAGAGAGGAGTCAGGAGAAGAAGGGAAAAGAAAAAGAAAAGAAGAAAAGAAAAAGAAAAAAAGGAAAAAGAAAAATTAAATAAATAAATAAAGGGAGGGGATGGTTTATGGGTATGAACCCGAACTCGAGGTGCTAGGCACTTCTGCAGGATCAGCCATAGGAGGATATTAAAATTTAAGCTTTTGTATTCATATATTGTGATGAATTTTAAAAGAAGAATGTGATTTTTGGGTATTAGGTTCTGCGAGGGATTTGTGAAATTAATTGGATTTGTTGTGGATTGCGTTCACAAAGTAAGTAATATAACTTTTTTTTAGATTTATCGGCAAGTTATAAATATTTTCTCGAGTCGAGTTATTCTTGATATACAAATTCGATGCATGGTGTTATATGTCTGTTTTTAGAATATTGAATAATTTCGATTGAACGTATTTGCTTTCATTTTGGATTATGTTTGATTGATTCGATATCATATTTTCGGTTTAGAGCCTTGAACATAATGCAAGAAAAGATAATAATAACTCATAATAGATTCGGACTCATAGTTGGGCTATGTTGAGGACCTTGCCAATGGAGGCTAATACATTAGTACTGCAAGAACATTAGTCGGTGATATGACCTTGGCACCGGAAACATGTGGTCATAGTTTCCGGCTATTGAGTTGAATATGATAAATTGAAAGAAAATAAGATATGAATAATATTTGGTTTGACATTGCATGTTTTCATAACTGAAATATGAAATAGAGAGCTAATTGAACTTCGACCTGGCTATGTTGAGGACCTCGCCAATGGGAGCAGATACATTGACAATTGACTGTCCTGAAGGATTCACCGCAAGAAGATTAGTCGGTGTTGATGACTCTGCCACAGGGAACATGTGGTCATAGTCTAGAATCAACAACATAAATTAAATATGCGAAAGAATCTCGAAATCGTGAAAAGATTCTTAAAAATTTAAGAAATATTTGACTTCTACCTTGGAACGGCATATATATTTATTTTCTACATATTATTGCCGATTTATCTCGCTAGAGTGTTCATTATTTACCGGGCTGTTTAGCTCATTATACAATTTTTTGTTGTTTTACAGATTTCGAGAACTAGTCTATTGGGGTTCCAAATTGAAAGAGCGACTAGAAGGATTGTGGCGCAAGCTATCTTAGATTAGGGTTATTTAAGTTGAACTGTTATCTTGGACATTCATTAAGATTGTTGGACATTGCAAGGTTTTGTTATTTTAAGAACTAAGTTTTGCATGTTGGTAAATTATTATTCCGCTATGTTTTTAGAACTGTGAGACTTTATAACTTGAGTTAGTCAATGGAATAAGATTGCATTTATTTAGTTGAATTATTTTGGATTTATATAATTGAGATGTTGGTTAAGATGCCTTGCATGCTCGTGGGGAGAGTTTCCTACGGGCGTGCGGCGGTTGGCACGTTCCCTCGCCTTGCGATTTTGGGCCGGAGGCGTAACAACTTAGTGGTATCAGAGCTTGGGTTTAAGATTATTAGGGAATAATGATTAGTTATATCAGAGCTTAGCTTTTAGTATTCTTAGGATTCGTCGAAAAGTTTGAGAGATGGGGCAAGAAGACAAATATTTTTGTTTACTTTTGTTAGTGGTAAATTTGTGTTATCTTATCTGAATTTTGTGATGCTGAAATCAGAATGCTAGCTGTGTTTATAGCCAAAGTATGAATAGGCTATTTTGAGAGTTTTCTTAGTGGAGTAATTTGTATTCCAAAATATAATTAATTGGATTTTGACTAAGTTAAGTGAAAGAGTATTAGTTATGGAATATTATCGTGCAATGTGGGTATTTTGGAAGTTCAGATTGATATCGGGTACTATGATGTTACTTTTAGCTTGAAGTTAATTAATTCAGTGACAAGTTAAGGTTCACATATGAAATGTTGTTTAAGGCTTGGGCTATATATATTGGGCTATATATATATATATTTGATGATATTCATTGAAATATTCTTCGAGGATTGAAAACTATACGTGGATCATGTATGTAGATGGAAAATATATTTGGGATGAAATTCTAGAATTATTCTTTGGCTTTACCTCGAATTTGAAATTTTAGATCTTTTCAAATTACAATGCAAATTGGGATTTTGATAGGAAGTGATTTAGTAAATTATGAAAATATTGGTTGTTTAAATTATTTTAAGATGGTCAACGATATTAACTCTGTGATTGAGAAATATTTGCTGATGGGTTTTCTTGTTGAGGAGAATTTCGTTGTCAATGAAAAGGATAGTGTTTTTGATTTTGACTGATACGGATATTATCGTATTATTAGTAGGTTCTTCTATTTGCTATGAAAAAAAGAGAGAGAGAAATTTGGCATCCCAAGTCTAGGATTAATAGTTTCTGCATTAGCTGATCTTGGATTTAGAATGTTTTAGCATAAATCTCTTTTCTCTTAAATTTGTAGCTTATGCTTTTGAAAGAATTAAGGAATAATTATCAGTTTTGAAGAAATAATTTTATTGGAGATTAGAAAGTATTCATCTCGGTGGAATTATTTTCTTTTTAAAAGATCTCTTTTCATCTTTTTGATTCGGCAAGTTTTAAAAACAAAAGAATTGATCTATTTTCTTGTGTAGTAAGATTTTTTTGATAAACGAAAAGCAAATGTTTTGATTCTTGGATATCGCTGCACTATTTTAGGTTCTCCAATTTTATATCATGCTAAAGAAATTCTTAGCATCTTGAGAATAGAATTAATGGGCTATAAATTTTGACCTTCGGTCTAGAATATTTTGGTGTAGACCTCTTTTCTTTTGAATTTAAAGGTTGAACTTCTTCAATTAATATCAACCCTCTATCTGATTGAAAGAAATCAAGGTTATCCATTGATTTTGATGAATATTTTATAAGGAGTGGATTAGAATTGTTTATGATCTAATCTTGTGATAGATCGATTAATCAAAAGCAGTTGATATTTTGACCAAAAAAAAAAAATTGATGTTCTTATTCAAACTTAAGACGTTGATTTTATTTATGAGAGAGAGAAGTTTGACTTACATCATCTACTAAAAGAACTAAATTTGGAGGTATTGGACCTTATTCTTATGATAAGATGAAGTTGTATTGATAAGTAGAATTATTGGAAGACTTGAGTTAGTCTTCTAGTAGAAAAGAATGTTGTTGGTTCTATGAATAATCTGGAGGTAGCTATGTAAGTTTCATCAGTAGGTTTTTCTATTATTGACAATTTTTGGGAGAATCTTGGGCATCTTAAATTTAGTGTTAACGGATTGATGGTTACTTGGTTGGACTTAGACCTGAAATGTTTTAACATGGATCTCCTATTCCTAATTCTGACATTGTTAATCTGGCTATTTGAAAGGGGCTTGAGGCTTTCCTAAGACAAAGATTAATCATTATATTATGGAAAAAAAACGAGGAGCATTTGATACTAAAGCTTTCTCCTACTTATATTTAACCGATTAAATTTCTATGTGGAATTAATCAAGAGAAATTAATTTCTTGGAGAAAAGAATTATGGCATTTTAATCCAAGGCTGGAAGGTTAGTCTTATTTTGAAAGAGATCAAAAAAACTTGCTATGAATCATAGATGGAAAGGATTAAGTTTTGAGATGCCATGATTTTGCCAAAATCTTGTGAGGTTGCATTTCGAGATGGAGATTGTTTAGAAGCTCGGGAATGATATGATGTTTCCAAACTTTCAAAATTTGAAGCCTTATGTGAGTTAATTTCGGGGACGAAATTTTTTTTAGGAGGGGGGAATGTGAGACTTTGGACCTGGGCCCGGTCCACTTGACCGGCCTAGTCCCAAGTTTCAGCCCCACGTGCAACGAGATGGAATGATCCATCTCGAAGAAGGAGCCCCTGTTTTAGGGCTTCTTCTCCTTCTCCTTTGTGGTATCAGGGAGAGCCGCCACAACCAAGAAGAGGGAAGGGGGGTTCTTCTTCATGTTGCCGCCCAAGAGAGAGAGAGAGAGAGAGAGGGCCGTTGGGTCGGTCTTCTTTGGTACGGGTAGCCTTCTTCTTCCTTTGCCGTCGGAGAGGAAGAGAGGCGTCGGATCTTTGTTGGAGCGGAGGTAAGAGTCCCTAGCCTTCCTTTCCTCCTCTCACTGCTTGGCCATGAGGTGTTGTGGTTTGGAGTCGGCCAAGTGCCGGATTTGGGTCCAAAACGGGGTGCTTTGCTTCGGCCTGTGTGCTCTAGCTGCCGGCGTGTTTGCCGCCGCCAGCCGCCGGGGGTGGTCGGGCTTGCTCCGCTATCTCCTGCCGCCGTCGGGGCCGGCCCCCACGGTCGCCCTTGAGTCCGACCGAGAGGGGTGAAGAAGAAGAAGGGGGAGTCATGGGCCCCCTGTTTCACCAAAGGAGAAGAGAGGAGTCGGAAGAGGAAGGGAAAAGAAAAAGAAAGAAAAAAAGAAAAAAAAAGAAGGAAAAAGAAAAGAATAATAAATAAATAAAGAGAGGGGATGGTTTACGGTTATGAACCCGAACTCGGGGTGCTAGGCACTTCTGCAAGATCAATCATGGGAGAATATTAAAATTTAAGTTTTTGTATACATATATTGTGATGAATTTTAAGAGAAGAAGGTGATTTTTGGATATTAAGTTTTGCGAGGGATTTGCGGAATTAATTGGATTTGTTGTGGATCGCGTTTTCAAAGTAAGTAATGTAATCTTTTTCAAGATTTATTGGCAAGTTATAATATTTTCTTGAGTCGAGTTATTCTTGATTTACAAATTCGATGCATGGTGTTATATGTCTATTTTTAGAATATTGTATAATTTTGATTGAACGTATTTGCTTTCGTTTTGGATTATGTTTGATTGATTCGATATCATATTTTCGGTTTAGAACCTTGAACATAATGCAAGAAAAGATAATAATAACTCGTAATAGATTCGGACTCGCAGTCGGGCTATGCTGAGGACCCTGCCAATGGGGGCTAATACATTGGTATTGCAAGATTAGTCGGTGATATGACCCTGCCACAGAAAACATGTGGTCTTAGTTTCTGGCTGTTAAGTTGAATATGATAAATTGAAAGAAATTAAGATATGAATGATATTTGGTTTGACACTGCATGTTTTCATAACTGAAATATGAAATAGAGAACTAATTAAACTTCGACCTGGCTATGTTGAGGACCCTGCCAATGGGGATAGATACGTTGACAATTGACTGTCCTGAAGGACTCGCCGCAAGAAGATTAGTCGGTTTTGATGACCCTGCCACTGGAAATATATGGTCATAGTCTAGGATCGACAACTTGAATCGAATATACGAAATAATCTCGAATCCGTGAAAAGAATCTTAAAAATTTAAGAAATATTTGACTTGTACCTTGGAACTACATATATATTTATTTTCTACATATTATTGCCTGATTTATCTAGCTAGAGTGTTCATTACTTACTGGGCTGTTTTACTCATTATACAATTTCTTGTTATTTTACAGATTTGGAGAACTATTCTACTGAGGTTTCAAAATGGGAGAGCGACTAGAAGGATTGTGGCCCAAGCTATCTTAGATTAGGGTTATTTAAGTTGAACTGTTATCTTAGACATTCATTAAGATTGTTGGACATTGCAAGGTTTTGTTATTTTAAGAACTAAGTTTTGAATGTTGGTAAATTATTGTTCCGCTGCGTATTTAGAACTGTGAGACTTTATGACTTGAGTTAGTCAATGGAATAAGATTGCATTTATTTAGCTGAATTATTTTGGATTTATATAATTGAGATGTTGGTTAAGATGCCTTGCATGCTCGTGGGAAAAGTTTTCTATGGGTGTACAGCGGTTGGCGCGTTCCCTCGGCTTGCGATTTCGCGTCGGGGGCGTGACGATATTAATATTTGGATAGGTCGACTACTCTTTTATTTAGGGAGAATGCCAACAAGTTAACTTCTATTGCATATGACTCTTCTTTATTTGGACTCTATTTGCATATGACACTTGTTTGATCAATTTTATAAGCAATACATAATAGTGATAATTATTTTAGGATACAGTCATATCCATGGTATTCGTAGTCCATGGTTCCTTGCTCAACCGCCTTTTGTGAAAGAAACAACCATACATAATCATGTGTATTTTATATGACTCACTGTATGGGTCCGGTTCGTATCTTTAGACACGACTTTCAAAAATTTTATATTTAGTTAAATAGTTAGCTATCGTTTGACTTCTGGATCCGTTTAGCATATCTTCATACATGTCTTTTAAAAATTTTATGTTTATAATTTCACAACCATAATTTGATCAAGGTTTGAAAGATAAAAATTGATTAATCGAATTTGAATTGATTTTAATGATTAGGTAGATAATTTTTAAGTTTTGCATAGATTGATGGTGCAGAGCATAGTCATATTTTGTTCGATCTTACTGATTTTACTGTATAAAGTCATATTTTAAGATGCAGAGCATATAATATTGGCGTTTCTTTGGGTTAAACCTTCAGTTTTTGGCAACTCTTTTCCAAAATGAGCAAATCATACAATTGTTTGAAACTTGATCAAACTCTTTCGATCCATCACCCATCCATCTTATCTTGTCAGATTGGAGTAACCCACTAGTTTTTGCTTGTGATCACCACCTAAATGGTTCAATAATCTTTTATATGAATGGTTTGTAGTTTAGCATAATGTCGTGAAACATAATCTACAGAGTTTTACATGAGAAATTGCGATGACAGTCCTTTAGCCAATTTATACCTATGATGCCTGTCCAACTTGATGATCCCGATGGCTGATTTAAACGTGCTTTTTCCTAACCCTTTGTTTGGACCCAACGATATAAATCCATTGGAATCTGTCCCATTTGTCTCGCTATCCACAGGCAGTCAGTTTTGAGATGAGCACATAATGGATGTAACCAATAGTAATGCAGCTGGGTGAGTGGTGGCACGTCATGCAATTTAGGGAATAATATCTGCTGTATCAACCAACACTACACTAGTCTTTGTTGGTCATGGTGAAATATAACCCCAAAAAAACTCTTGATAGCTTTATTTTTGCAATCCCTTGCAAAAATGACATAACAATTTTTTGAAATCGCCAAAAAAAAAATGTGTTCGAATCTATCCGGATATTAGGGTTGAGGACGAGATTGGGCCCAAATTTATAAATGTTATATAAATTTAAATAAAGTTACAAATGGAATTGAATATTCAAATACGAATGGAATGGTTGTTTATCCAACCTTTATTTTGGTCCAATCTCATCCTCAAAAACTGGGTATTTACCTTATCAACTATCAGATCAATGGCGGGTTCTATTTGATTTGGCACCTGAATTCGCACATGAATCGGACCGCACTCAATATTTGTCAGGCTATTGTTTTCTTTTTCCCTCGAATCTATGGAGTAAGACATCGATTTGTCAATAAGATTAATTATGTTTATTGCATTGCATAATGGGCTCCTTTGAAAAGCATTGGAACACGTGTAAATGAGGTGCTCTATCTAACTGAGCTATAGCCCTTGTCATAGATATATTAACACATGATAATTTCTTATCATGTGGGATATTATGAATATTCCATAATAATCCCACATGATAACTCTCTGATTGATCTACTGTTAACAGATTGGTATTGCTTAGAAATAATATTCCACTTATAATCCTCTAAGTGATGGGTTCTTTTTTTGGTGATAAATAACCTACTTAACTCAGTGGTTAGAGTATTGTTTTCATACGGCGGGAGTCATTGGTTTAAATCCAATAGTAGGTAAAACTTACTAGATACCGAAGTCAATTGAGTAAGTGGGCCTCACTATAGGATACCGAAGTCAATTAAGTGGGCCCCTACCTAACTATATAAGCTCTTTGGGCCTCACTAGCCATCTCTCTGCTCAAAATTAATTTTATAAGAAAATAAGGCTCCATTTTTACTTTTCTGCCATGCCAACCTACTACGAGGGACCAACAACAAGCTTTCTTTCCAACCAACATCCGTTTCCGACCAGCATATGTTCTTCTTCATCAGTTTTAGTTCTCGTTTTTTAGCCCACTGCATTATAGAGATCGAAGATATCAGTGTATTATTTACTGGCTTTGAATTCTACTTGTCCAACTTTATTAATATAATTTTTTAAATTAGCGTTGCAAATGAGAATTTCTATATTTATATATTAAGCTATAATAGATTACATAGTTTATTATCTAAGGGGTCCAAATCAGTACGTGTATAAGAACTCTTTTTTTTGGAGGGTGCATCTGTTACGGTTTTATAGCCTGACTTGGACCATAGACAGTTTGGCTCAAGCCGATAAACTCTTGATGCTAGTTCTTTGTAAAAAAAAATTTTAGAGACCTCCACTTTCTTAGAGAGTTGTAGAATTTTTTTTTTGGTATATTGTTTTTTTTGGTACATTGTTGTTTTCTCATAATTTATCTAAGATTAAGCTCAGACCCGTAGCATCTCACAGTTATTTTCTTTCTTGGGTTGATGTTATATCAGCTAAGCCTAGTTTGATTATTTTTTAAATTTTTTTCTGATGTGACATTTAGGTTCTATTAAAATTAATGATTTGTCAAACATTTTGTCCAGTTATAGATCAAAGTGTTGGATTAAAATAAATGTTAAGGAGATAAGTGTAGATTTTTCAAACAATTAAATTTAAGTATAACTTACTCCTAACCTTAGCAATTTTTTTTAATTTACTTAGGGGCAATTTTGAGATAAATGGTTTTAGTAATGCCGTTAATTTAATTGGGTGTAAGTTTAGGTTTTATAAACTAGTATGCATAGATGTAATAAACGTAAACTTCATTTAGGGGGGGGGGGGGGGGCGGTTTGCATTTTATTCTTATTTATATTAACCTTTTTATAATATAATTCTATCAAGTTACAATTTAAGGTTACTTTAGATTAGATAATATATAATATGTGGGTTAGGGTTGAAACACTCTAGTTTTTGTTTGCTATATTTAGACAAGGCCAACAAGTTCTTTTGATCACAAATGATTAAAGTATAAGAAAGCTAATCTAATATTTAAGAAATATGGGAAATAATATATAGTTATTAATTCAATAAACAAGCATCTAATTTTCTAGTATCATTATTTTCATAATTAATAACCATGGGATCAACTTGTAGATAGCATATATATTCTTAGATTGAACCAAAAATCTGTAAGATACAATTCGTGGAAGAACGTACTTTCCTCTTGAGTTGGTATGCAGGAGGCTTTGCCAATATTTGTTTATTTCCACCAACTAAAGAGATATTCGACTTTTTACAGGTATTACACACTTGCGGATGGCCAATGCAATTGGATGCATAAGACCACCATGATAAGTGATCTATAAAATGATTTGAGAGAATGGGCCAAATAAGTTCTAATGCTAGTAAGGTAGGTCATGAGTTGGGGATGGAGCAAGGATTTAACATCTTAGGGAGGATTAGGAAAATGCAAAATTTCTTATATTAATAGTAATTTTTTTCCAACCTAAAGAAATTTTATTTTTTTATAGAAGAACTGTTTTTGATATCTTTACTTATAGAGTATATTACAAAATCTTTCTAAAATTAGGAGTAAATTCAATTACACTCAATAGTATGAAAAACCTACATTTACCCATTTGAGATTTATTTTTATTCAATACTTCAACCCATAACTTAACAAAATATTAGTCAAACCGTTAACTTTTAATCAAACCCAAATGTCATATTAGAAATTTTTTTAAAATGACCAAAACAACCTTACAAAAATTTTGTTGGGATTTATGTTTATAATACTTACACCCAATATTTTGTAAATTCTTATACTTACACCCATTTAAATTAATAGCGTTAGTGAAACCATTTATCTATTTAAGTCAAAATTAACTTTATAAGAAAATAAGGCTCTTCTTTCACTTTTCTGGCTCTTGGCACTCTTCGAAGTATTATGTCTTCAAGAGTCTTCTTTTCTTCGAGATTAAGCAGCCAAGAGCATGTTTCCCCTTCGCCACCCCACCACAAGCATTCCTTCTCGACGAGCGATCAATAACTAGTTTTATTTTCAACCGATATCCGACAATGAACATCCTTCCTGACCAGCATCTGTCATTTCTGATGATGTTTTGTTCTCACTTTTTTGCCCACCACATCATAGAAATCGGTGATGCCGGTATATTATTTGCTGATATTGTCGCTATAAATGAGGATTTCTATATCTATATATGGAGCTATAATAGGTCTCGCAGCCAATCATCTAAAAGATCCAAATTAGTAAATGCATAAGAACTCTTATTTTTGGAGGGTGCATCAGTTGTGGTTCCATAGCCTAGATTGGATCATACACAGGCTAGTTCAAGTGATAATACTCTTGATGCTCGTTTCCTACAACAGAAAATTTTAGAGACATCCACTTGATTCAGAGATCTAGATTGCTTTTTTCTTTGCACATTGTTATTTTTTGATAATTCATTAAGATCAAACTCAGACCCATTAAACCGCACAGCGATTCTCTTCATTGGGTGGATGTTACATCACTTAAGGCTAGTTTGGTCATTTTTTGAATTTTTTCTTATGTGGCATTTAGGTCCCATTAAAGTTAATAGTTTGGCTAACATTCTATTAAGTTATAGGTTAAAGTGTTGAATGAAAATAAATCTCAGGAGGGTAAGCGCAGATTTTTCAAACTATTAAATGTAAGTATAATTTACTCCTAATTTTAGGGTGCATTTCGTAATTCATCACTCGTAGATAATTTTGACTTTTTATATGAGATAAATGGATTTGATAACGTCGTTAATTTAACTGAGTGTAAGTATAGATTTTACAAACTAGTGAGTATAGATGTAACAAACATAAACTTCAAAGGGGGCTTTTGTAATTTACTCTTATTTATATTAGCCTTTTTATAATATAATTCTATCAAGGTACAATTTAAGGTTACTTTAGATTAGATAATATATAATATGTGGGTTAGGGTTGAAACACTCTAGTTTTTGTTTGTGAAAATAGACAAGGCCAACAAGTTCTTTTGATCACAAATGATTAAAGTATAATAAAACTAATCTAATAAGTAAGAAATATAGAAAATAATATATAGTTATTAATACAATTGATGAGAATACAAAATGTCATATTTTTCTTTCTTAATGTTTAGTCTTGTATACTTATTTTATGCCTAAATGTACTCATTATTCTTATATTTTGATTTAGGATGCAAATGGAAGCGTTAAGTACAAAACGAAGCTAATTGGATGATTTTGGATAGTTTCAATATTGCTTCGTAATCTAAGCATAACTTTCTCATCCAAGCTCTGATTGAGATGATTCAAGATGCTGTGGAATGCCAAGAAAATGCTCTACAACTTTTATGTTTTGAGTTTTGATAGATA